>NC_136408.1:139042788-140469038 GCF_051521515.1 Lactuca serriola
ACCCGAAGGAGGAAGAGTGCCACCACTGCCACAAGATAGGACATTGGAAGAGAAGCTGCCCGGAATACCTGCAAGCCATCAAGGAAGGAAAGATCAAGATATCTTTCGCAGGTATATATACAATTAAATCTAACGATTCTAATCATGCTATTTCTTGGGTTCTTGATACCGGTTGTGGTTACCACATTTGTTCTAATGTGCAGGGACTAAAAAGAAGTAGGGATGTGGAGCAAGGAAGAATCAATCTAATCATGGGGAACAGAAGATCATCGCCTGTGACCAAGATTGGAGTGTTTTCTTTAGTGCTTAGGAATAATTTATGTTTAGATTTGAACAATTGTTGCTATTCGCCAGAAATGGCTAGAAACATCATTTCATTTCATGGTTTATATAGACAAGGTTTTAGATTTTCTTTTAATAATGAGAATGGTTCTATTTTGGCTTATCTAAATGGTGTCTTTTACTTTGAAGCTATACCATGTAATGGAATTTATGAAACTGTTATGATTGTTGATAACTTAGGAAATGATGTTTTGAACATAGATTCCTCCACTAGTATGGATAGAGCATCCTTGTGGCATTGTCATCTTGGACATGTCAACAAGAAACGCATAGCCCAACTCCAAAAAGATGGAGTGTTAGAGTCATTCGACCTTAGGGAAGATGACACGTGCAAGTCGAGTTTACTTGGAAAGATGACTAAATCACCCTTCACAAGTACGTGTGAAAGAGGTGAGGGCCTATTGGACCTAATACATACCGATGTATGTGGACCATTTAGATCAACCACGAAGGATGGGAACCGCTTCTACGTGACTTTTACGATGATTATAGTAGATATGGGTATATCTATTTAATCAAGCAAAAGTCAGAAACTTTTGAAAAGTTCAAAGAGTTCATGAATGAAGTGGAGAATCAATTGGGCAGGAAAAACAAGATGCTTCGATCCGATCGAGGAGGAGAGTACCTAAGTCTTAAATTCCACGATTATGTCAAGGAGTGTGGAATAGTTTCGCAATTGACGCCTCCTAGGACACCGCAGTTGAATGGTGTGGCAGAAAGGCGTAATCGAACCTTATTGGATATGGTTCTCTCTATGATGAGTCGTGCTTCACTACCTATCTCTTTTTGGGGGTATGCCTTAGAGACTACCGCCCATATCCTTAACCGAGTCCCTACTAAGAAGGTTGCCAAAACACCTCACGAGATGTGGACAGGGAAAGCTCTCTCGTTGGCACATATCAAGGTTTGGGGTTGCGAGGCTTTCGTAAGACGAGATACTCACGACAAGCTCGAACCCCGAAGTGAGCGATATATTTTCATCGGCTACCCGCAGACATCTTTTGGATATCTCTTCTATAGACCGAAGGACAATGTTGTCTTTGTTGCGAGGAGAGGAGTTTTCCGAGAGTGAGAACTCATAGGCCAAGGAGATAGTGGGAGGCAAATCGAGCTTGAAGAGATTCAAGAGTCGATAGATGAAGGAACCTCTACCGCTGGCACTCAAGCCGAGGAGGAAACTCTGGTTGAACCGATTGACGAATCCTTACCTCTTAGTCGTTCCGATAGAGTTAGAGTTCTACCCCGGTTTTATGGTTTTCATATTACTACCGAAGGGGACACGTATATTTGTGATGGTACACTAATAAATCTTGATGAACCTAATAGCTATAAGGAAGCCATAGCAGGCCCGGAGTCTGCGAAATGGAAAGAGTCAATGGATAGCGAGATCCAATCCATGTATGATAACCAAGTTTGGAATTTGCTTGATTATGTGCCCGGACGTAAGACCGTTGGGTGCAAATGGATCTTCAAGAAGAAGACCGACGTGGATGGAAACGTACACACATATAAAGCGCGATTGGTTGCGAAGGGCTTTACTCAAACTCCCGGAGTTGACTATGATGAGACCTTCTCACCAGTTGCGAAGATAAAATCTATTAGAGTGATGCTAGCGATTGCCGCATTTCATGATTATGAGATTTGGCAAATGGATGTCAAGACCGCTTTCCTTAACGGAAAGTTGGCTGAGGATGTTTACATGGCTCAGCCAGAGGGGTTTGTGGATCCAAAGCATCCGAATAGAGTGTGTAAGCTTGAGAAGTCCATTTATGGACTTAAGCAAGCGTCTCGCAGATGGAATCTTTGCTTCGATGAGAAAGTCAAAGAGTTTGGATTTGTACGAAGTGAAGATGAATCTTGTGTATATGTCAAAGCCAGTAGGAGTATAGTAAGCTTCCTCGTTCTATATGTCGATGACATATTACTCATAGGAAACGACATCCCGACTCTACAGGAGGTTAAGTCCTGGCTCGGGAAGTGCTTTGCTATGAAGGACCTCGGAGAGGCTTCTTACATTTTGGGAATAAGGATAGTAAGAGAAAGAAGTAAGAGACTAATTGGACTTAATTAGAACACTTACTTGGAGAAGGTACTAAAACGTTTTAGTATGGAAAACTCAAAGAAGGGAGAATTACTGATACAAAGTAATGCCATGTTGAGTAAGACTCAAAGTCCGAGTACCGAAGCTGAGGTAGCAGAAATGAGCCGAGTTCCATACGCTTCCGCAGTTGGCTCAATCATGTACGCTATGACTTGTACTCGCCCTGATGTAGCCTTTGCTTTGAGCATGGTTAGCAGATATCAAGGGAATCCTGGCAGAGCACATTGGATTGCAGTGAAGAATATCCTTAAATACCTTCGGAGCACAGAGGAATGGTTCTTAGTCCTCGGAGGGAGTGATGACTTGAAGGTGCGAGGGTATTGTGATGCCAGCTTTCAAACCGACAGGGACAACTACCGTTCGCAGTTGGGCTGGGTCTTTACCCTGAATGGAGGAGCAATGACATGGAAAAGTTCCAAGCAGGAAACCGTAGCTGATTCAACGTGCGAATCAGAGTACATTGTAGCGAGCGAAGCATCGAAGGAGGCAATATGGCTGAAGAACTTCATCGGTGATCTTGGAGTTGTACCTTCCATAAAGGAGCCCATGAAGATTTTCTGTGATAACGAAGGAGCGGTAGCCTTGACGAAGGAACCGAGGGATCATGGTAGATCACGACATATCGACAGAAAATATCACTTCATTCGACATCGTGTAGAAGAAGGAGAACTCGTAGTGAAGAGGATATCATCAGAAGATAACCCAGCAGATCCGCTTACAAAGGGACTGAGTAGGGTTAAGCACTTGCAGCATGCTAGGAGTATTGGGCTGAAGGATGATATTAGCTTAGATTAGATAGTATTAGAAACGTGTAATAGATAAATGTAATTAACATTTGATGATTAAATAAAGGAGTTTTATTTATGAGTAATGTTACTATCTTATGTTAATTGTTTAGCTATTGTTTCACTTTGGATGTTTTGACTTCCAGAATAATTGAGTTTATTAGGAATAATCGAATTGTTCAAATTGTCCACAATCGTTCATATGTTGGAAGTAGATATGAATGAAGATTGTCATGAATCGGTGCGTAGATTGTGTAAATGGTGTTAGACATAGCAAAGGGTTGCTGCGACATTCATGAGTTCTTATGAACTGGTTTTGAGCATTGGAACAAACCCGCGCTTGCTGGAATCATCTTATGGAATATGATATAAAAGGGTGATCGCGAGATGATAATATCATATAGTCTTAAAACCTAGATATATGGTTTGTTATTTGCTAATTGATTGTACATTGATAATGCGAAAACGCATTGGTAACTCAATGTTATAAAACACATTGTTGTGTATAGTTGATTATTGAATAAGTAAATGCATATAAGTCGAAGTTTATCTGTAACTTTTATCTAAGAAGGTAAAAGCGATATCTCGGTCGCTCAATGATTTGATTTGACTTATGTGTCGAGCCCGGTCAGAACTGAATTGATGTGTTCGATTAAGTTCTATGTCGAATAAATCAGAGATCGACAAACCTAAATGCTTGACTAACCATTCCATAGGATTGTCAGCATGATATCTAACAGAGGACTGTACGATCCCTTATCTAAAGGACAAGATTGATTAGATCAGAGTTTGACTGCGTCTTTGAGAGCTACGATTGCAAACCGAATTGTACATGTGCATATAGTTACTAGACTTATCCAAGTGGGAGACTATTGGAATAGTGTCTAAGGCTACAACTATATTAGGCAAGTATTTGACCCGGTTGTGCATGGTCCTTTTGGGTTGCCTTCACCATAGCAACTTGATAGGATGATTTATTAACAGAGAGTAAATATTATTAGTATATTATGGGAATAATATAAAGAATAATATATTTTTATTTGATTAATATAAGTCATAGAATTAATTGGAATTAATTTGGTGACTTAAAGAGATTAATTAAATAAGAGGGTATAAACTGTCAATTGTTTGATAGTTAAACTTTAGACTGTAAATCCATATAGATATGCATTGGACGGATTCTAGAAGCTAAGGATAGCTTCAAATCGTCCAAGGGGTTATCTAAGGAATGGATTTGGATAGCCTTAAGAGAAGATTATCCAATTAGGGTTTAGGTTGTAACCCTTAAGGAGTCTACAAGTATAAATAGACCCTATGGCATAAGAAAATCGGTACTTCATCTAAAGTATGAGAACCCTGGCCGATTTCCTCCCCTCTCCTCTCTCCCAAATCATCCTCCTTGCTAGTTGGTGTTTGTAAGCCATTAGAGGAGTGACAATTGTGACTCGAGAAGCTCCAAGACAACAAGATCAAAAATGAATTCAAAGGTATGATTCTAGATCTGTTTCAATATTGTTATTACATCTAAATAGTCATTAGAAGTCTTGGATTCAAAGCATGTTTAATTAGAAAGCCTAGATCCAAGCATTAGGGTTTTGCATGCGCACATAGGAAAGTTCTAATGGCTAAAACCCATCAAATACCACTTACAAACATACGCCTTTCCAGGCCATACTTCACACGACCTTCCGGTCCATGTGTCTCAGGGGACTTCCGTCCCAACCCGGTAAACCATCCGGTCCTACCCATGTTGACCTTCCGGTCCATAACTCCCTGACCTTCTGGTCCATATCATAATGCCTTCCGGCCCATATCATACATAGCATACATGTCACATACATAATGCATACAGAACATGCAACGCATAACATACAAAACATGCATCTCATAGCATACAAGACCTTCTGGTCACACATAGGTACCTTTCCAGGTACAGTATAGTGAGAAGACTCACCTCGTATGATGTCTAGAATCTGGCGTGCTCGATATCTCTGAATCTCGAAACAACGACCTAGCCCCGCCTATTCACAACAAATAATCATTCTAATTATTATCGGCTTCCAAGGCTATGCTACATCCTTTTCCACTATCCCACAGAAGGGTAAAAGACCATTTCACCCCTCCCTGACTAGAAAGTCCACATGTTGACCAAAACCCTAAAAGTCAACAGCAAGCAGTATGCAGGGCGTACCAGCTCCTGTACGCGGGGTGTACCCTTGCATTCCAGAAACGCGAGATGCGGCCCATTACGCGGCGCGTATTAGGATTACGCCCAACGTACATCCCAGTTTCTCACTTCCTCACTCTAATGTCTTAAACGGTTAAGACATAATCCCATATTCCAGATCTGGGCAATTTAATAGTTCTTAATCCATAAAGTCGAAACCTTTAAGCCTTTGCACGGCTATAAAGGTTCCCCACACCTTCTAACACCTTTCCTTTCTCCTCCAAAAGTCTAGATCTCATGCATGGCTCAACATTCACGTCCAAGATTGCATTTTTATGAACATACAACTCATATAGTTCTGGAATATGATAGATCTAGGCCAATGGAGACTACTTGCTCATAAAGTCTCCATCTTGGGACCAAAAACCCTAGAAATTGGTCCAAGAAGCACACAATATAAACTACAAGGCAAGATCTGAACTTTTTACCTCAGGAAGAAACTCCAAACTTTGTAGTCCTCAGATCTACATTTTTCCACCAACTTCTAGCCTCCACAATGGTCTCCTCTTCTCTTTCACCACCTTGAAAAGTCACTTCGAAGCTTAGAACACTCACACCCAAGCTAAAAACGAAGGAAATGCTCTCTTAGGGTTTCTTTCTGAAAGATGGTGGCTGAGGGACAAGACCATCTCATTCCTTTTATAGCCCTCAAGTCAAATTAGGGTTTTGATTCTGGGCTGGTTACGCCCGGCGTAACCTTAGGTACGCCCAGCATACCCGGTTGGAACCGCGTACAAAATAAGCGCGCGAGTACGCGCAGCGTACTCACTAGCTTAACACTCAACATAAAGGACCCAATATGACAACTTAGAATAGATGAAGGGTTAAATGGATGAACCTGAATTTCGGGCTGTTACACTTTCCAAAGCGTATCTAGCCCTTCCAGGGTGAGACCTTCAATAGAACATCGTCGCCAACTTGGAATTCTAAAGGTTTCCTTCTCTTGTCTACGTAGCTTTTATGTCCGTCTCTAGAGGCTCTTAATCGTTCACAGATTTGAACGACCTTCTCTGTCGTTTCCCGAATGATTTTCGGACCTGTGAGAGTGCTGTCAAGAATGCGTCCTTTAGCTAACTAAGTGTCACCCACCTCAGCCCAACACATAGGGGATCTGCACTTACAACTATAGAGGGATTCAAATGGAGCAACCTTTATGCTCGCGTGATAACAATTATTGTAAGGGAACATGACAAAGGGTAGATGAATATCCCATGACTTTCTAAATTCAATCACACATGCTCGCAAGATATCTACCAGAGTTTGAATAGTCCTCTCACTTTGTCCTTAGGTTTGCGGATGGTAGGTTGTAATCATGTGCTTCCTAGTTCCTAGGGAACTTTGTAGTGACTACCAGAACCTTGATGTGCATCTACTATCCCTATCAGAGATAATGGATACGGAAATACCATGCAGTCGTACGATCTACCTAACGTAGGTTCTAGTGAGTTTCTCCATCTTGTCAGATTCTTTGATAGGAAGGAGTGTGCGGGCTTGGTTAACCTGTCTATGATCACCCATATGGTATCGAGATCACCCGTTGTCTTGGGCAACATGGTTATGAAGTCCATTTTGTTCCGCTCCCACTTCCATTCTGGTATCTTCGGTTGTTGTAGTAAACCTGTTGGTTTCTTGTATTCAACCTTAACCTTAGCGCAAATAAGGCATTTTCTCACGAAGGTAGCGATCTCTACATTTATGTAAGGCCACCAATATAGCTTTTTAAGATCCAGATACATCTTATCTTAACCTGGGTGGATGGAATATCGAGTGTTGTGTGCTTCAGTCATGACCAAGTCTCTGAAACCACCGTGTTTCGGTGTCCAGATCCGATCCATGAGATGTAAGGCTCCGCCACCCTTGACTACCAAGTTCTTATCCATCCCTCTCAGGGATTCACCTGCCACATTTTCAGATTTCAAGACTTCGAGCTGAGCCTCCATAATTTGTGTGGACAGATGTGAATGGATATTCATATAAGTGATTTGACTCTACAACCAGAGTATTCTTTCCGACATAGGGCATCAGCTACTACATTGGGTTTACGGGATGATAACGAATTTCGCATTCGTAGTCATTGAGTAGCTCGACCCACTGTCGTTGTCTCATATTGAGCTCTTTCTATTCGAATATATGTGGAAGGATTTTGTGGTCTATAAAGATAGTGCTTTTCGTACTGTATAGGTAGTGTCTCCAGATCTTCAGAGCAAACACAACTGCTCCTAACTCAAGATCATGTGTCATGTAGTTGACCTCGTGTGTCTTTAGCTGTCTTGAGGCATAGATGATGACCTTACCTCGTTGCATAAGAACACAACCGAGTCCTTGGTTTGATGCCTCGCTATAAACTACGAAGTCTTATATTCCTTCTGGGAGCGATAGTATCGGTGCGGTGCAAAAGGCTCTTTTAGCGTTTGAAACTCCTTCTCTTGTTTCCCTTCGCAGTCAAAGGCCACACCTTTCCGGGTCAGTGTAGTAAGCGGTTTTGCTATCCTACATAAGTTCTAAATAAATCTGCGATAGTAGCCAATGTGGCCTAGAAATTGACGAATTTCTGTAGGAGTCTTCGGTGCTGACCAGTTCTCAATGGTCTTTATTTTGGAAGGGTCCACATTGTTGGGTTTTGAGCATTCTAACACTCCTAACTGTACATGCAACCCTAAATACCTTGGATCTATGTTTTCTCTATTATACACGTAAATACGAATATTCTAAGGTATTACCCTATCTAGCATACAATATGTGATACTTGGGTAATAAAACAAGTTAGAATACATACTTTGTTGATGTAGCTTGTCTTCATGAAGCTTGAGTGCCTAGTGCCCCAAGTGTGACACCTCAAATGGTTCACACAACACCATGAACACTTGGAATAACCTTGAGAATAAGGATACTTGGTTCTCTCTTGTGAAATCGGCTAGTCCTCTTAGTGTACCCACGCTAATGCCAATTTCACCAACCAATGACATCTTTATATAGTGTGGAGACTAGGGTTAAACCCATGACCTTTCATTTCATATGATCCATGGTTTAAACACTCCATGGACTATCCATGAAAGCTTATCCCAACCTAAATGAACTTGGCCCATCACACATATATATATCTAAGAGTCCATATTTAATTAGTTCCATTTCTGATCACTTAATTAATTATAAATTAATTCTTGATCAATACTAATTAAATAATATGATTATATATTAATATATTAGAACTTATAATATATTAATATAAATCACTAGTATCCTTTTTCCTCATCTTGTCAATCCAATTGTCCCGATGCCATGCAACCCAAATGGACCATGTCGGGTCGGTTAAAGTCTTACCAATTATAGTTATGGACTCAGACATTAATCCACCTCACATGAATTCCCTCTTCACTAACAACGTGACCCAAGAATTCGACTCTTCGAATCCAAAACTCGCATTTAGAGAACTTCGCGTAGAACTTCTCTGATCGTAATGTTTCCAAGATCTGACGTTGATGCTTACTATGCTCTTTCTTACTATGACAGTAGATAAGTATGTCATCAATGAACACAATGACGAACCGATCCAAGTAAGGACGACATACCCTATTCATTAAGTCCATGAATACTGCCGGCACATTAGTTAATCCGAATGGCATCACTACAAACTCGTAGTGTCCATAACGAGTTCGGAAGGTTGTCTTCGGAACATCCTCCTCAAGCACTCGTAAATGGTGATACCTAGATCTCAGATCTATCTTTGATAATTAATTCGCCCCTTGCAGTTGGTCGAAAAAATCATCAACGCGAGGTAGAGGGTAACGATTTTTGATGGTTAGCTTGTTTAGTTCTTTGTAGTCGATGCACATATAAAACGATCCGTCTTTCTTTTTCACGAAAAAGGCCGGTGCTCCCTAGGGTGAGAAGCTTGGTCTAATAAAGCCCTTGCTGAGCAGTTCGTTAAGTTGACCGGATAGTTCCTGCATCTCAGCTGGTGCTTGAAGATAGGGTGATTTGGCTACTGGAGTATCCCCTGGAACAAAGTCGATTATGAACTCAACTTGACGCTGTGAAGGTAATCCTGGTAGTTCTTTTGGAAAGATGTCGGGAAAATCGCATACCACTTGGATGTTCTTATTCGTCTCTTGGTTCACATGGACAACATGAGCAAGGAATGCACGACATTCCTTTCATAAGTACTTCTGGGCTTGAATACTCGAGACGATACGAAGGTTCGTGTCGGGTTTGTCGCCGTAGACAACTAGAGTTTTGCTAGATGGAAGATTAAGGCGAACGTCCTTCTAATGACACATGAAGTCAGTACGATGAAGACTCAACCAATCCATGCCGATAATGACGTCGAAACTTTTAATTGAGACCGACATGAGGTCGATTGAAAATGAATGACTATATAGGGTTAGAGTACATCCTATGTATATACTGCTAGGGCTCTCAGTCTTTCCATTAGCCATTTCTACAGTGAACGGTTCTTTAAGTGCACGTGATTGTTGTATAAGCAAGTGAGTGAATTTTTGGTTCACGAAACTTCTCTCGCTCCACTATCAAACAATATGCACGCATATGAGTTATCGAGGAGACATGTACCAGTGACCACTGTCGGGTCGGCAACCGCTTCCTCGTGGCCTATAGCCAAAACTCTTACCACTACGCCAGCGTTCCCTACCTTCGGGCAGTTCCTTTTGTAGTGACCCACCTCGCCACATCCGTAGCAAGTCTGACCCACGTCAATGTCGGGGACATGGTTAAGTGGCCTTTTTGGGGACTTGTTTAAGTGGCCTTTTCGGGGCCTTTCAGAAACGAACAGTGTGCCCCTTCCTATTATAGTTAGAGCATTGCATTTCCCAACAGGGTCTGTTGTGGTGGAAGCTGCACTTGTTGCACTTGGGCAAGCTTCCGACAAACTGCTTCATTGACGTAGTAGTAGTAGGTGCTATCGCAACATGAACGGCCACAACCTGCTGCTTTTGGCAGAGCTTTGTGTTGCGTTCTTCGTCTTGTTATCCTAGAACTTCCGCTTGGTGCCAGCGGCTTTTGGAGGGTTCTGGGATGGCCAAGGTTGTTGTTGTAGTTACGGTGCGGACACCATGATTAATGAGTCGTTGTGCCAATCGCTTGGCACTATCGAAGGTAGTGGGGTTTAAAGCTAAGACATTCCCCTGAAATGGAGGCACCATCCCCCATATATACCTCTCTATCATCTTTCCCTCAATAGGGACCATTCCCGGACATAGTGCCACCAGATCGCTAAATCTGGCAGTATAGGCCACTATGTCGGAGCCCTTCATGTTCAGGCTCCAAAGTTCTTGTCCATGAGATAATAGATCATATATTCCTCCATTCTAGATATCATATGGACTGAGACATGGATTATTAATCATTCTCTCTGTCCATTTGTTGTTTCCCGATTTCCGATTTATGACGACTGACTGATTGAACAGATCAAAACATTTCTGGCTTGGCCAAGCACTCACATGTGTCATCATTAAATCATCGAGGGGGCCACAGATATCACTTTTATCCCGAAGGTAAAAGGAATGGATAAACTTCGACTCATATGGCTTGTTCTACTACTTGTTGAATCATACACAAAGGCACGTTTTATAACATCGAGTTACCAATGGTGTTTTGTGCAATCAATGTACAACCAACTCATAGTAACAACTCATATCTCTAGGTTTGAAGAATATAATATATTATCGTCTCTTGATCACTTGTAATAAAATCCATGAAGTGATTCACATGAGCACGGGTTGAATCCAATACTCAGATCTTATGAGCACTCATGAGTGTTGTAGCACAGCTTTGTCCACCAACTTGGACCTTTACAAGCCAACCCATGACAGTCTTGATTCATATCTACTTCGAACATATGACCGACTGTGGATGGTTTGAATAACTTAGTCATTCCGGAAGAATAACCTACTTATTATGGAAGTCAAAACATGCGAAGTGAAACACAAGAATAAATGAATCAAATATGGTATCAAACCCTATGAATATAAATTGACCACTTTTATTTATCACCATACTGATTACTCATTATTCATCGTTTCGGTTTTATCAACTTTATACTTGAATTAAAAACACTAGTTGTCCCATGCTCCAAGCACGTACACTATGTTTTCTAAACAATAGCTTTGCTATACACCAAGTATGCACTCTATGTTTATCTATGATCCTTACTTTGTGAACTAGATCGATTGAACATAATTTCAATGATTCTCTTTTCACACTTCCAAATCCTTGTCGTAAATGTATGAATTCCTAACATATCGAAATATGTTTAGATTTTAAACTTATATGCACTGTTCTTCTTGTAATGATTATGCACAAGGCCACAAAGACTTGGCAACAATCATTACAGAGTATTCGAATGGAGAGCAATTCCATGGAAACGATATCTCAAATTCAAAGTGCATTACTTTGAACATGCTTCTTGCATTAAGTTTCTTTAACCATACACAAATTGCTTCCACCTATGAAGACAACTCTATATTCCCATTTTGACTACGAATCCTGAACAAGAGTTGCCTCTTTTCAGACTATGTCAATATGGTCCTTCCAATATTAACAGTATACTTCCCACTGTCCTTGAGCAACCAATCTTTGCTAAACCTTAGATTGTCCTCCACAATTGCTTAATCACTTTAGTCATATCTCATTCTAGACATTATTCCCCTTAATGCCCCAAGGCATTTGGAAAATTCAAAAAGGACAAATATTATAGCACATGTAATCGATCTTGTACCCAAAGTAAATGGGACACGATTCATGATGTTTCACATAAAGACATGGTTCTAGACTAGTCTTTTGCGATAATAATTTTTTTGTTTTCCATATTCTCAAAATTTGACTATGAAAAGGGATGTCGTAATCATAATCGAATTTTCAGAACGCAATATATAGAATTTTCTTAAGTTGAACCCAACCAACATAAAATTCATATATATATATATATATATATATATATATATATATATATATATATATATATATATATATATATATATATATATATATTCTTGACTAAGACGATTAAAATCTCAATCTAAGCCTTTTAGAATTGAAATGAAGTATAATTTCATCTCCCTTAATTATAGCAAAACAAATTTTTCAACCCCTACAACCTCACGAATTTAAACTTTTGTTTTCTATAATTAACATTGCTAACTTGCAATATTTGTCATAATTAGTATGCTCCCACTAACAAGATGATTATTAACATAACACTTATGCTCCCACTAGCTTTGACATGTATCCTGAAAACAACTGGACTTCTAGAGGTCAATACTAGATTGCTTTGATAAGATTTTATCAAAATCATACACCTTATCTTAGATAGCTCACAAGTGTGTCTAAACAATTTCAGAACTATAAAAAGGGATGTCGTAATCAAAGTCTCAATTATTTAGACCTTTGCTGTCTGCTTCAAATCTACTTGGTGGAAGATTTTCCTCACCATCATTTTCATGAATCAGAGAGAAACCTTATGACCCTTAGATTTTATGGTTTATGTGTTCCTTTCCATGTGAATTTTTGTCAAAACCATAATCACAAGACAAGATTAGTGACAATTCCAAATTCATATGGACTGAACTCGTGCAATCTTAAATTCATGCCACCTAGCAGCTCAAGGGCCTGCCATTGCTTCCAAGTTGATATGCAACCAATTGAGAATTCTAAGAACTCATTGCAAAGCCAACTTTAACTGGAATGGGCACAGAAATAGAAATATGTCAACACGATAGGTTATAAACCTTACGTCGTGTGCTAGTTTTAAACTACAGGATTTTTATTCTTGATTAGATCTTGAATTTTTTTTCCAGGATATTTAAGACTCTCACTGTCCTCTGGACATATAAGACTATCTTGCCAAATATTCAAGAGATAGTGCGGATTCTTTATCAAGACAAACACTTCACACAATTGGCCTAAGTTGGTCTTTGTTCTATCCAACACATGACAACTTACCAATTTCAAATGTACAAGAGTAGGACACTTTTAATCTTACATTTGACAAGTGTTTGAAACCTTTCTTTAAGATATGTCACTCAACATACAGTCTTGGAGTATGAATCTAAGACTTGTTTTGAAACGAAGTATGACTCATCTTCTTGATTTGACCACTTCAACAATTCATAGCTCCTCTTCTTAGCTATTAGAATGCACTTAAAGGATGAATTGTGATAAGGTATCTTAATCATTAAGATGATCATATAACATGATACTAAAGTGCTCTCCCATCTTTTCAGATTTGAGAAACTTTTATCCTTCTGCCTAATTTGATTCTTCTCATTCGTTCTGCCATAGATCGAAATTTTTCCAATGTATCAGAATTACACTTAAGCCTCTAAGTATAACCATATTTACTAAACTTTAGTAAATCATCACGAATAGTCGTAACGATTATTTGTGGTGAGCTTGATCAGTGCACAAGAATGTGTACTCGATCCCTTATTCCTTCACTTGACTCACACATCCATGTGAACAAGTAGTTAGTCTTAATTTTCCAATACTTGAAAGTTCTCATTCATCATGCTATACAACTTGCATGATTCCAAGTTCCGGTCCAACTGAAACTTGGGTGATGAGAATCTTTCCTTATTTGGTAAATTTAGACACTACCACAAATAAAAGAATCAAATTCATATTTCCACTCTTGCTCTTAATGGAATCTTATAAGCAACACAGATTTTCACAAATGCCATTGTAAGGATATTTTAAAATAAATAAAATCATCATTTTTCCTTTTATATTAAAAACTTTGCGGAAAAACTATCCTTACAATCCATATGAAAACTTTATGTTATCTATTCCTAAGCAATAGTGGCAATATCTCATAACTCCTAAGAGGTAGCTCAAGAATCCAATCTTCAAACTATGCGATAGAAATCCATCTACGCGATCAGATTCAGCATATTCTTTCTTTAAGTTTCTTTACTTTTCTTTGATTCTTAAAACATCACCATGTGACCCAGTCACACCATGTATCAAGAATCTCAGAGTAGAAACTTAGCAGAGTTAGATAGTGGAATTTACCTGAAGTAGAGTCAAACTTATTGACTTGAACATCCTTAGATAAATTAGGCAGCTTCGCAATTAATGCCCATTCCTATGGCAACTTAACATATGGACCCTTTGATAATGGTACATAGGACTATCACAGACTTAGCCTTTCTCTTTACCATTTGGTCAACCGAGTTGACAATGGTCGATCCCTTTCCACTAGGAAGAGAGAGCTTTACTAGATACCCAATGTCATCATTGTCAATGTCCATAAAGTTTTAGGAAGTTGATCTTAGCAAATATATAAGATCATTAAGGGTCTTGTCATAGTCTATTTCATAGGTGTCCCAAAGGAGCTCACTATATGACTTAGAAGATTGAGCCACCAACTTTCTCAAGACTTTGACACCCAACTCTCCTGGCTTGTCAGTATGTGACTACATCTTCAAGATGTGACCACACCTAGACCTTGCCTTGCCAATAGGGCTTGAGTGACCTTAAACTTTTCAAGAACTTGAGGGTTAGGGAGAATAATTGGAGCAGGTGAAAGAAGTATGATTTCCATGGGACATCATCTTCATTTAGGAAAGCTTGTTTCAAGAGATTTGGGAAGATCATAAATGTCTAAACCAGACAACTTTTGGGAGATATTCAAGATAGTTGATCTTAAGTCCTTAATATGACACCCAATATGAAATATTAAGGCTAGGACCCTACAAGCTATTTTATAACTTAGAAGAGGGATGCCGTAATCCAAGCTATAAAATATTTTAAGGTAGGTGAATGACGATTCACCAATTTCCACCAAGATAAACGAAATGTATTATTAGGTTTTAATTGGTTTTGAAACTACTAGATCTTTGAGATTCATTGAACTTTTCAATGGCATGTTTCAATCTCGACTGTGCCCTTCAGGTTTTGTGACTGGGATGTCGAGGATCACAAAACAAGGTGTGAAGTAACCATCTTTACGATCAGAAGCAGCATATACTTCCTTTAAGCTTTCTCTCTTTACTTTGATTCTTATAACATCACCATGTGACTCAGCCACATTATGTAATAAGAATCTCTAAATAGGAGCTTAACAGAGTTAGACAATGGACTTTACCTAAAGTAAAGTCAAACTTATTGACTTTAACATCCTTAGGTAAATTTAGCAGCTTCGCAAACAGTGCCCCTTCCTTTGGCAATTTTAAAAATGGACCCTTTGGTAACGGTACATGGGACTCTCACAGAACTAGCTTTTCTCTTTACCATTTGGTCAACCGAGTTGACTATGGCCGATCCCTTTCCATTGGGAAGAGAATGTTTTTTCTGGATTTCTAGTGTCACCATTGTCAATGTCCATAAAGTTTTGGGAAGTCGATCTTCTAATCAAATTTGCTTCACGAGCCTTCCAAATCATTGCTGATTCAGCAGTACCAAGCAAATAGATAAGATCATTAAGGGTCTTGTCATAGTCTGTTTCATAGGAGTCCCAAAGCAACTCACTATGTGACTTAGAAAGTGATTGAACCACCAACTTTCTCAAGACTTCGACACCCAACTCTCCCGACTTGTCAATATGTGACTTCATCTCCAAGATGTGATCACACCTAGACCTTGCCTTGCCAGTAGGGCTTGATTGACCTTGAACTTGTGGGTTAGGGAGAATAATTGGAGGAGGTGGACAAAGTGAAGCTCCAAGAGATTTGAGAAGATCATAGATATCTGAACTAGACATCTTTTGGGAGATATTCAAGATAGTTGATCTAAAGTCCTTAATATAACACCCAATAGAAATATTAAGGCTAGGACCCAACACAATATTTTATAACTCGGAAGAGGGATGGCGTAATCCAAGCTATAAAATATTTGAAGGTAGGTGAATGACGATTCACCAATTTCCCCTATGAAAAACGAAATAATTATTAGTTTTTTAATTGGATTTGAAACTCCTAGATCTTTTGAGATTCATTGAACTATTCAATGGCGTGTTTCAATCTCGACTGTGCCCTTTAGGTTTTGTGACTACGATGTCGAGGATCACAAAACAAGGTGTGAATAACCATGCAAATATACTTGGTACCCTTAATATTTACCCCTCAATCGATGTGACAGTTAACCACACACGCTCCATCAATACTATGATAAACATTAAGTTACCATTTGCCTACCTTGTTAAATACAAGTTAGTGTGTCGGTTAACCACACACGCTCCACTAACCGAATTAAACAAAGTGCAAAGTGTAATTTCATGGTTTAGCACCTTATTCACATTTTCCTAAAGCAACTGACAATGGGAATTATAAAAAAAAACATTTAGTTACTTTATATTTATCATTAATACTTTTAATGAAGGGAAAATTTTAGTCCTTGTCCTACCCGTTGAGCTAACGACCCTCCACCGGTCAAGGAAGCGGTGGGTGAGAGTGGACACCCATTAAACTACCATTTTATAGACAGTAACCTTATACCCCCGTTATAGACCGACTTCGTGAATGAGGCCTACTAACTGTAAGACTGACCTGCTCTTAGACATATATAAATATTATTAACTTATAATATTATAAAGTATAAGGGTTGAATTTTAACTCTTTAAAATTCTAAGGGCTTAACTTGGAATTAAAGTACTCATAAAAAAAATTTCAAATTCCTAAACTTGAGGGCAAGTTTTGAAACTATTCAAAACTCTTGGATTTTCATAACATGAGTTTTAATTAAAGCTTTAAAACTTTTAATGAAGAGACTCTTGGACATCCATAACTTGAGGACAAGTTATGGAGCCATAAAAACTATTTATAAGAAAAGACTCTTCATTTTTTTGTAACCTAAGGCATTTTTATGAGTTTTTAAGATTCATAAATGTATTTTTGTAACTTGTGATACCACTGTTGGGTTTTGAGCATTCTAACACTCCTAAGTGTACATCCACCCCGAAATACCTTGGATCTATGTTTTCTCTATTATACGTATAAATATGAATATTCCAAGGTATTACCCTATCTAGCATACAATCTATGATACTTGGGTAATAAAACAAGTTAGAATACATACTTTGTTGATGTAGCTTGTCTTCATGAAGCTTGATTTCCTAATGCCCCAAGTGTGACACCTCAAATGGTTCGCACAACACCATGAACACTTGGAATAACCTTGAGAATAAGGATACTTGGTTCTCTCTAGTGAAATCGGCTAGGCCTCTTAGTGTACCCACACTAGTGCTAATTTCACCAACCAATGACATCTTTATATAGTGTGGGGGCTAGGGTTAAACCCATGACCTTTCATTCTATATGATCCATGGGTTAAACACTCCATGGACTATCCATGAAAGCATAGCCCAACCTAAATGAACTTGGCCCATCACATATATATATATATATATCTAAGAGTCCATATTTAATTAGTTTCAGTTTTTTGATCACTTAATTAATTATAAATTAATTCTTGATCAATACTAATTAAATAATATGATTATACATTAATATATTAGAACTTATAATATATTAATATAAATCACTAGTATCCTTTTTCCTCATCTTGTCAATCCAATTGTCCCGATGCCATGCAACCCAAATTGGCCATGTCGGGTCGGGTCAAGTCTTACCAATTATAGTTATGGACTTAGACATTAATCCAACACACATGAATTCCCTCTTCACCAACAATGTGACCCAAGAATTCGACTCTTCAAATCCAAAACTCGCATTTAGAGAACTTCGCATAGAACTTCTCTTACCGTAATGTTTCCAAGATCTGACGTAGATGCTTACTACGCTCTTCCTTACTACGAGAGTAAATAAGTATGTCATCAATGAACACAATGAAGAACAGATCCAAGTAAGGATTGCATACCCTATTCATTAAGTCCACGAATACTACGGGCACATTAGTCAAACCGAATGGCATCACTACAAACTCGTAGTGTCCATAATGAGTTTGAAAGGCTGTCTTCGGAACATCCTCCTCAAGCACTCGTAACTGGTGATACTCGGATCTTAGATCTATCTTTGAAAAGTAATTCGTCCCTTGCAGTAGGTCAAAAAAAATCGTCAATGCAAGGCAGAGGGTAACGATTTTTGATGGTTAGCTTGTTTAGTTCTTTGTAGTCGATGGACATACGAAACGATTCATCTTTCTTCTTCACAAACAAGACCGGTGCTCCCTAGGGTGAGAAGCTTGGTCTAATAAAGCCCTTGCTGAGCAGTTCGTTAAGTTGACCGGATAGTTCCTAAATCTCAGCTGGTGCTAGATGATAGGGCGATTTGGCTACTAGGGTAGTTCATGGAACTAAGTCGATTCTGAACTCGACTTGACGCTGTGGAGGTAATCCTGGTAGTTCTTGTGGATAGATGTCGGGAAATCGTGTACCACTTGGTTGTTCTTTATGTCCTTTGTCTCTTGGCTCACATCAACAACATGAGCAAGGAATAAGCGACATTGATTTCGCAATTACTTCTGGGCTTGAGTACTCGAGACGATACGAAGGTTTGTGTCGGGTTTGTCGCCATAGACAACTAGAGTTTTGCTAGATGGTAGATTAAGGCGAACGGCCTTCTCATGACACATGATGTCAGCACGATGAAGACTCAACCAATCCATGCAGATAATGACGTCGAAACTTTTAATTGAGACCGACATGAGGTCGATTGAAAATGAATGACTATATAGGGTTAGAGTACATCCTATGTATGTACTGCTAGTGCTCTCAGTCTTTCCATTAGCCGTTTCTACAGTGAACGGTTCTTTAAATGCTAGACGATAGGGCGATTTGGCTACTAGGGTAGTTCATGGAACTAAGTCGATTCTGAACTCGACTTGACGCTGTGGAGGTAATCCTGGTAGTTCTTGTGGAAAGATGTCGGGAAATCGCGTACCACTAGGTTGTTCTTTATGTCCTTCGTCTCTTGGCTCACATCAACAACATGAGCAAGGAATGAGCGACATTCATTTAACAATTACTTATGGGCTTGAGTACTCGAGACGATACGAAGGTTTGTGTCGGGTTTGTTGCCATAGACAACTAGAGTTTTGCTAGATGGTAGATTAAGGCGAACGGCCTTCTCATGACACATGATGCCAGCACGATGAAGACTCAACCAATCCATGTTGATAATGATGTCGAAACTTTTAATTGAGACTGACATGAGGTCTATTGAAAATGAATGACTATATAGGGTTAGAGTACATCCTATGTATATACTGCTAGTGCTCTCAGTCTTTCCATTAGCCATTTCTATAGGGTTAGAGTACATCCTATGTATATACTACTAGTGCTCTCAGTCTTTCCATTAGCCGTTTCTACGAAACTTCTCTCCGTTCCACTATCAAATAGTATGCATGCATATGAGTTATTGAGGAGACATGTACCAATGACCACTTTAGGGTCGGCAACCGCTTCTTCGTGGCCTATAGCCAAAACTCTTCCCACTCCGCCAGCGTTCCCTACCTTCGGGCAGTTCCTTTTGTAGTGACCCACCTCGCCACAACCGTAGCAAGTCTGACCCACGCCAACGCCGGGGACTTGGTTAAGTGGCCTTTTTGGGGGCTTGGTTAAGTGGCCTTTTCAGGGACTTGCAGAAATGGACAGTGTGTCCCTTCCTATTGCAGTTAGAGCACTGCATTTCCCGACAGGGTCCGTTGTGGTGGAAGCTGCACTTGTTGCACTAGGGAAAGCTTCCAACAAACTGCTTCATTGGCGTAGTAGTAGTAGGTGTTATCGCAGCATGAACGGCCACGACCTGCTGCTTTTGGTAGAGCTATGTGATGCGTTCTTCGTCTTCTTATCTTAGAACTTCCGCTTGTTTCCAGTGGCTTTTGAGGGTTTTGGGATGGCTAAGGTTGTTGTTGTAGTTAGGTGCGGACACCATGATCAATGAGCCATTGTGCCAATTGCTTGGCACTATCGAAGGTAGTGGGGTTTGAAGCTAAGACATTCCCCTGAAATGGAGGCACCATCCCCCATATATACCTCTCTATCTTCTAACCCTTAGTAGGGACCTTTCCCAGACATAGTGCCACCAGATCGCTAAATCTCGCAGTATAGGCCACTATGTCGAAGCCCTTCATGGTCAGGCTCCAGAGTTCTTGTTCAAGTTTCTAAACTTCGCCCCTCAGGCAGTATTCCTCGATAATGAGCTCCTTAAGAGCTTCCCAGCCCGTAGCATTAGCCACCATTAGAGTTAGTGACTTGACTTGGCTATTCCACCACGTTAGGGCTCTGTCCGCGAAGGTGCTGGCAACAAATTTAACTTTGCTTCCTTCCGGACAGGAACAGATCTCAAAGATCGATTCCGTTTTCTCAAACAATTGCGAAAGGGAAATGATTCTGTGACAATCATCAAAATTTTATTCGTATCTAGATTTTACTAAACTTAGTTGCACATATAGGCACAACACATACTAGACTTAGTAACTAGAAGCTAAGTTATAACCTACTAGAAACTTGGAAACAATTAGAAACAATGGATAGTCTACATGGGAAGTTGCTGATTGTGATTGTGTGGTCAGTACCATTTGGGGCGTCGTGGCCGGATTTGCTATTGCGGCGGTTGTTGGTCACCATCAACTAGTGACGAACTCCACCACGGAGCCGGCTGGCGGCATTGTCGGTGTTTGTGCTAGCATTTGTCCTTCTAGTGTCGACGGACTGCTCCCGTCGAGGGACTTCATTGCTCGAACTGGGCTAGTGGTGTCACCTTATTTCCGTTGCGGTCCTTCGTCCGTCATTTCCGGTGCCTAGTGTTGCTAAGTTGGTTTTTTTAGACTGAGTGTAAGCCCGGATGACGCTAACTATTGTAATAAGTCACCAGCTTGACACCGTCTACCTGAGGGCGGGAATGATGAGCCTGTGGATCATCACAAAGAAGAAGGGACCGTCAGTCGTCATCCGAGAGGTTTTCCTGGAATGAGGCTCCGACGATCAAGTTAGTGAAGGATTGAGAGAGGGATGAAAGTGTAAAGAGAGCGTTCAGAGGTTAGAAATCTTGACCCATTCTCTTGGGAGAGAAGTGATGGGTTTTGAGCATAACATCATTCCTATGGTGTACATGCAACCCTAATGCTTTGGATCTTGGTTTTTCTCCAGTAATACATGCAAACAATCTTCCAAGCATAAACCCTAATCTAACATGTCTAAGAACGAAAATCATATGTAAATAAGGGTTTGGAATCTTACCTCACTTTTTATGTAGCAATAACAAGAACAATCCACAATGTCCTTGACTCTTGAAAGCTTGGTGCCCCAAGTGTTGCACCTCTAATGGAGTCACAAACACCACTAGCATCAAGGAAGAACAAGAGAGAGGAGGAGGCTTCAAAAACATCTAGGGTTCTCTTAGAACTCTTCGTCACATTTTTGGGAGCTAATGGGGTCCTTCTATAGTTGAGGCTTCTTGGGTTTTGAACATGGAAACCCTAATTCCCATTGCTTAGGCCCTAAGCAACATATGGGCTTCCATTGAACAAGCGTTGGACGAAATCTTTATGGATTCTCATAGATATTTCTTCCACCCTATTCCAATGGGGTCAATGAGCCCAAACTACAACTATTATTGATTTACATAATCGGTCCCCGTTTATTTAATCAGTCACTTTTGATCACTAAATTAAATTCAAATTAATTCTTGATCAATACTAATTAAATAATATGATTTCTCAATTAATATATTATACTTATAATACATTAATAAATCATAATAAATCCTCTTTCTCCGTAATTCATCCTATTAGTTGCTATGGTGAAGGCAACCCAAAAGGACCATGCTCATAATCGGGTCAAGTAGATACCAAAATAGTTATGGGCTTAGACACCTAATCCAATAGTCTCCTACTTGGATAAGTCTAATAACTATTATTGTAAGTACGACTTCAGGACCTAATTAGCAATCATAGCTTTCAAAAGCCGCTGTCAAACTCTGAGCGTATCAGTAATGCGTCCTTTAGATAAGGGATCATATATTCCTCCATTCTCAAGATATCGTATAGACATAAGACATGGATTATAATGATTCTCTTTGTGTATGTGTTGTTTCTCGATTTCTAATTTAAGACGACTCACAACAGACTACAATTGAACACATCAACTTAGTCCAAGTTTGGCCAAGTGTTTAGGGTGTCATCACTAAATCATCGAGGGGCCCACACATATTGCTTGTATCCCTCTTAGGGTAAAAGTAACGGATAAACTTTAAGTCATACGCTTGTACTATTTACTCAATAAAACACACACAACAATACGTTTTATAACATCAAGTTACTGTTGTGTTTACGTATTATCAATGTGCAACCGACTCACAAACAACAAGTCATATCTCTCCGTTTCACGAATATAAGATATTATCGTTTCACAATCACTCGTGATAAAATCCATGAAGTAATTCACCTGAGCGTGGGTTTAATCTAATACTCGAATCTCATTTTAGGAGAACTCATGAACACTGCAATAGACTTTTGTTATGTCTAAACGCTTTAGACAATCTACAATCATATTCATGATAGTCTTACCTCATTACCTAATTCCAAAGTATGATTGAATGCGGTTATTTGAATAACCTAGTTATTCTGGAAGTCAAAACATGTGAAGTGAAACACAAGAATAATCGAATCCAATATGGTCTCAAACTTTTGAGTATAAATAAAACACCTTTTATTTAATCTCCATATCGATTACACGTTATTCATTGTATAATGTTTCGAATAATCGACTTAATACTTGAATTTAAACAATAGTCATCACATGCTCCAAGCATGCACACTATGTTTACCTATGGTCCTTACTTTGTGAAATAGATTAAATAAAAACATTTCCAATAATGCTCATTTCACAATTCCCAATCCTTATCACAAGTGTAAGAATATCAAATTCTTGCCACTATTAGAATATGTTAGATTCTGACATTTCACGCAATGATCCTTTTGTAATATCATTGCACCAAAGTCATCAAAACTTTTCCAATGAAATTACAAAGTGCTCTATTGAAGATTGTTACAAGACAACTCCATAGACATGAAGTCTCAAATTCAAAGTACATTCCTTTGAACATCCTTCTTGCATAAAAGTTTCTAATCTGCATAAATCCTTAATATCCAACTCCCATTATGGAAACAATTCCATATTTTCCATATGACAATTCATTCTAAATAGAATCCTATCTATTCATAATAATGTTAATATGGTCCATTCATTACTATACTTCCAACTGTCCACAAGTGGCAAACCTTAGATCGTCCTTGACAGTTGTTTAATTATTTTATACATATCCGGTTCTGATCCTTTTCCCTCTTAATGTCCTAGGCATTTGGAATAGACAGAACGGTCGAATATTACAGCATACGCAATCGATCTTACACCCGAAGCGTATGGGATACGACACACAATGTACTACATAAAGACATGATACTTACCAGTCTTCTGCTATAATGTTGCCATATATACAATATCCTTATGTCGAACTTCTTCAACATAACATTCATATATGTCGTTTGACTAGATCTGATTAAAATTTCTTGATCTAAGCTTTTAGATTTTGAAATGAAGTATAAGTTTCTCTCCCTTAATTATAGAAAAACAACATTTCAACATCTGCAACTTTGCAAAATGAAACTTTTGTTTTCTATAATTAATATTGCTAACTCACAATAGTTAACATAATAATTATGCTCCTACTAACATGATGATTATATCCTTACCAGTATAACACTTATGCTCCCACTAGCTTTAACATATATTCAGAAATCAGGGAGACTTCTAGAAGTCAATACTTATTGACTTTCTTACCAAATTCATATTTCTAATACGTGAAGCTTCGGTAAGACTTTATCTAAGCTTCTCAAACTCATACACCTTTCCTTAGATAACTCATATATGTGTCTAAACGATTCTAGAACTTACAACAATAAGTCTTAAATGTTCAAACTATATGCCTTTTCTCACAATTCGTACTATGAAGAGGGATGTCGTAATCATAATCGAATTTGAGAATGCGAATATCATAATCTCTAACTCCTTAAATCTTCTTAGTGGAACCGTTTCCTCAAAATCGTTTTTATGAAATTGAGAGAAACCTTGTCATTTAGATTTTATGGTGTATGTGTCCCTATCCATGTGATTTGTCATAACCATAATCACAAGACAATGTTTGTGACAAATCCAAACTTATATGGACTGAACTTGTTCAATCTTAATTTCTTGCCACCTGGCAGCACAAGGGCCTACCATGTCTTCCAAGTTGTTGAGCAGATCACCCATTCAAATCAATGAAATTTTATTGATTAAGGTGCTTTGGCTTTATGCATTCAAATGAGAACTCATAGGACTCACGTACATAGTCAACTTTAAATGGAATGGGCAAAGAAACAAGAATGTGTCAACACCATAGGTTACAAACCTCAAGTCCTGTGCTAGTGTTTAACAATAGGTTTACTCTTGATTAGTTATTGAAACTTTTTCAAGATCATTTAGACTCCCACTAACCTATTGACATATAAGATTCTCTTGTCAAGAAACATTCCTTGACAAACAAATATTCATGAGATAGTGCGGGTTCCTATCAAGAAAAACATTTTACACAATTGGTCTTAGTTGGTCTTTGTCTTATCTAAAACATCACAAATACCAATTACAAATGTGCAAGACTAAGAAAAACATTTTTTACTCAACATTTGATGAGTGTTATAAACCTACTAAATATGTGTCAATCAATGCACAATCTTGGAGTACGACTCTATGACTTGTTTTTGGAACGAAGTATGATTCACCTTTTGATTTAACCGTTTCAAAAAGTTTTGATTCCTCTTCTTAGCCATACTACTGTACTAAGGTCTCCTTAGCGGATCAATTGTGACACAGTTTCATACTCACTAAGTTAATCATAAAACACGATACCTAAGTACTCTCCCTTCTTTTCATATTGGAGAAACTTTCGTCTTTCTGGCTAATTGATTCGTGCTATTCGTTTTGTTTTACATTGAAACCTTTTCAACAATTCAGAATTACACTTAATCTTGTAAGTATAACTATATTTACTAAACTTTTAGCAAATCATGACGAATATACTTATCGTTCTTTATGGTGGACTTGACGTAGTGCACAACAATGCGTACTAGATCCTTTAGTCCTTCACTTAACTCACATACTTATGTGAACAAGGAATTAGTTTTAATTTCCCAGATATGAAGGTTCTCATTCATCACACAATACAAGTCGCATGATTCCAAGTTTCTATCCAATTGAAACTTGGGTGATGAGAATCATTCATTATTTGGTAAATTTTCGACATTACCACAAATAACATAACTAAGAATCACATCCATTTTCAATATTACTAGCAATAGAAACATACAAACATCAATCTTCACAAAAGTCATTGCAAGGATATATATATATATATATATATATATATATATATATATATATATATATATATATATATATATATATATATGTATATAAAAGACAAAAACAAAATTTATTTTCTTTATAAAACGCGGAAAAATTTGTCTTTACAATGAAATTACAAATGAAAAATATGTTACTAAATATTTCTAAGGAAGCTATCATAACTCCTAAGAAGTGGCTCAAAATCTGATCATCGGACCATGCAATCGAAATCCATCTCTTCGCGACCAGATTCAGCTCATCCTTTAAGCTTCCTTTCTTTTCTTCGATCCTAAAAAACATCAAAATGCAATCTTATCACATCATGGATTAAAAATCTACAAATAGGAATATAATAGAGTTAGATAGTGGATTTTACCTGAAGCAGAGTCATACATCTTGACTCTCCCATCCTTGCAATCTTTTAGGTAAGTATGACAACTTTGTAACCAATTCCCCTTCTATTGGCAGTAGAAACAAATGGACTCTTTTGGAACAACATATGGGACATCCTTTCTCTTTACCATCCGGTCAAACAGTTTGACCTTAGCTGATCCTTTTCCATTAGGAATAGAAGACTTTTCTGGACTTCCAATGTTGCCAGTGTTAATGTACATGGAAGTTTGGGAGGTTGATCTAGTCAAATTTGCTTGACCAGTGTGCCAAATCATTTCTGATTCAGCATCAATAAGCAAATAAGTAAGATCAATGATGGTCACGTCGTGGTCCATTATATAGTAATATTTAACGAACTCACTATATGATTTAGGAAGTGATTGAAGAACCAAGTCAACAACAAACTTCCTTGATACATCGACACCCAACATTCCCAACTCGTCAATATGTAACTTCATGTTGGGTCAAAAATATGGTTTATACTTTGTGTTTTCTAAGAAAATATATTTTTCTATAATTTTTAGGCTGTGTACGGCAGTACACAGGGTGTGCGGCTGGTGGTCTCATATATATAGGTTGAGGAGTGCATGTGAGTGTACGGATAGAGAAGAGAGAGAAAGTTAGAGAGAAGAGTGTGTGTGTTCATGAATCTATTGTAAGGAGCATCAATCATACCTTTGAATACATCATAGATTCATCTAAATTCTTCTTCTTCTTCTCTTCTATATTGATCTGACATCATCCGTTGGATTGGGATTCCGCACCATCAAACGGATCTGATTGATACACAAGCAATTTGGGGAGTTGCAATTGGTATCAGAGCTTGGATTGTATCAGTCAATTTTGTCAGATCTGGAGCATATTTGGTCTTATTTTAAAAAGATAATAGCGTTTTTGGATAGATCTCGGAAAATTAGGAGGGGTTTCTTCTTTGCATTTTTCATAAAAACAAGTTTTTGATCGAGTTTTGGAGCAAAAAAGGGTGAAAAACGTCGTTTTTTCGCGAATCTGTTGAAGGTGTGTGGCTAGGTGTGTGCGGCCCGGAGTGCGGATCGGTGTTGCCTCTGTTTCACGGCTCAGCAGCATCGTTCTCGGCTTCGCGGCTTCATCCTCGCTTAGCAGCCATCCTCGCACAGCAGCCTTCGCATTAAAAAAAAGGGAGGAAGGATTTGAGGGTGTTGGGGATCGATCCTGGGACCTCCAGCTCAGAAACACAGCGCCTTAGCATCTACGCTAGCAAGCTCCTTGTGTCATTCCTCCGAATTTTAAAACATAACCCGTCTTTCTCGCTTACAAGTTTCAAAATTTTGACAAAATCAGCCCAAAAATCAACTTCTTTTTCTTTTTAAATTCCATTTTCAACCCAAAAATTTTATTTTTTATTTTTGAATTTTATTTTTAACTTTTAACATTTATTTTTGACCTTTGACTTTCAATTTTGACCTCTAACTTTAAACTTTGACTTTTTCATTTAACTTTCAAATTTTCAAATTTAGTTTTTCGGTTTAACTTTGAAGTTTGACTTTTTAAATTTGACTTTTAAGATCGACTTTTGAGTTTTTAGTCAAAGGGCATATTTTTATAAAAATGAGTTCCTCATCGATTCTGGAAAATGAAGTTTCATGTACTCCATCTTGTGTTAAAACTGTTAAATTTTTACGAGAATCAATAGATCTAATCAACAGAGAGAATGATGACCTAAAATATGAAAGATACACCATTAGGAAAGAACAAAAACCGTTAAAATCTCAATTAGAAACCAAAATCAAGGATTTCCAAAAACTCCAAGAAGATTACAGCAACAAGTGTGAAAATTATGATCACATTAAGAAAAAACTTGCTGTTGTAACTGAAGAACATGACGCTTTGAAAATTAAGTATGGAAAAACAGATATTAGTTTCAAAAATTATACTGCGTCAAGTAAGACAGTCGAGTCCTTATTTGAAAACCAATTAAAATTCAAAGATAATCAAAACAAGGGTTTAGGGTATGATTGTGTTCCTCCACCTTTCAATCATAACTACACATCCATCCCTATGACACCGGAAGAAATTGACAAGGAGGCACATCTCCAATATGGGAAACCTGTTGTGGTTGTGCCAAAAATGGATGAAGTGAACATTTCTAAGGATTTTGTTACATGTGTAAGTAAAGTAGTACAAGATGAGAACAAGGAGAACACCATTGAACAAACCAACATCTCCTTGAACTCTGAATCTGTTGCTTCGAACTCACTTGATTCTGATCAACATGCTGTTGAGAAATATAGGCCACCATATCAAGTGAAACAGCCGACTTGTTGCAAGTGTGCATGTGGGAACAATCAGAATCAAGGCAAGGATATGCCACCAGGGGCAGGAAGAAACAACTTCCCAGTGAAGAAAAAGACATGCTTTCACTGTGGAACACCTGGACACATTGCCAAAAATTGACCTAACCGTGCATACGTTCCCTATTATGCACAAGGATGGCAGAAAACACCAAGAGGGAGATTTTCCAAAAGAAACCCCTCAAGGTCACAATCACGAAATGGCGTCTGGAATGCCAACAAGGGAAAGAGTTCAACTCCCAAGGCCAAGAAATCAAATCCCAAGGGCAAGAAAGGAATGCCAGCTAAGAAGTCCAATCCAAGGGATGCTCCAGTGAAGCCAAGACCGGTTAGGTCAAAGTCATCTCGACGATCGGCTTCAAGTTCAAAATCAAGTGCCGAGGCACCCATCGGATCGAAAAACAAATGGGTTAAACCCAGCTACAAATGGGTACCAAAGGTTCAATCTCCCAAATCTCCTAATGCTTCTAATATTTCTACATCTTCTGTTTGTGATAAACATGATATGTCATGGGAGAGAGTACCGTGCAAGGATGAAAAAGGTCAACTCAGTTTCAAAATGGATTGGGTTCCAAAGACCAACTGATCTTGCTATGTGTCGGAGCAGCTATGGAGGCATATCATCAGACTTCGGTTTGTTGATAGTGGTTGTTCCAGGCACATGATAGGAGACATCTCTCAACTGTACAACACTCGGAATTTTGTTTGAGAGTATGTCTCCTTTGCGGGAAGGGAAGAAAGGAAGGGGTCACTCATGGGGTTTGTGCTTAACGACATGAAGAATTTTCGGATCTGTTCTGAGGTTACGCATACTGTTCTCAGACCTTCTGGATGCAAATTCAATCGGTGAATTACGGTTTGAATTTTCTTCTCTATACTCCTGAGTTTATCTTTATCTGATTCATTTTGAAGATAATTTTTTTATTTATTTTATTTTATTTTATTATAGTTTTTCGTTAGTATTGTTTGGGAAGTGATATCAACAAGTGATAAAGGGCAATCTGAGTTTGTGTAAAGTACCAAAGCTGAATTGTCTAGGCTCTGTGTTCGATACGCTGGTAGGCACGAAGGATTTAAATGGACTTGACTAGGCAAATATGAACTTAAGAAATCAAATGACTTGACAAATCCTGACCTAGATAGATCTGTTTAGCCTGACAATATGACGCTTGGATAGGTTGAGCAGGGAGATATACATGAGAATCCACCAGTCACATTAAAGAACTAGTATCTAGAACTGTGGTTTTACTTTTCCTCGATGTACGGATTTTGTCCTTATTTCCGGTATTGATGGAGCGACTGGGGAATTCCGATAAAGTAGGTCTGTAGAAAATTATTTTCTTTCTTTCCTACTGTTAGTCATATGTTGCCTCTTTTTCGTGATTGGAAGAGATCCGACCTGGACTGCAACATATGCAAATCTATTTCTCTGCATATAATATCTATGAAATTCTTCCAATCTGTTAGCCATATGTTGTCTCCTTTGTGTGATTAACAATCCGACCTGGTACACAGCATATGCAACCTTCTACTTCTCAATCCCTCTAAAAAAACTATAATTAATAATAATCTAAATCTATCCTCTCTATGAATAATAGTCTTCTCAACTAAAGTAAGGAGTATCTCAGATGTTCTTGATTATTGGGGTATATCAGGAAGCAGGAAACATGTTCTAGTACATCTAAAATTGAACAATTCTAGATTGTCTGTAGATCTCGCTGCTCAATTTTGGTGGACAACAATATCCTTGGTCGCCGTTAGATAAATGGTTCTTAGGAATTTTTATCTAGTAACTTAGGATCAATCTGTTCTGTAACTGATAACATTCCTAAAATTTGTAACAATTTTTCATGCTTAAGTGGACCACAATACCGACGATCGACCAGATATATTCATGAAGGGGAAGGTACTGACAAACAGATTAAGACTGTCTAACAACTTTGATCCCAAATATTTTTGTTTTTGTTAAATTTGTTCATAGTTTTCCTCCCTGCACAAATTTAGGGGGAGAATTAAAAAAATCAAACAAAAATCAGAAAAATTCAAAAATCAAACAAAAAAATAGAAAATTAAAAATCTAAAAAGTAGTGTTATTTCTTTTTTATTTTTTTTTTTCAGAAAATATCAAAAATCCAAAAATATTTTTTTTGTGAGCTAATTTTTCTTTTAGTTTTGTTTTGTCTTGAAAAATGAATTCAGATGTAGATGAGACTCATGGAGATTGTGTCGAGCATCAACGAATTCTCATTCGAAGGAACAAGAAATGAAGATTATTCTTTCGGCATTCAATCTGTCAACCCTAGATGCAAGGTGAAGCTGAAATTGAAGATTATATGACAGACTGCATTGAAGCCTCCTCAATCAATTTGTTGCTATCTATAAACCTGTTGAAGTGATCTAGAAGATTATTTCTCTCCGTTATTCTCTCTAAAGATTCTCAAGCTGAAAGTGCTATCTTTCAAGAATCTTTTCATCAAGCCTCCTCACCCAATGTGCGTTCAGAGTCAAATCTTGAAGAAATGCCCAACTGCACAAGATGAAGTCATTCATGGAAGATTCATATGTTCATCCTGATGCTATGAAGAAATCGAAGATAAACGCTGAAGCCAATCTCCAACTGAAGATTAACAAGAAAAGCCAGCTACTTTTTAGGAGGAGCTTGTTGGGTCAATTAGAAAAGAAAGGTATAAACCAAGGGTGAGATTGTTGGGCCAAAAATATGGTTTATACTTTGCTTTTCTAAGAAAATATACTTTTCTGTAATTTTGAGGCTGTGTACGGCAGTACATAGGGTGTGCGGCTGGTGTCTCATATATATAGGGTGAGGAGTGCATGTGAGTGTACGGCTAGAGAAGAGAGAGAAAGTTAGAAAGAAGAGTCTGTGTGCATGAATCTATTGTAAGGAGCATCAATCATATCTTTGAATACATCATAGATTCATCTAAATTCTTCTTCTTCTTCTCTTCTATATTGATCTGACATCATCCGTTTGATTGGGATTCCGCACCATCAAACAGATCTTATTGATACTCAAGCAATTTGGGGACTTACACTTCATCTCCAAGATGTGAGCAGATATAGACTTTCCATCTTCGTGTTTACTTGCCAATAGGGCTTGAGTGACCTTGAACTTTTCAAGTCGACGAACATGTGGGTAAAGGAGAATTATTGGAGGAGGTGGAGGAAGTGAAGCATGATTTCCATTTCCATGATCCAATCGTGGAACATCATCTTCATGTGGAAAGCTTTGTCAACAGGATTTGAGAAGACCATAGTTGTTAGATTTTGACATCAACAAAACATGAGAAATTCAAGTTAGTTGATCCAATCCTTAATATAACACCCAAATTAAATATTAAGGCTAGGACCCAACACAATATTCTACACTCGGAAGAGGGATGCCATAATCCAGCTGCAAAAAATATTTGAAAGTAGGTAAATGACGATTTACCAATTTCACCATGTAAAACAAAAATGAAAATTATGTTTTAAATGAATTGAAACTCCTAGATCTTTTGAGATTCATTGAACTTTTCAATGGCATGTTTAATCTCGATTAATCCCTTCAAGTTTGTGACTAGGATACCGAGGAACAGAAACAAGGTGTGGATAACCATGCAAATTTGCTTGGAACTCTCGAAGACGTATATCACCTAATCAATGTGTCGGTTAACTACACACACTCCATTGATCTATGGTAATCTACGAGCTACCCATTTCCATCCTTCATTGGTCCCACATTGGTGTGTCGGTTAACCACACACACTCCACTAACGACCAACAAGGTACAATGTGCAATTTCGTGGATTAGCACAAAATTCACATTTTTCCTAAAGTAACTAAGATTTGGGAATTTATAAAAGTGTTTAGTTACTTTGTATTTCATTATACTTATAATGGAAGGTTGTGTCCTATCCTACCCATTCTTCTAACGACCCTCCACTAGACAAGGGTGTGGTGGGTAAGAATGGATACCCAATGGCGGTCATTTTACATGCCACTTCCTTGAACACCCCTTAGAGACCAGCTTCGTGAATGAGGCCTACTAACAGTAAGACTGATTATTAACTTATACATATATAATATATTATACTTTTAATTTTATATAATATAAGGGTGTGTTTTACATATTTAAAATACTAGGTGGTTTAATCTATTAATAAATGAAACTTTTTAGTTTGATTAATCTTAAACCATATTATAATTGATTCGTTAATTTTCTCTTTTAATTAAACACTTAATTAATTTAATAAAACCATAAGGAGGTTATTTGAACTGTTCAAAATACAAGGGTTTTAGAATTTAATATTTAAAAATTAAAACTTTTTAATCAAATTTTAAATTCAAAAATTTGAGGGCAAATTTTGAGACTTTTCAAAATATTTGTTAGATCAAATTTGAAAAATAATTAAATATCATATAATTAATATATATCACATAATTTGACATAATCTATTTACTTACAAGATAATTCAAAATCAAAATACAAAAAATTAATCTTTATCTTGTAAAACAAGTAATTATCTTAAATTGACAATTATCCATTAATTTAATTAGGATATCAATTACCATAACAGAAAATCTGATTTTTAATTTGAAATACAATTTATGGTAATTATCCAAATCAAATTAGGGAAAATTTTCGAAATTCCGCTGTCAGATTGTTATCACGTGGTGAACACACTGTGTTCAACTTGTGAGTCTGGTCCAGATCCGAAATTCGCAATTTTCAGTTTTGAAAACTTAACTTTTGCATCATATAACAGAAAACTACACTTGGATATGATACCACTGATGGGTTTTGAGCATAACAACATTTCTATGGTGTACAAGCAACCCTAATGCTTTGGATTTAGGTTTTTCTCAAGTTGTGCATGCAAACAATCTTCCAAGCATAAACCCTAATCTAACATGTCTAAGAACGAAATTCATATGTAAATATGGGTTTGGAATCTTACCTTACTTGTTATTTAGCAATAACAAGAACAATCCACAAAGTCCTTGACTCTTGAAAGTTTACTGCCCCAAGTGTTGCACCTCTAATGGAGTCACAAACACCACTTGCAACAAAAAAGAACAAGAGAGAGAGGAGGAGGCTTCAAAAACGTCTAGGGTTCTCTTAGAACTCTTGGTCACATTTTTGGGAGCTAATGGGGTCCTTTTATAGTTGAGGCTTCTAGGGTTTTGAACATGGAAACCCTAATTCCCTTTGCTTAGGCCCTAAGCAACATATGCGATTCCATTGAATAAGCCTTGGACGAAATCTTTATGGAATCTCATAGAGATTTCATCCACCCTATAACAATGGGGTCCATGAGCCCAAACTACAACTATTACTAATTTACACAATCAGTCCCCATTTATTTAATCGGTCTCTTTTGATCACTAAATTAATTCCAAATTAATTCTCGATCAATACTAATTAAATAATATGATTTCTCAATTAATATATTATTCTGATAATACATTAATAAATCATAATAAATCCTCTTACTCCATAATTCATCCTATTAGTTGTTATGGTGAAGTCAACCCAAAAGGAACATGCTCATAATCGGGTCAAGTACATACCAAAATAGTTACGGGCTTAGCAACCTAATCCAACAAGAAGGGCACCTTTTATACCTGTGGATAGGGGGAACAGATTCCCGACAGTATCTTCTACCTTTTCAGATTTTGAAGGGGTTGATGACTTTTGGTTGGACGATCGTGTTATATGAGTGGTTGTTCGCTATTGGTGCATACTTTGCCAGAAGCGGCGTCCAGAGCATTACACCTGTCGTTCTGGGGAACTCTTGGTACTGTTTTTTCTTCAACCTTAGCCTTGATGCTTGGGCGTCAAGGAATTGATTGGTGGTCTCAAAGGATACGGTGAAGGCCTAAAGTTAGTCACGCGTTGCTCCTTGGCTGATACGTTTGTTGACCTAGTGATTCTATTATCTTTGACGGATTCCCGGCGAGATATGTCAACAGAAAAATGTTTTGAAATCTATGATTGTAAACATTTTATGAATTTGGGTTGATTTTAATGTTTAAATGTATTTTGATTTTTATCTTTGTTACAACTTTACAATTTTTTCTTAATTTATTTTTCTTCCATTTAATCATATATAATCGATTATTAATGTCGTTCTCGATTCCTATGAAATAAATGATAAAACCTCAAACTGATTAAAATGAAAGCTACTAAAATATCACTTACTTTAAAGGGAACTTGTTATTAAACAAAAAGAAAAACATAATAACGCAAACTTTTAGTGTGTTAATATGAACAAAATGACCAAAAACCTAAAAGCCAAATACTACATAAAACACTGGTTGAACTCAAAATTTTTGAAGCCTTTCAATTTGAAACCCTTTTTCTAAAACCTCAAAATATATATCTTCTACATGTACCAACAGAAAAAAATTTAAAATTTAAAATTTTGAAAACTCATTACATATGAAGAACTTCATTTCTCTTCTAATTTCCGATGACAATCAAAGACACATGAGTCATAGTCTAAAAAGCTTCCACATGAATGGAATTTGTTACCATCGGGAGAAAAAATTATGTGGCGATCGATGAAGAAGACAAAAAGAATAGGGTGATGTTTTTATCTCTTGCAATTTCAAATGGCTTACTGAGTTGCCTTCTGTTAAAACATGTACCAAAGAAATCTTATCTAATGGAATCATGGTCAAACCCCGATGGAATCCTAGGAGTCGGCATGCAAGAAGTCCGGTGATTGAAAACCCTGATAAATTAGTGGCACTAAATCTCCTGGTCTCAAAAACATTATGAATCAGTGGCGAGAAATCATTCAATAAGCTTGATATTTGGAGAAGACTTGTTTCCTTATTTATTATAGATTTCGGTTTAATATTAGCGGATTGATTGTAAAGATTCTTGGAGAGAAATAACAAAGAAAGAGAAAGAGAGAATAAATTTTCTAGGAACTAGTAAATCAGGGTTGAATGATATTTAGTGTTAGAAATTTCAAGTTTTAGGGTTATATTGATTTGGATAGGATTACCATACTTGATTTCTTGCTTAATCCATGGAATTCAAATCAACTGATTTACTGGGATATAGCTGAGTAAATGGGATATATGTATCTATAAAATCAAAGAAACAATTTCAGCCGGAAACCAAAATCTAAGTGAATGTAGACCACTAAATTTAGGCAGGAAAAACAAATTGTAGAGCTCACATGTGACACATAATAAATACAGATTCGTATTAGACTGACACGTGACAGAGTAAAAATATTCTTTTATTACTTAGGGTATATATATATATATATATATATATATATATATATATATATATATATATATATATATATATATATATATATATATATATATATATAAGTGGAGAGTGGGCTAACCTAAGTGGCTAGAGAACATGGCTAGGTACATACAATCAGTCAATATAATACATTAACAATGTGTTTCATTTTAGTGATCGTGTTATTCATATTCGTACATATAAAGTTGGAACCTGATTTCTTTCTATTGTTGTTAGTAGCGTTGCATGTAATATAGTCCTAAGGTTTTACATAAATGTTGATACCATTTGAAAGTATGACTCAGGTTTGAAGATGGTATCAACCAAGTAAATTGCCTAAATGGGTAGATATGTTGAGTAGAGAAAAATCCTAATTAGTTGGTTGATTTGATCAAGACATTTCTTCTTAGAAGAGCAACGAATATGAAATCTATATGGCGAAAGTTTTTTTCTCTACACATTTTGTTTTCATACCAACAAGCATGTATGGATTGTGCCAAAAGGACCAAATGTGCTTGATTTTGAAACTATGGTTTGGCATAAATTTCTCAAAACTTAGACTATACCTTTCCACAGGGACTATTTCTGTAATTTTCTCTTAAATGTATGCATTTTTATTCTAGCAAACTTCACAGATGCAATTTTTTTAGATATGTATTTGTTTAATTTAATATAGTTCAATACATATTGATGGAAGACAAAAGGGCAACAAGCGCTATTATATGTATTATAAAAAAATAGTTTTTTATTATATGTATTATATGTATTTTATCAAAAACATATTCAGCCGTTAGCCCTTTAGGTAATTATAGGAACCAAACGTGTAACAAAAACAAATAGTAGGGACCTTACGAGTTAAAAAACTAAGTTAGGGACCAAACGCGCAAATTAACCTAAACCATAAGGACCATTCACGTAATTTACTCTTATTGTTTATGTTTTAACGATTTTATCATTATATAAATTAGTTTTAGGAAAAAATAAACCAAAAGAGCATTCAACTTAATTCGTTAAAGCCTTGGTAATTTCAGGGCCGGTCCTGAAAAATGAAATATTCTTAAAGGCCCCGGACGAACAAGAAAAAAAAAGGTCCTTATCTTTATTATAATTTTGTAATTTTAAATAAAAATATATAATGAGAAAAATTGGGCCCTATGCAGCTGCCCACTTTGCCCCCCTCTAAGCCTCCCATGGGTAATTTAAAGGGGTGGAGGTGGTGAGTTTGTGCCCTCCCCTAAACATTAATTGTCTTTTTCAAACAAACTTCCAAAATGGCCCTTGTTGTTTACCAAATGTCACGAATTTAGTTTCTTTATACTTGAAAACACGAAAACGCACTTACAAATTCAGTCTCTCTATACTTGAAAAGACGAAAATACTCTTACAAATTCAGTCTCTAACGTCTGAATACTAACATAGTTAGTAAAAAGGGCCATACATATAAGTTTTACAAACTACAAGGACCATTTCCATAAAAAAAATTAGTAGGGACTGACTTTATGACTTTTGGCAAACCACAGAGATCATTTTTATAATTTTATCTGTATTTTATGTATAAATTCTAAACTCAGCTACAATAAAATATAGATATGACGAAAAACCATAGGAATGTTATAGTTCTAATGAGCTTTAGATGGTTTACTAGTTTAGTCCTTGTAGTTTAGTTTATACTAGGTGTGAAACCCGTATATTATACGGGTTGATTAAAACAAAATGTTAATACAAATGATTAAATGGAAAATTTATTTGAATTTGAAATTTGAGGTAACTGAAAATTATGATAAAAAAACATGCAAAAAATAAATAAATTAAAATTATGTGTTTAGTTATCAAATTTGTGTACTAAACGGGTAAATTACAACAAAATGTAAACACAAAGGTTTAGATTGTAAATTTATTTGAAATTGAAATTAAAATTTAGAATTTGAAATTTGAAACTAATAGTCATTATGATAGGTTTAATTTATGGAAGTTATATTAATGATATATTGGAAATAAAAAATGAAGTAAATGACAAGTGGAAAATAAATAAATATATATATATATATATATATATATATATATATATATATATATATATATATATCAAAATTATGACAAAATGACATGTGGCCAATTGAATGAGAGAATGACATGTGGCAAAACAATTCTTATTTATTAGGGTAGATTTAGGGAGGTGAACGGTTTATTCCGGATTTAGTAACCCCAATAAAAGGAGGTGACCGGTTTATACTGCATTTAGGAACTCAATACTTTACCCACATAAAAGGAAGGTGAATAGTTTATTCCGAACTAGGTGTGAGATCCGTATATTATACGGGTTAATTTAAAAAAAATTAAACATTAAAATGTAAGCAGTAAATATTTTTTTAATGTAAAATTTTAAAATAAGAAAAGAAAAATGTATTTATTGCAATTTAATTTCATATATATTATATTTAATACTTTATATATATAAATATATGACTTTATTTTTAAAAATTGAAACAAATCAGAAATTGACAAGTGGATAATATTTATTTCAAAAATACCATAAAATGACAAGTGTCAAAACTCATAAGAGATTGACAAGTGACAAAAAAAACATTCATTTATTAGAGAGGATTTTTTCATCATTATTTATGGTAAGTGATCATTTTCCAATGACTTAAATGACTTAACAGCTCATATCTAACGGAGTTAGACAAAATGATCACCTGTTTATGAAAATGAAAACATGTAGACTACTCGTATCAGGATTTCACAAGGATCAAAACTTTAATTTAATATAAAATATATGTAGCATTGTTTTCTATGAGTAAAAACGTTATTATTAAAAACTTAACATTTGTCTACATACTTTTGATTAGGGATAATGCCACAAAAACCTTGAGTTTGATTGAAAATGTCGGTTTTACCCTCCGACAGGTTTTTGGTTCGTTTATGATGCAAACTTGTCATTTTTTTGTCGGTTTTGCCATTTTTACCTGTAGTAGTAGTAGCAGGTTTTCAGGTTACCAAAAAAATATTAGTTGCGAAAAAGCCCTTAAGTTTATAAATATTTGTAAAAAAACCTTTAAAATTATAAATCTTAATAATGGTGTTGAGTATGTTGTTAAGAATTATCACATCTGTATTGATAAACACGAGTGACATCGCTTCCTATAAAGATTGAATGGAATAAATCATTCAAAGTAAGGTTAATATATTTGATAGAGAACTGCTTTGAACCGTTTTCCAATCAAAACAAACTTGTCGAGCTACGATATTGACATTCCTTGTTCCTTATGCCGGTTTGTAATAACTCTACAGACGACATGTGCTCATCGAGTGTGAAGTGACGTCCTAATTTCGTCTCAAGATAAGTTGTTGGTATGATATAGACTTATCCAATCTTATTCATATATGTCATTTACCTGGTTTTTTTGGATTGGTTGTATATATTCATGGCTTGTAAAACATTTTTGGAGGTGAAAATAGTCGGTGACGTTATTTTCATACAATTATTTTTTTAAAGGAAAATAAAAATATTTTATATGGTTAAAGGTTTGTGTTTTAGATATAATAATATACCATATTGTTTCTGAAATTCAACGTATAAAATATTTTTATTTTCCTTTAAAAAAAATGAATTGAATATAGTTAGTGTCATATTATTCATATCTTTAACTATTTTATCATATGAAGTAGCATAATTAATTATTTGCTAACATATGTTTTTTATTTCTGCTTGGAAAAGTTTAAGTATTAATTAAGGAACATATTCAAAATATAATAAAACTAAATAATTTTTTAAAATTCAAATATCAAAAGTGTATATCGAATCAATAAAAAATTATCATACTTAAAAGTAAAAATATGTTTTGGTTTTAGTTTCAAAATATAAGTATGGTAAAATTTATATTGCTTTGATATAAACTTTTGATATTTAAATTTAAAAAAAAAAAAAACTATTTAGTTTTATCAAATTTTGAATATATATTTATATTTTATTTATAATCTTAAGGGTTTTTTTTGCAAAATATTTGTAAACTTAAAGATTCTTTCGCAAATAATATTTCATGATAACGTAGAAACCTGCTATTACCCGTAAAAAAGGTAAAACCGACAAAAAATTGCAAGTATGCAACATAAACGAACCAAAAATCTATCGGATGTTAAAACCGACATTTTCGTCAAAACTTAAGGTTTTTTATGGCATTATCTCTTTTAATTATCCAAGGACAAATTCTCTGTTAAAAGGAAATATAAGGACCACGTTAGGATAACTACAAATATTGGACAGAAATTGTAATTTTTGTATACCACAAGGTTTAAATTCTAAATATATAATTTACTCTAGAACAATTCAAATAATAAGATGATAAGCAGTTAAAACACAATTTTCGCCGAAATTGATCTTAATAACAATGAGTGCAACGTTTTGTGCAATATTTTCGAGAAATTAAAAAACCACCTCCTTCAATATTTGGCGACCCTTTGTTTCTATATATATATATATAGTAGTATTAAGCAATAACATTTCATTTTAACCCACCCTTTGTGTTTATATATATTAAGGATTAAAAATTCATTTCACTCCACGTATAAAATCCTTCCAATGTCAATCCCTGATGTTTCTTCTCTGTCACTTGTATCCCAATCTAGTTCAGAACACGACGAACAAGAAAAAGATAATCTCGCCATCCTTTTGGATAGATACAAGGATAAGTTGAGCCAATTTCCAAAAGAAAAAGGCTGGATGGGTCAAGACGTTTACATGTATCAAGGATTTTGGTACACCTCGGAAAATGCATTCTCAATTGAAACAATGATGGCTGTGCAAGAAAGTTTTCAAGCTCATTCAACTGATATCTACGTCATTACGCAACCAAAATGTGGTACAACATGGATTAAGGCCCTCGTGTTTGCTATTGTGAACCGAATAAAGTACAAAAACATCAAACCATCAGATCACCCTCTAAACATCTCTAACCCCCACAAATGTGTGCCTTTCCTTGAGACTGAAATCATTGCTAAAAGTTTTCCTGCAAATCCACCACGTCTCTTGGCTAGCCATATACCTTACAACGCGTTACCTAAATCCATTATTGATTCTAGCTGTCGAATAGTTTACCTATGTAGGAACCCCAAGGATGTTTTGGTCTCTTGGTTTCACTTTGCAAACAAGTTGAAAGATAAATCTCGTACCCCAATGACCATCGGTGAGATGCTTGATGTGTATGCTAAAGGTTTTATGCCATATGGGCCTTACTGGGATCATGTGATAGAGTACTATAAGGCTAGTTCTGAAGATCCGACAAAGGTTCTATTTTTAACATACGAGGACATGAAAATAGATACTGCAAGTAAAGTGAAGCGTTTGGCAGAGTTCTTGGGCCACCCTTTCACGGAGGAGGAAGTGGCCAATGGTGTAGTGGAAGAGATCGTGAGGCTATGTAGTCTTGAAAAGTTAAAGGAAGTCAATAAGAATGGGGATCTCCTTACGGGCATCCCTAATGCCAGTTTCTTTAGGGAAGGGAAGGTTGGAGGATGGAGCAATTATCTTACAAAGGAAATGAGCCAGATTTTGGATGACATTACGAGGGAAAAGTTTCAAGGTTTGGATATCTCATTCTGATAAGGTGCATGTTATGATAAATGGGCATGCAATGCCGATCTTCATTATATATCTATTGTTTTTAAATTAATGTTTAGTACTAAGTGTGTTTCAGTGATTGGCCATGAATAAATCTTATTGTTAAAAGATATTGTATCAAATAATGCGCTTCTTTTGCACATGCATGAGAGGGTGTGATTGTCTCTGATTTTTGTAATTGTTATTTACATGTAACAACATGTATGTAATCTCATCACATCGAGCATCACCCGTCAAAGTTTTTCTCATCAAAGCAGATAATTGTCTTACGCAAAACTCAGTCTTACGTTCGAATCCATTCCCTACTCGTATTTTTCGTCTTTGAAAAAGCAATTGCTTTTCTTTCTTTTAAGTTTCTTATATCTTATTTTATGCGTAGAAATATTCAACCATACATATAATTTAAAATTTTCTTGATCCTAGAGATTTGGAGCAGTGTATAACTTTACATATAAGCTTTCTAAGTTTTTCTTATTGTATTATGGTAATGAAGATTTCAAAACAAATATATGGCTCTCGATTTTATAACCAATGTTTAAGGGTGTGTTTTTTTCTTTTATGTGTTTTGTATGGTCCTTCTAATCGATCATTTTTTAAACGATCGAGATCGATTTTTTTTTTTTTTGTAGAAATAATTACAGATTGATCAATATTATGATTAGGCTATGTAAGTATTTTTTTAGTTGTCATGAATATTGAATTTTATTTTTTGAACATCCATTATTGCATCAGGAAGAAGAATTCTTTTATACCTGTTGTCCCTAAAAACATGTTTTTCAACTGATTCTCTAGAGGATTCTATTGTTTTTAAATTAATGTTTAGTACTATGTGTGTTTCAATGATTGGCCTGAATAAATTTTATTGAATAGAAGATATTGTATCTAATAAATGAATGAATTGAGTTACTATAATTTTCAAATAATGCACTTCTTTTGTACGTGCATGAGAAGGATTCACCCAAATCAGAAGGATTCAAAAATCAGTCTCAAAATGGTAATGGTAATGAACATCGAGCATCACCACATAGACCTCCAATTTCAGCAATGCACTTTCAATGACCAACCCTTTAAAAAGACCCCGATGTTTAGAATCTCCCGGCGAATGATAACATCAAGAAAAAGCAAGCAGTAAACTCATGGGAAAAATCGTCCACCAAAAAAATATTTTTAATAGCCTCTTATCTCCATCCCCAAATTTTTAATGATGCCATGTTTGGTATACAGAATTAAGAAGGGAGAAATGAAATGTATTCCATTTCTTTTGTTTGGTTAGTATTTAAAAGTTAAAAAGGAGAGAGTATCCACCTTATTAATTTTCTTTATTTTATATAGAAAATGTGAGAAACAACTTTCTAATTGATTGAAAAAAAAGCTATTATCTTACGCAATAATAAGTCTTACGTTCGAATCCATACCCTTCTCCTACTTTTCGTTTTTGAAAAAGCAATTGCTTTTCTTCTTCTTTTTCTTTTTATATCTTATTTTATGTGTAGAAATATTCAACCAAACATATAATTTTTAATTTTCTTGATCCTAGCGATTTGGAGCACTATAGCAAAACTTTATACTTAAGCTTCACTACAAAAAGATTGGGCAACAGCGGCGACACGTATCGCCGCTAAAGGGTAGGCTTGTCGCTGTTAATACCTTTAGCGGGGACATGTCGCTGCAAATGCGTCGTCGGTATTGCTTCGTCGCTAATACGCTGAATGTCGCCGTTAATACTCATTGTCGCCGCTAATACTCATTGTCGCCGCTAATATCATCAGTCGCCGCTAATAACATAGTATCGCCACAAAAGCTGTCGCTGCTAATACTCTTTTGATTTTTTTTATTTAACATTAAATTTACAATCAATCATAAAAATTAGAATACTAAATACCTTTGACGATATAAACACTTATATGAAAAATACAAATTAACCACTTACATATTGTTGCTCGACTGCAGGACTATAAAATACCCCTTGGCGATTGGAATTAGCTTTACGAAAAGCTTCGATTCGACTGATATCCTATTTAGCATTAAAATTTAGATTAGTTATACTTTAAATAAATATTTAAATATATCATAACTTACTTCTTTGAAACATGCATTGTTGTATGAGCTCGACCCCCTCTGTTTACAACTACTTGTTTTGCACGACATTCCTTGTTTGACGCCGAACGCCTTAAAAATTCTGGCATTTGAAAATGTTCGACTGCCTTCGCCCAATTTTCATGTGACATTCCGTTAGGGGGGTTGTTTAATGCGGCTTGGATATCTGCAGGCCCCCCGATTTCCTTAAAATAAGCATGAGCTTTACTTTTTCGGCCTCTGTAAACTTTTGCAAGACTCGAATCAATGCTCCGCAACAATTGAGCACGCTCCGGATCCATGTTAACCTTATCAAAATCAAATTTATTCTGCAAAACACAAAAATTTTAGTTAATTAAATAACAATCACAACTAAACTTAAAATTGTATCCAAGTTACCTTTAGATGAACAACTGTTGCGTTCCTTAAAGCGGGGGAAACATTGTCCCAACCAGATACGTTGAAAGGGACATTGTTCCACAAATACCTCCCAATTTCATGGGTGAACCAATTACCACGCTTCCCGACAGGGGAATATGTGATCTCCCTGTCGAAATCCAAATCTATGGGCTTTCCCTTATTTGCCCTTATCAACTTTCCCAACTCAATATTTTTTGACATGCCCCTCCTTTTTTTTGGAAGCTCGGCTGAAAAAATACAATTAAACCTATTAGTCACGATAACTTATTATAAAATAATAAAAATAGTTAATAAATATATCATAATAAAACTCACCGTCTTGTTCGTGCTGACCACGACCAAAGCCTCCTGGAGGTGGTGGATCTCCGGCTCCATCACCTCCATGTCCAAGCCCCATAACATCGGCTATCATGGCCAAGAGTATTGCCCAAGTAAACCTCATCTGCAATATGAATAAAAGTTACTTACCCTACGAAATTGTAAGATATACAATATGGAGCTGACCCGTACACAACAATATTTTTTCATACACAATAATTCATGCTTTAAAATGGTGTGCAGTACAATCCTATAAAGCATAATTTATTGTGTACGGAGAAAAAATGTTGTGTATGAATCACTTCCCTATACAATATAGACAAACAACATAAATAAAAGTTAGACAAACAATATGAATTAAAGGTACATTTCAAATAAAGTTTCTATTACCAACGATTATCACATTTCTCACACGGATATCTGGTTTCACCTTTACAATCTAGGTGTAACATGGATCTCTCGACAAAAGTGTCGAGTCCTAACTGGAACTCTGGAGATTGACGATGTCGATTAGTAGTCCAGCTTTTATCAATAGACATGATGCAACTGAAACATAATTTAGTGTTTAAGGTTTACTTTACGGGAAACAAAAATCAAGTAGAGTATTCATAAAGTTGATGATTCAAAAATTATTCCAACACGGGATAACCTAATTAAAGCTAAATTTAAAATTTTAATAACCAACATTAAGTCACTAAAAGTATGTTGCTATTAAGTTGGTTTTCTAATTAATTTAATATTTTATTTTTTGTTATTAGTTTATTTTTTTAAAGTAATTTTATTTTATTTTAATATTAACATTAATTTGATTTTAAAACTACTTTAAGTTGATTTTACAATTAATTAAAAAAGTAATTTTATTTTATTTTAATATTAACATTAATTTGATTCTAAAGGTAAATTAATTTTATTTTCTAATTAATTTAATATTTTATTTTTTGTTATTACTTTATTTTTTTAAAGTAATTTTATTTTATTTTAATATTAACATTAATTTGATTTTAAAACTACTTTAAGTTAATTTTACAATTAATTAAAAAACTAATTTTATTTTATTTTAATATTAACATTAATTTGATTCTAAAGGTAAATTAATTTTATTTTCTAATTAATTTAATATTTTATTTTTGTTATTACTTTATTTTTTTAAAGGAATTTTATTTTATTTTAATATTAACATTAATTTGATTTTAAAACTACTTTAAGTTGATTTTACAATTAATTAAAAAACTAATTTTATTTTATTTTAATATTAACATTAATTTGATTCTAAAAGTAAATTAATTTTATTTTCTATTTAATTTAATATTTTATTTTTTGTTATTAGTTTATTTTTTAAAGTAATTTTATTTTATTTTAATATTAACATTAATTTGATTTTAAAACTACTTTAAGTTGATTTTACAATTAATTAAAAAACTAATTTTATTTTATTTTAATATTAACATTAATTTTAATCTAAAGATAAATTAATTTTAGTTTCTAATTAATTTAATATTTTATTTTTTGTTATTAGTTTATTTTTTTAAAGTAATTTTATTTTATTTTAATATTAACATTAACTAGAAAATGCATACAATCCAACAAAATAATCCAACAAAATTTATACATCTTAATTTATACATCTAAATTTCATACAAATTTATACATCTAAATTTCATTCAACAAATTTATACATCTAAATTTCATCCAACACACAATCCAACAAAATGCATACAATCCAACAAAATAATCCAACAAAATTTATACATCTTAACTTATACATCTAAATTTCATAAAAATTTATACATCTAAATTTCATTCAACAAATTTATACATCTAAATTTCATCCAACACACAATCCAACAAAATACATACAATCCAACAAAATGCACAACAACTTCATATCTCAAAATAATAACATATCACTCAACAAAATTGAAAATTATTCACAAGTTATCATCTAAATGAACACAAAAATAGAAAAATCATAAAAAGAGAGGAGGAATTTGACCTTTGATTGGGGGTAATTTCGGAATTTAGCTAAATATCGTCAGATTTTGGGGCTCTGGCGGCCTTGTGGTGGTCTTGGGGGAAGGATGGGCTAGCACCGGTCCAACAAGGAACTTCTACTTCACCAAATTGGAAATGACACGCGAAATTTAAGAATGCCCGAGAGGAAAACGAGAGCAAGAACAGAATGCAGAAAAAAAATGGCAGAAAGGGAGTCTGGAAAGGGATATCTGCGTAAAGCATTAGCGGCGACGGGCAATACCGGCGACGTTAGGGTATTAGCGGCGACACTAGGGCAATACCGGCGACAAGTGGAGGGAAAAGTCAGCGCATCTTTTGGCTTTCCTCTACAGTCGTTCGATTAAAATGAAATCGAACAGTTGGGGTTAAATCGACGCGGATCGTTGTAACAAGGCATTAGCGGCGACGCCTTTAGCAGCGACACATAGCAATAGCGGCGACATGTAACGCGTCAACTACATGTCGCAGCTATTGCTAGGTGTCGCCGCTAAAGGCGTCGCCGGTAATGCCAATATTTCTTGTAGTGCTTGCTAAGTTTTTCAAATTGTATTATGGTAATGAAAATTTTAAAACAAATATATGGCTCTCGATTTTATAACCAACTTGTTTATAACATGTGAGAACCATTGTTACAAAATTAATTAAAATTTTATAATGAGAATTTAAAATTATTAATCAATTATTTTAAATAAATTATTAATTAAGAGATATTTTTTTAGTTATATAAAATTATAATCGTCAATTTAAATAGTTATTTGAAATTACATTACCTTATAATTTGTATTAATTGTATTTTAATTTTTATTTTAATGTTATTAATTTAATATAATTAGATTGAGAAATTTAAAATTTAAAAATTTAAAATTTAAAATTGAGAATTAATAGGTTGATAAGTAACATGCATTAATTAGTAATTCTAAAAGGGTGACACATGACAAAAATAGAATAAAATATGCATTGATTAAGAGGTTTAATAGAATGAGATATGTCAAAATAATATTAAAACTATTCTTTTATGTGTTTTGTATGGTCCTTCTAATCGATCAATTTTTAAGACAACGAAAGATCGAAGAATTTTGTTATGTAGAAATAATTATTGATTGATCAATATTATGATTAGGTTATTGTAAATAATATTTTTTTTTAGTTTTCACGAATATTGAATTTTATTTTTTGAACATTAATTATTGGATATAGTTTTTAAATAGCATGATTTTTATATTATTTTTTGTTTGAATAACTTATTGGTTTATATTAAAACTTCATTTTTCAATAAAAGATGTATATAAAAATTTTGAATTGCCAATTACATACACTAATTGGTAACAAATAATATTAAAATAAAAAATTATAAATATAAAAGACACATATTTAATTCAATAATCATCGTAAAAAAACACATTTTCTTTTCATTTTATTAATACAACTAAATATGATAAATAATTAAATTTCTCTAATGAATTCTCTGTTTTACCAAGCAATGAAATCAATTCTCATTCCTAACTTAATTTTTTTTCACTGTATATTCATTTTCTACTACAATTTCATTTCTCTGTACCAAACTTTTCTGTACCAAACTTGGGCGTATACACACTGACTGAAAGCAATTAAACTCAACATAGTAATGTCTTCCTGTTCAAGTATACCAATGAACATAAACGTATTCTCCAATACATCATCTATATTACAACTAACCATTATTTTCATATCTCTACAAAACCAAGAGTCTGGCTCAATAAAAACATCAACAAGCCACCACTACTACAAAATAAGGGTTTTAGCTACGAAATTATCTATGGAATAATTACATATGTAATTACCTACGGAATGAGACGTCCTAATTTAGTGACAAAATTGGGATAGAATAGCTACAAAATAGCAATGGAAATGATACGGTCGGAAATCCATGGTAAAAAGCGACGAAATACCGATGGAAACTGGAACTCTTTTTTTTTTTTTTTTTTTTTGTCATCGCAAATTTGTCACAAATGGGAAACTAAGCAAAAAAAAAAAAAAAAAAAAAAAAAAAAAAAAAACAAACAGAGATAGAAACCGAACCTGGGTTGTCTCGACTACATTATGAGCTGATTACTGATTTACCACTAAGCCCGGAATGCCTCATCCATTTGAACAAGTCCCTTTATTGTATTTAACATAGTCTTATTGTATTTAACATAGTCTATGAAAATAAGAAAAAAAGATGGGGTGGGAATCGAACTCAAATTTACTTGAAAACAATACAAACATTTTACCATTAGGTCGGGAAGCCAGATCCTTTCTAAAATGTTGAGCTATTTATTTTATACAATTCCGTTTTTGTTTTCTTTATTATTATTATTATTATTATTATTATTATTATTATTATTATTATTATTTTTTCATTTCCATTAATACTATTATTATTATAATTATTATTACTATTACCCATTTTTCAAGTAATAAACATAGTTTTTTTATTCAATTTATTTGTATGTATGTGAATGTCTATATGTGTATGTAAATGTGTATGTGTACACGTTTACGTTTACATGTATGTATGTATGTATATGTGTGTAGGCATATGTATGTATGTGTGTGCAAGTGTGTGTATGTTAACATGTAAATGTGAAAGTGTATGCATATGTATCTATGTATGTGAAAGTGTATATGTACGTATATATGTTAAAGTGTATGTATATGTGTATGCGTATATATATGTATATATATGTTAATATGTATATGCCAAGGTAGTTGTAGATTGACGATGGTGGCTGATGGTGGTATGTATGTGTTTGTGTATGTATATATGTGTGTATGTGTATGTTTATATATGTGGGTGAAGTGTATATAAACATGTACAGTAGAGGTGCAAAAAACAAAGCGAAGCAAAAATAAAATGAAGTTCAGTGACCAAAATGTAGAAAATCAGGAAAATGCGTTTTTTCGCTTTCTTTTGCAAATGTTTTGTACATCTTTATCTACATTTTCACCAACTTATACCTAACATCTACGTCTGTATAGCTATGTGCATCTTTTGATCCGTTACTCGTTTCATGCTTTAAAATTACAATCATATTCACACATATACATACATATACATTCACATACATAAATACACATAAACATATACATCATATCTACATGTGTATAATGGAGCATATATGTGTGTGTGTATGTGTATGCATATGTGTGTATGTACGTGTAACAACCCGAAATTTTTTGCCTTGTAAAGCCCAGCCAGTCAACTCAACTGAGTGTCAGGCTCATTTCTGCTATCATTTAGCCTTGTTTAAAGTCCCTACTAAAGTTCAAATATCAGAACATTCAAGCATTGAGTATAGGATTGAGTCACGTACACTTCTAGCATAAAAAATCAAGCCATACACTCTATTTGAGGGAGTGTACGATCCTACACATGAGTGTGGGGCCGTATACATGTGTGCACGACCGTACACCCATGTTGGGCCGTACACCCCCTCCCTAAGTATGTTATCCCTTCATTTTTCCTTCAGTCTTGCATTTCACCTCAAGAACACTTGAGTTTTCTCTCAACTATCATCCCGATTTCCATCCTTGATCTTCAAAAGTTGTAAGTGTTCTTTCCTTGATTTGTTGTTACCCTTCATCTCCTAGTTACACTCTTTGATTCCATCCATGGAAATCATCTTTTGACTAGATCTTCAAATCTCACCAAGAACACCAAGAACACACACTTGTTTTCGGTGATTTTGAGTCCTTTTGAGCCTCCAAATCATAAGTACTCTTTCCTAATGTTTGAATCTTGTTAGAACACTAGATTAACACCACAAAAATTCCCAAAACTCATGAACATGAGGTGTGTACGGCCGTACACCCATGTGTGGTCGTACACTCCTCAAAACACTCTTAAAGGGCCTTCAATGTGAATTCCTAGCTTCCACACTTGAAGAGCAATTGTCCCACAAGCATTTCTACCCTTGGAAAACGTTTTTGTACACTCCCTGGCCCTACACCCATTTTTGTACACTCCTCATATTGGCCGTACACTCCCCTTAGTTCAATCACAATGGATTCCAACACTTGGTCAATGTGTTTCCTAGTCCCTTAAGGTGTTTCCTTGCATTTGGTTGCTTCTAAACACTATATTTATGTCAATATATGCCATTATATGTCATTTAGGACTCATTAAGTATTGGGACTTCTTTCGTGAAACTTCTCATCCTTACACGCATATTCGTTTGAATCACTCACATCAGGTGAGTCCATACCCCGTAATGAATCTTTTAACTGTTTTAAATGATTTTAAGGGGGGGAATACAAGTTGAACACAATGATAATTGTGTAAATGTTTGTTATAAACATCTTTCAAAAGATTTCTTATGTCTTTTATAAGTAATCAAAACATTTCAAAAAACTCTTTTAAAGTTATGTTACTATATAGTTTAACAAAACTCCGTTTTTAAAGTACAAGCATAACTTAGTAGTAAAACGAGTCTTTTCAATAACAGTTCAAGTACAATACTAGTAGACTATAAGGGGTATAGTTTAGGGGTTCAATTCATACTAGATACTAGAGCATTCTATAAAGAGAAACAGGGAGGTAGATACAATACATCAGAGAGACATACTATACACTATACATGATAACAGAAAGAACATACTAATATACTATAACAGAACGAACCTACTAAGATGCTATAGCATAGAACAACTACAGGATCTAATTATACCAATGAATCACTAACTCACTGTTCTTAAGAAAAGGTGATAGTTAAATTGGGTATACATGATCACATAACTTAAATGTGGATTACACGGCCTAGCAACTGGTTTGTTGAAGTCGCATTTGGTTCCCAAAATCTCTTGACAGGGAGATCGTATAGTATGGGTACTAGAATTCACATTTTGAACTAAATAAAACATACTTGTTTTAAGATAATTAGTACTCAAGTGGTCAATTTAAAAGACAATTGTGTACCTACATTTTCCCATTACTTTCATATTGTGACAGTTCCACTTGAAAGTTAATGCAAACTATTTTCGACTCTGGTATGTATTTCGTACCATCCACACCTAAAAGTGTCAAAAATATAGAACTCTGCTCTCCGTTCTGAATTTACACACACTCTCTAAATGAAATTACCTAATATCAAACTTACTTGAACTAGGCATCTATAATAATTCTTATGTCATTAACAAGCAAAAGTACTAAGCTGCCAATACTAACTCTATTTTAGGAAACACTATCCTAATTCAGTGTATATATTTAACATAAAGTATTTAGGTATTAAATTACTTTTATCTTTCTCTCTAATAATATTTCTATTATTATTATTATGTAACAATATATATATATATATATATATATATATATATATATATATATATATATGTATATATATATATATATATGTATATATAGAACCATATCTGGTTCGTCGATCGTTTATCATCAAATACATTTCCAATCTATATGCCACGCAATAAGCATATAGCTCACATATAAACCTTTCAACATTAATTTAAGACGTTAATTAATACTTGTATTAAAATCATGTTCGTGAAGAGACTATGCACTCACTTGACTTACGTGGATGACTGGTGATTTGGGAAGAGCTTCGCCTAACACCTTAACTTTTCCTTTGACATGACCTAAGTGTGATTAACATTGAGTCTTAGTCCAATGTTCCTTGTGACTAATGATAGTCTAGATTCATTACTAATCCCACTAGATCAAGATCCATCAAATAAGGAACAACCTGGTAGGATCATATCGGAGGTAGGGTCCGTTTAGCATGCAAAGTATACTGTTTGGAAATCCTGTAAGTCCCTAATCTGCCTGTGTATCAATCAGATCCGTTTGATGGTGCGGAATCCCAATCAAACGGATGATGTCCGATCAAATAAAAGAGAATAATAATAATAATAATATGAATCTTGTATGTATTGATATGAATGTAGATCCGAATACAAGAGTAAACTCCAAAAATATTACAGAAAAATATAATTGCCCAGAAACGCAAAGTATAAACCATATTTTGACCCAACAATCTCCCCCTTGGTTTATAGCTTTCTTTTCTTAATGACCCAACAAGCTCCCCTAAAAAGTAGCTGGCTCTTCTTGTCAATCTTCAATGGGAGAATGGCTTCAACATTTATCTCCAAATTCTTCACAACTTCAAGATGAACTTGAAGAATCTTCAATGAATGACTTCATCTTGAGCACTTGAACTTTTCTTCAAGATTTGACTCTGAACGCACATCGGGTGAGGAGGCTTGATGTACTGATTCTTGAAAGATAGCGCTTTCAACTTGAGAATTTGCAGAGAAAACATCAGAGAGAACAAATCTTCTGGATCACTTCAGCAGGTACAAAGATAGCAATAGACTGACTGAGGAGGCTTCAATGCAATCCGTCACATAATCTTCAATTTTTACCTCACCTTGCTTCTAGGGTTGAAAGATTGAATGTTGAAAGAATAATCTTCATTTCTTGCTCCTTCGAATGAGAATTCTTCGATGCTCACGGATGAAGCCTTGGCTCAGAAATCTTCGATACAGTCTCCATGAGTTTCATCTTCACCTGAAATCACTTTTCAAGACAAAACAAAACTAAAAGAAAACTTAGAACAAAGTAAAACAGAAATTAAAATATTTTTCGATTTTTTATTTTTCTGAACAAGAAAAAACACTATTTTTTATTTTGAATTTTCTGATTTATATATATATATATATATATATATATATATATATATATATATATATATATATATTAATTCTCCCCTAATATTTAAATTAGAAGAAAACTATGAACAAACTTAACAAAAATAGAATGATATCTAACTTTAAGAATGATTTCAGATCAAAGTTTTTAGACAACCTTTATCCGCTTGTTGGTACCTTCTATCTTCAAGTCTTTGTCTGGTCGATCGTCAGTATTGTAGTCCACTTAAACACGGAAAATTTGTGACAATTTTGGACAATTTACCAATGACATGATACATGCATATATCTAATTATAACTTTATTATCATGAATTGCCCTAATTCTTAAATAGATTTTTATTATGACCATTTAACTGACTACAACCAGGGATATTGTTGTCCACCTAAATTGAGAAGCGAGATCTACAGACAATCTGTATGTGTTCAATTTTAAGTGTACTAGAACGTGTTTCCCACTTCATGGCATGCCCCAGCCTTCAAGAACTTCCAGAGTACTCCTTACACCGGGTGAGCAGACAACCATTCAGAGAGAGGATAGATTCAGAATTCTATTACTTATCGTTTCAGAGGCGTTGAGAAATAGAAGGTTTCATATGTTGTGTACCAGGTCGGATTAGAAGTCACGCAAATGAGACAACATATAACTAACAGATAAGAGGAATTTCATATATATATATATATATATATATATATATATATATATATATATATATATATATATATATATATATAACTTGCAGAGAAATAGAGTTGCATATGTTGTGTACCAGGTCGGATTGGAAGTCATGCAAAGGAGACAACATATTACTAACAGACGGAAAGAAAGAAAATGATATTCTACAGACCTAATTTATCGGAATTTACCAGTCGCCCCATCCAACCGGAATTATGGATAGAATCCGCACATCGAGGAAAAGTGAATCCACAGTTCTAGATACGGGTTATTTAATGTGACTGGTAGATTCCCATGTATATCTCCCTGCTCAACCTTTCCGAGCGTCGTGAAGTCAGGTTAAACGGATCTAACTAGCTCAACTTTTGTCAAGTCCTTAAATTCATTAGGTTCAAATCTTCCTAATCAAGTCCATTTTAAATCTTTCGTGCCTACCAGCGCATCAAACACAGAGCCTAGACAATTCAGATTCAGTCCCTTACACAGATTCAGATTGCTTGTTATCACATGGTTATATCACTTCCCAAAACATCTCCTGCAAGCACATTCCATTAACACCATATTTTTTATTTTCTAATATTCTAATGTTTTTGGATTTTTTTTAATTATTTTTTAAAATTTTTGTTTTGTTTTTCTATATCTCCCCCTAAATTTGTGCATAGGAGAGAAACGAAAGTAAATGTGCAAATTTAAACTATCCTAAAACACAAATTTGTCTTTAAAGCGAAACAGCTTAAGAAAAACTCAGGAGTATAGAGAAGAAAACTCAAACCGTAAGTCACCGATTGAACTTGCATCTAGAAGGTCTGAGAACAGCACGCGTAATCTCAGAACAGATCCGAAAAATCTTCATGTCATTAAGCACAAACCCCGTGAATGATCACTTCCTTTCTTCTCTTCCCGCAAAGGACACATACTCTCATTGGGATGGATGTGTAGTTATGATTGAAAGGTGGAGGAACACTATCATACCCTAGACCCTTGTTTTGATTATCTTTGAATTTTAATTGGGTTTCAAATAAGGAATCGACTGTCTGACTTGACGCAATATAATTTTTAAAACTAACGTCTGTTCTACACTTAATTTTTAAAGCGTCAAGTTCTTCAGTTACAGCAGCAAGTTGTCTCTTAATATAGTTATAATTTTCACATTTGTTTCTATACTCTTCCTGAAGTTTCCTAAAGTCTTTGATTTTTTGCTTCTAATTCAGCCTTCAGGGGTTTCTGTCCTTTCCTGAGTTGATATCCTTTATATCTCAGGTCCTTAACTTCCCTTTTTAATAAATCAATTTGTTCCCGGAGAAATTTAATCGTATCTTCACTAGATAGCGTACATGAAACTTCACATGATTGAGAAGATGAAACTTCATTGACCGGGAGGTTTGTGGAACTCATTGTTTTTCGACAATTTAAAGTGTCAAGTTCTTCAATTATATCAGCAAGACTAAGACGATTGAGATATTTTGTCTTCTTGATGTCAGCCACGTCCATATCCCACGATTTCGGAAGTGCATTCAGTAGCTTTTTGTTTATCTCAGATTTGGACAAGAAGATCCCGACTATATTCATCTCAATAGTGAGTGTAGTAAATCGCTGCAACTGAGTTTCGAGGGTTTCTCAAGGGATATAATCGAACATGTTGAAGTTTTGTCTTAACATCTCTTGACGACTCTCTTTCATGTCTTCAATTCCCTCGTAAACTTCAAAAACTATTAAAAACACAACTAGAAGTCAAACTTAACTTTAAAAATGCCCTTTGACTATAAACTTCAAAAGTCAACCTTAAAAGTCAAATTTAAAAAGTCAAACTCAAAAGTCAAACTTGAAAAGTCAAACTTAAAAAGTTAAACTCAAAACACAGACTTGAAAAGTCAAACCGAAAAGCTAAATTTAAAAATTTAAAAGTCAAACGAGAAAGTCAAAGTTCAAAGTCAAAGGTGAAACTTTAAAGTGAAAGTCAAAATTTTAAGTAAAAAGTCAAAAATAAAATTCAAAAATTAAAAATTAAAATTTTTGGTTGAAAAAGAAATTTAAAAATGAAAGAAATTGATTTTTTGGGGTTAAAAGTGTTAAAATGCGAAATTTGGTGCGACTGGGAGTAGTTAAGTTTAATATTTCGGGGGATTGAAACAAGTGATCGGTTGGTCGAGTTGGCTAAGCACGTTGACTGAAGAATGAAAGGTCGTGGGTTCGATCCCCGCCTCCCCCAACCTCCGCGTCCCTTTATTTTATTTGAAGCGCGCCTGTAGTCCGGCGACCAGTTTCCGGCCGTAAACTTCGGACCGTAAACCCTTAAGAAACCGTAAACTCTTCAGAAATCGCTGTTCTTGACGAAAAACAACGTCTTTTTCACCCTTTTTGCTCCAAAACTCGATCAAAAAATCGTTTTTAGGAAAAACGCGAAGAACAAACCCCCCTTATTTTTGCAAGATCTATCCAAAAACGCAAAAATCTCTTCAAAATAAGTTCAAATAGGCTCCAGATAAAAAAATTGATTAATACAACCAAGCTCTGATACCAATTGTAAGTCCCTAATCTGCCTGTGTATCACTCAGATCCGTTTGATGGTGCGGAATCCCAATCAAACGGATGATGTCAGATCAAATAGAAGAGAAGAAGAACAAGAATAATATGAATATTGTATGTATTTATATGAATGTAGATTCGAATACAAGAGATTCACACACACTCTTCTCTCTAGACCGTAAACTCTCTTATGTTCATCAATCTCTACTCCTCACCCTAACACCTATATTTATACTTGGGGAATATGGGCTTAGTGAACATGGGCCGTAAATGGGTTTATAGCCGTAAAGTGTTTACGACCGTAAACTCAACCGTACACATGACCGTAAACTCCAAAAATATCACTAAAAATTTAATTGCCCAGAAAAGCAAATTATAAACCGTATTTTGACAAAACAAATCCCACTTTAAACACTTCAATAAATACAACCTAGTCATCATCCCCGCAATCAGGTCAATCAGTATTACAAAATTAAACCTCTGATAAATTTTATTTTTAGATTCATAATAATGATTATGATCATAAATATAAGTTACACTGAAACCAATATAAGTGTAGCTTAACTTATAGAGATTTTCCTAATAAAAGTTCGAAAACTGCACTAGCAAAACACTGACTAGAGAGCTTCTACTTTATAGGCTCTTAGAGACTCTAGAGCCTCCCTAGAATACCTTAATTGCTAAAAAAATTCGAGTTTTTGTGGAAGAAATTCATAGGAATTGCTCTGGTGGTGTGAGGGAATACAATGAGGGATGCCTGCTATTTGTAGGGTGAATTTCATGGAGGCACGCCATGCCCTAGCTCAGGTTAGCCTCCCTCCTTGCGAGACATAACCGACTTTCAGTTGATCGACATAGCTGGCTTCTAGAAGCACGCGCAGTGCCTTCTGCACTTGGTGCCGCTGGGAAATCTTTTACAACTTTCGTTTAGACTTCGTCGGCTCATTCTCACTTTATTTTTAAAGTAATATTTCCAACAAGCTTAGACAGTTAAATTCCATGTAAAAGTCGTAACTCTTCCATATGATATCCGTTCTCGACCGTCTTTTATTGACAAACTACTAATTACGAGATCTTAAACTCTCCTTTAGATTGTTTTGCCTAAAACTCAACTTTTTTAAATTCGGTTTTTGTTTCGCACACTGCTATGCTCCAACTTCAAAAAATCATAACTTCTTCATATGACGTAAAATTTGGACATTCTCTATATGTGCTTTCTCGGTTTTATGATTGCTATTGTGACAACCCGATATTTCAACTCTATGTAATGACCTAAAAAAGTCAAGTATTGTAACCACTTTTGATATAATGAAATTAACTTCGAAAATAAAATGTCCAAAAATCTCAAATTAATTACCTACTATGTTAGATGACAGAAAACCGTATCGTATGTGAAAAGAACGCCCAAATCTGACTTCGTATAAATAAGTTATCATTTTTCCAAGTTTGGCTTAGCGACAGACAGCTAAAAACTCGAAACGGAGATCGAGCGACTTTTGGCCGGAATGACCTAAATGAGAATCGAAGGTCTCGACAATGGTTTTACAACGGTAAAAAGTCTGGCAAAAACAGACGTCAGTTAATGAAGTTATGAATTTCTAACGAAATTTTCTTACCGCGACCTTTTAAAAATAAATAATAAAAATAATTTCAAAATTTGCCGATGGAATCTAAACGAAAGTTGTAGAGCGTAGTCTCACCTACGCGTGGATATAAAGAACGTCGAAAACGGAGTTCGTATGAAGAAGATATGAATTTTTGAAGTTTATTAAATAATTAAAATATAAATTTTATTATTTAATCTCGGTATTATCCGAAGGTGGAGTCACCAGGTCGATCCGAGTTACGCCCAGCGTACTCGAGGACTAGGCCTTGGATCGTCCACGTTGCCCCTATGCGAGGCTATGCCCTGTCCCATCCGAAGCTCCGAGGCAGTCGAGGAGGCGGTCACGCATGACGCACGCGTATGCCCAGCGTACCGAGGCGGTTCCCAGCCCCTATAAAGGGATGCGAGGTTTCCAAAGAAATGGCTCAATTTCTCTCAACTTTCTTGCGTTCTTGCCTCGTTTTCCATGCACGTGCTATCCTGAAGCCCCGGTTTCCTTGGTCAAGTCCCGAGGGTCGTTTGTGCTCCCGAGATTCCTGAGAATCCCGAGAAAATCCGCTTTCTCGAGTCGAAATTCTGCTCGGTTTTCATCTCGCCTTCTTCGATCTTTCAAGTGAGTTCATACCCTTACAATCCACACTTTTAAATGTTTTATAAGTGCTTTTATATGCTTTTAAGGTGTGGAATACAAGTAAAACACACGATTATTATCGTGTGTTATATAAAGTTTCACTATACACCTTTTTCTCAACGGAATCATATGTGATTTATAGCTATTATAGGGAAACTTTCGTATGCAAAATATATCACGATAACATCATATCTTTTAAAATGAAAAATGTTGTTGTATATGTATAAATCAAACACTATGCTTATACTGTATGTATATGTGTCGATCTTAGGCACTACAAAAATTGTACTTTTCATAACAAGTGAGCATTTCACTAGGATTACTATAGAAACGAGACACACTTTTAGAAAACTATAATAGGTATAGTTTAACGAGAACATCATGAACTTTTACATACTAGAAACACTATTTCAAGAAGTTACTTTCGCATACAAGAGCAGACGAACATTTTCACACATAAATCTGTTTTATGCTAATTTTTGTGAGACATTAACTTCGCGTACGTTCGAGTACACATTTCAAGTCCTGTATTATATACCAGAATCCCTTGGAGGGGGAGCATGGTGTTTGTGTATAGATCTATATGGGATTGACAACCCCACGCCCTGACTGTCAGCTACAGTACACCATTTGGGGTGACAAACGTCAGAACATTCCAACGCCTAAAGAACGTTGTGTATAGGCATTTCTAGTCAATAGCATGGTTATAAAACTCACACGGGGTATTAAAAATACATTGATTTACGGGGTTTTTCAGACGTATTGGCAATTTTATACGTAGATAAATTTTCTAAAAACAAACATTGGTCTTGATAGAAGGCTACATTTATACATATGATGGTTATATTGCTTTCTTTACTATGTATTCAATTGTTACGTTACCACATGAAGTCATCCGCCCCCGAACGTTTCCGCCGTTCCTCTTTGGGGTTGTGACAGATTGGTATCAGAGCAATGTTTATAGTGAACTAAGTATATCGAACCACATAAGATATACAAACTATAAATGCTTAAGGGACTAATACCCTCTAACAAAACATTTTTTTTACGCCTAAGCCGCGTTTCGTTTAACTTAAATTGTTAGTTCATTTAAGTACAAATACATGCATACAACAACTTATTTTCATGATGATAGCTATACAACAAGTATTTAGACAAGTTGGACACTACGATTAAGACTCGATATATATAATCAGATTTGGGACAAATATAGCATGATCAACTATATTTGGCCAAGATCGGACCAATGTATATCGAGGAATGCTCGTAGTGAGCAACAAGTCAAAACTTACCAAAACATCACAAGAATCAAACACACGAATTTAAATACTATAGCAGTATTTGTTACATAAAATAGCTTAACTTACATGCTTAGTCTTACATGTTCCAGATTTTATGCAATTCTTATAACCCTATTCTCGTACAGTCAAATGGCTGGATTTCACCACCCCGGCGACCCCTACTATCCCAACCAAGGCAATGGGGGATGGATCGAAGAGGATCCCGAGGAGGACGAAGAACCCATAGAATTGGATGAAGTGGAGGACTCCGGTACAGACTCAGAGCCGGAAGTAATCAACCCACCACCCGCATAACCTCCAGTCTTCGTGAGAAACTTTCAAGGACCGACTCCCGTTTGGGGAAGTCACCTCCACTATTGGAGCCAACAACAAAGTCTACGCCCTCCTTACGGCATGTGTCGAGACTTCTACGATGTCCGCGGCGGAGGCCCAACCGATCGAGCACTCCGAGTCATGGTGGGAAAGCTAGCCAACCAGTCCTACCAATCCGGAGTTCAAGCTAGCCGGATTCGGGAAGTCAACGTGGAAGTACAGGTTCACACTTCCAACATCCGTACGCTGGACAGAGCTCAGGACAATGCCCACCTCTAAACCGAAGCATTCCAAGCGCAAATGATTGCATCCCTCTCCGAATTGAGGGAACAACAAGCCTCCTTCGATAGGCGTCTTATGGAATCAAAGCAATCGGATGCGGAGTCAAGCTGCAAGCGCAACCTACGACGCAAGTAGTGCTTGCCAAATCCCAAATTTTGTTATAAGTTAGGACCTCGGCAAAAAGTTTTATTTTTCTTTAACTTTGTAACCGGAGACCTTATAGGGGTCAAATTTTCATGATCGTTGTATCAACTATTATATTAATATAATTGGGACGCTATTATTACTACATTGAGTATTTCATTCAATCCTTAAAATATTATGGTGAAACCACACGCTTGTTTCATATATTCGGATTTACGAATAACTTCCATTCTTCTATCTTTGAAACTCCTACTATCATCTGCTGTTGATCTATAGCGCTTTAGTTCATGAGGCACCTTCATTTTCTATGCTATGAAATTCTTACCTTTATCTTTTCAATCTATAGTTGAAGGATGCCTCCGCGTAGAAACCCGAGACGAAACAACGGTGGGGAACACCGATAACACCACCGCCTCCACCTCCTCAATTTGATGCTGCCATGTTCCAAGCAGTAGTCACCGCAGCTGTAGCGGCTGCCATGTCACAAATCAATACCCCTATTACTATTGGTTCGAGAATTGGCACACTCCCTTCAAACCTTGGCGAGAGTCATGGGCAACCCCAAGAATGCACCTATAAGGACTTTACGAATGCCAAACCCCGGACGTTTAATGAAACTGGTGGTGTGATGATTTTGAGGCAGTGGATCGAAAGGACAGAATCAATCTTTGAAATTTGCTCCTGTCCCGAGCACAACAAGGTCAAGTTTGCAACTTACACGCTTACTGATAGAGCTTTAACTTGGCGGAAAGGCCACGTTAAGGTACTTACTCTGATAGTGGCGAATTCAATAAGCTAGGAGAGCTTAAAAATCATGCTGATGAGAGAGTACTGTCCACGAGGAGAGATTCAAAAACCCGAGCACGAACTCTGGACTCTTGGAATGATTGGTACCGACATAGCAACTTATACCAACAAATTCTGCGATCTGGCAATCCTTTACCCACATATGATTGCTCTTGAGAGCAAGAAAATAGAGAGATACATTTGGGGATTGTCGCCCCAAATTCAGTCAAGCGTGATAGCTTCAAAACCTGACACTTTTGAAAGTACCAAAGAGCTGGCACAATCTCTTATTGATCACGGAAGTCATCAGAACTCAACAATTTCTGCACCAGAACCACAAAAGGGAAACAACAATAACAACAATAACAAGAAGAGAAGGTGGAATAAGGGGAAGGGTGGGTCTTCCCAAGAATCCTTGAAGAAACAACAACTAGTTACAGTGAATGCTGCTACTGTACCTACTACCGTTCCTACAAATCTCTACCCAACAAAGCCTTATGTGGGTAATCTTTCAAAGTGCACCAAATGCACTTACCACCACCATGGACCTTGTCGGGAAATTCAATGCTCCAATTGCAACAGAAAGGGACACACTGTCCGTTTCTGCAAGGCCTCCGTAAAGCCGATCACTCAAGTTCCCAACGCTGGTGTAGGCCAAGCGTGCTACGGTTATGGCGAGGTGGGCCACTACAAAAGAAACTACCCAAAGGAAGTGAATACCGGCGAGGTTGGACGAGTTTTGGCTATAGGCCACGAAGAAGCCGTAGCTGATCCTACAGTAGTTACTGGTACGTTTCTTCTCGATAATTTATATGCATGCATACTATTCGATAGTGGAGCAGAGAGAAGCTTCGTGAGTCACAACTTTATTCACTTACTTAAACATAAACCTAGCATGTTAGAAAAATCATTCACTATAGAAATGGAAAACGGAAAAACGGAAAATACTAACTGCATATACATGGGTTGTACATTAACTTTAGACGGTCATTCTTTTCCAATCAACCTCATGCCGGTGAAAATTTAAAGTTTCGACGTCATAGTTGGCATGGATTGGTTAATTCTTCTTCGCGCCGACATCATGTGCTTTGAAAAAGCAGTTCGTCTTAATCTCCCTAACGACAAAACATTTGTGATTTACGGCGACAAATCAAGTACAAACCTTCGCATAATTTCGTGCATCCAAGCTCAAAAGTGTTTACGGAAGGATTATCATGGATTTCTTGCGCACATCGTCGATACGAGTCAAGAAGTAAAGGACATTAAGGGCATTCCAGAAGTACGCGACTTCCCTGATATCTTTACAGAAGAACTACCGGGATTACCACCGCAACGTCAAGTCGAGTTTAGAATCGACTTAGTTCCAGGGGCTACCCCAGTAGCAAAATCGCCTTATCGTCTAGCACCAACAGAGATGCAAGAACTTTCCATTCAGCTTAATGAACTCCACCAAAAAGGATTCATTAGACCAAGCTTCTCACCCTGGGGAGCACCGGTCTTGTTTGTAAAGAAGAAAGACGAATCATTCCGTATGTGCATTGACTATAGAGAACTGAACAAACTTACTGTCAAAAATCATTACCCTCTGCCCCGCATTGACGACCTATTTGATCAACTTCAAGGAGCAAAATACTTCTCGAAGATAGATATACGATCCGGATATCACCAATTATGAGTACTAGAGGAGGATATTCCCAAGACAGCCTTCCGAACCCGTTATGGACATTACAAATTTCTAGTGATTCCGTTCGGATTAACCAACGCACCAGCGGTATTCATGGACCTAATGAATAGGGTGTGTTGTCCCTACTTGGATCAGTTCGTCATCGTCTTCATTGATGATATACTTATCTACTCCCGAAGTAAGGAAGAGCATTGTCAGCACCTACGAAAAGTCTTAGAAACATTACGATCAGAGAAGCTCTATGCGAAGTTCTCTAAATGCGGATTTTGGATTCAAAGAGTCGAATTTTTGGGCCACGTTGTTAGCGAGAAGGGGATACTTGCTGGCTACTATCGCAGATTCATAAAGAACTTCTCTAGCATTGCGAAACCTCTAACTATATTGACCCAGAAAGGCGTGGCCTTTGACAGGGAAGCAAAACAAGAGAAGGTGTTCCAAACACTGAAACAGGCTTTGTGCACCGCACCGATACTATCCCTCCCCGAAGGGGTAGATGATTTCGTAGTGTATTGCGATGCATCAAATCAAGGACTTGGTTGTGTTCTTATGCAAAGAGGGAAGGTTATTGCCTATGCCTCCCATCAGCTTAAGATACACGAAGTAAACTATACAACACACGATCTTGAGTTAGGAGCAGTGGTATTTGCTCTGAAGATTTGGAGACACTACCTGTACGGAACAAAGAGTACTATCTGCACCGACCACAAGAGCCTTCAACACATTTTCGATCAGAAGGAGTCAACATGCGACAACGACGACGGCTCGAGCTACTCAATGACTACGAACGTGAAATTCGTTATCATCCTGGAAAGGCCAATGTAGTAGCTGAAGCCCTCAGTCGAAAAGAATACACCGGTCGGAGAGTCAAATCTCTGACTATGACCATTCATTCCCACTTATCCACATAAATTAAGGAGGCTCAACTGGAAGCTTTGCAACCTGAAAATGTGGCGGGTGAATCCCTAAGAGGAATGGAAAAGAATCTAGAAATCAAGGGTGGCGGAGCATATTATCTCATGGACCGTATCTGGACACCAAAACGTGGTGGCTTCAGAGACGTAGTCATGGCCGAAGCACACAACACAAGATATTCCATTCACCCAGGTTCAGATAAAATGTATCTGCATCTTAAGAAACTGTACTGGTGGCCTAACATGAAAGCAGAAATTGCTACCTTCGTAAGTAAATGCCTTACTTGCGCTAAGGTTAAGGTCGAGTATCAGAAACCTTCAGGATTACTACAACAACGGATTACTATGGACTTCATAACCAAGTTGCCCAAGACAACGGGTGGACTCGATACCATATGGGTCATCGTTGACAGGTTGACCAAATCCGCGCATTTTCTACCAATCAAGGAGACTGACAAGATGGAAAGGGTTACAAGAACTTACATAAGGGAAATAGTGCAACTGCATGGTGTTCTGATATCCATTATCTCCGATAGAGATAGTAGATTCACTTCATAGTTCTGGCAGTCACTACAAAGTTCCCTGGGGACTAGGCTAGACATGAGTACAGCCTCCCATCCACAAACAGACGGGAAAAGTGAGAGAATGATACAAACCTTAGAAGATACGCTGAGAGCCTGTGTGATTGACTTTGGAAAGGCATGGGATATCCACTTACCCCTTTTCGAATTTTCATACAACAATAGTTATCATACGAGCATAAAGGTTGCTCCATTTGAAGCCCTCTATGGCCGTAAGTGCAGGTCCCCTTTGTGCTGGACTGAAGTTGGTGACACACAGTTCGCTAAAGGACAAGTTCCTGAAAGCACTCTCATCGGTCCGGAAATCATACGGGAAACGGCAGAGAAGATCATTCAGATTCGAGAACGGTTGAAAGCCTCTAGAGATCGACAGAAAAGCTACGCTGACCAAAGGAGGAAACCTTTGGAATTCCAGGTAGGAGACCGTGTTCTATTGAAGGTGTCACCATGGAAAGGCTTAATACGCTTCGGAAAGCGTCGAAAGCTAAATCCAAGATATGTAGGGCCTTTCGAGATTCTCGCCAGAATCAGCCCTGTAGCTTACAAGCTTAATCTACCACGTGAACTTAGTAACATACATCCAACCTTCCACGTCTCGAACTTGAAAAAGTGTTTGTCCGATGATCGAGATCAACGAGAGCCTCAACTTTTGGAAGAACCGGTAGAAATCATGGACCGAGAGGTCAAACAAACAAAACAAAGTCGCATACCCATCGTGAAGGTTCGCTGGAACGCCAAGCGAGGACCTGAATTCACATGGGAACGCGAAGATCAGATGAAACAAAAGTACCCTCATCTTTTTCTCTGATTCACAAGTATCTTTCTTACTTTAAATTTCGGGACGAAATTCCCTCTAACGGGGGGATGATGTGACAACCCGATATTTCAACTCTATGTAATGACCTAAAAAGTCAAGTATTGTAACCACTTTTGATATAATGAAATTAACTTCGAAAATAAAATGTCCAAAAATCTCAAATTAATTACCTACTATGTTAGATGACATAAAACTGTATCGTACGTGAAAAGAACGCCCAAATCTGACTTCGTATAAAAAAGTTATGATTTTTCGAAGTTCGGCTTAGCGACAGACAGCTAAAAACTCGAAACGGGGATCGTGCGACTTTTGGCCGGAATGACCTAAATGAGAATCGAAGGTCTCGACATTGGTTTTACAACGGTAAAAAGTCTGACAAAAACAGACGTCAGTTAATGAAGTTATTAATTTCTAAAGAAATTTTCTTACCGCGACGTTTTAAAAATAAATAATAAAAATAATTTCAAAATTTTCTGACGGAATCTAAACGAAAGTTGTAGAGCGTAGTCTCACCTACGCGTGGATATAAAGAACGTCGAAAACGAAGTTCATATGAAGAAGATATGAATTTTTGAAGTTTATTAAATAATTAAAATATAAATCTTATTATTTAATCTCGGTATTATCCGAAGGAGGAGTCACCAGGTCGATCCGAGTTACGCCCAGCGTACTCGAGGACTAGGCATCGGATCGTCCACGTCGCCCCTATGCGAGGCTATGCCCCATCCCATCCGAAGCTCCAAGGCAGTCACGCATGACGCACGCGTACGCCCAGCATAATCGCGTACGCCTAGCGTACCGAGGCGGTTCCCAGCCCCTATAAAAGGGATGCGAGGGTTCCGAAGAAAGGGCTCAATTTCTCTCAACTTTCTTGCGTTCTTGCCTCGTTTTCCGTGCACGTGCTATCCCGAAGCCCCAGTTTCCTTGCTAAAGTCCCGAGGGTCGTTTGTGCTCCCGAGATTCCCGAGAATACCGAGAAAATCGGCTTTCTCGAGTCGAAATTCTGCTCGGTTTTCATCTCGCCTTCTTCGATCTTTCAAGTGAGTTCATACCCTTACAATCCACACTTTTAAATGTTTTATAAATGTTTTTATATGCTTTTAAGGGTGGGGGAGGGAATACAAGTAAAACACACGATTAGTATCGTGTGTTATATAAAGTTTCATTATACACCTTTTTATCAACGGAATCATATGTGATTTATAACTATTATAGGGAAACTTTCGTATGCAAAATATATCACGATAACATCATATCTTTTGAAATGAAAAATGTTGTTATATATGTATAAATCAAACACTCTACTTATACTGTATGTATATGTGTCAATGTTAGGCACTACAAAAATTGTACTTTTTCATAACAAGTGAGCATTTCACTAGGGATTGCTATACAAACGAGACACGCTTTTAGAAAACTATAATATGTATAGTTTTACGAGAACATCACGAACTTTTACATACTAGAAACACTATTTCAAGAAGTTACTTTCGCATACAAGAACAAACGAACATTTTCACATGTAAATCTGTTTTATGCTAATTTTTGTGAGACATTAACTTCGTCTACGTTCTAGTACACATTTCAAGTCCTATATTATATACCAGAATCCCTTCGAGGGGGAGCATGGTGTTTGTGTATAGATCTATACGGGATTGACAACCCCGCGCCCTGACTGTTCGCTACAGTACACGTTTGGGGTGACAAACGTCAGAACATTCCAACGCCTGAAGAACGTTGTGTATAGGCATTTATAGTCAATAGCTTGGTTATAAAACTCACATGGGGTATTAAAAATACATTGAGTTATGGGGTTTTTCAGACGTATTGGCAACTTTATACGTACATAAATTTTCTAGAAACAAACATTGGTCTTGATAGAAGGCTACATTTATGCTAGTAGAAAATACAGGATTTTCTAGGAACAAACAAACAAAAACAAAACATTCCATTTCATACAAATTTTGTCATTTAATAGTTATGAAACTCACCAGCTTAAATGCTGATCTACTCTTTCAAAACTACTTGTATGTCCTAGGGATTCAGTAATTACAGGTAACAAACAGCTTTTGAAGAAGGGACGCTGCGGCGCCAGTTTAAATTCATATTTTGGCATCATATTGTAATTGGTTTTGAACATGTATCTTTTAACAATGTAAACTTTTAATTATATACATGATGGTTATATTGCTTTCTTTACTATGTATTCAATTGTTACGTTACCACATGAAGTCAACCGCCCCGAAACGTTTCCGCCGTTCCGGTTTGGGGTTGTGACAGCTACAACTTTGACTAATATTATTTATCCTAAATAACCTTCTTTCCAAATGATGTTTTATCGCTTATCGATAAATGCCCTAAGTGACTTATAACATGTAGTCTGCAATGCACAATAATTGTAATCTCCATATTCGAGGGCTCAAATTATAATAAGTACCATTTATTATATATTAATATCTAGCCTGATGCTGTGGGTGTTACAATTATCTCCCCCTTAGAATGAGTATGTCACGAAACTATCAGCAAAACACGGCTTTACAATGATTATGCATGTTACGTTTCCATCCTAGGTAATAACTGTAACTCTTATGTCTTTCCAAACGAGTATAAAATTCTTGGAATTATTAACTATTGGCGGTGCTCAACCTTGCATTTTCTCTTCATTTTATTTTGGCTTTCATTCCTAACCTTCGAGTTACACACTTGATCTTCATCGAAGACTTCTGCTCCTTCTAGAAATGACTTAATCCAAGACAACGTCTTTATTTTGGCTATCGTAGTCAACCGAATGGTCATACCCTAATGATATTATGCAATTGGCTAGACTTAGGTCTCTTGCAGTCAGACTCTAGCATGAAATACACCTTCCTTCATGTTCTAATATGCTACAACCATATCATTATAGGTAACATTTCTCGCTTCTAGCTGCTTTACCTTAACGATGGCTAGGATACTTATGTTGATTGCTTCAATTATCCTTTCCTTAAAACCCTTGACTAAATTCGTATACTACATCAAACGTGGTTCCCTAAACCAAGTAACTTACTTTGCATATTTATATTAATCGGAAATGATTTGTTATGACTACCAAGGTTGGAATAACGTTCATTTTTTAGTCATTAGTGAAATGATGGTAGCGATGGATACAAACAAAAAAACTCAACTATTAGTGCCTTAGTAACGTTATGACTCTTCTTGATCTAAGTGTGAGTCCTATTATTCCGATAGTATAGGCCTATGCTACCTTTCATACCTACTCATACTCAGTCCAAGATTTGTCATGTGATCCCCAAGTGACTGTATAAGAAAAGAATCACACAATAACTTAACATACTAAATAGTATAGAATAGTTAGAGATTTTATATCTTCTAAAAACGATTATAATCATAAAGTGTATTATGCTCTAAGCCTCTCATATCAAACTACATACTACAATATTATCTATGTGGGATGACCACTTCATGTCCTAAACTTCTTGGATAAGCAGCTTCCTCCTACTGACTTCCTGGGGCGATATCTGCTTTCTCCTTTATAGCTCTGAGAGTCCTTCGAAATGCTTATGCCATTGGTTAGATGTGCATTGGCTAAAATAGTGATCAATCTTGCCATATCATTAGCATATAGCATCTTCTGTGCATTGCCCAAAATGCTTCTTTATGCATTTTCACAACATTTGCCTCTTTGTTTCCCCTAGACTTCTTGCTATTGGGGCTAGGTTTTGAAAACCTACTTTTTATTGGGTTTTAAGGATCCTTATTTCTTTATATTTCCTTTAGTTTCAACTTGGTCGGAGGTACCCCCTTGGTTATGTCTTCAAGATATTTGAAAACTTAGAGAACTGCTTCCAAAGTATTTGCTACTTTCACCGTTAACCGAAATCCATTGGTAGTCCATCAGCAAATCTTTGTGTCCTGGAGATTTTAGTAGGAACCAAGTAAGGAACTAACTTCATTTTCTTAGTAAGGATAAAGCATAGTTGCTAACGCTCAGCTTTCCTTTCTTCAGATTTGGAATTCCTTTCATACTTTGAAAGAGTCTTTTGCTGAGTAGTATTCTCTTATTAACTACACAAGCAAATCCTCCCATGGCATCTTCCTTGCTTCCCTTTGGCAGAGTTCCATGAAATTGTTCCCACCAGCTTAACCCTCTAGTCTTTAGTTATTTGGCTGCAAAGATTGTTTTCCGTTTGCGTCTACAGTCGTAACTTTCAAACGCCATTTCAATTTCATATATCCAATCCATAACTATCACTCACGTTTGTTCTCTAGAAAGACTTGGTGGTTTGGATACCATGAATTCCTCATATTGGTATCCATTTACATCAATATCTTCTTCAATTTTGTTTCTTTAAAAAGTTTGTGGTTCAGTTTGATTTATAGCTTCACTATCGCATCCTTCTCCGGGCTTATCTTCATTCAACACTAGTTCAACAATCTATACAATGACTTCTCTCCTATTCTCTTAGGCATTTTTTTGGTCTTCTCTACTTTTTTAGCTATAATTGCCCGAATCATGGCTTGGACTCCTACCACTGTGATCTGTTCAGCTATTGGCACGACTTTTGGTGCACTCTCGATCACATGTTGAGGTTCTGCTTGTTGATCTTCACTACTATTTCCTAGTCTGCTACACATTGTCACCATGATTTTTTGTACACTAGAACAATTGGTTCAGGGTATCGGAATCGAGTACACGTTATGATAGTTAAGATTATATTTATCTTCAAGGGTGTAGATTCTCCTTATCGCCCAAAAAAGTCATATGTCAGTTCTAATACATTAATTAGAATCCTGAACACATAAAATTTTCAAACCAAGGTGAAAAATAGACCTTAGACTCTTCTTTTAATAATAGAAATTTGGATAAGCAACCTAATGCATGCTATATTACATATCATTTAGCATATATAAGTCATTTATCCTAATGTATGCTAGTGTATATTATAGCAAGTAAGGTATTCAACCTAAGTTATGCTATATGATAATTATTATTTAGGACATAATACTATTTAAGTAATATACCGTAAAATATACTAGTACTTGTGTCTATTTATATATCCAACCTAAGGTATACTAGATACACATCTCACCATCATTGCATAGAACTCTAAGTTTAAGTCTAGAAATCCTCATTACTCCTAGATCGCTTAAACTAATGCTCTGATTCCAACTATGACATCCACTAAATTTTAGAACCAAAATGAACTTTTTGTACACATTAAAATTCATGATACTTCATTTGTGGAAGATCCCAGTATATAAAATCTTTTTGAGAATAATGATTAACTTAAATAAAAATCCTAAGGATGTCATAATCAATACTGATACATAAACTACAACGTAAAAACTTAATGTTCTTTAACACTATTGCAGAATGTCTCTTAATCTATAGTCATATTAAAATTGTAACGACCCAAAGTACGACTCAATTTTTTTTTAATATTACTAAAAATCACATCATCGAATGTCATATATAATAAGAACCACAGAAAGAGTAACTCAAAAGTCATAGTAAATGTGTTAAAACAAAACTGTATCAATCATAAGAAAATATCTGAATAAAACTCCCAAGATAAAACTGAAGCTGTGGTGGGTACGATGCCATCAACCCGAGCTCTTCCCTTTGCTAGCGGAAGTACCTGAAACCAAAACTGAAAATGTAAGCACGAAGCTTAGTGAGCTCCCCTAAACTACCACATACCATAAAAAAACATATAAACACATATTAGGCCTTGCCCACTGAATTTGAACGAAGTCCGGAAACTGCATCTGACCGGAGTCCGGAACTAACCAGGGCCTTGCCCTCTACATCGGACCAATCTGGAAAATGCATCGGACCGAAGTCCGGAGCTAACCAGGGCCTTGCCCTCTACATCGGACCGAAGTCCGGAAACTGCATCGGACCGAAGTCCGGAACTAACCAGGGCCTTGTCCTCTACATCGGACCAAAGTCCGGAAACTGACTAAACATACCATAGCATAATCATAAAACACATAACACAAAGACATGCTTGAATGAAAAAGACATCAAGCACACTGAACTACTGCATCAGACCGAAGTCCGGAACTACTACTAACTAGACGGACCAACATTGTGGTCGTAGACCCGTTCCTACTGGAAGGAAACTCACCTTGTAACGCTGGCTGCTGAGATACTGGCCTTAAAACTGGCTGACTGGTGCTCTGGAACTCCCCAACTACAAATCCCATAAACACTAAATCAAATACTAATAACAACTCTTAGGGTAAAAGGACTATTTACCCCTGGACAAGTCAACCTCCAGGTCAAAGTCAACTTTCAGTTGACCAGACTCGCCGAGTTGGACCGCCAACTCGCCGAGTCCCCATCATCCATTCTAATCCTCTGCTCGCTTCTACTCATCGAGTTTGGCAAAGACTCGACGGGTTCTTCTTCGATACAAATATCAAATCTAATCTTCATCCGAATCGCCGAGTTGTATGAACAACTCGTCGAGTTCCCTTTCAACAGAAGAACACACCCAGTCTTTTGACTCGCCGAGTCGTATGAACAACTCGTCGAGTCCGAATACTTCCTGAAGGGTCTAATTAGTGGTTTGGTCTAGGTTTTCTATGTAATAGATTCTTTTGGTAAATTTATAGCTTGTGGTAGTCTATGTGTAGTGTACGGCCCGACAGTGTGTTTACGGCCTTAAGCCTGTTTACGGCCATAAACCCAAGGCCGGCCCAGGTCCAGTATATATAGAGGTGTGCTAGGTCTTTTTTCAGTTGTTGATGCCTCAGAGTTCATGGCTGCTGTAACCACAAGTTGTACCAGACGTTATTTTTAATAGAAAAGCGTGTGCAAGCTTGTTTATTCTCGATTCTACTCGTTTTTTGTTGCTAATTGATTGTATTTGTTGTTTGATCACTGGTAAGATCCATTTTAGGACCTTACAATCCTTGATGGCTGGAGCATATCAGGAAGCGGGAAACACGTTCTAGTATAATTAAATTTGAACACATACAGATTGTCTGTAGATCGATCTCGATGCTCAATTTAGGTGGACAACAATATCCCTAGTCTTCGTCAGCTAAATGTTCCCTAGGAAATATATCTAATAAATATAGGATCAAAATGTCTTGTCATTATTAGTTTGTTCAAAATTGTCACAAATTTTTCGTGTTTAATTGGACCACAATACTGACGATCGAACACAGTTTGTTTCCAGGTTTCCGATTTTTTGGCATAGAACTTAATCGAACACATTAATTGAGTTCTGACCAGGACCGACATGTAGGTGAAAACAAATCATCGAGGGGCCTAAGACATCGCTTTTAATCCTCCGAGGACTAAAAGGAATAGATAAACTTCGACTCATATGCTTGTACTAACTATTCGCCAAATCATACACAACAACATGTTTTATAACATCAAGTTACTGATGCGTTTTCGTACTATCAATGCACAACAACCTCATGGTCAACAACTCATATCTTTTGGTTTGAAGAATTACAATATATTATCATCTCACAATCACTCGAGATAAATTCCATGAAGTGATACAAGTGAGTGTGGTTTTAATCCAATACTTAGAACTTATGTGCACTCATGAATATCATAGAAATCTCTATCCATTTCATACAATCTACAAGACAAACTCATGACAGTCTTGATTCAATACCTACTTCCAAAATATGATTGACTGTGGACAGTTTGAAAAATCTTATTATTCTGAAATTCAAAACATGTAGAATTGAAATAATTGACACAAGATAGTAACTTTACTCATAAATAAACAACAACTTTTATTTAATCATCAGATCTCAATTACATTTTATCTATTACAAGTTTCAGAAATAACTATCTAGTCATTAAAACTCATATTGTCTTTCAACCTGATGCGCTTCGTATGCTACAAAATCTTAACCATATTCAGTCCCTTCATGAGGGGCTCTGCTGGGTTCTCTTCTGACGATACCATCTTTGCTACGAGGAGTCCTTCTTCTATCTTGTGTCTTATGAAGTGATATTTTCTTTCAATGTGCCTGCATCTGCCATGATCGCTTGGTTCCTTGGCTAAGGCAACCGCATTGTCGTTGTCGCAGAAAATCTCCATAGGCTCCATTATAGTTGGTACAACTCCAAGGTCTCCAATGAAGTTCTTTAGCCATATCGCCTCCTTCGCTACTTCGCTTCCTGCTATGTACTTTGATTCGTCTGTTGAATCAGCTACGGTCTCCTACCTGGAAATCTTCCAAGTAACTACTCCTCCATTCAAGGTAAATACCCTGCCCAACTGAGAGTAGAAGTTATCTCTATCGGTCTGAAAGCTGGCATCACTATACCTTGTCACTCTCAAGTCATCATTCCCACCGAGGATAAGGACCCAGTCCTTAGTCCTTCACAAGTACTTGAGAATATTCTTTACTGTAGTCCAGCGAGCCTTACCAGGGTTCCCCTGGTATCTGCTGACCATGCTCAAAGCAAAGGCCACATCAGGGCGAGTACAAGTCGTAGAATACATGATCGAACCAACAACGAAAGAATATAGTAATCGACTCATCTCAGTTATCTCAACCTCTGTACTCGGACTCTGAGTTTTACTAAGTTTGGCATTGAACTGGATCGGTAAATCAGCTTTCTTGGAATTCTGCACGTCGAACCTCTTCAACACCTTCAGCAAGTAGGTACTTTGACTAATTCTCATTAGTCTTTTACTCCTTTCTCTCAATATCCTTATCCCTAAGATATAGGCAGCTTCTCCAAGGTCCTTCATAGCGAAACACTTCCCAAGCCAGGATTTCACCTCTTGCAAGGTTGGGATGTCATTTCTTATGAGTAGTATGTCATTCACATATAGTACCAGAAAGCTAACTATACTCCCACTAGCTCTGACATATACAAAGGACTCATCCTCGCTTCTCACAAAACCAAACTCTTTGACTTTCTCATCGAAACAAAGATTCCATCTACGAGATGCTTGTTTCAATCCATAAATGGATTTCTTAATCTTATACACTCTATTAGGGTAATCTACATTGACAAAACCCTCTGGCTGACTCATGTAAACATCCTCAACCAACATTCCATTAAGGAAAGAGGTTTTGACATCCATTTTCCATATTTCATAATCATGAAATGCAGATATGGCTAGTGTAACCCTAATAGACTTAACTTAGCTACTGGTGAGAAGGTCTCATCGTAGTCAACCAGTCGCACTTTATAAGTTTGTACATTCCCATCCATGTCGGTCTTCTTCTTGAAGATCCATTTGCACCAGACTGTCTTATGACCCAGTACATTGTCAACCGAGTTCCAAACTTGATTTTTATACATGGACTGAATCTAGTTGTCTATAGCATCTTTCCACTTTGTAGACTCGGGGCCCGCCATGGCTTCCTTATAACTGTCAGGTTCATCCAACTTTACCAGTGTGCTATCACTGATAAATGTATCACCTTTTAGAGTAATATTGAAACCACAAAACTCAAGTGTATTCCTAACTCTTGTGGAACGCCTCAGAGGTACAAACTCGTCAATCGGCTCAACAGGAGTTTCCTCCTCAGGTTGATCGCTACTCTTGAAGCTCTTCAAGGTCAATTTGCCTCCCACTGTTTCCTTCTCTTATGAATTCTCTCTCACGAAATACTCATATCCTCAGAACGAAGACAACATTGTCACTCGGTCTGTAGAAGAATAACCAAAGGATTTATGTGGGTAGCCAATGAAAATACACCGTTCAGTCCGAGGTTCGAGCTTGTCATGAGTCTCGTGTCTCACAAAAACCTCGCAACCCGAAACCTTGATGAGGAACCTTCCCTATCCACATCTAATGAGTAGTTTTGGCAACCTTCTTGGTATGAACTAGATTAAGGATATGGGTGGCAGTCTCTAAGGCATACCCCTAAAATGAGATAGGTAACAAAGCTTGACTAATCATGGAACAAACCATTTCCAACAAGGTTCGATTGCGCCTCCCAGCCACACCATTAAGTTGTGGTGTCCTAGGAGGTGTCAATTGTGAAACAATTCCACATTCCTTAAGATAGTCTAGGAACTCGATACTAAGATACTCACCACCTCAATCGGATCGGAGCATCTTTATCTTCCTGCCCAGCTGATTGTCCACTACTTGCTTAAACTCTTTGAATCTTTCAAAGGTTTCTAACTTATGCTTAATTAAGTAAACATATACATATCAACTATAATCATCAGTAAATGTCTGTATGTATGAGGTCTAACAAACCTTCACCCCTATGTATGAGGTCTAACAAACCTTCACCCCTATCATAAGAACCAGTAAAGGGTGATTGACTCATCTTTCCAACAAAACAATATTCGCAACTATCATATGACTTTAATTCAAATTATTCCAAGACTCAATCCTCTTGGAGTTGGCCTATGCGCTTCTTGTTGACATGTCCAAGACCACAATGCCACAAGGATGCTTAATCCAAACTAGTTGAAGAATTAATACGCAATACATTATTTCCTAAGTTGTCTTCAACCATCACAGTTTCATATACACCATTATAAGGTAATGCTTTAAAATAAAAAACACCATTACAATAAGCATTTACTGCACCAATTTCATTATCAAATGAAAATGTGAAACCTTGTTCGTAGAAACCATGAAAAGAAATAAAATTTCTTGCCATTTCAGACAAGTAATAGCAATTATTAAAATCTAATTTTAACCCACTACAAAGCAATAAAGAATAAACTCCAATCTTGATGACATGTGAAGCTTTTCCTATTCCCTATGATTAAGTTTATCTTCCCGTGCTCCACATCCTCACTCCTTTTTAGTCCCTTCAAATCAGAAAAAATGTGAATACCACAACCTGTATCAAGGACCCAAGAATTAGTATGCGGTGAGTTATTAGACAATATAGTGTAAATACCTACATGGGTGGGTTTTACTTTCCCATCCTTAACATCCAGTAAGTACTTTGGGCAGCTTCACTTCCAGTGCCCCTTATCATGACAATAAAAGCACTCTGCTTCTTTTGGGTTGGAGGAAGGAGTAGCAGGACCGACTTTGGTCTTGCTAGAAAAGGACCCATCAAGAGAATTTCCCTTGTGACCCTTGGAAGGGGTCTTCCTCTTCTTTCCCTTGCCTTGCCCGATTGCTAGGAACAAGGCAATAATAGTAGGAGTGGTGACAATAGATTTACCTTTGAGACCACTTTCGACAGTCCTTAAAAGTCGCTGAAGATAGCTCAAGGTGACTTCCTCCTTGTTCATATGATAATTCATGCGAAACTGATCATCACATGGAGGTAAGGAGTGTAGAATAATATCTATAGCTAGCTCCTCATCAAAGTTCACATTCAATTTGAGCACACAGTCCACAAACCTTTGCATTTTCTACAAGTGGCCCGTGATGGGTTCACCATCCTTCATCTTTGTTGTAATCATGGAACAGATGATTTCATACCGCTCTTGATGAGCACTCTGATGGTATCTTTCCATCAGGTCTTGGTGCATCTTATAAGGGTAGAAGTCCTCATAATACTTTTAGAGTTCATGAGACATGGTGGCAAGCATGATATAACCTACCTTGGTGGCATCTTTCTCATGTGCCCTGAAATCCACAATCTCCTGAGAACTGGCAGCAGACTCATCAATTCCCTTCAGCTCCTTGTCGAGGACATATTCCTTGTCCTCATAGCGAGTAACCATCATGATGTTCCTAATCCGATCATTGAAATTAATCCCATAAAAGATGACTCTCCCACAAAGGTTCATGAGAGAGAAGGAGCCGGTAGGGTTTGAGCTAGAAGCATTGTTGGAAGACATCTGAAAAGAAGAAAGACAAAGTTGAGATTAGATATAGAGTCCTTAATATAACACCCAGTATGAAATATTAAGGCTAGGATCCAACACAATATTTTACAATTTGGAAGACGGATGCCGTAATCCAGGTTGCAAAATATTTGAAGGTAGGTAAATGACGATTTACTAATTTCCACCATGAAAAACGAAAGTTATTATTAGGTTTTAGATGAATTGGAATTCCTAGATTCTTTTGAGATTCATTGAACTTTTCAATGGCATGTTTAAATCTCGATTATGCCCTTCAAGTTTGTGACTGGGATACCGAGGATCACAAACAAGGTGTGAATAACCATGCAAATATACTTGGTACTCTTAATGTCATTTATCACCTAATCGATGTGCCGGTAAACCGCACACACTCCATCGATCTATGACAAACATTAAGCTACCCTTTGCCACCCTTACTAGTCCATGTTAGTGTGTCGGTTAATCACACATGCTGCACTAATGACTTGGTAAGGTGCAAAGTGTAATTTCATGGGTTAGCATCAAATTCACATTTTCCTAAAGTAACTAAGATTTGGGAATTTATAAAACATTTAGTTACTTTATATCTATAATTATACTTTTAATGAGAATTATAGTTTTTGTCCTACCCATTCGGCTAACGACCCTCCACTCGTCAAGGAAGCGGTGGGTGAGAGTGGACACCCATTAAACCACCATTTTATAGGCAGTAACCTTATACCCCCTTATAGACCGGCTTCGTGAATGAGGCCTAATAACGGTAAGACTGACTTCTTCTTATACATACGTCTATATATATGTATATATATAAAAACTTATAATATTATAATAGTATAAGGGTTGAATTTTGAACTTTTAAAATTTTAGGGTTTGGAATTAAATGTTTAATGAGTGACTTTATAAATTCCAAAACTTAAGGGCAAATTTTGAAACTCTTCAAAACTCTTCAACTTCATAACATATGAGTTTAATGGTCTTTTAAAATGAGACACTTAATTTTTCTATAACTTATGACTTTAAATGATTCATGTAAATGAAAAACATTTGGAATTCCATAACTTGAGGACAAGTTATGGAGTCCATTAAATCATCAAGAACATCAATTAAACTAACAAGCATGTTCAAGTTCTTGATTAAACTCATATGAACAAGATAATTCAAATCAAACAAATTCCATGTAATTAGACTAATCATATAAACTAATACAAGACATGAAATTTTGTCAATTATCTTTTGAATTAGATAAGCGTGATCATTACCATATCAAAAACAAGCTTATAAGTTCAAAAACAGTTTAGGATAATTATCATACTCCAAATCCAGCCTTAAAAGTGTAACACTCTAAAAAAACCAACCAATTTAAACTTTTCAAAAACAACCCAATTTCAATAAAGTTATTACAAAAAGGTTTTCAACACATTTATTATCAGGGTATTTCCTTGAAACCACATCATAAACACATAAAACCCAAGGAGTGGTACGATCATGCCTTTGCCTTGCAACGATCTCCTGAAGTACCTGAAACATTTAAACCACAAATGTAAGCCTGAAAGCTTAGTGAGATACCCCCAAAATACCAACGCCATACAAACATAACCATATCATATAACCGATACAAAACAACCATGCACTTCGGGTGTATTGTGTGACTGGTCCGCCGCACCGGCCTACAGTCCACCTGGTCCACCCTCCGAGTCTAGCCATATACATCGAGTCTACAGTGTGATTGGTCCGCCCACACCGGGCCTTCAATCCACCTGGTGCACTCTCCGAGTCTATAGTATGATTGGTCTGCTCGCACCGGGCCTTCAGTCGGCATGGTCCACTCTCCGAGCCTCGGCACGTTTGGTCCGCCCCCGTAGGACCTACAGCCTATCCGGACCGCTCGTTGGGCCTTCGGGATAACCGGTCCGCCCTGGGTATGTTGGCCTACAGCACAAAGCAGTATCCGCCTCAACCTAACCCCAATCCGACAACCACGTGCACATAAACATATACTCATATAGCATTCCACATCCAATCAAACCGATCTAGCGGATCACATAACTTAACATCATCCTAACAAGGATATTGACCTAACCGGTCACTAACATATACCATCCTAACTACCAGGATGCAAACATATCAAAGCAACAACATAACAACAATACCCAGATTACAATCCGATAAAGGGTCGGCCTTGGTGCCTTAGACCCTATTGATATAGTAAGGATAAATCACCTTGCAACGGCTGACTGAATAGGATAAGATCATGCTGCTCCAACCTCCGAAACGAACTCCACCACTTATCAATACCAAAAGACTGAACTCAATAAATACCCATAATTACCAAATTACCCCTGGAAGTCAACTGGTCAACTCTTCGTCAAAGTTAGTCCTCAGTCAAAGTCAACCCTCCTGGCTGACTCTGCTCGCCGAGTTAACCCGCTGACTCGTCGAGTCCCCATGCTCTGAAACTCCCATAACACGAATCAACTCACTGAGTCGCCCCAAGACTCGCCGAGTCCCACAACTCTGAGTCTAACCGTACTCAACTCACTGAGTCATCCCTTGACTCACCGATTCACAGCTTAATAAGAAAAACTTAGGACCTCACAACTAGACTCACTGAGTCCAAGAACAGACTCGCCGAGTCCAAGGCTATCTTCAAGCAACTCACCGAGTTGTTCTTCCAACTCGTCAAGTTGCTGCCTATCTTCATGCAACTCGCAAGTGCACCCATGTGACTCGCTGAGTACCACTAGCTCTTAACCCATACAGAGGCTTTCCAAGCCATGCAGGGTCTCAAATCCATAGATCTACTCTTATACAAGCCATCCATCACATAAAGTGGCAAACTTTACGTGAATCCAAGGAGATCTAAGCATAATACACTATTGGCTAAGGTTTGGGACTAAAATGCTTCACCAACAACTCTTGAACAGGGACTTTATGCTCTTTTGGATCATCACTACTCTAGATCTGAGGTAGCAACCTCAGATCCAACCTCCAAACTCAAGATAGCACTAGATATATTCCCAAAAATCCCACCAATGATAGATCTAAATGAATAACAGCTCAAGCAACGAATCATTACCTCCAGAGAAGACTCCAATAGAAGAATAAACCAAAACCTTGCAAAGCCCTTTGCTCCAAGCCTCTTAATCTTCAAAGATCTCTTCAACAACACTCTTTCAAGATCCAAATGCTCTCTAATTCTCTCTCAAACGAATATTAAGGTTTCTAGACTTCAAAGGAGAGCAAAGAGGCTGGGGAGAGGGTATTATGTTCTTTATATAGGGCTCAATCCCTAGGATTAGGGTTTTCTCCACACAGCACCAACTTGCCAAGTCCAGCCACCGACTCGCCGTGTTGGCCACTTAACACGTGACCAGAATCGCGACCCTACTTGCCGAGTCCACCCATGGACTCATCGAGTTGACCATTCACATTTTCACTTTGAACCCTGAACTTGCACTCCTGAACTCGGGATGTTACAATTCTCCCCCACTTATATTAGGCTTCGTCCTCGAAGCCTGCGACAACACAACTCCAGAGACTACTCTCGCAATGCACCACCTGGCATTAACCAGACCAGGTTCCTCAAAACACAACCACCGAAACCCAAAACCTAACTCTTCACCTGCGGTGTCCTGACCACCGCCTCATCCTCTGATAACCACTCTTATCAACCGAGTATCATTCCCGGATACTTCACTCGCCCCAAATCACAACGATCACTTGACCCTTACAGAGCTAGACATCACCCCAGACCACCAGGTCCTGACCTGGTACCAAACTGCTATCCCTTTCCTTGAATAACATAGCTTCGATCGAATTCACTTGTGGGACTCATCCCACTTTCAATCCGGATCCAACTCTTTTCTTTCCGCGCTGACATGATGACCCATCCTTCAGCTCCAGAGCAACTCTCCTGAGCTCTCTTTTGCAATCACGCACACATGCTGAACCTGATCCAACATCCTCGGTCTGGAAAACCTTGCACACTGACAATACCTCTAGACATCCCCATGATGAATTACCACCACATACATAACCTCCTGATCACTACCATACTGGGAATCCAAGGCTCCATCCTTGCATCCCTTCCGAGCCTCTTTGGCTCTACACCCTCAGAATTCCTTTCGTGATCTCAGTAGACATCCAACTCGGATGTGCTCCATACCACCGGCGCAAACACTCTGCTCAAAAACACAATTGGAACACCTCAATCATACCCCCACGCTACTGATTTCACTTCCGTGAACTTACACTCCCTCTCGGAGCTACATACCTTTCCCTTTCCTTATCTGAGGAAATCTACTTGGCCGCCTTGTCACTAAAACAAGTGCCATGGCATACACACTCCACTCTACACTATCCCTTGTAGAGTAACCACTACTTCGTGCATCGCACATGCTCTGAATCCGCTCACAAGGACTCTCGAGTCCATGCACTGCTTTCCACTAACTAGATCAACACTTGGGGCCAGACCATATCAATCACCATTCACTGGCGACGCATTTCCTCATTCTCCTCATACCGATCTACTAACACCTACAGAGTCTTCAGCATGGCTGGACTGCCCCTCCAGGCCTTCAGCCTATCTGGACCACTCTCGGTACCTTCAGCATGTCTGGACCGCCCTCCTGGGCCTTCAGCCTGTCCGCTCTCAGAACCTTCATCATGTTTGGACCACCTCTCTGGGACTTCAGCTTGTCGGACCGTTCTCCCGAGCCTTCGACCTGAATGGTACGCCTTTCGGCCTTCAGTCTCCCTGGACCGCTCATACTATCATGCATCTAATGGGTTTTGAGCATTCTAACACTTCCTAAGTGTATAAGCAACCCTAATAACCTTGGATCTATGTTTGTCTAATTATCATGCAAAGTTGAATTCCAAGGTTATATTCCTATCTAGCATACATGGGGAACAATTTTTAACTTGAATGAAAGATAGAATAACTTACAATGTTGTTGCTTATGCTCCTTGAAACCTTGTGAGCCTAGCACCCCATGTGTGATGCCTCAAATGCTTCACACAACACCAAATGCTCTTGGAAAGACTTTTGAGAGAATACACACTTCTTAAAATCGGCCTAGCCCTCTTGTTTCATATGTGTAGCCCATTTTGGTGGAGAATGGGACTCTTATATAGTGTTGACACATCTAGGGTTACACCATGCAAACGCTAATGTGTCATGACTCTTCATTTCCATGACCCATGGGTTTGTAACTCCCATGGAGCATCCTATGGGTAGAACCCAACTTGATAATCCATGGAGCCTCTTATCCCACTATACAAGATATGGATTATTTACACAATCAACCCATATATTTAATTAGTTATCTTTTGATCACTTAATTAATTCTAAATTAATTCTTGATCAAACTAATTAAATAATATTATTAATATATTAGAACTTATAATATATTAATAATCTCCAAGTGTTATTTCTCTCATTTAGTCTATCCAATTGCATGGTGCTAGGCAACGCAAATGGACCATGCCGGGTCGGGTCAAGTACTTACCAGAAATAGTTATGGACTTAGACACCTTATCCAACAGTCTCCCACTTGGATAAGTCTAACAACTTAACTCTAGTACTTCAGGAACCGACCGACAATCGTAGCTCTTTCAAGGTCTCTCGGAACTTAGAAGATCATGATACGCCATTTAAGATAAGTGATCATATAATCCTCTGTTCTAGATATCAGCCGGACAAATACATGGAAGAATGTCTTACTTATTGTCCATCAGTTTGCTTCCCGATTTCTGATTTTTTTGACAAAGAACTTAATTGAACATATCAACTTAGTTCTGACCGGGCCCGGTACATAGGTCAAAACAAAATCCGAGAAATTGCTCCTCCGTTAAAGGTAAAGACCCAGCCTGACTAAGAGCGGAAATTATCCCTATCAGTTTGAAAGCTAGCATCACTATACCCTACAACCCTCAAGTCATCACTCCCACCGAGGGTAAGGACCCAGTCCTTAGTCCTTCGTAAGTACTTGAGGATATTCTTTACCGCAGTCGAGTGTGTCTTGCCAGGGTTCCCTTGATACCTGCTAACCATGCTCAGGGCAAAAGCTACATCAGGTCGAGTACACGTCATAGCATACATGATCGATCCGACAGTCGGAGCCTAAGGTATTCGACTAATTTCTGCTATCTCAGCCTCAGTGCTAGGGCTTTGTGTCTTACACAATCTAGCGTTACTCTGGATGGGTAACTCTCCTTTCTTGGAGTCCTGCATGCTGAATCTATTTAGCACCTTATGCAAGTAGGTACTCTGACTAAGTCCAATTAATCTTCTACTCCGATCTCTCAAGATCCTTATCCCTAGAATATAGGCAGCTTCTCCTAGGTCCTTCATAGAGAAACACTTCCCAAGCCAGGACTTAACTTCTTGAAGAGTTGGGATGTCATTTCCTATGAGTAGTATGTCATCCACATACAACAACAAAATGCTAACTATACTCCCACTAGCCTTGACATATACACAAGATTCATCTTCACTCCTAGAAAATCCAAATTCCTTGACTTTCTCATCAAAGCAAAGATTCCATCTGCGAGGTGCTTGCTTTAACCCATAAATGGATTTCTCAAGCTTACACACTCTATTAGGGTACTCGTTGCTGACAAAACCTTCTGGCTGACTCATGTAAACATCTTCAGCCATCTTTCCATTAAGGAAAGCGGTTTTGACATCCATTTGCCATATTTCATAGTCATGGAATGCAGCTATGGCTAACAGAACCCTAATAGACTTAATCTTGGCCACTGGAGAAAAGGTCTCATTATAATCAACTGCCGGAGTTTGTGAGAAACGCTTTGCAACCAGACGTGCCTTATAGGTGTGTACTTTACCATCCATTTCGGTCTTCTTCTTGAAGATCCATTTGCACCCTACTGTCTTACGACCTGGTACATTCTTAACCAAGTTTGAAACTTGATTGTCATACATGGACTGTATCTTGCTGTCCATTGCCTCTTTCCAGTTGGATGACTCAGGGCCTGCCATGGCTTCTGCGTAACTATTAGATTCATCCAAACCTATCAGTGTCTCATCACTGATAAGTGTATCATCTTCCGCAGTAATATGGAATCCATAGTAATGCTCAGGTGCATTCCTCACCCTTGTGGAACTCCTCAGAGGTACAGAGTTGTCAATTGGCTCAACAGGAGTTTCCTCCTCAAGTTGAGTGCTAGGGTTTGAAGTTCCCTCACCGCTTGACTCTTGAATTTCTTCATGATCAACTTGCCTCCCATTGTTTCCTTGGCTTATGAACTCTCTCTCTCTCTCTCTCTAAAGAAAGCCCTCCTAGCTACAAATACCACATTTTCACTAGCTCTGTAGAAGAGGTAACCAAAGGATTGTTGTGGGTAGCCGACGAAAATACACCTCTCGCTCCGAGGTTCGAGCTTATCATGAGTCTCGCGTCTCACAAAAGCCTCGCAACCCCAAATCTTGATGTGGTCTAGTTTGGGTACTTTTCCAGTACACATCTCTTGAGGAGTTTTGGCAACATTCTTTGTAGGGACTAGATTAAGGATATGGGCGGCAGTCACTAAGGCATACCCCTAAAATGAGATTGGTAGCGAAGCTCGACTCATCATGGAACAAAACATATCCAACAAGGTTCGATTACACTTCTCAGCCACACCATTCAACTGCGATGTCCTGGGAGGTGTCAATTGTGAGACAATCCCACATTCCCTAAGATAGTCAAGGAACTCTAAGCTAAGATACTCACCACCTTGATAGGATCGAAGCATCTTAATGTTCCTGTCCAATTGATTCTCGACTTCCTGTTTAAATTCCTTAAACTTTTCGAAAGTCTCTGACTTATGCTTGATTAAGTAGACATATCCATATCTACTATAATCATCAGTAAAAGTCAAATAATAACGATTAGCATCCCTTATGGCATGTTTGAAGGGCCCACACACATCCATGTGTACAAGATCCAAAAAACCTTCACCCCTCTCACAAGAACCTGTGAAGGGTGACTTTTTTAATTTTCCAAGTAAGCATGATTCGCAACTATCATCTGACTTTAGGTCAAATGAATCCAAGACTCCATCCTTTTGAAGTTGGCCTATGCGTGTCTTGCTTATATGTCCAAGACGACAATGCCATAATGATGCTTTATCCATGTTATTATTAACAGAATCAATACACAATACATTATTTCCTAGGTTATCAACCACAGATACTGTTTTATACACGCCATCACAAGCTAATGCTTTAAAATAAAGAATATTATTAAAGAAAGCATTAATCGAACCAACTTCATTATCAAATGAAAAGGTGAAACCTTGTTTATACAATGCATGAAAGGAAATAATATTTCTTGCCATTTCTAGCAAATAACAACACTTATTCAAATCTAAACTAAAGCCACTAGTTAGCGATAAAGTATAAACTCCAATCTTGGTGACAGGTAAAGCTTTCCTATTCCCCATGATTAAGTTTATTCTTCCTTGCTCCACATTCTCACTTCTTCTTAGTCCCTACAAATCAGTACAGATATGAATACCACGACCGGTATCAAGGACCCAAGAGTTAGAATGGGGTGAGTTTCTAGATAAGATAGTGTAAATACCTGCATGGTTGGGTTTAACTTTCCCATCCTTCACATCTTGCTGGTATTTTGGGCAGTTTCGCTTCCAATGTGATTTTTCATGGCAATAGAAGCATTCAGCCTCTTTTGGGTCAGAAGAAGGAGTGACGAAACCCTTCTTGGTTCCACTTGAAGAAGAGCCATCAAGGGTCCTAGCCTTGGTACCCTTCGAAGAGCTCTTTCTCTTCTTCCCTCGACTTTTCCGGATTGCCAAAATCGGAGTGGAGTGTTAACAACCGACTTCCCCTTAAGACCTGTTTTTGCGGTCTTGAGAAGTCCCTGAAGTTTGCTGAGTGTGACCTCTTCCTTATTCATGTGATATATCATGCGGAATTGATCATAGCATGATGGTAAGGAGTGCAAAATCATATCTATTGCAAGCTCCTCAGGGAAGTTCACATTAAGCTTCAACAACCGATCCACATACCTTTGCATTTTCTGCATGTGGCTCGTGACGGATTCCCCGTCCTTCATCATGGTTGTTTTCATGGAGCAGATGATTTCATACCTCTCTTGTCGTGCACTTTGATGGTATCTTTCCATCAGATTTTGGTGCATTTTGAAATGCATGCCACTTTGGTAGCATCCCTTTCATGTCCTGAAAGTCAACGATCTCCTGGGGATTTGCAGTGGTCTCATCAATCTCCTTAAGCTCCTTGTCGAGGACATATTCTTTGTCCTCGTAGCGGGTAATCATCCTGATGTTTCTGATCCACTCATTGAAGTTGGATCCATCAAAAGTGACTTTCCCACACAAGTTCATAAGGGTAAAGGAGCCGTTAGGATTAGAGCCAGAAGCAGCATTGTTTGAATACATCTGAAGGAAGAGGACAAGATTAGTTTAGATATTAAGAGAGTCCTTAATAAAACACCCAAATGTAATATTAAGGCTAGGATCCAATCACAATATATTATAACTTAGAAGAGGTATGCCGTAATCCAAGCTATAACATATTTGAAAGGTAGGTGAATGACAATTCACCAGTTTCTACCACGAAAACCGAAATATTAAATATTAGGTTTTTGATTGGTTCTTAGAAATTCCTAGATTCTTTTGAGATTCAATGAACTTTTCAAAGGCATGTTTCAATCTCGAGTGTGCCCTGCAAGTTTTGTGACTGAGATACCGAGGATCACAAAACAAGGTGTGAAGTAATCATGCAAATCACTTGGTACCCTTAAAGTTTATCACTCAATCGATGTGCCGGTAAACCACACACGCTCCACCGATACTATGATAAACCTTAAGTAACCCTTTACCTACTTTGTTAAGTCCAAGTTAGTGTGCCGGTTAACCACACACGCTCCACCAACGACTTAAATAAAGTGTAAAGTGTAATTTCATGGATTAGCACCTTATTCACATTTTACCTAAAGTAACTAAGATTGGGAATTTAATAAAAACATTTAGTTACTTTATAATAATCATCATACTTTTAATGAGAATTTATAAGTCCTTGTCCTACCCGTTCGGCTAACGACCCTCCACCAGTTAAGGAAGCGGTAGGTGAGAGTGGACACCCATTAAGTTGTCATTTTATAGGCAACAACCTTATACCCACCTTATAGACCGGCTTCGTGAATGAGGCGTACTAGCGGTAAGACGACTTTGATCTTATACATATATATATATATATATATATATATATATATATATATATATATATATATATATATATATATATATATATATATATATATTATTTGTAACTTATAATATTATAAGTAAAACGGTAGAATTTTAGCTTTTAAAATTCTAAGGGTTGGAACTAAAGTTTTAACATGACTTTACTTGTTCCAAAACTTGAGGGCAAGTTTTGTAAACTTTCAAAACTTTTCATTTCTTGTAACTTATGAGTTTATTAGGGTATCAAAAATGAAGACTCTTCATTTTTATAACCCATGTGTTCTTTGAATGGTTTTAAAGCAAAGTGACTTTTGGTTTTCCATAACTTGAGGACAAGTTATGGACTCCATTAAAACACATAATGATCAAGAATTAATCTACCACATAGGTTACAAACAATTCATATGATCATCTAAACATCATAAGTTCAAGAACATAAACATGAATACTTTCATGAATCAAAATTACGCTTAAAACTTTGTAATTTTGATAACTAGTAGTTTTAAATGGATTAGCAAAGACATTACACCATATAAAACAAGTTTTCAAGTACCAAAACAGTTTAGGGTAATGTTTCTAGTCCATTTCCAGCAACTAAAGTCGAAAATCTGCATTCTGAGGCTCCTACTCGTCGAGTGCATGAACCTACTCGGCTAGTAGGTTGAAGATACACATGAACTCGGCGAGTCCCCCCATGGACTCAGCGAGTTCATCAGGCAGATTGCACAAAATTGACTTTTTTCAACTATTTAGCACAAATAACAAACAAACAAGCCTAGGCTCTGATACCACTGATCGGTTTTGAGCATTCTAACACTTCCTAAGTGTACATGCAACCCTAATAACCTTGGATCTATGTTTGTCTAATTATCATGAAAAGTTGAATTCCAAGGTTATATTCCTATCTAGCATACATGGGGAACAATTTTTAACTTGAATGAAACATAGAATAACTTACCTTGTTGTTGCTTATGTTCCTTGAAACCTTGTGAGCCTAGCACCCCAAGTGTGATGCCTCAAATGCTTCACACAACACCAAATGCTCTTGGAAAGACTTTTGAGAGAATACACTCTTCTTAAAATCGGCCTATCCCTCTTGCTTCATATGTGTAGCCCATTTTGGTGGAGAATGGGACTCTTATATAGTCTTGACACGTCTAGGGTTAAACCATGTAAACCTTAATGTGTCATGACTCTTCATTTCCATGACCCATGGGTTTGTAACTCCCATGGAGCATCCACGGAGCATCCTATGGGTAGAACCCAACTTGATAATCCATGGAGCCTCTTAGCCCACTATACAAGATATGGATGATTTACATAATCAACCCATATGTTTAATTAGTTATCTTTTGATCACTTAATTAATTCTAAATTAATTATTGATCAAACTAATTAAATAATATTATTAATATATTAGAACTTATAATATATTAATAATCTCCAAGTGTTATTTCTCTCATTTAGTCTATCCAATTGCATGGTGCCATGCAACCCAAATGGACCATGCCGGGTCGGGTCAAGTACTTACCAGAAATAGTTATGGACTTAGACACCTTATCCAACAGTCTCCCACTTGGATAAGTCTAATAACTATAACTCTAGTACTTCAGGAACCGACCTGCAATCGTAGCACCTTCAAGGTCTCTTGGAACTGAGAATATCATGATACGCCATTTAAGATAATGATCATATAATCCTCTGTTCTAGATATCTGCTGGACAAATACATGGAACAATGTCTTACTTATTGTCCAACAGTTTGTTTCCCGATTTCCAATTTGTTTGACAAAGAAATTAATTGAACAAATCAACTTAGTTCTAATCGGGCCCGGTACATAGGTCAAAACAAAATCATCGAGGGGCCCAGATATCAGCTTCTAATCCAAGAAGGAACACATAAACTTCTACTCAAATGTTTGTTCTACCACTAATTGAATTACACACAAAAGCACGTTTTATAACATCGAGTTACCAATGCGTTTTCGTACAATCAATGCATAACCAACTCGTAAGTAACAAATCATATCTCTAGGTTTGAAGACTTATATGATATTACCGTCTGACGATCACTCGAGATAAATTCCATGAAGTGATTCCAGTGAGCGTGGGTTGAGTCTAATGCTCAGAAATTATGAGCACTCATGATTGTTGTAGCCATGTCCAACACCTTAGACATCTGCAACCAATCATGACAGTCTTGATTCATACCTACTTCCGACATATGACCGACTGTGGAAGTTTGAATAATATGATATACCAAACATTATTATTCTGGAAGTCAAAATATGCAAAAGATATATAGTAAACGATTTACAAGAGATAGTAACACTTTACTTATAAATAAAACACCTTTTATTCATCATCTAATGTCAATTACACTTTACAAATCTCGAGGTTATCTAACTACGAAATCTAATATCATCCTTCAGCCCTATGCTCCGAGCATGCAGGAGATGCTTAACCCGATTCAGTCCCTTCGTGAGGGGATCTACTGGATTCTCATCCGATGATACCCTCTTTGCCACGATGAGTCCTTCTTCTATTCGATGTCTGATAAAATGGTATTTTCTGTCGATGTGTCTGGATCTTCCGTGATCCCTTGTTTCCTTGGCTAAGGCAACAACGCTTTCACTATCACATAAAATTTCCATTGGCTCTTTAATAGCTGGTACAACTCCAAGGTCTCCAATGAAGTTCTTCAGCCATATCGCCTCCTTTGCTGCCTCGCTAGCTGCAATATACTCTGATTCACAAGTTGAATCAGCCACTGTCTCTTGCTTGGAACTCTTCCGAGAAATTGCTCCTCTGTTTAGGGTAAAGACCCAGCCTGACTGAGAGCGGAAATTAACCCTATCAGTCTGAAAGCTAGCATCACTATACCTTACAACCCTGAAGTCATCACTCCCACCTAGGGTAAGGACCCAGTCCTTAGTCCTTCGTAAGTACTTGAGGATATTGTTCACCGCAATCCAGTGTGCCTTGCCAGGGTTCCCCTGATACCTGCTAACCAGCTCAGGTCAAAAGCTACATCAGGCCGAGTACACGTCATAGCATACATGATCGATCATACAGCCGATGTATAAGGTACTCGACTCATTTCTGCTATCTCAGCCTCAGTGTTAGGGCTTTTTCTCTTACTCAATATGGCGTTACTCTGGATGGGTAATTCTCCTTTCTTGGAGTCCTGCTTGCTGAATCTCTTCAACACCTTATCCAAGTAGGTACTCTGACTAAGTCCAATTAGTCTTCTACTCCGATCTCTCAAGATCCTTATCCCTAGAATATAGGCAGCTTCTCCTAGGTCCTTCATAGAGAAACACTTCCCAAGCCAGGACTTAACTTCCTGCAGAGTTGGGATGTCATTTCCTATGAGTAGTATGTCATCCACATATAATACCAAAAAGCTAACTATACTCCCACTAGCCTTTACATATACACAAGATTCATCTTCACTCCTAGAAAAGTCAAATTCCTTGACTTTCTCATCAAAGAAAAGATTCCATCTGCGAGGTGCTTGCTTTAACCCATAAATGGATTTCTCAAGCTTACACACTCTATTAGGGTAATCGTTGCTGACAAAACCTTCTGGCTGACTCATGTAAACATCTTACACCAACTTTCCATTAAGGAAGGCGGTTTTGACATCCATTTGCCATATTTCATAGTCATGAAATGCAGCTATGGCTAACAGAACCCTAATAGACTTAATCTTGGCCACTGGAGAAAAGGTCTCATCATAATCAACTCCCGGAGTTTGTGAGAAACGCTTTGCAACCAGTCGTGCCTTATAGGTGTGTACTTTACCATCCATTTCGTTCTTCTTCTTGAAGATCCATTTGCACCCTACTGTCTTACGACCTGGTACATTCTCAACCAAGTTTGAAACTTGATTGTCATACATGGACTGTATCTCGCTGTCCATTGCCTCTTTCCACTTGGCTGACTCAGGGCCTGCTATGGCTTCCGCGTAACTGTTAGGTTCATCCAAACCTATCAGTGTCTCATCACTGATAAGTGTATCACCTTCCGCAGTAATATGGAATCCATAGTAATGCTCAGGTGCATTCCTAACCCTTGTGGAACTCCTCAGAGGCGCAGACTTCTCAATTGGCTCAACAAGAGTTTCCTCCTCAAGTTGAGTGCTAGGGTTTGAAGTTCCTTCACCGCTTGACTCTTGAATTTCTTCAAGATCAACTTGCCGCCCACTGTTTCCTTGGCTTATGAACTCTCTCTCTCTCTCTCTCTCTCTCTCTCTCTAAAGAAAGCCCTCCTAGCTACAAAGACCACATTTTCACTAGGTCTATAGAAGAGGTAACCAAAGGATTGCTGTGGGTAGCCGATGAAAATACACCTCTCGCTCCGAGGTTCGAGCTTCTTATGAGTCTCGCGTCTCATGAAAGCCTCGCAACCCTAAATCTTGATGTGGTCTAGTTTGGGTACTTTACCAGTCCACATCTCATGAGGAGTTTTGGCAACTTTCTTTGTAGGAACTAGATTAAGGATATGGGCCGCAGTCTCTAAGGCATACCCCCAAAATGAGATTGGTAGCGAAGCTCAACTCATCATGGAACGAAGCATATACAACAAGGTTTGATTACACCTCTCAGCCGCACCATTCAACTGCGGTGTCCTGGGAGGTGTCAATTGTGAGACAATCCCACATTCCCTAAGATAGTCAATGAACTCTGAGCTAAGATACTCACCAACTTGATATCCCTTATGGCATGTTTGAAGGGCCCACACACATCCATGTGTACAAGATCAAACAAACGTTCACCCCTCTCACAAGAACCTATGAAGGGTGACTTTGTCATTTTTCCAAGTAAGCATGATTCGCAACTATCATCTTAGTTTAGGTCAACTGACTCCAAGACTCCATCCTTTTGGAGTTGGCCTATGCGTTTCTTGCTTATATGTCCAAGACGACAATGCCATAATGATGCTTTATTCAAGTTATTATTAACAGAATCAATACACAATACATTATTTCCTAGGTTATCAACCACAGATACTGTTTCATACACGCCATCACAAGGTAATGCTTTAAAATAAAGAACATTATTAAAGAAAGCATTAATCGAACCAATTTCATTATCAAATGAAAAGGTGAAACCTTGTTTATAAAATGCATGAAAGGAAATAATATTTCTTCCCATTTCTAGCGAATAACAACACTTATTCAGATCTAAACTAAACCCACTACTTAGCGATAAAGTATAAACTCCAATCTTGGTGACAGGTAAAGCTTTCCTATTCTCCATGATTAACTTTATTCTTCCTTGCTCCACATTCTCACTTCTTCGTAGTCCCTGCAAATCAGTACAGATATGAATACCACAACCGGTATCAATGACCCAATAGTTAGAATGGGGTGAGTTATTAGATAAGATAGTGTAAATACCTGCATGGTTGGGTTTAACTTTCCCATCCTTCACATCTTGCTGGTATTTTCGGCAGTTTCGCTTCCAATGTGATTTTTCATGGCAATAGAAGCATTCAGCCTCTTTTGGGTCAGAAGAAGGAGTGACGAAACCTTTCTTGGTTCCACTTGAAGAAGAGCCATCAAGGGTCCTAGCCTTGGTACCCTTCGAAGAGCTCTTTCTCTTATTCCCTCGACTTTTCCCGATTGCCAAAACCGGAGCGGAGTTTGGAGTAGGAGTGTTAACAACCGACTTCCCCTGAAGACCTGTTTTTGCGGTCTTGAGAAGTCCCTGAAGTTTGCTGAGTGTGACCTCTTCCTTATTCATGTGATATGTCATTCAGAATTGATCATAACATGATGGTAAGGAGTGCAAAATGATATCTATTGCAAGCTCCTCAAGGAAGTTCACATTAAGCTTCAGCAACCGATCCACATACCTTTGCATTTTCTGCATGTGGCTCGTGACGGATTCCCCGTCCTTCATCATGGTTGTTATCATGGAGCAGATGATTTCATACCTCTCTTGTTGTGCACTTTGATGGTATATTTCCATCAGATTTTGGTGCATTTCAAAAGGGTAGAAGTCCTCATAGGACATTTGGAGTTCCGCTGTCATCATGGACATCATTATGCATGCCACTTTGGTAGCATCCCTTTCATGTGCCTGAAAGTCAGCGATCTCCTGGGAGTTGCAGTGGTCTCATCAATCTCCTTAAGCTCCTTGTCGAGGGCATATTCTTCGTCCTCGTAGCGGGTAATCATCCTGATGTTTCTGATCCACTCATTGAAATTGGATCCATCAAAAGTGACTTTCCCACACAAGTTCATAAGGGTAAAGGAGCCATTAGGATTAGAGCCAGAAGCAGCATTGTTTGAAGACATCTGAAGGAAGAGGACAAGATTAGTTTAGATATTAAGAGAGTCCTTAATAAAACACCCAAATGTAATATTAAGGCTAGGATCCAATCACAATATATTATAACTTAGAAGAGGTATGCCGTAATCCAAGCTATAACATATTTGAAAGGTAGGTGAATGACAATTCACCAGTTTCTACCACGAAAACCGAAATATTAAATATTAGGTTTTTGATTGGTTCTTAGAAATTCCTAGATTCTTTTGAGATTCAATGATTTTTCAAAGGCATGTTTCAATCTCGAGTGTGCCCTCCAAGTTTTGTGACTGGGATACAGAGGATCACAAAACGAGGTGTGAAGTAACCATGCAAATCACTTGGTACCCTTAAAGTTTATCACTCAATCGATGTGCCGGTAAACCACACACGCTCCACCGATACTATGATAAACCTTAAGTAACCCTTTACCTACCTTGTTAAGTCCAAGTTAGTGTGCCAGATAACCACACACGCTCCACCAACGACTTAAATAAAGTGTAAGGTGTAATTTCATGGATTAGCACCTTATTCACATTTTACCTAAAGTAACTAAGATTGGGAATTTAATAAAAACATTTAGTTACTTTATAATAATCATCATACTTTTAATGAGAATTTATAAGTCCTTGTCCTACCCGTTCGGCTAACGACCCTCCACCAGTCAAGGAAGCGGTGGGTGAGAGTGGACACCCATTAAGTTGCCATTTTATAGGCAACAACCTTATACCCACCTTATAGACCGGCTTCGTGAATGAGGCGTACTAGCGATAAGACGACTTTGATCTTATACATATATATATATATATATATATATATATATATATATATATATATATATATATATATATATATATATATATATTATTTGTAACTTATAATATTATAAGTACGACGGTAGAATTTTAACTTTTAAAATTCTAAGGGTTGGAACTAAAGTTTTAACATGACTTTACTTGTTCCAAAACTTGAGGAAAAGTTTTGTAAACTTTCAAAACTTTTCATTTCTTGTAACTTATGAGTTTATTAGGGTATTAAAAATGAAGACTCTTCATTTTTATAACCCATGTGTTCTTTTAATGGTTTTAAAGCAAAGTGACTTTTGGTTTTCCATAACTTGAGGACAAGTTATGGACTCCATTAAAACACATAATGATCAAGAATTAATCTACCACATAGGTTACAAACAATTCCTATTATCATCTAAACATCATAAGTTCAAGAACATAAACATGAACACTTTCGTGAATCAAAATTACACTTAAAACTTTGTAATTTTTATAACTAGTTGTTGTAAATGGATTAGCAAAGACATTACACCATCTAAAACAAGTTTTCAAGTACCAAAACAGTTTAGGGTAATGTTTCTAGTTCATTTCCAGCAACTAAAGTCGAAAATCTGCAATCTGAGGCTCCTACTCGCCGAGTGCATGAACCTACTCGGCGAGTAGGTTGAAGATACACATGAACTCGGCGAGTCCCCCCATGGACTCGGCGAGTTCATCAGGCAGATTGCACAAAATCGACTTTTTTCAACTATTTAGCACAAATAACAAACAAACAAGCCTAGGCTCTGATACCACTGATGGGTTTTGAGCATTCTAACATTTCCTAAGTGTACATGCGACCCTAATAACCTTGGATCTATGTTTGTCTAATTATCATGCAAAGTTGAATTCCAAGGTTATATTCCTATCTAGCATACATGGGGAACAATTTTTAACTTGAATGAAAGATAGAATAACTTACCTTGTTGTTGCTTATGTTCCTTGAAACCTTGTGAGCCTAGCACCCCACGTGTGATGCCTCAAATGCTTCACACAACACCAAATGCTCTTGGAAAGACTTTTGAAAGAATACACACTTCTTAAAATCGGCCTAGCCCTCTAGTTTCATATGTGTATCCCATTTTGGTGGAGAATGGGACTCTTATATAGTGTTGAAACATCTAGGGTTAAACCATGTAAACCTTAATGTGTCATGACTCTTCATTTCCATGACCAATGGGTTTGTAACTCCCATGGAGCATCCACGGAGCATCCTATGGGTAGAACCCAACTTGATAATCCATGGACCCTCTTAGCCCACTATACAAGATATGGATGATTTACATAATCAACCCATATATTTAATTAGTTATCTTTTGATCACTTAATTAATTCTAAATTAATTCTTGATCAAACTAATTAAATAATATTATTAATATATTAGAACTTATAATATATTAATAATCTCCAAGTGTTATTTCTCTCATTTAGTCTATACAATTTCATGGTGCCATGCAACCCAAATGGAGCATGTCGGGTCGGGTCAAGTACTTACCAGAAATAGTTATGGACTTAGACACCTTATCCAACAGTCTCCCACTTGGATAAGTCTAATAACTATAACTCTAGTACTTCGGGAACTGACCGGCAATCGTAGCTCTTTCAAGGTCTCTCAGAACTGAGAAGATCATGATACGCCATTTAAGATAAGTGATCATATAATCCTCTGTTCTAGATATCAGCCGGACAAATACATGGAACAATGTCTTACTTATTGTCCAGCAGTTTGTTTCCCGATTTCCGATTTGTTTGACAAAGAACTTAATTGAACACATCAACTTAGTTCTGACCGGGCCCGGTACATAGGTCAAAACAAAATCATCGAGGGGCCTAGATATCAGCTTCTAATCCAAGAAGGAACAGATAAACTTTGACTCATATGTTTGTTCTACCACTCATTGAATTACACACAAAAACACGTTTTATAACATCGAGTTACCAATGCGTTTTCGTACAATCAATGCATAACCAACTCGTAAGTAACAAATCATATCTCTAGGTTTGAAGACTTATATGATATTACCGTCTCATGATCACTCAAGATAAATTCCATGAAGTGATTCCAGTGAGCGTGGGTTGAGTCCAATGCTCAGAACTTATGAGCACTCATCATTGTTGTAGCCATGTCCAACACCTTAGACCTCTGCAACCAATCATGACTGTCTTGATTCATACCTACTTCCGACATATGACCGACCGTGGTGGTTTGAATAATATGATATACCAAACATTATTATTCTGGAAGTCAAAACATGCAAAAGAAATATAGTAAACGATTGTCAAGAGATAGCAACACTTTACTTATAAATAAAACACCTTTTATTCATCATCTAATGTCAATTACACTTTACAAATTTCGAGGTTATCTAACTACTAAATCTAATATCATCCTTCAGCCCTATGCTCCGAGCATGCTGGAGATGCTTAACCCGAGTCAGTCCCTTCGTGAGGGGATCTGCTGGATTCTCATCCGATGATACCCTCTTTGGCACGAGGAGTCCTTCTTCTATTCGATCTCTGATAAAATGGTATTTTCTGTCGATGTGTCTGGATCTTCCATGATCCCTTGGTTCCTTGGCTAAGGCAACAACGCTTTCACTATCACAAAAAATTTCCATTGGCTCTTTAATAGCTGGTACAACTCCAAGGTCTCCAATGAAGTTCTTCAGCCATATCGCCTCCTTTGCTGCCTCGCTAGCTGCAATATACTCTGATTCACAAGTTGAATTAGCCACTGTCTCTTTCTTGGAACTCTTCCGAGAAATTGATCCTCCGTTTAGGGTAAAGACCCAGCCTGACTGAGACCGGAAATTATCCCTATCAGTCTGAAAGCTAGCATCACTATACCCTTCAACCCTCAAGTCATCACTCCTACCGAGGGTAAGGACCCAGTCCTTAGTCCTTCGTTAGTATTTGAGGATATTCTTTACCGCAATCCAGTATGCCTTGCCAGGGTTCCCCTGATACCTGCTAACCATGCTCAGGGCAAAAGCTACATCAGTTCGAGTACACATCATAGCATACATGATCGATCCTACAGCCGAAGCATAAGGTATTCGACTCATTTATGCTATCTCAGCCTCAGTGCTAAGGCTTTGTGTCTTACTCAATCTGGCGTTACTCTGGATGGGTAACTCTCCTTTCTTGGAGTCCTGCATGCTGAATCTCTTCAGCACCTTATCCAAGTAGGTACTCTAACTAAGTCCAATTAGTCTTCTACTACGATCTCTCAAGATCCTTATCCCTGGAATATAGGCAGCTTCTCCTAGGTACTTCATAGAGAAACACTTCCCAAGCCAGGACTTAACTTCCTGCAGATTTGGGATGTCATTTCCTATGAGTAGTATGTCATCCACATACAATACCAAAAAGCTAACTATACTCCCACTAGCCTTGACATATACACAAGATTCATCTTCACTCCTAGAAAAGCCAAATTCCTTGACTTTCTCATCAAAGCAAAGATTCCATCTGCGAGGTGCTTGCTTTAACCCATAAATGGATTTCTCAAGCTTACACACTCTATTAGGGTACTCGTTGCTGACAAAACCTTCAGGCTGACTCATGTAAACATCTTCAGCCAACTTTCCATTAAAGAAAGCGGTTTTGACATCCATTTGCCATATTTCATAGTCATGAAATGCAGCTATGGCTAACAGAACCCTAATAGACTTAATCTTGGCCACTAGAGAAAAGGTCTCATCGTAATCAACTCCCGGAGGTTGTGAGAAACCCTTTGCAACCGGTCGTGCCTTATAGGTGTGTACTTTACCATCCATGTCGGTCTTCTTCTTGAAGATCCATTTGCACCCTACTGTCTTACGACCTGGTACATTCTCAACCAAGTTCCAAACTTGATTGTCATACATGGATTGTATCTCGCTGTCAATTGGCTCTTTCAACTTGGCTGACTCAGGGCCTGCCATGGCTTCCGCGTAACTGTTAGGTTCATCCTCTACTATCAGGGTCTCATCACTGATAAGTGTATCACCTTCTGCAGTAACACGAAATCCATAGTAATGCTCAGATGCATTCCTAACCCTTGTGGAACACCTCAGAGATACAGACTTGTCAATTGGCTCAACAGGAGTTTCCTCCTCAAGTTGACTGCTAGGGTTTGCAGTTCCTTCACCGCTTGAATCTTGAATTTCTTCAAGATCAACTTGCCTCCCACTGTTTCCTTGGCTTATGAACTCTCTCTCTCTCTCTAAAGAAAGCCCTCCTAGCTACAAAGACCACATTTTCACTAGGTCTGTAGAAGAGTTAACCAAAGGATTGTTGTGGGTAGCCGATGAAAATACACCTCTCGCTTCGAGGTTCGAGCTTATCATGAGTCTCGCGTATCACGAAAGCCTCGCAACCCCAAATCTTGATGTGGTCTAGTTTGGGTACTTTTCCAGTACACATCTCTTGAGGAGTTTTGGCAACATTCTTTGTAGGGACTAGATTAAGGATATGGGCGGCAGTCACTAAGGCATACCCCCAAAATGAGATTGGTAGCGAAGCTCGACTCATCATGGAACAAAACATATCCAACAAGGTTCGATTACACTTCTCAGCCACACCATTCAACTGCGATGTCCTGGGAGGTGTCAATTGTGAGACAATCCCACATTCCCTAAGATAGTCAAGGAACTCTAAGCTAAGATACTCACCACCTTGATAGGATCGAAGCATCTTAATGTTCCTGCCCAATTGATTCTCGACTTCCTGTTTAAATTCCTTAAACTTTTCGAAAGTCTCTGACTTATGCTTGATTAAGTAGACATATCCATATCTACTATAATCATCAGTAAAAGTCAAATAATAACGATTAGCATCCCTTATGGCATGTTTGAAGGGCCCACACACATCCATGTGTACAAGATCCAAAAAACCTTCACCCCTCTCACAAGAACCTGTGAAGGGTGACTTTTTTATTTTTCCAAGTAAGCATGATTCGCAACTATCATCTGACTTTAGGTCAAATGAATCCAAGACTCCATCCTTTTGAAGTTGGCCTATGCGTTTCTTGCTTATATGTCCAAGACGACAATGCCATAATGATGCTTTATCCATGTTATTATTAACAGAATCAATACACAATACATTATTTCCTAGGTTATCAACCACAGATACTGTTTTATACACGCCATCACAAGCTAATGCTTTAAAATAAAGAATATTATTAAAGAAAGCATTAATCGAACCAACTTCATTATCAAATGAAAAGGTGAAACCTTGTTTATACAATGCATGAAAGGAAATAATATTTCTTGCCATTTCTAGCAAATAACAACACTTATTCAAATCTAAACTAAAGCCACTAGTTAGCGATAAAGTATAAACTCCAATCTTGGTGACAGGTAAAGCTTTCCTATTCCCCATGATTAAGTTTATTCTTCCTTGCTCCACATTCTCACTTCTTCTTAGTCCCTGCAAATCAGTACAAATATGAATACCACAACCGGTATTAAGTACCCAAGAGTTAGAATGGGGTAAGTTATTAGATAAGATAGTGCAAATACCTGCATGGTTGGGTTTAACTTTCCCATCCTTCACATCTTGCTGGTATTTTGGGCAGTTTCGCTTCCAATGTGATTTTTCATGGCAATAGAAGCATTCAGCCTCTTTTGGGTCAGAAGAAGGAGTGACGAAACCTTTCTTGGTTCCACTTGAAGAAGAGCCATCCCGGGTTCTAGCCTTGGTACCCTTCGAAGAGCTCTTTCTCTTCTTCGAAGAGCCCTAAATTCATCCTAAGGCTTGTAAAAATTGTTTGAATAACATATGATTGACCTAAGGCCACCAAAACATTAATATAAGAAAGGTATAGGAGCTTACGGCCGTAAACTCCTAGTTTAGGTCCGTAAACTCCCTTTGATGGTTCCTTTGGTGGTTTAACTCATTCCTATGCCTTAGATCAAATCATAGCAACCTTCCCCAAGTGTTAATTGTCCATTTAGCATCATAAAACCCTCATCCATGAGTTCATGGCCGTGAACTCATGTGGAGTTGGGCTAGGGGCCGAAAACTCCATCAGGAGTTTACTCTTGAAGAATAAACACATTATCCAATGTCCCAAATGTCCGTAGATGTCACCCGGGTCACTCCAAACACTTGATTTGAAGTGTTTTCGCGTCTTGGAGTGTATAATCATATCTAATTAGTGATTAAAGGTTTAATTAGATATATTTGTATATCATTTCGTATTACATAGGAACCTCACGCATTACCAAGCCCCGAACCGACACTTACCGTCCAATCTGTCACGTTTTCTCGCCTGGTGAGTTCATACCCCTACCATTTTTCAATGTTTTTCAATGTTTTCAGGGGGGGAATACAAGAAAAAGTACAAGAATATCTTGTACTTAAATTCATTATTTCATTTGAATGGTTTCATAATCCGTACACTTTTAAGAATTGAAAACATATTAACAAACTGTTTGACTTGCAGAGTTGTTTTTCAAACCGGTTTCAATTCTTATTATATAGTGTTATACTTTATACTTCGCAATGGATTGTTCACACATTTACTGTTTGAAATCATAGAACTTTTGTATTGTCCTTAATAAAACACCCCTTAGATATGAGTGGGAAGGACAGGTATCATTAGAACTTAGTCAGTCTTAGATAGTACTCCCCCTAGATATGAGAGTAAAGAGTAATCTTAAGATTGGAGACACGTCCTGTGTAACACTTCCCCTAGACACGAGAGTGGATGACTATCCCTGTAACCAAAATCTTCGGAAGGGAGAGCGTGACATGAGTGTATAGATCTATACGGGACTGACTATCCCGCACCTGGCTGCTAGCTACAGCCGAACCGAAAGGTTCAAGGGTGACAAAAGTCATAAAAAGATACTCGTCCCGATCCGAGTCATATCTAGTCTGAAGTATGGTTAAGGAACTCGCAATCAAGACTATGAGAGCTTTAGACTTATTTATTAGTTTTATATATGTGTTAAAACTAATGTACATTTAAAGGTAACCAAACTTTCAGGAAACTTCACACACACACTTTAAATATGGTAGATACTTGTACGTTACTTTCAGATTCGATAGCACTTCACAAACATTTTATGAAAATAAGGGTTTTTCCTGGGATAACTAAACTTGTTCTTAATCAGAGTGTGTACAAAAATCAGATAACAAATTGTTCTTAATCAAACTGGGTAACAAACGAGTAACTAAACTTTACATATAAGAAAATATGGGATTTTATTGGGTTCGTAACTTTTCAGAAAACCGGAAGGAAACTTGTTCATTTTCAGAAAAACAAACCGCTTATGAACTCACCAGCTTTACGCTGATTTTCAAACTGCTTGTATTCTCAGGTCCATATTAGACAGGTACCCATCGATCATTTTGGCGAAGACGGAGTGCGTAGAAGACACGTCTGTACTTTTGTTCATATGATATATAAGTATGACACTTGTACCATTTTGATTTCAAACAAATGTAATAACTATATGTAATGTATTGCTTTGTGTTTACTATGCTTACTATGTACATTGGTTGCGATATTCATGACGTCCTCCACCCCGAAATATTTCCGCCATCGGTTTCGGGGTGTGACATGTAATCCACCCCATCGATCTATCACTTACTCATACCAGCCCACACTCTTGGCTGACTGAAACACAGCTGGATCCCAAACAGCTAATCGAACTCTAACGCTTATCGATCCTCCTGAGAATTTTCCAATTCTCCCCACTTAGAGCACTGACTATCCACCACCGGTCGCCATAACCGACCTCCCTTAACAACCCTTTACAACACAGTCCCTTACACACGAACTGATTTCCACCAGAACGAGCAACCTTCACAAAATCACTTATCAACACTGATCATCTCAGACTCGAAAGAAGCCCGAACTTCAGCTAACCACTCCTCAGACTGCAGATGCTACCCGACATCGAGACCGAAAACTAGATTTCCCACTAATAATCCCCATGGATGATAACCAATGAAACTCCCAATACCAAAACCCTTAACCGAACCATAACCCTCAAGGAAAAAACGAATACAATACCAAAATCACACAACGAGACTAACAAATATACAATACTCCATAATAATCACAAGATAACAAAATATCAAGAAGGAAATGTACCTGCAGCTGCATTTGGCACTGCCCTGACCTCCTCTGTTGTAAGCTGAAAAGCACGACCCTGTGCCTTCAGGGGCTCCGCTCCACCCTGACCGCCACCTGCAATCCTCAAAGTGGCCGGTGTTGGAGCCTGCACCGGTCCTATAGCAAGGTGTGGACAGTTGACCCTCAAGCGTCCAACCTAATGGCAATGATAGCAAATCCTCAAATCCTGAACCGGGGATGTCTTCTGACTATCCCCCGCATAATGCACCTCTCTCCCACACTTGCGGCACGTACCATTGGACCTACACGCTCCGGCATGACCCTTCCTACACTTCTCATAAGTGCGGCTGCTCTGACTGCTCAAACTGAAATCAATGGTCTTAGACCGTTTCGGCGCCGACTGCGACTCTACCGGAGCCTGCCTCTACTCTCTCAACTGTAACTCGATCTCCAACTCCCGCCGCCTACCGGCTTCCTGCAACTCCAACAATCTCTCGCACCTATGCGTAGACACAAACTAACTGATATCCCTCTTGAGCATACTCAGATATCGGGACATCTGAGCCTGCTCCAAAGCAAACTCCGAGCAAAACATCGCCCTCTACATGAACATCCTGGTGATCTCCGTCACCGACTCTGAATCCTGCTTCAGCTCCACGAACTCCTGAGCCAACCTCTCCCTCTCAACCCGCGGAACATAGCAAGTACTAAACATCTCCCTGAACTGATCCCAAGAAACTGCAGCTCGCTGCGTATCAGAATACGATCCCGTGGTCAACCTCCACCAATCCTTCGCCCCGAGCCTCAAAAGGTTCAGAGCACACCTCACCCTCTGATCAGTAGGGCATGAACACATGAAGAAACACCCATCCACGTCTGAAAACCATCCCATAGCAATAATCGGGTCCTGAACTCCATCAAAGGTAGGGGCTTTGTATTATCGAAGTCCCGATACTGAAAACCTCTACCGGTTCCTCCCCCTACCACTGCAGCTGCCACGGAAGCCGTCTCTGCAAGAGCTGCATAACGCTCATCAAAATACTCGAATATGGTGGTCTTGATCGTCCCAAACAGTTCCGGCAACTTGGCCCGGAACATAGCATCAACCTCATCATGCAGGATCTCACGAATCTAGCATCCAACTCGTTTGTGCTCATCTGACCGAGAACCTCGGGTGGTGTTGACCTACCCTAACCGCCCTCTCCTGCTCCCGATGCTGACCCGGATCCCCTACTAGCATGCCTCGTAACCACCATACTGAAAAACACCACGAACATCAGATACCTCCCACTAACCCGGGAACCGACTCTCAACCCAGCCCTAGGGGTTGTGAATTCCTTGATATGCGTATGGGTCCTATGCTTTCAGTAGTACGGGCCCATACTACCTTCCACACCTACCCATATGTATATCAAGTATCACCACAACACCCTAGTGAAGAACAGGCAAAACAAGCGCTCAACCCTCACTCCTAGAGGAACACTGGAAATCTCATACAAAAAGAAACCCTAGGCTTGCAGGCATCATAAATCAGGCAACTCTATCAAGCAATTCCTGAAGATCCCTAGCCTAGTACTAGCATGCTGTTCTATCATATCACATAAACAAATAAATTGTATGGTATTTTGGTGCTACTTACTGGCTCTGGCTGATCGTACCTCCACGTCCCCCTTTACTCATTTTTGAAAACCATTTTAAATTCTCTTTTGAAAACTCTGCTTGATTTGAGACTGGATTCACACGCATATTCCTCCAATTCACTCAAACCAAGGCTCTGATACCAACTTGTAACACTCTAAAAATCCAACCAATTTAAACTTTTCAAAAACAACCCAATTTCAACAAAGTTATTACAAAAAGGTTTTCAACACATCTATTATCAGCGTATTTCCCAGAAACCACATCATAAACACATAAAACCCGAGGAGTGGTACGATCATGCCTTTGCCTTGCCACGATCTCCTTAAGTACCTGAAACATTTAAACCACAACTGTAAGCCTGAAAGCTTAGTGAGATACCCCCAAAATACCAACGCCATACAAACATAACCATATAAAATAACCGATACAGAACAACCATGCACTTCGGGGCTACTGTGTGACTGGTCCGCCGCACCGGCCTACAGTCCACCTGGTCCACCCTCCGACTCTAGCCATATACATCGAATCTATAGTGTGATTGGTCCGCCTGCACCGGGCCTTCAATCCACCTGGTCCACTCTCCGAGTCTACAGTATGACTGGTCCACCCGCACCGGGCCTTCAGTCGGCCTAATCCACTCTCCAAGCCTCAGCACGTCCAGTCCGCCCTCATAGGGCCTACAGCCTATCCGGACCACTCGCTGGGCCTTCGGGATAACCAATCTGCCCTGGGTATGTTGCCCTACAGCACAAAGCAGGACATGCCTCAACCCAACCCTAATCCGACAACCATGTGCACATAAGCATATAATCATATAACATTCGACATCCAATCAAACCGATCTAGCAGATCACATAACATAACCTCAGCCTAACAAGGATACCAACCTAACCGGTCACTAACATATACCATCCTAACTACCAGGATGCAAACATATCAAAGCAACAACATAACAACAATACCCAGATTACAATCCGATAAAGGTCCGACCTTGGTGCCTTAGACCCTGTTGATATACTGAGGATAACTCACCTCGCAACGGCTGACTGAAAAGGATAAGATCACGCTACTCCAACCTCCGACACGAACTACACCACTGATCAATACGAAAAGACTGGACTCAATAAATACCCATAATTACTAAATTACCCCTGGAAGTCAACTGGTCAACTCTTGGTCAAAGTCAACGTCCTCAATCAAAGTCAACCCTCCTGACTGACTCTACTCGTCGAGTCAACCCGCTGACTCGTCGAGTCCCCAAGCTCTAAAACACCCATTACACGACTGAACTAGCCGAGTCGCCCTAAGACTCGTTGAGTCCCAAACTCTAAGTCTAAACGTACTCAACTCACTGAGTCATCCCTTGACTCAACGATTCACAACTTAACAAGAAAAAGTTAGGACCTCACAACCAGACTCGCCGAGTCCATGGCTATCTTCAACCAACTCACCGATTTGTTCTTCCAACTCATCGAGTTGCTTCCTATCTTCATGCAACCCGCCGAGTGCACCCATGTCACTCACCGAGTACCACTAGCTCCTAACCCATATAGAGGCTTTCCAAGCCATGCAGGGTCTCAAATCCATAGATCTACTCTTATACAAGCCACCCATCACGTAAAGTGGGAAACTTTACGTGAATCCAAGGAGATCTAAGCATAATACACTCTTAGCTAAGGTTTGGGACTAAAATGCTTCATCAACAGCTCTTGAACAAGGACTTTATGCTCTTTTGGATCTTCACTACTCTAGATCTGAGGTAGCAACCTTAGATCCAACCTCCAAACTCAAGATAGCACTAGATATATTCCCAAAAATCCCACAAATGATAGATCTAGATGAATAACAGCTCAAGCAACGAATCATTACCTCCAGAGAAGACTCCAACAGAAGAATAAACCAAAACCTTGCAAAGCCCTTTGCTCCAAGCCTCTTAATCTTCAAAGATCTCTTCAACAACACTCCTTTAAGATCCAAATGCTCTCTAATTCTCTCTCAAACGAATATTAAGGTTTTGGACTTCAAGGGAGAACAAAGAGGCTGGGGAGAGGGTATTATGTTCTTTATATAGGGCTCAATCCCTGGGATTAGGGTTTTCTCCACACAGCACCAACTCGCCGAGTCCAGCCACCGAATCACCGAGTTCGCCACTTAACACGCGACCAGAATCGCGACCCTAGTCGCTGAGTCCACCCATGGACTCGCCGAGTTGACCATTCACATTTTCACTTTGAACCCTGAACTTGCACTCTTGAACTCGGGATGTTACAAAAAGTCGAAAATCTGTACTCACGGGCTCCAACTTGTCGTGTGTACCAACCAACTTGGCGAGTTGGTCAGGATTGTGAATAGACTCGGCGAGACCCTCAGTGGACTCTCCACCATCCAGACAACAGATTTTTGATTTTTAAAGCACTTCTAAGCATGTAGCATCAAGTATAATTGAAAACAAGCCTAGGCTCTGATACCACTGAAGGGTTTTGAGCATTCTAACACTCCTAAGGTGTACATGCAACCCTAAATACCTTGGATCTATGTTTTCTCTATTATACATGCAAACATTCATTTTCCAAGGTATTACCCTAACTAGCATACAAAACTTTGATTTTCGGTAATAAAACAAGTTAGATAACATACCTTTTGTTGTAGCTTGTTGCTTGGAGCTTTAAGAGCCTAGCAACAATAATGTGAATGCCTCAAGGGGAATCACAAATCACCACCAACACTTGGAAACTTGGAAGACGTATCTCTAGCTCACAAAAATCGGCCACACTCTTGTGTAGACTCTAAGTGCCAATTTCTTGAACCAAAGGGCTTCTTATATAGTGTGGTTACATTAGGGTTACACCATGTAAACCCAAATGTGCCTGACTTTCCACATTCCTCATGATCCATGGGTTTTAACCTCCATGGAGTATCCATACCTCACCACATAGGTTAAGCCCAACATAAGGAATCATTGATCATTAGCCCACATTATAAGAATGATTGATCTACACAATCAATCACAATATATTTAATTAGTCTCTTTTGACCACAAAATTAATTTCAAATTAATTCTTGATCAATACTAATTAAATAATATGATTTCATATTAATATATTATAACCTATAATATATTAATAAATCATACATATCCTCTTCTCAAAAGTCCAAATTGTTCCAGTGAAGTGCAACCCAAATGGACCATGGTAAATCGCCTCAAGTATACCAAATATTGTTATGGACAGACACCTTATCCAACATCAATTTAGGTCCAAAATTTACTCTTTAGCGCCTATGTCCATAAATCCTTTCATATTAGGTCCAAATGATACCAAACACCTGTGTGTTCTAAAAATCTTTACCAAATAAGTCCTGAAACTTACACTTTTAACCCCCGACTTCTAAAACTGTGACAATTAACTCCTCGAGACCAAGCCTTGATATATAATTATTTATTTTAGGGCTCCTATTTGTTCATTAATTTGTTTATTTATTTATTTAATAAATGGGGTGTTACAACTCTCACCCACTTAAATTAGATTTTGTCCTTGAAATAATTCCTTACCATTCCTTACACGCTAAACCACTTTAATATTATGGTCACAATCCTGAGCATAGCCCCATCCTTCCCAAGGCATTCTAAATCATCCCCCGCATGGTTCTAAAACCTTGAAATGAACAAACGAACAAACTTCTTGCAACAATATCACATCAACTCCGTCTGAAATTTGTAGTTTTGAGGTGGACTGACTCCCTGTCATACATCTCATACTGGATCATTATTTTTGAACCCAGTCCACTTATCTCTCGACTGACTACTCATATTCTGATAACTCAAGGTTCCAGCTATAAAACAGGATCACATACCCAATTATCCCTGCAGATCACTTATTCTTGACCAAATTCAGATAATCCCGCTATGAGTGACCTAGCATAACCCAAGAAATCAGTTACTCCATCCATACATGGGATCTTACAACACTAATACCACCCGAAACACTAAAACTAGCTGAAAGAGTATGTTACCATGTGGCTACTTTCCAAAAGCTACCGAGACCTTCTAGGTCTCAATTCGCTCTCCAATCATCTGAAATACTGGGTCCCGACCCGATTGTGTAGCCGAAAGACGTACACACAGTCGCTCCACGCGACTTCTGAATGGAATGCTTGTCTGTCAATAGTTGCCATTAGTTATTTTACCATTATGGCCCTAACAACCTCCTGATCCAACCTATTGGGTCCATGCATCGAATCCTGAAGTCTCCAAATCCAAGGCTAAGAGTGATTGCTACATGACCAATGGTAGCCTTATATCATACACGACCACAAGCAATCCATTGCTTCCTTGATCTCATAGTTGTAGTGGCATTCCTACGATATCAGCATTGGCTCAACCAGGTCTAATTCATCTGGGGAAATCCGTAAACCAATACGTGGACATGGCACGTCATCACTGTTGCACCCAAGCTGGTGGGTACTCCTCTTCCTTTCGCATCTTATCACTATCTGACTGCTAGCGAATTCTATAGCTACCCCCCGTAGTCTTACAACACTTTACATGCTAACTAACTGTTAGTGAAGGCTACGGCTACCCTCGTAGTCTTACAACACTTCCCATACTATCTGGCTATTAGTGAATGTTACGGCTACCCCCGTAGTCTTAAAACACTTTCCATATTATATGACTTCTACGGCCACCCCCGTAGTCTTAGAACACCTTCCATACTGGGTCGAACATGCACTCTGATGGGTTTTGAGCAAAACATCATTCCTATGGTGTACATGCAAACCCTAATAGCTTTTGGATCTAGTTTGTCTAATGAACATGCAATTGAATATCCAAAGCTATAAACCCTAGATCTAGCATACAATTAATCATTTTAACATAATATTGGGGTTTAGATCTTACCTTGATTGTTATGTAGCAATAACAATCTTAAATCCACCTTAGTAATGGCTTTAGAAAGCTTAGAGTCACAAGTTTCACTCCTCTAATGGCTCACAAACAGCAAGAGCAAGAAAATGAAGAATGATAAGAGAGAAGGCACCCAAAAACGTGTAGAAACCCTAAGGACACTCTTCACCACAGTTTTGGTGCTCTAGGGATCCTTAAATAGTGAGGCTATTAGGGTTATCTAACAAGGAAAACCTAATTTGACTGCTTAGGCCCTAAGCAACCCATGGACTCCCTCCTTAGAGGCCTTGGACGATTTCTAATGGGTTTCCCCATAGAACTCGTCCACTCCATCCTCTATGGAGTCCATTAGCATAATACTCAACTATCACACAATTGATAGTTCTAGTCCCCTTTATTTAATGTCTTTTAGCCACAAAATTAATTCTTCTTAATTCTTGACTAATATTAATTAAACAATATGATTTCTCCTTTAATATATTATTCTCATAATATATTAATATATCATAATTAATCCTCTCTCTCTCCATTATTCATCCTATCGAGTTGCTTTGGTGAAGGCAACCCAAAAGGACCATGCACCATCGGGTCAAGTACATACCAAAATAGTTATGGAGTTAAACACTAATCCAACACACTCAACCTAACACTCAACTGAATATTAGTCCTAATTCGATCCCTACGAAGGTCACTGAGACTTGTTGTCTGATGCAAAATAAAAGCATGAACCAAACGTGGGAACATTTTCTAAACTCCCAACTCACTCAATCGGCAACTCAACCGCCTTCCGTTTTGACAAAGTTACAAGACTCATCCTAGTTTCACAACTATTACTGCTTCTAAGTACCTGGTCGATCATCCCCCACTTCGATTCGACAAAGTTTTCATGGCACGTGAGAATTTAAGGATTCCCAATCCTTCCTGCTTCCTAGTAATCCACTGATGAGAACATGATCTTGACAATGCTAATCATCAATTACTAGTCAAACCTTAAGATCGCCCATCCTCTGAAATCTTGAAGTATACTCTTGAAATCTGGTCCAGCCTGACACCTCAATCCACCTCCTATTACTAGTGAAACATGATCTTTAAAATGCTAACCATCAATTACTAGTCACAACTGGCTCGGCTATCTTCATGCTACTAGTCCCTTCCTAGGAACGATAGTGCCTTGAAATCCAAAGTTCTTCCATAGGCAATTGTCGACCATGCCCGAAAAATGATAGAACCACTGAACGGTAGTGCCTTGAAAAGTTGTTTTGCTATGATTAAGGGAGAGGAATTCATACTACATTTCAAATCTAAAAGCTTAGATTGAGTTTTTAATCAAATTTAGTCAAATATATATGAATGTTATGTTGCAATAGTTCAACATAAGGAAATTCTATATATGGAAATGTTAATTGCGTTCTCAAATTCGATTATGATTACGACATCCCCCTTCATAATTCGAACTGTGAGAACATGGAAAATAAAAATATTATAACACAAGATTGATCAAGTATCACGTCTTTATGTTAGACATTATGAATTGTGTCCCATCTGCTTCGGGTATAGGATCGAATGCATATGCTATAATATTCTCGTGTTTTAATTTTCCAAATGCCTAGGGCATTAAGAGGGAAAAAAGGAGTAGAACCGGCTATTACAAAAGTGGTTAAACAACTATTAAGGACAATCTAAGGTTCGCCATAGATTGGTCACCCAAGGATAGTTGGAAGTATAGTAATGGATGAACCACATTGACATTATTATGAATAGACAGGAGACTATTAATAATTAGTTGTCATATGGCAAATATTGAATGTTTCCATATAGGGAGTTGAAGAATAGATGTAAGATTACAAAACTTAATGCAAGAAGGATGTTCAAAGGAATGTACTTTGAATGTGAGACTTCGTTTCCATGGAATTTCTCTCCGTTGGAATACTTTGTAATGTCTGTTTCCTAGACTTTGTGACTTTTGTGCATAGTCATTTCAAGAGGATCAATGCATATAAGTTTAGAATCTAAGAGATTACAGTAAATGGAAAGAATTTGATATTCTTACATTTACGGTAAGGATTTGGAATTATGAAATGAGCATCATTGAAATGTTGTCAATTGATCTATTTCAAAAAGTAAGCACCTTAGATAAACATAGTTTGCATGCTTGGAACATGGGACAACTATTGTTTTAATTCAAGAATTAAGTTGATTATACGAAACAATATACAATGAATAATGAGTAATCAATATGGCACACAAACGTTTTGGGGTCATATAGGATTACTATTATTCTTGTGTTTCACTTTGTATGTTTTGATTTCCCGAATAACTAGGTTACTCAAACCATCCACAGTTGATCATACTTTGGAAGTAGGTATTGAGGCAAGACTGTCATGAATAAGTATGTAGTTGTGTAGGTGTTTTAGACATAATTGTAGTGTTCATGAGTACTATTGGAATAAGATTCGAGTATTGGATTCAACTGACACTCATCTGAATCACTTCATGGATTTTATCACGAGTGATTGTGAGACGATAATATCTTATATTCTTGAAACGGAGACATGTCAGTTGTAGTTGGAGTCGGATGCACATTGATTTATGTAAACACACCAGTAACTTGGTGTTATAAAACATATTATTGTGTCTAATTTGATGAGTAAGTACAAGCAAGCATGTGGGTCGAAGTTTATCCATTCCTTTTACCCCAAGTGGATAAAAGCAATATTTGTGGGCCCTTCGATGATTTAGTGATAAAAACCCCATCTGCTTGGCGAAGCCTGGACTGATTTGCTTTGTTCAATTAGTCATTCCTCATAAATCGGAAATCGGGAAACAATAGATGGACATGGATAATGATTATAATCCATGTATTAGTCCATATGATATATATATATATATATATATATATATATATATATATATAATGGAGGAATATATGGTCCCTTATCTTATGGACGCGTCATTGACTAGGTCAGAGTTCGATAGCGAATTTTAAGAGCTACGATTGCTAGTCAGGTTGTGGAGTAGTACTTGCAATAATAGTTATTAGACTTCTCCAAGTGGGAGATTGTTGGATTAGGTGTATAAGCTCATAACTATAATTGGTATGTACTTGACCCGAGAGTAGCATGGTCCATTTGGGGTGCATATCACCAGGACAATTTGATAGGATGGACTTTTGAGAAGAGGTTATTTATGATTTGTTAATATATTATGAATTCTAATATATTAATATGAAATCATATGATTTAATTAGTATTGATCAAGAATTAATTTGGAATTGATTTTTGTGATCAAAAGAGACTAATTAAATATATGGTGATTGATTTGGTAAATCAATGATTCTTATAGTGTTGGCCAATTGTTATTTATGATGGGCTAAACCAAATATGGTAGTCCATGGATAGTGCATGGAGGTTTAACCCATGGATCCTAGGTAATGTGAATAGTCATGGGCATTAGGGTTTACATGGTGCTAAACCTAATCTTACCACACTATATAAGAAGCCCCTTAGCATCAAAAACCATGCACTAGATGTTCTAAGAGTTCATGATCCAATTTGATTGTAAGAATATTCTCTCAAAGGTCATCCTTTTTCCAAAGGTGTATTGTGATTCCATTTGAGGTGCAACACTTGGAGCACTAATTTCTTAAAGGCCAAACACAACAAGTTCTACAAGCCACAACCAAGAGGTAACTCCATAACTCAATTTTATGTTGTTTATATGATTTTGTATCATAGTTGCAGGCTTAATGATTTGGCCCCGAGGCGACTACCGAGATCTCTCTAAGTCCCTTCCTTGGTTGAACGAAAGACCACCGAGGTCCATTCCCAAAACTTCACGAGTAATCTCCGATGAGATGAACTTATGTGATCGCGCATCAACTGGTCCAGGCCCTGCTCCTGAGCCAGAACCAGAATCTGAATCCCATTCCTGAGTGCTTTACACCATACTGTTGTGACATTCCAAAGATCCGAATGTACCCAAGAGTCCTTATCCTATAGGCTTCCTGGATTCTCCTAGACTCTCCCAAATTCGAGTACGGATCATGTACTTTCAGTAGTACGGGCCCAATACTACCTACCATACCTATCCGTACTTTCCCCAAGAACCATCCCGGATCCTCCAAGTCACCCTCTCAAACTGATTCACCCAATTCTCACTAAACCTCACTTCCAACCCACTGAAGCGTATCCTAGGCTTTCCTAGGTTCCCAAACCTACCCAGTCCTCAGTAGTTGGAAGATTCGCAGTAATGTCAACTAGCTACCTTATGAACATAGCCACATGCAACAAAGATCAGATAATCCTTCGAGTAAAAGGCTCATCCCTATAACGGTTAGACTCAAACGAGAACTGCGCAATAGGGTCAAATTTATCACTCTGATATTATCCCGCATGTGCCACATGTGACTTAGTATATTCTCTTAATATCTAGCTCAAAATTACTAAGAGCCCCACAAAGGACAAAGCAAGCAGCATTCAAACAATGGAAAATCTAACCACATATTCCAATCAATCATTCTTTCCTCTTATCGTGAATCTATACTGGCGTGAGATTCTAAGGCTCATACAATCAGGCATAACCTAATTAGGCTATATTATCACTGACTGATCAATACTATCATGTAGCTCAACAAGCACATACAACAGGCATATAAGGCATCTTCCTAGATCCTTAGCCCTAATCTAGCATGCAGTTCTCATACACATATAGTAGGCATATAAAACATCCTTCAAAGATCCTTAGCCCTAATCTAGCATACAATTTCCATAGTGATATCTGATGATAAAATATCATGTATGGGTATCTTGGGGAAAACTTACTTGAGCTCGGCTGATTGCACGTATCACACACTTCGTCCTTTTCAAAATTCTTTTCTCTTTTCAAATTCTTTTCAAAATTCTTTTTATAAAATGATTTTTCTTTTAAAAATTTTCATACCAATTCCTTAGTTTGAGTCCAGACAAATCCGAGAGTGTGCCCGAATACCTCAAACCAAGGCTTTGATACCAACTTGTAGCATCCCAAAATTCAAGACCAAAAATTTCGTTATTAGTTTAACAATTCATAAAACCAGCATTATAAAAAAGTTCATAAAAATATCAGATGTGAAACCAAAGTGTCAATAATCAAAGCTTCATATCATAAAACAATATCATAGTGTAATCCCAGAGATCTCATGTGTGGAAAACGTAGTGTGATGCACGACAATCGCCAACTCCTTTCCTTTGAAAACGAAGTACCTGAAACCAAAACTACAAACCGTAAGCAGGAAGCTTAGTGAGTTCTCCCATCATACCATATACCATACATAACACATGTTATCTAACATATCCGGGTACTAGCTACCCCTTCGGTCCTGTCGACTGGTACCTTGACTAACATATCAAGGTGATGGCCACCCCTTTGGTACTGTCGACCGGTACCTTGACTAGCATATCAAGGTGCTGGCCTCCCCTTCGGTCCTGTCGACCGGTAACCTTGCCTAGCATATCAGGGTGTTGTCCTACCGCTTCGCTCCTTTCGACTGGTACTAGGTACTATTTTACCCTCTACTCTACTACATAGCATCCTAGTGCATACACATATAAATCATATATTGTCTAACTTATATGGGTGCTGGCATACTATAATGCCCGTGTTTTTGAGCTAAGCACTAATGATGTTGTAATAGTCTAGGTCAATCATTGTAACTTGTTTGAAAGTAATAAAGATGAATTATTTGAATATTATGTGAATTATGTGCTTTTTTGTGTGCTTATTACTGGTTTATAATAATATAATAAATAAAGGCTAAAAATAAGCATCAAAAAAATCTTAGATATGCTCGACATCGATGAAGAAAGTTGTAGTGGTCGTGATAAGGATACCGAAGATATAAAGAACGTCGAAATCCGAGTTATAAAGAAGAAGTTATGGCTTGTCGAAATTTCGCGACAGAACCGGCACGACATTGCATAACGTAAAAAGTGAATTTTTGATAAACTACTTTTTAGCCTTAGGGATCTAAATAAAAATTGTAGTATACATTAAACTGAGAGCGTGCGTAGAAAGAACGCTCAAATATGACTTCGTATGAGGAAGTTATGATTTTTCAAAGATTTGGCATAGTAGTGCATAGCCCGAAATTCGAATTTTAGATCGATCCATTTTTGGCCAATGCAACCGAAATGAGAATTGAAGATCTCATTAATAGGAGCTCAACGATAAAAAGACAGAAGAAATCGGAGTCTGTATGTAGAAGTTATGAATTCTACGCAGTCATTTAATAGTCTAATCTTCTCATACTGTTAAATTTAAAATCGGTTGCGAATTAGCCGACGTAGTCAAAAGGAAAGTTGTAGATCTTGTATTTACCTATGCGTGGATATAAAGAACGTCAAAAACGGAGCTTTTATGCGAATGTTATGAATTTTTAACGATTGGTTGGTTTACCTGTTGTGTTCGGCACCACGTGTCAGCACCAGGCGAAGCCGTGGAGCCTACACGAGAGCACGACGTGGAGAGACGCACCACAACGTGCAGTCGCTCCAGGAAGCCTATAAATAGAGGTACGGGGGCTGCCTCATTCCTCACACCTTATCCCACTTCTTTCTCTCTCTAAACACTCTGCCCGCGCAAAGCCCGATTTTCAAGCAAACCTCCCGGTTTCGTCAAACAAAATTATTTTAAGAAGTGAAGTGTTGTCCGAATCACTCCTTAGCAGGTGAGTGTATAGCCACTTTCATATTACACATAGATATGAAGTATTTTATATAAATTGCGTGCTATGTGTATAGATATTCTACATGTTTACCTGAGATGTATGTTGGTTGAATATCTCTACGTCTTTCTTTTCAGATCTGAACTTTATCTTCCAGATCTAAAATTTTTCTCTTGGATCTGAAACTTTTCCCTTCAGATCTAAACTTTCTCACCTCAGATCTAAAGTTTTTAGACCTAAATTGTATATATGTATTTTGTACTTGAGATCTGTGCTGGATGAAAGATCTAAACTTCTTTCTTTCCATATTTGAACTTTTCTTCAGATCTAGACTGTATATGTATTTTATGCTTTGAAGTTATGTGGATGAAAGATTTAAACTTTGTTTTTCAGATCTAGACCTTTTTCTTCTGATCTGAGCCGTATATGCATTTTCTTTACAGTTCTAAACTATTTCTTCAGATCTGAACTGTATATGTATTTTATATCTACAAATATGTAGGGTAAAACATGAGTAGATGAAATAGTTGGTGTGTGATGAAAGATGAGTTAGAGAATAAGATAAAAGGAGATATAGATGAGGGTGAGAGGTGAAAAATGAGTGAAACCTTTACCCAAACGATCGACCCATCATCTAGCAAAGCACGGATGACAACCATGGACTATTCTAGACAGTCTGCAGAACACTAGTTGGCTCGCTACTTGTAGGTGTTCTGAACGATATGTTCACCCTGTGTACTCTAAAAACCCATTGAGATGTATTGTAGGTGGACTCCCGCAAATAATATTTTCAATAAATGAGAGTTATGGACTTAGCACCCGTTTGATGAACCATGGCAGTTATGGATTTAGTGCTTGCTGTATAAAACTTGGCGACGATGGACTTCGTGCCTATTCCTTAGGAAAACCCTAAGGAATTAGTGATAGATGATTCTTAGGGTAGATCCCTAGGAATTAAAGAAGATAATGGGGATGGGTAATTGGGCTAATTGTTTGATGATAAAGCATAAGAACTTTATTATTGTGGGTTGAAAACCCTATGTACTCACTAGGTTTCCCAACCTGACCCACTATGTTTATTTGTATCACAGATGTCGATATAAAACTACACTACAATGAGGGATTAATGAGATGTAGATCACTAGTTTAAATGAATGTAAGTTATGTTTATGCGTATGTTTTTGTATTGATGTTGACATCCCAAGATTTTAAAAAGAATAAAATACGTTTCTTCGGAAATGCTTTGATAACATACTTATCATGTTTTTCTGGGAAAAAAATTTCGCAACACTTTTCATAAGAAGTTACTCTGATTTTTATTAAAAAAAAAGCATAAACTTAATCAATCTTTTATGGCTGTAAAAATGGCGATGTCACACATACCCCTTCATCGCTATTGACCGTTACTGGGGTCTATCCTACCCCTCCTATCACACATCAAATAACATCATAGCATACTAGCACATAATCATAACAGATACCAATATACCAGATAATTATCACAAAGACAATTATCGCTACTATAACTCTTACTAGTGGGTCGGCCTTGGTGCCTTCTACCCACTCCTACTGGAAGGTAAATCACCTCGCACTGCTGAAGTCCCATAGACAAAACTCTAGCTGCTGGATGATAGGTTCTCGAACTGTCAATCATCAAAATAACACCTAATTAATACTTGGGCTCCAACACATATCCATTTGTCCATGCTTGGGCTAAAAGACTACTTTACCCCCATCTTAGCTTGATTCAAACTCAAGGCCCAACATATGGCCTAATTTTCCAAATTGGGCCCAAACCTTTACCTGGTGTTATTCTAAGGCCCAACCATATAGTCCAGTCCAAACCTTTGGCATTTCTAATGGCCTAATATCTCATAATCATAAATGCCGAATTATGGCCCTTCTATGGCCCAAATTTCCAAATTGCGCCCAAACCTTCTCATGGGCCTTACCCTAATGCCCATCCATAAATTCTTAGTCCATTTGATAGTTCTTGGATGACCCATCAATAGTCCAATCACCAAAGCCCAATATAAAGGCCCAAGTCAAAGCCCAAGTGAAATTAAGGTTTTCACATAAAAGGACAATTAGGGTTAAGTTTTTCTTACTTAACCCAATAAGGACTTAATCCATTAAGTCCATCAATCTATTGGGTAAATACAATAGTGTGCTCGGGTGTAATTAATAATTTAATTCCAAAAGGCCCAAGATGTGGGTCTCGATAAGTCCAAGCCCAATATATCCAAAATTAGGGTTTTCTAAACCCTAATTAGGGTTTCCAACCCAATACTAACCCATTAGGCCCAAAACTAAGCCTTTAGACCAATTAGGATTCCATTAGGCCCACTAGGGTTTCATTAATCGGGCACCACCCACTACCACCTCAGGTAGTGGTGGTCAACGACGGCTCACGGCGGCGGCCACCACCTCATCGTGGTGCTTATGGTTCTAGCCCATTTTGTCCAAGCATCCCAAACGAAATCTAAACACAAACTAAGCACACTATCACCCAACACGGCGACTGGTGGCGGCAGCCACCACCTCACGGTGGTGGTTATGAGTTTTCTTTTCATTATTTCATCACCAATTACAATATACAACACCAAATACCTAAATAAACATACACAAATAGATAAACACATACAACCACCCTTTTGGTGGCCGGCAGTCGTACATGGTGGCAGCCACTACCTCATGGTGGTGGTGCTGGCCTTCTTGGTTTTCCAGCCACACAAACCCAACCCTACATCACTGAAATAACACACACTCACACTCTATGCCCGAAACAGTAACACAGCCACCCACCTGGTCGCGTTTGGCGATGGCAACAGCCACACAAGTGGTGCAACGGCGGCTGACGATGGTAGATTGAGATGACAACTACCACCTTACGGTGGTGGCGCTGCTTTCCTTTGGTCCACTGCCTAGAAATTATGTCAACATACATGATTTAATGCCATAAATGCATCCAAACACAACCTCCCTTGTAGTGGCACATGACAATCAAAGAGGAAGCGATGAAACAATCCCCTAGATGGTAGCGGCGGCTCCGTCACCCGCATATAGCGGCGGCAATGGCGTTGTCGATTAGTTCTCCTCCATTTTCGTCTGAACGATGACCTTCTACGTCCATCTTCATCTTCAGTGACCACGAGAGACATGGTGGTGGTCCTTGTTGTATTCGTTGATCGAAAACAGCATAACGGCGATGTCGACGACGAAGAAGGAGGGTGGCTGTTGCCTCTTTCTTTTAGGGTTAGGGTTTAGAACTTGGGGTGACGGGTTTATATACCCCGTTCCCCTATAACTTTTTTCCATAATAACTGAAATGGTCCCTCCTTCCCCCATTTCTATCAAAATATATCCTTAATTTACCATTTAAACCCTGCCTCCTGAAATCCATTACAAATTAAGTCCGAATTTCACCAAACAACCCCTTCCCTCTCCAAAACCTTTTCAATTTTTGTCCATAATTTACTCTGTAACCCCTGCTTCTATAAATCCTTTCATTTTAGGTCCAAATGATACCAAACACCCCATGTCTTCTAAAAATCATTAAAAAATAAGTCTTGGAACTTACACTCTAAATCTTAACTTCTAAAACTATGACAATTAACTCCTCTCGACCAACCCTTGATATATAATTATTGATTTAGGGCTCCTATTCGTTCATTAATTTGTTTTTTATTTATTTAATATACGGGGATTACATCCTTTCAGGGTGGTTACTCAAGTGGGAAAGGTAGCTTATTAGTTAGAGCTACCTAAAGAGTTGAGTCAGATTCATGACACCTTCCATGTATCCCAGCTAAGGAAGTGTGTAGCCGACGAGACGGTTATGGTTCCTTTAGAGGACGTTCAAGTTGATGATCGCCTGAATTATATTAAGAGGCCGGTAACAATCTTGCATAGGAGAGCGAAGACATTGAGGAACAAGGTAGTGGACTTGGTCAAGGTTTAGTGGTAGCACTGTAGAGGTTTGGAGTGGACTTGGGAGCCGGAGTCCGAGAAGTGTGAGCAATATCCAGAGCTATTTTCAGAGGTTGACTTCGAGGGCGAAGTCTAATTCTAGTGGGGGAGATTGTAACATCCCAGGATGAGGTATAACTTCTCAGGCCTTATACTTTTTATTATATGTCAAAATTAGTCCTTATTATGTAACAGGTGACATTTTAGTATGCAGGGCGTACGCATGGGTATGCGCAGCGTACTCATGCACTTAGCATTGTCGCAGAGGCCACCTAGTATGTTGGGTGTACCACCAAAGGGTACGCTGGGGGTACTAGTCTCTGTGAGAAACCCTAGTATTTTCTTGTGTCCCTATTTAAGGAATATGATGTCCTCATTTATAGCCACAGTTATTAGCCTCCAACCTCCCCTAAACCCTAATCTTGTTCGTCTAGCTTATATGAGTGGTTGTGACCTTTTGGGTGTCCTTGTGAAGCTTTTGATGAAGAAGAAGCCTTAAAGGAAGGATAGTTGGTGCTTCTATCTATTGGATTTGAGTTCTTCTTCAGTTGATGCATCTTCTAAAGGTATCAAGTTTAAAACTTGTTCAGTGTATGTTCTAGTTCTTGGTTTGGTTCCTTTTCAGGGTTTTATGTACCAAGTATGGAACTTTGTCATTTTGATGAACTCCAGAGACATTCTTCTATCATTTTACATGTATTAGAGTGTCTTGATTCATAAAAATGGGTGCTTAGACGTGTAGATCTCTCCATCCATGAGTGGTATGGTCTTTTGTATTAAGAAAGTTAGAGTTTTGGGTTTGGATCTTGACTAGTTTCACAAACCCTTAAATTCAACAACTTTTTCAATTAAGAGGCCTTATTTGGCTAAGATCTATAGTTGGAATACTTATCTTAGCAGATTAACACCAACATAAATGGGAAATCGGAATCCGAGGAGTATGTTATGCGTACTCTCAGCTACGCGCAATGTAGATTCAAAAATCCTCGTCGGATGCTTAGCCAGCAGAACACCCAACATAGGGAGTTGTACGCCCAGCATATGCAATGGGTGTTGACTTTCATTGACTTTTGAGGTTTGGGTCCATTTGTGGACTTTTGACCAAGAAGCAGCAAAATGGTGTTTCTTCCCTTCTGAGATTTAGCTGAGAGTCTCGGTCAAGCATTACGAGGTTATTAATATTATTTATTAATTAAAATTATATGTGGCATATTTTATGTGGAATCTAGACCAGAAGTTCAGGTGCGAGATGTATTTGCTTTTCGACTTGAGGTGAGTCTTCTCACTATACTTACCGTGTGGTAATTTATGTGTGGCCAAAGGGTCTTATTCATGTTATTGACCGGAGGGTCTTAATTTCTATATATGTGCATTACGTCTTTGTGACTTATGTTGTTATGGTATCTTGTGTATGTATATTGAGTTATGACAGAAGGGTCCATACCAAGACATGAGAGCGGAGCGTCTTCACTAAGACACATGACCGGAGGGTCCTTATTGAGAAGTAGCCGTGGGAGACTAATTATTTGTGTATGTGGTATTTTTGAGAACTCACTAAGCTTCGTATTTACAGTGTTGATTTAAATTTGTTTTAGGTACATCTCAGGATCGCGGTAAGGCACCAGCATGATTGTACACACTCGTCTGTTAATATGGATTCTAGGACACTTTGACTTGTTTTATGATATTTTGTATTTGACAATTATATTTGACATAGGTTGGTGCTAAAACTATGTTTTTGGGAGACTTAAAAAAATGAAAAAAAAAAATGTTCGAAAATTTGAGTTGTTACATATCTACCAAATCATTAGTAAATGTTACAAAATATTTTTCACTATGTCTAGTGATGTATCTGAATTGACCACATACATCTGAATGGATGATGTCCAACATATATGTTCCTTTTTCAAAGTTACCTATGAAAGGAGACTTTGTCATTTTTCCATGTACATGAGATTCACAATCTCCATTCAACCCAAGGTTGAACGGTTCCAAGATCCCATCAGACTGAAGCTTGGTGGTTCTCTTTTTATTTATGTGGCTAAGACGAAAATGTGATACACATGATTTATCCGAAGTAAAATAACTAACATTTAAGATTAAGTTATCGTTCTTCCTTATACCAATCACATAATCATATATGCCATTGCAAGGATTTACATTAAAATAAAAAGTATTATCTTTGTAAACAAAAATACTAGCATCATTATTATCAAATCCAAAAACAAAACCATCAGGCCACAATACATAAAATGAAATAATATTTTTTCCATGTAAGGAAAATAATAACAGTCTAATAAACCAATTGAAAATCTAGGTGACACTGAAAGCTCTTACTCTCTAATATTCATAACAACTACCCTCCTCTTGTTCGCCATGATAAAATTGAGCTCCCCATATCTCAGCTTACTACTTTGCTTTAGTCCCTGCAGATCCGAAAAAATGTGGCTTCCACATCATGTGTCAAGTAGCCAGTTAATAGATATCGAAGTCGAATATAATTCAATCTTAGGGTCATTCACAGGTGCTATGTCAGAGATGTCTTCCTTAGGTTAAGGATTGGAAACACCAACTTTTCATTTCCCTTTTCCCATAGCATTGGGTTGAGAGGATCTTTTTCTCTTGAAATCAACTTCTCTAATATCCAGAACATCAGCTGTTGAACTTGAGTTCGTTGGTGGAACAATGTTTTCTTTAACTGTCTTGATCATTCCATGTAGCCCCAGGATACTGATTTCTAAAGCATTCATATAGTAGTTAATGGTGAACTGCTTGTATGAACTAGTCAAAGAGTTAAGAATGACATTAGTAGCTAATTCTTACGTGAATGATAAGCTAAGAAGTTCAAGTCTGTCAAAGTACCCTTTTAACTATAGCACATGGGTACTCACACAACCATTCTCTTATTGCTTACAATCCATAATCTCTTGCATGACCATCAATCTTTCAGTTTGCGCTTGATCCTGATACATCTCTTTGAGCTGCCCATTCATGTCGTATGCCCCAAGAATCTTTCAACTCTTTTGGATTTCTAGAGACATTGTCGCCATCATCAACCGCTAAGACATTATCAGCCTCTTATTTTTTTGCATAGTCTGGAAGCTCTTCATCCAGAACATATTCTTTTTTATCGTACCTTAGATTGATCATCATGTTGAGAATCTAATAAAGGTAGTTTGGACTATTTAGCTTGTCTTGCAAGAGGAGTTGGAGTAGTGAGAAGTTTGATGAAGTGGTAAATGCAAGAGGGAGAGTAGTACTCAAACCAAGAAGCGTCTATTAAGAAAAAGAAAAACACAATTAGCTTTAACAAGGAATACATTTAAGATAATTACCCAATATCAAATTGTTAACTAAAATTCTAGGATCCATATTTTGATTCATGATGTAAAGTGGATTAGCCGAAAATTACATAATGAAGTTATTTAAGTGGACAAACAATTGTTAATAGCATACCAATCTCTTCTAATGCTCATTTAGCATTCATGACTAGATTTGTTGAGGATTATAAATCCAAATAGTGAATCGACTATGCGAGGTTACAATGAGATTCAACTCAAGTGAAGCTTGAGAATTGCGATCATAAATACAATGGTAAATCACACACGCTTACGCCAAAAAGTGTATACCACAAGGCATAATTTCCAAGGGAAGTATAAGATTCACATTATTATAAAATAAGATTTTGTTTTATTACTTATTAAGTGAATGCTTTTAAATTTGCATAATTTTCATATCAAGTACTTTTATTTGCTCTACTTAAAACACAAGAAGGAGGTGAGGGTGGTGATCACATAATGCCACATAAAAGCCAACATCATTAGGAAAGATGACACCTTCCCAGAACCTTCCTTATAACATTACAGTAGGTGAGCCTAGTCATCGTAAGACTAATATAAATACAATTTTAGTATATATATATATATATATATATATATATATATATATATATATATATATATATATACACACACACACACATTTGGAAATCTGGACAGCGGAAGCAACATAATTTTCTAAAACAATCTATGTAGCTCTAAGGATACAATAGAATGAATCATACACTATTCTTTCCCTTGGACTTCTTTGGTCTAGCCAGTTGATTAAACTGGAGAACCCAACATAGAGTTTCACTCTTGTGATGGCACCCAAGACACAAAACTCTAGCAGATCTGAAAGGTACTCAAAAACCAATAGTTATAAGGCTCGATTAACGAATATGTTATAGACCATGATGTATCAAATGATCGACCACGACATAGCGACGAGCTCTAGCTATTTTAGGGTTTTTCCTTTGTGTTCCGAACTCTGGATGTATGAGGGTATTTTCTCGTGCACCCAAAATTGGATTTGGACCCTTCTATATGTAGGGAGATGTTTGGAAACCCTAAAGATAATTACCAAATATATTTGTAATTATTTAGGCTTTTGGTAATTATCCAAGAATTAAAAGATTCTAGAATACTCCAAATTCTTCTTGATTTTATGATTAATTAACTAAACAAGAAAAAAAAGTCCCTACAATAAATATCATTTCATTTCTTCTGTCTTTTGCTCTAGTGTGTAAACCAAAAAGACACTGTTATTTATAGTAATATTTTGGGTTTGTTATTGCTACGAAAACTAAAATCCATCACTAGTTTTGGTGGGGTAACATTTACAAGTATTGGCGAAGGAGGGGATGAGTCGAGGATGTGAAGGGTGGAGGAGAAGGAGGTGGGGGAGGGGAATTCATGAAGATAGAGGGAGGAAATGGTAGTATGGGTGGTTGTGTAGTGGTTGGAGGAGAAGTAAAGTAAAACGGATGAGTTGTTAGCCGACACTAGGTTAGGGTCGTGCCGATGAGTAGGGCACCTTAGGTGATTAACTAGGGCCTCCAAAATTCTAAGATCTCGTTCTAATATAGCTTATATGATTGTATAGATAAAAAAAGTCTAATATATCGTGTATAGCGGGTGAGCAGAAAAAGGAAAGAAAACTAAGCCAAAACAAAATCGGCTGAAAAGACTAAAAGACAAGTGATTATTTTAGAATAATTAACACACTGGGCCTAATCGAAGGACTTTATGAATCAATTTTGATTTTTCAACCGTAAAAAATCGATTATGGGTTTTTCAAGCAGTCTTTTGATTTTCGATTTGAATTTATGGTTTTAGACTTCAGATATCAATCTTTCTTATTAAATCGATTCTGATAATTTGATTTCATGCATCCTTAGAAAAAATTGATCTTGTAATTATATTAATCTAATTTCAGGCAACCTAGCCTATTTTGAATTAAGATTTATGATTCGTATTAATTTGATTTCTAATTTGTATAAATTGTAAAATTTCATTACCATTCTTCACTTCTTTCATGTTAGTTTTACGATAAAAAGAAAAAAAAGTTAATTCATATGTCTGCTTTTTGAATTTCTATAAATAACTTGAAACTTCAACATCACATGTTTTTAAATCCTTATTGCTAGAGATCGGAAAATCCTTAGAAATCATTATTATTGTTGCTAGAAAATGCTTGGAAAATGAATCAATATCACAAGTTCATAACTAGGCGTCTTCGTTTCAATTACTTGTTTCTTTCTCTTTGTTTTAAAAGTTTACAACAATAACAAACTACGTAGAAAATATAAATATATATTTGGTAATGAGAAAATGAAAAAAAAAATGAACTAATACTTCTACAAAAACCATCTAAGGATAAATTCATAACAACGTCCTCATCTTAAAAAAAAAAACAAAAACAAAAATAAAAACAAAAAAAAAAAAATCACCCTCCTATAGTAATTGTATTTTAACTATAAGGGCCTCATTTTTTTCCCGGAAGTTGAAACCGACTTGCACCAGCCCGACATAGCATACTTGGTGAACATCGGTGATCAAGGAGGCAGTTCCTAGCCGAACATGCATATAAGATCTTCAAGATATTATAGTTTTTTTATGTTATGTAAATAATATGAAGTTTCAACATCACAAGTTTTGAAAGTCCACATGTTTAAGAAACTCAACACATGTAGACCACTAGTCTCAAATTATCAAAACACGAACTATAAGTATAAGAGAGTGTCACGTACCAAAAATCTAATTTGCTCTAAAATAGGGGAAACATTTTTTCTAAAAGTAAAAACGTCATTGTAAAAAAATATAACATGTGTCTAGTTATTCTTAACTACCCAATGTTCAAATTCGCAATAAAATATAAACATAATTCTTAACTTACGATAATTTCAAACATTTGTCGAGCTTGTCCTTTTTTTGTATATTACAGAAACTGAAATTTAGTGAAAAATATAAATAACAGTTGGCTCGGATTTAAAACATAATTCTCGCTAAAGTTAATTGCGATAAAAATGTGCACCATGTTTTGTACGATGTTCTTGAGAAATTACAATTTACAAAGCTTTTATCTTTCAAAGTTTGGTCACCCTTTGTTTCTTTTCTCTCACCATGACGGAGCTATTTGGGCCAAGAGAGGCCATGCGCCCTCCGTTTTTCTCCGCACTAGCTATTTGTCATATGCTTAGACTAGATATACATGAGTTTGAATACAAAAATAAAGATGGTTGATGATGAAAATTAAAAGAAACGCATACATTAAATTTAAATATGAATATATTTAAGGTCTTTAAAATCAATCCAAAAAAATCCCATGCAAATTGGTAATCGAGATTACAAAAATCAAATCCTAACGAACCAGAACCACTATGTGACTTTATCCCATAATGAACATATTTAAGAATCTTTAAATTTAAAAATCAAAAACTAAGAAAAGAAGTTTTGGGCAAAATAAAAGTCACATGAACTTCCGTAGATCACTAGTGTTGGATTGAAAAGGTCGGGCTTGTCCACGTCATTATGTAAGCCTCCTTGATCACCGATGTTCACACAGCGTAGTATGCACTGTGTGAACACCAACTTAAGTAAAGAAATCTAAAAAGGTCAAAAACTAAGAAAAGAAGTCATGCTGATCACTAGTGTTGGAAACATCTATTCCATGCTATCTTAGAAGTAAAGTCCGGCCAACATTCACCACCGAGACCGCCGTTCTCCGTCACCTGAGAAGCCAGGCGGGCCACTACTGAGAGCCTTCCCTAGTCCTTATATCATTTACTGATAAAGTGTGCTTAAAATGTTAAAATTAAATCTGAGCAATGATGCTCATCAGGCGTCAATCTCTTAATAATATATATATATATATATATATATATATATATATATATATATATATATATATATATATATATATATATATATATATATATATATATATATATATATACCTTATAAAACATTTTTGGTCAAATGTTGAATTTTAAGTCGTACAAATCATATTGCGATTTGTACAATGAGTTTATGCATATTCATTTAAACAAGTGAATCAGTCAACATTGAAACAACATTCCCTCAATTTTAGCGGATTGAATTCGTCAAAAAGAAATTGAAAAGGAATAGACTTTCTCAGTTTCAGCCGATTAAATACGTCAAACTCTAGCTACATAAACACATCCTTCGATGTAACTCATGTAAGGCATCTTCACCCCAATTGCAACCTTCGAGTCGCTGCCCTCACTAACAACCACATTTAAAGTAATAGATTGATGCAAATCAATAATGCTCCTCCCTAAAATCCCAAAATTCTGCCGACGTCGCCTTCATATCCCTCCCATCATCTCTTTTTATTTTCAGCAACCCAACGATTGCTAACCCGTAAAATCGGGTCCATGACTTTACAAACTTGAATATAGAATTTCTTGTAAAGAACCATAACTCCCTCCTTCAGTAATTTTAGTTGCCATACCACCATCACACCACCATCATTAAACGCCTCAAGGTACATACCAGTAGAAATAGACCAGTTCGATAAAATGAAATCAACGTGAAAGTACCAAAATTGATCGTTCTTAACTGGCACCTGGTTCAAGATCCGGTGATCTGCAACGGCGTTCTATCTTATGTTTGCATCTTTTTCCTTTATCCTTTTTGTGTAATCTACTTTTCTTGCAATTGACCTGCCTCTATCATGCCTTGTATCACGCTTCCTTGAGTTGTTTGGCTCCATTACTGCAGAATCATCCAACCCAAATCATTGATGAGTCAAGGTATCAATATCATGAATTTCTATCTTCAATCCTTGATTTTAAAATAAATTACAAAGTTGATTTGATTTATATTGTACTTCTATTTTGTGTTTGTATTATTGATTCAAAGCGAGTTTCAGGGTAGTGTTTTTTGAGTAGTATTTTCTCTTTTTAGTTCTATCACCATGATTTGGGAAAAAAAAGTGTAATTTTGGATTATTGGCATAAGACACATCAAGGAAGCCTATACATGGAGATTACAGAAATACGGTGAGTGATGGCTTTTAAGTTTTTTTGGTGGAATTTCTATTTTGGGGGTTAATAAGACTTTCCCATAGTTTTGCTATTTAGGATTTTGATTTTGATATGAGTTACAAAGTGTCATCATATTTCATTATTTCAAGCTATATATATATATATATATATATATATATATATATATATATATATATATATATATATATATATATATATAGGGTTAGGTTATTTTGTTTTCACAATCTATTGTGTGCATATATGATTGATTCTGGACCAATCATTTTAGTTATTTTAAGAAAGTAATTAATACATATTACATGTTGAAGATATAATGGGTATTAAGTACATCTTCAGCATTTAATATGGATTAATTATTTTCTTAAAATAACAAAAATGATTGGTCCAGAATCAATCATACATGCATACAATAGATAGTGAAAACATTTGAACCTAACTATATATAAGGTTAGGTTATTTTGTTTTCACAATCTATTGTGTGCATGTATGCTTGATTCTGGACCAATCATTTTAGTTATTTTAAGAAAGTAATTAATACATATTACATGTTGAAGATATAATGGGTATTAATTACATCTTCAACATTTAATATGCATTAATTACTTTCTTAAAATAACAAAAATGATTGGTCCAGAATCAATCATACATGCACACAATAGATAGTGAAAACATTTGAACCTAACTCTATATAGGTTTACATTATTTTGATTTCACAATCTATTGTGTGCATGTATGATTGATTCTGGACCAATCATTTTAGTTATTTTAAGAAAGTAATTAATACATATTACATATTTAAAATATAATCGGTATTAATTACATTGTAACACCGTAAATTTCAAAACAATTTTTCATCTTAAAATAATCGTTTAATTCTTAAAAGCACTTGGCTTAAAATCTCATTCATAATCGAATTACAAAACATAACTCCATTTTTACTTGCATAATAAACCAGGATCCTCAAAACATGACTCTTTCTCTGGTGTGTCCAATCGAGCCGGTGCCGTCCCGTGATCCTGAGAGAAACCTGAAACACATAACACAAAACACTGTAAACACAAAGCTTAGTGAGTTCCCCAAAATACCACACATAACACATATTAGCCAATCGAGGCTATAACTTTGTGGGTCCGTGGACCCTACTCTGTGAACCTTCCGGATCTAACTCTGTGAACCTTCCGGTTCTAACTCTGTAACATGCACAACATAAATCACATAGAAATAATGCAGTACAACACGTAACATACACGTCATACAAATACCCTGTCACATAACTCTGGTTACCTACTCAAGGTAAAGTCTAGTGAGAAGACTCACCTCGCGTATCTCGATAACTCGCAAATCCTAGAAATCACTCGCGCTCGATCCCCCGAGCTATAATCCTCCTATAACACAATATATCTCTAATCAACACTTTCACAACTAAGGTTGATTACCCCTGTCAAGTCAACATTGGTCAACTCTGGTCAACGGTTAACGGTCAACTTGACCGAACTCGGCGAGTACACTAGAGCGACTCGGCGAGTCTATACGTGTTCACTGACTTCCTAGGATCCTCTCTTAACACGTCGAGTACTTCCCTAACTCGCCGAGTTCCACCTGGCATGAATCGTGGGGCCACCACGACTCAACTCGCCGAGTCTTAAGAACAACTCGGCGAGTTCAGGCTTGACTCAGCCCCCTAATGACTCTCCCTGACTCACTCGGTCATCCCCCAACCCGGCGAGTCCACTCGCTGAACACTTTTCGTTAAACCCCGACCCTACTCGCCGAGTCTCAAGAACAACTCGGCGAGTACATGCCATGCAAAAACTCTATTGACCTTCTGAGGTCAGATCTACTTTCCCAAACCATAGATCTAGTCTCCCCTAGCATGAATGTCACGTAAAGTTTAGAACTTGATGCTTGTTTAACCCCCACAAGGCATCAAAAAATGATTTGGTCCCAAAAATGACCACCTAGGTCTAATAACTCCATAATAACCCAAAAAGCCCCAAGGGTTAAGGTCTCTGGACCTCTTTGAGTCCAGATCCAAGGCACAAACTCAAAGAGGGACCATTTGCTTCACATAATCACTCTCCAAAGGGGTTATAAAACCCTAACTCTAAAAATCAACCCTAAAACTGAGGAGATTCGAACCATTACCTCAAAATGAAACCTCTGGACTCTGGATCTGCTGGAATCTCACCTCCTCCTTGCTCTTGCCACCTTCTTCTTGCTAAACAAGGAATACAAAGGCCCAAAAGTGACTTATTCTCTCCCAAAACGAATTAGCTCTCTTAGGGTTCTCTCAAGGGACTGGTAGCCGCAATGGGAGGCTGCAAGTGCCCTTAAATAGGCTCCAAACCCGGGGAATTAGGGTTTCCTTAAACAGCATGGACTCACCGAGTCCGGACACGAACCCGTGCCCAAACCGCGATCATACTCGGCGAGTTTGACCTCCAACTCGCCGAGTCCCCTCACAAATCACCAAATTTATAAGAATAAATAATACCTGGGAATCTGGGCTGTTACAATTCTCCCCCACTAGAACTAGACTTCGCCCTCAAAGTCTCGCTCTGCAAATAACTCCGGATGCTGCTCACGCATCTCACGCTCCGGCTCCCAAGTCATCTCGGACCCCTTCCGATGCTGCCACTGAACCAAAACCAAGGGTACCTCCTTTGTTCCTCAAAACCTTAATTTTCCGATCTTTGATTGCCACTGGTCTCTCAGCTTAATTCAGGCTCGCATCCACCTGAATATCCTCTAATGGAACCACTGCCGACTCATCGGCTATACACTTCCGCAGTTGCGACACATGGAAAGTGTCGCGAATCTGCCCCAAATCTACTGGCAAATCCAAACGATAGGGTGCCCTGCCTACCCTCGCGATCACCCGAAAAGGACCGATTTATCGGGGCCCCAACTTGCCCCTCTTCCTGAATCGGACCACTCCTTTCCAAGGAGGGACCTTCAGGAGTACAAAGTCACCGACCAAAAATTCGTGCTCGGACCGGTGCCTGTCCGCATAACTCTTCTGGTGACTCTGAGCGATCAACAACCTCTGCCTGACCTGTTGTATCTGCTCTGATGTCTGAAGCACGATCTCTGTACTTCCCATCACACGTTGATCTACCTCTCCCCCGCAAATGGGGTCCGATACCCCCTTCCCTAAAACAGCTTAAAAGGTGGCATACTGATGCACTAATGATGGCTGTTGTTGTAGGAAAACTCTGCCAAGGGCAAATACGGGCCACAATTTCCCCCCCCCCCCCCCCCCCCGAAATCTAATACACATGCCCGAAACATATCCTCGAGCATCTAAATCGTTCGCTCGCTCTGAAGTGTCCATAGACATCACCATGGTAAACTCTAGCTCATTTCTCATATTCATCTTCGATACCAAGCACCAGGTCAGCCTTTGGCCCCATAACTGAACCCCCACAGGTCACACATAACATGATCCAAAACATCTCACTAACTTCCTCCCCGTGACCACTATCACGGCCCAGTGACACGCAAGTCACGAAATCCCCTTTTCCTCATAAAAAAATACAATCTGATTGAAGATCGACTCAGCTCTAACCTCTGGCGTCACCTGTGCATATTCTCCCGCGTGCCTCGCTGATCCTCCCGACAGAGACGGAGACCCCAGTCTCGCCCCGGTTTAACCACTAGGCTCCAAAAACTCAACACTAGGGCTACTCAAGCTTAAAACTCTTCTGCATCATGTACTTATCGGAGAACACTCCATCATCACACTCTCTTGCCGTCTAGTGGGTACTATGGCTTCCCGCAACATTACGACAGCCTCTGACTAGTGAGTACTACGGCTCCCCGTAGTATCACAACGCCAACTAACTAGTGAGTACTACGGCTCCCCATAGTACCACGACTCCCTCCCTCTGACTTGTGAGTACTACGGCTCCCCGTAGCATCACAACACCCTCTGACTGGTGAATACTATGGTTCCCCGTAGCTTCACCCTATACTCTCATTCTCATTACAACGCCACACTATGCTCACTAACTCATGCATCGAAGACTATCATAGATAGTTACACACACACTTGCCCCAATATGCATTACATACTCTGGCGGCAACCGCCATAACACAGAACCTACCTCTGCGGAGATCCACTTCCTTAAATAATCCCTCTTGATGACAATACACGAAGGACTCCCACTGGAACCGTAGATACATGATACATCACTAACCATCTTAAACCCAAGACTCTAAATAACTCTGAAATCGGGACGCTATACGCGGAAACCACGGAACACCCTAACAGAGCATCACAATGTCCTACCTATACCACTGATTCCTTTACTCCCAGCACCATACACATACAACAATACATTTCCTATGAATCCCATAATAATTTTCTATTTCACTCAATGCGCAACTTCAGTGCATCCAAATACTCAATTGGAATACAAGGAAGGAGCTAACTCTTCAGAACACACTGATGATCCTCCGAAACCCATTCCACTACTGCTCAAAATCCAAGCAAGAATACACATCCCAGCCCGGGAGTTGGTTACTTGACAATCTTCTACCCATATTTCAACCCAGAAGTTCTCAACTGCCCATACCATCATTACGAGTCTTCCACTTGAAATGACTCTGACCACCACCAGATTCCTGACCATTGACCACCCGCTGTGGAGACACCCATCATTCGCTCAGACATATACCACATGCATTATCTCGCCTTGCACCTTTCCTTGATCACTAATAACCCTGATCTCATGAATTCAAGCCGCATGTTTCTGTATCCAACCCCTAACCGCTCTTGCACAAATCTCTGGTTCTTTCAATAAACCACCCGGTTCTCCCCCACTTAGGGTTCGAACCATCACTATTTGACACATCAACAACCTCACAAACCATTTTCACCAGCAATAACGCACCTGCCCCTGGAAAGTGCTACGTAACGCCCGATAATCCCCTTTAAGGAAATCAATCGATCTCATAACTCTGAACCTCATATGAAATCCTCAAGAACTTCTCGTCACGACTGCCTCTAGTCGTTCCAAGTCTCGTACCAATCCAATATCAAACAACTCAATTGTCCAATAACATCACTCACTCATAGACTGGACCACGAAATCATCATACTCCCCCACCTCGACTCATCAACCGACGTTCCAACACATGGATCATCCCAAGAACAGGGACCCACTCCCATATTTAATACCCAACATAGATAGAAAAACCATTGCACTGATTAACTCGACTGGACTCCCCACTGATACCTCTACAATACGCCCTACTATACTCAAATAGGTGTAACGTGGTCCTCGACTATCTCAGTCCCAACTAACTATCTGCTCATGGTAAATCACTGCCTCATGGCACACATGCTACCTGATACTCTGATGGAAAATCATCATCAATGACAACCTGCAGGGTTTACCCCCAAACCCAAAACTTAAACATCATGCCTCTCATGTTCCACACACGAACATAAATAGCACCACCCAGGTCATAGAAGGTGACATATCCTCTATCGACTGATTGCTCAACTCAGACTGAAATTCTCCCCTCCCTCTGACTCCTTACCAAAGTACTCTGAAAGGCTCTCGACCTCCCTCTTAAGGGACGCCTCTTCGAACTCAATCATGGCCCACAGGCCTAACACCCATAGCATCCAATCTCTACCTCATCAATCGTGACCGGATAACTGGAGAACCACAAACATTATTCACTACGAACCATGGCACTCATCCCATGACATCTCTTCTCAATATGCTCCGGTGTATGGTACCCGACCATAGCATCACTCCTCCATCTGCTCCGATGTATGGTACTCGAACCATAACATCATTCCTTCATCCGCTCCGATTTATGGTACTCCAACCATAACATCACTCCTCAATCTGCTCCGATGTATGGTACTCGAACCATAACATCACTCCTCAATCTGCTCCGATGTATGGTACTCAAACCATAACATCACTCCTCAATCTGCTCCGATGCATGGTACTCGAACCATAACATCACTCCTCAATATGCTTCGATGTATGGTACTTGAACCATAACATCACTCCTCAATCCGCTCATTAGAACCTTCAGAATACTCCCTGTATCAAGTATGGGTCCTCTGCTTTCAGTAGTACGGGCCCATACTACCTGCCACATCTACCCATACTTTCCACACGGACTATCCCGGAGCTTCTAAGTAGCTGCTCGACCTTCTCGTTCACCAATTTCGTCGCGCGCTCGTTCCCCAGCGAAATTCTCTACTCTGCCAGCGCACTCATCTGGCTAAGGTTACTCCCTAGGCTCTTCCTAGATTCCCACACTTCCCTGCCATCAGCTGCTGAAGAGCTCCTAATGATGCCAACCATCTACCTCCTGAATATCGTCATATTCGCTTGGTAGCTGACTCCCATCATCGAAAGTTCCACAAAGCACGAAGCAAGCAGCATTCGAGCATCGAAGAATATATATGACTCACTCTGGGTGATAACTCCGCTTGCTCTGCTCATCCTCAAGAGTACCACCGAACTCTGCAACTCTTCCCTCGCGAGTTCTAACTATTCTTTCTCTAAGTACCACGGTACTTATCTAGGTATCTTCCCTAGATTACTCCTCTACTCAAATTCCCTAAAGGATTCCAACTAAATATTCTCACACATCACATACTCAAAAGCACATCTCATATAACAGCAATTTCCTAGGCTAAGGCATCACAAATCAGGCCACTCTAGTCCTAAGATATCGAATACCTAGCTTGTCTCTAGCATTCATTAATATCTCATAAAGTGCATCATAAATATCTCATAACACAAAAGTAAGGGTATTTTGGGAAATCACCGTTCGGGCTCTGGCTGATTGTACACACTGCTCATTCTCACTTTCTCTTGAACTCTTATTCTCTTTAGAAAATTATTTCTTTGAAAACTTTTCTTACTTCCTCAGTTTGAGTCCAGATTTACCCGAAGGTGCATCTGAATCCCTCAAACCAAGGCTCTGATACCAACCTGTAACACCGTAAATTTGAAAACAATTTTTCATCTTAAAATAATCGTTTAATTCTTAAAAACACTTGGCTTAAAATCTCATTCATAATCGAATTACAAAACATAACTCCATTTTTACTTGTATAATAAACCAGGATCCTCAAAACATGACTCTTTCTCTGGTGTGTACGATCGAGCCGGTGCCGTCCCGTGATCCTGAGAGAAACCTGAAACACATAACACAAAACACTGTAAGCACGAAGCTTAGTGAGTTCCCCAAAATACCACACATAACACATATTAGCCACTCGAGGCTATAACTATGTGGGTCCGTGGACCCTACTCTGTGAACCTTCCGGCTCTAACTCTGTGAACCTTCCGGTTCTAACTTTGGGAACCTTCCGGTTCTAACTCTGTAAACATGCACAACATAAATCACATAGAAATAATGCAGTACAACACGTAACATACACATCATACAAATACTCTGTCACATAACTCTGGTTACTTACTCAAGGTAAAGTATAGTGAGAAGACTCACCTCGCGTATCTCGATAACTCGCAAATCCCGGAAATCACGCGCGCTCGATCCCCCGAGCTATAATCCTCTTATAACACAATATATCTCTAATTAACACTTTCACAACTAAGGTTGACTACCCTTGTCAAGTCAACACTGGTCAACTCTGGTCAACGGTCAACGGTCAACTTGACCGGACTCGGCGAGTGCACTAGAGAGACTCGGCAAGTCTATACGTGTTCACTGACTCCCTAGGATCCTCTCTTGACACGTCGAGTACTTCCCTAACTCGACGAGTTCCACCTGGCATGAATCGTGGGACCACCACGACTCAACTCGCCGAGTCTTATGAACAACTCGGCGAGTTCAGGCTTGAGTCAGCCCCCTAATGACTCTCCCTGACTCACTGGGTCATCCCCCAACCCGGCGAGTCCACTCGCTGAACACTTTACGTGAAACCCCGACCCTACTCGCCGAGTCTCAAGAACAACTCGGCGAGTTCATGCCATGCACAAACTCTATTGACCTTCTGAGGTTAGATCTGCTTTCCCAAATCATAGATCTAGTCTCCCCTAGCATGAATGTCATGTAAACTTTGGAACTTGATGCTTGTATAACCCCCACAAGGCATCAAAAGATGATTTGGTCCCAAAAATGACCACCTAGGTCTAATAACTCCATAATAACCCATAAAGCCCCAAGGGTTAAGGTCTCTGGACCTCTTTGAGTCCAGATCCAAGGCACAAACTCGAAGAGGGACCATTTGCTTCACATAATCACTCTCCAAAGGGGTTATAAAACCCTAACTCAAAAAATCAACCCTAAAAATGAGGAGATTCGAACTATTACCTCAAAATGAAACCTCTGGACTCTGGATCTGTTGGAATCTCACCTCCTCCTTGCTCTTGCCACCTTCTTCTTGCTAAGCAAGGAATACAAAGGCCCAAAATTGACTTATTCTCTCCCAAAACGAATTAGCTCTCTTAGGGTTCTCTCAAGGGACTGGTAGCCGCAATGGGAGGCTGCAAGTGCCCTTAAATAGGCTCTAAACCCGGGGAATTAAGGTTTCATTAAACAGCATATACTAGCCGAGTCCGGACGCGAACCCGTGTCCAAACCGCGATCATACTCGACGAGTTTGACCTCCAACTCGCCGAGTCCTCTCACAAATCACCAAATTTATAAGAATAAATAATACCTGGGAATCCGGGCTGTTACATACATCTTCAGCATTTAATATATATATATATATATATATATATATATATATATGTGTGTGTGTGTGTGTGTGTGTGTATATATATACCAATTTAACCCTCAAAATGTTAGTTTCTAATTCTCTGTTGATAATTACCCAAAATTTATTGTATTTAACTTAGTGCTCTGTAATTAAATCCAAATAAACTTAGGTTCAAGGATGAAAATACCCTTCTTAATCATAACAAATTTGTTGTTTTTCAAAATTTGGTTAACTAATGAAGGTGTAATAGTGAGATTAGAGAGGATTGAAAGTAGAAGGATGCTCTGTATGACTACATGTAAATCTCAATGACATCTTGTGTTTGTAAATGAAATATTTGGCAACCACAATTTGACTATTTTCCAGATGTTCAAGTATTATGAAGGGAATTATCTTCGAGTTTCATAGAGAGTTGACAAGTTTCTAAATCACTGATGATCATGTGATAGGTTTTCAAGATTGGTTTCTTTCACACTAATGTGATCTTTGTTGAAATAAAGATAAAAGAAAATTCAAGCCATATCTTTATTGATTTCCAAGATAGATAGAGTGTTTGCACTCTGTCATAATGGATACTCATGAATTGAAACCTCTTAGCCATGACATATTTTTTTGTTGAGAGAAAGACTCTAAGGTACTGTTTGTTTTTCTATAAAAACCTCTTCAAACCACTTATTGCTGCGCGGCGCAGCACACGCGCAACACTTTCCTTCTCGCAGCAGTTTGTTTTTTGGAAGACTTCAGACCACAAAACATCTGCGCGTGTGCTGCGTGGCGCAGCAGTTGACTTGCCTCTTCTAACCTCTTCACCTTTCATTTTTTTCTAAGTGTTTTTTTAAGAATTTTTGTATAACTTTTTTTTTAATTTTTTTTTTAACTTTGATTTTCTTAAACTTTTATTTACGGATGTGACACAATTTATTTTTATAATTTCCACGATCTTTTTTAACTTGAGTTTTTTAAATTTTTTTTACTGTTTTATTAATAATATTTTCAATTTCAGTTGCATCTTTTTTAACGTGTGTAATTTTTTACGAACTTTGTAGACATCGTTCGCAATACTTTCTTAATTTTTTTATTATTTTCTTTTTTAATGTTTTTTAAAATTAGTTTTTTTTCTAGAATAAAACTATTAGCTTCTTTTACATTTTTTTAAGTTTTTTTTAAAAAAAGTTTTATATTTTTGTTTTTCTACATGTTCTTTTTATTATTATTTCAATTTTTTAAAACTAGAATTATTAAATATTGGTGTTGAGAACTATTTTCAGTTTATAAAATTAGTTTATTTAAATTTTAGTTTACTGCAGCAGTCTGCAGATGTTAAAAAACAAACATGCTTCTTATTATAGGCTGCAGCCGTTTGTTCCACCTCTTCTACTATAGAGAATTGCAGAGGTGGTTCGCAGACTTCATGAATTTTCGCTTCGAAAAAACAAACAGCACCTAAATGAGGCCATGGAAGGGAAAAAAACATGTATATAAAAACCTTGAACAATAGGGTATAGTGTTTTTATATTGTTTTCGTATCTATGAGTGGGAGAAGGATTGAATCCTTGTTATATGTGGAAGGAAGCAATTTTTTGTGTTTTTATTATTGTTTGTTGTGTATTTGTTCGTTCTACAAAAGTTTTTTTTTCCCTAAATTTTGAAGGTTTTGATCTCAATTACCATGAGTTAATGACGCAAGTATTTTATTTAAATTTGAAATTACTTTTTTTTCTAAATTTTGATGGTTGTATCAGTTCGTTCTGCAATAGTTTTGTTTCAGGTTATGTATGTTGTTATCATCTTAAATTTGATCGTTAAGTTTGAAGTAAAAACGACTATTTTTTCCTAAATATCAAGATCACTTCCAATATGTAGGTTATCTGATGTACAATGCATTCATAGAACTCTACCAATGTTGTAAGAATATACATAAGCTTTTGGGGAATATTGAAGATAGCTTTTTTTTAACATGCTAAAAGGGATAAGGAAATTCTTAATAATTACTGATTATTGATCGTAATTTACTAGCACACCAAAATAAACTTCCTTTTTTTCATGATAATGATTGTGAAACGGGAAAGGTATTTGACATTAGTTTTATAATTAGTATTATAATATTTGTCCGCGATAACATCTGTTATATATCATAGCTTCACTTATGAAGAACTTGTGACGAATACTAATCAAATGTGAACTTTTCGTCTTTCATATAAAAACTCTTCTCTCCCATGTTGCACCAGTAGCCGAGGAAGAGGAGAGGGTTTTTTATTGGAAATGTTCAACAAACAAATTTCAATATATGGAATTTATTGTACTTTTTTTTCGCTTAAGTTTTCAAATAGATAATGGACTCCAATGAGAAAATAATAAAATTTTTGCAAGAAAAATGTCAATTTTCCGTAAAGAAAACCGGTTAACATGATCGGACGTGAGAGAATTTAGTATCCCATGGAATTCTTGGACACGCTTAGTGTTAGTTGTTTGCCCCCTCACTACCTAAGACTGAAATTTGGATGCCCGATAATACTGTTACAGAAGCCCGACCCATCAAATGGATTGTGTAACGACATCCTATTGATATGTAAAAGTTTTCAGCACAATGTCATTTATGCCGAAATAGTTGTTGGTCAACATGCTGGAAAGAGGGTATTTTTGCCAAGGATTCCTCTACGTCTGTATTAAAATGACAAGTACTCGTCAAGCCAAAGAGAAAAAGAATTTCCAATTTAATTATGGTTTGTGATGACAATTAATAAAGCTAATGGACAAATGATTACAAATGTAGGAATTTATCTTCCAAAATCGGTTTTCTTGCATTGACAACTTTATATCACATTATCCAAAGGGATATCACGTGTCAATACAAAGTATTGGTGAAGCCTGATGAAGAATTCAATGGCAGTGAAGACTATGCATTAAATGTGGTGTATAAAGAAGTGTTGCAAGATTAATAATGATCAACCACTCATGTGTTCATGTGCATTTGTAAAGAATCCAACTTTTCATTTTTAATTATATCTGAATATGTTTTTGATAGCATGCCTATTATTGATAATTGTTTATATGTAGTAAACTATTTGCGCAAAAACACTAACCCCCATACGAACTAATTTATGAAAAAAAAAAAAAAAATCTCACCCGACGCTTGGCGCGGGTAAACGACTAGTATATATATATATATATATATATATATATATATATATATATATATACATATATATATATATATATATATATATATATATATATATATATATATATATATATATATATATATGCGCTTAAGATTTAAATAATACTCATTATATCTTTAAAATGTAATATACATTAATTACTTTCTTAAAATAACTAAAATGATTGTTCTGGATCAATCATATATGAAAATAATATACAGTTAGAACACTATAACCTATATATATATATATATATATATATATATATATATATATATATATATATATATATATATATATAAGATAAAGTTGGAGTTTTGTTGCGCATTGGTTTGCATCAACTCATCCGTAACTAGATGTCATATAGTGTAATTCCATGTATGACATGATACGTAAAATGTATGATTATATAGTCGAAGTTTATTCATTGGTTTTTTCTTAACAGGAAATGCGACATCTTTGGGACCCTCGATGATTTGATGTTGATATTCATGTTCTAAGTCTAGCCCTGACCAAATTAATGTGTTCAATTAGTTGGTTGGATCTAGTCATCATAAATCAGAAATCGAGAAACATAATCTTGGATTATGAGATTGATTTCTATCCATGTCTTATGTCATATGATAACATGTAGAACAAAAGAATAGATTATCACTTATCTTAGGGTGTCGAAAGCACTATTTACTAGTTATTCAAAATCTATATGTGCAACTGTAGCTTCATGACTTGTCCATGTGGGAGACTCTTGGAATAGGTGTCTATGATCATAACTAAATTTGTCAAGGTCATGACTAAATTGATACAACATTATGGAATAAAAATACAGTCTTTTTTAGGTTTGCCCTCATAACAACAAATTGCTAGAAATGACATTAGGAGAGAGATAAAATGATTTGTTAATATATTATATGATTAATATATTAATTAGAAATAGTTAATAATTTATTAGAAATAGCTGCAACTAATTAATTATTAAACATAGTTAATCTGGAATTAATTAATTGTAATTGTTTAATAGTTGAAAAAAAAACAGGAAATTCTAGATGATACCAAGGCATGGACGGTTTTAAGGAGCATTTTAGGGTTTCTAGAATCATCCTGGTAGCTAATAAGGAGATAATTTGAACTGGGGATTAAATTTAATATTTAATTGTCCAAATCTGGATTTATCTGCAAGTTACCTACTGAATCTCAGATTTTCGAGCCTCGATGAAGGTCTTGTATCCGAAAATGCAAGTGAGATCCGATGCTTCATACCTGAAATACAACACAACCAGTCAGTATTTCTCCAAGATCGGGTCCTGGGAGAACCCTCCAATGGTTGAATTAGTTGATATTCATTATTTGATTTCGATTTGTATGAGAGAGAGAGAGAGAGAGAGAGAGAGAGATCAGCTTACCTTGACGTGTATGTTTGTGTAGTGTATATGTAGTCGAAGATATTTTTACCTTGGGGATGAAGGTAGAGGTTCTAGTCCACTTATCTTGGGAAACAACATGTCTCAGACCATTGTTTGTTGGGAAGGAGCAAAAACTTGTACCTTTTATCTTGGGAAGGATGAACCTGGTTGGCCTAGTCTGAACCACTTGTGATGAGGATGAACTTGTTTGGCCGAGGAAGAACCACTTGTGTTGAGGATGAACTTGGTTGGACGAGGCCAAACCATAACGCCCCCAGATTCGGCCTAGTCAATTTAGAGACAATAAGCATTAAAAATGACATTTTGATAGAAGATTATTTAGAAAATACCATCGAAGACCTTGGAAATTACCCCAATAGAGTGTGTAAGCTTGAGAAATCAAATGAGGCTATATGGTTGAAGAACTTCATCGAAGACCTTGGAATTGTGCCAGCCATAAAGGAGCCAATGGAGATTTCTTTGATAATGAAGGAGCGGTTGTATTGACAAAGGAACCTACAAATCATGGCAGATCGAGGCATATCGATAGAAAATACCATTTTATCAGACATAGAGTAGAAGAAGGACACCTCGTCGTAAAGAGGGTATCATTCATATCCTCTTACAAAGGGTCTGAGTAGGATTAAGCATGTTCAACATGAAAGGAGCATTGGTCGGAAAGATGATATTAGTTTTAGTAGTTGGATAGATATCTAGAAACTTGTAACAAAGTAATGTAATTTATTTTTGATGATTAAATAATGAAGAATTATTTATGAGTATTGTTTACTGTCTTTTTTCAATTGTTTATTATTGTGTTTCATTTTGCATGTTTTACTTCCCGAATAATTAGATTATTCAAACATCCATAGTCGATCACATTTTTGGAAGTTGTGAATTAAGACTGTCATGAATCAGACTGTAGAGTGTCTATAGGATTTAGACATGACAATAGTTTTCCGTAGTATTCATGAGTACTTTAGAAATGGAGAATTGAAGTATTGGATTAACCCATGCACAAAGAATTACTTCATGGAATTTATCACGAGTAATTTTGAGACGATAATATCTTATAATCTTTAAACAGAGATTATTTTTATGCAAATATTTTGTGTGGTTGATAAATTAGATTTTTTAAAAATTAGACTATTTTTTGAACAAAATAAACATCACATGGAGTTTGCTTTTAAATTTTCAAAATGAGAACATAAGATTTAACAACTTATAACTTTAAAATAAAAAATCGGTTTTATTAAAAAGTTAATACACCAAATTTTGAAATTGTAAAATTATTTGTCTAAAGTGGTGATTTTATAGCTTATTAACTCCAAAATATTAATAATAAAATGAAGTTTAATAAGTAATAAATAAGGTTCTATATGACTCAAACTCAAACATAATATTGGATACTATCGTTAAAACTGAACTGCACCAAAATATAGAACCCAATTTTATATTTGAACCTTGAATGTGATTTCTTGGAAAATCGATACCATGATTAATTAGATGCATGAAATTATCATGATATCATATGTTTTTAAAACTAGAATTATGAAATATATAAAGAGACGTTTTCAAACATCAAATCTATGCAATCCATTATGAAGAGCATTCACACATTTGTTGTTTGCACTAGTGGGATAAAGGTCACCTAACCGCTAAGTGTTATCTTTTGATGGACGAGGTGTATTCACGATTTCTATAACCATGTTATAGGCCAATTACACATGTTTTTCAAATTGGATGATTTGGTAGGAAGTCTTTTTGTGATAAAGGTCACCTAGGTAAGATAGTTCTGAGGCATAGATGAGATTAAACATGTTTAATTAAATTTATTATTAGCGATCCCATAAATCTAGGTATTATATAATAAGATATAATTGATAATCCATATCTACCGGATTTGATTCAAATAAATCGGTTAAAGGTCACCTAACCATTTATTGGTTATGCAACTTGGATCCTAGACATTGATAATTAATGTTTGTTGAAACTAAAAGGGTATTAATTACTAAGGATTTTAAATATTGAAAATACTAAATAAATTTTGTTAAAATTTTGTAGACAAATAATCTGTTCTCTTTACCATGATGTATCATTTTCCTTAATGACTTAAATAACATTCACTAGATACAACTTCAATGAAATTCCATACTCTTAAACGTGCTAGTCCTAAACTATTTGCTTTGAGAAACTGACATGTACATGACACTTGGTAAATGCATCACAATGATGTTAAAGATGTTTCTAACATCAAATTAGGAATAGTTATTCTTGACTTCCAGGAAGTCTTGAATAATTTAGATATATATCTAATGAGATAACAGGTTAAGCAATATTCCCATAAATACAGTGATATTTTGTTTTAAACTCTTTCAAACATTGGAATAATTCAAGTCCGAAAGAGTCACCTTGTGTAATCTAAGAGGCCCATGTTTATGGACTGAACACCTTTAAGCCCAAGAAATCCACCAAGGCCCACATAGATGGATCTTGTTTCTTTTTGTGGAGAAACTGGACACTAAAAGAGGATTTACTCCTCTTATCTGGAAAGAAAGTCTGGAAGAGATTAGTACTCCAGGTATCTACTAGATAGAAGTTATACTTTTCATATAAAACATAGGTACTTGGTACTTAAATGTTAATCTAATATTTGTAAATGGCTTGTAGATATATTTATAGAAGAGTAATCGGCTTAACACAATCAAGTTGGAATTGCACTCTCGGAGTTTAGTTTATTAATTATGCTAGGAACATAATATACTTGTAAAATAAAACAATGTTTGTTTTGGAACAATGTATGTTTTAATTTGGTTGGTCTAATATATGTGTCAGTTATTTTAATTTATGAATGATTGACGATTTACTTAAATTGTTATCATAACCATCACCTTCATATTTGAAAATGATTAAAATTCTAATTATGATACTAGATCTCTTAATAAAAATTATAAAGTAAATATCAATGTTTTATAATTAAGAAGTTCTATATGCAAAGTACCTTTTGACTTATACTTGTTTTTAATTAAACTCATCATTGATATTGTTATCTTTATTTTATAAATGACATTCACATATTCCAACTTCAAGCAAGGGGTCTTTGAAGGAAAATAATGTAGCTTATTTGACATATATGGAATCTATTTATATATAAAATATTCCGAATGATATTTTCAGTAGGTAGTAGTGAAAATAAGTTATGGAACTATACATTGTGATGTAATACTTCATTTCTAACGAATGTCTAGGATTAAGCATAACATACCAAATCAAATTTAATAACAACTATAGTGGTTATAGTTATATTTTACATGGTAAAGCATAATTATGAAATCTTTGTTGAAGCTTTCAGATATATAGTTGAATTACAAACAAGTAAGAACTATCTAAAGCCTTAATGATAATAAAGGTTGAATTAAATCTTACATGGTATGATTAACTTTCTAATCGGTAGAAATTTCCTCCTTTTATTTCTTTGGGATAACACCAAGATCACTATCAATTGTACCTTGAGTAAAAATACAAACTAATAAGTAGACAAAACAATTTCTTTATGAGATTTTCTTTGTAAAGGCTCCCTCCCTATCTTATGCAAATGTTTTGTGGTTTTAAAGCCTATGTTGATCTAAAGCTTTTAAACCCAAAATCTATTAGATACATATTTATATAATACTCTAAATATCAATTAGATTATTATATGCAAATCCACCAAGAATAGGTTCCCTTATTCCTCTGATAACTAAGTTAGCAGACAACTGGGTTCTAATAACAAAGAAAGTTGGAGGTACATTGAACTTGAAGCAGCTCAAGAACCATGACCTGATGTAGTAATAGTTGACATTAATTTTAACAAGGATTGTTAAAGTTGAATAATAGATATTCATAAACATAAATTGTTCAAATTAGTGCTAAAAATCATCTATGATTTGAGAAATGTGGAATCTCTGATTGATGAGCTTTTTATTGTTGGTTTCTGGCAAATCTATAAAATACCAAGATGGTTTGTCAAATCTCGAATATGATTAATGACTTAGAGTCATGAACATGAGATATAACCTATGTATGATAATCAAGTATGGTCTTGGTTGAACTTCCTCTATATAACAAGGCTAGAAGGAGTAAGTGATTCTTCTAGAAAAATGCATTACATTGATTACTATACACATTTAAAGCAAGACTTGTTATAAAAGGATTTTCTTAATAATGTTATCCATACAAAATGTCTAAATATTGAGATCCACTTATGGACATAAAGCAAACATCCCAAGGTTGCAATCATCACTTTAATATAAAACCACAAGGTATGTTTTTTTATCAAAATAAATAGAATTTATGTGTTTACTAAGAACTAATGGGAGCATCATGACATTACTAATCTTGTATGAATGAGACATACTTAGTGATAAGAAATTATATTTTGACTATGTCAGGCATTTTCACCTAGATTGGGAATGTGTTTCTAAAATGAATGATTTAGGAAGAACAAGATGCATTCTTGGAACGTAAATTCTATAGAGATAGATAAAATGAATGTTAAAAGATATATATATATATATATATATATATATATATATATATATATATATATATATTTATGTATGTATACACAATATCTTGAAAGGGATCAATACACAAAATTGCTTTGGATGAATCTTAACATTGTCACATGGAACTAATTTTGAGCCAACCTCAAAAGGAACCTAGCTCATAGGTTTGAACTATCTGAAATGATTTATATTCAATTTTCTTGGAAAATGAATCCATCATTTATGCCATAATATGCATAAGAACTGGTATATGATCAAGCTATGAGTATATCATAAAATACCAATTACACACATAGTCAAGTCATCGTATGACTATAGGAACATTTTAAGAGTACTTTAGAAGAACTGAGAGAATGTATATGAGATAATTAGTTTAGAATAAAATCTTCATGTAAAACCTAGATAAGATTCTGATTTCTAAGAAAATACAGACAATTATGAATTATAACTGGAATATGACTTCCTTGTGGGATGAAGAGTAAGTTTAGTTGGAATTAGATCCAAGTAAAGCAAAATGACAGAATCTAGTACAAAATAAGAATACATTACTTTAGAAATTGAAATCAAGTATGATTGGATGAATGACTTCATTAAAAAACTATGTTGATTTCTACCATCCAAGGATCACGTAGAAATCTTTGTGACTTCGAGAGTATACTTAATTGAGCTAATAGACTCTATGTCACGAAAGAACACCAATCATATACTCCAAGATATTTCACTATACCTAGAGTAAGGTCAAATATGAAGCTAGTAGTATTCACAGAATTCACACAAATTAAGTTTAGTCGAGCCCATTAATAAAGTCTTTCTTCTGAGCTAAGTATGAATAGTCACACTTTGTAAAACCCGATCTAATGTATCAATCGAAGTCATTAGAATTGGTGTGCAATCCCAATCTAATGATTAACGCAAAACAATTATAACAAATTACGAACACAATATCGAATCTTCACTTCATACTATATTGATCAATAGTCTAGTACATAAGATCTCTTTGTTTCTCGGTTCTCTCTATATCTCTAGATTCGAAATAAGCTAATTAGAATGAACAACCCTTTTACACAGCTGAAACAATACTATATATACTTAGAGCTAATTACAAACGCCTAGCCCAAAACCCAACCGAAAGCATCATTAAGCCCACCAAAATCACATGGTGATTTCGGTCCAAACACCACCAAAATCATGGTGTTTTAGGTCCTACAACAAGAACTCTAAAAGCTATCAAAAGTAAAGTATAAACCACAAATCATGTCCTAACAATCCCCCCTTTGGCTTATAACTTTCTTTTCTTTTCAATCTTCTCTTTGTTCTTGACTTTTAGCATTAATCATCGACATGAATGACTTTATGTTGAACAGTTGGACTTCATTTAAAATTTGACTTTGAACACACATTAGGTATAGAGGCTTCTTGAATAGTTTTATGAAAATTAGCACGTTATCTTTGAAAAACGTCAGAGATAATTATAAATAGACCGATTCTTATGGATCACTTCAGCAAGATCATAGATAGCAGAAAATTAATTGAGGATGATTCAATGCAATTCGACACATAAGTTCAAATACAGCTTCACCTTGTATCTGGGGTAGAAAGTTTAGGTTTTGAAAAAATAATCTTCACTTCTTGTTCCTTCAATTGAATATTCTTCATCGGTCACATATGCGTATTGAAAGGTAACCATGACTAAAAAGTCTTTTTGGATCACAGAGTCATAAAGACCCTTCTCACTACAGTTGTTCAAGGACCCAGCCTTGGCTCAGATGGAGACTACTCGCAGTATCTGTGTGAACACGGAGGAACACATTGTGATTTGTTGAGTATTGGAGAACTACTCGTGGCTATTTTTGATGTTAGCCCCTGCATATCCTTGATCAAATATCTCAATATAGTTTTTCAACTTAACAAGTTAACTTGGCCCTTGGCGAGACGTTCATTGGTTTTTGAATCTCAGTACAGTGTACCATTCTAGTGCCAGTGAGAATTAATTAAGAATAAATCACAAAACCACCTTGTGACAAAAGTATCCGAACACATATTTCCACAGTGTAACATGACACGAGGTCAAGGCCCTTTGGCGGGAAATTCAGCGATAATCGTGCCTTGCGAGGTCCATCGCCCTAGTGCCAATAATCGTTAATTCCTTACCTGCGGAGAATGTATCTAAGAATACATTTGAGTCTCTGTATTTTTGCATGACAAAAATTTTCAAGACCCTAGGCGAGATGTTGTTAAAAAGATACTGCCTAACTGACAGTTTGTATAATTTCATTTCATCAATTTTGTGAATACGACAGTTCTTAGAGAGAAACTGGCTAACTGACAATTTGTACGATTTCATGCCTTCAATTCCTTGTGAAAGTAGTGTGAAGTGTAATTCCATGAATTCCTTTCAAGATCTATTTTTTCATAGTGTAAATCCTAAATTTTCTTATGTATCAATCATATCCATTTGATAGTGAGGAATCCCAATCAAACAGATGATGCCAGATGAAAATAGAAGAGAAGGAGAAGAAGAATAAGTGAATTTATGATGTATTCAATGAATAGAATTATGCTCCATACTCATAGTATACACACACTAGTTCTTCTCACGGCTGTTCACGCCCGTTGTGAACGGGTTCATTTCTTATGTATCAATCACATGGGTTGTGAACGGGTTCACGCCCGTTCACGGCTGTAAACACAACCGCAAACACTTATTACATGACTGAAAAAATACATTTTGCTATAAAAGTAAAGTATAAACCAATATTTTTGACCCAACAATCTCCCCTTGGTTTATAGCTTTCTTTTCTAGTTGACCCAAAAACTCCCCCTAAAAATGTAGCTGGCTTTTCTTGTCAATCTTCATTTGGAGTTTGGCTTTAGCTTTAATCTTCGATATCTTCACGACTTCAAGATGAACATATGAATCTTCAATAAATGACTTCATCTCGAGCAGTTGGGCTTTTCTTCAGAATTTGACAATGAACGCACATTGAATGAGGAGGCTTCTTGTACTGATTCTTGAAAGATAGCGCATTCAGATTGAGAATCGTCAGAGAGAATATCAGAGAGAATGAATCTTCTGGATCACTTTAGCAGGTACAAAGATAGCAACAAATTGATTGAGGAGGCTTTAATGCAATTTGTCTTATAATCTTCAAGTGTAGCTTCACCTTGCTTCTGGGGTGGTTGAAAATTTGAATGTTGAAAGAATAATCTTCATTTCTTGCTCTTTCGAATGAAAATTTTTCGATGATCACGGATGAAGCCTTGTCTTAGAAAATCTCGATACAGTCTCCATGAGTCTCATCTATATCTAAATTCACTTTTCAAGACAAAATGAAACTAAAAGAAAACTTAAAACAAATTTTTTGAATTTTTCATATTTTATGAACAAGAAATAAAAAAAATAACACTATTCTTGGATTTTTAATTTTCTGATTTTTGTTTGATTTTTAAATTTTCTGATTTTTGTATGATTTTTTTAATTTTATTAATTCTCCCCCAAAATTTGTGCATAGAGGAAAACTATGAACAAATTTAATAAAAACAAAAATAACTGTGATCAAAGTTGTGAGACAGTCTTAACTTTGTTTATCAGTAAGTTCACCTTCATGAAGATCTAGTCAATTGATGGTATTGTGGTCCACTTAAACACGAAGAATATTGAGAAACTTTTCTAAATAAATCATTTAGCTGACGACGACCACGGGTATTGTAACAACCCGAAATTGTCCATCGCCAAAAACCTGTTCTACCCATAAAAATTCGCCGTTTATCAATTCGTTCTGATTTCGTTTTGGGTTAAATGATTTAAACTTATATGTTTTGTTATAATCTAATGAGTGTCCCAACCCCTTAGGAACTCATGAAATTAGCCCAAATTGTTTATTTCAGAAATTATAGAAACGTCCCCGCCGGGTTACGGAAACTTAATCGGGTGCGACCAAAAGCCCCGTTTAATGCCGGTATCAGGTAGAATTCCTTCGTGTCCAAGTTTTGGGACCTACTTAAATGTGTTCAAGATTTCATTTGAAGCTTTTGCTTCATCTCTCTACTCTCTCTCTAACCTCTCTCCTCAACCAAGTTTAAGGGTCCAAAATCATCAAAATTTAAGCTCCAAATCACCAAGGTAACTACCCTAACTCCTAGTATAACATCTTAGGCCTTCAAATTCGATATCAAATCATGGAATAGGACCCTATTCATGAGTTTACGGCCCTAGAACAGTCCTAGGCTGTGAACTCACATAAAATGGGTTTTGGAGCCCAAAAACCCTTCCAATCGACCTTTGGAGCTTAAATATGGCTTAATGGCTTAATGGAATGGACTTAGAACGCCTTAAACATGGAATTTGAAGAGTAAACATGAGTTTACTGCCCAAGAACATACTTGGGCCGTAAACTCATATAAATGGGGTTTTTATGCCCTTAAGCCCCTCCAAAACACCAATAAGGCTTAGATACGACTTGTAGAATTATGGAATTGGCCTTGGAACACCTTGAACATCAATTTAGAGGAGTAAACATGATTTTACTACCCAAGAACATGCTTGGGCCGTAAACTCATTATCATGGGGAGTAAACTCCTTTTTAGTGTGTTAAAATGCCATTTACACACACAATAAGCCTTGGGATAAATTCTAGAAGTGACCACAAACAAGATTTGGACCTTAAGACATATTAAATCCCTCATCTAAGGAGTTCACTACCATGAGGGGGTTCATGGGCCGTAAATTCCTAAAAACATGCCAAAAGACCCCTAAAAATTCATACAAGGCTTGGAAAAATTGATTGGAATCACATGTGATTGATTAAGGACCAAAACATTAAGGATTTGGTATGAGGGGGGAGTTTACGGCCGTAAACTCCATGTTTACTGCCGTAAACTCCAATAAATGGTCCATAATTATGTTTAATCCATTCCAAGGCCCTAGAATTGATCCTAGCACATTTTCCCAAGTGGTATAAGACCATTTTGCATCATAAAACACCCCACCATGAGTTTACGGCCATAAACTCATGGGGAGGGGGTCATTAGGGCCGAAATCTCTTGAAGAGTAAACTCCATATCCAATCCTTATGTGACTTCAAACGCCACCCGGGTCCTTCCAAACACTTGTAAGGGAGTGTTTCCGCAACGAGAAGTGTTTGTCTCTACCAAATAAATAATCTAAGTCCTAATTAGATACAAATATGTATCTTTTCATAATTCATAGGAACCCCGTGCGTTTGCAAACCCAGAAACGACGTTTAGGATCCGAGCAGACACGTTCCTCGTCCGGTGAGTTCATACCCCTACCCTTTTTAAATGGTTTTTCAATGTTTTCAGGGGGGGGGGATACAAGTAAATTACAAATGTTTTCAAAACATAACATTGATGAATTTCAATAAATATCTGGCAAATTATAAATATTTTTACCCCTTATGTATTATGCTGAGCATAAGGGATGATTTATCAATCACAACTATATGAATTTCAGTTAAGGAAATAACCAAACTAATCAAATTATTATGGGAATAATTTTGGGTTCTTTAGTTCTCGTTTCATCGCATATTGATATATATAAAGTTTATTAGATAAACTATGTCTGATTCAGTTTATCTCCATTTCACTTAGTATATATTGCTAGATAATTTCATTGTATATCAATCTTCTATCTTTAAATCTTATATCTAGTACGGGATGGTAATCCCATGGTTTTTAATCTATAGGTTTCATATCTATTGCAGGATGTTATTCCTATGGTTAGAATCTATATCTAGTTCGCGATTGTAATCCCATGATTTTATCAAACTATCTTATATCTAGTTCGGGATAGTAATCCCATGGTTTTGAAACTATATCTTGTACGGGATGATAATCCCATGGTTTTGAATCTATGTCTAGTCCGGGATGGTAGTCCTATGGTTTTCAATCTATATTTTCATATACATCAAACTATCTTGTATCTAGTCCGGGATGGTAGTCCTATGGTTTTCAATCTATATTTTCATATACATCAAACCATCTTGTATCTAGTCCAGGAGGGTAGTCCCATGGTATTAAATCTATATTTTCATGTATATCAAGCTATCTTATATGTAGTACGGGATGTTAGTCCCGAGGTTTTCAAACTACTTTTCATCTACAGTTCACGAATATTAAAGTATTTTTATATCTAATTCGGGATAGTAATCCCATGATTCTCAATATATAGTTTTGTGAATTAAACTATACTCTGTGATATTCAATCGGTCTTGTATTTAGGAAAATATGGGATTTTCCTGGGGTAACATATAACGCGTAATTGAACTAGTAATGAAGGATAACTAAACTGTTTTACATAAGAAAATATGGGATTTTCTTGGATAACAAACCTTTTCGGAAAACTAAAGGAGACTAGTACATATTCAGAAAACAAACATCTTATGAACTCACCAGCTTTATGCTGATTTTCAAACCGCTTGTATTCTCAGGTCCGCATTAGACAGGTACCCGGAGATCTCTTTTGGTGAAGACGGTGCGCACAGAAGACTCGTCTCATTTTGTTCATATTTATATTTTGTATCACACTTGTACAATTTACTTTTGAAACAAATGTAAACTTTCAAATATATGTAATGTAATGGTTGTTTACTTTGATTACTATGTGCATTGGATTTGATACTCAACGTGGAGTCAACCCCGGAAATGTTTCCACCTTTGGTTTTCGAGGTGTGACAGGTATTGTTGTCCACTTAAATTAAGCAGCAAGATCTACAGACAACCTCTAAATGGTTCAATTTTAGTTTCACTAGAACGTGTTCCCCACTTCCTGATATACCCTTATTATCAAGAACTTCCAAAGAACTCCTTACTTTAGGTGAATAGACAATTGTTAAGGAGTAAGTTAGATTTAGAAATAGGTGTATATGTTGTGTCCCAGGTCGGATCTCTTTCAATCATGCAGAGGGGACAACACATTACTAACAAAGATAGAGGGTTATAGAGATAGTAGTGTGCATATGTTGTGTCCCATGTCGGATCTTCCGATCACGCAGAAGGGACATCATACGGCTAACAAATAGAAATAGTTTCATAGATAAGGAGGTGCGTAGAAATAGAGTTGCTTATGTTGCATTCCAGGTCAGATCTCTTCCAATCACGCAGAGGAAGATGATGGGATTTATGCATAAGAACAATCCTATGTGCTCATACAAACCCTAATGCTTGGATCTAGGTTTCTCTATTATACATTCAATGAATCCAAGACATACAAACCCTAAACTAGCATACATATTTCATAATTTAACATATAGAATCAGATCTGGGTGTTTACCTCTTCAAATAGTGGCTTGAATCTTCTTCTCTTGAACTTAGAGTCACAATTGTAACTCCTCTAGCGGATCACAAACACCACAAGAAAGAAGGTAACTTTGAGAGAGGAGGGAGGATGCTAATTTTCGGCCCTAGGGTTTCTATTGGAAGCAAGGGGCCGAAAATTGGAGCCTTGGGGTCTTATTTATAGTGTAGGCTACTAGGGTTTCAGTCTAAACCCTAATGGACAACTTAGCCACGAAGCAGCCCAAGGAACCTTCTGGAATAAGGCCCTTGGACGAAAATATGATGTCTCTCATCATAATTTCATTCCCCCTTAGTCCATTAGGTTTCCCAGCCCAAAGCTCAACTATCACACATTTGATAGTTTATGCCCCTTTATTTAATTAATCTCTTTTAGTCACCAAATTAATTCCTAATTAATTTATGACCAATAATAATTAAATAAATATGATTTCTCCCTTAATATATTATTCTGATAATATATTAATAAACCATAATATCCTCTCTCTCTCTCTCTCTCTCTCTCTCTCTCTCTCCCCTCAAATTACCTTGTCAAGTTACTTTGGTGAATGCAACCCAAAAGGACCATGCACAACCGGATCAAAATACATACCAAATATAGTTACGGACTTTGACACTAGTCTAATAGTCTCACACTTGGATAAGTCTAGTAAATATATCTCATATATGACTTCAGGATTCGATCAGCAATCGTAGCTCTTCTATGCTTCTGTCAACTCTGATCAAAAACTAGTCCTTCAGATAAGGGATCGTATAATCCTCTGTTCTACATATCATGCTGACAAAACTTATTGTCCAACATTTGTTCCTCGATCTCTGATTTATTCGACATAGAATTTAGTTGAACACATCAACTTCATCCTGACCGGCCCCGGCACATAAGTCAAATCAAATCATCGAGTGGCCAGATCTCGCTTTTATCCTCTTAGAATAAAAGGAACGGAAAAACTTCGATATATATGCTTTTATCATTCACTAGTTAAGTCTCACACAATAATGTGTTTTATAACATCAAGTTACTGATGCGTTTTCACATTATCAATGTATAATCAACTAGCAAACAATAACCATATCTATAAGTTTAAATATTATATGATTTTATCATCTTTCGATCACTCGTGATACCTTTCAAGAAGTGATACCAGCACACACGGGTTTATTCCGATGCTCAAATCACATTTCATAAGCACTCATGAACTTTGTAGCAATCCTTTGCAATGTCTAAATCCTTTTAGACAATCTACAAACAAATTCATGACAATCTTACTTCATATCTACTTCCAACATATGAGCTATTGTGGACTGTTTGAATAATCTTATTATTTAGGAAGTGAAAATATGCAAAACAGAAACAATAGATAAATAATCAACACAAGATAGTAACCTTTCTTATAAATAACACACCTTTATCTAATCATCAAATGTTGAATACAAAATTATCTATTACAAGTTTCCTACCTATCTAATCTAAACTAATATATTCCTTTAGCCCAACGCTCCTAGCATGCTGCAAATGCTTGACCCTACTCAGTCCCATCATAAGGGGATCTGCTGGGTTATCTTCTGACGATACCCTCTTCACAACGAGGAGTCCCTCTTCTACCCGATGTCTAATAAAATGGTATTTTCTATCGATATGTCAAGTTCTGCCATGATCCCATGGTTCCTTGGTTAAGGCAACCGCTCCTTCATTATCACAGAAAATTTCCATGGGCTCCTTTATGGATGGCACAACTCCAAGGTCTCCAATGAAGTTCTTCAACCATATAGCCTCTTTTGATGCTTTTCTTGCCACAATGTAATCTGATTTGCATGTTTGAATCAGCCACGGTCTCTTGCTTGGAACTTTTCCAAGTCACTGCTCCTCCGTTCAGGGCAAAGACCCAGCCCGACTGTCAACGATAATTATCCTGATCTGTCTGAAAGCTAGCGTCACGGTACCCTCGTACCCTTAAGTCATCACTCCCACCGAGGACTAGAAACCATTCCTTGGTCCTTCGTAGGTACTTAAGAATATTCTTGACAACAATCCAATGCGCTCTACCAGGGTTCCCTTGATATCTGTTGACCATGCTCAAAGTGAAGGCCACATCAGGGCGAGTACAAGTCATAGCGTACATGATAGAGCCAACTGCGGAAGCGTAATGTATCGGCTCATATCAGCTATCTCTGCCTCTGTACTCGGGCATTGAGTCTTACTCAACTTGGTATTGCTTTGGATTGGCAATTCCCCTTTCTTGGAATTTTCCATACTAAAATGCTTTAGTACCTTATCTAAGTATCTATCCTAATTGAGTCCTATCAGTCTTTTACTTTTGTTTCTTACTATCCTTATTCCCAGAATATACGCAACCTCTCTGAGGTCCTTCATAGCGAAACACTTCCTAAGCCAAGACTTGACCTCCTGCAAGGTTGGGACGTCGTTTCCTATGAGCAGTATGTCATCGACATACAATACGAGGAAGCTCACTATACTCCCACGGGCCTTGACATCCACACATGACACATCTTCACTTCGCAAAAAACCAAACTCTTTGACCTTCTCATCAAAACAACGATTCTATCTGCGAGACTCTTGCTTCAATATATAAATGGATTTCTCAATATTACACACTCTATTTGGATGCTTCGCATCGACAAAACCCTCTGGCTGATTCATGTAAACATCATTAGCCAACTTTCCACTAAGAAAAGCGGTTTTCACATCCATCTGCCATATTTCACAATCATGAAACGCCGCTATTGCGAGCATCACCCTAATAGACTTTATCTTGGCAACTGGCGAGAAGGTCTCATCATAGTCAACTCCAGGAGTTTGAGTAAAGCCCTTCGCAACCAATCGTGCTTTATAGGTGTGCACATTCCCATTCATGTATGTATTCTTCTAGAAGATCCACTTGCACTTGACTGTCTTACGACCTGGCATATTAACAACCAAATTCCAAACTTGGTTGTCATACATGGACTGAATCTCGCTGTCCATTTCCTCTTTCCACTTAGCAGACTCTGGGCCTACCATGGCTTCCTTGTAGCTGCTAGGTTCATCCAAATTTACTAGTGTACTATCACTAATAAATGTATCCCCTTCAGTAGTAATATGAAAACCATAAAACCGGGGTGGAACACTAGCCCTACTGGAACGTCTAAGAGGTAAGGACTTGTCAACAGGTTCAACAGGAGTTTCCTCCTCAGGTTAAGTGCCAGTGTTAGAAGTTCCTTCATCGCTTTGCTCTTTACTCTCTTCAAGATCAATTTGCCTCCCACTGTCCTCTTGGCTTATGAGTTCAGTTTCTCGAAAAACCCCTCTCCACGCAACAAAGAAAACATTGTCACTCGGTCTGTAAAAGAGATAGCCAAAAGACTTTTGTGGATAGCCGATGACATAACACTTCTCACTACGACATTCGAGCTTGTCATGAGTCTCTCTTCGTACGAAAGCCTCACAACCCCAAACCTTGATACGTGCCAAGGAGGGAGCTTTCACTGTCCACATCTCGTGAGGTGTTTTTGCGACCTTCTTGGTGGGAACTAAATTTAGGATATGGGCAACCGTATCTAAGGCGTACCCCTAGAAAGCTATCGGTAACGAAGCCAGACTCATCATAGAACGAACCATGTCCAACAAGGTCCGATTACGTCTCTCAGCCACACCATTCAATTGTGGCGTTCTCGTATGCGTCAATTGCGAAACGATTCCGCATTCCTTTAGATACTAGTGAAACTCAAGACTTAGGTACTCTCCTCCTCAGTCTGACCGAAGCATCTTGATTTTCCTGCCCAGCTGATTCTCCACTTCATTCTTAAATTCTTTGAACTTTTCAAAGGTTTCTGATTTTTTCTTGATTTAGTAGATATATCCATATCTGCTATAATCATCCGTAAAAGTCACGTAGAATCGGCAAACATCCCTTGTGGTGGATCTAAAGGGCCCACACACATCGGTGTGTATGAGATCCAATAGACCCTCACCCCCTTCACAAGTGCCAGTAAAGGGTGACTTGGTCATCTTCCCAAGTAAGAAAGATTCACACATGTCATCGTCCCTAAGGTCGAATGACTCCAAGACTCCATCCTTTTGGAGTTGGGTTATGCGTTTCTTGTTTACATGGTCAAGGCAACAATGCCACAAGCATGCTTTGTCTAAACTATTGGACGAATCAATATTCAACACATCATTTCCTAAATTATCAACATCTAACACAGATTCATAAATCCCATTACAAGGTAATGCATTGAAATAAAAAACACCATTCAAATAAACATTAATAGAACCATTACTATTATCAAATGAATATATGAAACCTTGTTTATATAATCCATGAAAAGAAATGATGTTCCTTGCCATATATGGCGAATATCAACAATTATTTAAATGTAATCCTAACCCATTACTCAACACTAAATAATAAAATCCGAATTTGGTCACAGGCGACGATCTTTTGTTTCCCATAGTCAAGTTTATCTTCCCATGTTCCACCTCCCTACTTCTTCTTAGGCCCTAAAAATCAGAACAAATGTGGAAACCACATCCTGTATCAAGAACCCATGAAGTAGCAAGTGATAAGTTGTTAGATTTAATAGAATACATACCTGCATAGGTGTGCTTTATCTTCCCATCTCTAATGTCCTGAAAATATTTGGGGCAGCTTTGTTTCTAGTGGCCCTTCTTGTGGCAATAGAAGCACTCTGCTTCCTTAGGGTCAGAGGAGGGTTTAGAAAAACCTGCTTTAGTCCCACTAGACGATTAACCATCACGAGATTTTCCCTTTTGGTAGCTCTTTCAAGGAGCCTTCCTCTTCTTTCCCTTCCCTTGGCCAATTGCCAAGACGGGAGCAGCCATAGCAGGGGATGAGGCAACAAATTTGTCCTTGAGGTTGCTCTCAGGAGTCCTCAGTAGTCCTTGAAGCTTACTCAAGGAGACATCCTCCTTGTTCATTCTGAACTGGTTGTAGCAGGTAGGCCAGGAGTGGAGGATGATGTCGATAGCCAAATCCTCATCAAACTTAACATTAAGTTTGAGAAGACGATCAACATACCTCTGCATTTTCTGCAAATGCGAGGTTAGGGATTCTTCACTCCCCATCTTAGCAGTGATCATGTTAGTAATCATCTCATAGTGCTCTTGCCTTCCGCTTTGGTGGTTGTTGAAAAATGTTTTTGTATGTGACCATCACTGAAATAAGACGAACTATTTTTATTTTTATCTAACAAATATTATCAGTTATTTCAGGTTGCGTGGATTCGTGCTTAACTATGAAATACAAAAATACGCAAAAGACGAAATACGCAAAGACGGAAAAATAGCCGCATATTTGGTCGTTTGAAGACAAAACACATCAAGAGATAAAAATTATCAAGATTTCAAAGCCTCAAGGGGCTATTATGAAGATTCAATTATCTTAAATGAATTTATGAGATACATTCTCACGTTCCCTGTCAAATGAAGAAACAAAGAAAAATAATCACCTACCTATCTAGCTTCTAAAACAAATATCTTCAACTTGATAGTCAAAGTCAACAAAAGAAAAGTCAAGGATGAAGAAGAAAACACATACCCATGTTTTTGCTCCTAGTCCAACTATAACTTGCAGCCCCTGTACATGAAAACCAAGTTAAACTCAAGTGCTTAAGATATTTGTTTCAAGTATATGTATACATGAGTTTTGTAGTGTTAGATAGTGTGTGTGTTCATTTTTCTTTGTAATTCCATAGAACATAAGACTCTCTCAATCAGCAAACGACAAACATCAAGAACATCAAGCTCAACAAGTTAAATAAAGAACACTATCAACCATCTTCATCATCTTCATCAAAGGTTCTTCATCAAACTTTAAGATCATCATCTTCACCACCATCACCACCTTATATCAACCTCCAAACAACCTCAAAATAATCTCCAAACACCCTCCAAATACCCTCCTTAAACCTCCTCCAAAAACCCTTTCAAATCACCACAACCATCACCACCTTGCTGTTTTTCGACATCAGAATTTGCATGTTAGAAAACAAAAAAACCGAGCACAACACAACCAAAATACTACTAGGGAGATTTTCACCATCAATTCTTCAGAACCTTATCTAAATCTAGAAGTTTTTTGTGGACGATTTTGACCAAGGGAAACCACAAAGAGATGCGAGATTGAATTGGCTATCCAGAGAGATTTACTCCGAAAATCTACATTCATCACCACCCAAAGCTCTTTCAACATCACCATCTTTGCTACCTTACACCACCAAACTACAACATTATTACACTTCCTACCACCCTCCAAATGCCCAATCCAACCTCATCAAAACTCCTCAAAACAACCAATATCCGTATACAAATACATGACCCGTGTACTTTGCACTGTTTTGTAAACAACCCATTTTACATGAAAATAAACTTTGTGTTACTTATCAAATATCGGATTGATCTTTGAACAAATATCGCCCAGTCGTTCCAATAGTCCCAATATCGACCAGTCGTTCCGAAAGTCAAAATATCGACCAGTCGTTCCAAGAGTCCCGATATCGACCAGTCGTTCCACGAGTCCAGTTCAATCAATTTATTGACGAACCTACTTGATATATATTTATATAATTATATACTTTATTATAGCTTTATGTCATTTAAATATAGTCATTTATATTATTTATAGCTTTACGTCATTTAAATATAGATTTATATTATTATAGCTTTCAGTCATTTATAGCTTTCATATTTATACTTATTCCGCAATTATTATTATTATTATTATTATATATATATATATATATATATCTTATACTTTTAACTCATATATCTGTCACACAGTAACTGGTAACCGAGCCTTTTGTTGTGGTGATCAGATTTTTATATTCCCAACAATCGGTATCTGAGCTGATATAAAAGAATATTTTCCAACAATTGGTATCAGAGCTTGTGTGATTTACCTTCAAATTGTTGTCAAAAAACTTTTGGTTATAGCGTTTATAAACCTTCCACAAGATTTACTTTAAAATTTTCATTTTAATATCACTTGTTCAAAATCCTTTAAAAAAAATTTCAAAAAAATGTCTTTGGCAAATTACTCCAACATGAACTATGTCTCCATTGCAAATACCTTAGGATCTGGTTCACGGGCACCCATACTTATTCCTAAAGAGTATAATTCGTGGGTTGGCGGTATGAATCTTCATCTTAACGCTATAAATGAAGATATCTGGAAGTGTGTAGTAGGAACATATACTACTCCAAAAAATATGGCTACTCTTGCTACAAATCAAGCCACTCAAACCGATATCATAAGAAAGTTGGAACTCCAAGCCAAAAAGGAACTTGTGTCTGGAATACCTCACATTATTCTAAGTCAAATGGATAACATTATGTTGTTAACCGTAAATCAAATTTGGGAAAATTTGAAAAATCGTTTTTGTGGAAATAAAAGAATTATTGGAAACAAAAGAACATCTGTTTTGAATGAATTCGATAATATCAAAATGCTTTCATCTGCATTGATGATGCTCACGATAGGTTCAATCTTATTATGGTCAAAATGAAAAATTTGGGTATCAAAAAGACACAACACGAGATAAATCTCAAGTTTTTAAACAATGTTTTCCAAAGCTGGAAAATCGTTAAACTCATTATTTAGGGAAATCCAGCTATTCATACAGAAACTTTGTACGATTTGTGTGGAGAACTTCAATCATATGAATCCTCGATTAACCACTACAGCTTTTGGAGGACCACTTGCTCTTGTGTCCACAACTTCACAAAAACAAATACCTTTCAATGATCAAAACTTTAATCATTTTAATCAGGCTACATCTTTTCAAAACCAAACCTTACAGTCTGATTCGAATGATGAAGTAGATTATCAACAACTATGTGCATTGGTTGCAAACACAAATCTTCAGAGATTTCTCCCAAATCATGGTCAATCAAATCTTAGACCAAACTTTCAAAACATACCATCCTTTGGACAAAATAATCCAGGGTTTCAACCAACACCTTTATTTGGACAAAACAACTCAGGTTTTCAACCTAGACCTTACTTTGGACAAAATTCTCAAAGACCATCCATCCATAATAACTCAAACCAAGGTTTTCAAAATCAAGGATTTCAAAACGATCCCAACTCAGGTCATAATCACAATCCAAAAAATAGTTTTCAAAATCAAAACAGAGGTTTCCAAAATCAAGGTTACAACAATCAAAACAATGGCTTTCAAAACAACCAAAATTTTGGATTACAACAAAACCATTCCCAGCCTTCCCAACAAACCCAAACTCAAGCACCTGAAAGACTTCCAGTTAAGATTCAAAAGGATGAAACTGATGAAGAAATGATCGTTTGTCACAACTTCAAAGGAACAAATCACTATGCTAGAGAATGTCGAGCCAAAAAAACAAAATGAAAGACTCAGCATACTATGCTCAAAGAGCCAATGAACTGAAGAAACTGGAAAAACAAGAAAAACAAAGAGCATTGATGGCAATCCATGAACCAAGCGTGGAATACTAGCCAACTTCTGATGACGAAGCTGACAATGAACCAGCACAATCAAACTTCTGATTTGTAGCTGGTGTTGACATACCTTCAAGAGCTCCCAACGTCATACAACAGGTATGGTCTATGATCTCTGAACTTGGTTTTTCCAAAACAATTTTTACGTCCCACATAACCAAAATTGAGAAAAGTATAGAGGCTGATCTCAAAACATATCATGACACAATGGTCAATTATGATATTTGCAAATTTGAGTTACAAACCTTGCAACTCAAATTTGGAGAAGCAACAAGAATAAAAAGCAACTTGGAAAGAGACGTTGAAAGAAAATCAGAAGATTATAATCACGTCTTGGAACAATTAAATCAGACCCTAATTCAGAAAATGGATTTGGAACTAAAAAATCAGTCAGTCATTTCTTTTGAAATAAAAGGTGTTTTAGAAATGGAAATCCTTCAATTGAAACAAGACTTTCAAGAATCAACTGACAAATACAATGTTTTAAATGAAAAACTGACTAATTCTTTAAAACAAATCAATTCTTTTAAAACTGAGAATAAAAGACTGATATGGAATATGGATTCTATCAAAGTTGCTAGAAAACTAAGTGATGATATTTTCACCAAGGCAAACACCTTAGGAACTAGCAAAATTGATACGAATTACAGACCAGGAATTGGAAGAGAATCCTTTGAAATTGAACAAGCAAAACAGGAGAAAATGACGAATTGTGAAAACTCTGAATAAACTCTACCAGATCTTTTCACATCTGTTAATGAGGAAGATTCAGATGACGAAACAGTTATCAACTGTAGCTCAGATGATACTGCTTTCACTGTTTCCAAAAAGTCTTTCAAAAGAGTTGTAAAATCTGAAACAGACTCTGCTAGTTCTTTAACTCACCAAATCAAACATACCGACGGAACCACCAAACATAAAAACCTTTTGAATGGAGAAAATTCCTCTTATGAGGATGGTAGTACTTCTACACCAACTGCTTTTCATACAATGAGTTCATCAATTGTTGGAAAAACTAGTCCGGGACAAAAAATACTCCAAGAAACAACAAACAACACAAAAAATCCATTCAAGTCACCAAAACCCCACTTATCAAGCCAAACGTTTTTGACAACCAACCAAAGAAACCATTTCAACCCTACGTCACACCTCAAAAACAGGTTTCCAAACAAAAACCTTTTGAAAACCGTTTTCAAGATATTACTTTTAATCATTCATGGAACTTTGAAAAACCATCACATCAGAAAGCTTTAAACCATCATCATCAAAAAGCTTTTCAAAACCGCCCATCACATCCCAGATATGAAGAAAACTTTCACCAAATCACAGATCTTATCTACCCACAGATTTTCAAAAAAAAAATCATATTTTGGCTAAACTTGATAAATCAAATCAAACCTCAACCATTCCATCCTCATAAATCAAACCCTTACAACAATGTGAGGTTAAATGCTAGAAATTCATTAAGCAAAGAACCTACAATAACAACTGACAAACCAGGACCCATTCAGATTTGGGTACCTAAACTTTCTGTCTGATTGCAGGTACTTAATGCTGGAGAACCCAATGATGATACATGGTATATCGATAGTGGCTTCTCCAAGCATATGACAGGAAACCGGAACTATTTATGTGACTTTAAACCTATACAAACCAATCAAGATGTTACCTTCGGCAACAACATGACAGCAAAAATCAAGGGTTATGGAAGCATAACAAATGGTAATTTTACCATAAAGAAAGTTGCCTTTGTTGATGACCTGAAACACAACCTCATCAGTGTTTCTCAATTGTGTGATAACAATCTTGAAGTTATATTCACCAAACAACGAAGCTTGATCATGGTCGCCAAAACCAAAGATGTTATAGTTGATTTTGACCGTGCCGGAAATATGTATCCACTTGACATGGATCTTATCTATGGTAAACCCGATATATGTCTGCTATCTAAAGCCCCAGCAGATATTAGTTGGTTATGGCACCGCTGCCTTTCCCATCTAAACTTTGGGTACATCAACAAATTGATCGGTGATGATCTTGTTCGAGGGCTACCACTTCTGAAGCTGGATAACGAAACTCTTTGTGCCGCATGTGAAAAAGGAAAACTTTCCAAATCAACTCACAAAAGCATATCAGAATCTAGTGTATCCGAACCACTAGAATTGTTGCACATAGACCTTTGTGGCCCTGCCAAAATCCAAACCATACAAGGGAAGATGTACATTCTTGTTGTCGTTGATAGTTTCTCGCGCTTTACTTGGGTCTCTTTCTTAAGACTAAAATCAAAAGCACCTGAAGAGATGATCAACTTCATCAAAAAAATCGAACTGAAGCTCAAAAGACCTGTTCGAAGAATCCGAAGTGATAATGGTTTAGAGTTCAAAAACAAGACTCTATATTCATTTCTCAAAGACAAAGGAATTGAACACAACTTCTCAGCCCCATACACTCCACAACAGAACGGTGTTGTCGAAAGAAGGAACATAACTCTATGCGAAGCTGCAAGATTGATGCTTATCTTCGCTGATCTGCCACAATACTTCTGGGCAGAAGTAATAGCCATAGTTTGCTACACTCAAAATCGTTCCTTAATCCATAAACATCTTCATAAAACACCATATGAAGTCATTAACAACCGAAAACCAAACATCAAATTTTTCCATATTTTTGGTTTTCGATGCTTCAAAAAGTACAATAAAGATCACCTTTCAAAATTTGAATCAAGGTCGGATGAAGGAATTTTCCTTGGTTACACGTTTTCCTCAGCTGCTTATCGAGTACTGAACAAACTTACCAGAGTAATTGAAGAAAGTACTGAGGTTCATTTCGATGAATTTTATGTTAGGAAATTGGATCGTGAACATTTTTGTTCTAAAATGATTGATAAGATTTTCCAAAATCCAATTCAACAAACACCTTCTCCTGACATAGACATTGAAATCGATCTTGAATTACTTTTTGAACAACCAAAAACCGCTTATAATTCTGAACTTCTATCTACTTCATTTGATCCTACAGGAACACCCACGGAAGGAACTCCACAAAAAAAAAGCAAAATGATGCAGATCAATTCGAGGGGGAACCACCAACATATACTTCCTCTTTGGAACAAGCACCAAATCCTCCTTTGAACACCCCATCCCCAAATAGCCAAAACAATCCCGATGCATCATTTATGGGGGAACCTTCAAACCTATTCCAAGATGAAACACCCAGAGAAGAACAATGGGATACTGAAACTCCAATTATTATAGCGGATGAGAATCGCTTAATAAAGTGGACCATAAATCTTCCTACAGACCAAATCATCGGAGATACCAACTCAGGCTTTCAGACTAGAGCCGCATCCACAAATGAATGTTTATTTGGAGCCTTCTTATCCATGACTGAACCCAAAACCATACATTCTGCTATAAAAGATCCAGACTGGGTAAAAGCTATGCAAGAAGATCTAGCACAATTTGAAAGAAACGACGTATGGAATCTTGTTCCTACTCCACCCGATGTTACTGTTATAGGTTCAAGACGGGTATACAGAAACAAGACTGACGATCAAGGAATCATTTTTCGAAACAAGGCACATCTTGTAGTCAAAGGATATTCACAACAAGAGGGAATCGACTATGATGAAACGTATGCTCCAGTTGCCCGAATTTAAGCAATTCGCATCTTTCTTGCATATGATGCGCATAAGAACTTCAAAGTATTCCAAATGGAATTTAAATGTGCATTCCTACATGGAGACATAGATCGCGAAGTATACATCCAACAACCCAGAGCTTGGTATGCCACGTTGTCAACCTTTCTCGAAGAATCAGGTTTTAAAAGAGGTTCAATCGATCAAACCCTCCTTCGTAAAATATTTAATAAACATTTGTTAATTGTACAAATATATGTTGATGACATTATTTTCGGTTCTACTGATGAATATTTAAGTGTTAAGTTTGCAGACTAGTGAGTTGGACTTCAAAGAAACAGACTTGTGTATCCACATCAAAAACAGAAGCTGAATACGTCACTGCCGCCAGCTATTGCTCACAAGTCATATGGATGCAAACTCAACTGTGTGACTATGGCTTCAAAATCTCAAAAATTCCCATATTTTGTGACTCAACTAGTGTAATTGCCATTTCTCACAATCTCGTTCACCATTCCATGACAAAGCACATCGACATTCGATATCACTTTATCAAAGACAACATTCAAAAGGGTCATATTGAACTACACTTCATCAACTCTGAAGATCAAATTGCCGATGTCTTCACTAAGGCTCTCGATGAAATAAAGTTTCAATACTTCCTAGGCCGTCTAGGAATGTTAAATCCAGATAACATCCATCCTTAAACTTTTACTTTTTGTTTGTACAAAAGTGTGTTTACTTTCATTCAAAAAGAAAATTCAAAAACAATTAAAAATTGCTTTTTTTAAAAAAAAAAACATTCAAATAACCAATATTTCCAAAAACATTCAGATAAACAAATCTTCAAAAAAAAAATAAAAGACTTACCATAATAAGATTTTATAGAACCTTGTGATTAATCGTCTCTTGACTTAATTTTCAGATGCTTATGCTCGATGAAGATTTGAAGTCATATTGATTCTCAATTGGAGTGAAGGTTCAAATCTCATACTTTTCATAATGTATATAACTTTGTTTCCTTCGATTTTATTTCATTATTGACAATTTTAAACAATCAAGGGACATAAGGTTAGGAGGTTCAGATGAAAACAAAAACCCATGTGAGAATTTGTGCCTCGTCAGTCTATATCACTGTGGAATTCATTTCTTGTGAACTCAGGTGTGTCACTATTGCTTATAAGGTATATCCGATTATACCTTGTCACGGTCTAATTTTTGCTTAGATATCAAAATGACCAAGGATGATACATTCATTTCTTACATACCAGACAAACTGTCTTTTATGCCACCAATCCCTACCTAGATATAAGCCAACCAAAAATGAACTCTTGAGATCTCGTGATCCATCAACAAGAAAAGACGAAACGAAAATGATTTCAACAATCACTTATCAAAGAAAAACGAAGATCTATCTACATCCAATCTTCAAAGACGAATCAAGATAAAGACGAATCAACAAAAAAAGGCCAAATCATTCACTGAAGAAATACCAAAGAAAACAAAAATATTCTACATTTGGTATTTTCAAACCAACTTTTCAACCAAATGATTATTTCAAAACAAACATCATAAGATCCCATGATCTGTTTTTAACCATTTTTCACAAAAGTAGATATCTTAATCCCGCAAGACAGATACTCTCAAAAACCCAATTTTCTCAAATGTAGCAAGTTCTCAATGCTAAAACAAAATATTGTTGGGTCGTGTTTTGTGTAATGTATTGCGTCTATTGGGCTCGTTAGCTAGTCCATTTTGTATCTCCGGTATGGGCCTGTCCATCCGTGAGTTTAGTAGGGTTTAGTATATATAGGAGCTTGCATGCATCCTAGTAGGTAACGATAGAATAGAACGATCAGAGAATTATTTAGCAAGTTTATTGTTATCGTTCTTGTAACCCTAAAATCTTCTACAGCGGAAGTTCTTAGTCGAGCTCTGCTGAGGATTGTTTGATCTAATCATTCGACACATCTTGATCTATACTTGTGTTATTTACTATTTTTACTTCATCGCATTACCTGTTAAGAAGATCTAATTGATCATTAAGTTTGTTAATAACTTATCAATTGGTATCAGAGCAGGAGGCTGTGTAATTCATACACATCTTTTCTGTGAAAAAGGTTGCGATTAGGGTTATTCCGCATTAACTAATATTTATTGAGCCGTCATCCCATAATTGATGTAACTCAGCATTTATTTGTTTTGCCCTAATCTTATATATATTACAAGTCTGATCTTTCAAACAGGTTATACGATCAAGCATGGACGAGTCACAATCAAATCCCATAAACATCTCAAATAGCATTGGATCAACCACGAAGATTCCCATCCTTTACACCCAGGATTACGAAGTCTGGGCACATCACTTTGAAGATTATGTCATTGGATCTGAAGACAATGGATATCTTATCTGGGAAGCAATCGTGTCTGGACCATTCGCTCATTCAGCAACGTCTAAAATCATTAAAACTCAGAAAGAGTATAATGATCTATTGAAGGACGTAAAAGATATTGCTCAAGACAAAAAAGATAAGTTTCAGTGCAATATTAAAGCGTTGAGACTAATTAGATTCGCTCTTCAATTGGATACTTTCATGCTAGTGAGTTCATGCAGCACTGCCAAAGAAATATGGGATAGGCTACAAGAGTTATATTCCACAGACGAAGATCTGGAGCATTCCATTCAGACCCTACTTTTATCTGAGTTTGGAGAATTTAAGCGGAATCCCGAGGAAACTGTTACTCAGACATTCGATCGCTTCAATCATCTTCTCAGTAAGATGATTAAACACGATATTGAAAGGAAGTTGATTGAACAAAAAGTTACATTTTTGAATGGTCTTAGATCTGAGTGGAGAGCGGTTGTGTCCACTGTTAAAGCTCATGAGCAATTCAAATCTTATTCATTGGCTAAGCTGGTAGGAATTTTGAAATCCCAAGAAAAGATTGTCTTGCAGGAGAAGAATGTTGTTTCAAGCTTGGGTTCCTTGTCCCTTCTTTCTAAAAGCAAAAGTGTGATGGAAGATGAAGACCTTAACTTAGAAGACTATGACCTTACCTCTGAAGACTATGCAATGATGGTGTCAAATCCAAAGAGGTTTATTAAGAAAAGGTTTCCTCCCAATAACAACCAGAATTGGCAGGGAAGCTATAGTTCTGAAAAAGTGAGGGAGGAACCGAAGGCAGAAGAAGCAAAGAAAGAGCCGAAAGCTGAAGGGGATTCTGGGGTGAACTGCTACTACTGTGGAGGAAAGAACCACTATGCCAAAGACTGTGTCCTAAAGAAAATGGCAGAAAAGGATGAAGAAGGTGTGTTGATGAAAAAGCTGGAAGAGATCAAGAGAAAGAAAACTACTGCTAACCCTTCTATGAATGCTTTAATTGTGCAGGGCTCGGTAGCGTATGATGAGTTCGGTGGCGTGGAAGTCTGGTCAACCGACTCTGAGGATGATGATGTCAGAAAGCCATCTCATGGAAAGGCTTATGTTGCGAAAGGTGAAGGAAGCGGTGGAAAGTGTTTGATGGTGTCGGATGTATCTCAAATTAGGGGATACAACACAGACGATGGGAATGAAGACACGAAGGAGCAAGAGGACTTGTGCTTCACAACAAAACCTCTCAGCGTGCAGTTTAATGAGCTTGATGAATTAATCAAGAAGGTACAATCCATTTTTGTTTCATTCAACGTCCCACAAAACTCATATGAAAAAGAATTAAAAAATGTAAATTCAAGAATCTCTCATCTAGACAGCAGTTTAACTCAAACACGGGTCACCAATTCTAACCTAACTGACCAATTAAGCAGGGTGTCTTCAAAGAGTGAGGAAGGAGGATATGGATAGAGCTGAAGGAGTCGGAGTTGATCAAATCCAAAGACGAAAACATTTATTTACAAAGAGACAATTTAAAACTTTTGAAACAAAGAAATGTGTTTTGTTTGATTGCTAAGCGTCTTTATTCTAACATCACTCAACTTCATCTTAACTGTGAAATAGGATAGAAAATTCATCGCATGATTTTGCCCTTTCTTGAGTTTAAGGAAGATGAAATTGACGCTGAAGCATATAATTGCAAAAGTGTAGTTTCGTCTGACGATGTATATCCGACGTATATGTATGGTCTAAACAAAATCGAATCTTTCATAAAGTCCAAGGACCATAAGGACATGCTGAAAAATCTTTTGGATGAAAATGATAAACTGAAACTAAGGACCGAAACCATACAAAAGTTTGACTCATTGAATGCCAACTTGAGCTCAGAAAATAAAATTGATGTTGAAAATGCATCTGAGCTTAATGAGGATGATGATATGAGTGAAATTTATGTAGAGGATGAAATTGACTGTTCTGAGTTTGTCAAGAGCGAACCCGAAAACCACAAAAATCTTATTTCAAAAAATTCTGTGGAGTTTGCTCGTTTGTCCCAACAAAAGTCCCCGATCCTTGAAGAAAAAGTCGTTGTATACCAAAAGGTAAGGACGACTCCAAATCATGTGTATAAGGTCACAGGAGTAACCAAACATCAGACAGCCGAACTCACGGCCATTATAAATGAAGATAATGCTGATGGTTGTGATGAGTTCTTCTGGTCTGCCCCCATCGACAATGCTGATGAAACCGTTGGTCTGTCAGAACGGACATCCTGGAAAACCAAAGGCAGATATGTGCCATAGCCTTAGAACAAGCCCGATAACTTCGACATACCAAGTACTAGTGGTACAAAAGAAGTTCCTGAAGAGAAAGGAGTTCCTGCAGAAAAAGTCACTCCTTCAAGCGAAACATCATCAGTACAAAGTGCACCGACTTACAAGAAGCAAAAGCAAAAAGCCAATATCCATCGACAGCCAAAGCAAGTAAAGGATCAGAAGCAGCAAAGGAATCAGAGATACAAGAAAAATCTTTCTGAACGAAAACATTTTTGACGATCTCAAAACACCCATTTCTCTTATCATGACAGAAATCCAAAGTCAGAGAAAAGTGCTGATAGGCAGCAAGAAAGTAATTATAACCAAAAGGAAAGGTTCGGTTCTGAGGATTATAATAACCGAAGGGAAAGGTTCGGTTCAGAGAACACCAACTACCGAAAGCATAAGTTCGGTTCCGAAAGCAAAAGCAATCAAGGTTCAAGGTTCGGTCCCACTAATGATCAAAAACAAAAGGGGCACCTAGAACCTCAAGTCAAGCAAACTTCTCAGTCTAACTTCTCTCGTTCTAATTCTTCACAACCCCATTCTAAATCCAATTTTGTTCATACTCAAAATCCAAAATCTTCAACAGATTCGAAAGGAAAATCGAAGGTTTCCTCAGTCAAGACTGATCAAAAGCATTCCAAGTCCCAAACGTCAAATCCTAAACCCAAACCGTCTGTAACAAATCCCAATTAAATTAAGGTTTTCATCATTAAAAAGAAAGATGAAACAACTTTAATAAAAAGAACATATCTTGTTGACATCTCTCTTACTATTCCTGTTCCTGTGAAAGGCTTACGTGGACCCAAGAAACTTTGGGTTCCTAAATCTGATTAATTTTTGCAAGTTATCAGTGACGATCAGTTTGACGAAGAATGGTATATTGACAGTGGCTGCTCACGTCACATGACAGGAAGGAAGGAAGAGCTGAGGGAATTTCGGTCTCTTTCAAACGGTGGAAATGTCAAGTTCGGGAACAATTCATTTGCACGATAAAAGGCTATGGAATGATAACAAATGGAGATTTCACAATCAGAAAGGTTGCATACGTTGAAGGACTACAACACAACCTCATCAGTGTATCTCAGCTTGTTGGAGGTACCGGTCTCAAGGTCTCTTTCGACGATGAGGGTTCAGAGATAATTGAAAAGAAAACAAAAAGAGTAATTCTCAAATCGGAGCGCAAAGGCGAAATGTTTCCCCTGAATCTCAAACCCATCAAAGGATATCTAACTATCTGCCTGTTATCCAAAGCACAATCTTACGAAAGCTGGTTGTGGCACCGAAGTCTCTCTCATCTCAACTTCAAGGATATCAACAAACTTGTCACAGGTGGTCATGTTCGAGGTCTTCCATTGCTCAAATTCGATCGAGAACATTTATGTGCTGCGTGTGAAATGGGGAAGCAGAGTCGTCAAAGTCACCCATCGATTGTAAACACTAAAGTTGTTGAACCATTAAAGTTAATTCACATTGACTTGTGTGGTCCATCATCTATCGAAAGCATCGGCGGCAGCAAGTATATTCTTGTCATTGTTGATGACTTTTCACGTTTCACATGGGTGTTCTTTCTGAAGCACAAATCTGAAGCAACTCTCAAGCTAAAGATGTTTATCAAGCAGGTTGAAGTGCAACTGAGGAAAGTCGTTCGCAACATCAGGAGCGACAATGGGCTGGAGTTCAAAAATAAAGAATTCGAAGACTTCTTGGCAGAAAAAGGAACCAGTCACAACTTCTCAGCTCCCTACACCCCTCAACAAAACGGGATTGTCGAAAGACGAAACCGATCTTTGTGTGAGGCGGCCCGAACCATGCTAAGTTTTGCCTCTTTACCTTTATATTTTTGGGCTGATGCTATTGCTGCAGCATGTTTTATGCATAACAGGTCCTATCTCAATAAACGCTTTAATCTTACTCCTTATGAGATCATCAACAACAAAAAGCCAAATGTCAAATTCTTCCACGTATTCGGCTCACGGTGTTTCATCTTCAATTCTAAAGAACATCGTAACAAGTTTGACGTGAAAGCCGATGAAGGGATATTTCTGGGATACACTCTCACTTCGAAAGCATACAGGGTTTTGAACAAACGTTCGAGGAAGATTGAAGAAACTTATTATGTGACTTTCAATGACAGCTATGTCAAAAAGCTGAAGGCCAGTGAAGACACAGTTGGAGAAATTTTTTCTCAAACAGGCCAAGTCACAGCCTCGATTGCAAACCTATTTGAGAAGTTTGTTGAGTTATTCGATGAACTGGAGAAGGCTACTCTCTCGGAAGATAGTGCAGCAGACAACAAAGTAGATCATCTGAAGCAACTCATCGAAGATGCTGCCAAGCAAATGAATGAAGGAGGATCAAGTTCCAACGACCCTCCACAGCACGATGCTTCAGTTGAGGGGGAGGGTCCACCTTCTTCTTCACAGCCAGGCTCACATGTTGAGGGGGAGAACTGTTCTCCAGCTGCTCCCGAACGCCCAGCTGTACCAGAAAGTCCTGCAACAGCCGAAACCTCAACACCACCCGAAACTCCTGTAGCTCCGGAAAGTCAAGATACACCTGAAAGCTTATATGTCGAGGGGGAGAATGCTAATATGTCTTATGACGATGATAGTCAATCTGAACTAGAAGAGATGGTAAATGCTGAATTGGATTCATCCTATGATCCAAATTACCCTCCTCTTATCAAATGGACCAGAGATCATCCTGTTTCACAGGTTGTCGGTAATGTCTCTGAAAAGGTCCTAACCCGATCTCAACTAAAGGCTAAGAAAACTTCCTTATTTTCAAAAGTAGAGTTCTGTATGTTTAACTCCTTCATCTCAAAAGTTGAACCAAAGACAGTTAACACTGCTCTTGATCACTCCGATTGGGTTCAACCTATACAAGACGAACTTAATGAATTCGAAAGAAATAAAGTTTGGCGCCTCATTCCAACTCCTCCAGATGCCTCGGTTGTTGGTCTCAAATGGGTCTTCAGAAATAAGATGGATAAGGAAGGCAATGTGATAAGAAACAAAGCTCGTCTAGTGGTGAAAGGATACTGCCAGGAGGAAGGAATCGATTATGAGGAAACTTTTGCTCCTGTGGCTAGGTTGGAATCTGTTCGAATATTTCTTGCCTATGCTGCACACAAGAACTTTGAGGTCTTCCAAATGGACGTAAAGTGTGCATTTCTAAATGGAGAACTCGAAGAAACGGTGTACGTAGAGCAACCACCTAGATTTGTCAATGAAAAATACCCCAATCATTGTTATATTCTGGACAAAGCGGTATATGGACTGAAACAAGCACCGAGGGCCTAGTATGAAACGCTAACCAAGTTTTTAAAGATGTCCAAATTCAAACAAGGTTCGGTTGACCCAACCTTCTTTCGTAAGAAGGAAGGTAACCACCTTATGATTGTTCAAATCTATGTCGATGATATCATCTTTGGCTCAACGAATCCTAGCTTAACGGCTGAATTCAGAAAGCTGATGGAGACGAAATTTGAAATGAGCTCAATGGGTCCAATTAACTTTTTCCTTGGTTTAAATATTAGACAGGGACCCGAAGGCATCTTTATTAACCAGGAAGCTTACACGAAGACTCTCCTTGCTAAATTTGGCATGATGGGAGACTCAAAGGTTAAAGTTCCAATGGCGTTCGGCACTAAGCTCACTCCATCCTTGGATAAGCCAGCAGTCGACATTACGCTATATCGCCAAATGATCGGTTCTTTAATGTACCTTACTACCAGCAGGCCTGATATAATGTTTTATGTTTGTTACTGTGCTAGATTTCAGGCAAATCCTCATGAACCTCACATGCTTGCAGTGAAGAACATACTCTGGTATCTCAAGCGAACTACCTCTTTAGGCCTATGGTATCCATCCAACTCAGGCTTCTTCGTTCAAGCCTATTCAGATGCAGACCTTGGAGGTTGTGGACTAGACAAGAAAAGCACCACTGGAGGCTGCCAATTCCTTGATGGGAAGTTGGTTAGTTGGCAATCAAAGAAACAGACTTGTGTATCTCTGTCTACCGCTAACGCATAATACATCGCAGCTGCCTCCTATACTTCTCATGTGATTTGGATCCAAAGCCAACTCCGGGACTATGGACTCAATATGAAAAAGATCCCACTATATTGTGACTCTGAAAGTGCAATTAGGATCTGTCATAACCCAGTGCAACACTTGAAGACTAAGCACATAGCACTGAGGTATCACTTCATTAAGGATCATGTGGAAGATGGGAACGTCGAAATACACTTTGTTCGAACCACTGATCAACTGGCAGACATCTTCACCAAAGCTCTTCCTGAAGCATCTTTTAACAAAATACTACAAGGGCTAAGTATGATGGAATCAAAGTCAGTACCAAAAATTACCTCTCAAGCTCAAAAGCAAGAAGCGAAATAGACCGAACGTTCGGGTTCGGGTCTTGTGCTAATGTACCGAAATGAACCGAACGCTCGGGTTCGGTTGCATTATCTGCTTTTTGCTCATTACTCAAAGGTAGTTTCCTTGGTTGTAGATCTTATGTATAAATTTTCCAAATTCATTTCTCTTATTGTCAAAGTTATTCTCTTTTTCAAATCTATTTTCTTTGGCGACCGAATTCAACCGAACGTTCTGGTTCGGTTCCAAAATTTTTCTCACCCGAAATAGACCGAACGCTCGGGTTCGGTTCCAATTTTTATTTTTATTTTTGTGTCTTATTTTTTTTTATTTTTTATCAAAAATTCCAAAAATATTTTTTTCTTTTCTTTCATAAATTCAAAAACTCCAAAAATATTTTATTTTTTTATTATTATCTTATTTAGCTTGGATTTTATTTTTTTATTTTTTTCTTCTCTTGTGGGTACATAATCTCATTAGTTAAGTGTCCCTAGAAGCATGTTGCTGTATGTGTCCAAAGCCTCACCTGATTCTGAATAATAGGCCTTACTGACTTGGTATAAACAAACCTTGTCTTCCCAATTAGGCTTTCTTATTTATTTTAATCATGAGCTACCTAACTCTCTTCTCACATGAGATATGAGTTTTCTGCTTGGTCCTATTTTTTATAGCAGAGGTACTTTGATTTCTTTACACCATCTACATTGCATTTCTCCATCACATTCGCTTCACAAACGTAACCCTTGAGACTCTCAAAAATTACCACTGAGGTTTATGGTTGCACAATTTCTGTGTTCATCATCTTAGCTTCGTGTCACTACGTGCTCAGTGAAACCCAAAATTCAATACCCATTATGCATTAACGGTGAACAATTAATTTGCTCAAGCTTTCACTAATGAATTGACGAATGTACCACATGAAATATCTATTTCTATTTTGTGCGATTCCTATGAAATTGTTAAAAACCATAAAATTTCTTCCTTGGGATCCAGTTTTAATTTTTGTTGAGATTTTATAAATTTCCTAGCCAAATTAAATTATCTCCAGCCTACTTGTTTAACAGACTACACCGGTCTCACAAGTACTTCGTTCGATTTCTGTTTTATATCAAGATTAGGAATTTTGAATCGAAGCGATATCCACCCTCATAAGCCAAATTAAAAGAAGCCTTTCAACACTTCTTCATAAGTGTCTGACCGTTATTCAACGGGAAACCACACAAACACTTTAAAGTCTCTCTTCACTTTGAAGGAAGAGATTCGTGCCCGGAATCATTTGTTTCGTGTCTTTATTGACATCACATATTTTCCCTAAAAGTGTTGCTTTATTTCTTTTCTTTTACACCCTAAGCACAAAAATCTTTGATTTTCCAAAATTCAGGTTCTATTAATTACAAGGCATTTTAATTGGATTGGTGATTTATTAAAGAATGTGGTAAATATTGATCCACGTCGGAGAATTTTTTTTAAAAAAGATGCTGTTTTATTCTAAAAGGATAAGATGACGACATGATGACTCAGGCGGGAGTCTAATCGATTTGATTTCAAACGGCGCAAGAGGGAAGCATGCGAATCTGAACCATTTCATCTCCAAACGGCGCCTGATGGGAAGGCGTGTTATTAGGGGCCTGACATTCTCTCTCATGCGTGATCAACGGCAACCCCAACTGTCACGCATCAGTCAACTCCGAAAAACCCTTCGTTTTTCAATCGAAGATTTTGAAAGATTTTTCTCTCTCCTTTACCCTCACTATAAAAGGCAGTGTAACCCACCGTTTACCTCTTTACCGCAATTAAAATTCCCAGAGAGCAAGAAATCCCTAAACCTTCATTGTTCATCATCTCCTCTACTTTCTTCATAGCAATGGCAGATTCTTCCTCAGTTCACGCAACATCCCACATTTTGCCCATTCGCCCACAGCAAAGCTTGATCATCGATTTAATTCCTCAATCGTATGAGGCATTCATGTTCCCCATCATCAAGTGTCTGAAGTTTTCTCCAATCGCTCCTGCACTTACCAGGGCTGAAACTGTTCCGATGGAATTCTTGTCACAGATCTTTGCCACCGCTCACTACGACAAGGTCGTTGACAGAATCTTCTTTGATGCTATGAGCACAAGGCGTCGATTTCAAAGCAACGGTTCTGCTCATTGTTAGGGTTTGATGCAGATTCTTCTAGGATCAATCCGGAATCAATCCCCATGGGTCATCTGTTCAACATGTTCTACAACATGGGATACACGGAGGTGCTTACTACGGTGACGAAATCCAAGAAGTCGTGCCTACCTCCACAATGGAATGGGATGTTCACTGTTTTGTTCAAAGGTTTATCTGAACGAAGCGCCGGGTCTGATGGAGCCAGCCGTTTATTTCTCTCCATAATGTATGGTATCTACAATGGCATCAACATGGACTACGGGTCAGTTCTGTGGCAACAACTTATTCAGAGTCTCTCCTCCACTTCCAGACACTCATAGATCTCATATGCCCGGTTTTGGACCATTGTTACGAAATGGGTGATGGACAAGTACCACGTCCCCATTGTCGCTGGTGATCCAATGTCTTCGATTGGTACCTTTCATACCACGAAGATCATTGTGTCGGATGCTTCAAAGTTTCCGTTCAACGGGTCTATTCCGGAAACGATGTATGGTGATGTTCCGGCTGACAGCAGGATCATTCATACGTACAAGGAGTTCAAACATTCTGGTCTGAGGGATCTTACTCCGGAGATGCTGAAATCAATTCATGACGCCGACAAGCCTACTCCAAGAGGCAAGAAGGCTGATAAGGGAAAACAAGTGGCCAAGGGGGCGAAAGGCCCGTCTCCAAAGAAGAGGAAAGCCACCAGAGCTACTCAGTCTCCACAGCAGAAGAGGAGAAAAACCCAAATGCGACGAAAGTTGATTATCGATTCCTCCTCAAGCGAGTCTGAGGGTGATAGTTCTGATTCTGAAGGCTATCAACGTGGTAACACTCCACCACGATCTCCAACCCCTGAAGTTCATGTCTCTACTTCTCCAATTTCCTCTCCACCTAAAACCATTCCTATTTGTATTCCCCCCATAACTTCCACTACTCAAATACCACCCACTTCCATCCCAATACCACCACCAATATTCACCGAAGCAACAACAACCACCACTGCAGATGTTAGAACCAACGTATCTGATACGGGGGTTCATACTGACGCACCAAAATCCACCCCAGCACCCGAACCCACACCTACACCCGAACAAACTACCCAACCCGAACCTACCCATACTACCGAACCACCAGCTTCACCACCACCATCTTCTCCTGGTCACGCATCAGATGAAGAAGAACCACTACTTGGCGGGGAGAATATGACTTTTGACTCGGTCTACTATAGCCCGTTTCAAGTACAAAGCGATGACGATGACGACGCTCCTGTCACTAAAAGGCATCTCCAGGAGCTCCATGACAAGATTGACTCACTCATCGCCTCCTCTTCCACTTCTCAGCCATCCCTATCTGAAGCTGCAGTTCAGAAAATTGTTGATGCTTTCTCCAAAGCTCAACAAGCTTCCCTTGCTTCTGCAACCACCGCCATAGATGCCTCTACCAAATCCTGTCAGGCTGCGACCGAAAAATTCGATAAACTATTTACTGATGCTTCTTCCCTGTTGAAGTCTTTACAGGAGAGTGCCAATGCCGCCAAGAATACGCTGGAACCTATTGTCCACCAGCTGGCAACATCAGTCGCAATTGAACTCCTTCGCTTCTCTTCGTCAAACAATTTCTGACGACAACTTAGCTTTCCAAACAACCATCGAAGAGCGTCTCTCCAAGCTTCAAGAAGATTTGGCTGCCGAGAACTCTCTCATGGACGCTCTCGTAAGGAAGACTACAGCTCTGAAGGTCAAGAGTACTCAACTCTCCAACTGTTAACAGGAGATTGACTCTCTTCGATCTGAAAGAGAGGTGGTTAAATCGTGTGTTTTGGATGTCCACTCTGCTATCTCCAACATCGTTGAAGCACATGACCCCATAATCAATTATTCAGTACGTCGTACCCTTGCCGAGACTCTCGCTCCCGCCCTCGCTCTACTCAGCAAAATCGAATGGCTCCTTGATTTCGTGTCCATTCCAAAACAAGGGGGAGAGAAGGAAACAATGTCTCAACCACCTCCTACTTCCACAGCAACTCACACACCCGAACCTCCTCCAGTAGGCCAAGCCTCCGGTTCCGGTGTGAAAGACAAAGGCAAAAAGATTGCTGAGGAGGAAGAAGAAGAAGATAATGAGACAATCGCCGACTTGTTGAAGCATAAAAGTCGAAACAATGAGGCTGACGTCAGTGCTCGTGTGGCAAGAGAGGCTGAAGAAGCCGAACGTAAACAGAAGGAAGCCTACGACCTTCTTGAGAGCAGGAAAACTCTTTTTGCTTCCTGGACTCTTGAAAGACTGATTAAGGAAGCCATTGACACACCAAGTATCTTGTGGCTAGAACCGGTGATCTCTTTAGATCGTTCCAATACTGTCGACTCACAGTTCGACATGTCACTGACCCGATAGGCGTTTGTTTTTCATGCCTTTGACAACATTGCAGAGTTCCCTCATCCTCATCCACAGGTTGATCGGGACTTAATCGATTTCTATCTGAAGGCTGCTCAACCCCAATACCAAACATGGAGCGCTCAGAAAATCGTCAATGTTCGGGTCTTGAAGCCATACAGTGAAGGTAACTTCATCAACGTTCGGTTCAAGGTACTTTGGGGATCTGCCAAAACAGAACATGCTATTTCCCTTGCAGATCTTCCCAACCTTAATCCCCATGATTGGACTATCTTTCACAAAATCCTCCTCACCAACGAAGCTGAATACAGTCCGATCATCGACCATTTCAAGAGGATGCTCGTGTGCTACATCATGGAAGTTGCATTGATGGATCAGGAGATTGCGAATGTATTTAAGAAGAAACCTACAATATCTCCTGTTGGCTCTACCAGTGATCTCAACCAAATGCAGATGGGGAAGATAGATCCGAAGAGAAACTTTGTCATGTTTACCAGGAACGAAGGACAAAAATGTCTTTTTGCCTTGGCAGACAAACATCTTTATACCACTACATGTTTGGAACACGTTTTGGGGATCATCCACAGATGCAAGCAGAACACAGCGGATGATATCAAGTACTTTGATGATATGATTCAATGGTACATTCGGTTCAGACAGACTATCCTTGCTCTTATCACACGTCTGTTTGATACTGTAAAGAAGGCTCCCGCTGCTGGCCCAAGCAAGAAGAAGAAGTAGTCTCGCTCAAATTTGACGCAAAGGGAGAGATTGTTGGGTCGTGTTTTGTGTAATGTATTGCGTCTATTGGGCTCGTTATCTAGTCCATTTTGTATCTCCGGTATGGGCCTGTCCATCCGTGAGTTTAGTAGGGTTTAGTATATATAGGAGCTTGCATTCATCCAAGTAGGTAACGATAGAATAGAACGATCAGAGAATTATTCAGCAAGTTTATTGTTATCGTTCTTGTAACCCTAAAATCTTCTACAGCGGAAGTTCTTAGTCGAGCTCTGCTGAGGATTGTTTGATCTAATCATTCGACACATCTTGATCTATACTTGTGTTATTTACTGTTTTTACTTCATCGCATTACCTGTTAAGAAGATCTAATCGATCATTAAGTTTGTTAATAACTTATCAAATATCTTTTTACAAAAATCGATATTGATCAACAAACAATATACCATCAAAGAAGAAGCTAGAACAACATTGGATTTCCCAGGATACTGTAGCCTTCATCACTGAAGAATCTTAGTTGCAAACTACACTATAAAAATTGCTAAACCCCTCTACATGTATTTCTCGAAGGAGAAAGAGTGAAAGTTAATGGCATAAATGAAGAAACCTGCTGAGTAATGCCGAAAATAGTCTTATGTGATTGATTATCTAATAAAGAGACTAAGTGACCTTTCAGTAAAAGCATAGCTGAACACCTCCAATATGAGTGTGAGTCGTCAGAGAGAGATATCACTCATTTTTAGTGATCATTAACTTGTTCTGCTGCCAGAACAACCAAACACCCAAGTGAAGTGTGAGCTATACCTATGAGCGTTCATCTGAATAGACTTGTTAGACCACTTGTCGTCATTAATAATTCTATAAAATCATAGGAAACTTCTTTAGATACATATATGGCTACCATTTGATAACCGAACCCGAGACTTTGATTCAGAAACAAATTTCTGAAAATCTTTTACATAAGATATGTTAAACAAAGTCACAAACTTTCAAAACAATCACTATGTTTTATATATTTTATCTATTGACAAATCTTTTATCTCGAATCTTCAAAAGTTCAAAACTGTCAATATGATAATATAATACATGTCCTTATTTCAGCAATGATCACATAGGGGGAAATTGTTGAAAAATGTTTTTGTATGTGACCATCACTGAAATAAGACGAACTATTTTTATTTTTATCTTACAAATATTATCAGTTATTTCATATTGCGTGGATTCGTGCTTAATTATAAAATACCAAAATTCGCAAAAGATGAAATACGCAAAGACAGAAAAATAGCCGCATATTTGGTCGTTTGAAGACAAAACACACCAAGAGATAAAAATTATCAAGATTTCAAAGCGTCAAGGGGCTATTATGAAAATTCAACTATCTTAAATGAATTTATGAAATACATTCTCACGTTCCCTGTCAAATGAAGAAACAAAGAAAAACAATCACCTACCTATCTAGCTTCTAAAACAAATATCTTCAACTTGATAGTCAAAGTCAACAAAAGAAAAGTCAAGGATGAAGAAGAAAACCCATAACCACGTTTTTGCTCCTAGTCCTACTACAACTTGCAGCCCCTCTACATGAAAACCAAATTAAACTCAAGTGCTTAAGATATTTGTTTCAAGTATATGTATACATGAGTTTTGTAGTGTTAGATAGTGTGTGTGTTCATTTTTATTTTTAATTCCCTGGAACATAAAACTCTCTCAATCACCAAACAACAAACATCAAGAACATCAAGATCAACAAGTTAAATGAAGAACACTATCAACTATCTTCATCATCTTCTTCAAAGGTTCTTCATCAAACTTTAAGATCATCATCTTCACCACCATCACCACCTGATATCAACCACCTTCCAACCTCCAAACAACCTCAAAATAATCTCCAAACACCCTCCAAATACCCTCCTTAAACCTCCTACAAAAACCCTTTCAAATCACCACAACCATCACCACCTTGCTGTTTTTCGACATCAGAATTTGCATGTTAGAAAACAAAACAACCGAGCACAACACAGCCAAAATACTACTAGAGAGATTTTCACCATCAATTCTTCAGAACCTTACCTACTTCTAGCAATTTGCGTGGACGATTTTTACCACGGGAAACCCCAAAGAGACATGAGAGAGTATTGGCTATCCAGAGAGATATACTCCGAAAATCTACATTCATCACCACCCAAAGCTCTTTCAACATCACCATCTTTGCTACCTTACACCACAAAAACTACAACATTATTACACTTCCTACCACCCTCCAAATACCCACTCCAACCTCATCAAATCTCCTTAAAACATCCAATATCCGGATACAAATACATGACCCGTGTACTTTGCACTGTTTTGTAAACAATCCATTTTATATGAAAATAAACTTTGTGTTACTTATCAAATACCGGATTGATCTTTGAAAAAATATCGACTAGTCGTTCCAAGAGTCCCAATATCGACCAGTCGTTCCAAGAGTCCCGATATTGACCAGTCGTTCCAAGAGTCCAAATATCGACCAGTCGTTCCACGAATCCAGTTCAGTCAATTTATTGATGAACCTACTTGATATATATTTATATAATTATCTACTTTATTATAGCTTTATGTCGTTTAAATATAGCCATTTATATTATTTATAGCTTTACGTCATTTAAATACAGTCATTTATATTATTATAGCTTTCAGTCATTTATAGCTTTGATATTTATACTTATTCCGCAATTATTATTTTATATATATATATATATATATATATATATATATATATATCTTATACCTTTAACTCATATATCTGTCACACAGTAACTGGTAACCGAGCCTTTTGTTGTGGTGATCAGATTTTTATATTTCCAACAATCGGTATCTGAGCTGATATAAAAGAATGTTTTCCAACAGTGGTATCTATCCAGCAAATATTGATGCATCTCATATGGATACATGTCCTCATAGGACTTTTGGAGTTCGAGGTTCATGGTGTCCAGCATGATGCAATGAACTTTCGTAGCATCACGCTCGTTGGCCTCAAAGGCAGCCAACTCTTCAGGAGTAGCAACATCTGGGTTGATCTTTTCAAGTTTCTCATTGAGGACATATTCTTTGTCCTCGTAACGAGTGATCATACGAATGTATCTCATCCACCCGTTGAAATTCGACCCATCAAATGTCACCTTTTGGCATAGGTTCATTAGCGAGAATGACCCATAAGCGTCGTTGTTTGTGTTTGCGTTAGACATCTGAAATAGAAAGGAACAAAGTTTGATTAGGAATGAATCCCCAATTACACACCCAAATGAGAAATTAGGGCTAGGATCCAACAACATTATTTACAACTTAGAAAAGGGATTCCGTAATCTAAAAGTAAATAATTTGAAGGTAAGTGAATGACGATTCACTAATTTTCACCATGAAAAACGAAAAAGAAGATTAAGTTTTAAATTTATTCGAAAGCTCCTAGATCTTTGAGATTCATTGAACTTTTCAATGGCATGTTTAAATCTCGATATGCACTTCAAATTTGCGACTGGGATACCGAGGATCGCAAACAAGTTTTGAATGACCATGCAAACCAACATGGTGTACTCAATGTCTCTAACACCCGATCAATGTGTCGGTTAGCCACGCACGCTCCATTGATTTATGATAAACATCGAGCCACCCTTCGCCACCAATGTCAATCCTAAATTAGTGTGCCGGTTAACAACACATGCTCCACTAACTTTTGACAAGGGTGCAAAGTGTAATTCCATGGAATAGCATCATTTTCACATTTTACCCTAAAGTAACTAAGATTGGGAATTTGTAAAAACATTATAGTTACTTTGTAATTCATTATACTTCTAATGAGGAATTAAGCGCCCTATCCTATCCGTTCGGCTAACGACCCTCCACCAGTCAAGCACACGGTGGGAGTGAGTGTACACCCATTAAGCGTCATTTTATAGGCAGCAACCTTATACCCACCTTATAGACTGGCTTCGTGAATGAGGCTTACAAGCGATAAGACTACCGTATTCTTATACATACATATATATATATATATATATATATATATATATGTATATATATATATATATATATATATATATATATATATATATATTAATCTTGTAATAATAAAGTATAAGATTGATTTTTAAACTTGTAAAAATCTAAGGTTGAAATTTCAATTTTTTTTTCAAAATTAAACTTTTAATCATAAAATTTAAATTTCAAAACTTGAGGACAAGTTTTGAACTTTTCAAAACACAAGGATCAAATAGCAAATACATTTCAATTAAAAAATTAATTTAATAATTATCTAAATTTGACCTAATCCATTTTATTTACAAGATAATCATCAAATAAATTAAATAATCAAATATTATCATATAATTAATTTATTATTTAAATAGATGGTAATTATCTTTTAATTTGGTAAGGATAATCATAGTAAATATATAAAATTCAGATTTTATAATACAAAAACAATTTTGGTAATTATCCAAACACAAAAATAGCCAAAAATCTGAATTTTGAGCCATCTGATCCACAGACTCGTCGAGTAGCAAACGATACTCGTCGAGTTTGTCTCACAGACAGACTCACGTCGTGAATTACAGAGAGTCACGTCATGAGTTTTGGATTATTCAAAAACGGTTTCCAAATCAAGCAATGAATGAATATGATAGCATCAAATACAATTGAAACCAATCAAGCTCTGATACAACTGATGGGATTTATGCATAAGAACAATCCTATCTGCTCATACAAACCCTAATACTTGGATCTTGGTTTCTCTATTGTACATGAAATGAATCCAAGACTTACAAACCCTAAACTATCATATATATTTCATAATTTAACATATAGAATCAGATCTGGAAGTTTACCTCTTCAAATAGTGGCTTGAATCTTCTTCTCTTAAACTTAGAGTCACAATTATACCTCCTATAGTGGATCACAAACACCACAAGCAAGAAGGAAACTTTGAGAGAGGAGGGAGGATGCTAATTTTCGGCCCTAGGATTTCTCTTGGAAGTAAGTGGTGTAGAGATGAAGTTTTATTTGATGTTGCGTCTTTTGGGCTCGTTGGTTTAGCCTTGTATTCTCCGGTTTGGGCCTGTCCAACCGAGAGCCTTTTATGTATTGTATATAAGTTAAATGCTTGCATGCATATTAGGTTAAGATTGCTGGGATTATCGATATAGCGATTCATCCAGAGTACAATACTTTTCTTTAATCGTTCTTGTAATCTTCTAATCCTCTACAGTTGATGTTCTTAATCGAGCTCTTCTGAGGATTTTATTTAATCATTCGACGCGTTTGATTCAAGTTGTTTTGTTCTTATCATTGCGTTCTTGTTACTTTATATTCATATACTTGTTCAAGATCTAATCGATCTTCATAGATTAAAAGTTGTTTTTAATCCTATCAATTGGTATCAGAGCAGGAGGCTGTGTAATCGATACACATCTTTTCTGTGAAAAAGATTTCCATTAGGGTTTTCCGCAATCATCGATATTTATTGAGCCGTCATCTTAATTGACGTATCTTAATATTTATTGTTTTGCCCTAATCTGCTTTATTACAAGTCTGATCTTTGAACAGGTTTTTACGATCATTATGGACGCAACGCAATCAAACCCTATTAATATTTCCAACAGCATCGGTTCGACGACAAAGATTCCAATCTTATACACCCATGACTATGAAGTATGGGCGCATCATTTTGAAGATTATGTGATTGGATCGGAGGACAATGGTTATCTCATATGGGAAGCCATCATCAATGGATCGTTTTCTCATTCTGCTACATCCAGAATCATCAAGACACAAAAAGAGTACAACGATCTGCTTAAGGACGTGAAGGATATTGCACAAGACGAGAAAGACAAATTCTAGTGTAATATTAAGGCATTAAGGTTGATCAGATTCGCCCTTCAGTCAGACACATTCAGAGTGGTCAGCTCATGTACTACGGCGAAGGAAGTATGGGATAGACTTCGCGAACTATATTCCACAGACGAAGATCTTGAACATTCTATCCAAACCTTGCTTCTATCTGAGTTTGGAGAATTCAGGCAAGGGGCCGAAGAAACGGTGACCCAGACGTTTGATCGCTTCAATCATCTTCTCAGCAAGATGATCAAACACGACATTGAAAGAAAGCTTATCGAACAGAAGGTTACTTTCTTGAACGGACTAAGGTCTGAGTGGAGAGCAGTGGTTTCCACAGTCAAAGCCCATGAGCAGTTTAAATCATACTCTTTGGCGAAATTGGTGGGTATTCTAAAGTCTCAAGAGAAGATTGTGGTACAAGAGAAGAACGTTGTTTCTAGTCTTGGTTCGTTGGCCCTCCTATCTAAAAGTAAAGCTGTGATGGAGGATGAAGAGCTTAACTTGGAGGAATATGACCTCACATCTGAGGATTATGCCATGATGGTGTCCAATCCTAAGAGGTTCATAAAGAAGAGATTCCCCAGCAACAAAAACCGAAACTGGCAGGGGAGTTACAGCTCTGAAAAAGCGAACAATGAACCGAAGGCTGAGGAGCCTAAGAAGGAACCGAAGGCAGATGGCGATTCTGGAGTAAGCTGTTTCTACTGTGGTGGCAAGAACCACTATGCTAAGGACTGTGTTCTTAAGAAGATGGCCGAAAAGGACGATGGAAATGATGAGGAAGCCGTGCTGCAGAAGAGATTGGATGAGTTGAGAAAGAAGAAGTCTACAACTAATCCTTCTATTAATGCTCTTATTGTGCAGGGTTCGGTTAATGACGATGAGTTCGGTAGCACAGAAGTTTGGTCTACTGACTCAGAAGATGAAGAAGTGAGGAAGCCTACCCATGGAAAGGCGTATGTGGCTAAGGAGGAAAGCATTGGAGGAAAATGCTTCAGGGTGACTGACGTATCACAAATGAGGGGATATAATACCGATGGAGGAAGCGATGGACCGAAGGTATAGGAGGATATGTGCTTTACGGCCAAACCACTCAGCCAGCAGTTCAATGAGCTCGATGAACTGATAAAGAAGGTAAAATCTGTTTTTATTTCATCTAAAGTACCACCATCCTCATATGAGAATGAACTAAAAAATGTTAATACAAGAATTTCTCATTTAGATAGTAGCTTAACTCAAACTCGAGTCACCAATTCTAACCTGACTGATCAATTAAGCAGGTTGGCGTCGAAGAGTGACGAGCGGCGAATGTGGATTGAGTTAAAAGAGTCGGAATTAGTTAAAGTCAAAGACGAAAACATTTATTTGTAGAGAGACAATTTAAAATTGTTAAAACAACGAAATGTTTTTTGTTTAATTGCTAAACGTTTATATTCCAATATTACTCAACTTCACTTAGACTGTGAGATAGGCCAAAAGATCCATCGCATGATTTTGCCCTTCCTAGAGTTTAAGGAGGATGAAATCGATGCCGAAGCCTACAATTGTGAGAGTGTGATATCGTCTGATGATGTCAACCCAACCTATATGTATGGACTGGACAAAATTGAGTCCTTCATCAAATCCAAAGACCACAAGGACATGCTCAAAAATCATTTGGACGAAAATGACAGACTTAAACTGAGAACCGAAACCATGCAAAAATTTGACTCTCTAAACGCCAACGTAAGCTCAGAAAATAAAATCGATGTTGAAAATGCATCTGAACTTAACGAGGACGAAAACATGAGTGAAATTTCTGTAGAGGATACGGTCGACTGCTCAGAATTTGTTAAAAGCGAAACTGAAAACCACAAAAATCTTATTTTTGAAAATTCTGTTGAATTCGCCAGATTGTCCCAACAAAGGTCCCCGAAATTAGTAGAAAAAGCTGTTGTGTATCAAAAGGTCAGGACCACTCCGAATCAGGTATATAAGGTGATTGGAGTAACCGAACATCAAACAGCTAAACTCACAGCTATTGTTAACGAAGACAATGCTGATGGCTGTGATGAGTACTTCTGGGAAGCTCCTATTGATAATGCAAACGAAACCGTTGGCTTGTCTGAAAGAACCTCCTGGATGAGCAAAGGAAGATACATCCCTGAACCATTAAATAATCCGGATAACTTCAATGAGCCAAGTACCAGTGGTACGAAAGATATTCCTTAGGAGAATGGTCACTTAGCGAGAGAAGACACTTTCTCTGCTCCAACCGCTCAAAATGAAACTTCATCAGATATTCCTTCCACTTCCTCAGTGCAAACTGAATCTTCTTCGGATATTCCCTCTGCTCCCTCGGCTCAAAGTAAAACTGCCGAAGTTCAAAAGAAACCAGCCAAGGTGACAACAAAAACGAAAGCGAACGTTCATCATCAACCTAAGCAAATGAGGGATAAGAAGATAGAAAGGAACCAAAGATACAGGAAAAACCTTTTTGAAAGAAAACAATTCTGGCGCTTCCAGAATGCATACTATTCCCACAAAGACAAGAATCTGAAGTATGAAGACAATCCAGTAAGAAAACCTGAAAGTTCCAACAACCGAAAGCCAAGGTTCGGTTCACAAGAAAATATCAACCGAAAGCCAAGGTTCGGTTCACAAGAAAATACCAACCGAAAGCCAAGGTTCGGTTCACAAGAAGATATCAACCGAAGGCAAAGGTTCGGTTCTGAAAAGGACTTCAACCGAAACCAAAGGTTCGGTCCCAAGAACAACTCCAACCAAACACAGAGGTTCAGTTCTGAAGTCAAAGGAGAACAAGACTCTAAGGTCAGTCCCTCCGATGATCAAAAGCAAAAGAGTCACCTAGAGTCACCAACCAGGAAGTCCTCTCCATCCAAAACCTCTCATTCTAACTCTTCTCATTCTTCTAATTCTTCTAATTCCACCAATTCATCTCCATCCTACTCTAAAGCTAATCCCGCTTCTCCTCAAAAACCTCATTCATCAGCTGAACAGAAGGGAAAGCAGAAGGTCAATGAATCCAAACCAGATTCCAAAACGAACACATCCAATCCTAACAAAATAAAAGTCTTTACCATTAAAAGGAAAGATGAAACAACTCTAATAAAACGAACATATCTAGTTGACATCTCTCTTACTATTCCCGTTCCCATGAAAAGCTCACATGGACCCAAGAAACTTTGGGTTCCTAAATCTGCTTAATTTTTGCAGGTTATAAGTGACGAGCAGTTTGACGAAGAATGGTACATCGATAGTGGCTGCTCGCGTCACATGACAGGGAGGAAAGAGGAGCTTAGGGAACACAGATCTCTTGCAAATGGTGGCAACGTTAAGTTTGGAAATAACTCTTTCGGCACCATAAAGGGATACGGGATGATAACGAATGGTGACTTTACAATAAGGAAGGTGGCTTATGTGGAAGGACTCCAACCCAACCTCATCAGTGTATCTCAGCTTGTTGGAGGTACAGGTCTCAAAGTCTCATTCGATGATGAAGGTTCTGAAATCATAGAGAAAAAGACAAAAAAAGTGATTCTAAAGTCAGAGCGAAAGGGTGAAATGTTTCCTCTGAACATGAAACCCATCAAAGGAAACCCAGCCATATGTCTGTTATCAAAAGCTCAATCCGACGAAAGCTGGTTGTGGCACAGAAGACTCTCTCATCTCAATTTCAAAGATATCAACCGACTTGTCACTGGAGGTCATGTTAGGGGTCTTCCATTTCTCAAGTTCGACAGAGAGCATTTGTGCGCTGCATGCGAAATGGGAAAGCAGAGTCGTCAAAGTCACCCATCTGTAATCAACACAAAAGTTGTTGAACCACTCGAATTGCTTCATATCGATTTGTGTGGTCCTTCATCTATCGAAAGCATCGGTGGTAGCAAGTATATTCTTGTTATCGTTGATGACTTTTCACGATTTACATGGGTGTTCTTTCTAAAGCTCAAATCTGTAGCGACTCAAAAGTTGAAAGTGTTTATCAAGCAAATTGAAGTCCAGCTCAAGAAGGTCGTTTGCAACATCAGGAGCGACAATGGTCTTGAATTCAAGAATAGGGAGTTTGAAGAGTTTCTTGCAGAAAAGGGAATTAGTCACAATTTCTCAGCTCCCTACACACCACAACAGAACGGAATAGTCGAAAGACGAAACCGATCCTTATGTGAAGCTGCCCGAACTATGCTAAGTTTCGCTTCCTTACCTCTTTATTTTTGGGCTGACGCTATTTCTGCTGCTTGTTATACACAGAACAGGTCCTATCTCAATAAGCAATTCACGCTCACACCATATGAGATTATAAATAACAGAAAACCCAATGTGAAATTTCTTCATGTGTTTGGCTCAAGATGTTTCATCTTTAACTCTAAAGAACACCGCAACAAGTTTGATGTCAAAGCCGACGAGGGAATCTTTCTGGGTTACTCACTCACATCCAAGGCGTACAGGGTCCTAAACAAACGTTCAAGAAGGATTGAAGAGACATACTATGTGACCTTCGACGATAGCTATGTCAAGAAGCTACAGGCCATAGATGACACTGCCAGGGAAATCTTTCCTCAAACTGGACAAGTCACAGTCTCAATCGCCAATTTATACGAGAATTTTATGGAACTCTTTAACGAACCGGAAAAAGCTTCTCTCTCAGAAGCAGGTGCAGCTGACAACAAAGTTGATCATATGAAGCAAATTGTCGAAGATGCTGCAAGAAGAATGCATGAAGGAGAATCGCCCACTGATGAATCTCCATCCAACAATGCTTCAGTCGAGGGGGAGCCAAGTTCTCATGTCGAGGGGGAGCCACGCTCTACAACTTCAACCGAAGGTCCTTCACCAACCGAAGGTGCCTCTCCAACCGAAGATGCCCCTCCAAACGAAGGTACTTCAACGCCTGAAAGTCCAGCACCACAAGAAACCCCTGAACCTCATGTTTCTCAAGACTTATCAATTGAGGGGGAGCATGATGATATGACGCTTGATTACGATAGCCAATCTGAGCCAGAAGAGATGATCAATGCTGAACTAGATCCAACCTTCGATCCGCATTACCCTCCTCTTACCAAATGGACCAGAGATCATCCTATCTCTCAAGTAGTTGGTCATGTATCTGAAAAAGTTCTAACCCGATCTCAACTGAAGGCAAAACAGACATCCTTATTTTCAAAGGTTGAGTTTTGTATGTTTAACTCATTCGTATCAAAAGTTGAACCGAAGACAGTGAACACCGCCCTCGATCACTCTGATTGGGTTCAAGCAATGCAAGACGAACTGAACGAGTTTGAAAGGAATAAAGTCTGGTGCCTCATTCCAACTCCTCCAGATGCTTCGGTTGTTGGTCTCAAATGGGTTCTTAGGAACAAAATGGACAAGGAAGGTAATGTCATAAGGAACAAGGCTCGTCTGGTGGTCAAGGGATACTGTCAGGAGGAAGGAATAGATTACGAAGAGACATTCGCTCCAGTAGCTAGGCTAGAATCTGTTAGAATATTTCTGGCCTATGCTGCTCACAAAAACTTTGAGGTTTTCCAAATGGACGTCAAGTGTGCATTTCTCAATGGAGAACTCGAAGAAACTGTGTATGTGGAGCAACCTCCTGGGTTCGTGAACGAAAAGTATCCAAATCATTGCTATATTCTGGATAAAGCTGTGTACGGCCTCAAACAAGCTCCGAGAGCCTGGTATGAAACGCTTACAAAATTTTTAAAGATGTCTAAATTCAAACAAGGTTCGGTTGACCCAACCTTCTTTCGCAAAAAGGAAGGTAACCACCTTATGATAGTTCAAATTTATATCGATGACATCATCTTTGGCTCCACGAATCCCAGCTTAACAGCTGAATTCAGAAAGTTGATGGAGACTAAGTTTGAAATGAGCTCAATGGGTCCTATTAATTTTTTTCTTGGTTTAAACATAAGACAGGGACCCGAAGGCATCTTTATCAATCAGGAAGCTTACACAAAGACTCTCCTAGCGAAGTTTGGCATGATGGGAGACTCAAAAGTCAAAGTCCCAATGGCATTCGGCACCAAGCTTACCCCGTCTCTAGACAAACCGGTTGTCGATATCACGCTCTATCGTCAAATGATAGGCTCACTGATGTATTTAACTGCTAGCAGGCCTGATATCATGTTTTCTATGTGTTATTGTGCTCGATTTTAGGCTAACCCACGCGAACGTCACATGCTGGCAGTAAAGAACATACTACGCTATCTCAAGCGAACCACCTCCTTAGGTCTATGGTATCCATCCAATTCAGGCTTCTTCGTTCAAGCCTATTCTGATGCTGACCTTGGAGGATGTGGACTCGACCGTAAAAGCACAACTGGTGGCTGTCAATTTCTTGATGGGAAGTTGGTCAGCTGGCAATCCAAGAAACAAACGTGTGTGTCACTGTCTACTGCCGAAGCGGAATACATTGCCGCTGCATCCTGCACATCCCAAGTGATTTGGATCCAGAGTCAACTTCGAGACTATGGACTCAATATGAAGAAGATCCCACTATATTGTGACTCTGAAAGTGCAATTAGGATCTGTCATAACCCAGTGCAACATTCTAAAACCAAACACATAGCACTGAGGTATCACTTCATCAAAGATCATGTGGAAGATGGAAATGTCGAAGTTCACTTCGTAAGAACCATTGATCAACTGGCTGACGTCTTTACCAAAGCTCTTCCTGAAGCATCATTCAATAAAATATTGCAAGGGCTAGGTATGATGGAATCAGAGTCAGTACCCCACACTACCTCTCAAACTCAAACGTAAGAAGCGAAACCAACCGAACGTTCGGGTTCGGTTCAACCATCTGACTCGCTCATTACTTCAAAGGTAGTTCTTCTGAGTTGTATATTTTCTTTATACAAAATTTGTTTTTCTTCGTGTAAAAAGTTTTTCCAAATTGCATATCTAAACTCCTTGGTTTCCTAAAATTTTTCTGAACTGAAACCATCCGAAGGTTCGGGTTCGGTTTTCCAAAATTTTCCTGAACCGAAACCAACCGAAGGTTCGGGTTCGGTTTTTCAAAATTTTCCTTAACCGAAACCAACCGAACGCTCGGGTTCGGTTTTTCAATCTTTTCCCAACCGAAATCAACCGAACGTTCGGGTTCAGTTTTTTAATTTTTTCCAAAGTTTTTTTTAAATCGTATTTTTTTTAACCCTTTTATAACTTTTAAGTCTTATTTTTTTAAATTTTAATTTTATTTTTTTTAAATTTCAAAACTCCATAAATATTTTATTTTTTTGTTTTGTGTGTGCTCATTTGTTTATGGAGCTATATTTGATGACTTACTTAAGTGTCCCTAGAAGCATGCTGCTGTATGTGTCTCAAGCCTCATAAGATTTTGAATAATAGCCTTCATGACCTGGTATACACAAACCTTGTCTTCCCAATAAGGCTAACATATTTATTCTAATCGTGAGCTACCTCACTCTTTTCTCACATGAGTTAAGAGTTTCCTGCTTGGTCCTTATTTTCGCAGCAGAGGTACTATGTTTTCTTACACCATCCCCATTACCCTTCTCCATTACATTCGTTTCATCAATGTAACCCTTGAGACTCTCAGAAACTACCACTAAGGTTTATGGTTACACAACATCTGTGTTTATGATCTTAGTTTCGTGCCACTACGAGCTGCGTGAAACCCAAAATTCAACACCAACGAATTGACGGTGACCAATTAATTTGATCAAGATTTCACCAATGAATTGACGAATGTACCCTCATGAAATCTCAATTTTTCTTTTGAGTGATTCCCATGAAATTGTTACACACCATAACATTTCTTCCCAAGGGATCCAGTTTCAAATTTTCATATGAGATTTCATATTAATCAAAGCCAATACAAAATCAACTCCAACCTACTTGTTCAACAGACTACACCGGTCTCACAAGTACTTTGTTCACTTTCGTTCTTATATCAAGAATTGAATTGATGAATCAAAGCGAAACCACCCTTAATAAGCCTAATTAAAAGAAGCCTTTCAACATTTATTAATAAATGTTTGATCGTAATTTAACGGGATTCCACACTAACACTTTGAGGTCTCTCTTGACCTTGAAGGAAGAGATTCATGCCCGGGATCATCAGTTTCGTGTCATTATTGACATCACAGAATATCCTTAAAAGAGTTGCTTTATTTCTTTTTCTTTTACACTCTTTGCACGAAAATCTTTGATTTTCCAAAATTCCGTTACTAATTATTTACAGGTTGTAATTATGGTGCTGTGGTCAGAAACAATCCACGTGGGTGTTTAATTCAAAAGATGCCGTTTAAAAAGGATAAGACAAAAGGTTGCTGACTCGGCGGGAGTTAAAAGGATAGAAATTCAAACGACGGTAAAAAGGAAGGTGCGTGTGAATTTGAAACGGCCGCGCTTTTACTGACACTTATGGACGCGTGTGCGAAATCCAAGCGTCATCTCTCTGGCAATTAATGGCGCGTGCGGATTTGAAGCGATTTTCGTCTGAAACGGCGCTTGTTGGGTAGCGTGATCCTAGGATTCTGAAAATCTCTCTCCTACGTGATCATCGCATAGAAGATATGAAACGATCTTTCTCTCTCCAATCTCTCACTATAAAAGGCCGTCCACAAAACCTTTTACCTCTTTACTGCCTCCGAAATTTCTCAAGAGCAAAAACTCATAAACCATCTACTATTCATCCTCTTCTCCAACCTGCAACAATGGCTAAATCTTCTTCCGTGCATGCTACTTCTCAGATCCTCCCCATCCGTCCTCAGCAATGTCTGGTCATTGATCTCAACCCACTCGCATACGACTCCTATATGTTGCCGGTCATAGAATGCTTGAAGTACTCCCAGCTTGCGCCTGCACTATCCCGTCTTGAAACTGTACCAATGGTGGCCCTATCGCAGGTCTACGCGACGGCTTACTATGATAAGGCCGTAGAACGGGTATTTTTCGAAATTGCAGAACACAAAACCTCCGTTTCTCGACAACGGTTCTGCACAATGCTAGGGTTTGCTGCTGACCCTTCAAGAATCAATCCGGACACGATTCCGGTTGGGATGCTGTTCAACATGTTTTACAACATGGGATACACAGAGGTTCTCACCTCTGTCGCCAAGTTCAAGAAGTCTTGCCTGCCGCCACAATGGAATGGCTTATTTACAGTCCTTTTCAAGGGCTTGTCGGAGAGGAGCTCAGGGTCCGATGGTGCTAGTCGCCTATTTCTATCGATAATGTATGCCATCTACAACGGGGTTAATCTGGACTTTGGAATGGTCCTATGGCAACAGCTCATCCAGAGCCTATCTTCATCTTCACGACACTCTGAAGTGTCGTTGGCCCGGTTCTGGATCTTGATTACAAGATGGGCCATGGACAAGTTTGAGGTTCCCACTGCTGTCGGTGCATCGATGTCTTCTGTTGGTACATTCCATACCAAGAAGATCATCGTCTCAGATGCATCAAAATTCTCTTTCATTGGCTCTATCCCGGAGTCGATGTATGCCGATGTACCCGCTGATAGCAGACTGATCAGGACGATCAAGGAGTTTAGGCCAACTGGTCCGAGGGAACTGACACCGGATATGCTGCGATCGATTCATGATGCCGATAAACTGGTGGCCAGGGGCAAAAAGGCAGAGAAGGGGAAGCAAGTGTCCAAAGCTCCAAAGGGACCTTCTCCCAAGAAGCGAAAACAACCGAAGGCTGCTTCATCCCCACAGCCGAAAAGGAGGAAGACCCAACCGAAGCGAAAGCTCGTTATTCCCTCCTCTTCAAGCGAATCCGAAGGTGGGAGTTCGGACTCTGAAGGATCACAAGGAGACGAATCTCCTCAACGAGGCAACACACCACCTCGGTCCCCAACCCCAGAGATGGAACTTCATCAATCCCCAGTTCCTTCACCTCCACCCACAATTCCTATTTCCATTCCCACCATAAACCTCACTATTCCCCCAACCTCATTCCCTATACCTCCACCCATATTCACCACATCAACCGAAACACCACCAGTTACCGAAACCCCTCCTGTAACCGAACCACCACAAACTCAAACACATACAACCGATCCTACCCATACACAACCACCACCCGAAACTAACCCCCCACCCACTCAACCTGAACCAACCAAACCCATCACACCCCCAGCTTCACCACCACCTCAATCTCCAGAAGACGCCTCCGATGGCGGTGATCAATACCTTGGTGGTGATCACATGAACTTTGATTCGGTCTACTATAGTCCGTTTCAAGTTCAGAGTGATGAGGAGGATGATGCTCCAGTGACACGGAAGCATCTTCGCGAGCTTAACGAGAAGGTTGATCAACTTCTCGCCTCCTCTTCCAACCAGCAGTCATCTTTGTCTGAAGCTGCCCTTCAGAAGATCGTTGACGCCTTCTCCAGGGCTCAACATGATTCGGTGGCCTCAGCAACTGCTGCAATCGATGCCTCCACCCGAGCCTGTGAGGGAGCGACCGAAAAAGTCGATAAACTATTCTCTGACGCTTCTGTCCTGCTGAAGTCTTTGCAGAAAAGCGTCGACGCCACGAAGACGACTTTGGAACCAATCGTTCAACAATTGGCCAAGTTTGTCTCAACGGAGTTGACTTCGTTCGCTACCCTACGCCAGAATATCAGTGACGACAACTCGGCACTTCGTGCCTCCATCGATGCCCGCCTGGCTAAGCTACAAGAGGATCTTGCAGCTGAGAATTCTCTGATGGACGTTTTGGCGAGCAAAACAACCGCCCTTACGGTCATGAGCATGCAGCTTTCCAACTCCCAGCAACAATTGGAAGCTCTTCGATCCGAGAGGGAGGTAATAAAGACGTGTGTTTCGGATGTCTACGCAGCACTATCCAACATCCTGGAAGCACACGACCCCATCCTAAACCATTCGGTGAGGCGTACCCTCGCTGCAAAACTCTCTCCGGCCATGGACCTTCTCAGCAAAATCGAAGGCCTTCCGAGTTTCGTGTCCATTCCGAAACAAGGGGGAGATGAGAAGAAAGGATCGAAACCACCTCCTTCCTCCAAAGCTACTCACACAACCGAACCACCTCAGACTGGTCATGCTTCGGGTTCGGGTGTGAAGAACAAGGGTAAAAACATAGCTGAGGAAGATGAAGATGAAGATGAAGACAGGGAGACCATTGCTGACATGTTAAAACGAAAGAACAGTCGCAATGCTGATGACGATGCCAGTCGTGTGGCGCGTGAGGCTGAAGAAGCTGAACGAAAGCAAAAAGAAGCCCACGATCTCCTTGAGAGCAGAAAGTTGCTCTTCCCTGCCTGGACCAGGGATCGTTTGATAAAAGAGGCCATAGAGACTCCAAGCATACTATGGCTCGAACCGGTGATATCATTCGACTGCAACAACTCTATCGATTCGCAGTTTGATATGCCGCTGACTCGAAAGGCGTTCATCTTCCACGTCTTCTCTAACATTTTTGAAGTCCCGCATCCGAACGATGAGCTTGACAGGCAGCTCATTGACTTCTACCTGGAGGCCGCTCGCCCTCAATACCTCACCTGGAGCGCCCAGAAGATTGTTAATGTTCGGGTGCTGAAGCCTTATGCCGTGGGGAGATTCACAAACGTTAAGTTCAAGCTCATCCGAGGATCGGCAAGAACTGCCCACATCATCTCCCTAGCGGATCTGCCGAATCTGAATCCTCATGACTGGATAGTCTTGTACAATATCCTGCTGACAGATGAATCTGAATATGGTCCCATCATAGACCATGTCAAAAGGATGTTGGCTTGCTACATCATGGAGGTTGCCCTAATGGATCAGGAGGTCGCCACAGTTTTTAAGAAGAAACTAAAAATAGCACCTGTGGGATCGGCCAGTGATCTGAATCCAAATGCAAATGGGCAAGATAGATCCGAGGCAAAACTCAGTAATGTTCACTAGAGCCGAAGGACAGAAATGTCTCTTCGCTTTAGCTGACAAACACCTTTACACCACAGCTTGCTTGGAGCACGTCTTATCAATTATCAAGCGGTGTAAAGAGAACTCGGCTAATGATGTCAAGTACTTCAACGACATGATCAATTGGTACATCCGGTTTAGACAGACCATCCTCTCCATAACCAAGTGTCTGTTTAGCACCGTGAAGAAGAAGGTACGAGCTTCAGCTGCCGGCCCAAGTAAGAAGTGAAGGTCTCGCTCCAAATTGATGCAAAGGGGGAGATTGTAGAGCTGAAGTTTTATTTGATGTTGCGTTTTTTGGGCTCGTTGGTTTAGCCTTGTATTCTCCGGTTTGGGCCTGTCCAACCGAGAGCCTTTTATGTATTGTATATAAGTTAAATGCTTGCATGCATATTAGGTTAAGATTGTTGGGATTATCGATATAGCGATTCATCCAGAGTACAATACTTTTCTTTAATCGTTCTTGTAATCTTCTAATCCTCTACAGTTGATGTTCTTAATCGAGCTCTTCTGAGGATTTTATTTAATCATTCGACGCGCTTGATTCAAGCTGTTTTGTTCTTATCATTGCGTTCTTGTTACTTTATATTCATATACTTGTTCAAGATCTAATCGATATTTAGATTAAAAGTTGTTTTTAATCCCATCAAGTGGCCGAAAATTGGAGCCCTGGGGTCTTATTTATAGTGCAGGCTGCTAGGGTTTCATTCTAAACCCTAATGGACAACTTAGCCACCAAGCAACCCAAGGAACCTTCTGGAATAAGGCCCTTGGAAAAAAATATGATGATCCATCATCATAATTTCTTTCCCCCTTAGTCCATTAGCTTTCCCAGCCCAAAACTCAACTATCACACATTTGACAGTTTATGCCCCTTTATTTAATTAATCTCTTTTAGTCACCAAATTAATTCCTAATTAATTTATGACCAATACTAATTAAATAAATATGATGTCTCCTTTAATATATTATTCTTATAATATATTAATAAACCATAATATCCTCTCTCTCTCTCTCCTCAAATTACCTTGTCAAGTTGCTTTAGTGAAGGCAACCCAAAAGGACCATGCACAACCGAGTCAAGTAAATACCAAATATAGTTACGGACTTAGACACTAATCCAACAGAAGCAACATATGACTGACAAATAGAAAGCAAGAAAATAATTTCCTACATACCTACTTTATCAGAACCCCCCAATCGCCTTATCAGAACCAGAATTAAGGACATAAGTTTGTACATTAAGGAAAAGTTAAGCCACAGTTCTAGATGCATATTAATTTAATGTATCTTGTGGGTTCCCGTGTTTATCTCACTGCTCAATCTACCCGATCTTCGTATGGTCAGTCCAAACAATCCTATCTAAATTCACATTGCCATATCCTTCGTGCCTACCAGCACATTGAACACAGAGTCTAGACAATTCAGATTCAGTCCCTTACACATGTATTAGACTGCCTGTTATCACTTTATCTTCATATCACTTCCCAAACAATACCTACTAACGAAAAACTATAAGAAAATAAATGATTGTCTTAAAAACGAATCAGTGTAAGATAAACTCGGTAGCATAGAGAAGAAAAATCAAACCGTAAGTCACCGATTGAAATTTCATCCAGAAGGTCTGAGAACAGCACTCATAATCTCAAAATAGATCCGAAAATTCTTCACATAGTTAAGCACAAAACCCCATGAGTGATCCCTTCCTTTCTTCCTTTCCTGCAAAGGACATATAGTCTCACTTAAAGTTCTAAGTGTTGCACAGTTGAGAGATGCCCTCTATCATGTGCCTGGAACAACCACTATCAACAAACCGAAGTCTGATGATATGCCTCCATAGCTGCTTTGACACAGAGCAGGATCAGTTGATCTTTAGAACCTAGTCCATTTTGAAACTGGGTCGGCCTTTGTCATCAATGCAAGATACTTTCTCCTATGACATGTTCTGTTTATCACAAACAAAAGATGTAGAAATATTAGAATCATTAGGAGATTTGGGAGATTGAACCTTTGGTACCCATTTGTAGTTGGGTTTAACCCATTTATTGTTCGATCCGATGGGTTCCTTGTCACGTGCTTTTGAATTTGAAGTCGGTCGTTGAGATGACTTTGACCTAGCCGGTCTTTGTTTCACTGGAGCATCTCTTGGATTGAACTTCTGGGCCGGCATTCCCTTCTTGCCCTTGGGAGTGGATTTCTTGGCCTTGGGAGTTGAACTCTTGCCCTTCGTGGCATTCCATTCGCCATTTTCTAAACGTGGACTTGAGGGGTTTCTTTTGGAAAATCTCCCTCTTGGCGCGTTCTGCCACCCTTGTGCATAGTAGGGAACGTATGCGCAATTTGGACAGTTTTGGGCAATGTGTCCAGGCGTTCCATTGTGAAAACATGTCTTTTTCTTCACTGGGAAGTTGTTTCTTCCTGCCCCTGGCGGCGTACCCTTGCCTTATTTCTAGTTGTTCTCACATGCACACTTGCAACACGCACTCTGTTTAGCTTGAATTGGTGGCTTGTATTTACCAAAAGCAGGTTGATTAGTAACAACTAAGTTCGACGCAACATATTCAGAGTTCAAGGAGACATTGGTTTGTTCAATAGTGTTCTCCTTGTTTTCATCTTCCGCTACTTTACCTGCACAGGAAGTAGAAACATCAGTATTCTTCACCTCGACACCCTCAGTTGGCCCTGATTGTTCAGTCGTAACTGAAGCTGGAGCTAGTTTAGGGAGTGAGCCAAACTGTGCAGGTGTCTCTTCCTCGTTGGTCTCAAGGGGTGGGTTATAGTTGTCATTAAAGGGAGGTGGAACACTGTGGTACCCTAACCCCTTTGATTATCTTTGAATGTTAATTGTTTTTCAATCATCGTTGCCACCTTTTCACTTGACACATCAAATTTTTAAAGTTATATTCAGCATTTTTAGATTTTTCCTTTAATGCATCAAGTCCGGCAGTCACAGCATCAAAATCTTTCTTAAGATATCTATAATGAACACACTTGTCACTGTACTCTGCCTGTACTTTCCTACAGTCATTTGTCTTGGCCTCTAGTTGATCTTTCAATGGTTTCTGGCCTTTCCTAAGTTGATATCCTTTGTATTTTAGTTCCTTGTTCTCTCTATGTAGTAATTCGTACTGCTCACGTAAATTCTCCAAGGAAATTTCATCGACTTTGATTTTTGAAAAACTCAATGTTTATCAAAAATGCCCTTTGACTTGAAAACTCAAAAGTCAACCTTAAAAGTCAAATTTTAAAACTCAAACCGCAAAACTAAATTTAAAAATTTGAAAGTTAAACGAGAAAGTCAAAGGTCAAACATGTAGTCAAAGTCAATTTTTCAGGTCAAAAGTCAATTTAGATAGTCCAAAATTAAAAGCTAAAATTTTGGGTTGAAAATGGAATTTTAAAATAAAAAGAAATTCATTTTTGGGCTGAAAGTGTAAAAAATGCGAAAATAAGATCGAAGATATGATATTTGAGATAAATCACGAAGGCTTGTAACGTGTGTTAAGCTAGATCAACTGGAAGGCGCGTTGGTTGAGTAGACAGGAGACTCGCTGGGCCGAACACGTGCGAGGCTGGCCGCACACCGAGGACCGTGAACGTGCGAAGACCGGCCGTGAACCTCGGACCGCAAACCCCGACCGAACACGTGCAAGGCTGGCCGTAAACCGAGGATCGTGAACTCCCAGAAACCCTTGCCGCAAACGCCACCACCGAGAAACCCTAGCCGCAAACGCTTCTTCGGCCGAGAAAGCTTCAATGGTTGTAAATCCTTCTTCCGGGCCGTAAACACTTCATAGATACGAAAAAACAACGATTTTTTCCAAAACTCGATCAAAAACTCATTTTTATGAAAAACGCGAAGAACAAACCCCCCTTATTTTGCCAAGAGCTATCCACAAACACAAAAATCCTTCAAAAATAAGATCAAATACACTACAGATCTGGAAAATTGTTTGATACAATCCAAGATTTAATACTACTTCTAAATCCCAAATCTGCTTGTGTATCAATCAGATCCATTTGATGGTGCGGAATCCCAATCAAATGGATGATGCCAGATCAAAACAGAAGAGAAGGAGATGAAGAATAAGTGAATCTATGACGTATTCAATGAATAGAATGATGCTCCATACACATAGTACACACACACTAGTAATAGGTGTTTGCGGTTGTGTTTATGACCGTAAAGGGTTCACGGCAGTGAACCCGTTCACGACCCATGTGTGATATATATATATATATATATATATATATATATATATATATATATATATATATATATATATATATATATATATATATATATATATATATCACACATGGGTCGTGAACGGGTTCACTGCCGTGAACCCTTTCACGGTCATAAACACAACCGCAAACACCTATTACATGACTGAAAAATACATTTTGCTAGAAAAGTAATGTATAAACCAATATTTTTGACCCAACACATAGAAAATTTTGACACACTCTCTTGAGTCTTTTCTTCTTTTCAATTCGCGTTTTAAGACAAATGAAATTTTTTAAGATAAAAAAAAAACTTAGCACATAATAAAAATAACTAAGAAAAAAAATTAAAATACACTCAAAAGAAATAAAAATATTTTTGTACATTTTTATTTTTCAAAAAAAAAAAATTAAAGACGGAAATAAACATATTTTTGGAATATTTTGAATTTTATGATTTTTGTTTGTTTTTAACTCTCCCCTTAAATTTGTGCATAGAGGAGAAAGAAATAAAAAATATGAACAAGTTTAAATAAAACAAAAATTAAATAAATAATGTAAAAAAATTATGTCAGACTTCAAAGCGAATCATTTTAAGAAAACCAAGGAGTATCAACAAAATTCAAACCATAATTCAGCAATTGAAGTTACATCCAGATGACTTGAGAATAGCAAGCAGAAGCAGCAACGTATTCAGCCTCAGCTGTGTTTCAATTCTAGAACGAAGTTAACATTTTTAAAATTCATCAGGCCGTTAAATTCAATCCCCATTTGTGTGATCTTTTCTTTACTCCTTTTCCCACAAAGGACACATGCTCTCCATTAAAATTCTAAATGTCATGCAGATGAGAGATATCTCCTATCATGTGCCTGAAACAACCACTATCAACATACCGAAGTTTGATGATATTCCTCCATAGCTACTCCGGCACAGGGTATGGGATTAGTTGGTTTTGGGAACCCAGTCCATTTTGAAACCGGGTTGACCATTACTATCAACTTAGGATACTCTTTCCCATACCATATGTTGTTTATCAAATAATGGTTTAAAGAATCTGAAGACCTTTTTGGACCAGCTGATGATTGAAAGAAAGGACTGTTAGTATAAGGTCTTCGATTTTCGTCCCTGAAAGGTTCCTGTAAAGAAAGATTAGATACACACGATGTGGTTGAGGCTCGAGTTGGACTCGGTCCCTTAAACAGATTCGTCATCTGTTCCCAGGGTACAACAACCTAAACAGTATCGTGTACTGCCGGATATCACTACTTGCCTGAAAGAATCGCCGGAAGCAGGAGTGCAGAGAAGGAAGAAGAAGAAGAGTAGTTTCATTTGTGTGTCTGAATGAGAAGACAAGGTCTTCTTTTATAGTTGAATTGCAAAACGCAAACAAATCACTAATTGATTTAGCGTTTAATGGCAATAAATGTCATTAATTACGCAATCAATACATCCGTTATAGAATTCAAAAATTAGCAAAAATGAGGGTAGCGCGCGCCCGAGTTTTCGGAGCTGCATTTGTGTCCGCAGGTTGCGCTCATGCACGGGTTCGGTGTTTTTGGTCTACGGAACCAAGATTTGCACCCCCCCCCCTGCGCGCGGGTAGGAATTGTAGCATAACCATAGACACAAGCTTGTAAGCCTTCATTGCAATGAAGCTTATAAACCTTGTTGAGTTTGGTCTCTCTACCAATGTGGGACTCATTCCCACATTCCTCTCTTTTGCTAAACTAATTCTCAAATACCCATCTTTGAGTATCGATATCTCATTCACTTATACTCTATTTTGGACATATAATATATCGTTTCGAAGTCCTCACGGAGGAGAACACAAACCCACTTAGAGTTCGTTATATATACAATGTATATATATATATATATATATATATATATATATATATATTTATATATGTCCAAAGTTAGTAAAAAAAATATAAATATTTTTACTAAATTTCCAACAATCCCCCACATGAATGGAGATCGATCTCTGCACATCCAATTTCCAGACGAAATTGTCAACAGTTGAATCCTGCATAGGATAGGTAGGTATTACCCTTTGAACCTTCCCTTAAAAAGTTACACTTAATCTCCTAGCAGTTAGTAGATCTCGATGTCTTTGAACTAAGCTGCCATTTATGTAGACGACAATGTAAATCTCACAGGACACTCCCTGACAAAGTCATATCCTCATAGACGTGTTCGTTTTGGTCATGAACACTAACCTGGTTCTGCAAGAGCTTTAGGAATTTTTGCCCTTATAATTCCCTTCGAAGCGACCCCACTTCTCTCTCACATAGGTGATTCCAAGAATCATTAAAAACCATATGTTTAGCCTAATTTTGTCACTACATAAAGGAATGGACTAAGAAGAAATGTTAACTCCCCCCACAGTGACCTGCCTCACTCATACAATTAGGTTATCCTTTCGAACCCAGATCTTCGGATCTCCAGTCTTCTGGGTAAGGTTTCCTTTGTATGAATTTATTCATTCATGGGCTTTAGTCCCATTCCTCTTGACGACTTATACACTACATCTCTACTCAAGCCTTTTGTAAGCGGATCCGCAATGTTATCCTTTGACTTCACCCAGTCAACCGTGATAACCCCCATAGAGATTAGTTGTCGTATCGTTTTATGTCTACGTCTAATGTGCCTCGATTTCCCATTATACATTGTACTTTGAGCTCTACCAATTGCTGATTGGTTATCACAATGTATACATATGGCCGTTACTGGCTTAGGCCATTCGGGAATATCCTCTACAAACTGACGTAGCCACTCCACCTCTTCAGCACAAATATCTAAGGCGATAAATTCAGATTCCATCGTGGATCTAGATATAACTGTTTGCTTAGATGATTTCCATGCTACAACAGCACCTCCAAGTGTAAACACATATCCACTTGTAGATCTGGAATCTTTTATGTCAGATATCCAATTTGCATTCGTGTATCCTTCGATAACTGCTGGATGTTTGCCATAATGCAATCCATATTCTCGCGTGTTTCTTACATACCTCAGCAACCTAGTAATACTCTTCCAGTGTTCAGAACTGGGTTTACTAGTGTATCTACTTAGTCTACTCACAGCATATGCTAAGTCAGGTCTGGTACAACTCATTAGATACATCAGACTGCCAATAATTCTTGAATATTCCACTTGATTAACACTATCACCTCTATTTTTACGTAGATGTTGACTAGTGTCAATTGGAGTTCTAGCTATGCTAGTGTCTCCCTTAGCAAATTTTTCAAGAATTTTATCCACATAGTGTGTTTGACTCAAAATCAAACCACTTTGGGTTCTTGTGATCTTCACTCCAAGTATCACATCTGCTAAACCCATATTTTTCATGTCGAACCTGGATTTTAACATATCCTTCGTGGTTCTTATTATCTTGTCATCACTACCAATGATAAGCATATCATCAACATACAAACACAGGACGACATAACCATGAGTGGTGTTTTTCACATAGATACACTTATCACACTCATTGATTCTAAAGCCACTTTCCATCATGACTTGATCAAATTTTTGATGCCATTGTTTAGGAGCTTGTTTTAATCCATATAGAGACTTAACAAGTTTACAAACCTTGTTCTCTTGTCCTAAGGCAATGAATCCCTCAGGTTGCTCCATATAAATTTCTTCTTCCAACTCCCTATTTAGGAAAGTTGTTTTCACATCCATTTGATGAACTTGCAAGTTTCTGATAGCTGCAACGGTAAGAACTAATCTAATGGATGTTATCCGCGTTACCGGCGAATAGGTATCAAAGTAGTCTAGACCTTCCTTTTGTCTATAACCTTTGATTACTAGTCTTGCCTTGTATTTATCAATACTGCCATCAGGTTCCATCTTTCTCTTAAAAATCCAACGGTAACCTAGTGGCTTGCTACCTGGAGGTAGATCCACTAGTTCCCATGTATGATTTTGGAAGATAGATTCTACCTCATTTTTGATGGCTTCTTTCCATTGAGGTCCCTCAGATGAAGTTACCGCCTCTTGGTAGGTTTTAGGTTCACTTTCCACCACATAGGTGAAAAAATCATCACCAAATGATTTTTCAACTCTAGCCCTCTTACTTCTTATGGGTTCTATCTCTTCCACCTCGGATTGAGCTTGTTCTTCCTCTCGAACAGCTTCGTTATTTGGTAAAGATGGGCTTTCTACTTCCTTGTTCAAACAGGGAAACACATCTTCAAAGAATGAAGCATTCCTTGATTCCATTATGGTATTCTTGTGTATTTCAGGATTCTTAGAATCATGCACAAGGAACTGATAAGCACTACTACTTTGTACATACCCAATGAATACACAATCCACTGTTTTAGGCCCTAACTTTTGTACCTTAGGTGGTGGCACTACAACTTTAGCTAGGCACCCCCACACTCGTAAGTACTTATACGATGGCTTTCTTCCCATCTAAATTTCATACGGTGTTTCATTCTTTTCTTTGCGAGGTATCTTATTTAAAAGATAGTTAGCCGACAAAATAGCTTCCCCCCACATTGATTGGTTTACACCCGAACTAATTATCATGGCATTGACCATTTCTTTCAAGGTACGGTTCTTTCTTTCAGCAATTCCATTAGATTGAGGTGAATAGGGCGATGTGAATTCATGACGAATTCCATTTTTAGCACAAAAATCAGCATAGGGAGAAACATATTCCCCACCCCTATCACTTCTAACCACTTTAATTTCTTGTTGAGTTGATTCTCAACATCATTTTTGTACAAGACAAACTTTTCTATTGCTTCATATTTACTCTTAAGTAAATATATGTAGCAATATTTCGTGCTATCATCGATGAATGTAATGATGTATTTGTTCCCACCTTGAGTAGGAATTGACTTTAGATCACACACATCAGTTTGAATTAAATCAAGAGGTTCGGTGTTTCTTTTGATTGTTTGGAAAGACAATCTAGTTTGTTTGGCTTCAACACATGTGGGGCATTTGTGATTGGAGTCAATATTAAGTTTTGGTATGTATTCTAGTTTAATTAATCGCTTAATTGAATTGTAATTTACATGTCCTAAGCGACCATGCCAAACATTTGAACACTCAAGCAAATAAGAATAACTAGAACATTCATTATTCATTTTGTTTGTCAGCATTACATTCAATTTGAACATGCCATTCAAGGCATATCCTTTTCCCACAAACATACCATTTTTGGACAAAACAAACTTGTCCGACTCAAACACTAGCTTAAAACCAAATTGGTTCAACAAACCACCCGACACTAGATTCTTACGAAGTTCAGGAACATACAGAACATCCCTATGCTTCACTTCTTTCCCCGAAGTCATTTTTAGAATGACATCACCAACACCTTTGATATCCACGGTAGCTGCATTTCCCATGTAGAGCTTTTCACCATCTTCAACTTCTTTTTAGGTGTTGAAAACACTTTTGTCATGACACACATGATGAGTAGCTCCCGTGTCAATCCACCACTCCTTTGAATTTTATTCATGAGATTCACTTCAGAAACCATAGCTGTGAGATCAGTTATCATGGCCACCAACTCCATGTTATCATTCACCATGTTTGCTCGACGGTTTTCCCTCTTAGGTAGAGGGCACTCTGAAGCCTTGTGACCCGCTTGGCCACAGTTGTAGCACTTGAACTTCTTCTTGAAAGTTCCTGCCTTGGGGCCTAGGTTTTTGCCCTTTGCTTTCCCTTTGTGAGGTCCCTTGCCTTTGCTTTTGGAAGTTTGACCAGCTTCCACCATATGAACCTTAGAAGATTCAACTTCACTACCTTTCTTCAAGGCCATTCTATTGTCTTCTTCAATGCGAAGACACACCACCGGTTCCTCCATAGACATCTCCTTTCGCTTATGCTTAAGGTAATTTTTGAAGTCTATCCAACCAGGAGGAAGCTTTTCGACCATTGATGCAACTTGGAATGATTCATTAAGATCCATCCCTTCTGCATTGTTATCATGTATGATGACCTGAAGGTCTTGGACTTGACTCATAACAGATTTCGAGTCAACCATTTTGTATTCCAAGAATTTAGCAACAACATGCTTCTTAGTTCTGGCATCTTCTGTCTTATACTTCCTTTCCAATGACTCCCATAGTTCCTTAGCAGTTGCAACTTTACAATAAACATTGTAAAGTGCATCTGTTAGCCCATTCAACACATAGTTGTGGCACAGGAATTCAGAATGCTTCCATGCATCCACTGCAGTCACAAATTGAGCATCAGTCTGCCCCTCGGCAATTACAGGGGCAGTTTCTGTTAGGAACCGAGCCAGGTTCAAGGTGGTCAAGTAGAACAACATCTTCTGTTGCCACCTCTTGAAGTTCAGACCAGAAAATTTTTTAGGTCTTTCAGCATGATTAGCCATGATGTTTGGAACCGATGCATTTGGGTTCACAGCAGGGGTAGCACCAACAGCAGGAGTTCCAGTACCAACGGAAGTTGCAGACATTCTGAAAGAATCGTAACCACAATGAAATAAATTATTACAGGAAGAAAAAAAATCAATACAAACTCAATTTTATAAGGTCTTCGTTTTCATCCCTGAAAGGTTCCTGTAAAGAAAGATTAGATACACACGATGTGGTTGAGGCTCGAGTTGGACTCGATTCCCTTAAACAGATTCGTCGTCTGTTCCCAGGGTACAACAACCTAAACAGTATCGTGTACTGCCGGATATCACCACTTGCCTAAAAGAATCGCCAAAAGCAGGAGTGCAGAGAAGGAAAAAGAAGAAGAGTAGATTCATTCGTGTGTCTGAATGAGAAGACAAGGTCTTCTTTTATAGTTGAATTGCAAAACGGAAACAAATCACTAATTGATTGAGCGTTTAATGGCAATAAATGTCATTAATTACGCAATCAATACATCCGTTATAGAATTCAAAAATAGGGACCAAAACTGTAAAGTTTAGCAAAAACGAGGGTAGCACGCGCCCCAGTTTTCGGAGCTGCATTTGTGTCCGCAGGTCGCGCCCATGCACGAGTTCGGTGTTTTTGGTCTACGGAACCAAGATTTGCACCGCCCCCTACGCGCGGGTAGGAATTTTAGCATAACCATAGACACAAGCTTGTAAGCCTTCATTGCAATGAAGCTTATAAACCTTGTTGAGTTTGGTCTCTCTACCAATGTGGGACTCATTCCTACATTCCTCTCTTTTGCTAAACTTATTCTCAAATACCCATCTTTGAGTATTGATATCTCATTCACTTATACTCTATTTTGGACATATAATATATCGTTTCGAAGTCCTCATGGAGGAGAACACAAACCCACTTAGAGTTCGTTATATATACAACGTATGTATATATTTATATATGTCCAAAGTTAGTAAATAAAATATAAATATTTTTACTAAATTTCCAACAAGGACTTTGAGTACCCTTGGTAATTTGGTTTGTGTACTTTCTTATTGGACCGAATGGGATCTTTTTCACTTGCCTTTGGGGTGGGATTGTCTTTCGATTTAGGCTTATATTGTAAGCGTGAGCTAGAGGACGACCCTTGAGATGACTTTGGCCTCACCTTTTCTGGTTTAGTTGAGCCATCTCTTGAGATAGCTTTTGTTTTGTCCTTGAAGGCCTGATTCTTAGCCTTGTCATCATTCCAATTGTTATTACGGGGACGTGACCTCGAAGGATATCTTTTGGAATATCTCACCCTTGGCACGTTCGTCCATCCGAATTTAGTGAAGGGATCATGTGAATGATGTAGACAATTTCTAACAATGTGGCCTAGAGTCCCACAATTAAAACAAGTCTGTCTTTTCAAGAAAGTGTTATTGGAGCTTAGTCCCGGCCTGAAAGAGACTTGTTTCAAAGAATTTCCACACGCACATTTACATTTATCAGACTCTTTCACAACTTTATGTGGCTTAAATTTTTCAAAAACATGACTGTTTGAATTTGAATTAAAAGCAACATCACCACAATTTTTAAAAGAATCCAAAACAACAATTTTAATATCTTTGTTCACACAATTATTAGAAGTAGAAGAAAAAGAAACGTTAGTCTTTGAAAGGTTTTCAACAAAGCTAGCATTATTAAAGTCCTCCTTCTCCTCATATTCCATAAATACTTGATCTGCACATGAGGTAGAAATGTCAGTATCATTCACCTCAACACTTTTAGTGGGGCTAGATTGTTTAGTCTTAACTGAATTTGATGCAGGGGTGGCCATATTGAGCAGGTTTTTCAACTTCTATCGTCTCAGATGCAGAAACATAATTATCATTAAAAGGAGGTGGAATACTATGATACCCAAAGCTATTTTCTGGTTATCCTTCCATTTCAATTGTTTTTCAATCATAGATTCAATTATCTCACTTGACACATCAAATTTCTTAAAGTTAAATCCAACATCTTTAAATTTAGCTTTTAACATATCAAGTTCAGCAATTAATTTGGAAATTTTCTCTTTAGCATAACGATTGTGAACACATTTGGTGCTATATTCCTCCCAAATCCTAATTAAATCTTTATTTCGAGTATCTGGTTTTTCTTTAACTGACTTGTTTACTTTCTTAATTTCATAGATTTCATTTTTAAGATCGAAAACTTCTCTAACTAATAATTCATTTTGTGCACGATATTTATTTATTTTATCATCACTACACTGGGAGCGTGAGCTCTTACTTACCTCCTTGGTATTGTTGTAAGAGCTCATTATTTACCAACAAAAATCTGATAGTGTAATTTGATTTTTAGCGAAGACCAAAATTAAATGCTCTTTGATCGAAAACACCAATAGTCAACACCCTGTTGATCGAGAACCTTGAAAGTCAACTTTTTGTCCAAAAAAACTTAACCGAGAACCTTAGCCGAAATCTTAATAACCGAGAAGCTGAACCTAAGATGCGGATCCAAATGCGTTGACAGAAGACTTAAAGAGCACCAAGAAGAAAAGCTGACCTAGACGAGAACACAAATTCGCCGCCGAGACCTCCGAGGCTGAGACTGAGAGCTCCGAAGTTGAATCCGAGGAGTTGGCCAAGAAAATACAAAGTCAAATATGAAAAACTCTAACCGAATTCGATCAGCAGGCCGGTAAAAACTCCTAAACCTAACCGAGAATTTGAAGTTTCCCGCCGAAAACTCTGTGGCTTGACCGAAAACGCCCAAAAACATGCAATTGTTAATTTATCAAGACCAATTTCGATCAAAGTCTCCAATGTAGTAAAGAACACGAAGAACAACAGCAATAATTTTCGTCAAAAAGAACTCAAAAACACTAAAAACACCAACAAAAATTCAAAGAAACGTTTAATATCTTGCCAATTCGATTGATACCAATCCTCGCTCTGATACCAATTGTAAAACCCGCTCTAATGTATCAATCAAAGTCACAAGAGTTGGTGTGGAATCCCAATCTAATGATTAGAACGAAACAGTTATAAGAAATTAGGAACACAATATCGAATCTTCAATGCACACTATATTGATCAACACTCTAGTACATAAGATCTCTATGTTTCTCGGTTCTCTCTATCTCTCTATACTCGAAATCAGCTAATTAGAATGACCAACCCTTTTACACGACTAAACAATACTATTTATACTTAGACCTAATTACAAAAGCCCATCCCAAAACCCAACCGAAAGCATCATTAAGCCCACCGAAATCACATGGTGATTTCAGTCCAAACACCACCGAAATCATGGTGTTTTCGGTCCTATACCGACAACTCTAAAAGCTATCAAAAGTAAAGTATAAACCGCAAATCATGTCCTAACAAACTACATCAATAAAACTTTATTATTCTATAAATGGGATTTTGATTTGAATTTAGGATTTGGATATTTGAACATTGTGGCAACAAGTATTATATAATGTTTTGATATGCTGGGATATGATCATAACATCAATACTTATTGTGTTCTATATTGTGACACTCCGAAAATTTTTCCGTCACTGTAACCCGTTTCCGTTAATAAAACCCGTTTGTATTCCAATTTTTCCATTAATTTTTGGGATTAAGTTAATTAAATTGATACCTTTATTATGATTTCATGAGTGTCCAAACCCATTTAAAAACATGTTAAAACATCCCAATTTTTTATTGGAGAATTTTTAGTTTCGACCACATCGGGTTACGACAACTAAATAGGGTACGACCATAAGCCTCGTTTAACGTCAGTATCGGGTAGATTTCCACGTTGAGAGGATCTCATTTGAAGCTTTTTCACTTCCTCTCACTACTCTCTCTCTACAAATCCAAGTTTTGATCCAAAACCATCCTTTTCGAGCTCCAATTTGGTAAGTGATCTATCCTAGCTTATAGTTTAGCATGTTTAGCTTTCAAATGTGTGTCTAAATCATCCAAAAGGACCAAGAACTTGTTTTTACAGTCCAGGAACTATCCCAAACCGCAAACACCCTTAAATGGGGTTTTGGAGCCCCAAAACCCTTCCAAACAACTTCTGGAGCTTAGTTATGACTTAGGGGCTTACATGATTGGACTTAGAACACCAAAAACTTAACATATTAGGAGTAAACATGAGTTTAAGGCCCCAGAGCATGCTTGGACCGTAAACACCCCTTCAAGGACCGTAAACACCATTTAAGGTGTTAAAATGCCCCTTAAACACCTCCTATGCCTTGGAATAATGTCTAGAATCAACCACCATTGTGTTAGGGACCTTAAACATGAAAGAAACCACCCCCTTAGGAGATTACGGCCGTAAACCCCCCAAGGAATGGTTCCTGGGCCGTAAACTCATCTATAGTGGTCAAATGGTGCCCTAACTTTCTTCCATTGCTTGTCGTTTGGACTAGAACCACTTGTGCTTAACCTAGCATCATCAAAACACAATAAGAAAGGGTATATGAGAGTTTACGGCCGTAAAATCCTAATTTACAGTCGTAAACTCCTTTAAGTGGTCCCTTTGTTGGTTTAATCCCTTCCAATGCCTTAGAACTGAGCCTAGCCTAATTCCACAAGTGTTATAAGACCATTAAGCATCCAAAAACACACCACCCATGAGTTTACGGCTGTAAACTCATGGGGATATGGTCATTAGTCCGTAATCTCCCTTAGGAGTTTACTCTTGAAGAGCAAACTCCATATCTAGGCCTTACACCTCCTTAGATAAAATCCGGACCACTCCTAACACTTGAATTGAAGTGTTTTCGCGCCTCGGAGTGTATATTCTTACTTAATTAGTAGTTCAATGTCTAATTAGATACGATTAAGTATATCTTCATATTACATAGGAACATCGCGTGTGTTCAAGCCCTGAACTGACACTTAGCATCCTAATTGGCACATTTCTCGACTGGTAAGTTCATACCCCTACACCTTTTTCCGTGTTTTTCAATGTTTTCATGGGGGAATACAAGCAAAAGTACAAGGAAATCTTGTACTCAAATTTATTATTTCATTTGAAATCCGTATGCTTTTAACACTGAAACCGTATTGACCAACCATTTAACTTGCAGAGTTAGCTTTCAGACTAATTGTAGATCTCATTATAAAATGTGATAATTTATGTTATATTTTATAATTTATGAAGGATTCATGCTAATCATGAAATAGGGTTATTACTAATATTATACACCTTTGGATGGCACCAGAACTTCGAAAATACAGCTAATGTACGTCTTTGAGTGTCATCAGAGCTTCGAAAAATACGTCTAAAATACGCCTATGGATGGGACTAGAACTTCGAAAATACAGCTAATGTACGTCTTTGAGTGTCATCAGAGCTTCGAAACACGTCTAAAATACGCCTTTGGATTGCACCAGAACTTCGAAAATACAGCTAATGTACGTCTTTGAGTGTCACCAGAGCTTCGAAATTTCGTCTAATATCCTCCTCTGAGTAAAACCAGAGTTTCGAAAATACATCTATTAATATATACTTGTTAAGTATAGTAGATAGTCGATATTCGTACATGGATAACCAACCAACTTTTAAGGAAAATAAGGGTTTTTCCTGGGATAACTTGACTTTCTTAACCAGGCTGTGTAACCAAAGGATAACTAGACTTTTCTTGTAAGAAAATATGGGATTTTCTTGGATAGTAACTTTTTCAGAAAACCAAAGGAAACTTGTTCATTTACAGAAACAAACCACTTATGAACTCACCAGCTTTTTGCTGATATTTTTAAAACTGCTTGTATTATCAGGTCCTCATTAGGCAGGTACCCCGCGATCTTTTGGAGAAGACAGAGCATTTTAGCAGTCTCGTCTTTACTTTTGTTCATTTTGGATGTATATATCTATAATCGTGTATAACTTTACTTTCAAACAAATGTAAATACTTCTATGTAATGTAATGGTTGTGTTTACTACACTTACTATGTACATTGGTTGTGATACTTTACATGACGTCCTCCGCCCCGGAACGTTTCCGCCATCGGTTTCGGGGTGTGAAAGATTGGTATCAGAGCCCTTGTTTATAGTGAACTAAGTATACCGAACCTTACATGGTATATAACTATAAACACTAAGGGGCCGAAGTGCTCTGAACTAAAAGTATACTTTAAAAATATAAGTATTTTAATCCAAGTATACAAGAATACCTAAACGCCAGAAACCGTAACCTCGAGTAGAACAAAACATAAGTAATTGGATGTTGTGCACTGTGGTTAAACATGGGAAGTTATGTAGTCGTGTCTAGGGTCAATATAGCCTGATCAACTATATTCATTCGATACACGGCCAACATGTGCTTGGGAGTGACTGTGGTGTGCAGCAGGCCTAAAACTTACCTAATATCCAAACAACGAGTCATCGTCGCAGCGATACATAAAATACTATAGGAGTATTTTAGCCAAAGCCGATTACGTTGTAGAAATTCATTCCGAGTGTTGCTACTCATTCTTTCCTTAGCGATAGTTTACCCACTTTGATAGCTCTTTCCTTTTTTATCGCTTAAGTAGGACTATATATCTGCCATAATGAGATATATCTTGTTTCATATCTCTCCATTTCATTTAGAGGACTTACCATCCTCTCTTTCCTGATCATTTTAGATCAAGATGCCTCCAAGGAAAAGACCCAACTCAAAGAATAACAATCCTCCTCCGCCACCACCTCCCCTTCCATTTGATCCCGCCATGTTCGAAGCAGCTGTTACTGCTGCTGTGGCAGCTGCCATGTCGCAAATGAACCCTGGTGCTTCAGGTGGGCCAGGAGGTGGTACTCAGCCCCAAAACCAGGAAGGTAGCCAGGGACACCGGAAGGAGTGTTCCTACAAAGACTTTATGAACGCGAAACCCACACCCTTCAATGGCACTGGAGGTGTCATTACCCTAACTCGATGGTTCGAGAAAATCGAATCTATTTTCGAAATCTGTGCCTGCTCTGAAACTGATAAGGTGAAGTTCGTCGCCTGCACTTGCACCGATAAAGCCCTGACTTGGTGGAATGGCCGAGTCAAATCCTTAACTATACCTGTAGCCAATGCTATGGGTTGGGAGATCATGAAGGAACTTCTACTTGCGGAGTACTGCCCTCGGAGCGAAATGAAGAAACTAGAGCATGAACTCTGGAACCTAAAGATGAATGGTTACGATATCACCGCTTACACTTCCAGATTCGATAACTTAGCGCTACTCTGTCCGGGAATGGTTACCCCGGAGAGTAAAAAGATTGAGAGGTTCATCTGGGGGTTGACCCAGCCAACCAAGGGAAATGTCTTGGCTGCGAAGCCAGACACCTACGACAACGCCAAATGCCCAGCGCAAACTCTGATTGACCATAGTGATGACCTAGAGGAAGCAACCACCACTCCTAAACCGACAGAGAGGAGTGGTGAGAAAAGAAAATGTTGGAAGAAGAAGAAGAGTCATTCTTCACATGAGTCCTCGAAGAAATAGCAAACTGTGGCAATCCACGCTACTACTACCCCTGCTGCTGTTTCTGTCATCGGTTCCTCTGCTCAAGCACCCACCAGTGGATATACCGGTACCTTCCCATGGTGCAACAGGTGCAGTTACCGCCATCGTATCCCTGGCCCATGTCGTGAAAAGTTTTGCAAAAACTATGGCCATGAGGGTCACCTTGCGCGAAACTGCAGAACACCAACTCAATCAACCAATCAAGCTTCCGGAGCGGGTGTCAGTCAGGCCTGCTACGGTTGCGGTGAATTCGGACATTTCAAGCGAAACTGCCCCAAGGCAGCAACAATTGGCAACACCGGGAGAGTTCTAACTATGGGATGAGATGAGGCAGTCGCCGATCCCACCGCTGCCACAAGTATGTTCCTCCTCGACAACTCTTATGCTTGCAACCCTTTTCGATTCTGGTGCTAAAAGAAAATATTTTAGCTATTCATTCAAACATCTTCTTAAACATAGTCCTCAACTAGTAACCGAAACGTTTACCGTCGAGATGGTTAACGGTGAGAAAGAGAACGCTAACGATATATTCATAGGTTGTACCCTTACCCTGAACGATCATTCCTTTCCCATCGACCTAATGCCAGTTTCCATAAGATCTTTGATGTTATCATTAGCATGGATTGGTTGAGCCCCAATCATGCTGATATCCTTTGTTATGAAAAAGCTATCCTCCTCAATCTTCCTTCTGGTCAAATCCTCATGATCTACAGCGATAAACTTAACTCCAATCTTCGCATCATTTCATGCATCAAAGCCTAAAAACTTTTGCAAAAGGAGTTCCACGCATTCCTAGCTCATGTAATCAACGAGAAACAGGAAGTTAAAGACCTCGAGAGCATCCCCAAAGTCTGTAACTTTCCTGATGTCTTTCCCGAAGAGCTCCCGGGAATTCCTCCCGAACGTCAAGTCGAGTTTCGCATCGACCTAATTCCTGTAGCAAATCCTGTAGCCAAATCTCCCTATCGCGTAGCTCCAACAGAAATGCAGGAGTTATCCAGTCAGTTCAATGAGCTACTTAGTAAAGGGTTCATCAGACCGAGTTCCTTACCCTGAGGAGCCCCGGTATTGTTTGTGAAAAAGAAAGATGGATCCTTTCGGATGTGTATAGACTACCGTGAGTTGAACAAATTGACCGTCAAAAACCGATATCTTCTTTCTCGAATAGACGACCTTTTTGATCAACTTCAGGGAGCCAGTTATTTCTCGAAGATAGACCTTAGATCAGGGGACCATCAGCTACGAGTTCACGAGAATGATGTTTCCAAGACAGCATTCAGGACTCGATATGGTCACTACGAGTTCGTAGTGATGCCCTTCGGTGTAACCAACGCACCGACAGTGTTCATGGACCTGATGAACCGGGTGTGTCGCCCCTTTCTAGACACGTTCGTCATTGTGTTCATTGACAACATACTTTTCTACTCCAGAAGCGAAGAGGACCACAAACAACACTTGAGGATAGTGTTGGAAACTCTTAGATCAGAGAAGTTGTACACGAATTTCTCCAACTGCAAATTCTGGATTCGGAAGGTAGCTTTCATTGGTCACGTGGTAAGTGAGGAGGGTATACGCGTGAACTCGTCCAAAATCAAGGTGATAGAGAATTGGTCATCACCGAAGACACCCACAGAAATCCGTCAATTCTTGGGTCTCGCTGACTACTATCGCAGGTTCATCCGGAATTTTTCCAGAATCGCCAAACCCCTAACCACTCTGACACAGAAAGGTGTACCCTTTTGTTGGGGATTGTGTCCTGTTGGAGGTCTTACCCTGAAAAGGCATGATACGCTTTGGAAAGCGTGGAAAACTTAACCCGAGGTACATAGGACCTTTCGAAATCCTTGCTAAAATTGGTCCCGTAGACTACCAACTTCGACTACTTCAAAAGTTTAGCAACATCCACCCTGTCTTTCACGTCTTTAATCTTAAAAAGTGTCTATCCGATGAGACCCTCATGAATCCCTCTTGATGAGATCGAAATCAACGAAAGTCGGAACTTCGTAGAAAAACCAATCTAAATCATGGATCGAGAGATCAAAAGTACGAAACAAAGTTGTATCCCGATAGTGAAGGTTCGCTGGAATGCCAAGCGGGGACCCGAGTTCACTTGGGAACATGAAGACTCGATGAAACAGAAATATCCGCATCTCTTTCCAAATCCATGATTTGTATCTTAATTCTAAATTTTGGGACGAAATTCCCTCTAACAGGGGGATAATGTGACAATCCGAAAATTTTTCCGTCACTATAACCCGTTTCCGTTAATAAAACCCGTTTATATTCCAATTTTTCCGTTAACTTTTAGGAGTAAGTTAATTAAATTGAGACCTTTATTATGATCTCATGAGTGTCCAAACCCATTTAAAAACACGTTAAAACTTCCAATTTTTAATTGGAGAATTTTTAGTTTCGACCACATCGGGTTACGACAACTAAATCGGGTACGACCATAAGCCTCGTTTAACGTCAGTATCGGGTAGATTTCCACCGGGTCTCAAACTCAAACCATATATAAAGTTGAGAGGATATCATTTGAAGCTTTTTCACTTCCTCTCACTACTCTCTCTCTCTCTCTCTCAACAAATCCAAGTTTTGATCCAAAACCATCCTTTTCAAGCTCCAATTTGGTAAGTGATCTATCCTAGCTTATAGCTTAGCATGTTTTGCTTTCAAATGTGTGTCTAAATCATCCAAAAGGACCAAGAACTTGTGTTTACGGTCCAGGAACTTTCCCAAACCGCAAACACCCTTAAATGGGGTTTTGGAGCCCCAAAATCCTTCCAAACCACTTCTAGAGCTTAGTTATGACTTAAGGGCTTACATGATTGGACTTAGTACACCAAAAACTTAACATATGGGGAGTAAACATGATTTTACAGCCCAATAGCATGCTTGGACCGTAAACACCCCTTCAAGGACCGTAAACACCATTTAAGGTGTTAAAATGCCCCTTAAACACCTCCTATGCCTTGGAATAATGTCTAGAATCAACCACCATTGTGTTAGGGACCTTAAACACGAAATAAACCACCCCCTTAGGAGATTACGGCCGTAAAACCCCCAAGGAATGGTTCCTGGGCCGTAAACTCATCTATAGTGGTCAAATGGTGCCCTAACTTTCTTCCATGGCTTGTCGTTTGGACTAGAACCACTTGTGCTTAACCTAGCATCATCAAAACACAATAAGAAAGGGTATATGAGAGTTTACGGCCGTAAAATCCTAATTTACAGTCGTAAACTCCTTTAAGTGGTCCCTTTGTTGGTTTAATCCCTTCCAATGCCTTAGAACTGAGCCTAGCCTAATTCCACAAGTGTTATAAGACCATTAAGCATCCAAAAACACACCACCCATGAGTTTACGGCTGTAAACTCATGGGGATATGGTCATTAGTCCGTAATCTCCCTTAGGAGTTTACTCTTGAAGAGCAAACTCCATATCTAGGCCTTACACCTCCTTAGATAAAATCCGGACCACTCCTAACACTTGAATTGAAGTGTTTTCGCGCCTCGGAGTGTATATTCTTACTTAATTAGTAGTTCAATGTCTAATTAGATACGATTAAGTATATCTTCATATTACATAGGAACATCGCGTGTGTTCAAGCCCTGAACTGACACTTAGCATCCTAATGGGCACATTTCTCGACTGGTAAGTTCATACCCCTACACCTTTTTCCGTGTTTTTCAATGTTTTCATGGGGGAATACAAGCAAAAGTACAAGGAAATCTTGTACTCAAATTTATTATTTCATTTGAAATGTTTCATATTCTGTATGCTTTTAGCACTGAAACCGTATTGACCAATCGTTTAACTTGCAGAGTTAGCTTTCAGACTAATTGTAGATCTCTTTATAAAATGTGATAATTTATGTTATATTTTATAATTTACGAAGGATTCATGCTAATCATAAAATAGGATTATTACTAATATTATAAACCTTTGGATGGCACCAGAACTTCGAAAATACAGCTAATGTACGTCTTTGAGTGTCATCAGAGCTTCGAAAAATACGTCTAAAATATGCCTTTGGATGGCACCAGAACTTCGAAAATACAGCTAATGTACGTCTTTGAGTGTCATCAGAGCTTCGAAAATTACGTCTAAAATACGCCTTTGGATGGCCTTAGAACTTCGAAAATACAGCTAATGTACGTCTTTGAGTGTCATCACAGCTTCGAAATTTCGTCTAATATCCTCCTCTAAGTAAAACCAGAGTTTCGGAAATACGTCTATTAATATATACTCCTCTGAGCGAAATTAGAGATTCGAAAATAAAATCCTTGTTATGTATAGTAGATATTCGATATTCGTACATGGATAACCAACCAACTTTTAAGGAAAATAAGGGTATTTCCTGGGATAACTTGACTTTCTTAACCAGGCTGTGTAACCAAAGGATAACTATACTTTTCTTGTAAGAAAATATGAGATTTTCTTGGATAGTAACTTTTTCAGAAAACCAAAGGAAACTTGTTCATTTACAGAAACAAACCACTTATGAACTCACCAGCTTTTTGCTGATATTTTTAAAATTGCTTGTATTCTCAGGTCCTCATTAGGCAGGTACCCCGCGATCTTTTGGAGAAGACGGAGCATTTTAGCAGTCTCGTCTTTACTTTTATTCATTTTGGATGTATATATCTATAATCATGTATAACTTTACTTTCAAACAAATGTAAATACTTCTATGTAATGTAATGGTTGTGTTTACTACGCTTACTATGTACATTGGTTGTGATACTTTACACGACGTCCTCCGCCCCGGAATGTTTCCGCCATCGGTTTCGAGGTGTGACATATATTAACATATTTAATCCATGAATAATCTTATTATTCTAAAAGTTAATAGTTGGTTATAATTGTGGGTAGAGTTATGAAGTAAGACTAATATGAATTAGATTTGTTGACTTTCACCAGATGAATGTAGGCAATGGGTTGTAACCAAGTTTCATAGGCACTTTTCATAGAACTTGTACTGAAATGGCTCACATCAAAATCACCTCTTGGATCGCTATCATGAGTGATACTTGATTAAAATGTACCATATCTGTATCCTTAACTCCTGAGATACATAGTAGGACCTAAGTGTATGGAGTGTTGACTTTGATATGGTCAAATGATGGTCCTTAACCGAGAAGTTATAAAAGCCATATTAGGTATGGTGTGGACCATAAAAAGCCTTATGTAGTCAAGATGGTATTTTTTACTCTTATGTGTTGAAAGTGAGACATCTAAGGTGCCTTGCCAAAAGTTGAACACCTAATGATATTGATTGGAATTTGTATCTGTTAAAAAGGGATAACTGATAAACTTGTCATTATATACCAATTATAGCTCTGAGATTCTAGGGGACTTGATGTTGATAGAATGGCACAAATTCTTATGTTGTCAGGAGTTGTGAAATGTTGCTAGACGTTCATCACTATCTATATCAATCTAATACGAGTGCTGCATAAGTGGGATATTGAAAGATATTCTATGCTTAAGGGAAATATTAAAAAGATATTGCTAACTAACATATAATAATAATGGGTCACACAAACAACAACTTCATACAATTGATTATTTATTAGAAATGATTTTAATAAATATTAAATAAAATCTTATAATTAATTGAAATTATTTATTTCTTGTAAATAATAATTTTTCATTAGCAAATAACAGAATATATCATAAGGTATGATTTATTAAGTCATGTACATTATTTTGGACTACAAAGACTTTTGTCTTTTAGCCAAAAGCCAAAGTTTATATTTTATAAAAGAAGTTCACAAATTTTATTAACTTTTGTCTTCTTTTTTATCTTTATAAGAAAGAATAAAAGAAGCATGACCTTTTGATTTGTTTAATCAAAAGCATGGCTATTTCTAAAAGGCATCGGGGACAAGTTCCTTTTATAACATGAGTGATTAATTGGTTAAGGACTCATGTGTATTGTTTTAGCTTTAAGAGAGTGCATGAAAGGCTTTCATATTGGACTTTTTTACTAGCCAAAGTCATGAGTATGCTTGGCATACTCACTCTCTCTTGTTTTTGCTGTTTCACATGAAAGAACACTTGCATTTTTCTCTCTTTAAGTTCATACTTCGGTTATGAACTTAAAGCTTAAGAGTTTAAGCGTTTAAAGACTATCATCAACATCAAGTTGGATTATTGTTGGTGTCTCAAAGGTTCATACATTCTTCATGAACTTCCAAGCCTCTCCTTGAGGATTCAAAGTCTACAAAGGTTTTTACACTCTTCTTCCTCTTTGGTGGTTGTTTTCTTTCTAAACTTTGCAAGAAGATCCCTGGTAGGTTATAAACTAGTTTTATGTTGTTCAAAATATTAAAGTCTTCCGTTGCTAAATATTGTGTTTTTGAAACTATTTTTGAATAAAAATGCAATAGGTAAATGAGCATTAGAAGAGATTAAAAGGTTATTAACAATTTTTTGTCCACCTAAACAACTTCATTATGAAATTCTTGGCTAATCCAGTTACAATGTGAAGCCAAATATGAATCTCATCCTTTTAACTAATAATTTGATGTTGGTTATTTATCGTAAAAGGATGTGTTGTTTAAACGAATCGTGTTTTTTTCTTAAAAAACGGGTCCTGGTTCGAGTGCTACTCTCCCTCCTACACCGACCACTTCATCAAACTTCTCACTACTCTAACTCTTCTCACGAGACATGCTCTCTAGTCCAAACTACCTTGATTGGATTTGAAACTTGAGGATAACTATAATGTACGAGAAAAATGAGTATGTTCTAGGCGAGCATCTAGATGTGCAGCTTCCTGGCGATGCAACTAAAGAAGAGGATGATAAGCATGAAAAGCATCTCTATCACTCTAACGAGGTCTCATATCTACTGTTGGTGACCATGTCTCTAGAACTCCAAAAGAGTTACAAAAATCTTATGGTGTATGACATGAACGAGCAGCTCACATGCATGTTTCAAGATCAAGCTAGAACTGAGAGATTCAAGGTCATGTAAGAAAATCAAGGTTTCAAGCAACAAGAGAATGGTTTTGTGAGTGACCATGTGCTAAAATGGAAATGGTACTTTGACAGACTTGAATTTCGTGGCTTTGGGTATTGATGTCATTCTTAACTCTTTGACTAGTTCATTCAAGTAGTTCACCATTAACTACTATATGAATGGTTTATAAAAAAAAGTGTCATGGAGCTACATGGAATGCTCAAGATTACTAAAGAAAACATATTTCCACCAAGGAACTAAAGTTCAACCACTCATGTTTTGGATATTAGGAAAGATGATGTCAAGAGAAAATGGTCCTCTCATCCCAATACTAAGGGAAAAGATAAAGAAAAGTTGGTGCTTCCGATCCCAACCCTAAGAAGGATGTTTCTGGCATATCACATGTGAATGACCATAAAGAAACCATATGCTACTATTGTTAAGAAAACAGCCATTAGAAACATAGATACCCTAAATGTTTGTAGGATCTCAAGAAGAACAAAGCCACGGGTGTTGGCTCTTCAGGTATGTTTACAATTGAATTACATTCGGCTTTGAATTCTAATAATTAGGTAGTTGAAACAAGATGTGGAAACACATTTGTTCTGATGTACAGAGACTAAAACAAAGTAGGAAGATAAGACATGGGGAGCTCGATGTGATTAGAGGAACAAGAGCAGGGTAGTTGTTACCAAGATTGGATATTACAAGCTTCTAGTGTTCCCTAGTTTTTCAATTAGTTTATTAGATAGTTGTTATTTGTCTTACATGGAAAGAAGCATTATTTCATTTTATGCATACGGTTTTACTTATGAAATAAACTTCTAATCTATGAAAATCGGAAATTACAAAGTTAGAACACATAGCTTTTTCAATAACTGAATAATACAAACAATCCTCTTGAGTTCTTCCTTGGAAACCAAGCAACAATAGTGTGGAAACCTCTAATGGTTCACACCCAAACCCATGAAAACCCTAGGATCGAAATTTAGGGGAGAGAGGAGAGAAGAAATATGATTTCTCTATGAGATGTGTAGGGGACGATTTTGGCTAGGGTTTGTCCATATTTATAGCCGATGGAAACCCAAATTTTAATTATAACATAATAGTATGTTATCCTAATTGAAATTTGTTTCCATATCAGCTTTAAGAGACTTCAAGAATCCTTTTGGTTCCTCGTCAAACCGTCTAGGGGTAGTAAGGTTCTATAATTGCCTATTTTGCTCAAATATTGAACAATTGCAATTCAACCCTTGTACCTTTAATTACATCTAATTAACCCAAAATTAATAAAAATTATTTCTAATTAATTATTAACAATTTCGAACTAATATATTAATCATATAATATATTAATAAACCATTTTATTTATCTCTCCCTCTCTCTCTCTCTCTCTCTTAATATCAATCGTAGCTATTTACTTTTATTCGCTAAGATTATTCCAATTTAGTTAAGACCTTAGACACCTTAATCCAACACATGTATTATGAGACATCAGACCCATCATTCAAGGAAATGGTGTTGTAAGCTTCGGCAAGGTCATTTTCTTGATCTTGAGTCATTAGAGGGGACCATTGTTGAGGGGTAACAAGACCCGGTGTGGTGGTGGACGTGTGATATGTTCATACGTGTGAAGAAGGGGGTTGATGGTTTTTTTTGCGTCATTTGGGGTCCAAGAAGCCTAACTGAAGACTGTTGGTCTTGATGTCTTCGTTGTAATGATTGGGAAGGTTAAATAGACCTATTTGTGGTACATGGCGTTAGGTACATCCATGGAAAAAGAGAATAATGTGGTGAATAATGCCAAGGAAAGTGGGTTGTTGTTGACTAGTGTTGGTGGTGCTAATCACTACTACCTGCCCCCACGATTTGAGTAACCACCATGACTGTGATGACTCCATCGATACAAGCATGTGTTTCTCGAATTTGTGATGTTGCAGATGGCCATAGAGGATGATGTGTAGTCTAAGTGAGTCGGTTGTTGGGGTGTTCGTCGTTCGGACAGTGCTCCTCAACAATAAGTTTTGATCATGCTTGGACGAAGGTAAGGAATGGATCTTTGTGTTGAAAGATTATTGCAATATTGTTATATTTTGGTTAGAGACCATTGACTAAATGAGTAACTAGAGTTCTCTTGGGAACGAGATGATCGATGTTTGCAAGGCGATTAGAGATGGTGGCAATTCCTTCAAAATAATCAGTAATCATTTAATCTCCAGGAGTCATAGAATGAAATTTATTATCAAGTTCAATGGCACACGTATCTTTTTTATCAGGCAACAAGTTTTAAAGAGCAATCCAAACTGTGTGTGCAGTATCTCCTATATTAAAAATGGTATTGAGAAGCGATTTAGTGAGGGTGGTGTACATCCACGCTTTGACCACCGAATCAAGTGTGTACCACTCTTCATCAATATCAGATGTGGGGTGGGTTTTCCTAAAAGGTAATCAATAGCTCCAAATGCACGACAGTGTGTAACAAACAACCCTCTTCACGCATCATAGTTAAGTGGACTAAGATCAGGAATGAGAGGCACAAGAGTTTTAATGTTTATGAACCCGAATGTTTTTTGATTGGTGGTGGGTGTAGAAATTCCAAACGCACATGCATTGTGAGATCGAAGAGGAGTGAAGAGATTAAGAAGTGAGAGAGATGAGAGAGGTATGGCTGGTTAGGATTGTCGGTAATGGAGCAAATCGAGAATTAGGGTGGATGAGGGAATGCCTCTGATACCATATTACAAATGATATTTTCACATGAATTCTGATTTGCATTGATAAATTATATATATATATATATATATATATATATATATATATATATATATATGTATATATATATATATATATACATATATATGTATGTATATATATATATGTATATATACATACATATGTATGTATGTATGTATATATATATATATACATATATATATATATATATACGTATGTATGTATATATATATATGTATATATACATATGTATGTATGTATGTATGTATGTATGTATGTATGTATGTATGTATATATTGTTAGGGCCAGGATCCTTACAATATTCAGGATCCTCAACTATCCAGGATCCTCAGCTACCTCAAGATCCCGGCTAATTACCATTATTATTTTATTAATATTTATAATGGTCATATTTTGTCTATAACTAGCACGTGTGCAGAAGTAGTCAATGGAAGACCAATTCTCAACGAAGAATCATCTCAACAATGCTAAAGACCGAAATACTTGGTCAAATAACGTTCATGAAGCCAGTCATAGAGGATCCCGGAAATATCGTACATCTTGTTGGCTAGTTTAGACTATAAATTGACACTTGTATTTTGTAGACAACACACTGTTCGTTAGTCTAAGATTACTCTACAAAATTCTTTACTCATTCTTACTAAGAATTCACTGTAATCATCATTTTATATCAATAAAATCATCAAAGCAGGTAATAATTATCGCCTCCTAAGGATTTATGTCAAAGATCCTTGTAAGGATCAGGGGTTTTCCTTGTAAACCATTGTGTCACTTTCTTTTGCCATTTGCTATTACACAATCTGAACATCACAGCCTCTCATTCAATTTGGTTGATTAGTACTTGTGTAATTTTTGACCAAAATAATTTGTTGCCCACTGTAAGGCTGTGGTGTTCAAAATCCTCGAAAAAATCATGTCTACGCAACCGATCCTCTCTTCGTCCTCTACTTCGTCTGTTACAACCAAAAAGCTACCACCTCCTCCGAGTGCCCCCCCTGCTCTGTGGAAAGCGCCTGACACTTCCAAGAAAAACATCCCCTCAATCGCTAATCCAGAAAGTTTGGGATCCTCAGGGCTCCAAGATCCAACTGTCGAAGTCACTACTGCAGAGCTTTTCGCTATGATGAGGAAAATGACGCAACATGTGACCCAACAGCAAGAGGAGAATAGAGCACTACTCAAAGAAGTGGAGAGGATGAAGGCGGAATTTCATAAATCCCAGGAAACAACGCCCACAGTTGTGCAACCAAGGATCCTGGACTTCGATTATGCAGGATCCTTAGAAAATCGCCAGAAGAACACGATTCCTACCACTGTGGCGTCATCCTGGGGAACAATTATGGACAACCGAGCATCCATGATCAATGATCTCAGTGAGCCTTTCAATATTCCTAGAAATCTTGATTCTAGTAACTTCTTAAACAACAATACTATTAATACTAACTATACTAACATTGATGCAAGAATAAATCCAAACATGGCCAGGGAACATCAACAACTAAGGCGGACGATCTCAAGTGTACCCAGAGTGGTCCAACCAAATACCATAAGCATCTCCTACAAGTCACAGTATCTCGAGATTTGCTCCAGCGATAGTCGATACCAAATTTTGTAAGCGTTTTCAAACCCCCAACATGAAGCTATACGATGGAACTACAGATCCTGGAGAGCACATAAAACAATACAGAGAAAGGATGGAGATCATTCCCATCCCAAGACACTTAAAGGAAGCTTGGATATGCAAAGGATTCAGTTCGACCCTTACAAGACCAGCCCTAAAATGGCTGCTAAACGTTCCCCCATACTATATTACTTCATTCGCACACTTAGTCAATATCTTTAATAACCAGTTTTCTTGCAGCAGAACCTTCGAAAAGATCACCAGTGATCTTTACCGAGTGGTTCGGGATCCTAATGAGAAACTTAGGGAGTTCGTTAACTGGTTTGGCATGGAAGCTTTAAGCATCCCCAACATCGACATAGCCACCACCGTAGAAGCCTTTAAAATGAGACTTAGGATGCATTCACCCTTCTATGAAGATATTATGATGACCCCATGTAACAGATTGGATGAGTTCAGGTGCCAGGAATTGAGGTTCATAAGGCTCGAAGAGGATAGAGAAATTCACAAGATAAGCAACCCTTCAAGTCAATATGAGAATCCCATCAGAAAGGCCAAATCCTCGACTCCAAGATCCAGCACCTCGACTCCAAGATCCTGCAAAATGAAGCCTTTTTCCAAACCGAATCATCACAGGGTCAACACCCTCGAGGATGAGGGAGAAGAGGAAGAACTTACTAAGATGACTGACTATTTCTTTTATGTGGGTATCACAGTTATAATTCATGCTATACAGGATCTTGGAGGTAAAGCGAGATGACCGAAGAGAGATAACAAACCCACCACCTGGAAGGACAAGTCCAAATGGTGTGCTTACCATGAAGACTTCGGCCATATCACAGAGGATTGTATAGCCCTGAGGAAAGAGATCATCTACCTCCTCAGCAAGGGACACCTCAAAGAAATCGTTGGGAGAAAAAGACAAAAATCCAAGGAGAACGTCTGGGATGATCACGATATCCTGAAAAAACCAGGATCTCCACCCCCAAATGCTAAGATAATAAATGTCATCTCAGGATGATTCAACATCTTTGGTACCTCTTATTCTCAGGCGAAAAGACACGCCAAAGTCTCTAAAATCGAGAAGGAAGATAGGCCACAGAGAAATACCACGATCAGCAATGAGAAGGGCATCACGTTCGACGAGATAGACAGAGAAGGAATTCAGGATCCTCACCATGACGGACTCGTAATAACACTATATATGGCTAACCATTTCGTCAGAAGGATCCTTGTCGACGTAGGATCCTTGATTAACATAGTACTCCTAGACGCTTTAAAAAGAATGGATATTCCCGAATCGGAGATAATTAAAAGATCCTCGGTCCTTATAGGATTTAGTGGAGAGACAAAACATACAATTAGGGAAATAAAGCTACCAATATACATTGAAGGATTAAACTCTATATAAAATTTATGTGTTATTGACACCCTATTTTCTTATAATGTGATACTAGGTAGGCCATGGATCCATGAGATCAAAGCAGTGCCATCAACTTATCACCAATGCGTGAAAATGCCTACTCCATGGGGGACAGTAAAGATCATGGGAGATCAAGAAGAAGCCATGGATTGTTATAAAACCTCCATGAAATCCACAACGAGACCTCAACAAGCATAGCAATTAAGACAGGGGGCACGACATGTTCTGGAAACAAAGGAGCAAGACGTGAAGGAAGTGCCACTGAGTTTTGAGGATCCTAAAGTCAAAGTTCTCATAGGATCCTTAATAGCTGTCCATATCAAACAAGATCTACTGAAGTTCCTAAGAACCAGAAGCAATACATTCGCATGGAAACACGAGGATATGACAGGTATTGACAAGAGTATTATAACTCATAAACTTAATATTGATCCTTCTTTCAGACCGATACACCAAAAGAGAAGGAAGTTTACACCCGAAAGGAACCAAATCATTCAATAGGAGGTAGAGAAGCTCCTCAAGACAGGGATGATCAAAGAAGTGAAGTTCCAACAAATCCAGATGGAGCCATCCGACCAGGAAGACACAGCATTCATAACACCAACAGGTATATTATTTTACACTACAATGCCTTTCGGTCTTAAAAATGCAGGTGCTACATATCAAAGGTTGGTGAATCGGATGTTCAATGACAAGCTGGGGGACACCATGGAAGTTTATATTGACGACATAGTAGTGAAGTCAATGAAAGCCGAAGATCACCTCAGAGACCTTAAGGAAGCATTTCACATCCTAGACGAGTACAATATGAAGCTGAGCCCACTCAAGAATGTCATGAGAAAACCAGAAATGTCAGGGAGAATGGAAAAATGGTTGGTGAAGCTAAGCACATTTGACATCAGATACGAACCAAGATTGACCATAAAATCACAAGCATTAGCAGACTTTGTGCCTGACTTTAGTGATGATCTAAAAAATAATGCAAAAATGGAAGCCAATCAACTCCTAGAAGATGAACACGTGGGAAAATGGACACTATTCACAAACGGAGCCTCAAATCAAAAAGGAATAGGGCTAGGGATCATACTAAAGTCGCCACAGGGGTACATCATACCCCAAGTAGTTAGTTGTGAATTCAACACTACCAACAATGAAGCAGAATATGAAGCACTCATCATGGGACTACAATTGGCTAAGTCTCTTCAAATCAGGGATCTTCAGGAATTTGTTGATTCTTTATTACTAATCAATCACATCAACGGATCTCATGCAGTGAAAGGTGAAAGATTAGCATTATATCTATAGATCCTTAAAAAAAATTAGCTTCTGACTTCGAGAAATTTAGCCTAACCCATGTTTCCAAAGAAGAAAACACAGAAGAAGATGAATTAGCCTATTTAGGATCCTCCCTTTGAATCCCACCAAAGAAAAAGATTCCTACAACCCGTATAATAACCCCAGCCATAGACACCCTCTCCGAAAAATCAGAAGATCCTGAACATTTGACAAGCATAGTAGCTATCAAAGATCTTGACCATAGGATCCTTCCTCAAAGGACCCCGACGGACAGGATCGTCGAAGAAGTTCGCAAACATGGACCCAACCTATTATGGAATATCTGCATAATGGCACGATCCCACCAACAGAAAAAATGAGAGAGCATTTAGAACAAGAGTCTTAAGATTTGTCGTGATCTAAAGCAAACAATATAAAAAATCTATGGCAAGTATGTACCTTAGATGCCTAGAAGATCCTGATGCTGCAGAAGTCTTGAAAGACATACATGAAGGAGACTGTGGCAATCGTACTAGGGGCAAATCTTTATGCTCCAAGATACTAAGAATAGGATACTACTGGCCAACTATGAAGAGAGATTTTTTTCTACATGCTCAAAAGTCTCATGCTTGCAAAAGACATGAAAACATCCTACATCAACCGGCAGAACCTTTACATCCAATTATCTTTCCATGGCCATTCATGAAATGGGGAATGGATATAGTGGCAAAATTATCGATGGCCCCAAGAGCAAAACTCATCATGCTAGTAATGACTGGTTACTTCTCACAGTGGATTGAAGCTGAGGCTTTCGTTCAAGTAAGAGACAAAGAAGTATTCTCATTTATTAAACGTAATATCTTGACCAGGTTCAGGATCCCGACTGAAATCATTTGTGACAATGGATCCTAATTTATAAGCAAAATGATAAGAGACTTTCCCACATGTTAGGGAATCAAAATGATAATGTCCACTCCTGTTCATCCCCAAGCTAATGGTCAAGCGGAGTCTAGCAACAAAATCATAGTTAACAATTTGAAGAAAAGGTTGGACAAAAAGAGGGGAAGATGGGCAGAAGAGCTTCCTTTTGTTTTGTGGGCAGATAGGACCACTTCCAAAGTGGCCAAAGGTCAGACCCCCTATTCTTTGGTGTTTGGGACAAAAGCAGTACTCCCTACTAAAGGAGTGGTCCCGACGACAAGATACTTACAGCAAGACCAAGAGAATAACATCAGGATCTTGACACTATTGATGAGCTTAGGGATCTTGCTAAAATACGCATTGCTACTCATCAACAGAAAATCACCAAGGCTTACAATAGGAATATAAGAGTTGGAAGGTTTCAAATAGGAGACTTGTATTAAGGAAAACATTCCAAAACACCAAGGATCCTAGTGCAGGAAAATTGGCTCCTAAATAGGAAGGACCATACCTTATAGATACTAAAGCAAGAAATTGAGCATATATGATTAGCAACACTCGAAGGAGATGTTCTATCAAGATCCTGGAATGCTCTACACCTCAAAGCATACTACATGTAAGTTGAGTCGAATGATCCCCAACAAAACCAAGGTACACATGTTCTTTACCTTAAGATTTTCATTATTACTTATTTTCTCCTCCAATGTGTTACTAACTTAAGCATAGGAGGGGCATTAGCTAGACTAACACTCACCCCTAGCTAATGTTTGCTATGTAGAACGACGTACGGTTGAGGATCCTCAAGTCTGAAGATCTTGAAACATCGGGATCCTCAAGACTGAAGATCCTGAAACATCAGGATCCTCAAGGTTGAACACCCTGAAACACAAGGATCTTGACACATGAAGATCTCAACGCCTTAATACTTGGTAAACTCCATTATATTTAACAATGTAATCTCTAAACTATCATATACACATGCTAAAGACTGATCATCTCTCCCACGTTTAAGGATACTTAATCCACTCAAAGGTTTAAAGAGCTAATGACCTCTTTCACACGAACTAAGATTTATACACCTCGTTTGGACACATGATATCTAACATTGGGATATAGGTAAGGGGATCATTTCACAATTTAGTGGCTTGGTAACCCTCTTATCTTTGAACACAAGTTGAGATCCTTAAGGTTTATAACATTTTCATGTTATCCAAAAAACTAGATCCTACCCCAATAATTACTTAAGGTTTATAACATTTTCATGTTATCAAAGATTGGGATCCTGCCCCAGAAATTACATAAGATCTATAACATTTTCATGTTATCACACGTTGGGAATTTTTCACGGAGAATAAAATCGAATTGTAGCAATTTCATGTTATCTATCCCATGAATCATACCACAAGTTGGGATCCTCCCTAGAATATAACATTAACATGTTATCTATTAAACCTATGATGTTACACAAGAATCCTGTCGAAGTCTATAATCTACACAAGTTATCCTAAGGAGAAATTTCCCATGTGTGATCCTTGCCTTCAAAGGATCTTTGACAATAAGGATCCTTGCCTTTAAGGATACTCATCGACCTTCATTAGTAAGGAACCTCATTCTCAATAGTGAATCGAAGTTTCTTCCTAAGTTGATATTTATCCTCGGTATATCCTAGGATTGAAGAACTCATGAAGCTTAAAGAAAAACTTGAAGATGATCAGGTTCCATCTATCCTTATTCTCAAAGAGCTTTAGATAAGGTTTAAAGATCATCAACTTTCCAGGGTCCTAAACTAAAATCATCTAATTTCAAATATGCTAGAAATGAACTACTAAAGAAATTCTATTTCAGGATTACTCGTAGGATACTAAGGATTTTAATATCGTGACGGCTATAAAGAAAAACCATGAGGAGGATATAAAAGGAAAATGATACCATGTCATTCAAAAGAAGAAAGGGTTGCATATCAACCCAACCAAAAGGTTAATTGTCTTACATCACTGACAAAAAAAAAACTATTTAAACCAATTTTTTTTGCAGGCCTAGACCTTAGTCTGGTCATCATCGACCATCTCCTTCTTCTCCCCTCCTCCAGTCAACAACAACACAGGATCCTCATTGGCGACAACAGGCTTATGGATCAGTTTGGCCAACGCCTCGCGCCATCCCTCCATATCCCAACAGCTTGTGTTTTCCAAATCCTCAGCCAACTTAATCTTAGCCTACAGAATAGCTATCACCGCACTTGTCTTTGCATCAGCAATCACCTCCTCGAGATCTGCGAGATGCTCTTCCTCCTTTTTAACTTTCTGTTTGCTCAACAACTCCACCCTTTAGAGAAGATCCTCATTGGTGATCCTCCATGTCTTTTCCTGTTCTTTTAGAACAAATTCGGCTTTATCGACACGGACCCTAAGGTCGTTGGTAACATGAGGAATGTGAGAAAAGACCTGGAAGAAACATAAACATCAACATGCAAAAGAACACGTATGATAGATTAATATAAATAATGCCTATGCAGAATTCTTATAGCTTGGGAAAATTACGACAACTTCCCAAGAGCATCTTCGATGTTGCTCCATGATTTGGTTGGACACACAAAGGGCATAGAAGAGTTCAATGAAATTGGGTGGGAATTAGTATTGTCCTTGTGGAGGGGCTTAGTGTGGTGCTTCTTGTGGAGCTTCATGAGGCAACTCATCATGTGCAACAACATGATCCATAGGTGGATGTTAATCATATTTTATGACCCATTGCTCGAGGTCGGCTGGTTCAAATAAAATCAAAACATGATCTATATGTTTTGTTGGGAGAACAGTAACATTCTTTTGATCAATCATTTTCCTTCCTTCTTGTTATAATGAACTTCATAATCAGTGTCACACAATTGAATTATTGAGATGAGATTGTTATAAAGACCTTTCACAAAAGACATATTCTTGAAGACGACTGATCTACACTTGATTGTACCATAGCCTTTTGTAGCTCCTTTGTTGTTGTCTCCATAAGTAACTCAAGGGCCATCCTTTTTAACATAATCATCCAAGACATACTTGAATCCCATCATATACATTGAGTTTCCACTATCTATGTACCATATGTGCTCTTGACCCTGTAGTGCTTAGAACACAATTAGTACTTACTGACCCATTTTTCAATGGGTCTATTAAAAGAGCATAAATTATTGTACTCATTATTTTGATCGATGATATCATCAGTATGATTTGTGTTCTTATCAATAATTTACCTATGGATATTAAGAGAGGGAGTTCCACATTGATAACATAGCCTGATACTAGAAATTCGTGTTCTTTTAAAAAAAATAGCTTTCGGGGATTAGAATCCAGTTTATTTAATTTAAAAACTATTTCTTTGTTTCTAGAACTACATATGACATGAATGGATCTTTGTTCAAAGAAAGAAACACTAATGAAATTCTCAACCTGATATATGGAAGAGGATTCTTTTGTGGCTTGAGAGATATTAGCATCGAGAAAGCTGGAGTTACTTTCAGATTCTTCAGTATAAAGATCATTGAAGCGAGCCATTAAGCACCTTTTCTTTTTGATCCTTGACAACAGAAGACTTGATTACTTAAATGTATCAAAAAAATCACTTGGATACTACTTGTAGGTTCTTTGATCGGATATAACAATATATAATGAAGAACAAAAAGATTTTCACAAAGATGATTTTCCTTAAGAAAGGTTATCAAAAAGAGAATAGGTGCACAAAGTTATTGACATAAAGTCATCACAAAAACCTTATTAGGTTTTTACATTAATACTTGATTATATACAAATCTATTCTAGAGAATCCTTTCAATCAAGGGATTAATTCTAATCCATTCTAAATATGCAAATTTATTCATATCACCAAGATATAATATCAATTATCTAAAATACAATATAATACTATAATTACATAAAACAAAAATACAAATGTACAAAACATTACATGTTGGCGCTGGTACATGAAGTCTTGCATTGATGTTGTCCCTGGGATTGGCGCTGGTGGTGAGCTTGAGAGTATTTTGATTTATCAGATCATAAGTCTTGACCTTACAAGCACAACCCAAAAAGGATTTTACTTTTATTCCATAAATTTATATTAGTTTAGTCATGGTCTTGACCAATTTAGGTATGACCTTGGACACATATTCCGACTGATTATAGACATGCCCCCATTCCTAAAGGAGCTACAAGTTTGCTCTGAAGGAATTCACTTGAACTTTTGGGTAGAGTTAATATTACCCCAAAATAATTTATTACGCATACTCTCCAATCGATTGATAACCTTAGCCGAAGCTTTGTAAATAAAGAGAGAAAATAAGAACCCAAATTGTCCAATACATAATTATAAAGAATCTGCCTTCCGCCAATAAAGAGAGACTTTGCTTTCCACCCCTTAAGCTTTTTTATTTTTGAAGTTAATAGAGACTTCCAATGAAAAAACCTCCACATGGGGTACCGCCCAGAACTCCAAGATAAATGAAAGGGAACACCTCGTTTTTATAAGCCATCTGATGCCCCAGAAGCCTAAAAAAAGGGAGTGAGACATGGGGATCCTTTGTCCCATTTCTTATCCATTATTTTTATGGAAGTTATGTGTATTGCAATGTTTGAGGAGTGAAGCAAAGGGATCTTTAGGATTCTTACCCTCCCTAATGATGGTCCTTCATTAGGGATTTTGTAGTATATTAACGACACCTTTTTTCTTTGAGATTGGTTCCTTAAAAATGCAATCGAATTTAGTTAGAATCCTTGGTTGTTTTAACTTAGCATCTGGTCTTAAAGTTAATGTTTTTAAGAATCAAAAGTATTGTAAAATGTTATAAAGAGAATATAAAAAAATGTTTATAAAACATTGTAAAAATGTTTACAAAGAATTTTATGAAATTTGTAAAGAAAATTGTATAGAAGTGTGAAAAAAACAAATGCTATGGTTATTAAAATCATTTTAGATGTTAACCCACGTTTAGAAAAAGTCGGTCTCACAAAGCATTTACAGTTAAAACCTTGGGTGTTACCATTAAGCATTGTACAACCATACCAAGCAAATACGAATTTCATCAATGCATTAATCAAGAACTTGACAAGTTCTACTTGATTCACTATCACATGACTTCTAACTTCCATTTATCATCATCTATGCTTATATGTAACCTGAGATACATGGCATTAAAAAGAGATATGTAAGACATAAATATCTCGTGAGCTACATGGGTTTTAGACAATAAAACATTTCAATAATTTTCAACGAAAATTCCTTTAATTCATACCATAAAGCATTTTCAAGAAAATCCCTTTCATTCATACCATAAATTATTTTCAATGATTTTCATGAAAATTCCTTTCATTTATACCATAGAGCATTTTCAAGAAAATCTCTTTCATTCATATCATAAAGCATTTCCAACCATTTTCTTACATATCATAACATATCATATCATAAGTGTAATTTCTTATCTTAGCATTTCATTAGCTTCTTTTCCATTTCCATTTCTAAGACCAAGGTGTAAAGAACAAGTCATTCCACCAAAGCATCATTTCCAAGACCAAGGTGGGAAGAACAAAATCAACCTGCCAAGGCATCATTTCCAAGACCAAGGTAGAAAGAACAAAATCAATTCACCAAGGCATCATGCATAGTACATCTACTTCGTGATAGGGACGGTACCACCCTAGTAGATTCCTCTAGAACTCTTACGAGGCATCACGGCCCGTGAAGTTTTCTTTTCATTACTTGCCACTTATTTTCATTACTTCTCATTTCTTTTCATTACTTTCCATTTCTTGCCATTATTTTCCAAGCTTTACACATTTCATATGTTAATATCAAAATAATCATTTCAAAAGTAAAGCATCTATATTTCAAAACATTTCAGACACATTTTCAAAACATTCGACCTTCCAAAACATTCTTTGCTTTCGAAAACATTCTTGCCTTCAAGGACCTTTCAAATTATCCTTTCCAAAAATATTTGACACTTTCACTTCAAAACATTTCATATATCAAACATTAGTGTTTCATTATCAAAAAATAATTTTTCCATGTACCCCAAAATGGAAAAATGCAAACACATACTCACCTACTTTTTCAATGAAGGTTGGTACTCCCTTCTGGCTCAACATCACTAGTAATCACCTCTTAGACAACATATACAATATAGATATAAGTCATTAAAATGACCAAAATACGCCTCATGGGTTCCATTACTAAATTTTATTATTTCATCTCATTCCTTATGTAAAAATATGAACGTAGGCGAAAATTACGCGTAAATTCGAGTCCTTATGCAAAAGTTACGAAAAAAATACATGGCATTGATTAGGTTGTTACACGTTAGTGGCATGATTTGCCTTGCCATTCCACGGTCGTGGAATGAGCCTTACACACACAAAACTCTCGAATTTTCTCAATATAACACTCTATTTTTCATAGTTCTTGAAGACCCTTTTCCCATTCACTTTGTGCCATTTTTATAGGTTCTAACACATGATTAGAGGTGTTTTATCATCTTCAAACACTCCACTTAATCCATTAAGTTCTCACTGAAACCAATAAGGATATGATGATTCTTAAGCTTAAAGGAAGGTTTATCTAGGCTAGTTTCCAATTGCACATTCCAAAGTTCCTAAAGCTTGTTCCTAACTTATTGAACACCCCAAATGAATGTTGTTAAACACATGAAATCATAACCAAACTCATTATAAATATCTAATTTGACTATGGAATCCTCAATTCCATTCCATGTTCAAAAACGACCCTTATGGTCAATAACTACATATTTTAATCTAAGAATCAAGTAATACCATATGTTTTGAGTCAAATCCATTCTAAAAAGTATTCATTCATGCCTATGAACTTAATTTACAAATCAATTGTTTAACTACAAAGGATTATATGGTTTCATCATAATATCCCCAATTTCATTCCCATTCAAGCTTGTTCATGATTCTACCATCATGGATGAGTTTGATCATTCCCATTAGGTTTCTTGTTATCAAACTTAATCTAGGTCAATGAATCCAATCCAATCCAATCTAACATACAAACATGAAATCCCCAATTGAATTTCTAGGGTTCATGAAGGCTTTCACCCAAATCCTCAAATCCATCAATGGAATTATTGGATTGATGTTAGGATCATCAAAACAACTCAAGATAGGTTAGAAGCCAAAACCATAATCAAAGAATCACATAAAATCGTTATTGGGGTTTTAGCCACTTCATAATTTGAATTTCTAGGTTAGAATGAGAAGAAATTATACCTAGGAAGCCATTGATTCCTCTTTCTTTTGCTTGGACATTTAAACCTCCACTTGCAGGAATCCTAGAAGCTCTTGAGAATCAAAATCGCCAGCTCTCTCCCTTTGTCTCAATCACTTTCTTCGCAAGTAAATAGGAGAGAAGATCCATTAACTAGTTTTGAACTTTCCTAACTTGGCACTTTTGGTCCCTCCTTGCAAAAAGGTCTTTCAAAGTAACTCCAAACTAACTTAGAAGCATCAACTAACTTCCAAAAGGGTCCCTCTCCATCCTAATCTTCACAAACTTAGTTCAAGTTATTAAGTTGGTCAAATCTCTAGTCAAACCTAAGTTTCACCCGATTGTCACAAATGACCCTTTAACTTTTAACATGTTATTATTTTCACTTATAATTTTCTAAACTTCATAAAAAATAATGAAATAATTATTCATTGGTGATTTATCTATATAAATCATATTTCATTTATTTACTTTGTTAACTTAAGATTCCGGTCTTAAATTTTAGAATGTGACAGGTTTCATGAAAGTGTAAGTTTTTTATATAAAATTTAAACAAAGTTTTAACAAAAAAAAATAAAACAAATTTATAACTATTTTGTAAATAAGTATAAAAAAATTATAAATTTTTTAAATTGTTATAATTTTTTTCAATAGCTTAATTGTCATGATTTTAACTTAAACGCACAGATGATGACATTCTATAACTTTGATGATCTATTAAGTAAAAAGGTTTTTGTAGAAATGAATAAACCTAAAATAATTGATCATAATCGAGAAATGAAAATAAAAATAAGAGTTCAATGATTTACTAATCAAGATTCAAACTTAAATAGTTAAATGAATGATTCACTGAAAAAAAAAATCACTTTCGTACAACTTTTGATTGTTAATAAAATGAAAAACCACATTTCCTAAATTAAAAACTAAAACGACCGAAGCTATCATTTAGCTATATCCAGTTAAAAGTTATATATACTGATGTCATTGATTGCCTTGTATCTATAAAACATTCCTATAATATTATCAATTTATCATAAACAAACTTATACATATTACATTTAACTCTCTTTAAAAAGATATCATTGATTATCCTCCCAATATAAATTTAAGCAAACGCTCATTTTCATTCTCGTAACCGCTCACTAAATCTCCGACTGCGCTTCCTTCCATCACAAACCGCCATGGCAACCATAACTCCTCCGCTCTTCCTTACCCTTCTCTTCTTCTTCATCTTCTCAGGTACCCATTCACTATCCTTCCTTTTTCTCAATGATTTAATACCATTTGATCTGTTTTCATTCACTCAATCTTCAAATCTTTCGTGTTTTTTTTTCTTATAATTCAATAAACCAGTCTCTTCATTTTCATTCACTCTTCTACAGAATCACATTGTTATTCGAATTCTACAGGTAGCATAATATTGGAACCCGCAAATGGACAAGCACCTACACAGGTACAAAAAAACTAGTCGCTCATCACTCATGCATACGAATTTACGAATTTACTAACCCTTTTGTGATTATCGATATTTTTTTTCAGCAAACTTGGTGTGTGGCAAAGCCTTCGGCTTCTGATGTAGAACTTTATAATAACATGTATTACGCTTGCAGTTTTGTGAACTGCGATGTGATACATCCACAAGGTGCTTGTTATGAACCTCAAGTTCTCATCAACCAAGCTTCGGTTGTCATGAACTCGTACTACCAAAAACAAGGAAGAAACTACTGGAATTGCGACTTCAACAAATCTGCTCTCATTACCATTGTCGACCCAAGTAAGCCAAACTCTAAACTATCGACCCAAGTTTGATGATTTGATGATTTGGTTAATAACGATGATCGTTGGTTGTTTTGCAGGCTATGGGAATTGCAAGTTTGACTCGCAGTAGGTGTTTATAGTTTAATTAATATGTGGTTTGGTAATAAGAGCGATGTCTTGAGGCTCATCCATTGTTGTGTTTTCATTAGTTGATGATTGATATTACAACAGTTTCATGTGTTTCTTGTTACTCATGGTTATTGTTATTCATCAATCGATTTCATAATAGTGATTTGCCTTGTTATTTGTGTGTTGAGTGCTGACTAATTTGAATCATGAATGAGCAATTGATGGGAAATTCATGGCAATGGCTAGTGAAAAGAGATGGTTAATGCATGACATCCATCTCATTCCTAAAGTTGATCTCCTAGTGTTAAACACGCACATGGAAGTGCAGATACAAACAAGTGTTACTAAAAATGAAATGGTGCATACCAACAAGGAATATAAGGATGGGCCCTATGTCACATTCTTCATGTAACATCAAATTTATAATGTTTTTTATAGATGTGTGATTTTTTTTTACAATGATTAGGATATTAATTAATCAATAAAATAAAGTAAGTTGGATTAAAGTAAGATGCAAGAGATCATCTTTGAATGTGTTTTTATTATTTGAAGATGTAATAACAAGATAATTTGTTATTTAAGTGTTTTCTAGGGTTTTATATTATTAGATAAAATAACTAAGAGCAAAGGTTATTTTGTTCTAACGATTTTGACCATTTGAAGTAGTTTCATTAATAGGTTGTTGCCATTTTAATAAGAATTTTGTTTTTTTGTTAATTTACTATAAATATATATTTTTCTTTTTTATATAATATATTGATCCTCCATACGTTAGTATCGTCTTTTAATAAGAATTTTGTTTTGTTGTTAATTTACTATAAATATGTCTTATTAAATATTTAAAATATTCAAAATAAAAATATATAAATGTATAAAAATATATAAAAAAAGATATCGTGATCAAATTTTGTTGTGTTACCCTTTGTTGAGATTGTAATACTAAGTAGGGAGGGAACTTCAACTCAAGGAGGGCCAACCGGCCAGTGGGGCCAAGGACCGCTCTTTTTTCTCTTCTAACCACTAGTTATTAATAGAAAACCAGGTGTTTGTATGTGTTACGATGGCAACAATATATTGACGAATGATTGGTTGCGTGTGTAAAAATATATACTAACTTAAGTTTATATGGTCATAAGAAAATGTTTTATATGTGAGCAAAGTCATACATAATAAACATACAAAAAAAACAAAAAAATGTACACAAAATTTACATCGAAACGTAAAAAAACTCAAATTTATATTGAAATATACATAAAAATAAGTAATTAAGATTTTTTTTAAAGTTAACAAACGAAAGTTAAAATAATCAAAAACATATTATTTGTGTCATACTTAGGGACATATATAATAATAAGGGGAGAGAGAGAGAGAGACAGAGAGAGAGAAGGTTAAGTCAAACGTAGACAAACTCCAATGAATTATATATATTACCGGGGACAAATATGAAATCTCATGTAACATCCATAAAAATCTTACTAAATTTAAACTTTTTTAAAAATTTCAAAACCATTAATTATTACAAAGCTTGTTTTCAAAATAATATATAATATCAGGGTATCTCAGAAACAAGTCATAAACATGAGGAGCTGTACGATCACGTCTTTGCCTTTCCACAATCAACTGATGTACCTGAAACAAAAACTGAAATTGTAAGTCCAAAGCTTAATGCGTTCCCCCAAAATACCGATACATAACAACAATACACATAATAACAACATGTATTGGGTCCACAACTCTACGGACTGGATTACCCTATGGGCCCACAGTGTGAGTCTAGCTTGCCTTTCGGGCCCACAGCTCACATCTGGCCTGCCTCTGAGCCCACAGCATAAGTCGGGTTTGCTTCCGAGCACACAACTTATGACTGGCTTGACCCCTGCAGTCCTAAGACTGAAACATAACTGATCCTCTGTAGTACGAAGATTGAAACATAACTGATCTACCCTTAGTACGAGTCTAGCATACCACTTGGTCCTCAACTCGTATCTGGAATGCTAATGAGTCCTTAGTAAGAGTCTGGTATGCCTTCCCGACCCTCAGCTCATATCTGGCATACTCCATGGTTTGTTGGTCACTACACGAGGCAGTGCAACCTCAACCCTATCCACACAACATGTTTACATATACAACTAATTACGCTTACAAATAATCACACGGTAACACAGGTAGTCCAACAGATCTACCTAACTGGCATGGCAAACTAGCATATATAACTATCTCATACTCAACACATCATCAAACAACTGGGATATCAAATCCAATGGGTCGGCCTTGGTGCCTTAGACCCCTTAGTATGGTGACGATAACTCACCTCTCAACTGTCGAATCAAAGTGATAACTCAAACTCTCGAACCACAGCCACGAACTCCACCACCTATATTTACCATAAGACCTTTTCTATAAATTTCCAATTCACCAAAATACCCCAGAAGTCAACTAGTCAACCCTTGCTCAAAGTCCAAGTCAATGGTCCAGGTCAACAATCCATGTTGACCCGACTCGTCAAGTGCAGTTCATTGACTCGTCGAGTCCTTTCTGAACTCGAGAAATCGTGAAATCCCTAGTTGACTCGTCAAGTGAGCTCATGCATGTCCAAATATCTAAGAAACCCTACCTGACTCATCGAGTCACCCTACTGACTCACTGAGTCCATGCAGAAGTTCGTGCATGACAATCTTCATTGGACTCGCCGAGTTGGCCATGCAACTCGTCAAGTCCCTTCAGTCCTTTCTCCATTCAGATGCTCTTTAAGCCACTCCAAAGCTCCATATTGTAGCTCAAGCTTCCCAAGGCATGTTTATCACGTAAAGTTGCAAACTTTACTTGCATGTAAGGCTCTAAAGGCTTAGAATGTCAAATCCAAGCTTGTAATGGGGTTTAACTCACAAGAGAATGTTCATACTTGCTAAAGCTGGAGACTTTATAGACTTAGAGACCAAGGTAAGTTCAGATCTGAAGTTTCAACTTCAGATCCTAGCTCATACCCAAGATGGCTAACATAAATATGCTAGAAAATCCCTAATCTTTAACATAACGAGATTTAGAAGGAAAGAAGGTCAAGGTAACAACTTGTTACCTTCAAACTGATGCCAAGAAGCAGAAGAGTCAGATCCACTAGCTCCTCTTACACCACTCCGCTTATACTTCAAGTCTTTTCTGTAACAACGTAAATTTCAAACCAAAATTTTCAATTTAAAAACATACTTGTCTCAATAAATAAACACAAAATGTCAAAAGATCAAATCATCAAATCTCATGTCAAAACTGTTCATATTTCAAAACTCCAGGATCCTCTAAATCATAACTCAATCGCTGATGTGTGTACAATCGGGTTGCCGCCTTTCCGTGATCCTTATAGGTACATGAAACACATAACATGGTAAGCACGAAGCTTAGTGAGTTCCCCAAAATACCACACACATCACATTATCCACTTGAGGCTAACTCAATACGACCCTCTGGTCAATGTGTTCCAGTGGAGACCCTCTCACCCCACAATTCTGGTGGACCCTCCGGCCCTAACTCAATAAGTTCATAATGATAAGCATAAACCACAAAGACAAAATGAAAAGTATCACAATACACAGATAAGCACATAAGACATATCAGTCACACAAAGATACCACTCATGGTAAGTATAGTGACAATACTCACCTCGTTAGCAAGCAAGCAAAAGTCTCGTACTCGGAAACCTCGAACTAGCATCCGCCTAACACATAGGATAATTATCTCTAACTATTGCTCTACTCATACTCAAAATATACTAAGGGTTGTTCTCTCTCTCTCTCTCTCTCCCTCTTTCTCTCTAGCTCTTGGAATGGGCAAAAGACCATTTTTCCCCTCCATGGTCTCCATTACTCATATTTGACCAAACCCTAAAGTCAACAGAAGTCAAACTCGAGTCAACAGTCCATGTTTAACTCGACTCACCGAGTACACCCATGTGACTCGTCGAGTCCACTCGTTTTCCTCAGAAGTATCGTAAAGGTTCAACTTAGCTCGTCGAGTTGACCTCCAACTCGTCGAGTTGTCGCATGATCACGCTCATCGTGGCAAACCCTAACCGACTCGTCGAGTCGGCGAGTCTATTCAGACTCTTTTCTCATTCAGACGATATCAAGGCAGAAAACCTTCCCAAACTCTAGATCTAAACTCTTAAGGCTCGTTTATCACGTAAAGCCACGAGCTTTACGTCCATGCATGGCACTTAGGGCTTGAAATGCCAAAAACATACTCTATTAAGGGTTTTTCGTTGAGTCCTCTTATGGCTGAATAAAGCAGGCTCTTTTGAACTCCAGGGACTTCACATGGTCCAGATCTGAAGTCCAAACCTCTATATGAACTCAAGACACTTAAGGTCCTCATATTAGATGGAAAAAGCCCTAAACTCCCAAAATCATGAGATCTACTCAACAAAATGAGAAAGATGTGAGCTTTATACCTTTCCAGAAGCTTTAAGGTGAAATAACCACAGATCTAACATCCCCTCCACGTCCCTTGGCTTGGAATACTTCCCTTCTCTTCAAAAGATGCACTAAACACTCAAAGGTAGCTCAAATACTCTCTCTTAGCTCAATAGCCGATTAGGGTTTTCTCTCAGTGGAGGAAAGCAGTTGATGAGCCGCAAATGAGGCTATAAGTGCCCTTAAATAGGCCCCCAAACCCGGGGATTTAGGGTTTCTCTTCGCAGCGTCTACTCGGCGAGTCGGCTCTCGGACTCGTCGAGTAGATCATTAATCCATGTGGCACATCACGACCCTACTCGACGAGTTGTAGCACCAACTCATCGAGTTACTTAATAGTCCTTCCCAAAAAAATAGGCAATATAACTGGAAGTCCATATGTTACAATTCTCCCCCACTAGAACCAGACTTATCCCTCAAAGTCATGCTCTGGAAATAACTTTGGGTACTGCTCCCGCATCTCGAATTTCGGCTCTCAAGTCAACTCGGACCCTCTCTGATGTTGCCACTGGACCTGAACCAGGGGCACCTCTTTGTTCCCCAGAACCTTCATCTTTCGATCCACGATCGCAATCAGCCTCTCAATGTAATTCAAGCTCGCATCCACCTAAATGTCCTCTAATGACACAACTGCCATCTCATCGGCTACACACTTCCTCAGTTGAGACACGTCGAAGGTGTTATAGATCTAACTCAACTCTACAGGTAGCTCCAACCGGTATGCAACCTTACCTACTCTAGCGGTCACTATGAAAGGAACAATGTATAGGGGCCCCATCTTTCCCCTTTTCCTGAATCTGATCATTCCTTTCCAAGGGGATACCTTCAGGAGTACAAAATCTCCGACCTGGAACTCCAGCTCGGATCGTCGCCTGTCCGCATCACTCTTTTGGCAACTATGAGCTGTCAGTAACCTCTGTCTTACCTATTAAATCTACTCAATCATCTTCAGCACTATCTCAGTGCTACCCATCACTCGCTGCCCCACCTCTCCCCAACAAATGGGAGTCAAACATTTTCTCCCACAAAGAAGCTCAAAGGGAGGCATACCCATACTCAAATGATGACTGTTGTTGTAAGAAAACTCAGCCAAGGGCAAATAAGTATCCCAACTTCCTCCAACATCCATAACATATGCACACAGCATGTCCTCAAGTGTCTGAATCGTCCGCTCGCTCTGCCCGTCTGTTTGCGGATGGTATGCGGTACTGAAATGTAACCGGGTACCCAACGCCTCTTGAAATTTCATCCAGAACTTGGAAGTAAAACGGATGTCTCGATCTAACACTATCGAGGTTGTCACTCTATGCCAAGCCACCACCTCTCTCACATAAATTCCGGTCAATCTTTCTGCAGAAGAACTCTCACAGATAGCGAGGAAGCGGGTGCTCTTCGTTAGCCGGTCCACAATCACCCAAATCGCATCAACTCCGTGCGCAGTCCTCGGTAACTTGGTGATAAAGTCCATAGAAATTTTTTCGCACTTCCATTGGGGAATCTCCATAGGCTACAATGGACCATGTGGACGCTGGTGCTCTGCCTTATCCTGGCGGCAAGTCAAGCACCTCTCAACTACCCAAGCCACATCCCTCTTCATACAGGGCCACCATTAATCCCTTTTCAAATCCAAATACATCTTAGTGTCCCGGGGATAGAGCGAGAATCTCGACCTATGCGCCTCCTCCATCAGTATACGCCAAGGTTCGCCTGTATAGGGCACCCAAATCTGCCCTCGGAAAGTCATAAGCCCACGATTGTCCGTCACAAACTCAGACACCTACCGAATGACCCGCTCCCTCTTGTGGTTCTCCGGTCTCATAGCCTCCACCTGGGCCTCTCGAATGGTATCTAAGACTGGATTCATCACCGTCATTCTCATACACACATCTCGGATCGGAGCACTCTTAAATCTATGGCTCAGGGTGTCGGCTACCACATTAGCCTTGCCTGGATGATACAAGATCTCACAGTAATAGTCTTTCACCACATCCAACCATATACTATGTCTCATGTTTAGGTTGGGCTGATCCATGAAATACTTCAGGCTTTTGTGGTCCGTAAATATGGTACACCGAACCCCGTACAGATAATGGCGCCAGATCTTGAGAGCGAACACCACTGCCCTCTGCTCTAGATCGTGGGTGGGGTACCTCGTCTTGTGAGGCTTCAACTTCCTCGACGCGTATGCTATCACGTGCCCCCTCGGCATCAGCACCGTGCCTATCCCTTATATAGATGCATCACAGTATACGACAAAGTCCTCCACTCCCTCAGGAAGGGCTAACACCGGGGCTTCGCATAATCTATGGCAAAGTGTCTCAAAAGAGGCCTGCTGCTCCGGACCCCAAATAAAAATGACACTCTTCCGGGTCAACCTAGTGAGGGGGACGGAAATCTTGTAAAAATCTCGAATAAATCTCCAATAGTAGCCGGTCAATCCCAGAAAACTCCTGATCTCGGATGAGGATCTCGGCACCTCCCATCGCATAACTGCCCCAATCTTGGCCGGGTCGACCAAAATCTCATTCTGATTAACGAGGTGCCCCCAGGAACTAGGCCTCTCGTAACCAGAATTCACACTTGGAGAATTTAGCATACAACCTCTCCGATCTTAAAACCCAAAGAATCTCTCTCAGATGCACCTTATACTACTCTCTGGATCTTGAATACACCAAGATATCATCGATGAACACGATCACTAATCGATCCAACATGGGCCTGCACACCTGGTTCATGAGATCCATGAACACTGCCAGTGCGTTAGTGAGCCCAAAAGGCATCACCACGAACTCGTAGTGTCCATAACAAGTCCTAAAGGTCATCTTCTGGATATCCTCCTCATGGACTCTCATCTGATGATATCTCGACCTGAAATCGATCTTGGAAAACCAAGACGCCCGCTGCGGTTGATCAAACAAATCATCGATCTTCAGAAGTGGATAATGGTTCTTGACCATCAGCTTGTTCAACTCCCGGTAATCAATGCACATCCGATGTGAACCATCCTTTTTCTTGACAAAAAGGATCGGCACTCCCCACAGCGAGCTACTCGGTCTGATAAATCCCTTCCCAAGCAACTCCTGGAGCTGTGAGGATAACTCCTGCATCTCTGGTGGCGCAAGGCAATAGGGTGCCTTGGCGATAATCGCCGCTCCAGGAACCAAATCATTCTGGAACTCCACTTGCCTCTCGGGAGGCACACCTAGTAGCTCCTCAGGAAAAACATCAAAAAAATCACTCACTATCGGAACCTCGGCGATAGAACTCGGTCTCTCGGGAGCAAACCGCGTATCCGAAACATATTCTAGAAAACCCATACAACCCTGTTGTAGACTCTGCCTCGCCCTGACAGTAGAGCAAAAAGCAGATAGAACTCGGTCTCTCCGTAGCAAACCGCATATCCGAAACATATGCTAGAAAACCCATACAATCCTGTTGTAGACTCTACCTCGCCCTGGCAGCAGAGCAGAAAGCTGACCCAGATCTGGTACCCTCTCTATACACTGTAAGAACTCCCCCACTAGGATCTCGTATAGTCACCAACTGACGCTCGCAGTAGATCACGGCTCCCAAACACTCAATCAATCCATGCCCACGATGACACAGACATCCCCCATCGCAATCGGTACCAAATCAATCGGCAACTCGACACCAAAAATCTCCAACACACACCCTCGGTACACATCAGTAGCAAAAACTACACGCTCATTAGCTATAGAAACCCTCAAAGGTCGACTTAATGCCTCATGCTGGATACTGATGTGACGACTAAAAGCTAAGGACACGAAGGATCGACTCGCACCCGAGTCGAATAACACTAAAGAAGGTATAGAACTCACAAGAAATGTACCTAAATAGAACATAGAATAAGCATAATAAATCTCAAAATAATTTAATGAAGGGAAAATATATACCATCCACGACATCAGGTGTTACTGGGACCTTCTTCGTTGTCAGCTGAAAAGCTCTACCACTAGTCGTCGGAACCTTGGCCTTCACCGGCCGACTATCAGCAGCACGCGAAGCAGCAGGTGAAGATCCCTGTGTTGATTCCTAACGAAGCTGGGGGCACTCGGCCTTCTGGTGGTCGGTCTGGTTGCAGTGGAAGCAAACTGCAAACCCTTGGGGAAATCCTTCATCATATGCCCCTCCTTGCCACACTTGTAGCAAATCCCCGCTCGGCACGACCCCTTGTGACTCTTGTCGCACTTTCCACAAGTGTGGCCCTTCTTGCCCCCAGCCCTTGAATCAGCAGGCTTATCCTGGTTCGCTGTTGGCTGCGACTGCACCAGCCTTTGATCTCTCCCCTGAGACTACATATCCTCCCTGGTCTAAGACTCCAGCTTGATCTCCCTCCTCCTGGAATTTTCCTAAAGCTCAACAAATGTCCGATAAGATGAGTTTCCCATGAACTCTCGAATATCCCTCCTTAGAATGCCCAAATATCGGCTCATGCATGTCTGATCGATCAACACATGCTTAGGGCAGAACAGTGTCCTCTCGTGAAACATCCGTGTAGTCTCAGTCACCGACTTTGTCTTCTTCTTAAGAGACAGAAACTCATGGGCTACCATTCCCTCTCCACCGGAGGAACATACTCATCTCATAAAACCACAAAGAACCTCTCCCAAGTAACTACAGTGTGCTCTGCAGGAGTAAAACTGGTCGTCACAAACTTCCACCAGTCCTTCGCTCCCAAGCGAAGCTGGTTCGGCGCGAAACGTACCCTCAAATGCTCTGGGAATGAACAAGTGTAGAAACACCCCTCGATATCAGAAATCCATCTCATCGCGACAATCGGATCCTATGTCTCATCAAACTATAGCGGCTTCGTGTTGCTGAACTCCCGGTACAGCAATGAGTCACCTCCCTGTGGCATGGCAGTAGCGACAGTTGCGGTGGCTGCAGCAGCAGCCACCTTAAAAACTGTAGCATATCGCTCGTCAAACGTCTCGATCAAAGTGGTCTTAATAGACCCAAACATCTCTGGAATAGCCTTTTGTATGGTTGCGGGCACCTCGTCGTGAATCTTCCTGTGAATTTTGTCAACGCTAACTCCACTGCTCCCTGGGGTGTGGCGTGTACCTACCATGATGTCTCTGAAACACAACAAAAAATCATCAGATACTCTCTCGAGAATACTCACACTCGACTACTCATCCCTACTTGATCCTTGGCATCTTAAGGGTTCTTACTTGAATTGCATACAGATCGGGTGCTTTTATTAGTACATGCCCAATACTACCTTCCACACCCCACCTGTAGTCACCCCAAGTCCTCCTCCTAGGATTCTAATTCACCAATACTCTATATCTCACGAATCACAAGACTACTCTCTCAGTAGACCACTATTAAGCTCATCTAAGTATCTCTTCCTAGATTATCTCCTGACTCATAACTCAACACATACTCAAGCAAATAACAGATAACACTGATCAAAAGCATCCCCTAGGCTAAGGCATCACAAATCAGGAAACTATACCTCTAGAATATGAAATACCTAGCCTACCCTCTAACATGAAATTTTAATAAAATATCTCATAAATATCTTATAACACAAAAGTAAGGGTATTATGGGAAATCATCGTTCGGGCTATGGGTGATTGTACACACCATTTGAACTTGTTTTCTCTTAAAACTCTTTCTCGTTTTGGAAAAATTATTTTCTTTTGAAAATTCTTCTCAAATCCCCAGTTTGAGTCCAAACACACTTGGAGGTGCGTCCGAATCCCTAAAACCAAGGCTCTGATACCAACTTGTAACGACGTAAAATTTTAAACCAAAATTTTCAATTTAAAAACACATTTTCCTCAATAAACAAGACACAAAATGTCACAATATAAAATCATCAAATCTCATATCAAAATTGTTCATATTTCAAACCACCAGGATCCTCTAAATCATAACTCAATCGCTGATGTGTACAATCAGGCCAGCGCTTTCCCGTGATCCTTATACGTACCTGAAACATATAACACGGTAAGCATGAAGCTTAGTGATTTCCCCAAAATACCATACACATTACATTAGTCACTCGAGGCTAACTCAATACGAACCTTTGGTCAATGTGTTCCAGTGGAGACCCTCCGGTCCTACAACTCGGGTGGACCCTCCGGCCCTAACTCAATAAGTTCATAATGATAAGCAAAAACCACAAAGACAAAATGCAAAGTATCAAAATACACAGATAAGCACATAAGACATCTGAGTCACACAAAGATACCACTCATGGTAAGTATAGTGAGAAGACTCACCTCATAAGTAAGCAAGCAAAAGTCTCGTACTCGTAAATATCGAACTAGCCTCCGCCTAACACATAGGATAATTATCTATAATTATTGCTCTACTCTTACTCAAAATATACTAAGGTTTGATCTCTCTCTCTCTCTCTAACTCTTGGAAAGGGCAAAAGACCATTTTGCCCCTCCATGGTCTCCATTACTCATATTTGACCAAACCCTAAAGTCAAAAGAAGTTAAACTCGAGTCAACAGTCCATGTTTGACTCGAATCTCCGAGTGCACCCATGTGACTCGTTGAGTCCAATCCGTTTCCTCAAAAGTCTCGTGAAGGTTCAACTTAGCTCGTCGAGTTGACCCCCAACTCGTCGAGTTGTCGCATGATCACGCTCACCGGGGCAAACCCTAACCGACTCGTCGAGTCAGCGAGTCTATTCAGACTCTTTTCTCATTCAGACGATTTCAAGGCAGAATACCTTCCCAAACTCTAGACCGAAACTATTAATGCTCGTTTATCAAGCAAAGCCATGAGCTTTACGTCCATGCATGGCACTTAAGGCTTGAAATGCCAAAAACATACTCTATTAAGGGTTTTTCGCTCAAGATCCCTATTATGGCTGAATAAAGCAGGGACTTATGGACTCTAGGGACCTCACATGGTCCAGATCTGAAGTCCAAACATCTATATGAACTCAAAAAACTCAAGGTCCTCATATTAGATGGAAAAAGCCCTAAACTCCCAAAATCATGAGATCTACTCAACAAAATGAGAAAGATGTGAGCTTTATACCTTTCCAGAAGCTCTTAGGTGAAATAACCACGGATCTAACAGCCCTTCCTCGTCCCTTGGCTTGGAATCCTTCCTTCTCTTCAAAAGATGCACCAAACACTCAAAGTTAGCTAAAATACTCTCTCTTAGCTAAATGGCCGATTAGGATATTCTCTCAATGAAGGCAAGCAGCTGATGAGCTGCAAATGAGGCTATAAGTGCCCTTAAATAGGCCCCAAACCCGAGGATTTAGGGTTTCTCTTCACAGCGTCTACTCGGCGAGTCAGCTGTCGAACTCGTCGAGTAGATCATTAATTCACATGGCACATCACGACCCTACTCAACGAGTTGTAGCACCAACTCGTCGAGTTGCTCAATAGTCCTTCCAAAAACATAAACAAGCAATATACCTGGAAGTCCAGATGTTACATTTTCCTTGCAAAACACCTTCCAAGCTTGAATATCACACAAGAATGGAGCACACACATGAATTAGGGTTTCTGGACTCACAAGGGGATGTAAGGGAGGCTAATGACCCTTTAAATAGGGTGCAAAACCCTAAAAATTAGTGTTTCTTCCTCCAACTCCAACTTGTCGAGCCATGTCTCCGACTCGGTGAGTTGGTCATTTAAAACACATGGCCCCAAAAGTTCCTAGTCGACGAGTCAGGGCATCAACTCGTCGAGTATACCTTCCAATATGAAAAATAAAGCTGTAAAAATTAATGCCTGAGAGTTGGGGCGTTACAATTCTCCCCCACTCGAACTAGACTTTGTCCTCGAAGTCCGTTGCGGTGAAAATTTCCAAATTGTGCTCCCGTATCTCACCCTCCAGCTCCCACGTCCACTCAGAGCCTCTTCGGTGCTCCCACTGTACCTTTACCAAAGGTATCTCCTTGTTCTACGGAACCTTCACCTTCCTTTCCAGGATGGCCAAGAGCCTCTCCACATAACTCAGGCGCTTATCGACCTGAATGTCATCCAATGATACTACCTCCTCGTCCAGTATGCACTTTCGCAATTACGAAACGTGAAAAGTGTTGTGGATCTGACTGAGTTCCTCAGGAAGATATAATTTGTAAGCTACCTTGCCAACCCTGGAAATGACCCTAAATGGCCTGATGTATCGGGAACCCAATTTCCCCCTCTTCCTGAAGCAGATCACACCCTTCCAGGGATAGACCTTCAGGTGGACCATGTAACCGACCTGGAACTCTAAGTCTGATTGGTGTCAGTCGGTATTGTTCTTCTGTGTACTCTGTGCAGTCTGCAACCGTTGTCTAATCTGGTGAATCTTCTCAGTAGTTTGTAAAACTACCTCTGTCTGCCCCATCACTCTGTAACCAACCTCACCCCAACAAACCGGGATGCGGCATCTCCGCCAGTACAACAGCTCAAAAGGTGGGGCACCAATGCCGGAATGATAGTTGTTGTTGTAGGCGAACTCTTCAAGGGGTAAGTGGGAATCCCAGCTCCCACCGAAATCTATGACACAAGTCCTCAACATGTCCTCGAGGGTCTGTATAGTCCGCTCACTCTGGCCATCGGTCTGCGGGTGATAGGATGTGCTAAAATGCAGTCATGTGCCCAGCTCCTCGTGGAACTTCTACCAGAAGCAGGAGGTGAATCTAACATCTCGATCGGAAACAATGGAGACCGCAACTCCATGGCGAGCAACTATCTCGTGGACATACACGTCGTCCAGCTTCTCGGACAACGAACTCTCCCGTAAGGCCAATAAATGGGAACTCTTGATAAATCGATCCATGATGACCCATATAGCATCATACTCTTTCACTGTCCTTGGCAACTTGGTAATCAAGTCCATCATGATCTATTCCTACTTCCACATGGGAATCGCTAAAGGATGCAGCTTGCCATGCGACCTCTGATGCGCTGCCATGACCATCCTACAGGTCAAGCACCTCTTGACGTACTAAGAGATTTCTCGCTTCATGCACGGCCACCAGTAGCTCAAGATCAAATTCTAGTACATCTTGGTGGCTCCCAGGTGAATAGAGAAGCGAGACTTATGAACCTCCTTCATAAGCATCTGCCTGACTCCACCAGACATCGGAACCCATACCCAACCACATCAGGTCAACAATCCCTGGCTATCCTACACAAAGCGGGTGGTCTCACCCCTGATCCTCTCCAGTTTCTAGTTCTCTGTTCGCATTCCCTCAGCCTGAGCATCTCTAGTCAAACTCATGAGTGGAGAATCCACTTATATCCTCATACATGTCGTTGATATGGAAGACCCAACTGACTTGCGGCTCAGAGCATCCGCCACCATGTTCGCTTTACCTAGGCGATAAAGGATCTCACATTCGTAGTACTTTACTACATCTAGCCACCTGCGCTGTCTCATGTTCAAGTTCGGCTGATCCATGATGTTTCTTAGGCTCTTGTGGTCTGTGTATATGGTACAGCAGACCCCATAGAGGTAATGTCTCCAAATATTGAGAGCGAATACCAACGCTCCCAACTCCAGATCATGAATAGGGTACCTCTTCTCATGCGGCTTCAGCTTCCAAGATGCGTAGGCTATCACCCTTCCTCTCTGCATGAGGACCACCCCCATTCCTATCATGGATGCATCACAGAACACCACAAAATCGCCGACTCCCTCTAGAAGAGTCAATATTGGATCCTCGCATAAACACTGTCGGAGGGTCTCAAACGCCCTCTGCTGGTCTGGGCCCCATCGTAAATCCACCACTTTCCTCGTTAGACGAGTGAGGGGTACTGAAATTTTGGAGAAATCATGTATGAATCTCCGGTAGTACTCTACCAATCCCAGAAACCTCCTGATATCCGAAGGAGATTTCGGGACCGCCCAGTGCATAACCGCCTCGATTTTGGCCGGATCGACAAAAATCTCCTCCTGGCTAACAAGATGTCCGAGGAACTGAACCTCTCGTAACCAAAACTCACACTTTGAGAACATAGCATAAAGTTGTTCCCGCCTCAAAACTCCCAATAACTCCGGCAGATGCTCCTCATGCTGCTCTTAGGTCTTGGAATATACCAAGACAACATTTATGAATACGATGACCGAGCGGTCGAGCATCGGTCTACAGACTCGATTCATCAGGTCCATGAATACTGCTGGGGCATTGGTGAGCCCGAACGAAATCACCACAAACTCGTAGTGTCCATAATGAGTCTGAAACACAGTCTTCTCCGCGTCCTCCTCCCCAACTTTGGCCTGATGATACCCGGACCTCAGGTCTATCTTGGAGAACAAATATGCTCCCTGCAACTGATCAAAGAGATCATCTATCCTTGGGAGTGAATAATGGTTTTTCACCGTTAGCTTGTTCAACTCCAGGTAATAAATGCACATCCGGTGTGAACCATCCTTCTTCCTAATGAAAAGGATCAGTGCTCCCCACGGAGAACTGCTCGGACGAATGAACTTCTTGCCCAGCAGTTCCTGCAGCTATGATGACAGCTCATGCATCTCTGGTGGTACCAATCGGTACAGCCCCTTGGCGATATGGGCTGCACCTAGCACCAAGTCGATCTGAAACTCGACTTGCCTCTCTGGAGGTATCCCTGGTAACTCCTCTGGGAACACATCCGCAAACTCCCTGACCACTGGGACCTCTGAAACTGATCTCTGATCTCTTTCTCACATATCTACCACATACGCTAGACAACCCGCACACCCGTGCTGAAGATATTGTCTGGCCCTGGTGGCTGAACAAAACCCAGATCCCATTTTGGTACCCTCGCCATAGACAATTAACTCTCCCCCACTTGGGATTCGAACCACTACCTGCTGACCCTCGCAATCGATCATGGCAGTGAATCGACTAAGTTATTCCACCCCCACAATCACACGCACATCCCCCAAGGGGATCAGAATCAAGTAATCAGGAAAGATACCCTGAAGATCTCTAATTCACATCCCTAGTAGACCGAAGAACTGGAAACCCTGTGTTCGTTGGTGATAGAGACTCGCAACAGACACTTTAGCTCTCCTACTGGCACACTGAACTCCCTACTAAATGTCTGAGATACAAATGACCGACTCGCCCTCGAGCCAAACAAAACCAATGCAAGCAAGGAGTTCACTAAAAACATACCTAATCACAGGTATAAACAGATAAGCATAAAACATATATAATCGATAAGATAAGGGACAGAAACATACCAGCAACCACATCTGGTGCTGCCCTAGCCTCCTCTGTTGTGAGCTGGAAGGCGTGTCCCTGAGCCATTGGGGCTCTGCTCTACCCTGTCTCCCATCTATAATCCTCAATGTGGTTGGTGTGGGAGCCTGCACCGGCTTAGCGGCGAGCAACAGGTAGTTGGCCTTCACATACCCATTCTCCTCACAGTGGTAACATAACCTCACACTTGGAACTGGGGCGGGCTGGCGACAATCCTTCGCCTAATGCCCCTCCTTGCCACACTTGTGGCACCCGCTACCTGATCGACAAACTCCAGAATGACCCTTCCCGCACTTTCCACAAGTGTATCCACGCTGACCTCCGGTCCTAGTATCAGCGGTATTGGACTGCTTTGATGTCGGCTGTGACTGTGTCGGGGCCTGCCACTGCTCTCTCAACTGCAGCTCAATCTACAATTCACGCCACCTAGCGGTCTCCTGTAAGTCCAACAGTGTATCACATCGCTGGGTGGCAACAAACTGATGGATGTCAGTCTTGAGCATGCTTAGATAACGTGTCATCTGATCCTACTCAAGAGCAAACTCCAGGCAAAACATCGCCCTCTCCATGAACATACGGGTGATCTCAGTCACGATCTCACCTCCAAAAACTCCTGAGCCAGCCGCTCCCGCTCGACCCGTGGAATATAGCGAGAGAGGAACATATCCATGAATTGCTCCCAAGTAATCTTAGCTCTTTGGTCATCCAAATAAGACCCAGTCACCAATCTCCACTAGTCCTTTGCCCCAGACCTCAAGAGGTTCAGGGCACATCTGACCTTCTAGTCAGTAGGACATGAACATGTAAAGAAACAACTCTCCACTTCAGACACCCATCTCATGGCTTTGATAGGGTCCTGATTCCCATCAAAAGTAGGAGGCTTCTTGTTATTGAAGTCTCGGTACTGAAAAGCTCGTCCTGCTCCACCTCCTGCCGCTGTTACAGCCGATGTAGCTGTTGCGGCATCCTCAGCAAGGGTTGCATATCTATCATCAAAGTACTCCATCATAGCGGTCTTATTAGACCCAATCATCTCCAAAATCTGACCCCAGACAATCTCGACCACCTCCTCGCGGATGATCTCCCTGACATGATCCTCTGTCAACACTGGCCCACCCTGGCCGATAATCTCGGGCACTTTCGGGGCCTCCTGATCGCCCTGCCCTGATCCTAATCGGGATCCAGTCACAAAATGCCGCGTAACCACCATTCTGAAAATACACCAGGAAGATATCAAATAATCCGCAAAAATAACACGGAATCAACTCCCAACTCAAACCCTATGGGTTTTGACTTCCTTGCTACGCGTATGGATCCTATGCTTTCAGTAGTACGGGCCCATACTACCTTCCACATCTACCCATATTTGTCTCAAGTATCACCATGACACCATAACAATATACATATACATGGTGGTCACTTTAACCTCCCTCCTAGAGGAAATCTAACTATCTCATAGCTGACCAACCGGCCTCACACAACCCATCCATGAAACTTCCACCAACCCTGCAGCACTCGTGTATGCTAACCATACATAACGCTGGACCCTATAGACTTTCAAATACCTGATCCTACCCTTAGCCCTTCATCAAACAAGAACATGAAATAAGGCCAAACCAAACATTCTTAGGCTATAATATCTTAAATATGTACAGTCGTGATGCATACACAAGCAACTACAGTAATGATGTCAATTTCATATAAGAAACCCTAGGCTATCAGGTATCATGTAATCGGCCAATTCTATCATGCAATTCCAGAAGATCCCTAGCCTAGTACTAGCATGTTGTTCTAACATATCACAAAATCAAATAATTACATGGTATTTTGGGATCTACTTACTGGCTTCGGCTGATCGTACACTTTGCATCCTCCTTTACTTATTTTGAAAACCATATAAAAATCATTTTAAAAATCTTTCCTTGATTTGAGACTGGATTCACGCGAGTGTTCCTCCAATTAACTCAAACCAAGGCCCTGATACCAACTTGTAACATCCATAAAAATCGTGCCAAATTAAAACGTTTTCAACACATTTAAAAATCATTAATTATTACAAAGCTTGTTTTCAAAATAGTATAATATCATAGTATCCCAGAAATAAGTCATAAACATGAGGAGCTGTATGATCATACCTTTTCCTTTCCGCGATCATCTGATGTACCTGAAACAAAAACTGAAACTGTAAGCCCAAAGCTTAGTGAGTTCCCCCAAAATACCGATACATAACAACAATACACATAAAAATAGCATGTAATGGGTTCATAACTCTACATATTGGAATACACCCTGGGCCCACATTGTGAGTCTGGCTTGCCTTTCAGGCCCACAGCTCACATCTGGCCTGCCTCCGAGCCCACAGCATAAGTCTGGTTTGATTCCGAGCCCACAAATTATGATTGCCTTGCCCCCTGCAGTCCTAAGACTAAAACATAATTGATCCTCTGCAGTCCTAAGACGGAAACATAAATGATCTACCCTCAATACGAGTCTGGCATACCACTTGGTCCTCAGCTCATATCTGGCATGCTAATGAGTCCTTAGTATGAGTCTGGTATGTCTTCCCGACCCTCAGCTCATATCTGGCATACTCCAGTGTTTGTTGGTCACTGCACGAGGCTGTGCAACCTCAACCCTATCCACACAACATGTTTACATATACAACTAATTACGCTTACAAATAATCAAACGGTAACACAGGTAGTCCAACAGATCTACCCAATTGGCATGGAAAACTAGCATGTATAACTATCTCATACTCAACACATCATCAAACAACTGGGATATCAAATCCAATGGGTTGGCCTTGGTGCCTAAGACCCCTTAGTATACTGAGGATAACTCACCTCTCAACTGTCTAATCGAAGTGATAACTCAAACTCTCGAACCACGGCCAATAACTCCACCATCTATATTTACCATAAGACCATTTCCATAAATTTCCAGTTTACCAAAATACCCCAAAAGTTAACTAGTCAACCCTTGGTCAAATCCCAAGTCAATGGTCAAGGTCAACAGTCCATGTTGACCCGACTTGTCGAGTGCGGTTCATTGACTCGTCGAGTCCTTCCTGAACTCAAGAAATCATGAAATCCCGAGTTGACTCGTCGAGTTTCCCTAATATTGCCGAGTTCATGCATGTCCAAATGTCGGGGAAACCCTAGTTGACTCGTCGAGTCACCCTATTGACTCGTTGAGTCCATGCAGAAGTCCTTGCAAGACAAATTTCATTGGACTCGCCGAGTTGGCCATGCAACTCATCGAGTCCCTTTAGTCCTTTCTCCATTCAGATGCTTTTTAATCCATTCCAAAGTTCCATATTGCATATCAAGCTTCCCAAGGCATGTTTATCACGTAAAGTTGCAAACTTTATGTGCATGCATGACTCTAAAGGCTTAGAATGTCAAATCCAAGCTGGTAATGGGGTTTAACTCACAAGAGAAGTTTCATACTTGCTAAAGCTAGAGACTTTATAGACTTAGAGACCAAGGTAAGTTTAGATTTGTCGTTGCAACTTCAGATCCTAGCTCATATCCAAGATGGCTAACATAAATATGCTAGAAAATCCCTAATTTAACAACATGAGATCTAAAAGGAAATAAGGTGAAGGTAACGACTTGTTACTTTCAAAATGATGCCAAGAAGCAGAAGAGACAAATCCACTAGCTCCTCTTGCACTACTCCTCTTATACTTCACGTCTTTTCCTTGCAAAACACCTTCCAAGCTTGAAGATCACACAAGAATGGAGCACTCACACGAATTAGGGTTTCTGGACTCACAAGGGGTTGTAAGGAAGGCTAATGACCCTTTAAATAGGGTTCAAAACCCTTGAATTTAGGGTATCCTCCTCCAGCTCCAACTCGTCGAGTCATGTCTCTGACTCGCCGAGTTGGTCATTTGAAACACATGGCCCCAAAAGTTCTTACTCGACGAATCAGGGTATCAACTCATCGAGTAGACCTTCCAATATGAAAAATAAAGCTGTAAAAATTAATACCTGAGAGTCGGGCCATTACATCTTAGAAAATAAAAGGGGATAAAATAATATTTTACAAAGTTAAAATTGGAAGAGTAAAAGTGTAACATTCGGATTTCCAGGTATATTGTTATCTATTTATTTTGAGAATTTTGGAAGGAGTCGGTGAGTTGGTGCCTCAAATCGTCGAGTAGAGTCGTGACTTGGTGACGCAGATAAATGAGCCAACTCGACCATTCGATGAGACAACTCGACGAGTTAGCGCTGCTGAGTGAAACCCTAATTTATGGGCATTTGGCCTATATAAAGGCACTTATGGCCTTCTATTGCGACCGTACTTTCCAGAGAAAGACCCTAAATGATCCTGAGCGCATAGAGAGAATGAGGGAGCTAACTTTGATCATTTTGGTGCATCCTTGCAAGGAAGGAGGAAGTTTTTCAAGTAAGGATCGACTAGAGGGACTCAGATCTGTTACTACTTCACTCAAGGCTTCTGTGAGAGGTATAAATCTATACCTATCTTCTTGTGGTGATTAGATCTCATGATTTTAGGGTTTTTACCCTCCCCCCCCCCCCCCCTTTTCAAGTTAACTTATGTAGTGTATGAGGTCCCTATGAGGCTTAGACTTCAGATATGGACCTTGAAAGGTCCAAAGAGTCCCATGATTCCAGCTTTATTCAGTTACATAAGAGTGTTGAGTCTAAAACACCATTATGAGGGCTATTTTGGCATTTAGAGCAAAATATACCATGCATGAACATAAAAATCGAACCTTTACGAGACTTTTTGGTATTAGGAGGTTAGATCTATGAGATAGAATCACAGATCTGACCTCAGGTGCCTGCATGAGAATTCGATGGAGTTAACTCGCCGAGTCTGTGGGATGACTCGATGAGTCGTAGCGAGTTTAACCTTGTATCCTTGACCCAGTGTTAACTCGTTGAGTTGGGGGTCAACTCGACGATCTGAGTGAACCTAGGAAGAAATCCAATAATACGAGTGGAGTCAGCGAATCACAGGGGTGCACTCGGCGAGTCAGTTCAACCTTGAATGTTGACCCATGTTGGCTTCTGCTGATTTGTTGGGTGGGTCAATAAGGGGCATTTGGGACTACGAAGGGATAAAATGGTCTTTTACCCATTCCGAGGGATAGAAAGAGAACAAGAGTACTTGAGGTGTAAAAGAGTATAAAGGATGGGTAATGATTGAGATGCTTGTGTAATGTGTTAGGCGGAGGCTAGTTCAGGATTTCGAGTGCTTGTCTGTTATCTTCTAGCTACAAGGTGAGTCTTCTCACTATACCTTACCTAGAGTGGTAATTATGTGTGACCGGAAGGTCTTATGTGTTTATAAGGGTTATATGATATATGTTTCTATCTATGTGATATGTATATGCTATGTCCTGAGCTTGCAGATTTGGACTGAAAGGCCAACAGAGTTTGGACCGGAAGGTCAACAAAGTTTGGAGCAGAAGGTCAACAGGGTAGGACTGGAAGGTCTACAGAGTTAGGACCGGAAGGTCATCATGGGTAGGACCAGAAGGTATCATAGAGCCATAGCCTTGAGTGGCTAATTTTATGTAGGTGGTATTTTGGGGAACTCACTAAGCATGCGTTCTTATCGTGTTATGTGTTATGTGTTTCAGCTACCTCATAGGATCGCGTGAAGGCACCGGCATGATTGTACACACATGTTCAAGTTATGTTGACGATTCTGGGATTTGACTTTTGTTATGAATGATGTTGACATTAACATATTTATGAGTTTTCAAACTATATATTTGGGTTTTATTTGTTTAAATAAAAGAAAATTTTGGTTTGAAATTCACATCGTTACAAGTTGGTATCAGAGTCTTGGTTTGAGGGATTCGGATACACGTTCGGGTACGTCTGGACTTAAACTGAGGATTTGAGAAAAGTTTTCAAAAGAAATAATTTTTCTAAAAATAAGTAAGATATTTTAAGAAAATGAGAAGACGAGCAGTGTGTACAATCACCCAATGCCCGAAAGGTGATTTCCCAAAATACCCTTACTTTATGTGTTATGAGCTGGTATGAGATATGTTATGCATGCTAGAGAGTAGGCTAGGTATTTCATAATTTAGGACTAGAGTGGCCTTATTTGTGATGCCTTAGCCTAGGGGTTTTCTATCTGTGATTTGCTTTAGTGCAAGTAGGTAGCAAGAATGAGCATATAATAGATCTACTTTGAGAGTAGTCGATGTTTGACGAGATATAGAGTACTTGTGAGCTAGGATTCTAGGAGGAAGACTTGGGATGAACACATATGCGGTGTGGAAGGTAGTATTGGGCCCGTACTACTGAAAACACCGGGTCGGTGAGCTGTCCAAGTAAAGATCCTTAGGGTGCTAGGGAACAAGTAGGAACGAGTGATCGAGTGTGACTGCACTTGGTCAAGTCTCTGATTATTTTGTGTTATGTTTCAGAGACATTATGGTGGTTACGCGCCACAATGCTGGGGGCAGCGGTACCAGTGGTACCAGCGACGAGGAGATACGTCGGATGATTCATGAGGAGGTAGCCGCCGCGATCCGTGAGGCTATCCCGGAGATGTTTGGGTCTATTAAGGACGTTTGATGAGAGATATGATGTTGTTACTCAGGCGGCAGCTGCTTAAGCCACCGAAGTTGTCGCTGCTTCCAGGCCACAGGGGGTGACTCGTTGTTGTATCGAGAGTTCAGCAACACGAAGCCACCAGAGTTTGATGGGACTCAGGATCTGATTTCCGCAATGAGATGGATCTATGACATTGAGGGATGTTTCTACTCTTGTTCCTATCCGGAACATTTGAGGGTACGGTTCGCGATGAACCAGCTTCGCTTGGGAGCGAAGGACTGGTGGAAGTTTGTGACAGCCGATTGCACTCCTGTGGAACTCACCGCAGTGACTTGGGAGAGGTTCACCATGATGTTTAGAGTCGAGTATGTTCCCCTGGTGGAGAGGGAACGGTTGGTCCAGGAGTTCCTATCCCTTAAGCAGGGAATTGAGTTTGTGACGGTGATTACAAGGATGTTTCAAGAGAGGGCGTTGTTTTGCCCTGAGCACGTGTCTACCGAGCAGGCACGTATGAGCCGATACTTAAGAATACTGAGGAGAGATATTCGTGATTTCATGGTGAACTCGACATACTGGACATTTTTCAAGCTCCAGGTAAATGCCCAGAAGAGGGATATTGAGCTAGAGACTCGGTCCAGGGAGGAGGCAGAGTCTCAGAGGAGGGATAGGCGGCCGTCACAGTCTTAGTCGGCATCCAAGCGAGAAAAGCCCACTAATTAGAGATCTGGAGGCCAAAAGGGCCGCACTTATGGGAAGTGCGGCAAGGGATATGAGGGGATCTGTCGAGCAGGTGCTTGCTACAAATGTGGCAAGGAGGGGCACATAGCCAAGGATTGCCCGAAGGGGTTCATGGTTTGATTTCACTGTAACCAGGATGGCCACCGAAAGGCCGAGTGCCCGTAGCTGTTATAGGGATCAGTACAAGGATCCGCCCATGCTACTGCACGAGTTACTGAGAGTCGACCAACAAAGGACGAGGTACCGATGGATCGCGGAAAAGCCTTTCAGTTGACGGCGGAGGAGGTCCGCGCAGCACCCGATGTTGTGTCTGGTATGTATTCTTTTATTTCTTCTGTTGATGAGATATATTGTGCTTATATTATGATATCTATAGGTACTTTTCTTGTGAATTATGTACCTTCTTTGGTGTTATTTGACTCGGGTGCGATTCGATCTTTCGTATCAGTATCGTTTAGCCGACACATCAGCATCCGACGGGAGGTGTTGAGTAGACCTCTATGAGTTTCCATAGCCAAAGAGCGCGCGGTTTTTGTTAGTGATGTGTTTTAGGGAAGTATACTTGATATTTTCAGTGTTGAGTTTATGATAGATCTGGTACCGATTGCGATGGGGGATGTTTGTGTCATTGTGGGCATGGACTGGTTGAGTCGATTCGGAGCCGTTATAGACTACGAGTGTCCGTTGGTGACCATACGAGACCCTTGTGGGGGAGTTCTTATAGTGTAAGGCGAGGGTACTCGATCTGGTTCAACATTTTACTCGGCTGCTAAAGCGAGAAAGAGTCTACAACAGGGTTGTAGGGGTTTTGTAGAATATGATGGATACGTGAGTTGTTGCTGAGAGACCGAGCTCTGTCGCTGATGTTCCGATAGTGAGTGAGTTCCCGGATGTTTTCCCCGTGGAGTTGTCAATTGTGCCTCCCGAGAGTCAAGCGGAGTTCCGTATTGATTTGATTCCGGGGGCGGCACCTATCACCAAGGCACCCTATCGCCTTGCGCCGCTAGAGATGCAGGAGTTATCTTTACAGCTTCAGGAGTTGTTGGGGAAGGGTTTTATCCGGCCGAGTAGCTCACTATGGGGAGCGCCGACCCTTTTTTTCAAGAAAAAGGATGGTTCACATCGGATGTGCATTGACTACCGGGAGTTGAACAAGCTGACGGTCAAGAACCATTATCTACTACCAAGGATCGATGATCTGTTTGATCAGTTGCAAGGTGTGTCTTGGTTTTCCAAGATTGACTTGAGATCTGGATATCATCAGATGAGGGTGCTTGAGGAAGATATTCGTAAGACAACATTTAGGACTCATTATGGGCATTACGAGTTCATGGTGATGTCTTTTGGACTCACCAATGCACCAGCAGCATTCATGGATCTCATAAACCGGTATGCAGGCCTATGTTGGATCGATCGGTGATCGTGTTCATCGACGATATATTGGTGTATTTGAGATCCAAAGAGCAGCATCAGGGGCATTTGATAGATATCCTTGGAGTGTTGAGATCGGAGGGGCTTTATGCCAAATTCTCCAAGTGTGATTTCTGGTTACGAGAGGTCCAGTTCTTGGGACACCTCGTTAATCAAAATGAGATATTGGTCGATCCAGCCAAGATTAAGGCAGTTATGAGTTGGGAGGTTCCGAGATCCCCTACCGAGATCAGGAGTTTCCTGGGATTGGCCAGCTACTATCGGAGATTTATCAGAGATTTCTCCAAGATTGTCGTTCCTCTCACCAGATTGACCAGGAAGTGCGTCACTTTTACTTGGGGTCCCAAGCAGTAGATCTCATTTGAGACTCTTCGCCAGAGATTGTGCGAAGCCCCGGTGTTAGCCCTTCCTAAAGGGATGGAGGACTTTGTGGTTTATTGCGATGCGTCTATATTTGGGATGGGTGTGGTGCTTATGTAGAGAGGGCACGTGATAGCATATGCATCGAGACAGCTAAAGCCTCATGAGACGAGGTATCCCACCCACGATCTAGAGTTGGGGGCGGTGGTGTTTTCCCTCAAGATCTGGCGCCATGATTTGTATGGGGTTCGATGTACCATATACACGGACCACAAGAGCTTGAAGTATCTGATGGATCAGCCCAACCTGAATATGCATCAGAGGAGGTGGTTGGATGTGGTAATAGATTATGACTGTGAGATTATGTATCATCCGGGCAAGGCTAATATGGTAGCCGATGCCTTGAGCCGCAGGGCAGAGAGTGCCCCGATTCGAGATGTTTGCATGAGGATTATCATGATGACTCTAGTTTTGGATACCACTTGAGAGGCCTAGGCGAAGGCCGTGAAACTAGAGAACCGCAAGAGGGAGCGAGTGATTGGGCAGGTATCCGAGTTTGTGACGGATAGCCGAGGGCTTATAACCTTTCAAGGACAGATTTGGGTGCCCTTTACAGGCGAAGCTCGCAACATACTAATGGAGGAGGCACATAGATCGAGATTTTCGATCCATCCTGGGCCCACTAAGATGTATTTGGATCTGAAGGGAGATTACTGGTGGCCTTGTATGAAGAGAGATGTTGCGTGGGTAGTTGAGAGGTGCTTGACCTACCGTCTGGTTAAGGCCGAGCACCAGTGTCCACACGGTCCATTGCAGCCTCTAGAGATTCCTCACTGGAAGTGGGAACAGATCTCCATGGATTTTATCACCAAGTTACCAATGATTGCGCGTGGAGTTGACGTGATTTGGGTGATTGTGGACCGATTGACGAAGAGTTCTCACTTCCTTGTTATTAGTGAGAGCTCTTCTGCAGAGAAGTTAGCCGAGATTTATGAGAGAGAGAGAGAGAGGTGCTATCTCGGCATAGAGTGCCAATCTCGATAGTGTCAGATCGATACATACGTTTTACTTCCAGGTTTTGGAAGAAATTTCACGAGGTGTTGGGCACGCGCTTAAATTTCAGCACTGCGTACCACCCGCAGACAGATGGACAGAGCGAATGGACGATTCAGACACTTGAGGATATGTTGCGTGCATGTGTCATGGATTTTGGAGGAAGTTGAGACACCTACATACCATTGGCTGAGTTCTCTTACAATAACAGCCATCATTTGAGCATTGGTATGCCTCCCTTCGAGCTCCTGTATGGGAGGAGGTGTCGGACTCCAATTTGTTGGGGAGAGGTGGGTCAGAGGGTGATGGGTGGCATTGAGATAGTGTTGAAGACGACCGAGCAGATCGAGTAGGTCAGACAGAGATTACTGACAGCACAGAGCCGCCAGAAGAGTTAGGCAGACTGGCGATGATCCGAGTTAGAGTTTCAGGTCGGAGACTTTGTACTCCTGAAGGTATCCCCTTGGAAAGGGGTGATCCGGTTCAGGAATCGGGGCAAGCTAGGACCCCGATACATCAAACCTTTCAAAGTGACTGCCAGAGTGGGCAGGGTAGCATACCAGCTGGAGCTACCTGCGGAGTTGAGCCAGATCCATAATACCTTCCATGTGTCCCAGTTGAGGAAGTGTGTGGCCGATGAAACGGCAATAGTTCCAGTGGAAGACATTCAGGTTGATGCGATTCTAAATTATATTGAGAGGCCGATCGCGATTTTCGATCGAAAAGTGATGGTTTTGAGGAATAAGGAAGTGCCCTTGGTTCAGGTCCAGTAGCAGCATCAGAGGGTATCTGAACTGACTTGGGAGCCGGAGTCAGAGATGCAGGAGCAGCATCCCGAGTTATTTGAGGAGCATGATTTCGAGGGCGAAGTCTAATTCTAGTGGGGCAGAATTGTAATATTCGGATTTCCAGGTACATTATTATTTATTTATTTTGAGAATTTTGGAAGGACTCGGCAAGTTGGTGCCTCAACTCGTCGAGCAGAGTCGTGACATGGTGACGCGGATTAATGAGCCGACTCGACGAGTTAGCGCTGCTGATTGAAACCCTAATTTATGGTCTTGTGGCCTGTATAAAGGCACTTATGGCCTCCTATTGCGGCCACCCTTTCTAGAGAGAGACCCTAAACAATCCTGAGCATATAAAGAGAAAGAGGGAGCTAACTTTGATAATTTTGGTGCATCCTTGCAAGGAAGGAGGAGGTTTTTCAAGTAAGGATCGACTAGAGGGACTCAGATCTGTTACTACTTCACTCAAGGCTTCTGTGAGAGGTATAAATCTATACCTATCTTCTTGTGGTGATTAGATCTCATGATTTTAGTGTTTTTACCCCCCATTTTCTAGTTAACTTATGGAGTGTATGAGGTCCCTATGAGGCTTAGACTTCAGATATGGACCTTGAAAGGTCCAGAGAGTCCCATGATTCCAGCTTTATTCAGTTACATAAGAGTATTGTGTCTAAAACACCATTATGAGGGCTATTTTGGCATTTAGAGCAAAATATATCATGCATGGACATAAAAATCAAACCTTTACGTGACTTTTTGGTATTAGGAGGTTAGATCTATAAGATAGAGTCACAGATCTGACCTCAAGTGGCTGAATGAGAATTCGATGGAGTTAACTCACCGAGTCTATGGGATGACTCGACGAGTCATTGCGAGTTTGACCTAATATCCTTGACCCAGTGTTACCTCGTTTGAGTTGGGGGTCAACTCGACGAGCTGAGGGAAACCTAGGAAGAAATCCAAGAATACGAGTGGACTCGGCGAGTCAGTTCAACCTTGATTGTTGACCCATGTTGGCTTCTGTTGATTTTTTGGGTGGGTCAATAAGGGGCATTTGGGATCATGGAGGGGTAAAATGGTCTCTTACCCATTTCGAGAGATAGAAAGAGAACAAGAGGACTATAGGTGTAAAAGAGTAAAAAGTATGGGTAATGATTGAGATGGTTGTGTAATGTGTTAGGCGTAGGCTAGTTCAGGATTTTGAGTGCTTGTCTGTTATCTTCTAGCTACGAGGTGAGTCTTCTCACTATACCTTACCTAGAGTGGTAATTATGTGTGAACAAAAGGTATTATGTGTTTATAAGGGTTATGTGATATATGTTTCTATCTATGTGATATGTATATGCTATGTCCTGAGCTTGCAGAGTTGGACCGAAAGGCCAACAGAGTTTAGACCGGAAGGTCAACAGAGTTTGGACCGGAAGGTCAACAGAGTAGGACTGGAAGGTCTACAGAGTTAGGACCCGAAGGTCGTCAGGGGTAGGACCAGAAGGTTTACCAGGGTTGTGGGACCGAAAGGTCCCACTGAGACATATTGACCTGAAGGTCTCGTAGAGTCGTAGCCTTGAGTGACTAATTGTATGTGTGTGGTATTTTGGGGAACTTACTAAGCATGTGTGCTTACCGGTCTGATGAAACCCTTGTCTAATAGCTCCTGTAGCTGCGTAGACAACTCCTGCATCTATGGAGGAGCCAATCGATACGGTGCCTTGGCTATCGGAGCCGCACTAGGAACCAGGTCAATCCAGAACTCAACATGTCTCTCTGGAGGTACGCCAGGCAGATCCTCCAAGAATACATCCGGGTAGTCTCGCACTACTGGTACATCATCGACTGTCGCCTTGCCCATCTCCCGAGCATCCAAAACGTAGGCGACGAACCCTATGCAACCCTGCTGGAAGTAGCACCTCGCTTTCGCTGCTGATCAAAGAATCGGTCCGCGTTGTGGCCTCTCGCCCTGAATCACTAACTCTCCCCCGCTGGGAGTGCGAACCCTCACTAGCAGAAATTTGCAATCGATCACCGCCCCATTGGGGCTCAGTCAATCCATGCCTACTATGACCTTGTTCCCCCGCAAAGGAATAGGGACTAGGTCTATCGAAAACCGCTCATCGAATAACTACAGCGAGCATGCCTTATGCACTCTCGCGACCCTGACGGTCCTATCATCAGCTATCTCCACCTCGTGTGGACAATCCAGCTCCCCTGGAACTCTGCTAAACCTCTTGCTAAGCGCAAGAGAGACAAACGATCGGGTAGCCCCCAAATCAAATAACACTGTAGCTGAAATGTCGTTCACTAAGAACGACCCTATACGCAAACATATAACATTAGACACAATCAATAATAAATGCAGAGATAAAAAGGAAAATGCATACCCATCACCACGTCAGGAGTCGTTCGTGCCTCCTCTGCTGTCATCTGAAAAGCTCTAATCTTCTCCACTAGTGCCTCGGCCCGGCCCTGACAACCGTCCATAATCCTCAATGTAGCAGGGGCAAGTGCCGACACCTTCCCTACGGTTGCTAAGCTCAGGCACTGGGACTTTTTATGTCCCCTCTGATTGCAATGGAAGCAAATCAGATCAGATGTTGTGGTGGCGGTGGTAGAAGCTGTACAATCTCTGCTCATATGCCCAGTCCGACCTCACTTGTAGGAGTCTGAACTCCCTGCCTTGCACGCCCCATCGTGCAATCTCCTACACTTGCCACACCGACTATGGCTCTGCTAACCTCTGGACCATTGATCCAAAACCTTGGGCTTCTTTCCTGAACTCCCTATACCCGAAGCCGCCTCCGGCTTCCTCTTCTTCTCCATCTCAAGATCAATCTCTCTCTCTCTCTCTCTCCCTCGCAATCATATCATCCAACGTCTTACAGCTGGATCGGCTCACAAATTGGCGGATATCACTCCGCAGCATCTCATGATAACAGGCCTTCTTCATTTCCTTATCAGTTGCGTACTGAGGAATAAGAAGAGCCCTCTCCCTGAACTTGGCGGTAATCTCCGCCACTGACTCTGTAATCTGAGTAAGGTCCTGAAACACCCTGGCTAACTGCTGCACCTCAATAACCAGTGCAAACTCGGCTCTGAACCTGGTAGAAAAATCTACCCAAGTCATAGCATCAAGTGATGTGTCATCCCCGATACCATGCCCAACCTCCTCCCACCAGTCACATGCCCTGTCCTTGAGAAGACATGATGCTAATCTGACCTTGTCCCCCTCAGGAAATCTGCTGGTGCGGAATGCGTTGGCAACATCTGCCAACCACCTAGTACTCGCAATGGGGTCCCACGCCCCATGTTAGTCTGGAGCTCCACAAACCCGGAACTCCCTGAAGGCGAGTGTGCGCGACCCCATCATAGCTGCCATCTCAACACGAAATGTGCTCAACTTCTCATCCATCAACTCCAAAATACCCTCCTTGATCGAACCGAAGATCACAAGAGTCTGCTTAAGTATGATACGGGTAACCTCTGAAGTAAAAAAAAACTCCCTAGTCTGCTCATCCAACTGCTCGGCCCCCAATCCTGATCCTGATAACTCCCCAGCACCTGAACTGCCATTTGCTGGTCTAGGGCGTAAAACCACCATTCTGAAAACACATCACATCATACGTTAGAAACACTGATATATCTCGAGGGATCGCTATTATTACAGGTTTCCTAGTCTCACCTTGGCCTTCCTTGATTCAAGTACAGATCCTCTGCTTCCAGTAGTATGGGCCCCTACTACCTTCCACATCTATCCGTACTTTCCTCAAGAATTGGCTCGACTCCACCAAGTCACTACTACTGCTACTGATATCTGCTACTCTCATCCTAGGCTTGCCCTAGGGAGATCTCCGACTCAACCAAAACCAGTCCTCAGCCGCTGAAGGCCTCCTTGTAATGCCAATTAGTCATTACCTTAATACCATCACATGTGACGAGGCTTGGATAATCCTTCTAGTAAAAGACTCGTCCCTACAACGATTAGACTCAAACGAGAGCTGCGCAGTAGGGCCAAATCCAGCACTCTGAGATTATTCAACCCTGATCACATGCGATGTGATGTATTCACCTAATGGCTAACTTCCCATTACTTGGAGTCCCACAAAGCACAAAGCAAGCAGCATTCGAACACAGGAAACTACTCAAGCAATTATATCCTTATAATAGGAAATTGTACTAGCATACAATGCTAAGCCCATACTATCAGGTATAACCTAAACAGGTTATCCTACTGTTGTCTACTCAATACTAGCATGCAATTCTCATAAAGCTGAAACACATATAGCAGGCACATAAGGCATCTCCCTAGATCCTTAGTCCTATTCTAGCATGTTGTTCTACTGAAACTGAAACAGATAATCGTAATGTAAACTTGTATGGGTAATTTGGGATTACTTACTTGAGTTCGGCTGATCGCATGCACCACACCCCTTTTTAAGAAAACTCTTTTTCTTTCTAAGTTCTTTTTCAAAAATTCTTTTTGAATATTTTTCATTTGAAAATCTTTTACCATTTCCTTAGTTTGAGTTCAAACACACTCGAAAGCGTGTCCGAATCCCTCAAACCAAGGCTCTGATACCAACTTGAAACGACCCAAAATACGACGCAAAAAATTTTTGTTTAAATAATAATAAAGATATCAACCATTTATAATATATCATGAAATCGTACGTCATAAATCCCAAAAAGTTATAATAGATGTGTCATGACAAAAGAACTGTATCAACATAACATGGTATCTGAAATAAACTCCCAAGACAAAAGCTGAAACTGTGGTGTGTGTAATGTCATCATCCCGAGCTCTTCCCTTTGCTTGCGGAAGTACCTGAAACCAAAATTGAAATTGTAAGCACAAAGCTTAGTGAGCTCCCCCAAACTACCACATACCATACAATAACATGTAAAGCACATATTGGGCCTTGCCCACTACATCGGACCAAAGTCCGGAAACTGCATCGGGCCGAAGTCCAGAAACTAACCAGGGCCTTGCCCTCTGCATCGGACCGAAGTCTGGAACTAACTGGGACCTTGTCCCCTGCATCTGACAGAAGTCCGGAACTAACTGCATCGGACCGGAGTCCGAAACGGACTGGGACCGAAGTTCGGAAACTGCATCGGACCGAAGTTCGAAACTAACTGAACATAACATAGCATAAACATATCAACTAACATGAACACATATACTGCATACTGCATCGGACCAGGGTCCGGAACACATAACACAAAACATGCTTGAATCACAAAGACATCAAGCAATCTAACTACTGCATCGGACCGAGGTCCGGAACTACTGCTAACTAAACGGGTCGGCATTGTGGTCGTAGACCCGTTCCTACTGGAAGGAAAACTCACCTCGTAGTGCTGGGTGTTGGGATGCTAACTTTAAAAGTGGTTGACTGCTGCTCCGAAACTATCCGGCTACAAATCCCAAAACACTAGATCAGTTACATGTAAATGCTCTCAGGGTAAAATGACTATTTTACCCCTAGTCAAAGTCAACTCCCTGGACAAAGTCAACTCCCAGTTGACCGGACTCGCCGAGTCAGGGCGCAGACTCGCCGAGTCCCTTCTTTACTAACTCTGACTTTAACTCACTGATTCCCTTTCCCACTCACTGACTCACCCTGAACTCACAAGTCGAAGAAAAACGGGGACTCGCGACTCGACTCGTCGAGTTCAAAGAACAACTCGCCGAGTTCTATCGTGCAGATTCCATACAATTGAATTCTAAACCATTCAAGAGCATCTAACTTGTAGATCTGAGCCCCTGGAACCATTTGAACACGTAAAGTTAAGTTGCTAACTTTACGTGTAACTAAGAAGGAATGAAGCTATTTCACTCAAACACTACTTTTCTCGGGAAAACTCATCCAACTCGCCGAGTTGTTCAAACAACTCGTCGAGTCTAAGGCAATCTTCATCGGACTCGCCGAGTTGCTCATCCAACTCGTTGAGTCCACGACTATCTTCATATGACTTGCCGAGTCCATTCAGTCCCTTGTCCATACAGACCTGATTTGAGCCATGCAGCGGCTCCAAATCACGGATCCAAGCTTTCTAGGGCATGCTTATCATGTAAAGTTGCAAACTTTACGTGCCTGCATGGCTTTAAAGGCTTCAAATGTCAAAACTAAGCTCTTAATGATGTTCTAAGCTCATGAGGGACCTCAATCACGATCATGACTGAAACTTTACACTTCTAGAATGTAATGAGGGACCAGATCTGAAGTTTCCATAAAAAGGGAAGTCTATATCTCAAGTTAAATCATAAGAGGCTCCCAGGAAGGCATAACAAGCATAAAGAAGGTTGTAATGGAGGACTATACAAGGTCATAACTTCATTACCTAAATGAAAAACAGATGTAAGCTAACTCCTGGATCTTCCTTCTCTTCTATGGACCTTCTTTCCTTCCCAAAACTTCCAAGCTATCACAAACACACTCAAACTCAACAATGGGGGCTAGGGTTTACAGGGGAAATGTTCTGAGAGTGATGGAGGCGAGGTTGGGACGTATAAGTGTGTTTAAATAGGGTGCAAACCCTTAAAATTAGGGCTTCATCCAGACAGGCGGACTCGCCGAGTCCCAGCGTATGGACTCGTCAAGTAGCCAGCTTAAATCGCGTGATCATCCCGTCTCTACTCGACGAGTCGGACTACCGACTCGTCGAGTTCCTCTTGAAAACTGAACATACATATTTAAATTACATACCAGAAATAGGGCGTTACAATGAGTTTCCAAACTATATATTTGGGTTTTATGTGTTTAAATAAAAGAAATTTTTGATTTGAAATTCACGTCGTTACAAAAAATGACAATTTAAGTAGAAAGATTAAAAATGTTATTTTACATGATAAAAGGATGCAAAAATTGAAAGGCTAGAAATGATATCTTGCAAAAGTAGTAGGGTTAGAAAGGCTAGAAATGATGTCTCTATCCGTTGTCTGTAGTTAGTTTGTTTGTTTAGCTAACTTAAATAAATAACATGAACTATCATTGTTAATATTAGTTCGATTCAATTACAATCATATAAATATTCAAAATATAAATATAAAAACCTATAAAAAAATATATATCATTATAAAATTTTGTTGAGATGGTAGCACTAAGGCCCACCACTACACTCGGACCGGTGGACAATGGAAACCTTCTTTTTTTGCCTTTTAACAACTAATTACTAGTAGAAAACTAGTTGTTTGTTTGTCCCATGTTGCATGTTACAACGGCGGTGATGTATTTGATGAATAATTGGTTGCATGTATAAAATACATAAAGTAAATTAGACATGTGTAGGTAAATGTCGCAACATACATATTCCCTTACAAAAGCAAGACCAAAAATAAATTGAATTTTAATTATTGTATTGATAAAAGTTAGATACCGTTAAATTTATTGGTAGATAAATATTTAAGGTCAATACCATTAACTAAGTCAAGTTTATATCATCATGCGAAAACGTATTATACATGAACAAACTTATGTAGAAAACATACAAAAAAAAACACAAAAACTTATACAAAATTTATGTAAAAATATAGAGAAACTTAAATTTATACCGAAACGTATATAAATATAAGTAATTAGATTTTTTTAAAGTTAATGAACAGGAGTTAAAATAATTAGAAACATATTATATGTAACCCGATTTATACATAGGAACGTATATAAAAATAAAGAGAAACTTAAAAAGAAGATTAAGTCAAACAAAGAGAGAAAATGATATTTTATAAAGTTAAATTCATAAAAGTAAAACTCACAATTTAAGAAGTATAAAGATTAAAAATGTCACTTTACATAATAAAGGGGTGCAAAAGATAAGTAATGCTCACGATCTCCATACAAATCGAATTCTTGAAATAATTAAGGAGTTCAAATTTACATTTGTATGTAAAAGATTCCTGATATTAAAAAATATAAGAACATATAAGAAAACAATTTGTTAATACAAATCGAATTCTTGAAATCATTTAAAAAAATCTCAAAATATTTACTTTATTCTAAAAAAAGTTATATTAGCCAAATACAAAGTAACAATGAGAACCTTGTAGTTGTAGTGTCTACAATTATGCTGTGCTTAGCCAATTTTTGCTAATGGAGAAAGATAACTGTAATTAAACTTGCTTTTAAAGTTGAGCATAATTGATATACCTGTTCCAATTCAAAAAAAATAATAATAATAAAATAATAAAAAAAAAAGTTTATAAGCCATTCAATAATAATATATAGACAAAAATATTAACGAGTTTCATGATTAATTTTGTTAATTTTTTTGCAAAATTAGTCCTAAAAAGTTTAAATTTGGTCCCTGAGATTTGCAAAAAATTACCCCACACGATTTTTTAACTTTATTTTTTGTTTTTTGTATAATTTATTTATTTTCGGTTTTTTATAAATATATATACATTTTTTTATTTTCTTTTTTTTGTATATATTTTATTTATTTTCATTTTTTAACTTTATTTTTCACAAATTTGATTTTTTTTTTACCTTTTGTTTTCTATTTTTTTTAATGTATATATATATAAAGTATACTAGAGTTTTTTTTTAGTTTTTTTCATATTTAATTCCGTATTATGTTTTAATTTTTTTCATCTTTTTATTATTTTTAGACAAAATTTTACAATTGGTCCCTATGGTTTAAAGAATATCACACTTTGAAGACTTCCTAGCAAAAAGTCACGCGACTGGTCCCTGTGGTTTGTAAAATTACAAGAAAGACCCTCTTGCCGTTAAATCCAACTTTTTTGCCGTTAGATTTTAATGGAAAAGACTAATTTACCCTTATACCATGTAACGTCCCAAAATTCAAGACTAAAAATTTCTTTTAATAAAACATTACTTTAAGCAAGGTCATCAATCCAAAACATAAATAGAGTATTAATTTCCAAAACACATGTTCGTTATCAGAGTAAACATTCCCAGGCTGTCTAATCTATGGTGTGTGCCATGCGATCACCCCGAGCTCTTCCCTCCGCTACTGGAAGTACCTGAAACCAAAACTGAAAACCGTAAGAACGAAGCTTAGTGAGTTCCCCACCCTACCACGTACCATGCATAACCACATACTGCACATATTGGGCCACGCCCGCTAACCTGGGCCTCGCCCCCTACCTCGGGCCTTGCCCGATACAACGGCCCCACCGCTCCAGGCCCCGCCTAGCTTCGAGCCCCGCTCAGATACAGATCTATTTCACTTAGGCCTCGCCTGTCACAGGGCCTCGCCCACTAACATATAATAGCACATAAACATATCACATCACATAAGCTAAACACATACTAACGGATCTTGTCCTAAGGCCTCGCCTGGCACTGGGCCTCGCCCTTGTCCTGCTACTGATGAGTCATGGAACCCTGTCCATGCTCTTACTGATTGTGAGATACGGGCCCAGCCCACACTCACTCTTTTCCTAACTCGGGCCTCGCCCCTGATCTGCTGCTAATGAGTTGTGGAACACCATCCACACTCTGCTATTGGTGAGTTACGGGACCTCGCCCACACTCACCTCCCTACTAGGCACATACAAGCATCACACAGACAACAAGTATAAACTATCACATAAACCATTCCTTGGGCACCCGCCCGCTACCAGTGGACCTCGTCCTGAATATCATACCAGCATACTGTGCCTAGGGCTAACCCCCGGGTCTTCTACTCAGAACTACATGGGCCGACATTGTGGCCTTAGACCCATTCACACAAAGGGAAACTCACCTGCACTGGCTAAACTTGTTGATGATCCCACTAGCCGCTGCCCGGCAACTCTCTGAGCTCCTGCTCCACTCGCTCCCCGAGCTACCAATATCAATTCAACACTGAGTCTTACTGACCCCCGAAAGACAACCAAGCCAACTCTGGTCAAAGTCAAAGTCCTAGTCAAAGTCAACCTTCCAGATCAACCCTACTCGCCGAGTCACCCTACTGACTCGCCGAGTTCATATGTTCAGAGTCCTTCCATTCGCGACTCGACTCGCCGAGTCAGTCCATGACTCGCTGAGTCTACCGATTTCCGAGTCCTGACCTGTCCAACTCACCGAGTCTCCACTCGACTCACTGATTCGAGTCTCAACTTGAAGGGATTGGGGTGTCGCGACCTGACTCGCCGAATCTAAGAACAGACTCGCCGAGTCCAAGAAAACCTTCAACAGACTCGTCGAGTTGTTCATCCAACTCGCCGAGTTCCTGCCCAACTTCATTTGACTCGACGAGCTATTCATCCCACTCGTCGAGTTCCTCCAAATGTCCATGCTACATGCCGAGTCCACTTAAAGGACTCGCCGAGTCCACTTAAAGGACTCGCTGAGGCCATTCAGATCTCCATACATGCAGAGGACTTTTGAGTCATTCATGGACTCCAAACGGTAGATCTACCCTTCCCAAGCCTATTCCTCACGTAAAGTTGCAAACTTTACGTGTAGAGAAGGAGATCTAGGCAAAATACACCGTAAACTAGGGTTTAAGGCCAAGAGGCTCCATAATCAACTCAAGGGCAGATACTTTATGCTTCTCAAGACCATAATATGCTTAGATCCGAAGTAGCAACTTCAGATCTGGCTTCTAACTCAATGGATACCATCATGGCTAAAAAACCCCAAAACTCACACATAGATCTAGGTGCAAAAGAGTCCAAGAACTAGTTTATTACCTCCAAATGTTCAGAAATATCTTCCCAATCCCAGATCTATAGCCCCTTCTTGCACCTCCAAGATCCTTCTTCCTTCTCCAAGCTTTAATGCACTCTTCAAGGCAACAAATGGCTCAATCAATGGATATGGCGGCTAGGGTTTGGTGTCCTGGGTTAGAGAGGCAGTAAAGGAACCCTAGGGAAGAGAATGAGGCGCTTAAATAGGCTCCAAGTCCCGAATTTAAGGTTTTCCTCGCACAGACCAGACTCGCCAAGTCTCCTTGGCCGACTCGCCGAGTCGGTCACTTACTCCTCGACCCGAATCCCGCTCGGACTCGCCGAGTTCCTCCTTGGACTCGCCGAGTCGTCCCTTAAAATTATGGTTTTCTTTCCTTTCTTGACCTTCCAGACTTTGGGTGTTACAACTCTCCCCCACTTAAAGTAAACTTCATCCTCGAAGTTTGCTATGGCCAGCCGCCTGCGATCTGCTTCCAAAACCCTACTAAATGATCCATCACCAGCTGCCTACCTTCGTTGGTCTTTCGCTCGGTCATTCCGACTAACATTAATCCTTGTGGATAATAATCTCGGGTCAAACCTGACCCTGAACATTCTGGAAACACAACTTACTCAACCGACAATCCTTCTGGTACTCACCGAGTACTGCATTGAACCCATAGGGGTTCACTCCTTCTTTCCTTGCGCGATTCCCTTGCCTCCCCAAGGCAATGCTCCATAACCAACTATTTCCTCTATCACTATGAAGATCCTATCTTCACCAATCCATTACTCCCGCTACCTCTAGTACGGGTCATTATCGCCAGTATCCACTGGGCAATTCTTTCTACTATAATTTGGTGTCGAGCACCCCATGATCAACTAACTGAATTCCACCATACGCTGCATACCCGCACTGCTACTGACTGGAAATTATGCTATTCCTAGTCTGACTTCCGGATGAACTGAGACCACCCTGGTCCCTACCAACCTATCAATATCTGGATTACCGGCTCCCACCGATCGCTAACCCAACACAACTACTAGTCGCTCCCAGCGACTTTCGAAGAAACTTCGACCACCTATAACTGCTCAATCTATTCTGCCATACAGGCACTACAATTCCTGGGATCCCCGATCCCCTATCTTGACACTAAGGTCCCTACCAGGTCCCACCTGTGCTGCTAAAACTCATGGGCCTCGCCCATGGGTCTCACCCGCCTCTATCCCTCTAGTCCTACTTGTCTAGCCATTCTCGCTTGGGCCTAGCCCACGGGTCTCACCCAACCATACTACTGAGCAACCCTGCTCTCAGGTCTCACCTATACTGCTATTCTCATACGGGCCTCGCCCACGGGTCTGACCCAACTATATCCTGGATCGGCCTCTCCCAAGGTCTCACCTCTCTAGGGCTATACAGGCAAACTCCCTATCATCCTCATCCATTACCCAATCCTGATTCCTAACTAATCACTAGGAGATAAGGGCCTCTCCCCAACTCTGCTAACGAAGCTATTATGGAATGCTACGGCTTACCCACAATCTTACATCACCTTCTATCACTGACTGCTAGTGAATGCTACGGCTGCCCCGTAGTCTGACAACACATCCCACCACTGACTGCTAGTGAATGCTACGGCTGCCCCGTAGTCTTACAACACTTTCCCCCACTGGCTGCTAGTGAATGCTACGGCTGCCCCGTAGTCTTACAACAATTTCCCCCACTGGTTGCTAGTGAATGCTACGGCTGCCCCGTAGTCTTACAACACTTTCCACCACCAACTGCTAATGCGAAAACACCCCATGCTATCAGTCCTCTAGATCCTCCTACTGACCCACTCGAGTCCTACAGGCGATCCTCTATCCTGAATTCCCAACCACATACTAACCATCACCAGTACACGCACTGGCTGAGGGGGAAGTTTCTCAAGCTCCCAACCCTGAACTTCTCAATCCATCAATGTTGTACCACTCCTTTTTCCTTCTCGGAGGTCGTGCACTCATTCTGGATCTGCGTGCTCTTACCTTTGCCCGCTCGGAGGATTCTCCCCCGCTTCGATCCTGCTTAACCCTTGATGCTCAATGCTCGAAAAGAAATCCCCATCCTCGCTACCATTCCATAAACAACCTGCTGAGAAATCCCCAAGCTTACCATAGCTAGGGATCTAACCAATCCAATTCTAAAATCATACTTATCTGAATTAGCGAGACATACCAAGTCCCTCCCAGGCATGCTACAGTTACTGCATCCTAAGCAACCTTCCCCAATAGAGCACATCCCTTAACTACCATTCAAATATCCAAGGTATGCAGATGGCATATAACTCGATCACAAGCAAGCCGCACAAAAATAAAATACTCTTACCGATAATGATGCAGAACCATAACAATATAATCATGCACAAATAAAAGAACTGAAAACGGAAATCGCATACCTGCAACGTCCGATGCTGCTCGCGCCTCCAAGGTAGTCATCTGAAAAGCCCTGCCTCCTACCGCAGGCGCCTCTGCACGGCCCTGACGGCCATCTGTGATCCTCAAAGTTGCAGAGGCAGGTGCCATCACCCGTCCTGCTGAAAACAAACTGGGGCACTGGGCCTTCTTGTGGCCCCGCTGATTGCAGTGAAAACATATCAAGTCTGATCCCTGTGTGGTGGTAGCAGTACAATCCCTGCTGAAATGACCAGTCCGACCGCACTTGAAGCAGCCAGACTCACCGCTGCTACCACTCCTACACGCGCCTCCGTGCGCCCTGCCACACTTCCCACATTGGCTGATGTCCTGATAATCCCTCGATCTCGAATCCGATCCCTTGGGCCTTTTGCCCGAACTTGCGGCTACCTAAACCTCATCCGACTTCCTCTTCCGGATCAGCTCCAAATCAATTTCCCTCTCTCTGGCCCGAGAAATCATATCTTCCAGCATCTTACAGCCGAACCTGCTCACGAACTCCCTGATGTCCGCCCTCAACATCTCATGATATCGGGCCTTCTTCATCTCCTCATCCGCGACATACGACGGTACAAGAAGAGCCCTCTCCCTGAACTTGGCGGTGATCTCCGCCACAGTCTCAGTGGTCTGCGTCAAATCCTGAAACTCTCGTGCCAACTGCTGCACCTCAATAATTGGCGAAAACTCCACCCTGAACCTGGCGGAGAAATCGCTCCAAGTCATCGCGTCCAACGCGACATCATCCCCCAGAGCATGACCAATCTCCTCCTACCAATCCCTCGCTCTGTCCTTCAGAAGACAGGAAGCGAGTCTGACCTTGTCCTCGTTAGGACACCGGCTTGAACTGAACGTGTTGGCAACATCAGCCAACCATCTGCTGCTAGTGATGGGGTCCCTAGCCCCATGATAATCTGGTGTCCCGCAAGCCCTGAACTCTCGAAATGTCAAGGTACGCGCTCCCATCAAAGTCATCATCTCGGTACGGAAGGCTCCCAACCTCTCATCCAAAATCTCCAATATACCCTCCTTGACCGTGCCAAAGATCACAGGAGTCTGGTCTAGTATGTTGCGCGTAACCTCAGCTGATATCAACTCCCTCATTCACTCCCCGAGCTGCTTGGCCCCTGAACCCGAGCCTGATCCCTCTCCGGCGCCTGATCCGCCCGCTGGTCTCTCTCGCAACGTCACCATGCTGAAAATATACCACAACCACTATCAGAACATTGATCACTGATGCGAGACCAAACACACCCTACCAGGTTCCCGGTCTTGTCTCGGCTTTTCCCGAATCGAGTGCGGATCCTCTGCTTTCAGTAGTACGGGCCCATACTGTTGGATATAGTGTCTAAGTCCATAACTATATTTGGTATGTACTTGACCCGACCCGGCATGGTCCATTTGGGTTGCACTTCACCCGAACAATTTATGGATAATATTTGAGAATAGTACAAGTTATGATTTATTAATATATTATAAGTTCTAATATATTAATATAAGATCATATTATTTAATTAGTAGTGATCTATAATTAATCTAGGATTAATTTTGTGATCAAAGATATTACTAATTAAATATGGGCTTCTATATTTATATAGTGTGGGCTTATGCTTATTTGGAATGGGCTAGGCTTGGATGGAGAAGTCCATGGATACTCCATGGAGCTTTAACCCATGGATCTCATGGAAATGAAGAGACATGGGTATTAGGGTTTACATGGATGTAACCCTAATCCACCACACTATATAAAGGAGGCTTTGGTTCTTGAAATCACACTAGTTGACACTTGTTGAGGTGAGGCCGATTTCAAGATAGTAGTATCTATTCTCTCAAAGTTCCAAGTTTGTGGTGATTTGTGATTTCCACTTGAGGCATCCACACTATTGGTGCTAGGCTCTAAAACTCCAAGCAATCAACTACAACTTCAAGGTAAGCATTTCTACTAGCTTTATTTGATTCATGTTCCCCATGTCATGCTAGTTAGGATATGAACCTTGGAAAAAAAATTATTTGGATGTATCTTAGACAAACATAGATCCAAGGTTTATTAGGGTTGCATGTACACTTAGGAAGTGTTAGAATGCCCATAACCCAACAGTGGTATCAGAGCCTAGGCTTGTTTGTTTGATACTTGATGCAAAATAGTTGAAAAAGTCGAAAATAATAAAAAAAAAAACGGAATTTCGACTTTAGTTGCTGGAAATGGATTGGAAACATTACTCTAAACTGTTTTGGTACTTGAAAACTTGTTTTAGATGGTGTAATGTTTTTGCTAATTCATTTACAACAACTAGTTATCAAAATTACAAAGTTTTATGTGATTTTGATTCTTGAAAGTGAAAGTGTTCATATTCATATTCTTGTTCTTATGATGTTTAGATGATCATAGGAATTATTTGTAACCTATGTGGTAGTTTAATTCTTGATCATAATGTGTTTTAATGGAGTCCATAACTTGTCCTCAAGTTATGGAAAACCAAAAGTCTCTTGGATTAAAAACCATTAAAAGAACATAAGAGTTAGAAAAAATGAAAAGTCCTCATTTTATTACTCTATTAAACTCATAAGTTACAAGAAATGAAAAGTTTTGAAAGTTTACAAAACTTGCCCTCAAGTTTTGGAACATGTAAAGTCAAGTTAAAACTTTAGTTCCAACCCTTAGAATTTTAAAAATTAAAATTCAACCCTTATACATATATTATTATGATTTAATAATTATATATATATGTATAAGAGCAAAGTCGTCTTACCGCTAGTACGCCTCATTCACGAAGTCGGTCTATAAGGTGGGTATAAGGTTGTTGCCTATAAAATGGTGACTTAATGGGTGTCCACTCTCACCCACCGCTTGCTTGACTGGTGGAGGGTCGTTAGCCGAACGGGTAAGACAAGGACTTATAAATTCTCATTAAAAGTATGATGAATATTATAAAGTAACTAAATGTTCTATTAAATTCCCAATCTTAGTTACTTTAGGAAAAATGTGAATAAGGTGCTAATCCATGAAATTACACTTTACACTTTGATTAAGTCGTTGGTGGAGCGTGTGTGGTTAACCGGAACACTAACTTGGACTTAACAAGGTAGGTAAAGGGTGACTTAAAGGTTTATTATAGTATCGATGGAGCGTGTGTGGTTTACCGGCACATCGATTGAGTGATAAACCTTAAGGGTACCAAGTGATTTGCATGGTTACTTCACACCTCGTTTTGTGATCCTCGGCATCCCAGTCACAAAACCTGGAGGGCACACTCGAGATTGAAACATGCCTTTGAAAAGTTCATTGAATCTCAAAGAATCTAGGAATTTCTAAGAACCAATCAAAAACCTAATACTTAAATGTTTCGGTTTTCGTGGTGGAAATTGGTGAATCGTCATTCACCTACCTTTCAAATATGGTATAGTTTAGATTACGGCATACCTCTTCTAAGTTATATTATATTGTGATTGGATCCTAGCCTTAATATTACATTTGGGTGTTTTATTAAGGACTCTCTTGTATCTAAACTAATCTTGTTCTCTTCTTTTCAGATGTCTTCAAACAATGTTGCTTCTGGCTCTAATCCTAATGGCTCCTTTACCCTTATGAACTTGTGTGGGAAAGTCACCTTTGATGGATCCAACTTCAATGAGTGGATCAGAAACATCAGGATGATTACCCGCTACGAGGACAAAGAATATGTCCTTGACAAGGAGCTTAAGGAAATTGATGAGACCACTGCAACTCCTCAGGAGATCGCTGACTTTCGGGCACATGAAAGGGATGCTACGAAAGTGGCTTGCATCATGTTGGCCACAATGACAGCTGAACTCCAAAAGTCTTATGAAGATTTCTACCCTTATGAAATGCACCAAGATTTGATGGAAAGATACCATCAAAGTGCACGACAAGAGAGGTATGAGATCATCTGCTCCATGATAACAGCCATGATGAAGGACGGGGAATCCGTCACGAGCCACATGCAAAGGATGCAAAGGTATGTGGATCGGTTGCTGAAACTTAATGTGAACTTCCCGGAGGAGCTTGCAATAGATATCATTTTGCACTCCTTGCCATCGTGCTATGATCAATTCCGCATGACATATCACATGAATAAGGAAGAGGTCACACTCAGCAAACTTCAGGGACTTCTCAAGACCGCAGAAACAGGTCTTAAGGGGAAGTCGGTTGGTATCACTCCTACTCCAAACTCAACTCCGGTTTTGGCAATCGGGAAAAGTCGAAGGAGGAAGAGAAAGAGCTCTTCGAAGGGTACAAAGGTTCGGACCCTTGATGGCTCTTCTTCGAGTGGAACCAAGAAAGGTTTCATCACTCCTTCTTCTGACCCAAAAGAGGCTGAATGCTTCTATTGCCATGAAAAGGCTCATTGGAAGCGGAACTGCCCAAAGTACCAGCAGGATGTGAAGGATGGGAAAGTTAAACCCAACCATGCAGGTATTTACACTATCTTATCTAATAACTCACCCCATTCTAAATCTTGGGTCCTTGATACCGGTTGTGGTATTCATATTTGTTGTGACTTGCAGGGACTAAGAAGAAGTGAGAATGTGGAGCAAGGAAGAATAAACTTGATCATGGGGAATAGGAAAGCTTCACCTATCACCAAGATTGGAGTTTATACTTTATCGCTAAGTAGTGGGTTTAGTTTAGATTTGAATAAATGTTGTTATTCGCCAGGAATGGCAAGAAATATTATTTCCTTTCATGCTTTGTACAAACAAGGGTTTACCTTTTCATTTAATAATGAAGTTGGTTTTATTGATGCTTTCTATAATAATGTATTTTATTTTAAAGCATTACCTTGTGATGGTGTGTATGAAGCTATATCGGTTGTAGATAACTTAGGAAATAATGTTTTGTGTATTGATTCTACTAATAATAATAACTTGGATAAAGCATCATTATGGCATTGTCGTCTTGGACATATAAGCAAGAAACGCATAGGCCAACTCCAAAAGGATGGAGTCTTGGAGTCGTTTGACCTAAAGTCAAATGATAGTTGCGAATCATGCTTACTTGGAAAAATGACAAAGTCACCCTTCACAAGCTCGTGTGAGAGGGGTGAAGGTTTGTTGGACCTTGTACACACGGATGTGTGTGGACCATTCAAACATGCCACAAGGGATGCTAATCGTTATTATTTGACTTTCACTGATGATTACAGTAGATATGGATATGTCTACTTAATCAAGCATAAGTCAGAGACTTTCGAGAAGTTTAAGGAATTTAAACAGGAAGTCGAGAATCAATTGGGCAAGAACATTAAGATGCTTCGATCCGATCGAGGAGGTGAGTATCTTAGTTCAGAGTTCCTCGACTATCTTAGGGAATGTGGGATTGTCTCACAATTGACACCTCCCAGGACACCACAGTTGAATGGTGTGGCTGAGAGGCGTAATCGAACCTTGTTGGATATGGTTCGTTCCATGATGAGTCGAGCTACGCTACCAATCTCATTCTGGGGGTATGCCTTAGAGACTGCCGCCCATATTCTTAATCTAGTCCCTACAAAGAAAGTTGCCAAAACTCCTCACGAGATGTGGACTGGTAAAGTACCTAAGCTAGACCACATCAAGATTTGGGGTTGCGAGGCTTTCGTGAGACGCGAGACTCATGATAAGCTCGAACCTCGAAGCGAGAGGTGTATTTTCATCGGCTACCCACAGCAATCCTTTGGTTACCTCTTCTACAGACCTAGTGATAATGTGGTCTTTGTAGCAAGAAGAGGAGTTTTTCGAGAGAGAGAGAGAGAGAGAATTTATAAGCCAAGGAGACAGTGGGAGGCAAATTGATCTTGAAGAAATTCAAGAGTCAAGCGGTGAAGGAACTTCAAACACTAGCCCTCAACTTGAGGAGGAAACTCCTGTTGAGCCAGCTGATGTGCCTGTACCTCTTAGGCGTTCCACGAGAGTTAGGAATGCACCTGAGCATTATTATGGCTTCCATATTACTGCGGAAGGTGAGACACTTATTAGTGATGAGACACTAGTAGGTCTGGATGAACCTAACAGCTACACGGAAGCCATGGCAGGCCCTGAGGCTGCCAAGTGGAAAGAGGCAATGGATAGCGAGATACAATCCATGTATGACAATCAAGTTTGGAACTTGGTTGAAAATGTACCAGGTCGTAAGACAGTGGGGTGCAAATGGATCTTCAAGAAGAAGACCGACATGGACGGTAATGTACACACTTATAAGGCACGACTGGTTGCAAAAGGTTATTCTCAAACTCTGGGAGTTGATTATGATGAAACCTTTTCACCAGTGGCCAAGATAAAGTCTATTAGGGTTCTGTTAGCCATTGCTTCATTTCATGATTATGAAATATGGCAAATGGATGTCAAAATCGCTTTCCTTAATGGAAAGTTGGCTGAGGATGTTTACATGGTTCAGCCAGAGGGTTTTGTCAGTACAGAGTACCCCAATAGAGTGTGTAAGCTCGAGAAATCCATTTATGGATTGAAACAGGCACCTCGCAGATGGAATCTTTGCTTTGATGAGAAAGTCAAGGAATTTGGCTTTTCAAGGAGTGAAGACGAATCTTGCGTCTATATCAAGGCTAGTGGGAGCATAGTCAGTTTTTTGGTACTGTATGTGGATGACATACTACTCATAGGAAATGACATCCCAACCTTGCAGGAAGTAAAGTCCTGGCTTGGGAAGTGTTTCGCTATGAAGGACCTTGGTGAAGCTGCCTATATCCTAGGGATAAGGATTTTGAGAAACAGGAGTAAAAGACTAATTGGACTTAGTCAAAGCACCTATGTGGACAAAGTGTTGAAAAGATTCAACATGCATAACTCGAAGAAAGGTGAGTTACCTATTCAGAGTAATGCCAGATTGAGTAAGACACAAAGCCCTAGCACTGAGGCTGAGATAGCAGAAATGAGTCGACTACCTTATGCTTCAGCTGTAGGATCGATCATGTATGCTATGACGTGTACTCGACCTGATGTAGCCTTTGCTTTAAGCATGGTTAGCAGGTATCAGGGGAACCCTGGCAAGGAACACTGGACTGCGGTAAAGAATATCCTCAAGTACCTGCGAAGGACTAAGGACTGGGTCCTTACCTTCGGTGGGAGTGATGACTTGAGAGTAGTAGGGTATAGTGATGCTAGCTTCCAGACTGATAGGGATAATTTCCGCTCTCAGTCGGGCTGGGTCTTTACCTTAAACGGAGGAGCAATTTCTTGGAAGAGTTCCAAGCAGGAGACAGTGGCTGATTCCACTTGTGAATCAGAGTATATAGCAGCAAGCGAGGCAGCAAAGGAGGCGATATGGCTAAAGAACTTCATCGGAGACCTTGGAGTTGTACCAGCTATAAAAGAGCCAATGGAGATTTTCTGTGATAGCAATAGTGCGGTTGCCTTAGCCAAGGAACCAAGGGATCACGGGAGATCCAGACACATCGACAGAAAATACCATTTTATCAGACATCGAATCGAAGAAGGACTCCTCGTGGCGAAGAGGGTATCATCGGATGAGAACCCAGCAGATCCCCTCACGAAGGGACTGAGTAGGGTTAAGCATCTCCAGCATGCTCGGAGCATAGGGCTGAAGGATGATATAAGTTTTAGTAGTTAGATAACCCGGAAATTTGTAAAGTGTAATTGACATTTGATGATGAATAAAAGGTGTTTTATTTATGAGTAAAGTGTTACTATCTCTTGTCGATCTTTTACTATATTTCTTTTGCATGTTTTGACTTCCAGAATAATTATGTTTGGTATATCATATTATTCAAACCTCCACAGTCGGTCATATGTCGGAAGTAGGTATGAATCAAGACTGTCATGATTGGTTGCAGAGGTCCAAGGTGTTGGACATGGCTACAACAATCATGAGTGCTCATAAGTTCTGAGCATTGGACTCAACCTACGCTCACTGGAATCACTTCATGGAATTTTATCTCGAGTGATCGTGAGACGGTAATATCATATAAGTCTTCAAACCTAGAGATATGAGTTGTTACTTACGAGTTGGTTATGCATTGATTGTACGTAAACGCATTGGTAACTCGATGTTATAAAATGTGCCTTTGTGTGTAATTCAATGAGTGGTAGAACAAACATATGAGTCGAAGTTTATCTGTTCCTTCTTGGATTAGAAGCTGATATCTGGGCCCCTCGATGATTTTGTTTTGACCTATGTATCGGGCCCAGTCAGAACTAAATTGATGTGTTCAGTTGAGTTCTATGTCAAACAAATCGGAAATCGGGAAACAAATGCTGGACAATAAGCAAGACTATGTTCCATGTATTTGTCCGGCTGATATCTAGAACAGAGGATTATATGATCACTTATCTAAATGGCGCGTTCTAGTTCAACAGAGTTTAAAGAGCTACGAGTGCTGATCGGTTCCTGAAGTTATACTTGCGAATATAGTTACTAGACTTATCCAAGTGGGAGACTGTTGGATATAGTGTCTAAGTCCATAACTATATTTGGTATGTACTTGACCCGACCCGGCATGGTCCATTTGGGTTGCACTTCACCCGAACAATTTATGGATAATATTTGAGAATAGTACAAGTTATGATTTATTAATATATTATAAGTTCTAATATATTAATATAAGATCATATTATTTAATTAGTAGTGATCTATAATTAATCTAGGATTAATTTTGTGATCAAAGATATTACTAATTAAATATGGGCTTCTATATTTATATAGTGTGGGCTTATGCTTATTTGGAATGGGCTAGGCTTGGATGGAGAAGTCCATGGATACTCCATGGAGCTTTAACCCATGGATCTCATGGAAATGAAGAGACGTGGGTATTAGGGTTTACATGGATGTAACCCTAATCCACCACACTATATAAAGGAGGCTTTGGTTCTTGAAATCACACTAGTTGACACTTGTTGAGGTGAGGCCGATTTCAAGATAGTAGTATCTATTCTCTCAAAGTTCCAAGTTTGTGGTGATTTGTGATTTCCACTTGAGGCATCCACACTATTGGTGCTAGGCTCTAAAACTCCAAGCAATCAACTACAACTTCAAGGTAAGCATTTCTACTATCTTTATTTGATTCATGTTCCCCATGTCATGCTAGTTAGGATATGAACCTTGGAAAAAAAAATTATTTGCATGTATCTTAGACAAACATAGATCCAAGGTTTATTAGGGTTGCATGTACACTTAGGAAGTGTTAGAATGCCCATAACCCAACACATACTACCTTCCACACCAATTCGTACTTTCCTCAGGAATTGCTTTGACTCCACCAGGTCCCTTATCCACTACTACTGCTCCCAGCACTATCTCATCCTAGGATTACCCTAGGGAAACCTCTGACTCGACTCAAACCAGTCCTCAGCTGCTGAAGGTCTCCTTGTGATGCCAATTAGCCATCACCTGGATACCATCATATGTGACGAGGCTCAGATAATCCTTCAAGTAAAAGACTCGTCCCTAAAACGGTTGGACTCAAACAAGAGCTGTGCAATAGGGCCAAATCCAGCACTCTGAGATTATTCAACCCTGATCACATGTGACGTGACGTATTCACCTAATGTCTAACTCCCATCACTCCGAATCCCACAATGCACAAAGCAAGCAGCATTCAGAAAAGGGAAAATCTAACCACAACATACTCAAGCAATCATATCCACATAGCAAGAATCTAAACTAGCATGCAACACAAACTAATAGAATCACACAAACTCATAAACTCAGGCATAACCTAAACAGGTTATCCTACTACTGTCTAATCAACACTATCATGCAGCTCAAAAGCACATATAACAGGCACATCGCTTGATTGCATGCACCACACCCCTTTTCTCTTTTCAAAGTTCTTTTCTTTCTGAATTATTTTTGCTTTTCTAAAACTGTTTTTCGTTCTCAAAATTCTTTTTACAAAACTGTCTTTTCATTTTTTGAAAACTTTTTATCCGACCCCATAGTTTGAGTTCAGGCACAGCCGAGAGTATGCCCGAATCCCTCAAACCAAGGCTCTGATACCAACTTGTAACGTCCCAAAATTCAAGACTAATTTTTTTTTTTAATAAAACATTACTTTAAGCAAGGTCATCAATCCAAAACATAAACAGAGTATTAATTTCCAAAACACATATTCGTTATCAGAGTAAACATTCCCAGGCTGTCTAATCTATGGTGTGTGCCATGCGATCACCCCGAGCTCTTCCCTCCGCTACCGGAAGTACTTGAAACCAAAACTGAAAACCGTAAGAACGAAGCTTAGTGAGTTCCCCACCCTACCACGTACCATGCATAACCACATACTGCACATACTGGGCCACGCCCGCTAACCTAGGCCTCGCCCGATACAACGGCCCCGCCGCTCCAGGCCCCGCCTGGCTTCGAGCCCCGCTCGGACACAGATCTATTTTACTTAGGCCTCGCCTGTCACAGGGCCACGCCCACTAACATATAATAGCACATAAACGTATCACATCACATAAGCTAATCACATACTAACGGATCTTATCCTAAGGCCTCGCCTGGCACTGGGCCTCGCCTTTGTCCTGCTACTGATGAGTCATGGAACCCCGTCCATGCTCCTACTGATTGTGAGATACGGGCCTAGCCCACACTCACTCTTTTCCTAACTCGGGCATCGCCCCTGATCTGCTGCTAATGAGTTGTGGAACACCATCCACACTCTGCTATTGGTGAGTTACGGGACCTCGCCCACACTCACCTCCCTACTAGGCACATACAAGCATCACACAGACAACAAGTATAAACTATCACATAAACCATTCCTTGGGCACCCGCCCGCTACCAGTGGACCTCGTCCTGAATATCATACCAGCATACTATGCCTAGGGCTAACCCCCGGGTCTTCTACTCAGAACTACATGGGCCGACATTGTGGCCTTAGACCCATTCACACAAAGGGAAACTCACCTGCACTGGCTAAACTTGTTGATGATCCCACTAGCCGCTGCCCAGCAACTCTCTGAGCTCCTGCTCCACTCGCTCCCCGAGCTACCAATATCAATTCAACACTGAGTCTTACTGACCCCCGAAAGACAACCAAGCCAACTCTGGTCAAAGTCAAAGTCCTAGTCAAAGTCAACCTTCCAGATCAACCCTACTCGCCGAGTCACCCTACTGACTCGCCGAGTTCATATGTTCAGAGTCCTTCCATTCGCGACTCGACTCGCCGAGTCAGTCCATGACTCGCTGAGTCTACCGATTTCCGAGTCCTGACCTGTCCAACTCACCGAGTCTCCACTCGACTCACTGATTCGAGTCTCAACTTGAAGGGATTGGGGTGTCGCGACCTGACTCGCCGAATCTAAGAACAGACTCGCCGAGTCCAAGAAAACCTTCAACAGACTCGTCGAGTTGTTCATCCAACTCGCCGAGTTCCTGCCCAACTTCATTTGACTCGACGAGCTATTCATCCCACTCGTCGAGTTCCTCCAAATGTCCATGCTACATGCCGAGTCCACTTAAAGGACTCGCTGAGGCCATTCAGATCTCCATACATGCAGAGGACTTTTGAGTCATGCATGGACTCCAAATTGTAGATCTACCATTCCCAAGCCTATTCCTCACGTAAAGTTGCAAACTTTACGTGTAGAGAAGGAGATCTAGGAAAAATACACCATAAACTAGGGTTTAAGGCCAAGAGGCTCCATAATCAACTCAAGGGCAGATACTTTATGCTTCTCAAGACCATAATATGCTTAGATCCGAAGTAGCAACTTCAGATCTGGCTGCTAACTCAATGGATACCATCATGGCTAAAAAGCCCCAAAACTCACACATAGATCTAGGTGCAAAAGAGTCCAAGAACTAGTTTATTACCTCCAAATGTTTTGAAATATCTTCCCAATCCCAGATCTATAGCCCCTTCTTGCACCTCCAAGATCCTTCTTCCTTCTCCAAGCTTTAATGCACTCTTCAAGGCAACAAATGGCTCAATTAATGGATATGGCGGCTAAGGTTTGGTGTCCTGGGTTAGAGAGGCAGTAAAGGAACCCTAGGGAAGAGAATGAGGCGCTTAAATAGGCTCCAAGTCCCGAATTTAGGGTTTTCCTCGCACAGACCAGACTCGACGAGTCTCCTTGGCCGACTCGCCGAGTCGGTCACTTACTCCTCGACCCGGATCCCGCTCGGACTCACCGAGTTCCTCCTTGGACTCGCCGATTCGTCCCTTAAAATTAGGGTTTTCTTTCCTTTCTTGGCCTTCCAGACTTTGGGTGTTACATACCAATATTGCAATACACTACAAACCTTAAGGACCATTTCTGTAATTTTATAAATTTAAAATTTTGTATACATATAAATTATAAATATAAATTCCGTATATATATATAAACTATAAATATAAATTTTATATATATGTATATATATTTTCAACAACTTGATAATTTTTTTTATCTTTTTGACATTTTGTTTTCTATTTTTATTTTATAATTTTAGTTATTTATGGTTTTTTAATGTTTTTATTTATTTTGATTCAAGTAAATAAACTTAAATTCGATAAATCATATCGAAACTTTTTTCCTTAATATGAAATGAAACGTTAATGTTTTTTTTTTAATTTTATGTTGTTACGGTTTATTTTATTTATTTTTACTTTGATGCTCTATAGTTAATATCGTTAGCAACTTTATGTTTGCATTTATCATTATCATTATTTCACTTTTTGTTGTTTTTTTATATATATTTAGTTATTTATTATTATTCTATTGTTTTTATTTATTTTGATTCAAGTAATGAAAAATAGAATAACAAAAAAACAAAAAATCAAACACCAAAGTTGTAAAATACTCTAAATATTAATACATTTTACACTTTTCATATGTTTTTTTGTTTTTCGCAATTTTTTTTTATTAATTTTGGTTATTTATAAATTTCGTAACTTTTTTTTATTTTGATTTGTGTAAATAAAAAAGTTATGTTTATTTTCTTTATTTATATTTGTAAATATAACTATTTTATTTACGCGGATCAAAATAAAAAAAAGTTATAAAAACCATAAATAACCAAAATTATAAAAAAAAACCAAAAAAAACTCAAAAACCAAAATTGTAATATACTCTAATATATTCATATATTTTACACTTTTTGGAAAAGGTAAAAAAAAAAGTTATCAAGTTGATGCAAAATAAAACGAAAAAAATAGGAAATAATTAAAAAACAGTATGAAAAAAATTTTAAAAAAAATAATACTATGAAATTTAAAAAATTCGAAAAAACCAAAAAAAGATGAAAATGTAAAATGTATTAATATATAAAATAAATAAAAACAATAGAAGAATAATAAATAATTAAAATTATAAAAAAACAGAAAACAAAAGGTCAAATAATGATAACGATAAATGCAAATATAAAGTCGCTAACGATATTAATTATGGAGCATCCAAAAAAACATGAACAGTAATGACATAAAATTAAAAAAAATAAAAAAAAAAACATTAACGCTTTAATTCACAAATATGAAAAATTAAAAGAAAAAATAATTTCGACATGCTTTATCGAATTTAAGTATATTTACTTGATTCAGAATAAATAAAAATATAACAAAAAACCATAAATAACTAAAACTATATAATAAAAATATAAAACAAAATGTCAAAAAAAAAAAAGTTATCAAATTTATGAAATTATAGCCACTCGAGGCTATAACTCTATAAGTATAATTGTTTAGTGAGTTCCCCAAAATACCACAAACAACACATATTAGCCACTCGAGGCTATAACTCTGTTTGACCCTCTGGTCAATGTGTCTCAGTGGGACCCTCCAGCCCCATAACTCTGTGGGCCCTCTGGCCCTAACTCTGTGGACCTTCCGATCCTAACTCTGAAAACTCTGGTACATACATGGCATAAATCACATAGAAATCACATCATGCAAAAGCATACAAAATACTCTGTCACATAACTCTAATTACCACTCTAGGTAAAGTATGGTGAGAAGACTCACCTCGGGTAACTCGGTAAAATCTCAAACTCTGTAAAATCCAATCTAGCATCCGCCTAATCATATGAAATAAAACTCTAAATCAATACATCCCTTAGGGCTAGGCTCTTCCCTCTCTTAGCACTCTCAGAAGGGTAAAAGACCTTTTAACCCCTCTCATGGCTCAAAGACCCTAAAGTTGACCAAACCCTAAAAGTCAACAAAAGTCAACTCCCCGGGTTACACTGTGCATACCACACATATACGTTGGGCGTACCCGGTGTGTTCACAGAAAACGGGGTGCACGACCCCTTACGCCGCGCGTACTGGGATTACGCCCAGCGTAACTCCCAATTTCAGACTCTAAGTATTTTGGGGTCTTAATCAGTTAAGACCCACGTCCAACTTCTAGATCTGACCATTTATAACCCTCTTAATCCATAAAGTCGGTGACTTTAAGCCTTTGCATGGCTGGACAAGTCACTATCACCCATAATACTCCACTTCGTAACACTAGAAAGCTCAATACTCAAGCATGACCTCATATCCACGACCAAGACTGAAACTTTATGGATTTATAACACAAATACCACTGAAAGGGGACAGATCTAGGTCCATGGAGCACATTACACTCATAAAGTATCCACCTTTGGGACTTTTAACCCTAAAATGGTCTATGCAATCATCTAACCAAATAAGGAGAAAAGTTTTGAACTTTATACCTCTAAATGCAACTCCTTCCTCTGTAGATCTCAGATCCAAACTTGCACTTCAAGCTCTAGCCTCCACAAGCTCATCTCCTTCTTCTTCATTAACACACCAAGGCACTTTTAGCTCGAAAACACTCACTCTCAAGCTAAGGACGATTGGGAGGCTCTCTTAGGGTTTCACTCACTGATATGGAGGCTAAGAAATGAGCCTTAACATCCATTATATAGTGCACAAGTCCAATATTAGGGGTTGCGTCTGGACCCATTACGCCCAGCATAACCCTGGGTATACCCAGCGTATCCAGGCTCATTTGCTACAAGAACTCTTTCAAAGGACCACTTTTGACAACTTGACAAATTTGAAGGATATAATAGCTTTACCTGGATTTCGGGATGTTATATATATATATATATATATATATATATATATATATATATATATATATATATATATATATATGTGGGAAAAGTGAATATACCCTTAAGGGTATATAAACTTAGTAACCCAAACACACCATTAATACGTCGTTTTGTTTGATATATTTATTATAATATTCTTGAACTTCAACTCCTAACTAAATTTACTTTCAAGATTTACGAAATTTCACTATTATCTTTCTGTTACATCACATCTTTTCGCCGAACACCTATTAGGCGGTATAGATTGTAGTTGAAAATGAAAATTATGTAAGAGGAAGATAAATGTGTAATTTATAAAAATCTTGGAAGTAAATCAAGTTTAAAGTTAAATTATAAGAACGTTAGACAATTAGAATGTATTATATGATACAAAACCACGTAATATGGTGAGTTTGAGTACCTAAGCTTATATACCCTTAAGGGTATATTCACTTTTCCCTATATATATATATATATATATATATATATATATATATATATATATATATATATATATATATATATATATATATATATATATATATATATATATATATATATATATATATATATATATATATATAATTTCAAATTTAGAAATTACATGAATGGTACTTGAGTTTGTAGTGTATTGCAATATTGGTACAATAGCAAAATAGTCTTTTTCATTAAAATCTAACAGCTGAAAAGTTAGATTTAATGGCAGGAGGATCTTTGATGTAATTTTACAAACCATCGGGACCAGTTGCGTGACTTTTTGCTAGGAAGTCCTCAAAGTGCGATATTCAATAAACCATAAGGACCAATTGTGAAATTTTGTCTTATTTTTATTTTTTTCTTATTTTTATTCCGATTATTATTATTATTATTATTTTTTGTATTTTTACTTTTTATTTACGTTTTTAAAAAAAATGTAAAATGTATTAATATATTAGAGTATATTATAATTTTGATAATTTATACTTTTTGTAATTTTTTTATTTTTATTCAAGTAAATAAAATAATAATGTTTATATTTGTAATTTCGGTACAACTAATTTTTTTTCTTTATTGTTATTATATTTATGTTACGAAAAAATAAAAATTAAAAAAATTAGCTCGTTTATTGAGAATTAGTGTTTTAATGTGTTATATAACTTGCAAATTAAATCATATTTTTGTATGTGATATCAATAGTTTAAATCGAAGATAATATTTTTCAATTTGATAATAGACTAAATGAAAGAATAAAAAAATAATAATAATCGGTTTTTATAAAAAAAAATTGTTATAGTAATTTATATTGAATTCGAGTTAGTTTACTTAAATCAAAATAAATAAAAACATTAGAAAAATCATAAATAACTAAAATAAAAAAATAGAAAAGAAAAGGTAAAAAGGTAAACAAAAAAAATCAAATTGTTGAAAAATAATGTTAAAAAATAAAATCAAAAAGGTATGTAAAAAAAGAAAATAAAAAATGCATATATATATATATATATATATATATATATATATATATATATATATATATATATATATATTTATAAAAATATCGAAAATAAACGAAGTATACAAAAAATGAAAAATAAAGTTAAAAAACCATGTGGTGTATTTTTTTACAAACCTCAGGGACCAAATTTAAACTTTTTAGGACTGATTTTGCAAAAATTTTAACCAAGTTAACTATGAAGCTCGTTAAGTGGGTTAGAATGATAATTCTACAAGAAAATTGTGGTTATAGCAATAAAAAAATATATATTAGGTCTTTTCCAATTACGCGTTAAAAATTTAGGGTTTTTATAATATTAGTCCTTAAATCAAAGATATTAAAAATGGGATTTTGATCGTAGAATTGTACGATTCTACGATCCCACATCTGTATTCTTAACAAACTCATTTTTATGTAGAATTGTAAAATCGGATTATGGAATTATAATGGCGGAAATTTCGAGTCTACCTAGGTTAGTTTTTTTTTAACCAACTTTCATTCTCGTTTGACTCAAATTAAATGAGTATAGTTCTAAAAATATAAAAGGAAACAACAAACGGAAAGCAACTATTAATGTAGTTGAACTCTTGAAGTTTCAAAACTGAGATGAATATGGAATATAATTTCGTGATTTGTAAATAACTAAATATACTCATCATTTTATTTATATATTTATTTATTTATTTTTCATTTTAACATGATTGTTAAGCCGTTTTAGACAAATTTAAGACGGAAGTAACATGAACAAAATAGTCCAATAAATTATTTTAAAAAAAATCAATCGGTCATATTGTATATATAGTGTTATATATATAGTGTTATTGGCATTCCATAATGGTTTGGAAAGTGAATAGTAGGCACATAATTAATGTTGGATAATTAACAAGAAAGATTCTTTACTTTTGATATTGTTTTCTAGATATCCGAATAAAAGCTAACTAAAACTACGATTTTGTAAATCCAAAAACGATTCCACGTAGAATCTCAATATTGCTAACCTTACTTTAAATTTTTTATTTTTTAGATTGATTGTCTTTATGAGCAATCTTGCTTATAGTTTTAGTCAATCGACTCGTTATGTATTTTTTATGTTCTTTTATTTAGTTTGAACCTCTCTCACACACACACACAAATAACATGCTTCCCTCCTTCCCTTGTTCTCAAAGTAAAGGGCAACATCTCGCAACAAATATCTTGCTTCCCTCCTTCCCTTGTCTCAAAGTAGGTACGACATATATCATCCCTAACCTCAAATTCCAATGCCAAATGATAACTTAAGCTTTTATTTTATGATTGTAGTGTTTATGAATACTCACAAGTGACCAAAATCCGTCATTAGAAAGCATTAGTGTTGATTAACCATTGTGCACATCAAACCTCAAAATTAAATACAAAGAAATTAACCAAAACAACCATTTATAAGCAACAACATAACAACAATTCATGCCCACTTTCACCAAAAAAGAAACCAAGTAAAAGTACCATTCAACAAAATACATACCCAAAACATCTGACTTATTCCCAACACTTCAACAACCTTCAATTCTTCAACTTATTCGCGACGCCTTATCCACTTCAATTTTTCATATTCGCGACGCTTACATTCTGCAATTCAACTTTAAGTGTTTTTAAGTACTTGACAGCTTCATCAAGCACATCAACAGTACTCATTCTTTTACTATTCGGCACAATTCCTCTCAATGAATCCACCATCTTCTTCATTTCGCGACGCTTTCTGTCACTAACACCACTCGATTTACACGAAGCCATCGATAAACCAAGCCCGCTGCCCCTGCCCGAGCCCTTTCCGGGCAGCCTCGAAGAGCAAGAATCCGCAGTGTCAATTTCGTCATTTCCATGCGTTCGGGCAGTACTAACTTCCTCCTCCTCTTCATACCCTTCTTCCCCTTCATCTTCTTCGTCTTCAAAACTCATTAATATATCGATATCCGCTGAATCTTCTTTCATAATAGACTCAACTTCTCTAGGGGCATTTTCGTCATTTCGTGTAACATGGATGTAACCCGGTGCGGGAACAGGAACCGACGGGTGGTACATTATCTGACTACGGTTATCGGTCCGGTCAAAGATAATGAAATTTCTCGGGCAGATTTTCGAGGGTTGAAAGTCAACATTTTGACCGAAGTCAACATTTTGACCAAAGAATGATGTGAATGGAGGAGGATTAGGAAAAGGGAGTAAGTGGTGTTGGTCGCTTTGCATTTTTACTATTTTTTCTCTTTTCGGGTTTTTTTTTTTTTTAATTTAAGAAAAGAATTTTAAAAGCAATGTGGAAAGAGCAAATGATGCTCTTAAGTTATTTCCATTTTTCGTGAATATTTATAAACGAAATTTAGTTTACTAGCAGCCAAGAGACAAATCTTTTTCACTCTCTTCTAATTAAAAAAACAACCAATGAGAAGGTGACACCTGTCTATATCCAGAAAACTTCAAGGGTAACAGACTACGTAATGGGCTTAAGCAACTGACGAAAGTATTCAGCCTGTAATATAAAAACAACCAATGAGAAAGTGACACCTGTCTATATATAAACATTACCTCTTAGAAATTTAAAAAAAATACTTACCTGACAAACTTGCATCAAATTGTAGTAAGCAATGACCCCAACACTCATTTTAATCTTACCAAATTCCTTTAAAACTCGAATTCTCTTTTGTGCAACACCAATGAACATTCTCAGTCCTCCACCCAGTATTTAATAACAAATAAAAAATTTGTCACACCACTAAAAAACCAAAAAACTTTATACCCTGCATCAAAAAAAATAATAATAATAATCCAGAATTAGAAACAACATATTTTAATTTCTTAAACAATGTACCTAACAAGAAAAAAGATTAAAAGTACAATGTAATACTTAATTCCGTAGATTTTTCAGATTAAAATGGTGTTACAATGTTATAATAGAAAGAAATGAAAGTAAATGTTGATACATAAATGTAATAAGTTGATATTATAGGTAGAGAAATGTAAGTGTATTGTTAGTATGAGTTATATAACAAAGAAGCATATACCTAAGAAATCTGAGTTTACAGGATAACACGAAAGAACACCACCAATGGCAAACACTTTCCGAAGTAATTAACACCCAAAGCCGTCCAAGGCATCTTGTTTTTCTACTTTAAAATCAAATCATATGATAATCCCCAACACGTAAATCTGAAACGCCATAACCAAAAACTCGATGTTAGCATCAATTATGAGAATAAGAACACATTATTCCGATTTACAACCTCCGAATTCAATCGATATGGAAAAAATAAGAATAGATGTTGCAGGGGAATGGAAAAAGATACAGAACAGCTCATGAACTCAATCGGATCAATTATCTTCTATTGATGATTGCGAACAGAGAAAACGATCTAACTAAGATGAGTTCACGAATACACAGTGGTTTCAACTTTCAAGCAAATTTGTCACAGATCTGAAGAATAAAGCGTGTAGATTTAGCGGATAACGGAGAAACGAAGAAAAAGCTTCTGACGTATATTATATAATGTATTCAAATTGTATATACAGATCTTCATAGCAAGAAACAAATTTTAGGAAAATTACAATTCGATAACAAGCGAGATCCATAAATCAAAACTGTTTAACACGAAATCCAAATAACACCACAGAACTTGAGCTAACAAATCAGAACATAGTTACATACCGATATCAAAATTGGCACAAAATCAAAAACGATCGTAGCTTTGTTGACAAAAGGAAGCTCGAAAGATCTTTAATTTCTTATGCAGGTGTATAGAGAAATGGAAAAAAGAGAGGATGATAGAGGGGATCTAGAGTGGGTGTGGTTTGATTTTGTGGTAGTTTTTTTTTTTTTTGGGGTTTGTTGGAGAGTGTGAAGGAAGGATGAATGTGAGCCGTTGGATTGAATTTGGAGGTGGGAGAAAAGCTTTACGCGTATTGCGGTGGGTGAAAGTCGCCGTTGGATTGGGATATTAAGAGCATGCGTGGGGGACCCACAAAGGGTTTGACAAAATGCAAATCCTGTGGAGTAATCTCTTGGGATATGGTTTTGTTTTGTAAGCATGTACTCGACTGGTACTAGTCCTTTTTTTTGCATACCATGACACGACACTACTACTATGCATTGGTAAACTCTTTTTATATGTTTGTGCATGGGTTAAATGATTGTTTATTTATTTAAATAATAATTGTGTTTTATGTAATTGTGGTTTGTTTTATGAATAGAATATGTAATGTTTGTAACTTGTTGAATTGTTCAAAAGATGGTGGTTAATGTATATCAAAATTGTTTAATAGTTTGAAGTATAAATTCATAAAATATAAAATATTGTTGTAAATATAAATGTAAGATGTCATTGTTTGTTTAAACTTTTTTGTATATAAATGTATTTGATCAATTTTGAAGGAAATGGAATAAGCTAATCAATATAAATGAGTGTTAATAATAATAATAATAATAATTATTATCTTTTTTTTATTTGGAAAATGACAACAAAGTTTGTATTATAGCATTTCGAGGTAGCAAAGTTTATTTCGGAGTTTATGGTGGTTGTCGGGATATGACCATTGGAATTTGACACTCGTACATTTCAGATTAAAAGATGTGTTCCGGATTTCAGTCTGGAATGTATGGTATTCCATATTGCTAAGTATTAGGGTGTTTCTATTGCATTGTTGCTCGCTTTTGAGAAAATCTACTTATCTGTATACATATAGTTTTGTGACACTGAAAAAATGAGTTCATATAATCAATATTTCAGAGTCTATGTTTATAGTGGAAGGTAATGGGAGTGAATCGACATATTAATGATATATATTGGTCCAGACTACACCTGTTTTGGTGTTGATATAACCACTAATATCAACTTCTCTAAGTTGGTTAATGTTACGAGTGATATTTTTGATGGGTTTTAGCATAAACATACAATCATATGTGTACATGCAACCCTAATAAGATCTATGTATTTTCTAATTGAACATATCATATGAACAACAACATGCAAACCCTAGATCTATAGATAATAATCGAAATTCACATAATAAGGGTTAAGATACATATATTTGATTGTTATGTAGTAATAATAATCCAAAACCTTGTAGATCTTGAAGCTTAAGAGCAAGTATCACAAGTGTAATACCTCTAAGGGATGAGGAAGTCTTTCCCTCTCAACCCACTGTCACATCAGCTTTTATCTTTTATCTTTCTTCCATCTTTTCCAACCTACAACACATGAAAACCCTATCTTTCTTAACCCACCTAACTTATTCAATTTTTTATTTTAAAATAAACATAAACTAATAAAAATTATTCAAATTAATTCATAAAATTGAAAATTAATTTATAAAAACAAATTATTAGGTATATTTGATATTATTATAGTTTTCTAAATTTAAAAAATATGTTATATATATATATATATATATATATATATATATATATATATATAGAGAGAGAGAGAGAGAGAGAGAGAGAATGAAAAAAGGCACGTGTTATCATCACATGCATGAAGATAGTTAAAGACAAACTTAAACTTTTTAAGTTCACGGGTTGGTAAGCCCGTGGAGATGATGAAATGCAACAAATCGTCGGAACCCATTTTTGAAGGGGACATAAGCCGGCGGTACTGCCGGTACCTCCCTAAACCGCCAGCAAACTTAACTTGGACTCCGCCCTCCCTAATGAATCACAAACACACTTAGCAAGAGGATGAGATGTGAGAGGGAGGAAGATGCTTCAAATTTTAGCTACAACTCTCTAGGGTTTCTAGTGGTCGAATTCATCAAGGGCATGGGTCTTTATATAGTGAGGTGACTTAGAGCCAAAGTTAGGGTTAATAGTAGGAAACCCTAATTGCTTTGCTTAAGGACCAAGCAAGCCTCAAACCTTCCATCTACAAGCCCTTAGACAAAAATTCTAGTGCTTCTCTAGAAGATTTTTGTCCAAGCCTCTTTAGAAGGGTTCTAGAGCTTCTTTCCTCAACTATCAACAAATTGCCAAACAGTCCTTGTGCTTTTAATCAATTCAATTAATCCCAAAATTAATTCCAATTAATTTCTTATTAACTATTAACTAAATAATATGATTTCTAATTCACATATTATTTACACAATACATTAATAAATCATTCATTTCAATTTATTAATCAAATTAATAAATTCTTCCTCTTCTCAATTCATCATCATGTCTAGTTGCTAGTATGAAGGCGACCTAAAAAGACTGTGCTACTATCAATTCAACTATATACCAATTATAGTTATGGGCTTAGACACCTAATCCAACAGTCTCCTACTTGGATAAGTTTAATAACTATAGTTTCTAATATAACTTCAAAAACTGATTAGAAAATTATAGCTCTCAAAATCGTTGTCGATCTTTGACCTAGTTAGTAATGTGTCCTAAGATAAGTGATCATATAATCCTCCGTTTTGCAAGACATCATGTGGAGAAACAACATGGAACTGAGTCAATCTCATTGTCCAATACTTTGTTTCCCGATTTTCGATTTGAAATGACAAAGAACTACTAATCGAACATATCAATCTAGTCCTGGTCGGGCCCGACACTATAAGTCAGCATCAAATCATCGAGGGGCCCAAGATATCGCTTTTCCCGTTAAGGAAAAAGGAATAGATAAACGTTGACTTATATGCTTGCACTACTTATTCATCAAATCATGCACAACAATATGTTTTATAACATCAAGTTAGTGATGTGTTTACATATCATCAATGCACAACCAACTTGTAAACAACAACTCATATATCTCCATTTAAAGATTATAAGATATTATCATCTCAGCGTTGCTCGTGATAAATAATATAAAGTAATTCTCTGAGCGTGGGTTAATCCAATACTTAAATTCTCCATTTCAAAAGTACTCATGAACACTACATCAAACCTTTTCAATGTCTAGACCCTTAAACAATCTGCAGTCCAATTCATGACAGTCTTGATTCACTACTTACTTCCAAAAGTATGAAAGACTGTGAATTATTTGAATAATCTAATCATTCGGGAAGTAAAACATGCAAAATGAAACACAATAACAAAACAATTGACAAAAGATAGTAAAGAATACTCATAAATAAATCTCCATTAATTATTCAGCAAATGTCAATTACATTTATTTGTTACAAGTTTCTAAATATCTATCTAACTATTAAAACTAATATCATCCTTCAGACCAATACTCATTGCATGATGAATGTGCTTAAACCTACTTAAACCCTTTGTGAGGGGATCGGTATGATTCTCTTCTGATGATACCCTCTTCATGACGAGGTGTCCTTCTTCTACTCGATGTCTGATAAAGTGGTATTTTATGTTGATATGTCTAGATATGCCATGATCTCTTGGTTCCTTGGTTAAGGCAACCGCTCCTTTAGTATCACAGAAAATCTTCATTGGTTCCTTTATGGTTGGCACAACTCTAATATCTCTGATGAAGTTCTGCAACCATATAGCCTCCTTTGATGCTTCGCTTGCGACTATATACTCTGATTCACAAGTAGAATCAACCACGGTCCCTGTTTGGAACTTTTCCAAGTTACTGCTCCTCCATTAAGGGTAAATACTCAGCCAGACTGAGAATGAAAGATCTCTCTATCTATCTGAAAATTGGCGTCACTATACCCAATTACTCTCAAGTCATCACTGCCACCAAGCACAAGGACCCAGTCCTTAGTTTTTTGCAAATACTTAAGAATATTATTAATTGTTATCCAATGAGCTTTTCCTGAATTTCCCTGATATCGACTAACCATGCTCAAAGCAAAAGCCACATCAAGGCGAGTACATGTCATATCAAGTTAGGTTTTGATACGAAATATAAGTTTGTTTTTTCACAAAAACTCGGCAACGGAAGACTTTAAAAATAACAAGTTTATTTCTAGTTCATTACAAAACCAAACCATCATGAATCCATTTATAGAAGTTAGAATGAAATAAAACAAAAAAACCATAGGATGTTTTAAAGATAACCTTTGGAGCCTTTGAACCCACTTGGTTTTGGGGTGTTGATGAAGATAGCAAAGATCAAAGTGTATGATCTTCTCTACAAGTATCCACCATTAAGGTTAAGGCACTTGGAATGCTAGTTCCTTCTTGTATTCTTGAGTTTCTTAAACCTTTAAGTGCTTAACTCAAATATGCACTAAAGGAAACAAATCAAGAGGTATTCTAATCACCAAACTAGCTTCAAAAGAGAAAGAGGAAGGAGAGAAGGAGAACCCATGGTTCTAGAGAGAAAAGAGAGGAAGAAGAAGAGTTTCACTCTTTCCAAAATGCAAGCCTCATACTTCTCTTATATAGTCCATGCAAAGTAAGGCCTAACCATTAAAATAATCTAAAACAATGGTAGCCTTTAGAAGCATGGGAGACAAAAGGTGGAAGGTTGAAAAGCAACCTCCCACACCATCATCATGTATCTGCCTATGCCTTAAAAAAAGTAAGATTCTTTATTTTTTTATAAACTCCAAGTTTACAAAATATAAACTTTGTCTTTAGGTAAAAGACAAAAGAGTCAAACTAGTCCAAAATGTTGTGCATTACTTATTAATTCATATCATATGAAATAATAACTAGTAATACTCTCTTATAATTATTATTTTCACAAAACAATAATTATCCCCTAATTAAAATACAATAATTGATATTATTTATTAATAATCATATTAATAATAAATATACTCTAACATCCAAAAACCCAGGTATACCTTGTGAACCCTAATCTTTGAGCAATTGTCCATGTTGGTCCTCGATAAGAAAAGAGTGGTAGACGGATACGCGGGGCGTACTAGAGTGTATGCTCAACATACTCGTACGCGTGTTTGATCGCGGAGGGTCGCCTATTACGCCGGGTGTACCAAGGTGTACGCGGGGCGTACTAGGCCCAAGTTTAACCCTAATATTAAGTGAGTCCCCTATTTAAAGAAGTGTTATGGCCTCCTTGTGGCCACCATTTCCAGAGCCTTATCCTCCCCAAAATCCTAAATCTCGTTCTTGTAGCAAGATAGTCCCTTGGAGAGCTTGTGGGTGTGTTCTTGAGCATTAGATGTGGAAAGAAAGCTTTGGAGAAGAAGGAGTTAGAGCCTAAGCTCTTGGATCTGAGCTTAGAAGTGAGAGAGGCTTCATTTGGAGGTAAAAAGCTCCAAGCTTTCCTACTCCTTTTTTTTGTGTTCATGTGTGGGGTGTTTTAGGATTTTTGTCCCCAAAGTTGATGGCTTTATGAGTTGATAAGCCCCTAGAACCCGAGATCTGTCCCATGTTGGTTTATTTTGTGTTATAGAGCCATAAAAATCTAATCTTGGCCATTAAAAGTTGACCATGCATGAGTTATGAGTCTTTTAAGGAACGAAATGGCATGATTTGGGGGTTGGTGACCTTTATAGCCATGCAAGGGCTTAAAGTCACTGACTTTATGGATTAAGAGGCATTAGAGTAGCTAGATCTGGGATTTGAGCCTTTGTCTTAGCTGATTCAGACCAAAAACCACGAGAAGTGTGAAACTGGGTGAAGGGCCAATATATTTGGTTTGGGCTAGGCATTAATGCATGGATGGTTTAGGGTTGTTCTTATTGTGTTTTGGATATCTTATGTGTTTTTATGAGTTTTCGGTCTTTGTGTATTACTATATATAGTTTTCAGGCTGTCAAAGGTGTAAGGTTTGTTGCAAGTTAGTTTTCGGTTTGTCAAAGTTGTATTTAACATTTCATGATTTGAATTGTATGCAAGCTTGGTTGTTTAATCTTCTTCTTCTTCATTTCTATTGCAAATTGATTGATCATTAGATTGATCTCATAGATTTGGGACCTAACAATTGGTATCAAAGCAATTCTATTGTCAATCAGTTGTGTTCTTTAGTTTTCGGTTCATCAACTCGCAATTTTCATTCTCGGTCAATTAGCAAGTTCAAATCTGCACTAGTTTGAAGACTGGATCGTTATTTGGTTTATCAAAATCAAGATTTACATCAGATTTGAGTTTATGAAGGAATTCTTACAGTTTTTGATTGTATCTTCTCACCGAAAACTCATTGTCATTTGTGTTCTGATCAGATTTGTGTACTTGGAAGAAATTTTTGGAAAGATTTGGTTGTGCGGCATTATTAGCAATCGGATCAAGACTAAACATTTTCACCGATTACTGGGACTTACGTCGTGCGTAATCCCAGTACGCGCAGCGTAGGGGGTCGAGTTCCCCGTTTCTGGGTAGCCACGGGGTACGCGCCGCGTACAGAGCTGGTATGCGTCGCATACTCCCGCTGTTGACTTTTGTTGAATTTTAGGGTTTGGTCAAGATTGAGGACTATTGAGCATTTGAGGGGTAAAATGGTCTTTTACCCTTCTGTGAGTTGTAGAAGGATTAGTCTAGCTTCTTGAGGGCCAATATTAATTAGGGATAATTATTACTTGTTAGGTGGGAGCTAGACCAGGGAGTAGAAATCAAGATCTCGATTGTGAGATTTTCATTCATTAGCTACGAGGTGAGTCTTCTCACTATACTTACCTTGAGTGGTAAACCTTATGTGTGACCAGAGGGTCTCATGTGCATGAATTGTGTAATGAGATATTCTGCTATTTATTGTGTTATGATTTATGAGTGTTATATTGTGATGCTGAGTTGAGGGACCAGAGGGTCCATATGAGTTATGGGACTAGAGGGTCCCACTGAGACCCATTGACCAGAGGGTCTAATTGAGTTATAGCCTCGAGTGGCTAATGTGTTGTGTGTGGTATTTTAGGGAACTCACTAAGCTTCGTGCTTACCGTGTTATGTGTTATGTGTTTCAGGTTTTCTCAGGATCGCGGGAAGGCACCGACTCGATTGTACACACCAGAGAAAGAGTTATGTTTTGAGGATCCTGGATTATTAAACAAACACTTATGGAGATGCGTTTTGTAAATTAAATGAATGAGATTTTGTGAATGCGTTAAGAGAATTATATGAAATTAAAAACGAAAAATTTGTTTGGAAATTTACGGTGTTACAAGTTGGTATCATAGCATTGGTTTGAGGGATTCGGATGCACCTTCGGGTAAATCTGGACTCAAACTGAGGATTTGAGGAAAATTTTCAAAAGAAACGATTTTCTAAAACGAGCAAGAGTTTCTAAGAGAAAAATGAGAAGGAGCAGTGTGTACATTCAGCCAGAGCCCGAACAGTGATTTCCCAAAATATCCTTACTTTTGTGTTAAAAGATATTTATGAAATATTTTATGAGATATCATGCATGCTAGAGATAGGCTAGGTATTTCATAATTTAGGACTAGAGTGGCCTGATTTGTGATGCCTTAGCCTAGGAATTGCTGCTATTTGTGATTTGCTTTTGAGTATGTACGGAGTGAGAGTATCCAGCAAGAATTTTTTTTAGAGGGATTGGAGTAGAGGAGTAATCTAGGAGAGAAATCTTGATGAGCATTTTACGAGTCTACTGAGAGAGTAGTTAGATGCCCGCGTAGGGTAAAGTTGTTTGAGTTCGATGATATCCTTTGAGTATGAGGAGAGCAAGTGGGTAACAACCTAGAGTGGTTTTACATGTTGGTAGAGATTATTCGGTGCCCGAATGCTGCTTGCTTTGTGCTTTGTTGAACTCTTGATGATGGGAGTCAGCTACTAAGTGAATATGACGATATTCAGGAGGGAGATGGATGAAATCATAAGGAGTTCTTCAGCAGCTGATGGCGGAGAAGTGTGAGAACCTAGGGAGAGCCTAGGGGAGGGTGACCTTAGCCAGAAGAGTATGCTGTTAAAGGAGAGTATCTCGCTGGAGAGCGAACACGTGTGACAGGATTGGTGATTGAGAAGGTTGAGCAACTACTTACAAAATTTGGGACGATCCATGTGAAAGGTATGTGTAGATGTGGCAGGTAGTATGTGTAACATCCTGATTTCCCAGGAATATTATTTTATTTAATTATTTTGGAGTTTGAGGAGGAACTCGGCGAGTTAGAGCCAAGACTCGCCGAGTAGGGTCGCGGATGTTCATCCGGGTTCACGTCCGGACTCGGCGAGTCCAAACTGTTTAATGAAACCTTAATCCCCCGGGTTTGGAGCCTATTTAAGGGCACTTATAGCCTCCCATTGCGGCTACCAGTCCCTTGAGAGAACCCTAAGTGAGCCAAATCGTTGTGAGGGAGAAGAAGTCACTTTTTGATCCTTGAACCCTTGGTTTAGCAAGAAGAAGGTGACAAGAGCAAAGAGGAGGTGCGATTCAAGTAGTTCCAAAGTTCAGAGACATCATTTTGAGGTAATGGTTCAAACCTCCTTCAGTTTTGGTGTTGATCATTAGATTTAGGGTTTTCTAACCCCTTTGGAGAGTGATTATGTGGAGCAAATGGTCCCTCTTCGAGTTTGTGCCTTGGATCTAGACTCAAAGAGGTCCAGAGACCTTGACCCTTGGAGCTTTATGGACCAGTTTGGGGTTATTGGCCTTAGGTTGCCATTTTTGGGACTAAATTTCCTTTTGATGCCTTGTTGTGGTTATACAAGCATCAAGTTTCGAACTTTACGTGACATTCATGCTTGGGGAGGCCAAATCTGTGGTTTGGGGAAACAGATCTGACCTCAGGAGGTCAGTAGAGTTTGTGCATGGCATGAACTCGTCGAGTTGTTCTTGAGACTCGACGAGTAGGGTTAGGGTTTCACGTAAATTGCTCAGTGAATAGACTTGCCGAGTTGAGGGCTGAATCAGTGAGTCAGGAGGGGGTTAGAGGACTGGAGTTCAAGGCGGTACTCGCCGAGTTGTTCTTGAGACTCGGCGAGTTGAGTCGGGGTGGCCCCGCGATTCCTGTCTGGTATGACTCGTCGAGCATAGGGAGGGACTCGACGTACCAAGCGGGACAAAGAGTTAGTGGACATGCGTGTACTCGCCGAGTCACCGGAGTGCACTCGACGAGTTGGGTCAAAGTTTGACCGTTGACTATTGTTGACTTTTAGGGTTTGGTCAGCAATGTGGCCTTTGGGCCAAGAAGGGGGTAAAATGGTCTTTTAACCTTAAGAGGGTGCCAAGAGAGGATTGAGTCTAGTCTCGAGAGTTATGTTCAAGAGAGCATTTACCTTATGTGATAGATGGTGGCGAGTTCGAGATGCAAGTGTGAGGATATCTGCTTCCTGCTTGCCAGGTGAGTCTTCTCACTGTACTTTACCTTGAGTAGGTAACCAGAGTTATGTGACAGAGTATTTGTATGCTATGTATGTTATGTGTTGTACTGCATTATTTCTATGTGATTTATGATGTACATGTTTACAGAGTTAGAACCGGAAGGTTCCCAGAGTTAGAACCGGAGGGTTCACAGAGTTAGAACCGGAAGGTTCACAGAGTAGGGTCCACGGACCCACAGAGTTATAGCCTCGAGTGGCTAATATGTGTTATGTGTGGTATTTTGGGGAACTCACTAAGCTCCGTGCTTACAGTGTTTTGTGTTATGTGTTTCAGGTTTCTCTCAGGATCACGGGACGGCACCGGCTCGATTGTACACACCAGAGAAAGAGTCATGTTTTGAGGATCCTGGTTTATTATGCAAGTGAAAATGGAGTTATGTTTTGCAATTCGATTATGAATGAGATTTTAAGAAAAGTGTTTTAAGAATTAAACGATTATTTTTAAACGAAAAATTGTTTTGAAATTTTCGGTGTTACAGTATGGGCCCGTACTACTGAAAACAGAGGACCCATACTCGGAACAGGGAGAATTCCAGAGGTTCTTAGTAGCAGATTAGGAAGAGGTAACATGGTTCGAGTACCACGAATTGTAGCAGATCGAGAGGAGATAACTTTGTTCGAGTATCGTGATTCGTGGCGGTTAGTGTTTCTGGTTCGCCAGTTATTCCGTTGTGATTGCTCAGGCTAAGATCAGTTATGATAGAGTGTGGGTCTAGAGGGCCATATCGAGAGAATTTTAATGTAGCATACTTGGAGAAGGAATCACATTAGTTTTCGAGAGATTTATTGGTGAGATGCCAATGGGAGTCGCAGGACACAGGGATGAGTAGAGATGAGACTTTATAAAGAATTGCGGACTGGGTTGAGCAATCGGTCGATAGTTGAGATGTCACTTTCTGTGACAAGAGTTACGTTGTTCCCGTTTCCTGGGAGAAGCAAAGCGAGATGTTGAGCTTCCGCTTTTAGAGATGGAGGTAAACCCCTTGGGGTAGCATAGGGTTGCAACCTTTTTGCCAAAGTATTTGGGCAATATGTTTGCTACGAGGTATTCCTTATACCACGAGAGAGCGATTAGTGGGGACTGAGAGGAGGACAAAAAGATGCCTTAGTCGAGTCAGGCATGCTTTTAGCAGCGGTTTCAAGGGATCAAGAGGAGTATACTGGGGCGGTGGCCCTCGCTGTTATGCTATGTATTAGCTGTGGGAGTGAGGTCTCGTGCTTTGATGATGATTCCAGCGTTGGGAGGCTGGTCGAGGAGTCAGAGACGAGGTGTGCGGTAGTGCATTATTTCCAGACCGAGAGTCAGGATTGTTTTGGAACAGTTGGGGTACCCGGCAGTGTGTCAGTCTGAGGCTTCGAGATGACTAGAGGCAGTCACACCGAGAGGACTCTGAGATTTTTGCCTGAGTTACAAGATATTTGGAGTTGTTTGGCTTACATCGGGAAGATCATTGATGCAACTACGTGGTACATTCCAAAAGTTAAGAGTGATGCACCCGGAAGCTATCTGTGGAGTAGACTATGGGTATGGCAATTGGCGATGGGTTGAACCCTGAGTGGGGAAGGACTGAGTATTTTTTTAAGAGGATCAGAGATTTGTGCAGGTACTGTTAGAGAGCTGGTTATGGAGATCTGCGGAGCGGACACAGGAAATATAGGTTATTGGTGGAAGAAGCAAGGTGCAAGGTGGGATGATGTTCGTGTATGTGCTTGATAAAGGATGAGTAAATCCACGATAGGTAGTCGTTGGTCAGAGAATTTATTGTGGCCAGGGGTTTTTGGGTTTGCAAATGTTAAGTACGAGCGGTTGGGTCGCTGAGTTTAGGGGCAGTTGCTGAGATTTGTGGGCATCGGTATGGATTGTGATCTATACTCTAGGAGGGGAAGCAATTGAGTTGTCAACTAATTTAAGAGTCAGTATGAGTAGTTCGTATGGGTGGTGATCAGTAGAGAATGGAGCTCCAGATTTTTGTTAACGTGTTTTCAGTCGTTGGCGATTCCTCCGTGCTTTAATTTGTGATATTGGGATATTTCGAGATTTCGAGTAGCGTGAGTGGAAGATTAGTGGTTGAGGCAAGACATCATGAAATGTAGTGATGGTGTACCGAGGTACCCATGTATAATGTCCTAATTTTTTGGTCATGTTGAGACTAGGGTTGTGGGATGGCGAGCGGAGTACTGGGTGACCTTTGTTCCAGTTGGGACCCCTCGGTTAATTGTCTTCAGAGTCGGACTATCTAAGGGTATAACCGTGCGAAGAAAAGTGCCTTGCCTACGAGAACTTACATCAGGAAGTGGTGGTGCATAAACTGAGTAGGTGTGTGCACTTATCTATGTTGGGTTGCAGAACATGAGTTAGTAAACTCAGTGTGGTGTTGAATTGATGATGAGATTATGAGGTGATACGAGAACGGGTGGATCTGAGTGAGGGGTAATCATTTGGAATTATTAGGGAAAACCAGAGAGTGAGCCCATGGCAAGTCAGTGAGAGAAAGGGTATCGTGTGACTGCGGAGAGGCACAGCATACATGAGTCAGAGAGAGGGTATCGTGATACTGCGGGGAGCCATGGTATTCACTAGTCGGAAAGGGAGTGTATCGTGTGACTGCGGGGAGCCGTAGCATACATGAATTAGAGAAAGAGTGTTATAAGACTACGGGGAGCCGTAGCATCAGTGAGTCAGCGAGAGAGTGTCCTGATACTGCGGGGGGTGCTGTAGTATTCGCTAGTCAGAGTATGGCGCAGAGGAGTTCTTAGGATTGGGTAGCCTTATTGTTTGAGTCTTCGGGATCCTGGTTGCCGAACCAGGGGCAGGATAGGGGTCTCCGTGTCATTTGGGAATTGATATATCCCAGGTGAGTGGGGATTATCGTAATCGGAAAGAATTAGGGAGAAGGTGTGTGCTTAAGGTCGCGAATCTTGAGCTTGAGCCTGGATTTGTTCGTGTGTTGAGTGGGCGAGACGGGGTTTCGGTTTTGTAGATGGGTTTCATTTTGAGGGATATTGATCTTCACCTGATTTCTTAGACCAGAGTGGGTCAGATCCGTGGGTATAATAATACTTACAAGACGCATGGAACCAGTGAGTGGTAGGTGACAAAGGTCAGAAGCGAGACGATTTCAGATGAGTTGTAGCATTTGCTTGGGGTAAAGCGAATTTCGTGACTTGTGTGTCACGATGAGCCGATATAGTTATCATGAGAAGGAAGTTGGTGAAACGTTTCGGTTTGCCATGAGTAACCTTTGGAGGTTCATCTTTTGGGTCGGGAGCTAACTTGGTGCTCAGTATTGAAGGGAAATCTGAGAGGAAGTTGGGGCTTATATCTATGGGTGTCAAAGGATACTTCCAAGTGAGTATAGTGTTCTTAGAGTATGTTAATCAATGAGAGATTAACATGATATTTTGCGAGGATGGTCTGGCAGGGAGATAGACCACTAAAGTTTTCTAGTTTGGAAAGAGTCAGATCGAGTACCGCAGCAGCAGATGGGTCTGTTCTTCTTCGGGGTCAGGAGTTCCTGTTGGGATCAGGTGTCTTTGGAAGGGATTTTTGTATGTTAAGAGGTCCTTTCGATGGTGCTTTTCGGGTTATCGGTTCGATCTATGTGTTGATAAGGAGCGATTTCGAGGGCGAAATCTAATTCTAGTGGGGGAGAATTGTAACATCCAAAAACCCAGGTACACCGTGTGAACCCTAATCTTTGAGCAATTGTCCATATTGGTCCTCGATAAGAAAAGAGTGGTAAACGGGTATGTGGGGCATACTAGAGTGTACGCTCAACATACTCGTACGTGTGTTTGATTGCGGAGGGTCGCCTAGTACGCCGGGCGTACTAGGCCCAAATTTAACCCTAATATTAAGTGAGTCCCCTATTTAAAGAAGTGTTATGGCCTCCTTGTGGCCACCATTTCCAGAGACTTATCCTCCCCAAAACCCTAAATCTCGTTCTTGTAGCCAGAGAGTGCCTTGGAGAGCTTGTGGGTGTGTTCTTGAGCATTAGATGTGGAAAGAACGCTTTGGAGAATAACGAGTTAGAGCCTAAGCTCTTGGATCTGAGCTAGGCAGTGAGAGAGGCTTCATTTGGAGGTAAAAAGCTCCAAGATTTCCTACTCTTTTGTTTGTGTTCATGTGTGGGGCGTTTTAGGATTTTTGTCCCCAAAGTTGATGGCTTTATGAGTTGATAAGCCCCTAGAACCTGAGATCTGTCCCATGTTGGTTTATTTTGTGTTATAGAGCCATAAAAATCTAATCTTGGCCATTAAGAGTTGACCATGCATGGGTTATGAGTCTTTTAAGGAAGGAAATGGCATGATTTGGGGGTTGGTGACCTTTATAGCCATGAAAGGGCTTAAAGTCACTGACTTTATGGATTAAGAGGAATTAGAGTAGCTAGATCTGGGATTTGAGCCTTTGTCTTAGCCGATTCAGACCAAAAACCACGAGAAGTGTGAAAATGGGACTTATGCCGGGCGTAATCCCAGTACGCGCAACATAGGGGGTCGAGTTCCCCGTTTCTGGGTAGCCACGGGGTACTCCCTGCGTACAGAGCTGGTACGCGTCGCGTACTCCCGCTGTTGACTTTTAGGGTTTGGTCAAGATTGAGGACTATTGAGCATTCGAGGGGTAAAATGGTCTTTTACCCTTTTGTGAGTTGTAGAAGGATTAGTCTAGATTCTTGAGGGCAAATATTAATTAAGGATAATTATTATGTGTTAGGCGGGAGCTAGACCCGGGAGTAGAAATCAAGATCCCGATTGCGAGATTTTCATTCATTAGATACGAGATGAGTCTTCTCACTATACTTACCTTGAGTGGTAAATTGTAGCTAGCAGTCAGGGTGCGGGGGTGTCAATCCCGTATAGATCTATACACACAATGTCCGCTCTCCCTACAAGAGACTCTGGTTACCAACTTGACAACGGAGAAGGCCGTGTATTAAAGATGTATCTCGTATAGTAAGATCTGATGTAAAATACTGGACTAATGATAGAGACTCACAACTGAACTGGCTAATGCAGACCTATATGTCTATGCTTGAATACATAATATATAACTAATGATCAAATGACCTTCAGACGAATATCCGATCCCACCAGACCACATCTCAACGAAGAAAAGGAAATAGGGCGAACAAGCCTTCCTAAGTCCTTTAAACATTATTTATATATATCTATACAAGCACAGGCATACATTTAACCAATAGGAACATTTAACGAAGTTGAAGTGCTTAACAAGTAGAAGCGTATCGTGAAGTAGAAGCGTATTGTGAAGTATAAGCGTATCGTGAAGTATAAGCGTATCGTGAAGTATAAGCGTATTGTGAAGTAGGAGCATTAACAAGTATAAGTGAAGTAGAAGCATTAACAAGTATAAGTGAAGTAGAAGCGTTAACAAGTATAAGTGAAGCAGAAGCGTTAACAAGTATAAGCGTATCACGAAGTGAAAGCGTTATCAAGTTGGAGTGTAAACTAAGTAGAAGTGAAGCAGTAGTATCTTAACCAAGTAGGAGTATAAAAACATGGGAGAAAACTTTGATGAAAAACTTGGGAAAACCTTTATACCTGAGAAAATCACGTCTTGGTATTCTTTTATAAAATAAGTTTGAAAACCTTTAGAAATTCTTTGGAAACCTTTCATAAACAAGTTTTGAATGAAACTTTGATAAAACATTTTGGGTAAAGAAATCCTTTGTTTAACATACTGCCGTAACAGGATCTGAAGTAAAACATACAGCGTGGGAAAACATTTGAGAAAAGCTTTGAACAAGTAAAGATGTTTTGGAAAACCATTTGCAGTATCATACTCGGTAAAACAGTTGACAGTGTAATAAATCCTCGTGCATGCGGGTTATCAATCACATGTGATTGATATGATAACTGGCATGTTTAACTTTGTTGGGTCGTGTTTTGTATTAAGTATTGCGTCTATTGGGCTCATTAGCTAGTCCATTTTTGTATCTCCGGGGTGGGCCTGTCCATCCGTGAGTTTAGTAGGGTTGAATATAAATATAGGTGCTTGCATGCATGTTAGGTTAACGATAGAATAGAACGATCAGATCATTATTCAGAAGTTAATAATTATCGTTCTTGTAACCCTAAATCCTTTACAACGGAAGTTCTTAGTCGAGCTCTGCTAAGGATTGTTTGATCTAATCATTCAACATATTTTGATCCACTCTTGTTTTATTTATTGTTTTGAGTTCATCGTAATACCTGTTTCATAGATCTAATCGATCTTCACGTTTGTTATTTTATCCTATCAATTGGTATCAGAGCAGGAGGCTATGTAATTCATACACATCTTTTCTGTGAAAAAGGTTGCGATTAGGGTTATTCCGCATTAACTAATATTTATTGAGCCGTCATCCCATAATTGACGTAACTCAGCATTTATTCGTTTTGCCCTAACTTAATATATTACAAGTCTGATCTTTTAAACAGGTTATTCGATCTAGCATGGACGAGTCATAATCAAATCCCATTAACATCTCAAACAACATTGGATCAACGACGAAGATTCCCATCCTTTACACCCAGGATTACGAAGTCTGGGCACATCACTTTGAAGATTATGTCATTGGATCTGAGGACAACGGATATCTTATTTGGGAGGCAATCGTGTCTGGACCATTCGCTCATTCAGCAACATCAAGAATCATTAAAACTCAGAAAGAGTATAATGATCTGTTGAAAGATGTAAAAGATGTTGCCCAAGACGAAAAAGATAAATTTCAGTGCAATATTAAAGCATTGAGACTAATCAGATTCGCTCTTCAATCTGATACTTTCAAGCTAGTGAGTTCGTGCAGCACTGCTAAAGAGATATGGGATAGGCTGCGAGAGTTATATTCCACAGATGAAGATCTCGAGCATTCCATTCAAACCTTACTTTTGTCCGAGTTTGGTGAATTCAAGCAGAGTCCTGAAGAAACTGTAACTCAAACGTTCGATCGCTTCAATCATCTTCTTAGTAAGATGATTAAACATGATATTGAAAGGAAGTTGATTGAACAAAAGGTTACGTTTTTAAACGGTCTTAGATCCGAGTGGAGAGCGGTTGTGTCCACTGTTAAAGCACATGAGCAATTCAAATCTTACTCATTGGCAAAGCTGGTAGGGATTTTGAAATCCCAAGAAAAGATTGTCTTGCAGGAGAAAAATGTAGTTTCAAGCTTGGGATCATTGGCCCTTCTGTCCAAAAGCAAAGGTGTGATGGAAGATGAAGACTTCAACTTAGAGGACTATGACCTTACCTCTGAAGACTATGCAATGATGGTGTCAAACCCGAAGAGGTTCATCAAGAAAAGGTTTCCTACCAATAAGAACCGAAATTGGCAGGGAAGTTATAGTTTTGAAAAGGTCAGGGAAGAACCGAAAGCAGAAGAACCAAAGAAGGAACCGAAAGCTGAAGGAGATTCGGGTGTGAACTGCTACTATTGTGGAGGAAAGAACCACTATGCCAAAGATTGTGTCCTCAAGAAAATAGCAGAAAAGGATGAGGAGAAAGATGAAGAAGCTGTGTTAATGAAAAAGCTGGAAGAGATCAAGAAAAAGAAAGCTGTCACTAACCCTTCAATGAATGCTTTAATTGTGCAGGGTTCGGTAGCAGATGATGAGTTCGGTGGCGTGGAAGTCTGGTCAACCGACTCTGAGGATGATGAAGTAAGGAAGCCATCTCATGGAAAGGCTTATGTTGCGAAGGATGAAGGAAGCGGTGGAAAGTGCTTGATGGTGTCGGATGTATCTCAAATGAGGGGATACAACACAGACGGTGGGAATGAAGACACAAAGGAGCGAAAGGACTTGTGCTTCACAGCAAAACCTCTCAGCGTGCAGTTTAACGAGCTTGATGAGTTAATAAAGAAGGTACAATCTATTTTTGTTTCATTCAAAGTCCCACAAAGTTCATATGAAAAATAATTAAAAAATGTAAATTCAAGAATCTCGCATCTAGACAACAGTTTAACTCAAACACGGGTCACCAATTCTAACCTAACTGACCAATTAAGCAGGGCGTCTTCAAAAAGTGAGGAACGGAGGATGTGGATTGAGCTGAAGGAGTCGGAGTTAATCAAATCCAAGGACGAAAACATTTATTTACAAAGAGACAATTTGAAACTTTTAAAACAAAGAAATGTCTTTTGTTTAATTGCTAAGCGTCTTTACACTAATATCACACAACTTCATTTAAACTGTGAAATAGGGCAGAAAATTCATCGCATGATTTTGCCCTTCCTTGAGTTTAAGGAGGATGAAATCGACGCTGAAGCATATAATTGCGAAAGTGTAGTTTCGTCTGAGGATGTAAATCCGACTTATATGTATGGACTAGACAAAATCGAATCTTTCATAAAGTCCAAGGACCATAAGGACATGTTGAAAAACCTTTTGGATGAAAATGATAAATTGAAACTAAGGACCGAAACCATACAAAAGTTTGACTCATTGAATGCCAACTTGAGCTCAGAAAATAAAATTGATGTTGAAAATGCATATGAGCTTAATGAGGATGATGATATGAGTGAAATTTCTGTAGAGGATGTAGTTGACTGTTCTGAGTTTGTCAAGAGCGAACCCGAAAACCACAAAAATCTTATTTCAGAAAATTCTGTGGAGTTTGCTCGTTTGTCCCAACAAAAGTCCCCGATCCTTGAAGAAAAGGCTGTTGTATACCAAAAGGTAAGGACGACTCCAAATCAAGTGTATAAGGTCACAGGTGTAACTGAACATCAGACAGCTGAACTCACAGCCATTGTAAACGAAGACAATGCTGATGGTTATGATGAGTTCTTCTGGTCCGCTCCTATCGACAATGCTGACGAAACTATTGGACTGTCTGAACGGATGTCCTGGAAAACCAAAGGCAGATATGTACCAGAGCCTCTGAACAAGACCGATAACTTTGACATGCCAAGTACTCGTGGTACAAAAGATGTTCCTAAAGAAAAAGGAGATCCTGCAAAAGAACTCACTCCTTCAAGCGAAACTTCATCAGTTTAGAGTGAACCGGCTGACAAAAAGCAAAAGCAAAAAGCAAATATCCATCGACAGCCGAAGCAAGTGAAGAATCAGAAGCAGCAAAGGAATATGAGATACAAGAAGAATCTCTCAGAACGAAAACAGTTTTGGCAATCTCAAAACGCCCATTTCTCTTATCATGACAGAAATTCAAAGTCAGAGAAAATTACTGTTAAATCACAAGAAAGTAATAACAACCGAAGGGAGAGGTTCGGATCTGAGGGTCATAACAACCGAAAGGACACATTCGGTTCTGAAAATTATGATAACCAAAGGCAAAGGTTCGGTTCAGAAAACACAAGCTACCGAAAGCATAAGTTCGGTTCTGAGAGCAAAAGCAACCAAAGTTCTAAGTTCGGTACCACTAATGATCAAAAACAAAAGGGTCACTTAGAACCTCAAGTCAAGAAAACATCTCAGTCTAAATACTCTCGTTCTACCTCTTCTAATCCTTTTAATTCCTCTCAACCTCATTCTAAATCCAATTCTGATAATACTCAAAATCCAAAATCTTCAACAGATTTGAAAGGAAAATCGAAGGTCTCCTCAGTCAAAATCGATCAAAAGCATTCCAATGTCCCAATGCCTAAACCTGAATCCAAAACGACTGTAACAAATCCCAATAAAATTAAGGTTTTTACCATTAAAAAGAAAGATGAAACAACTTTAATAAAAAGGACATACCTTGTTGACATCTCTCTTACTATTCCTGTTCCTGTGAAAGGCTCACGTGGACCCAAGAAACTTTGGGTTCCTAAATCTGCTTAATTTTTGCAGGTTATCAGTGACGAGCAGTTTGATGAAGAATGGTACATTGACAGTGGTTGCTCGCGTCACATGACAGGAAGGAAGGAAGAGCTGAGGGAATTTCGGTCTCTTTCAAACGGTGGAAATGTCAAGTTTGGGAACAACTCATTCGGAACAGTAAAAGGCTATGGAATGATAACAAATGGTGATTTTACGATTAGGAAGGTCGCATACGTTGAAGGACTACAACACAACCTCATCAGTGTATCTCAGCTTGTTGGAGGTACCGGTCTCAAGGTCTCATTCGATGATGAGGGTTCGGAAATAATTGAAAAGAAAACGAAAAGAGTAATTCTCAAATCGGAGCGCAAAGGCAAAATGTTTCTCGTGAACAGTGTATCTCAGCGCAAAGGCAAAATGTTTCCCTTGAATCTCAAACCCATCAAAGGGAATCCAGCTATCTGCCTGTTATCCAAAGCACAATCTAACGAAAGCTGGCTGTGGCACCGAAGGCTCTCTCATCTCAACTTCAAGGATATCAACAAACTTGTCACAGGTGGTCATGTTCGAGGTCTTCCATTGCTCAAATTCGATCAAGAACATTTATGTGCTGCGTGTGAAATGGGGAAGCAGAGTCGTCAAAGTCACCCATCGATTGTAAACACTAAAGTTGTTGAACCATTAGAGTTAATTCACATTGACTTGTGTGGTCCATCATCTATCGAAAGTATCGGCGGTAGCAAGTATATTCTTGTTATTGTTGATGACTTTTCACGTTTTACATGGGTGTTCTTTCTGAAGCACAAATCTGAAGCAACTCTCAAGCTAAAGATGTTTATCAAGCAGGTTGAAGTACAACTGAAGAAAGTTGTTCGCAACATCAGGAGTGACAATGGGCTGGAATTCAAAAATAAAGAATTCGAAGAATTCTTGGCCGGAAAAGGAACTAGTCACAACTTATCAGCTCCCTACACCCCTCAACAAAACGGGATTGTCGAAAGACGAAACCGATCTTTGTGTGAGGCGGCTCGAACCATGCTAAGTTTTGCTTCTTTACCTTTATATTTTTGGGCTGATGCTATTGCTGCAGCATGCTTTACGCAGAATAGGTCATATCTCAATAAGCGATTCACTCTCACTCCTTATGAGATCATCAACAACAGGAAGCCAAATGTCAAATTTTTCCATGTATTCGGCTCACGGTGTTTCATCTTCAATTCTAAAGAACATCGTAACAAGTTCGATGTCAAAGCCGATGAAGGGATATTTCTGGGCTATTCTCTCACTTCTAAAGCCTACAGGGTATTAAACAAGCGCTCGAGGAAAATAGAAGAAACTTATTATGTGAATTTTGATGATAGCTATGTCAAAAAGCTAAAGGCTAACGAAGACACAGTTGGAGAAATCTTTTCTCACACAGGCCAAGTCACAACCTCGATCGCAAACCTATTTGAGAAGTTCGTCGAGTTATTCGATGAACCAGAGAAGGCAACTCTCTCAGAAGCTAGTGCAGAAGACAACAAAGTAGATCATCTGAAGCAACTCATCGAAGATACTGCAAAGAGAATGAATGAAGGAGGATCAAGTTCTAACGAACCTCCACAACACGATACTTCAGTTGAGGGGGAGGACACATCTTCGTCATCACAGCCGAGCTCACATGTTGAGGGGGAGAACAATTCTCAAGCTGCACCCGAAGGTGCTATAACACCAGAAAGTGCTACAACACCCGAAGGTGCGTCAACACCTGAAAGCTCAACACCACCCGAAACCCCTATAGCTCCGGAAACTCAAGACACATCTGAAAAATTGTCTGTCGAGGGGGAGAATGCTGATATGCTTTATGACGATGACAGTCAATCTGAACTAGAAGAGATGGTAAACGCTGAATTGGATCCATCTTATGATCCAAATTACCCTCCTCTTGTCAAATGGACCAGAGATCATCCTGTTTCCCAGGTTGTCGGTAATGTCTCTGAAAAGGTCCTGACCCGATCACAACTAAAGGCAAAACAAACTTCCTTATTTTCAAAAGCAGAATTTTGTATGTTTAACTCCTTTGTCTCAAAATTTGAACCAAAGACAGTTAACACTGCTCTTGATCACTCCGATTGGGTTCAAGCTATGCAAGACGAACTGAATGAATTCGAAAGGAATAAAGTTTGGCGTCTCATTCCAACTCCTCAAGATGCCTCAGTTGTTGGTCTCAAATGGGTCTTCAGAAATAAGATGGACAAGGAAGGCAACGTGATACGAAACAAAGCCCGTCTGGTGGTGAAAGGATACTGTCAGGAGGAAGGAATCGACTATGAAGAAACTTTCGCTCTTGTAGCTAGGCTGGAATCCTTTAGAATATTTCTTGCCTATGCTGCACACAAAAACTTTGAGGTATACTAAATGGATGTCAAGTGCGCATTTCTAAATGGAGAACTTGAAGAAACGGTGTACGTGGAGCAACCTCCTGGATTCGTCAATGAAAGGTACCCCAATCACTGTTACATTTTGGACAAAGCCGTATATGGACTGAAACACGCTCCGAGGGCCTGGTATGAAACGCTAACCAAGTTTTTAAAGATGTCAAAATTCAAACAAGGTTCTGTTGACCCAACCTTCTTTCGTAAGAAGGAAGGTAACCACCTTATGATTGTTCAAATTTATGTCGATGATATCATCTTTGGCTCAACGAATCCTGGCTTAACAGCTGAATTCAGAAAGCTGATGGAGACTAAATTTGAAATGAGCTCAATGGGTCCAATTAACTTTTTCCTTGGTTTAAATATTAGACAGGGACCCGAAGGCATCTTTATTAATCAGGAAGCTTACACGAAGACTCTCCTCGCAAAATTTGGCATGATGGGAGATTCAAAGGTTAAAGTTCCAATGGTGTTCGGCACCAAGCTTACTCCATCATTGGATAAGCCAGCAGTTGATATTACGCTATATCGCCAGATGATCGGTTCTCTGATGTATCTGACTGCTAGCAGGCCTGATATAATGTTCTCTGTTTGTTACTGTGCTAGATTTCAGGCGAATCCATGTGAACCTCATATGCTTGCAGTGAAGAACATACTTCGTTATCTCAAGTGAACTACCTCTTTAGGCCTATGGTATCCATCCAACTCAGGCTTCTTCGTTCAAGCCTTCTCAGATGCAGACCTTGGAGGTTGTGGACTAGACAGGAAAAGCACCACGGGAGGCTGCCAATTCCTAGACGGGAAGTTGGTTAGTTGGCAATCAAAGAAACAGACCTGTGTATCTCTGTCTACCACTAAAGTAGAATACATCGCAGCTGCCTCCTGTACTTGTCAAGTGATTTGGATCCAAAGTCAACTCCGGGACTATGGACTCAATATGAAAAAGATCCCACTATATTGTGACTCTGAAAGTGCAATTAGGATCTGTCATAACCCAGTGCAACACTCGAAGACTAAGCACATAGCACTGAGGTATCACTTCATTAAGGATCATGTGGAAGATGGCAACGTCGAAATTCATTTTGTTCGAACCACTGATCAACTGGCTGACATCTTCACCAAAGCTCTTCCTGAAGCATCGTTCAACAAAATTCTACAAGGGCTAGGTATGATGGAATCAGAGTCAGTACCAAACATTACCTCTCAAACTCAAAAGTAAGAAGCGAAATAGACCGAACGTTCGGGTTCGGGTCTTGTACTAATGTACCGAAATGAACTGAACGCTCGGGTTCGGTTGAATAATCTGCTTTTCGCTCATCAATCAAAGGTAGTTTTCTTGGTTGTAGATCTTATGTATAATTGTTCCAAATGAATTTATCTTATTGACAAAGTTATTCTCTTTTTAAAACCTATTTTCTTTGGCAACCGAAATATACCGAACGTTCGGGTTCGGTTCTAAAGTTTTTCACAACCAAAATAAACCGAACGCTCGGGTTCGGTTCCAAATTTTTTTCTCTGTACTTTTTTTCTTTTGTCTTATTTTTTATTTCATTTTTTTTATTTATTTTTTTTATTATTAATCCAAAACTCCAAAAATATTTCATTCTTTATTTTTTTTTTCTTCTTTTGGCTTTAATTTTATGTGTGTGTTCGTTTATGGGGAAATTATTGAATTAGCTAAGTGTCCCTAGAAGCATGCTGCTGTATGTGTCCAAAGCCTCACCTGATTCTGAATAATAGGCCTTACTGACTTGGTATAAACAAACCTTGTCTTCCCAATTAGGCTTTCTTATTTATTCTAATCATGAGCTACCTAACTCTCTTCTCACATGAGATAAGAGTTTTCTGCTTGGTCCTATTTTTCACAGCAGAGGTACTTTGATTTCTTACGCCATCTAAATTGCATTTCTCCATCACATTTGTTTCACAAACGTAACCCTTGAGACTCTCAGAAATTACCACTGAGGTTTATGGTTGCACAATTTCTGTGTTCATGATCTTAGTTTCGTGCCACTACGATCTAAGTGAAACCCAAAATTCAATACCCAATACGAATTGACGGTGAACAATTAATTTGCTCTAGTTTTCACTAATGCATTGACGGACGTACCTCCTTGAAATCTCAAATTTTTCTTTTTGTGTGATTCCTATGAAATTGTTAACACCCATAACATTTCTTCCCTTGGGATCCAGTTTTAAATTTTTGTTGAGATTTTATATACATATTTCTGAGCTAAATTAAATTATCTCCAACCTACTTGTTCAATAGACTACACCGGTCTCACAAGTACTTCGTTCGCTTTCTATCTTATATCAAGATTAGGAAGTTTGAATCGAAACAAAAGCCACCCTAATAAGCCTAGTTAAAAGAAGCCTTTCAACACTTCTTAATAAGTGTTTGATCGTTATTCAACGGGAAATCACACAAACACTTTAAGGTCTCTCTTGACTTTGAAGGAAGAGATTCGTGCTCGGGATCATTTGTTTCGTGTCTTAATTGACATCACATATTTTCCCAAAAATATTGCTTTATTTCTTTTCTTTTACACCCTAAGCACGAAAATCTTTGATTTTCCTAAATTCAGGTTCTATTAATTACAAGGCATTTTACTTGGATTGGCAGTTGATTAAAGGTTGTGGTTGATTTTAATCCACGTGGGGGCATTTTTCAAAAGATGTCGTTACAATTTAAAGGGATAAGATGAAGACATGCTGACTCAGGCGGGAGTCTAATCGATTTGATTTCAAACGGCGCTAAAAGGGACAACGTGCGAATCGGAACCGTTTAATCTCCAAACGGCGCAAGAGGGGCGCGTGTGAATCTGAACCATCTCGTCTCCAAACGGCGCCTGATGGGAAGGCGTGTTATTAGGGACCTGACATTCTCTCTCATGCGTGATCATCGGCACCCCAACTGTCACGCATCAGTCAACTCCGGAAAAACCCTTCGTTTTTCAATAGAAGATTTGGGAAGATCTTTCTCTCTCCTTACACCACAGTATAAAAGGCAACATCCTCCACCATTTACCTCTTTACTGCAATTCAAATTCCCAGAGCGCAAGAAATACCTAAATACCTAAACCTTCACTGTTCATCATCTTCTCTACTTTCTTCAAGCAATGGCAGATTCCTCTTCTGTTCATGCAACATCCCACATTTTGCCCATTCGCCTACAACAAAGCCTAATCATCGATTTAACCCCTCATGCTTACGACGCCTTCATGTTCCCCATCATCGAGTGTCTGAAGTTTTCTCCGATCGCTCCTGCACTTACAAAGGCTGAAACTGTTCCGATGGAGTTCTTGTCACAGATCTTTGCGACCGCTCACTACGACAAGGTCGTTGACATAATCTTTTTTGATGTATTTGAGCACAAGGCGTCAATTTCAAAGCAAAGGTTTTGCGCGCTGTTAGGGTTTGAACCTGATTCTTCGAGGGTTAACCCTGAAACGATTCCTATGGGTCACTTGTTCAACATGTTCTATAACATGGGTTATACGGAGGTGCTTTCTACGATCACAATGTCACACCCCAAAACCAAGAACGGCGGAAACGTTCTGGGGCGGAGGACGTCATGTATAATATCAACAACAATGTAAAGTAGTAAACAAGCAACAACATCATCCATCGCATTAATAAAATAATTATTATACAATTGTATTCTGTCAAATTTTGATAAACACTAAAGCATAAATCAAAATGAAAGATAAGTCTTGAACAAGCTCCATCTTCCTTTCTCCTTGCATCGGTACCTGTCTATGATGACCTGAGGATACAAGTAATTTTGAAAGCGAGTATCAGCTTTGAAGCTGGTGAGATCATAAGTATTTAGTGTCTTAATTTGTATGTAAGAATTTGTAAGTCTATGTATTGTAAGTATTTGAAAGTGTATATGAACTGTAAGTGTTTAAAAAACCCTAGAATCCCTATGATTCCTTCTAGTATATGAAGGTGTCTTCTACCAAGACCTAACTGTTCTGTGTGTGTGTGTCTCTTGTAAGAGTATGTATTTTCCAAAAATATAGTTTGCGCATTAATGTTTAAGTGAGGTTATCACTAAAAATATGTAATGGGAAAATCAATGTAGTACTAAAACGTAGCTCTAAAAGGACTACTACCGTACTAACTACCTTAAACCGGATTTTAGGCTAAGGCATTTTGTGATAAATTGCACCATACTATCGACTAGTAACAACGACATAATGAATGGTCGTAATAAAGAAATGACGTTTGGCACCCGCAGACCTGCAGGTCCGGCTGTAGCTAGCAGCACGGTGTAGGATTGTCAATCCAGTATAGATCTATACGCAAACTCACGCTCCCCCTCCAAGAGACTCTGGCCACAACTCAAGTCATGAGGTTTTAAGTCATGCTCCGATTTAAATCACAGTAATTATCGTATTCTAGTATATGTAATGTAATGAACTGTTCTAGCTGTAATGTACGTGCTCTCTACCTAGCAAGTATAGTAATGTAAGCGTTCTAGTATAGTTGTATATGTTCTCGTCCTAGTATAGTTGTATATGTTCTCGTCCTAGTATAGTTGTATATGTTCTCGTCCTAGTATAGTTGTATATGTAATGTACAGTAATGTTCTAGAAAGTATTGACTCATGAATGAACTGACTCATTGTATGATATCGCGTTCTAGTAATGGTTCTAGTATCTTCCTAAACTACCCATATGGTAGCTTACTAGTAATCTAAGTGGTACGTATGGTCATGGATGTATACCCTTGCTACCCAAGGGCATAGGAGGAACTGGAAGGACCTTTTATGACTTTATATGTACACATGATATATAACTAATATTTAAACGACCTTCGGATGAGTATCCGATATCCCACCAGACCACATCTCAAGGCGCGAAAAGGAAATAGGGTGGATAGCCTTCCTAAGTCTTTTAAACATTTCTTATATAACTATACATATAGAGGCATGCAATTTATAATATAAAAGAATAAATAAGTTTTGTAAGACATTTGAAACATAAATATTATTTTAAGAAAAGATCGACTTGATGTCAATCTATAAAACAATTTGAAGGCATAAGTTTGATAAGACAGTTTAAGTACAAGAAAACATTTGTTTGAAACACAGTTGTAAATAAGTTTGAAAGGTAATGTACAGAGTAAAATGTACAGTGCAATAAGGAGTTTAAAACATATAAAATGTTTATAAAAATCATTTGAAGGAAACTGTTTGGTAAAACGGCTAATGAGTAGCCAAATCATTTGAATGCTGTATATTAATCACATGTGATTGATGTAATAACTAGCGTAATTCTACTTATTAATCGCATGTGATTGATGTAATACTAGCATGATTCTACTTGTACCCCCCCCATAAAAGCATTTAAAATCATTTAAAATATTGATTAGGGGTATGAACTCACTTGATTGAAGTGGTTGATTTGAAATAGTCTAGAGAAGAATCGAGCAGAACTTCGACAGGAAGAGTTGAAAGCGGGGGAAAAATCTCGGGAATCTCGGGAACACAAAACCTTCCTTCGGGACTTGAAGGTGAAAACCGGGGCTTCGGGAGGGCTTCGGGAGCTTAACCGCAGAGTTTCAGCACGAGAGATGGAAGAATGGAGCACCTAAACCCGGCACCCCAAGAGTTCTATTTATAGGGGCATTTCTGGTGTGCCACGTCGTGGCTAAGGTTGGCCACGTCGTGGGGAGCAAGCCTTATCCCCTTCCGTTGATTGGACGCCCTCAGGCACTTGCCGGGTCGCGGCCAAGCTGTGCCACGTCGTGGGGGCCTGACAGCCTCGGATTTTGGACCCCGAACTTGTAAAATCCGTAACTTTCGCATATGAGCTCCGTTTTCGACGTTCTTTATATGAACGCGTAGCTGAAAATGTTATCTACAACTCTCGTTTAGACTTCATCGGCAAATTATGATTTTATTTTTAATTATTTATTTTTAACGGGCCGGGACACGAAAAGTCCGTTAAAAATCCATAACTTCTTCATCCGGTGTCTGTTTTCGTCAGAATTTTTGCCGTTGCGCTACTAATGTTGAGACCTTAGATTCTCATTTAGGTTGTTTCGGTCAAAATTATCTCGAGCTGTATTTCGATTTTTTAGCTGTCTACTGCTATACCCGAATCTTGGAAAAATCATAACTTCCTCATCCGAAGTCAGATTTGGACGTTCTTTTTATGTACGCTCACGGTTTGAGGTTATCTATAACTTTCATTTAGATACTTAAGGCTAAAAACTATTGTATTGAAACTTCGCGTTTTTCGTTTAATCGGTGTTGCCGGTTTTGCCGAGAATCTTCAGTTGGTCATTCTTCGTTATAACTCGGATTTTAGGGTTCTTTATATGTACGAAAACCTTGATACGATTCCTACTACTTTATTTAACCCAAATAAGATTTTAGGAAAGTTATATTTTGACCTAGATTTGATTGGTTTACATTACATTGTCTCGAAATATCGGGTTGTCACATCATCCCCCTGTTAGAAGGAATTTCGTCCCGAAATTAGAACTTAAGCAAGGAAGTATGCACGAATGATTGAGTCGTGAGGAGGAAACTTCCTAATCGATTGGTTCTAGCGCACCTAAGTGATAACGGGTTCTCGGTTGGCATTCCAACGAACCTTCACTAACTGGCGATGGCGTTTCTTCGTCCGCTTGACCTCTCGGTCGAGGGTCACTACGGTTCTAATACAAAGGCGAGGATCTCGACGAGTGGACTTGCAAGAGTCCTAACGGAAAGGTATGGTTTCACGATCGAGATGCGAAGAGTAGAAAGTACGTTACTGAGTTCGCGGAGTAGGTCTAGGTTGTGTGAGGCACAGGACCGATTCTGATAAGAATCTCGGAGGTCCTGTCTAACTTGGATTTAGCTTTCCACGCTTTACGAAGCATATTAAGCCATTCCCAGAGTGAGTTATCCTAAAGAACTTGGTCACTCACTTGGAATCTCAAAGGTTCCTTTTCTTGCGTAACTTCTAGTTAAAGGCCACCCCTTGCTGGGTCAAAGTCGTACGAGTTTCTGTAGCTTGCGAGGAGTTCTGAATGAACTAAGGCGGTAGGTCGGTAAGACCTAGAATCTGGCGAAAAACTGTCGGCGTCTCTGGTGTCGATAAATGCTCAACGGTTTTGACAAATTGAAAGAGTACTCATAATTTCTCACATTACTAAAAGTGTGTCCTAGAAATTTGACTCTTCAATTTCAAAACTCGTGCCTAGAGAACTTTGCTAAAAGTTCCTCTGTAGGAATGTTACCATGGGCTTTCTTCTTACTACGAGGGTAGATAAGTAAGTCATTACATGGAGAAATGATGACTGATCCCAATAAGAAAGACGTACCCTATTTATTTAGCTCATGAAAACTATGGGCGTATTGGTCCTATCCGAAGGGTATCACTACGGACTCGAAGTGTCCGCATCGAGTTCAGGAGATATTCTTCCGGACATCTTTCCCTAACACTCGAACTGGTGATATTCGGATCTCAGATCCATTCCTGGAAGTAGTTTCTTTCCTTGCGTTTGCTCAACCATTTCGTCTACACTAGGCAGAGATAACGATTTATAATGAAAAATCTTGACAGAGTCCTCGATAACCGAGGTACATACAATGCGATCTGTCGATCTCTGGAAGAATATGAACGGGGTTCTCTAGGGTGAGAAACCTAGTCTTCTAATTCTATTTCTGTGTAGTTCGCTAAGTTGTCCGGACTGTTCCTGTATCTCCGTAGGTGTTTAAACTATAGGGTGATCTGTTTACGGGAGTCGTACTGGGTTCTAAGTTTGTTCACATGACGATGTGATTACTCGTATACTTAGGCAGTTCTCCGTCCTGAAGTCCATTTTAGAATTTATACAGGGCTTCACGATCACAATCTCGTGTATACGAGTCGTATATAATTAAGATTGAAAAGGTAGTCGAATAACTGATTCTTCCTTACCCTCACATCCCATCCGGGAAAAAGAAGTTAAAGTGGAATCATCAATTCTAAACCTGTAGAACCTTGATTATATATCACTCTTATGCATACATTTCTCAGTGATAGATCAATCGTATAAATCCTTGGATTGAACTTGATGTACTGGACGAGTGGTACTTCGGGGATTTCTTCGGAAAGAAAATAACTAAGTGGTACTCCTGGCATGAGTACTACAGTGTTCTGATATGACGGCTTCGCTGGAAAAGCGATCTAGAAGAAAGAGATGTACGTATGAAGCTGTTTTGGCGTTGATCAAATTGAATCTGATTGCATGATAATGTCGGAATCATACAGAAACTTTAAAGACATTAGAATTAAAAATAAGACGATTACAAACAAAACACAACTGTGCAACCATGAACAGAGTTACAGTACTTTAGATTTACCACAAGACTATTGCTGCGAATAAGATATACTACAAAAGACAAGTATACACAGCACGAGAATTCCTATATAGACAGGATCTCGCAAAAGGTAAGACTCTAGTTGCACTAGTTCTAGATAGTTTATAAGTCTGTTACAACGAAACGCCCAAATTACATTTAACGTGGTTCCGGAGTAGGCTCTCCTGCAGCTGTGATCCTGAGAATTTCCCCATCTGCGCCGGAGTTCTTTGTTATCGGGCAATCTTTCTTGAAGTGCCCTACCTCACCGCATTGGTGGCATGACTGGCTAGTACTAGCTTTGGTGACCGGATTTCGGTGTTTAGCCAAGGTTATGTGGACACGAGTGCCTTCCTTATTACTCCACTTTGAAAATTTCTTCTTAAATCTTTCGGCGCTATAACTAATCTTGTGTGCAGGGTTAGTCCCGATGAAAGGGACTTGAGTGATGGGTCGCACCGGTGCTCCACAGTTACGAGCATGGTGCCCTATGTTTAGGCAATTGCAACATTGCATCTCATGGCAAGCCCCATGATGATGGAAACTATCCTTATCACACTTCAGGAGTTTTTCCTCGTATGGCCTGCTCGGTACGGGAACGGCAGGGGTTTCCACTTGCTGCTTTTGTATAGCCAGCTTTTGGGATCTCTTACGTTCCTTCCGGGATTGACGTTTTCGTTTCTTGTTCTCTGCTTTCTGGCTTTGCGAGCCTGTGACTGTTACTGTTTGGTGACTTCCTGGATGGATATCGTGATTGGAAACTTCATTCCCATCAGTAGTATTGACTGTGCTGATAGCGCTACGGTGCGCAAGGACCGCGGTTACGGCAACCACCACGACAGCTGTAACTGCTGTTTGAAAGGTAGCGGCGTCCATAGGAAAAGTGGGGGTTTCGCTGATCGACTGATTGCTTCCGGATGACGACATGATTCTGTAACACGAAAAGTAAGGATTTTGTGAGCGATTCTGGTTGACCCTGATGTACTTAGATTGTTCTTGAAAAGAGTAAGAGTATGATCTCGAAAGTTTGACCTACATCCCTATGATGCAGTCCTAGTAAAGAATGAAAGTATGTTCGCGAAGGTTTGACCTACATCCCTATGATGCAGTCCTAGTAAAGAATGAAAGTATGTTCGTAGAATGGTCTCAAAACATTTGTCGTTCGAGCTGAGGTATCGTGGGTTGGTGAATAACAAGATCCAACCACTGAAAGAGACTTGGAAATGTCTCTGGAGATAAATCACCATAGTCCAATGACTCGACTAAAGCATGTATCAGATAGACTCCAATGAAGGTATGATTAAGAGTTCTTGAATGAAGAATGACACAGAAGTTAGCCGGCTGTCAATATCTCTGATATTCACGATGTAAGGATTCTGGAAAATGACCTTGTAAAGGTCTCACATCATATCCACAGAAGATAGTTCCTAACAACATAAAGACCTAACTAAAGTACTTAAGGTACAAGATAATTTCATAGAAAATGCCACATCAGGCATAGACAGAAAAATACGATTCTTCTTCATAAGGAAATAAAGTAAAGCGCCTACTACTGGCGAAGGTCATCCCTCTGGTGAACTCTCAGTTCAGCCAATTGAAGTTCCATGTCAAGTAGGTGTCTTTCGCACACCATCTAGCGTACTCGGAGCTCTATGACTTCGGCTAGTGCTTGCAGCAGGGTTTCATGGTTTCTCTTTGATCTCTTGTGAGCATATTCTAGATGAATGGTGTGGAGGGTATGCATTCTAGCATAGGCGACTATTTATGAAATCTGATGTAGGGCTGTCCTGCCTTGAATCTCATTTCAGGCCAGTCTGCGGACCAAGATTGGCAAGACTCTATCTGCCGAGCCCCCATTGCTCAAGTCGTAAAAGCTTCGGTCGCCATCAAATAACATAGACTGATCTTTTCCTTGGCTCCATGTTTCCAAGCATTCCACTCACTCAGGGTCGGGCCATGAAAAGCCGGACGAGGGTTAGGAATTGGAAAGGAGCTGCTTGGGGTAGGTTCTCAACCTCTGGTTCGGAGTTAGCATCATACGAAAAGTCTTCATCATGGTGATCATCCAAAGGGATAGGATGATCATTCTCTGGTTCTTCTCCAAACCAACCAGCTATGACTTCGTTCAGAAGATACTGGTTGTCAAGGGGATGGAGTCCAGCTATGATTTCTATGCGAGAATTTAGGGTAAGAGGATAATTATTAGACGAACTATCTAGATAATTATTTAGGAAACCTTCATTAGTTACATCGCTATTTGTGAAGTGCATACCAACTATGTGTAATCTAAACAGGATAGACCTTCAAATAAGTGACCTTAATTCCAAATTCACACAGAATAGGGGTAAGGCAAAATTATCACAGATTCTAAGTCTATAACATCCTAATTACATATAGCCTTAGTGTATCCACTTAGCAACTATCAACTTAGTAATGAAGATCCCGTTTTAAGTTCTCAAGTATAAAGTACTTATAGTAACACCAAATACTCCCATAGTATTTTAATTTTTAATGTTATGTTCTATTGTTCTCATTGTGGTAGGGTTGGTAAGATTTTAGCATTGTTGCAACCACACACTTAAACTTAGGCACATGCTAGTCAACCCTCGGATAATATAGGTGATCAGGCTATATCTTCCCAGTTTTGACCATATGTCTCTAAGCCCACTTGTGTTGTCCAACAATCGTAATTCTTGTGTACTGTCCTAGTGACACTGATTTTAGTATGAATGCAGCACGTATACTTACTTAAATATTTTACTATTTAAAGTATAAACTCTTGGTCAGAGTATTTTTAATCCCTTATGTATTTATAGTTAGTATATCTTTTATGGATTGATATACTTAATTCACTATAAACAATGCTCTGATACCAATCTGTCACACCCCAAAACCAAGAACGGCGGAAACGTTCTGGGGCGGAGGACATCATGTATAATATCAACAACAATGTAAAGTAGTAAACAAGCAACAACATCATCCATCGCATTAATAAAATAATTATTATACAATTGTATTCTGTCAAATTTTGATAAACACTAAAGCATAAATCAAAATGAAAGATAAGTCTTGAACAAGCTCCATCTTCCTTTCTCCTTGCATCGGTACCTGTCTATGATGACCTGAGGATACAAGTAATTTTGAAAGTGAGTATCAGCTTTGAAGGTGGTGAGATCATAAGTATTTAGTGTCTTAATTTGTATGTAAGAATTTGTAAGTCTATGTATTGTAAGTATTTGAAAGTGTATATGAACTGTAAGTGTTTAAAAAACCCTAGAATCCCTATGATTCCTTCTAGTATATGAAGGTGTCTTCTACCAAGACCTAACTGTTCTGTGTGTGTGTGTCTCTTGTAAGAGTATGTATTTTCCAAAAATATAGTTTGCGCATTAATGTTTAAGTGACGTTATCACTAAAAATATGTAATGGGAAAATCAATGTAGTACTAAAACGTAGCTCTAAAAGGACTACTACCGTACTAACTACCTTAAACCGGATTTTAGGCTAAGGCATTTTGTGATAAATTGCACCATACTATCGACTAGTAACAACGACATAATGAATGGTCGTAATAAAGAAATGACGTTTGGCACCCGCAGACCTGCAGGTCCGGCTGTAGCTAGCAGCACGGTGTAGGATTGTCAATCCAGTATAGATCTATACGCAAACTCACGCTCCCCCTCCAAGAGACTCTGGCCACAACTCAAGTCATGAGGTTTTAAGTCATGCTCCGATTTAAATCACAGTAATTATCGTATTCTAGTATATGTAATGTAATGAACTGTTCTAGATGTAATGTACGTGCTCTCTACCTAGCAAGTATAGTAATGTAAGCGTTCTAGTATAGTTGTATATGTTCTCGTCCTAGTATAGTTGTATATGTTCTCGTCCTAGTATAGTTGTATATGTTCTCGTCCTAGTATAGTTGTATATGTTCTCGTCCTAGTATAGTTGTATATGTAATGTACAGTAATGTTCTAGAAAGTATTGAATCATGAATGAACTGACTCATTGTATGATATCGCGTTCTAGTAATGGTTCTAGTATCTTCCTAAACTACCCATATGGTAGCTTACTAGTAATCTAAGTGGTACGTATGGTCATGGATGTATACCCTTGCTACCCAAGGGCATAGGAGGAACTGGAAGGACCTTTTATGACTTTATATGTACACATGATATATAACTAATATTTAAACGACCTTCGGACGAGTATCCGATATCCCACCAGACCACATCTCAAGGCGCGAAAAGGAAATAGGGTGGATAGCCTTCCTAAGTCTTTTAAACATTTCTTATATAACTATACATATAGAGGCATGCAATTTATAATATAAAAGAATAAATAAGTTTTGTAAGACATTTGAAACATAAATATTATTTTAAGAAAAGATCGACTTGATGTCAATCTATAAAACAATTTGAAGGCATAAGTTTGATAAGACAGTTTAAGTACAAGAAAACATTTGTTTGAAACACAGTTGTAAATAAGTTTGAAAGGTAATGTACAGAGTAAAATGTACAGTGCAATAAGGAGTTTAAAACATATAAAATGTTTATAAAAATCATTTGAAGGAAACTGTTTGGTAAAACGGCTAATGAGTAGCCAAATCATTTGAATGCTGTATATTAATCACATGTGATTGATGTAATAACTAGCGTAATTCTACTTATTAATCGCATGTGATTGATGTAATACTAGCATGATTCTACTTGTACCCCCCCCATAAAAGCATTTAAAATCATTTAAAATATTGATTAGGGGTATGAACTCACTTGATTGAAGTGGTTGATTTGAAATAGTCTAGAGAAGAATCGAGCAGAACTTCGACAGGAAGAGTTGAAAGCGGGGGAAAAATCTCGGGAATCTCGGGAACACAAAACCTTCCTTCGGGACTTGAAGGTGAAAACCGGGGCTTCGGGAGGGCTTCGGGAGCTTAACCGCAGAGTTTCAGCACGAGAGATGGAAGAATGGAGCACCTAAACCCGGCACCCCAAGAGTTCTATTTATAGGGGCATTTCTGGTGTGCCACGTCGTGGCTAAGGTTGGCCACGTCGTGGGGAGCAAGCCTTATCCCCTTCCGTTGATTGGACGCCCTCAGGCACTTGCCGGGTCGCGGCCAAGCTGTGCCACGTCGTGGGGGCCTGACAGCCTCGGATTTTGGACCCCGAACTTGTAAAATCCGTAACTTTCGCATATGAGCTCCGTTTTCGACGTTCTTTATATGAACGCGTAGCTGAAAATGTTATCTACAACTTTCGTTTAGACTTCATTGGCAAATTATGATTTTATTTTTAATTATTTATTTTTAACGGGCCGGGACACGAAAAGTCCGTTAAAAATCCATAACTTCTTCATCCGGTGTCTGTTTTCGTCAGACTTTTCGCCGTTGCGCTACTAATGTTGAGACCTTAGATTCTCATTTAGGTTGTTTCGGTCAAAAGTATCTCGAGCTCTATTTCGAGTTTTTAGCTGCCTACTGTTATACCCGAATCTTGGAAAAATCATAACTTCCTCATCCGAAGTCAGATTTGGACGTTCTTTTTATGTACGCTCACGGTTTGAGGTTATCTATAACTATCATTTAGATACTTAAGGCTAAAAACTATTGTATTGAAACTTCGCGTTTTTCGTTTAATCAGTGTTGCCGGTTTTGCCGAGAATCTTCGGTTGGTCATAACTTCTTCGTTATAACTCGGATTTTAGGGTTCTTTATATGTACGAAAACCTTGATACAATTCCTACTACTTTATTTAACCCAAATAAGATTTTAGGAAAGTTATATTTTGACCTAGATTTGATTGGTTTACATTACATTGTCTCGAAATATCGGGTTGTCACACACAAAGTTCAAGAAGTCGTGTCTACCTCCACAGTGGAATGGGCTGTTCACTGTTCTTTTCAAGGGGTTATCCGAGAGAAGTGTTGGATCTGATGGTGCCAGCCGTTTATTTCTCTCCATAATGTATGGTATCTACAATGGCATCAACATGGATTATGGGTTTGTTCTATGGCAACAACTCATCCAGAGTCTCTCCTCTACCTCCAGACATTCAGAGATTTCGTATGCTAGGTTCTGGACTCTTATCACGAAATGGGTGATGGACAAGTACCACGTCCCCATTGTCGCTGGTGCTCCAATGTCTTCGATTGGTACCTTCCATACCACGAAGATCATTGTGTCGGACGCTTCCAAATTTCTGTTCAACGGGTCTATTCCGGAAACCATGTATGGGGATGTTCCTGCTGACAGTCGGATTATCCAGACGTACAAAGGGTTTAAGCATTCTGGTCCGAGGAATCTTACTCCAGAGATGTTGAAGTCAATACATGATGCCGACAAGCCTGCTCCAAGAGGCAAAAAGGCTGATAAGGGGAAACAGGTGGCAAAAGGAGCAAAAGGCCCATCTCCAAAGAAGAGGAAACCCACCAAGCCTGCTCAGTCTCCACAGCAAAAGAGGAGAAAAACTCAACCACGACGAAAGTTAATTATCGCTTCCTCCTCAAGCGAGTCTGAGGGTGAGAGTTCAGATTCTGATGACTCTCCACGTGGCAACACCCCACCCAGATCTCCTACCCCAGAAGTTCATGCATCTACTTCTCTAATTTTCTCTCCACCTAAAACCATTCCTACTTCTATTCCCCCATAACTTCCACTACTTCAAATACCACCCACTTCAATCCCAATACCAACACCAATATTCACCAACGCAACCACAACATCCACTGCAGATGTTAGAGCCAACGTATCTGATACGGGGGTTCATATTGATGCACCCGAAACCACAAAAGCACCCGAACCTACACCTATACCCGAAACAACCCAACCCGAACCTACCCATACTACTACACCCCCAGCTTCACCACCACCACCTTCTCCTGGTCATGCTTCAGAGGGAGAATAACCATTCCTTGGCGGGGAAGATATGACGTTTGACTCGGTCTACTATAGTTCGTTTCAAGTACAGAGTGATGACGATGACGACGCTCCTGTCACAAAACGACATCTCAAGGAGCTCCATGACAAGATTGACTTGCTCATCGCCTCCTCTTCCACTTCTCAGTCATCCCTTTCTGAAGATGCAGTTCAGAAGATTGTTGACGCCTTCTCTAAAGCTCAACAAGATTCCATTGCTTCTGCAACCTCCGCCATAGATGCCTCCACAAAAGCCTGTCAGGCTGCGACCGAAAAAGTCGATAAACTATTTTCTGATACCTCTTCTCTGTTAAAGTCTTTACAGGAGAGTGCAAATGCTGCCAAGACTACGTTGGAACCCATAGTTCACCAGCTAGCAACGTCAGTCTCCACTGAGTTGAAGTCCTTCGCTTCTTTTCGTCAAATGCTTTCAGACGACAACTCAGCCTTTCGCACTACCATTGACGAGCGTCTCTCGAAGCTACAAGAAGATTTGGCTGCTGAGAACTCTCTTATGGATGTTCTTGCCAAGAAGACCACTGCTCTGAAGGTCAAGAGTGTTCAACTCTCCAACTCTCAACAGGAGATTTACTCTCTTTGGTCCGAAAGGGAGGTGATAAAGTCGTGTGTTTCGGATGTCCACTCTGCCATCTCCAACATCCTCGAAGCACATGATCCTATTCTTAACTATACTGTGAGGTGTGACCTTGCAGAGAAGCTCGCTCCCGCCCTTGCTCTGCTCAGCAAACTTGAAGGGCTCCTTGATTTCGTGTCCATTCCGAAACAAGGGGGAGAGAAGGAAACAATGTCTCAACCACCTCCTACTTCCACAGCTACTCATACTACCGAACCTCCTCCAGTAGGCCAAGCCTCCGGTTCTGGTGTGAAAGACAAAGGCAAAAATATTGCTGAGGAAGAAGAAGAAGAAGACAAAGAAACAATCGTCGACTTGTTGAAGCATAGAAGTCGACGCAATGAGGCTGATATCAGTGCTCGTGTGGCAAGAGAGGCTGAAGAAGCCGAACGTAAACAGAAGTAAGCCCACGACCTTCTTGAGAGTAGGAAAAATCTTTTTCCTGCCTGGACTCTCGAGAGGATGATAAAAGAAGCCATTGACACACCGAGTATCTTGTGGCTGGAACCTGTAATCTCTCTTGATTGTTCCAACACTGTCGACTCTCAGTTTGACATGCCACTGACCCGAAAGGCGTTCATCTTTCATGCCTTCTCCAACGTTGCAGAGTTCCCTCATCCTCATCCACAGGTTGATCGGGACTTAATAAATTTCTATCTGAAGGCTGCTCTGTTGGGTTTTGAGCATTCTAACACTTCCTAAGTGTACATGCAACCCTAAATACCTTGGATCTATGTTTTCTCTATTATACATGCAAATAAGAACATCCAAAGTATTATCCTAATCTCGCATACAAAATCTATGAATGTAACAAGATAGAATACATACCTCTTGATGTAGCTTGATGTCTTCAAGCTTTAAGAGCTTAGCCCAATAGTGTGGAAGCCTCAAGTGGAATCACAAATCACCAAGACACCTTGGAATACTTTAGAGAATATGATTACTTGGTTCTCTCTAGTGAAATTGGCTAGCCCTTCTTTTGTGTATCCACACTAGTGCCAATTTCACCAACCAAAGACATCTTTATATAGTATGGAGGATTAGGGTTAAACCCTAATACCCATGACCTTTCATTTCCTAGGATCCATGGGTTAAACACTCCATGGACTATCCATGAAAGCTTAGCCCAACCTAAATGAACTTGGCCCATTCCATATATATAAGAGTCCATATTTAATTAGTTCCTTTTGATCACTTAATTAATTATAAATTAATTCTTGATCAATACTAATTAAATAATATGATTCCATATTAATATATTAGAACTTATAATATATTAATATTAATCATAAACATACTATTCTCAAAAGATTATCCATATAAATTGTGTCGGTGAAGTGCAACCCAAATGGACCATGCCGGGTCGGGTCAAGTACATACCAAATATAGTTATGGACTTAGACATTAATCCAACAGTCTCCCACTTGGATAAGTCTAAAACTATTGTTGCGTATGACTTCAAACCTAACTGGCAATCGTAGCTCTTAAAGCCGCTGTCGAACTCTGACCTTGTAGATGAACTATGACATTTGTCAATGACTTGTCCATTAGATAAGGGATCATATATTCCTCCATTCTAGATATCATATGGACTGAGACATGGATTATAATCATTCTCTCTGTCCATTTGTTGTTTCCCGATTTGCGATTTATGACGACTGACTAATTGAACAAATCAAATCAGTCCTTGCCCGGCCGAGCACTTCCATTTGTCATCATCAAATCATCGAGGGGCCCACAGATATCGCTTTTATCCTGAAGGTAAAAGGAATGGATAAACTTCGACTCATATGGCTTGTTCTACTACTTGTTGAATCATACACAAAGGCACGTTTTATAGCACCGAGTTACCAAATGCGTTTTCGTGCAATCAATGTACAACCAACTCATAGTAACAACTCATATCTCTAGGTTTGAAGAATATAAGATATTATCGTCTCATGATCACTCGTGATAAAATCCATGAAGTGATTCCAATGAGCGCGGGTTGAATCCAATACTCAGAACTTATGAGCACTCATGAGTGTTGTAGCCCTTTGTCCAACACCTTAGACCTCTACAAGCCAACCCATGACAGTCTTAATTCATATCTACTTCCAACATATGACCGACTGTGGATGGTTTGAATAACTTAGTCATTCCGGAAGAATAACCTAGTTTATTCGGGAAGTCAAAACATGCAAAATGAAACACAATAATAATTGAATCCAATATGGTATCAACCCTTTGAACATAAATAAAACACCTTTTATTTATCACCATATGATTACACATTATTCATTGTATACTGTTTCAACTATCAACTTTATTCTTGAATTTAAAACAATAGTTGTCCCATGCTCCAAGCATGTACACTATGTTTTCTTAAACACTAGTCATGCCATACACCAAGTATGCATACTATGTTTGTCTATGATCTTTACTTTATGAACTAGATCAATTGAACATAACTTCAATGATTCTCTTTTCACACTCCCAAATCCTTACCGCAAATGCAAGAATTCCAAATTCATGCCATTTACTGAAATCTGTTAGATTCTAAACTTATATGCATTGATCCTCTTGTAATGATTATGCACAAAGTCATAAAGACTTGACAACAACCATTACAGAGCATTCCAAAGGAGATCATCTCCTTGGAAACATCCTTCTTGCATTAAGTTTCCTTAATCTTACACAGATTGAATAATTTCTAACTTTGAAACATTTCCAGATTCCATTTTGACTATCACTTCTGAACAAGAGTTGCCTCCTTACAGATTATGTCAATATGGTCCTTCCAGAATTATCACTATACTTCCAGTTGTCCTTGAGTAAACAATCTTTGGTAAACCTTAGATTGTCCTCGACAATTGTTTAATCCTTTTAGTCATATCCAGTTCTAAACCTTTTCCCTTCTTAATGCGCCAGGCATTTGGAAAATTTTAGAACGGATGATTATAGCACATGTAATCGATCCTATATCCGAAGCATATGGGACACGATTCATGATGTCTCACATAAAGACTAAACCAGTCTTTTGCTATAACATTTCCATTTCTATTTGCCAAGTTCTCATAATTCAGATTATGAAAAGGGATGCCGTAATCATAATCGAATTTTAGAACGCAAATAATGGACCCATATACAGAATTTCCTTATGTTGAGCCATTCCAACATGAAATTCATATATATCCTTGACTAAATGATTAAAACCTCACGATCTAAGCTTATAGATTTGAGATGAAGTATAATTTCCTCTCCCTTAATTATAGCAAAACAACTCTTTCCCAATTGAAACTTTTGTTTTTCTATAATTAACATTGCTAACTTGCAATACTTATCATAATGATCATGCTCCCACTAACATGATGATTATTAGCATAACACTTATGCTCCCACTAGCTTTGACATGTACTCAGAAATCAGCTGACTTTCTTACCAAAGTTCATATTTCTGATACTAGATTGTTTTGATAAAACTTAATCAAAAGCATACACCTTCCCTTAGATATCACACTTGTGTGTCTAAACAATTATGAAGAGGGATGCCGTAATCATAATGGTTAGACCTTTTTGCTACTTCTCACAAGTCCAGGTTAGTGTGCCGGTAAACCACACACGCTCCACTAACGACTTTGAGAATGCAAATATCACAATTGCTATCTAGCTAAAATCTACTTAGTGAAAGTGTTTCCTCACCATCATTTTCATGAATCAGAGAGAAACCTTATGACACTTAGATTTAATGGTGTATGTGTTCTTATCCATGTGAATTGTCAAAACCATAGACACAAGACAAGGATAATGAAAAATACAAACTCATATGGACTGAACTCAATCTTAATTTCTTGCCACCTGGCAGCTCAAGGGCCTGCCATTGCTTCCAAGAAGTTGTGCAACAAATTGAGAACTCTAAGAACTCATATGTAAAGCCAACTTTAACTGGAATGGGCACAGAATATGTCAACACGATAGGTTATAAACCTCAAGTCGTGTGCTAGTGAAGAACTTCAGGTTTATTCTTGATTAGTTCTTTAGACTTTCAAGACCTTTAAGACTCCCACTGTCCTCTTGACATATAAGACTCCCTTGTCAAACATCCAAGAGATAGTGCGGATTCTAATCAAGACAAACACTTCACAGAATTGGCCTTAGTTGGTCTTTGTTTTATCCAAAACATCACAACTGATCAATTTCAAATGTACAAGAGTAGAAAACTTTTACTCTTACATTTGACAAGTGTTTTAAACCTTCTTTAAGACATGTCACTCAAGTTACAATCTTGGAGTATGACTCTAAGACTTGTATTGGAACGAAGTATGACTCATCTTCTTGATTTAACCACTTCAACAATTCAAGATCCCTCTTCTTAGTCATAAGAATGCACTAAGACTTCCTTAGAGAACTAATTGTGCTATGGTTTCTTAATCATTAAGATGATCACAAAACTGATACTAAAGTACTCTCCCATCTTTTCAGATTTGAGAAACTTTTATCCTTCTGCCTTATTTGAATCTTCTTATTCGCTCTGCCATACATTGAAACTTTTCCAATGTCTCAGAATTACACTTTAGCCTGTAAGTATAACCATATTTACTAAGCTTTAGTAAATTATGACGAATAATCTTATCGATCTTTTGTGGTGGACTTAATCAGTGCACAAGAATGTGTACTCGATCCCTTAGTCCGTTACTTGACTCACACATCCATGTGAACAAGTAGTTAGTCTTAATTTTCTAATACTTGAAAGTTCTCATCCATCATGCTATACAACTTGCATGATTCCAAGTTCCGGTCCAATTGAAACTTGGGTGATGAGAATCTTTCCTTATTTGGTAAATTTAGACATTACCACAAATGAAAGAATCAATTTCATACTTCCACTCTTGCTATTAATGGAATCTTATAAGCAACAAAAATTTCCACAGATGCCATTGTAAGGATATTTTAAAATAAATAAAATCAAAAATTTTCCTTTTATTTTAAAAACTTTGCGGAAGAACTTGTCCTTACAATCCATATGAAAACTTGTTGTTATCTATTCCTAAGCAATATCTCATAACTCCTAAGAAGTAGCTCAAGAATCCGATCTTCAAACTATGCGATAGAAATCCATCTACGCCATCAGATTCAGCATATTCTTTCTTTAAGTTTCTTCACTTTTCTTTGATTCTTAAAACATCACCATGTGACCCAGTCACATCATGTATCAGGAATCTCAGAATAGAAACTTAGCAGAGTTAGATAGTGGAATTTACCTAAAGTAGAGTCAAACTTATTGACTTTAACATCCTTAGGTAAATTTGGCAGCTTCGCAACCAATGCCCCTTCCTTTGGCAATATAAACATATGGAGCCTTTGATAATGGTACACGGGACTATCATAGACTTAGCTTTTCTCTTTACCATTTGGTCAACCGAGTTGACTATGGCCAATCCCTTTCCATTGGGAAGAGAATGCTTTCCTGGATTTCCTGTGTCACTATTGTCAATGTCCATCAAGTTTTAAGGAAGTTGATCTTAACAAATAGATAAGATCATTAAGGGTCTTGTCATAGTCTGTTTCATAGGTTTCCCAAAGGAACTCACTATGTGACTTAGAAAGTGATTGAACCACCAACTTTCTCAGGACTTTGACACCCAACTCTCCCGGCTTGTCAATATGTGACTACATCTCCAAGATGTGATCACACCTAGACCTTGCCTTGCCAATAGGGCTTGAGTAACCTTAAATTTTTCAAGAACTTGTAGGTTGGGGAGAATAATTGGAGGAGGCGAAAGAAGTATGATTTCCATGGGACATCATCTTCATTTAGGAAAGCTTGTTTCAAGAGATTTGGAAAGATCATATATGTCTAAACCAGACATCTTTTGGGAGATATTCAAGATAGTTGATTTTAAAGTCCTTAATATGACACCCAATATGAAATATTAAGGCTAGGACCCAACAAACTATTTTATAACTCAGAAGAGGGATGCCGTAATCCAAGCTATAAAATATTTGAAGGTAGGTGAATGACGATTCACCAATTTCCACCAAGATAAACGAAATGTATTATTAGGTTTTAATTGGTTTTGAAACTCCTAGATCTTTGAGATTCATTGAACTGTTCAAAGGTATGTTTCAATCTCGAGTGTGCCCTCTCAAATTTTGTGACTGGGATGCCGAGGATCACAAAACAAGGTGTGAATAACCATACCAATTCACTTGGTACCCTTAATATTATCACCCAATCAATGTGCCGGTTAACCACACACGCTCCATTGATCTATGACAAACATTAAGTCACCCTTCGTGATCCTTACTAGTCCAAGTTAGTGTGCCGGTTAACCACACACGCTCCACCAACGACTTGGTAAGGTACAAAGTGTGAATTCCATGGGCTAGCACCATATTCACATTTTCCTAAGTAACTAAGATTGAGTATTATTAAGAGTTTAGTTACTTAGTATTTATCATTAATACTTTTAATGAAAGGGAGAATTATAGTCCTGTCAAACCCGTTCGGCTAACGACCCTCCACCGGTCAAGCAAGCGGTGGGTGAGAGTGGACACCCATTAAGTCGCCATTTTATAGGCAACAACCTTATACCCACCTTATAGACCGGCTTCGTGAATGAGGCGTACTGGCGGTAAGACTGACTTTACTCTTATACATATATATATTATTAACTTATAATATTATAAAGTATAAGGGTTGAATTTTAACTTTTAAAATTCTAAGGGCTAACTAGGAATTAAAGTATTCATAAGAGAAAACTTTACAAATTCCAAAACTTGAGGGCAAGTTTTGAAACTATTCAAAACTAATTAATTCCATAACTTATGTGTTTAAAGTAGTTTTAATCCAAAAACTCTTCAAGTTCCATAACTTGAGGACAAGTTATGGAAGACTTTAAACTAATAAAAGAATTAACTTTTCTTTATTTTATAACTTATGGAATTAATTAAGGTTACACCTTTTTTTTATTTTATTTTATTTTATTAAATGAAGAGACTCTTGGTCCTCCATAACTTGAGGACAAGTTATGAAGTCATAAAACCATTTAATTAGAACTAGACTCTTCATTTTTGTAACCTTTGCCAATTTTTATGAGTTTTATGATTCTTAAATGTGACTTTTCATATAACTTGAGGACAAGTTACAAAAACACATTTTAGAATCAATTCTTAGATTAATTTGGATTAAAACCAACTATCACATAATTTTATTCATTAATCTAAATTCACTCATAAAACAAGGTAACACAAAAAACTTTTGGTGATCCATAACTTATTCTTAAGTTATGGAATCCTTTAAAACATTAACACCAAATTTTGTAACTCCATAAAAACTTTGAATCAATTTTTTTTTTAAACCTTTTCATATCCATAACTTATGGAGGTTTCAAAAAATAAAACTCTTTAGATCAAACTTTTAAAACTAATAAAATAATCATATTATTTTATCTTTTATTAAATTTGACCTAATTCAACTCATAAAACAAATTATTCAAATTTTACAAATAATTAGTTTTTCACAAGAACAAGTAATTATATTAAAATTTGACAAACTTCATGTTTTTTTTCCTTTTTTTTTTTCCAACTTTGAAAATAAAATATTTGCATCAATATAACAGAAAACAACCCGTGGCTCTGATACCACTGTTGGGTTTTGAGCATTCTAACACTTCCTAAGTGTACATGCAACCCTAAATACCTTGGATCTATGTTTTCTCTATTATACATGCAAATAAGAACATCCAAAGTATTATCCTAATCTCGCATACAAAATCTATGAATGTAACAAGATAGAATACATACCTCTTGATGTAGCTTGATGTCTTCAATCTTTAAGAGCTTAGCCCCAATAGTGTGGAAGCCTCAAGTGGAATCACAAATCACCAAGACACCTTGGAATACTTTAGAGAATATGATTAATTGGTTCTCTCTAGTGAAATTGGCTAGCCCTTCTTTTGTGTATCCACACTAGTGCCAATTTCACCAACCAAAGACATCTTTATATAGTATGGAGGATTAGGGTTAAACCCTAATACCCATGACCTTTCATTTCCTAGGATCCATGGGTTAAACACTCCATGGACTATCCATGAAAGCTTAGCCCAACCTAAATGAACTTGGCCCATTCCATATATATAAGAGTCCATATTTAATTAGTTCCTTTTGATCACTTAATTAATTATAAATTAATTCTTGATCAATACTAATTAAATAATATGATTCCATATTAATATATTAGAACTTATAATATATTAATATTAATCATAAACATACTATTCTCAAAAGATTATCCATATAAATTGTGTCGGTGAAGTGCAACCCAAATGGACCATGCCGGGTCGGGTCAAGTACATACCAAATATAGTTATGGACTTAGACATTAATCCAACATGCTCAACCTCAGTATCAGACTTGGAGCGCTCAAAAAATTATCAACGTTCGGGTCTTGAAGCCGTATAGTGAAGGGAACTTCATCAACATTCGGTTCAAGGTACTTCGGGGATCTGCCAAAACCGAACATGCTATTTCCCTTGCAGATCTTCCAAACCTTAATCCCCATGATTGGATTATCTTGCACAACATCCTTCTCACCAACGAAGCTGAATACGATCCAATCATCGACCATCTCAAGAGGATGCTCGTGTGCTACATCATGGAAGTTGCACTGATGGATCAGGAGATTGCAAGCGTATTTAAGAAGAAACCAAATATATCTCCTGTTGGCTCTGCCAGTGATCTCAACCAAATGCAGATGGGTAAAATTGACTCGAGAAGGAATTTGGTCATGTTCACCAGGAACGAAGGACAGAAATGTCTTTTCGCTTTGGCTGACAAACACCTCTATACCACTGCTTGCTTAGAGCACGTTTTGGGGATCATCCACAGATGCAAGCAGAACACAGCGGATGATGTCAAGTACTTCGATGACATGATACAATGGTACATTCGGTTCAGACAGACTATTCTCGCTCTTATCACACGTCTGTTTGATACTGTAAAGAAGGCTCCCGCTGCTGGCCCGAAGAAGAAGTAGTCTCGCTCCAATTTGACGCAAAGGGGGAGATTGTTGGGTCGTGTTTTGTATTAAGTGTTGCGTCTATAGGGCTCGTTAGCTAGTCCATTTTTGTATCTTCGGTGTGGGCCTGTCCATCCGTGAGTTTAGTAGGGTTGAATATAAATATAGGTGCTTGCATGCATCTTAGGTTAACGATAGAATAGAACGATCAGATCATTATTCAGAAGTTAATAATTATCGTTCTTGTAACCCTAAATCCTTTACAGCGGAAGTTCTTAGTCGAGCTCTGCTAAGGATTGTTTGATCTAATCATTCAACATATTTTGATCCACTCTTGTTTTATTTATTGTTTTGAGTTCATCGTAATACCTGTTTCATAGATCTAATCGATCTTCACGTTTGTTATTTTATCCTATCAAACTTGTATCCCCCCCATAAAACATGTAAAAACATTTAAAAAGGTTAATTCAGGGGTATGAACTCACCTGATGTAAGTGGATCCGACGAAGCTGCCGGTTGGGTGCTCGGTGTCAAGTAAAGGCTTGAACACACTTAGTGACCTATTAACATATGATAACATATGTTTACATACAATTAGTACATATAATACCAATTAGACAAGTATACGCATCCTAAAGTGCGAAAAACACTTTGATTAAGTGCTTGGAGTGTCCCGGGTAACATCTAAGGGTGTGTATGGCTCGGATAAGGAGTTTACTCTCCTAAAACTCACTTTATGTGAGTTCACGGTTGGGAGGCCACATCCCCCATGAGTTTACGGCCGTAAACTCATGGGAGGAGTGTTTTTGATATCTTTCAAGTCTCATATGGATTTAGAAGTGGTTATAGGGAATTATACAAGGCCAAAGGGGTGTCTAAGGGTCCAAGAGCTTACTCCCTTGGAGTTCACGGCCCAAAGGCCACTCCTTGGGAGTTTACGGCCGTAAGCCCCATGGCTTAGGCCGTGAACTCTTGTGCACCCTCCAATCTTTGATTTTAAGGTCCTTGTTTCAACCTCAACAATTTCTAGTGAAGGTATAGGGCCATTTAGGGGACTTAAACTCTCATTTGACATGGTTTGTGGGAGTTTACGGTCTAAGCATATGCTTGGGCCGTAAAATCTAGTTTTCCCCTCAAATGATGATGTTTAATTGTTCCAAACTCGAAATGGAAATTCCCTAAGTCATATCTCAAGCTTAAACATGATTTGGAAGTGTGTTTGGGCATTTTTGCATGGTTAGAGGGTGTTTACGGCCTAAGCATGTTCTTGGGATTAAACCCTCTTTTATGCTCTAAAAATTGTTGTTTTGAGGTTCAAACACTTCTAGGCTTAATCCTAAATTAGTTTCCAACCTGAAGGAGGAGTTTTAGGGCAAGTTTGGCATCATTTTAGGGGTTTACGGCCCTAGAGTGTTCTTGGGCCGTAAACTCCTTACTCCTTGCCTTCTTGGACGATTTTTGAGTTATAATGACATGCAATGGGTTGTAAAACAAGCTAGGGTGCAAGAACTTACGATTTGGAGGCGGAAACTCGCGGATTTGAGTTGAAAACGAGCTTGAGAGAGAGAGTAGAGGGAGGAAATGGGTTTAGGGTGGTAAAAGCTTCAAATGGAGTACCCAACTCCCTATATATATATATATATATATATATATATATATATATATATATATATATATATACCTTGGGTGTTGCACCCGATATACGACTACCCGATACTAAAGTTTACCGAGGTTTAAGCTTTTTACCCGGTTAAATGGTCGTAATAAAAATTAACTTTTTCCAACTAAATGGAAATGTAATTTACATGTTTTTATTTATTTTATCACGACGATAACGACATAAAACATATAAATAAATAAGACATTTATTTATTTGACGACCTTAAATTAACGGAACTTTTATAAAATGGAATATTCCGTTAACGAAAACGGGGTAATATAACGGAATAAACTTTGGGTTGTCACATCATCCCCCGTTAGAGGGAATTTTGTCCCGCAATTCAGGTTTAGGCTAGGAAGTAGGTATGAATGACCGAGTAGAGGCAGGAGGGTACTTCCTATTTGGTTTGTCCTCGCACTCCCAAGTGATCTCTGGCCTGTGATTGTCATTCTAGCAAACCTTCACATACGGGATGCAGATTCCGCCTCGTGCAGTTAGCGATTTCCTACAGGTATGTCTACGAAGTTAGGGTTCTCAATGGTTTCTATCAAGATGAGTGGGATACAAAGTGTGACATCGAGCAAGCACTTGTCAAGTCTAAGAAGTGGATCGATCTGGGGTGAAGCTTGTGGAATATCCGAAAGTAGTAGCGGTCTGACGAGGGTTGGACCAAATCTCCGTAAGGAGTCTCGGATGGTCCTCAGCTCTCGGAAGGCTAGAGTTTTTCAGTACTTAGAATACAGTGTACTTCTATGGCAAGATCACTACTGGCGTGATCGCCATTCCGAATTTCTAAACGTTCACTCTCATACTGGAAGTGTAGTCCTTCAAGTTGGTTCTTAGGAAGTTCAGGTTGTCTTTAGTTTCGTGTTTCCTGACAATTGGCTTTTAGAGACTTTCTAGATCATCGGATGGGTTGCGTGTCTACCGTATCTTTTTGCTATAGAGGGGCTATCTCAGTCTTGTGCAAAACGAACCTGCACTAACGAATCTTGAGATTTTCCTAACGGAAACCCTCAGGGTCGGGGATATAGGGTTTCACCAGACGAGTGTTGGACTATCTCAGGAGGTGGTTCTACTATTTCTACGTGAGATAGTATTTGTGGAACACCTGATAGTCCAATGAATCTTGTATGACATGCCCTAATTTCCAAGGCGTTAGTTTATTCTAGTGCGGAAAGCGCGTGCTCCTCTATAACCCATCGACTAACACCTAGACTGGTGTCAAGTCTATAATCTCTTCGGGATCTGTGTTATAAGGCTTAACGCAACCTACTCTCGCACTTTATTCTAGTATTCTTGGCTGCGGAGGTTATCCTGTGGTTCTCGGTACCCTAGTGTTCACTTCGGAGAATGAAGTCTATCGTCTAAAGGGCGACGGTGATTTCCTCCACGCAAGGGGGCGGAGGGTCCTAGGCACTACTTGTTGGTAACGGGGTGGACGAAGTGCCTTAGTAGTGTGAACATCTTCTGCAACTACTCTTCCAAAGGTTCTGAGTTGCCTCGATCTAGGCCAAATCTAGTGAGTATAGGGTTCCATCACTCGGAACTTTAATCTCCTCATCCACTCTTTTCAGAGTTTAACATCATTGCAGCTTTCGGAATTCTGGGATATCCACTGAGATTCTTAATTCTTGGGATTAAGCGTGAATGGATGGTCGTAGTCAATGTCCTTGACTCTTACAACTCAGATTCCTTTATCAAATGAGGGTGTTAGCTACTATGTTGGCTTAACCGGGATGACAACAATTTTCGGATTTGTAGTCTTTATAGTAGCTCAACCCGCAGGGGTTCTCTTGACTCCAGCTCCTATTCTATGGAACAGGATGAAGGGTCTTACTATGAGGTTCGTGGTAGGGCTCATACTCGGCTTAACCACTAATACTTAGTGTATGCAAGCTGTATATAATTGAGGTCGGTAGGATGTTCAGTTGTGCGACTCCACCCAAACCCACAACCCATGGAGGAACAGGGAGTAGGGAGGAAGCACACATATTAAATCTTTTTTATCTCAATTATATACCACCCATATGCATATACTCAGTTACAATGGTCAGTCCCATGAGTTCTATCCTCTTGATTCACGAACCTGGTTGCGAGGTGCGAAGGGTCTTTCTGGGTTTCTACTGAGTATGCTTCGGGTGGTTATCGTCTTCTAGAATATCTGTAGTGTCTTCGCTTCGGTTTCTATCCGTCTAAGGAGGGTTGGGTAACAGCGCGCGGTACTTTCTCATGGGTAGTTCGGAAGGTTTGAAATAAGAGTGACGACTGGCGGATCGCATTAGTCTTTATTATTTTTATTTTGTTTAGGTTCGGAAGAACCTTAATTTGTTGAATGGCTATGGAGAAAGTTCTTTTTACACAGCACTAAGGATTTACACATGGTTGCACGAAGTCAAACCATGATCGATAGAGGCGTCGAAGTTGTCAAACATCGACATGACATAGAATGAGGATCGATAGGGCCATGTGCCGAACAGGCACACAAGTTCTAGGCGTCTTGGCTTTCGTCCCATGTATCACTGTCGCGGATACTTGGACCGATAGAGTCGACGCGGAACTATAGAGAGTCCTAAGTGTTTCGGAGTAGAGTACCTTTTTATGAATGGATTCTGACGAGGCATTTCTATAACCGCCTCACATATACTAGTCATGTATAATTAAGGTGGGGACGACTGTTGACTGAGCGACCCCGCCTTAAATCCACAACCAAACGAGGAACAGGAAATGAGGCGGCCTTCACTCACTCTAGGTCTATCCATCTCAATCATACATGGCTGTAACGTATATATTTAGCCATTATAGCTTTACCTGATGAATTTTAAATTTTATAACAGTGCTGCGCCTTTCGCCTTAATGGAAAATAATTACACTTAGAATTAGCCTTTTTATGTTCTCGGTTAGTTATCTGAATTTGAGAGATGTACTTAAAATTCTATCGGGTTCCTGGATGCTTCTCCCGAAGCAGTAGAGTCAAACTCCTCCTGAGTCCTTGTTGTTTCCTTCAATTTGGATAGCTCTTCTTGAAGTGTCCATCCTTACCACATAGGTGGTAAACTGGGTTGTCTGCCACATTGGCGGTTGATGTAATAAACTCAACCGGAGTTCTGCAGACACGAGCAGCATGGCCCTTCATATGGCACCTAGCACCATAGAGCTCCCGGCGTACACCATGATGATGGTAGCTACACTTGCTGCAGTGGGGAAAGTTTCCTATGTATGGTCTCCTAGGTGTAGGGATGGAAGGGTTGGCAGGGAATTTGAGCATCTCAGCTCGTTGCCCTTCGGAAGGTCCTTGAGCCGACGTACTTCCCTCCTCGATCTTGATCTTCCTCTTCAGTGGATTTGAGTGAGGTTCTTGGGTGGCTGGGTATATAGAGGTTGGTTGCTGCTGTCCATTACTAGGATCGGAGTTTCCGATAGGGCTCTTGCTAACATTGGCGTTGTTAGCATTCAGTTGAGCCATGACAGCTGCTACGGCTGCCGAGACTGCAGTCTGGAAGGTAGCTTCATCGAGTAGGAGAGTAGGTTTCTTGCTAGTGGATTGGTTACGCTTGCTCGGAGGCATGGCTTTTCCTTATACGGAAAGGAACTCAAGCGGATGAGAGATGATGGTTAGCCCTGGACATATCTATCCTTACTATGTTAGGCCTAAATTTTTCCCGTGCTCCGGGTATTGGTTGTCTGAGTGTCGACCTACATCCCTATGATGTAGTCCTGGTATGCAAGGTAGGAGTGTGAGTATCAGAAAGGCCATAAGATGTGAGTCGTTCCTACTAAGTTACCTTTATACTGGGAAAGGTTTCACTCTCCGGCTTGGAAAGATTTGAGAACAGTTCGGAACGAAGACCGCGGGAAGAAAAGCTCATGAAGACTTATGGCTAAACAACCTCAATAGAGGTGTGGGGATCCGCTCTAAGCGTATTACTTGCAACGGGAAAAAGGCGATTTACCTAACACATAGCGTGAGTAGTGTAGCCACTAACTTACTAAATTGTATTATTTTATGGTTGTATTAGCGTGATGAACATGAGGAAAAGACTCTTCTCGGGTTCCATGTACTGGTTCCCTCTGTCTACCTCGTATCTTGACTGGGACCAGCGTTGGTTTCTTTCGGGTAGTTACCTAGGTTTCTCTTCTCCTATAGACATATTGAATTTCTACTCCGCCTTACTTCTGAATCTGACTATGGGTGTCATCACTTCATGATGGATGACTGGAAATCTCGGAAGTTTAGGCGAATTTCTTCACCACTGTCCCTAAAAGATATAGGCACTTGGTGAATTCAATAGTCTCGGCCTAGCTCATTTATTTCCGAACCGGAAATCTTCTCAATGAACCTCTTCTGGGTCTGAATCAACTCTTCTGTCAAGAACTGAAGTGGATAGGATTTTCTACAGGGTTCGTGCGAGAATGGAAATGTCTAAAGAATCCTAAGAGATTATTAACGTTTCACTGGATGATCCATATCGAGTCCTGCTACGATTACACAGGGTATACAAATCATATATAGCTTAGACCCGATAGGCCTTTGAATACGTGATACTACTCGATATCCACATCCCAACGAGGAAAAGGAAGTAGAGCGAAACCACACATTCTTAGTCTATGGGATCCTTATTATATATAACCTTGTGAGTATACTCTCTGTAATTGTAGGTATATCAATAAGGGTCTTTTTAGTTCTTCACACAAGGTTGTCTATGGATCCTAAAATTCCCCTATGGTATTTTAATTTCTTGTTTGTTTCTTAACTTCTAAATATGATTCTGGGATTAATGTGAGTCTTTTTGTATTCCAAAATACTCCCATAGTGTTTTAAACTTTATGTTTGGCTCTAGCATTCCTAGTTGGTAAGTTTCAGACCTGTTGCAACACCACTATCACTCCCAAGCACACGTTCATCGCATCTCGAATAAATGTAGTTGATCAGGTTACATTTATTCCACCTTACGATTACATAACTGCCCAGGTTTGACGGTAATGCTCAATATCCGAAGACTTTTATTCTTGTTCTTCTTGTGATACTTGTGTTGAGTGTTTAGATTCTGGATGTCCTTATACTTTGGTAAAATATGGTTATATTTTAAAGTATAATTCTTGGTCAGAGTGTTTTATCCCTACGTATTTATAGGCTATATATCTTTTATGAATTGATATACTTAGCTCACTATAAACAATGCTCTGATACCAATCTGTCACACCCCGAAACCGGAACGGCGGAAACGTTCTGGGGTGGATGACGTCATGTCAAGTATCACAACATATGCAGTATAGTAATCAAAGTACAACAACCATTGCATTAGTAGTAATAGTTTTACATGGTTTACATTACATTACATCATCAAAGTAATACAAGTAATAATATGGGTGCAGCTTGGTACTAAACTGTCTTCTTCAAAAGCTCCGAGGATGTACTTGTCTATTGCTGACCTAAGAATACAAGTTATTTTGAAAGCAAGTATCAACATTTTTATAAATGTTGGTGAGTTCATAAGTATTTAGTGTCATTTTATCCAAATAACTTTATATAAGTAGTAGTAGTTTAGAATCAAGGGTGCATTATAGTCCTTTCCAGAAAATCCTATATTTTCTTAAATAAAAGTAGTCTTCTACCAAGAACCGTCAGAGTTATGTTGTAAAAATTAGTTTTCCCTTAAACACTATCATTATCAAAATACGGGATTTGATTTTAAAGAAAGTAGGAGAATATTAGGGAAAATAACATATGCCTCAGCAGTGAAGACTGCTGACTAAGGCAAAAGGAATCATAGACTCCAGGAGAGTATCGAATGAACGACACGCCTGGCTTAGTCTAACAAAAGGAGACACAGACCCCAGACTGTATTAAATGAAAGATACAGCTAGCAAGGTCTAAAACAATGAATACAAACCCTAGACAGCATCAAATGAAAGATACAGCTAACATGGTCTAAAACAATGAATACAATGTTAAAACCCGTTACCTTAAGGCCATGAATTATAAGGTAACCCCGAGATACTCGTAACCATACTGATAGACACTAGAGAACTTGACGCCCTGCAAGCGTCGGTGTAAGTATGACATTTGTCACCCCTTGGCTTGGTAGGTCGTGGACTGTAGCTAGCAGTCAGGGTGCGGCGGTGTCAATCCCGTATAGATCTATACACACAATGCCCGCTCTCCCTACAAGAGACTCTGGTTACCAACTTGACAACGGAGAAGGCCGTGTACTGAAGATGTATCTCGTATAGTGAGATCTGATGTAAAATACTGGACTAATGATAGAGACTCACAACTGAACTGGCTAATGCAGACCTATATGTCTATGCTTGAATACATAATATATAACTAATGATCAAATGACCTTCAGACGGATATCCGATCCCACGAGACCACATCTCAACGAAGAAAAGGAAATAGGGCGAACAAGTCTTCCTAAGTCCTTTAAACATTATTTATATATATCTATACAAGCACAGGCATACATTTAACCAATAGGAACATTTAGCGAAGTTGAAGTGTTTAACAAGTAGAAGCGTATCGTGAAGTAGAAGCGTATCGTGAAGTATAAGCGTATCGTGAAGTAGAAGCGTATCGTGAAGTATAAGCGTATCGTGAAGTATAAGCGTATCGTGAAGTATAAGTGTATCGTGAAGTAGGAGCATTAACAAGTATAAGTGAAGTAGAAGCATTAACAGGTATAAGTGAAGTAGAAGCGTTAACAAGTATAAGTGAAGCAGAAGCGTTAACAAGTATAAGCGTATCACGAAGTGAAAGCGTTATCAAGTAGGAGTTTAAACTAAGTAGAAGTGAAGTAGTTGTATCTTAACCAAGTAGGAGTATAAAAACATGGGAGAAAACTTTGATGAAAAACTTGGGAAAACCTTTATACCTGAGAAAATCACGTCTTGGTATTCTTTTATAAAATATGTTTGAAAACCTTTAGAAATTCTTTGGAAACCTTTCATAAACAAGTTTTGAATGAAACTTTGATAAAACATTTTGAGTAAAGAAATCCTTTGTTTAACATACTGCCGTAACAGGATCTGAAGTAAAACATACAGCGTGGGAAAACATTTGAGAAAAGCTTTGAACAAGTAAAGACGTTTTGGAAAACCATTTGCAATATCATACTCGGTAAAACAGTTGACAGTGTAATAAATCCTTGTGCATGCGGGTTATCAATCACATGTGATTGATATGATAACTGGCATGTTTAACTTGTATTCCCCCCCCCCCCCCCCCATAAAACATGTAAAAACATTTAAAATGGTTAATTCAGGGGTATGAACTCACCTGATGTAAGTGGATCCGACGAAGGTGCCGGTTGGGTGCTCGGTGTCAAGTAAAGACTTGAACACACTTAGTGACCTATTAACATATGATAAGATATGTTTACATACAATTAGTACATATAATACCAATTAGACAAGTATACGCATCCTAAAGTGCGGAAAACACTTTGATTAAGTGCTTGGAGTGTCCCGGGTAACATCTAAGGGTGTGTATGGCTCGGATAAGGAGTTTACTCTCCTAAAACTCACTTTATGTGAGTTCACGGTTGGGAGGCCATATCCCCCATGAGTTTACGGCCGTAAACTCATGGGAGGAGTGTTTTTGATATCTTTCAAGTCTCATATGGATTTAGAAGTGGTTATAGGGAATTATACAAGGCCAAAGGGGTGTCTAAGGGTCCAAGAGCTTACTCCCTTGGAGTTCACGGCCCAAAGGCCACTCCTTGGGAGTTTACGGCCGTAAGCCCCATGGATTAGGCCGTGAACTCTTGTGCACCCTCCAATCTTTGATTTTAAGGTCCTTGTTTCAACCTCAACAATTTCTAGTGAAGGTATAGGGCCATTTAGGGGACTTAAACTCTAATTTGACATGGTTTGGGGGAGTTTACGGTCTAAGCATATGCTTGGGCCGTAAACTCTAGTTTTCCCCTCAAATGATGATGTTTAATTGTTCCAAACTCGAAATGGAAATTCCCTAAGTCATATCTCAAGCTTAAACATGATTTGGAAGTGTGTTTGGGCATTTTTGCATGGTTAGAGGGTGTTTACGGCCTAAGCATGTGCTTGGGCCGTAAACCCTCTTTTATGCTCTAAAAATTGTTGTTTTGAGGTTCAAACACTTCTAGGATTAATCCTAAATTAGTTTCCAACCTTAAGGAGGAGTTTTAGGGCAAGTTTGGCATCATTTTAGGGGTTTAAACATGATTCGGAAGTGTGTTTGGGCATTTTTGCATGGTTAGAGGGTGTTTACGGCCTAAGCATGTGCTTGGGCCGTAAACCCTCTTTTATGCTCTAAACATTGTTGTTTTGAGGTTCAAACACTTCTAGGCTTAATCCTAAATTAGTTTCCAACCTTAAGGAGGAGTTTTAGGGCAAGTTTGGCATCATTTTAGGGGTTTACGGCCCTAGAGTGTTCTTGGGCCATAAAATCCTTATTCCTTGCCTTCTTGGACTATTTTTGAGTTATAATGACATGCAATGGGTTGTAAAACAAGCTAGGGTGCAAGAACTTACGATTTGGAGGCGGAAACTCGTGGATTTGAGTCGAAAACGAGCTTGAGAGAGAGAGAGTAGAGGGAGGAAATGGGTTTAGGGTGGTAAAAGCTTCAAATGGAGTACCCAACTCCCTATATATATACCTTGGGTGTTGCACCCGGTATATGACTACCCGATACTAAAGTTTACCGAGGTTTAAGCTTTTTACCCGGTTAAATGGTCGTAATAAAAATTAACTTTTTCCAACTAAATGGAAATGTAATTTACGTGTTTTTATTTATTTTATCACGACGATAACAACATAAAATATATATATAAATAAGACATTTATTTATTTGACGACCTTAAATTAACGGAACTTTTATAAAACGGAATATTCCGTTAACTGAAACGGGGTAATATAACGGAATAAACTTTGGGTTGTCACAGACTCGATTGTACACACCAGAGAAGGAGTTATGTTTTGAGGATCCTGGATTATTAAACAAACACTTATGGAGATGAATTTTGTAAATTAAATGAATGAGATTTTGTGAATGCGTTAAGAGAATTATATGAAATTAAAAACGAAAAATTTGTTTGGAAATTTACGGTGTTACAAGTTCGTATCAGAGCCTTGTTTTGAGGGATTCGGATGCACCTTCGGGTAAATCTGGACTCAAACTGAGGATTTGAGGAACATCTTTAAAAGAAACGATTTTCTAAAATGAGCAAGAGTTTCTAAGAGAAAAACGAGATGGATCAGTGTGTACAATCAGCCAGAGCCCGAACGGTGATTTCCCAAAATACGCTTACTTTTGTGTTAAGAGATATTTATGAGATATCATGCATGCTAGAGATAGTTTAGGTATTTCATAATTTAGGACTAGAGTGGCCTGATTTGTGATGCCTTAGCCTAAGAATTGTTTCTAGGTATTTCTTTCGTTTGTCTCATTAGGTCCTATATGGATGAAATGACTAAATGGTTATCTTTCAACCAAAAAGGTTCGCATGACACATAGCCACACTCAAGTATTGGAGAAAAGAATGTACAGAAAATAATATATATGTTTGCTATCAAATATCCAACAAATATAAAAATAATGTAGGTAAAAAAACTTATGGTATGTTATACAGGTACAACATAAGCTTTGATTTTCCTTTACATCAGAAAGTAAACAAAAAGATTGTGAAACAATTTCCAGATTTAAAACACTACCCCTTCAAAAAAAATTATTGTTTTTATTTATCTGTAATACAATTAGTCAAATAATTAAAAATTAATTCATAATTTTTCTGTGTAGATATTTTCAAGTAAAAGAGATGTAGAAGTTTTTAAAAGTAGTAAGAGGGAGACAACAATAGTTATGGTAGTATTTTCCCATAATAGCATTCTACTTTTCAGTTATTTCTTGCTTTCAAAACCTAGAAAGAGCTCCCATATGAATCCTGAACCCTGATTTTATTTATTTATCTATGTTTTTGTGATTCGCAGCTGACATTGGATTTTGATTCGGAGACAATTGGGTTGAAATAGAATGTTACTATCTTTAACTTTGTTTCTATTTATATTTTGATACTTTTAGATATGTATGTCTGTATGTGTGTCTGTTTTGCACTGAGTCTGTAATTAGATTAACCCCTTGGTTTTTGTTCCAAAGTGTGCATCTCTATTTCAATAGAACACCTTCCACCCCACGCAAGGCGTGGGGAACTTTTCTAGTTAATATTAAGATTATTAGTTTATTTATTAAATCCTTTAATACTTCATTTATTATTTTTAATTCATTAGTTAAAAACTAACTAATTTACTAATTTCTTTATTTATTCTTTGAAAATAAGTTATATATTTTATTTTGGTTCCGGGTTGATTTTCATTGAAACTAACATTCGACACCAATTGATGATGGGTATTGCAATGGTCTTGCATTTTCAAATCTACTTTTCATTGATTAAAAAACTTGAGGGTAAAATACGATTATTATCTTTTTTTTTTGAAATACTTCTAAATTATTGATCATATTTTATATGTTTTATAACATTTTTAATAATTGTAACATTATACATAACTTTTTATTTAATAGACACTTTATATATTAAATAATTATTATTTATTATTTTCATATATAGATGATAGAATATACCATGGATTCCACTTCCGCTAAAGAACGACGAAAATTAAGGAAATTATATTTGGATAATAGACGATGTAAAAAATGTCTACCATATCAGACGGTCGTACTTCATCTAGAGGTAATTATTTCGTATGTTAATTTTTTTTTATATAATTACTATGTTGTTTATTAAATAATTTAAACATTTCATATCTATATAATTAATTAATATTAATGATATTTTTCATTATTAACTATATTTCAAATTATATGTAGTTAATGTCTTCGATCATCGTCAACATTTAAACACCAACTATGATAAAATTTCTCATTATCATTGCTCAAGCTTCCAATCTCTTTCAAAGATCAATTATATGACTCCCTTGTCCAATATATCAATTATTATTATACATTGAGTATTATTTTACATTAGAATAACTACATGATTAAAAAGTTACATATTGTTTTCAGCTTTATCTAGCAATCCTTATAATGGTCGAACACCCTCATCCAACCAATTTTCTCCAGGAGTGCACAACTTAAAAAGAAAGTCTACACATATATCTCCTATACATATATCCGACCTAACAACATATGATCATATTAATGGTCCACATATTATTCAATCCATACATGCAGGTATATCAAAAACCAATCAAAATATATACAAACATAAGTTACAAACTTAGTTTATAAATTATATTTTAATTAAACTTTATTTCTATTATACATTGAAAGCAAAGAATGATTACAACTGTTAATTTTAGATAATGATGATAGACTTACAAATAAAACTTCTAATGTTGTTTATAAAGAAGTTTTTAGAAATTTGTAAATTGTTTGTAAATTATTAGTTCTCGTAACATGTTTTATTATTAATGTTAACAAGACTTTGTTAATTTTTCTTTTATAATTCCTTATTTTTTTATAATATATCTTTATTTTAAAAACTAATTTTTCTTAATTTTCTTAACATCAAAGTTATGTTACTTTTTATAATTTATTTTATTTTTTGTCTATACAATAATTATAAAATCAACAACCGTAGTTTCCACGAGTTATAAACTAATATATAATATTTTAAAATAGGATACAAAAAATGCGGTCCACCAATTTTAATGAAATCCACTCCTAAACGGCGATTCAGATTAATCGGTTTTCAATGAACCTTTTTTTTCCTCAAACCAGTTCAGCGATTTTCAGTTTAGGAAAAAAAACCTAATTACAATGTTTATTTGGAACTTTGGATTAGAACTTTGAGTATAGGGTAGGGATAGATTGAAATGGTACTAAACTATAATGGACATATGAATTATATATGAATTGTGAAGTAAAATTGGCTTGGTCTTTTATCTCATCCATTATATGTTAATCAAATACTACATGGATCGTGACATATACTACATGGATCGTGAAATATGCGCCCAACCCTACCAAGCCGAAGCCCACTTATACACCCATTGATGATTGATGGATCATGGGTCTCCTTTCCACTTTTTTTTTTATTTTTTTTTTATTTTTTTTTATTTTTTTTTTTAAGCGGAAACCTACTCGCAATATTTCAGCAAACACCTCGGATTTGAACTCTTTTCAGCGAAAAATTCCCCACATGTAAGTCCTAATTCTACATTGGAGCTGTATATAGACGGTTTCGGTTTCAGACCGTTGGTCAGTCTAAAAAAGTTTCAGTTTTTTTGAGTCGGTTTGGAAATGGTTTGGTCTCGCGGTCTTTCTACGATTCTTTTTCGGTTTGGTTTCAAGGGTTTTTGGTTCGATTTCAATAAAAAAATTGTATCATTAACAAAAAAATGATATTTTTATAATTTTTTAACTTATCTCATAGTTTTGTATCGGTCTCAGAACATGTCTTATTTAGGACCGATCTCAGAGGGGTCAGGTGTTTTGTTCGATCTGTCGTGGACGGTCACTTGCCGTTATTTTCTCGGTCCAGTCTATTTTAGGGCCGGTTGTTTTTCGTCCGGTCTCGGTTTTTTTTCCGGGTCCGGTCTGAGACCGATCTTTTTGTGTAGCTCTATTCTACACACGGAAGAAATTCAAAGTGCAAAGTTTAGGGTACGTTCAACATGCAACTTTTGAGGGTTTCTAATTTTTAACTTTTAGTAAAAAGCTCGAAAAACTTTATTCGATGACATCAACTTCTAGCTATTAGCTTAAATAACAAGCTTCAAATCCAAAAATTATTTCAGTTAACGTTTAACAAAGAGTTCTTTTATATTTTCGTAATCATAATTACATATTTTTTTTAAAACATTATGTTTTACTAAAATGTCTTTTTATATAACTTTATATGTTTTAAAAGCTTCCAACTACTTTTGCCAAACACTCATATACAAATAAAAGCTACAACTACTACTTAGTAGCGCTGCCACTTAGTAGTTATCAACTAATAGTTTCTAGCAATCATCAACTAGTTTTACCGAACACCCCTAAATAATTACAACTTAACTTCAAAACTTTATTACCTTAACAAAATCATGAGAATTTTTTTTTTAATTATAACAATCTTGTTTTTCGGTTATCCGACCATGTTGGTGTACAATATATAATAAAAGAAACAAAATTTAGTAGGTTGAAGGATATGGTGTCACCGCAACATACGGTAAGTTGACGAGTTGAAAAATACCAACGGTGATGCACCAAGAACACAACCTTCCCCCCCTTTTCACTACAATATCAAATTAATTATGGTTCACTTCCACATCTCCTCTCTTTCTATTTCAAGGAACCACTATTTCAAGAAACTAGTGGTTCGGTGCATCATATATGAGACTAATATCATAAAAACCACTATATTTTGTGAATTTTGCATGTTTAACCTTCCAATTTTAATTTTTACTAAAAAGCTACTCATTTTAAGATAAAAAGTTGTATCACGACAATTATGATCTGTATATGCCGGCTCAAATAAGTAATATTCCCATTTTTGTTCTAAACGACCAACCATATTTTCAAAAAAATCCATCACGACCACTATTTTTTTTTTTTTTTTTAAATTTTATGATTTTTAATCGAAAAGTTTAATACTTCATCCATCTCATATTTATTATCCACTTTTGACTTTTGAAGTTTTTATTGTTCAGTTTTGACCTTAAATATTTTTGTTTTTGATATATAATACTTGATGCAACATATATGAAAGGGTTGTATTTTAAATGTCTTTTCATTGTTATAAGTTTCATCAAGTAATTTGTAACACAAATAAAAATATTTAAGGCCAAAGCTGAAGAATAAAGATTTTAAAAGTCAAAAATTAACAAAAATATGGGATAGAGGTAGTATATCAGAATTTGTTATATTTTATTCTCTATAAATATATATCCATAGAGATAAAAAAGAGCAATTACCAAATGTACGTTGTATTCCGACACTTTGAAGAAAAACGGAATTTCATTAAGTTAGAAGTTGACTATGGTTAATCAACTAGTTGACATGTACATATAATCAGTTCACCCTGATTTTGATATGAACAACCTTGAAATGTTCATGAAGAAGTTACACGACATGTTAAGGTCTCCATTTTCGTACTAACATGACCAATCATAGAATCTGTAACTTCAAATGCTCCTGTAATCACTATCATGAATAGACGTATTAAGGAGAAGAAAGCATGTTGTCGATAGGTTAAAAGGTGATTAGTGTTGGTATCCCTAATCTTGCCCTAAATGCCAAAGAAAATAAGAAGGCTTATTCTGTGGCATGTTCTGATAGGCTATTAATTTAAAAAACAAGAGAAAGACCAATAAAAGATAAACGCCCAATATATTTGAAGGAGTGTAAAAGATTAAAATATGGAGAAGATAATTTGATCATAGACTACGAGCCCATGCTACTATCTATAGTATCAAAAGACAACCCGTTCCCAAATGTTTAGACTACAATCAAATATATGAATTTATGATACCATTGGAGTATTATTTCTAATTCTTTGAGTATTTTACTACGGATTAAGTACTGATATTTGTAAGAATATGTAGTGACCAAAATGAAGCAAGAAAAATGAAACATGGAGAAGATAACTTGATCATAAATATTGAACCCTTACTATTTATAAGATCAAAAGATAACACTTTCTCCCAAAATGTTTGGTCTATAGTCTTATGATTCAAATTGTTTATATAATGTTTCGTGAGATTGTCCTACTTATTTGTATGTTTAACATATTAAAAGAAAGTCATGAAATATGTGAAACTAGTATATTAACAATAATTCATAGCTTATTAAATATTTGAATAAAATTTATTATTGTGAAATCTTCTTCTTGCATTACAATATATGTAGTTAGATAGGATTTTTGAATTCATCTACCCACAAGTCTTATGATAAATGCATGGTGTGCATAAAATACTATAATAAAATAAACTTAATTCAAACTAGAAATCTAGTATTAAATTTATAAACCCTAACAAACTAAACTGACTATTAGTACTAGGAAATGTACCTGATCAAATATAGTATTATTTGAAGTAAGGCTGTCGAACTCAAGCGAATCGGACAAAATAAAATAATAAAACAAAATAATTATGAAATAAGAAAGATACTATTAATTTAAAAGATACTTTTGAATATATTTTTGAATCACTATAGAAATAAGGTCAATTCATATTAAGTGCAATGAAAATTTGATAGATATTCACTAATTCTAAGTTGATTAACTCAATTCGAATATCACTAATCATATGACTCTAAGTTATCTACCAACAAGGATATCTTTCCTAGATTCAGTCTATCCGTTCATATTATGTAATGACTTAATAGGTATTATTAGTCCTAGGGTTAGTGGAAACCTTTAAAATTGTGCAATTTTTTTGGATCAATCAAAAAATTAATCTCAATTCTATTATGTTTAACCTTAGGTATCACTCCACTAGTCACAAATTCCTACTCCCTTGAGTAAGTTTTCCAACTTGGACAAGTTAATAAACAATGTGATTCAAGACATATAATCTGAACCTAATCATTAATCATGCACTTAGGTACATTAACATGAAAAAACAATTATCAATACTTATGGATTTTTTTTGTCAAACATTAACATAATAAATTAAATAACTCTCAATGCCAAATATCAATTAATCAAACTAACTAGGTTTTCATAAATATCAAATAATCATAAAGGGTTTAATCCAAAATATCAACAAGAACATAAAGAATATGAAATAGCTTACTAATTATAGATAGAAAAGTAAACTAGATGATAACCTAATGATTTCTTCTCTTGATCTTCATATTTCTACATCTATATCAACATGTCGGTTTTTTAGCCTTCGAGACGTCCTTCGATATTTACCACCCCTCTATGGTTTTTGGAACTTACCCTACTGATGTATCACATATGTTGGAAGAATTTGAGGTTCTATATATAGTTTTTCAGTACCAACTTATTCGCAGCGTGGGAAACATTTCTTGACGAGATTTAAATTTGGAAAACATATTTAGAATCTTTAGTTTTATTGTTTTGACTCCAAGGCCGATTTTGGACAATATAGAAGTCGCATTAGTAAAAGGCCCTCACACATGAGTTATAGGGAATTTTGTCTATTTTTCAGAACATATTTAAGTTCATTAATTGGGCTTCCGAGTAGAAAGATGTGGCCTGAACACTGAAAAGGGGTCCATTATTCTAATTATAATTTATGAAACCTTTTTCCTGTTTTGCTCAAACTCATCAATTTAGCTCCATTTTAGCCTATATTCGTTTCTTCTCATCAACATGGGCTTTTTACCTACAAAATATAAATCTAAATGAATTAAGCACCTTTTGTCCTATTTTAATTGTAAAATTTTCCATAAAATGTCTATAAAAGCTTGTATATTTTAACACATATCAAAATACCCTCACACTTGGATTTTTCTTGTCTACAAGCAAAATATAGAATAACTTGTAACGACCCAATTTTCACGACCAAAAATTTTGTTTTAAAACATAACTTTAGAAAATATTAATAACTAAAAACATTGTTTGATCAAACCATAACACAAAGTGAACCATGTCTAAAAGCCAATTCATACACCCAATCAAAATATCAGAGTACAAATCCCAGTGAAGCTCGTAAATGCGGAAACCGGAGAGAGTGTGTGTGTGACATGTTGCTACCGCGTCGGCTCCTTTCCCCTAGCTGAGGAGGTACCTGAAACCAAAACTGAAAACCGTAAGCACAAAGCTTAGTGAGTTCCCCCATCGTACCACATACCATACAACACGTAACATACATACTGCCAGGCTATTCTGGGGTGCCTGACTACCCGGTACGGCCGTTCTGGGGTGCCGTCCTACCCGTGTCAAGCCATTCTGGGGTGCTAACTACCCATGTCAAGCCATTCTGGGGTGCTGACTACCCGTGTCAAGCCATTCTAGGGTGCTGACTACCCGTGTCAAGCCATTCTGGGGTGCTGACTACCCGTCGGTCCTAACAACCGACCCTCGGGGACTATTCCACCCCTACTGCTATATCACATATATCATAACATAAACATACTATCAGACATATCTGGGGTGCCTGAACTACCCTTCGGTCCTAACATCCGAACACATGGACTGGTCCCTTCATACTACCTCTATCGCATATAACATAACAAGCCAGCATGCAAACATATCATCACATACTGTCAGACGTATCTGGGGTGTCTGACTACCCTTCGGTCCTAACAACCGAACTCGACTACTATCACATACAACATATCATGCTAGCATATAACATATCAGGTAGTAGCAAACCTAGATGATATCACAAAGACAATCATCTATCATACGTCTCCTAGTGGTGGGTCGGCATTGTGGCCTTAGACCCACCGCTACTGGAAGGTAACTTACCTCGAAGTAGCTGCTGATCTGATCGGGAACTGACTGCCTACTGCTGCTGCTGCTGCTCCGGAAATCCTCCGGTTGCAATTCCCACAACATACTCAATCAAACACTGCTCACTGACCTTTGGGTAAAATGACCATTTTACCCCTGACCATGCCCTAAGTCAAAGTCAGAGTCAACTTTCAGTTGACCCGACTCGCCGAGTTGGCTTTCCAACTCGCCGAGTCACCACCCAAACGATTGTCCTGGATTCTGTTCCTACTCGTCGAGTTAGGCGACGACTCGACGAGTTCTCCTTCTAAACTGATATTCAAGTCCTTCATCATACTCGCCGAGTTGTATGAACAACTCGTCGAGTTCATCTTCATCCCATGAACACTTATGCTGCGACTCACCGAGTTGTATGAACAACTCGCCGAGTCTGTTCTTGATCTAAGGAGATTGCCTTGAACTCGCCGAGTCAGGGCATTGACTCGCCGAGTACCTCCATAGATGAGTTCAACTTCCGACTCACTGAGTCACACCCTGTGACTCACTGCTCACTCGACACTTCGAAAAGGGGACAAACTCGGAGACTCGCGAACAGACTCGCCGAGTCACATGAACGACTCGCCGAGTCGTTTCCATGCACCCACTAAATACACAGATTTGCTCGATTCCAGTCCATGCCATTCACAGATCTGGACTTCTAGGACACGAATCACACGTAAAGTTTCCAACTTTACGTGTGGATATTCACCAATATGGATTTTAGGGCTCAAAATGCCTCAAAAGGGTAGATCTAGGGTGAACAAGCAACATGGGGCCATAAAGCTAACAGATCTGAGCTCCTGGAGCTCAATCTTGCCTAGATCTAGAGGCCAATCGACTTATTACAAACCCTCAAGCATTCACAATCTTGGAAATGGCTCAAAAAGGACTTTTATGGAGCTATAAGCTTAAAAACAGAGGGGAAACGAGCTATACCTCAGGGGAAACGTTGGAATGACACAGAGATGCTTGGCCTCCTTCTCCTCTTCTTGATTCCTTCTTCTTTTCCTTCAAAGAAACTTCAATACACCACAAAACACTTCAAACTCACAAGAAAGCAAGACTAGAGAGAGATACAGGGCTCTGAGGGTGAATGGGGGCTGGCTTGGGGCAGTTAAGTCGTTTAAATAGGGTGCAAACCCCTGAAACTTAGGGTTTCATCCAACAGCTGTGACTCGCCGAGTCCAGGATATGGACTCGCCGAGTCTACAACTTAAACTTGTCCCGGGTCCCGCATCCACTCGGCGAGTCGGACCTATGACTCGCCGAGTCCAAGGCTAAAAGAAGGGAAATACTTAATTAAGATTTACGTACCAGGAACCGGGTGCTACATAACTTAAGTTAGATTTTTATTTTTCATTACATAAGATAACCCTATTCTAAACCCACCAATTTCATTCAACTTCAATACGCATATCTATGTCTAAATCTTAATAACTTTTCCGGGTTTAAATACTAACAATCTTCATAAATGCTTACTACTTAGTATGAACTTTAGTAACTGATACATCCTTTCGAATATACCCTTGTAATAAAGACATTCAATTTCACACCTTCTACATTTTATTGGTACATATCTTTCTTGATACGTATATATTTTGCATATCGTCAAAATTTACTAGCTTTAGCTCATGACTTTCTATGGGCGATTTTTTTGATACATGTTATTGCTCCTTCCAAATGCCATTAAAAGAAGTCCATGACCTTCTACGGAAGATACATATATATATATATATATATATATATATATATATATATATATATATATATATATATATATATATATATAATTATCATTATATACTTATAAAGCTAGCATTTTTTCTTGAATCTCATGCATTTGAAACCCCCATTCATTTTTCCTTTAACCACATTCATTTGAAACTCCCATGACTTTTCAATTTCTTTCTAATAATGATTATAAGTTGGTTAATAAGCTTAAATAAATATGAAACCTAAAGTGTATTCATATATAAACTAAATTTCAATATTAAAAGAATATATTATCTTCTATTTATAAAGTTATGTTTTTAACATTTAACATATTATACTTAATTTATTAGGTATAATATGTTGTTGTATGTAAACCATTATCATTTTAAAGCTACAACTTTTGAACAATTTGTGTAAAACACTTAAATTGTTATTTTAAATATAACCGTACAAGATCAACTTAAATATAAATTTTAGTTAAACTTAAGTAACCTAAAGAATATTTTGTAAATAGTAAAAAGTGATAAATTGTAGTGTTTTTCTAATAATGATTATAAGTTGGTTAATAAGGTTAAATTAGTATCAAACCTAAAGTGTAATCATAAATAAACTAAATTTCAATATTAAAATAATATTTTTACTTCTACTTAGAAAGTTTTTTCTTTAACTTTTAACATATTATACTTAATTTATTGGGTTTAATATGTTGCTGTATTTAAACCATTCTCAATTTAAAGCTATAATTTTTGAACAATTTGGACAAAATACTTAAATTGTTAATTTAAATATAACATTATAAAGTCAGCTTCAATATAAATTTCAGTTTTACTTAAAACTCAAAGAATATTTTGTGAATAGTTAAAAATGAAAAATTGTAGTGCTAAATACAAAAACTAAAATGTAGTATCAATTTAACTAAAATATTTCTTAAAGATATTCTTATAATCTTTAAAAGTTTTCAAATAAGTAGCTTAAAATAACTTACAATAACAATAGTTAAAAATAACTCTATATAAATGATTATATTGTTACCTTTAAAATAAAAAAAAATTGTTTGATTTTTAAATAATTACAATGATAGAAATTAAAATGTTAAGCAAATAAATTTAAAAAAAAAATTAATTAACAATAACAAAAACTATAAATAACATTAAACCATATATTATATTTAATTTTATTCATGAATAACCCACAAGTAGAGGCCATTCCAAAGATTGAGATTATGCGGTTTTAATAGATGTATATATTATCATATAATTGAAATTAATCAATATATTATATCAACTTAGTATACGAATTATTATATCAAATTTAATAACCACATTATTGTTATATTTAAAAAAAACATATTGGTAAATATTTCAGCTATATATATATGCTTCTGCGCAACGCGTGGGCATTCGCCTAGTATATATAATTCTTTTGTTCATTCCAAAGGTCACAGATTGACTTCTCCTCTTGAGCTCAACTAGATTTTTTTCTTCCATATTTCACATATTTCATTTTTGGATTTTTCTTTTGTTCTTTTCCAATCCATTTGGAACTTGAGATCAACCCTTATTAATTGAATAATGTTTTTTGGTGGTGGTACATTTTGCTAAACAATGCGAAGTTTATAATATTCCTCATACCAAACAAGTTTACATTTTTGTTTCTTGATTTCACTAAGACATGAAATCCACATATATACTGTAACATATCCAGTAAATAAAACCTTAGGATTTATTTCTAATTATCTCACATAACGTTTTAACTTTATTTAATTAAATATTTATTTGACTTAAATTTCATTTATATAGATTTTAACAAATTTAATCATTTATATCATATATAAGCTCTTACCCCACGAGAGAACTCTTAGGTAAAGGTTAAGCTTTAAATAATTTATATCATTTATATCATTTATATCATATGTTAATTAGCTTTAAGACATACCTAAGAGTTCTTAGGTAAAGGTTAAGCTTAGGTATGTGTTGTCTTAAAGTGTTGTCTTAAGTATGTGTTGTCTTAAAGTGTTAAGAACTCTTAGGTATGTGTTGTCTTAAAGTGTTAAGAACTCTTAGGTAAAGGTTAAGCTTTAAATAAAGAATTTCATCTTTGATCCAAGACTAGCCAAAAAAACGTAACATGCATAAGGCATGTCTCTCTTCATATTCTTCAAGACTTTGAGTTTTACTTACTTGCACTTATGCTCTCTTGAATTCATATTTGTTATGAACTTTAAACTTAAGAGTTTACAAGACTAGCATCTTAAATAAAGTTGAGTTCTTGATGGTGTCTCAAAGGTTTCCACATTTTCCATTAACTTCCAAGCCCCCCCTTAAGGATTCAAAGACTACAGAGGTTGTTATGTTCTTCTTCTTTTTTGGGTTCTTGTTTTCTTTCCAAACTTTGCAAGAAATTCCATGGTTGGTTATAACCAATTTATTATTGATCAAAAATATTAAAGTCTTCCATTGCTAAAATCTTGTTTTTTTGAAACTAATTTTTGTATAAAAACCCAACAATTGGTATTAGAGTTATCCTGCAAGTTTGGTTAGGTTTTATGATTTTTGGAAATCTTAGTTTTTGGAAAATATGGATAACTTGTTTTTTAAGAAAATGAGTTCATACATATTTTCTATGACAACTTTATAATTGTTATTTTTATGTGACAAAAGTTTCATGCATATTTCGTCATTTAAATTTGTCTTAGAAAAACAAAAGCTAGCTGTTTTATGTGTATGTTGATATGTATGATGTGCATTAACTAGCCAATGACCATTGTGTTGTTGTTGTTTGTATTTGTGTTTTTATTTTTTTTTTAATTATAGAAATGGTTGTAAAATTTATTTATTCATATGATATGTAATAAATTATATATATATATATATATATATATATATATATATATATATATATATATATATATATATATATATATATATATATATATATATGTTAGTTTGCTTCATTTATTTGTAAGTAATAGATTACTTTTTAGAAATAATTTATTTGTACAAAAATATAACAATATATCAAGATGAAGCCATTTTTTGAAGACAAAAAAGTGATTTCGAAATTTATAAGCATGCTGGGAAAATAATGACAGTTTCTGTAAATTGTCACTAAAACTGTTCCTTAATGGTTTTTCGACTTTTTGTGACAGTTTCTGAATTATTACCCTCAAGAAGTTTTTTCAATCTTTTGCAAGCAATGAGTGTTTTCTCAAGTGGTAGCTTTTACAACAACTTTATTCGAAGACTTTTGGTCCCTTTAAATGTCCCTTTTTTAGGAATGGACTTGCCATCTTTTGTGTTCGCTGACAAAAATGTCATTAGTTGGTTATGTTTATGAACATATGTTTTGTGCAAGCTTGTGTTGTTTATTTTATGTAATTATTATGTGTGGTTGACAAATTAGTTTTTTTCACATGCTAAAATAATTTTGAACAAAATAAACATCACATGGAGTGTAGTTTTCAAAATTTATAATGTGGACATAAGATGTAACAAGTTATTGTTTTAAAATAAAAACCCATTTATAAAAACGTTAATAACGACAAATTTTGAAATACTCAATTATAAGTTTAAAATAGTGATTTTTGTAACTTATATAAACTCCAAATATATAAGTAATAAAATAAAGTTTTATTAAAGATATAAAAGGTTCAAAAGCGCTCAAACTCAAACTTAATACTGGTTATTAAATTTAAAATTGAATCGCGTCAAATTATATAAAAACTAACTTTTTATATAGAACCTTTAAAAGTGATTTTATTTTGGAAATTGATACCATGGATTATTATATGCATGTAATAACCATAACATCATATGTTTTTAAACTATAATTATAAAACATAAAATGACCCCTTACAAATCTCAAATCTATGCAATCTATTTTAAAGAACGTTCTCACATATATTGTATGCACTAGTGGGTTAAATGTCACTTAACCGCTTAGTGTTATCTTCTGATGGTTGGGGTGTATTTACGATTTCTATAACCAAGTTATAGGACGATTACACAAGTTTTTCAAATTGGATGATTTGATCGGGAATCTTTTGCGAGAAAAGTCACCTAAGCAAGAGAGTTTTGAGGCATAGATGGAATCAAACATTTCTAATTATTTTTTTTATTAGTGATCGCATTAATCTAGGAATTATATAGTAGAATATAAATGACATTCAATATATACCGGGTTGGATTCAAATGAATGGGATAAAGATCACCTAGACTTTGATAATTAATGTTTTTGGAAACTAAAAGGGTATTAATTATTAAAGGTTTAAGTATTGAAAATACTAAATGAATTTTATTAAAATTTAGTAGAAAAATAATCCATTCTCATAACCATGAATTGTCATTTTCTTTAACGACTTAATGAAAAAATAACATTCGATAGATATAACTTCAATGAATGAGTTCATGTCTTGAGTGATAATCTTGTGAGAGATATGAAATTATATACACTTAAAGATCCTAGTCCTAAACTACTTGCGTTGAGAAATAGACTTGAATATGATATATAGTAAAGACATCACTATTATGCTAAAGATGCTTTTAATACAATGATATTTTGTTTTAAACTAGTTTAAGCAATGGAATACTAGAAGGCTAAAAAGAGTCACATTGTGTGATCTAAGAGACCCATGTTTTATGGAGTGAACACCTTTAAGCCAAAGAAATCGAATACGGATCACATTGATGGATCTTTTTTTCTTTTGTGGAGAAACCGGACACTGGAAGAGGAACTACCCCTCTTATCTGGAAGGAAAGTTTTGAAGAGAGTGGTACTTCAAGTATCTTGGTACGTAATGTTAATATAATGTTTGTAAATGGCTTGTATATATTTACAGAAGACTAACCAACTGAACACAATCAAGTTGGAACTATGCTCTCGGAGTTTAGTTTATTATTTATGCTTAGAACATAAATTACTTGTAATATGAAACAATGTTTGTTTTGGAAAAATATATTCTTTAATTTAGCTTATCTAAATATATGTCCCGGTTATTTTAATGTATGAATGATTGGCTATTTACTTAATTTTTTTTGTAATGATCACCTTCATATTAAAAAATGATTAACTTCTATTTATGAGACTAGATCTCTTAATAGAATAATAAAGTAAATATCAACGTTTCATAAATAACAAGTTCTTTATGCAAAGTACCTTTTGACTTAAACTTATTTTAAATCAAACTTATCTAAGACATTGTTATCTTTATTATATAAATGAAATACACATATTCCAACTTCAAGAAATGGATCTTTGAAGACAAATAATATATTTTATTTTACATATATGAATCTTACTTATATATAAAAGATTCCTAATGATATTTTCAATAATTAGTAGAGAAAATAATTATTAAGGAACTATACATTATGATATATGACTTCCTTTCTAATGAATGTCTAAGATTTAGCACAAGATATAAAATCACTTTTATTAATAGCTATAGTAGTTATAAATTATATTTTACATGTTAAAACATAATTGTGAAATATTTATTGAATGTGTCAAATATAAACTTGAGATACAAACCGGTAAGAACTATCTAAAGCCTTAATGATAATAAATGATGAATTAAATCTTACTTGGTATGTTGTACTTTCTAATCGGTCGAAATATCCTCCTTTTATTTCCTTGGGATAAAACTTAGAACACTATTAATTGTACTTTGAGTACAAATACCAACTAATAAGTGGATAAAACATTTTCTTTATAAGATTCAGTATGGAAAGGCTCCATCCACATCTTATTTAAATGTTTTGTGGATTAGAGGCCTATGTTGGACTAAAGCTTCTATACCCCATATCTACTAAATACATATTTATATAATGCTCTAAATGTGGCTTAGATTATTATATGCAAACCTACCAAGAATAAGTTCTCTTATTTTTCTAAAAGCTAAGTTAGTAGAAAGCAAGCTTCTAATGACAAAGCAAGTAAGAGGCACATGGAACTTGAAGCAACTCAAAAACCATAGCCTTATGTAGTAACAATTAGCACTGGTTTTAATAAGGGACTGTTAAAATTGAATAATAGCTATTCACAAACACAAATTGTTCGCATTCATGGTAGATGTCATCTATGACTTGAGAAATGTTGAATCTCTCATTGATGAGATCTTCTTGATGGTTTCTAGCAAATCCATCAACTACCAAAATGCTATATCAGATCTCGAATCTGATAAATAACTTAGAGTCATGAACACGAGTTGTAATCCATGTATGATATTCAAGTATGGTCTTGATTAAACTTCTTCCCTTTAGCAAGGCTAGAAGGGGTAATTGATTATTCTAAAAAGAATACATTATATAGAGAACTATGCACATTTAGAGCAAGACTTGTTATAAAAGGATTTTCTCATACCCATGTCATTGACTATGGTCCTCATCATACTCATGAAATTGACTATGATCAAAACTTTTTCACAAGCAGCTATGATTAGATCAACAAGGATATCATTTACTATAAATCACATTCTTAATATGAGATATAACAAATAGATGTCAAGAAAAACCACTTTTTTTAATAGACATCTACTAGAATATATCCATATAGATTAACCTGGAGGTTTTCTTAATCCATTTTATCTTATAAAATTATGTAAAGCTTGAGATCCACTTATGGATATAAAACAAACATCTCAAGGTTGCAATCATCATTTTAATATAAAACCACAAGGTATGCTTTTATATCAAAATGAATAGAGCATGTGTGTTTACTAAGAAATAGTGAGAGCATAGTGACATTCCTAGTCTTGTATGAATGGAACATACTTGATAATAAGAAATTATATTCTAACCATGTTAGGCCTTTTCACCTTAACTCGGAATGTGTTTCTAAGATGAAAAACTTAGGAAGGAAAATATACATTCTTGGAATGTAAAATCTATAGAGATAAATAAAATGAATGTTAAAAGTTTTATCTTTATGCATATATTGACAATATCTTGAAAGAGATCAAGATAGAAGATTCCTTTGGAGGAATCTTGGCATTGTCACTTTCCACTAAGTTCGAGTCAGCCTCAAAAGGACCTAGCTCATAGGTTTAAACTAGCTAAAATGATTTATATTCGATTTGCTTGGCAAATGAATCCATCATTTATGCTATATTATGCATAAGACGTAGTATATGATCATGTTGAGAGCATATCATAAGATACCAATTAAATACAAGGGCAAGTCACTGGATGACTATAAGGACATTCTAGGAGTACTTTAAAAGAGCTAAGAGAATTTATACGAGATGATTAGTTTAGAAAGAATCTTTATGTAAGGAGCTATATAAGATGTTGATATATAAATAGATATAGATGACTATGATTTATAATTGAATTATGAATTCATTATTGGATGAAGAATAAGTTTAGTTGGAATGAGCTCCAAGAAAAATATAATGACACAATCTACTACAAAATAAGAGTACACTGCTTTAGAAGTTGAAATCAAATATGATTGGATGAATGAGTTCATTGAAAAACTATGTTGATTTTTGCCATTCAAGGATCACAAAGAAATATTTGTGACTTTGAGAGTATACTTAATGAAGATAAGAGACTCTATGTCACGAAATAATACCAATCATATTCTCCAAGATATTTTACTATACTTATAGTAAAGTCAAATATGGAAATGATAATATTCACATAATTCACACAAATTAAGCTTAGTCGAATATATTAATAAAGTACTTTTAAGAAAAGTATGAATGGTTACACTCCAACTGTAAGACTTTATTAATTCTAGAAATGGGATTTTGATTTGGATTTAGTATTTAGATGTTGAACAATGTGACAAAAACTATTGGATATTGTCTTGATATACTGGGATATGATCATCACATTAATACTTGTTGTGTTCTATATTAACACATGTTTAATGCATAAGTAATATTATTATTCGAAAGGTTCATAGTCAGTTATAATCGTGGGAGAAATTATGAAGTAAGACTAATATGAATTGGATTGGTTGACTCTCTCCAGGTGAAAGTAGGCAAGTAGTTGTAACCAAGTTTCATAAGTACTTGTCAGATAACTAGTATTGAACTGACCTGCATCAAGATCACATAATGAATCGCTATCATAAATGCTACTTGATTAAATGGTACTATATTTGTATCCTTAACCCCTGAGATACATAGTGGGACTTAAGTGTAGGGTGTGTTGTGCTTTCATATGATCAAATGTTGGTCCTTAACTGGACAGTTATAAAAGCTATTTTTAGGTATGGTGGGAACTATGCAAATGGCTTATGTAGTCAATATGATATTTGTTCCTCTTATGTGTTGAGAGTTAGACATCTAAGGCGCCTTACCAAAAGTTGAACACCAAATGATATTGATTGCGATCCGTATTTGATGTTCAACATGATGTCTGTGACAAAGGGATAAATGATAACTTACCATATACAAGAAAAGTAGCATTGAGCTTATGGGAATTGGGCTTTAATAGAATGGCACAAAGTCGTATGTTTTTGGGGTCAACGAAATGTTTCTAGACGTTCACCACTATCTATATTAGTCTAATATTAGTCTTGCGCAAGTGGGAGATTGAATGATCTTGTACGCTCAAGAATCATATTAATGTGATATTTCTAATTAACATATGATACTAATAGGTCACACTAACAACAATTTGATACAATTGATTATTTATTAGAAATTAATTTTAATAAATATTTAATAAACTCTTATAAATTAATTGGAAATTATTTATTTTATTGAAATATTAATTTTCAGTAGCAAGTAACATAATATATCGTATGGTATGATTTATAAGACATGCACAATATATTAGACTAGATAAATCCTTTTTTCTCTACCCAAAAGTTAAAGTTTATATTCTATAAAATAATTTATAAAAATTATAAAACTTTGAGTTTCTCTTATAAAATCTCTAACTAGTAAGACTAGTTATGACCTTTTGATTATTAAGCAAAAAAAAAAAAAACGTTGCTTATATCTTATTTTAATCTAGGGAACATGTTTTGAAAGCATGAGATTAAAATAATATAAAGTGGTATGTGTTATCTTAAAGTGTTAAGAACTCTTAGGGTAAATGTTGTGCTTTAAATAAAGGCTTCCATCTTTGATCCAAGACTAGCCAAAAAAACATAACATGAATAAGTCATGTTACTTTCTCCATATTCTTCAATACTTTGAGTTTTACTTACTTGCACTTATGCTCTCTTGAAGTTCATCATATTTGTTATGAAATTTAAGGTTAAGAGTTTTAAGTGTTTTACAAGACTAGCATCTTAAATCAAGTTGAGTTCTTGTTAGTGTTTCAAAGGTTTCCACATTCTCCATCAACTTCCAAGCTTCCCCTTGAGGATTCATAGAATATAAAGGTTTTTATGTCCTTCTTATTCTTTGGTGTGTTTTTTTCTCTACAAACTTTGTAAGAAGATCCATGGTTGGTTATAACTAGTTTATAATTGTTCAAAAATATTAAAGTCTTCTGTTGCTAAAATCTTGTTTTTGAAAATAATTTTTGTATAAAAACCCAACACCTTCCTCTCACAGTTTCTTTTAAACGCACTCCTTAATTCCTTATTTGTGTGGGGACGTGACCCCACAATTAGAATAATGCAAACTCATTGCGATAAGCTCCATGGTTTTTCTAGTTTTTCCATATGTGACTAAATCTTTGAATTTAGTATTAGTTTCCAACCAAGGGTCAAAATATTCTACATAAATCTAAAAGACCAGAAGAATCATCTTGAAAACAAAATTAAAATAAAATAAACGAAACAAAATGTAGTAAACTAAAAATATATACATCCTTATTATAAAAATAAGTTTTGTTGTTCTTGCTATCTTTCGACGTTTCAGGTTTTGAATGTAGAGATATTTGACTAAATATTTTGAAAAAATGGTGTGTGAAAACAAACATTCGGGACCTATTAGGCTATTTCGTCCGGTTTATTTGCACCATTAACTAATAAGCAGAACAAATATGACCAAACTAGTCAGAAGTAGCAAGAGATCAATCTTCCACTTAACCATTGCGATACGCCTCGCTATGCTACGTCTCGTAGATTGAGTTGGAAAAGTCACCAAATTAGTAGACTATGTGGGTCAATAATTCCTAATTGATTGCAATCGGAAAACCCATGAAAGTAAACAAAGCTAGCATCATGTTGTTTTTGTTTGAAATTCGCGGCGCAATTGAGTGATCGCGTCGTGACGTGCGATTAAAAGGTTAATTTGCCATGCAGTTGGTAAATCGTGTCATGACCAACAGTTAAAAAGAGTTATTTGCGACACGATACATGTAGTTGCGATGCTATTCTCTCTTGAAGAAGATTTCTTTATTTTTTCACTCGGATTTCTTCGGTTATGACACCACACTTGAATTACTTCAATTCTTGCACATCACAACATCAATACCTTTCCGACAAGATACAAGTTATTAACGAAAAATAAAAATAAAAATCAAAACAAAAAATAGTAAATTTCTTTACAAAAATGATTGATTGATTGATAATTAGATACAACAATATTAGTTGAAATCTATTCTCTTGCAACGAGCCAAAACTTTGATGTTCGTAAAATAGTCTAATATAATAAACATAATTCAAACTAAATTAAACTAACTATTAACACTAGGTAAAAGTGTACTTGATCAAATATAGTATTAGTTGAAGTAAGTAAGTGTGTCGAACTCAAAGGGAATCGAGGTGTACTAAATAAAATAATAAAAAAAAGTAATTCCAAAAAAAGCAAGATACTATAAATTTAAAAGATATTTTTGATTAGATTTTTGAATCGCTATAAAAATATGGTTAATTCATATAGAGTTCAATGTAAATTTGAAATATATTCACTGATTTCTAAATTGGTTAACTCAATGCTAATATTGTTAATCCTATGACTCTAAGTTATCTACCAGCAAGGATATATTTCCTAGATTCAGTCTATTCGTTCATATTATGTAATGACTTAACATGTATGATTAGTCCCAAGATTAGTGAAAACCTCTCAAATTGTGCAATTTATTGGATCAATCACAAAATTAATCTCAATTCTATTATATTTAACCTAGGGTATCACTCCACTAGTCATAAATGCCTACACCCTTGACTCAGTTTTCCATCTTGGACAAGTTAATAAAAAATGTGATTTAAGATACATAATCTGAACCTAATCATTAATCATAAAATTAGTTATATAAACATGAAAAACTAGTTATCAATACTCATGAATCTTTAGTCAAGCATTAATACAATAAATTAAATAACTCTTAATGCCAAATATCAACTAATTAAACGAACTAGGTTTTCATAAATATCAAATAATCGTAAAGGGTTTCATCCCAAATATCAACAAGAACATATAGAATATCAAATATTTCACTAAATATAGGCAGGAACATAAACTAGATGATAACCTAATGATTTCTTCTCTTGATCTTTAGATTTCTGCATCTATTCTAGACTCTCAGAACGACCTGCTTGGACGTTTTTTGCCCCTCTTGGGTTTCTGGAAAATACCCTACTAATGTATCACATATGTTGGACGAATTTGGGGTTATATATATAGTTTTTTAGAACTGATTTATTTTGCGGCACTACAAACATTTCTCGGTGAGATTTAAATTTGGAAAACATTTTCAAAATCTTCAGCTTTATTGCTCTGACTTCTAGGCCGATTTTGGACAAGATAGAATCTGAATTAGCAAAAAGACCCTCACACATGAGTTGTAGGAATTTTTGTCTATTTTTCAAAATATATTTAAGTTTGTTAACTGGACTTCTGAGTCAAAAGATATGGCCCAAACAAAGTAAAGGGTTCCATTAATGCAACTAAAATTTACAAAACCTTTTTCCTGTTTAGCACCAACTCATCAATTTAGCTCCATTTTAGGCTACTTTCATTCTTTTTCATCAACATAGACCTTTTACCTACAAAATATAAATATAACAGAATTAAGAACCTTTCTTCCTATTTAATTATAAAAGTGCCCATAAAATGTCTATAAAAGCATGTACAATTTAGCACATATCAATGCATATCTTATTCGTCAAGATGGGTGAGAAAAACACTATATGATAGTGTGAATATCTGTTGGAATTAGTTTGAATAATAGACCATTCATATTAACCATAATAAATATGTAGCACCTAGTTCCTGGTATGCATTCTATTTGAGCATTTCGTATTTTTGGCTTGGGACTCGGCGAGTTGAAAGCCCAACTCGTCGAGTAGAAGCGGATTTGATACGGGATTTAAACGACAGACTCATCGAGTCGGGTCCCAAACACCCTAATCTAAGGGTTTGCACCCTATTTAAGCATCTCATCCAGCCACCCTTTGTCCCTATTGCTTCCAGAAACCTCCCCCCATACCAAACTCTAACCGTTTGTGTAAAGAGCTAAGGCATTTGTGGTGCTTTTTGGTGATTTTGAACTCAAAGAACTAGGAAAAGCCTAGAGGAATCAAGAGAAGACCAAAGGTGTTCCAGTTTGTGCATCATTTACAGTTCCGAGAAGGTATAAAGTCGATACCTTGCTTGTTTATTTGCTAGATCCCTTTTTAGGGAGATTTAGGGCTTTTACAAGCTATTCTTGGTAACCAACCATGATTGCAAGCATGGTTGGGGGTTGATGTCACACCCCCAAACCAGAACGACGGAAACGTTCGGGGGCGGAGGACGTCATATTCAGTATCATAAAAGTTCATAGAAAGGAAAGTACACACCACCATACATATATAAAGGTTTTAAAAATGTTTACATCATTGTATTTATTACATGTTCAAAAGATAAATGCATAAACATCTTTCAAAAGAAGTAATTAACGCCAGCGCGTTAATCCCCAAAAGTTGATTTCCAAACCTGCTTAGCGGTTCCCTGAGAATACAAGTTATTTCAAAGAGAAAGTGTCAACAATTATGTTGGTGAGTTCGTAAGTGGTTTAGAAACATTGAATGCCATTCCAAAATGAGTGTATGTTTTCCAAGAAAATCCCTTATTTTCTTATAAAAGTATGAAATGCATGAGAGTATTTGTGTTGAAAATGTAGATAGTTGAACCAAGAAAATCCCCTATTTTCCTAATAGTTGTTTGGTTTGTATACAGGAAAATCCCATATTTTCCTAAAGTAATAGTTTGTTTATTGTCCAAGACTAAAAATTTGAAAGCAAACCACATGCTTAAGAAGATTTTAAACATAGATTTATATAATAAGCCTATCAGAAGATTCCAGTTTGTTAGATAAAGAATAGTTTTATTAGCTACTCGTTCATCAATCAGAAGTACTATAATAATTGTGTATCCGATGAGTTTTATAACCATACTAAACATAATATGCCTGTAGCGACGTTCTTCAGGCGTCGTAGCGTTATGACAAACTGTCACCCCAAAGGACGGACTGTAGCTAACAGTCAGGGCGCGGGATCATGACTTCCCGTATAGATCTATACACATTTGACACGTTCTCCTAACGGGAGACTCTGGTTATAGACATGACTTGTAGTATTACCTTCTAACAAGAAGGTAGTATTTGAAGATATACACGTCTCATGGATTCTCAACTAAGTCTGTATTAAAGTAATAGTTTTGTATGCAAAGTTTATCCTTTTTCATAATGATTGACAAAGCATAAATCATGAGTTTTTAGAATGTATAAAACGGCTTAGCAACGAAAGATACTTTGAAATCACTAAATACTTTGTATAAGTCTAGTGCATGCAAAGTATGTCAAGAGTTTTCCATAGTAGTAATGAATTCCAAGTGATTCATTTGAGAAAAACGAGTGAAGTGAAACTTTATAAAATACACGATAATAACCGTATGTTTACTTGTATTCCCCCCTAAAAGAGTATAAAAAGCATTTAAAATGTATTTAAAGTGTGTTTGTAGGGGTATGAACTCACTTGATAGATTGAAGAAGGTGTGACGAAAACCGAGCAGAACTTTGGCTTGAAAAGGCGGATTTTCTCGGGATTCTCGGGAATCTCTGGAGTACAAACGACCTTCGGAACTCGAGCTAAGCGAACAGGGCTTCGGGTTTGCATGGGCACGGAAAACGAGGCAAAACGTAAGAAAAACGAGAGGAAATGAGCAAGTTTTCCCGGAACCCTTGCATCCCTTTTATAGGGGCTAAGAGGCCTCGGTACGCGGGGTGTACGGGCGTACGCGAGGCGTACCCGTGCGTCATGCATGACCGAGTCCTCGACTGCCCCGGAGTTCGGATGGGACGGGGTGTAGCTCGCATAGGGGGCGACGTGGACGAACCGGGGCCAAGGCCTTGAGTACGCTGGGCATACTCGTGTACGCAGGGCGTACTCGCGTGACTCAGACTTCGGATAATACTGAAGTTTTCAATTAAAAATATATATTAATTATTTATTTAACTTCAAAAATTCATATCTCCTTCATACGAACTCCGTTTTCGACGTTCTTTATATCCATGCGTAGGTGAGACTAAGATCTCTAACTTTCGTTTAGATTCCGTCGGCAAATTCCGAAATTATTTTTATTATTTATTTTTAAAAGGTCGGGGTAAGAAATTTCGTTAATAATTCATAACTTTTTCATACGATGTCCGTTTTGGGCGTTCTTTTTATGTACGTTTGCATTTTAACGATATCTATGACTTTCATTTAGACACCTAAGATCAAAAAGTATTTTATTGAAACTTTGCGTTTTTACGTAACTTCATATTGCCGGTTTTTGTCGGAAAACTTAGAATGGTCATAACTTCTTTGTTATAACTCGGATTTTAGTGTTCTTTATATGCTTGGAAACCTTAAGACAATATCTACTACATAGCGTACTCCAAACAGAGCTTTTGAATACTTCATTTTTCGATGATATTCTAATTACTTTTTCAAAGAGGTTACAAGACTCGATTTTCAATGACCTGAAATGACGGGTTGTTACATCATCCCCCCGTTAGAGGGAATTTCGTCCCGAAATTTTAATACAAAAGAAAAGTTTTAGGGGCTGAGGAAGAGGTGTGGATACTTCTGTTGCATTTGATCTTCTCGTTCCCACGTGAACTTAGGTCCCCTCTTAGCATTCCATCGGACCTTTACTATTGGAATGCGACTCTGTTTAGTTCGCTTAACTTCCCTATCCATGATCTCGACGGGTTCTTCCACAAAGTTAAGATTTTCATTTAGTTCGATTTCATCGAGTGGAATTTCAAGTGTTTCGTCGGACAAACACTTTTTCAGGTTCGATACGTGGAATACTGGATGTACTTTGTTAAGCTCGATTGGAAGTCGAAGTTTGTAGGCCACTGGACCAACTCTTGAAATGATTTCGAAGGGTCCAATGTACCTAGGATTTAGCTTCCCACGTTTTCCAAAGCGTATCATGCCCTTCCAGGGTGAGACCTTCAGTAGTACACGGTCGCCAATCTGAAATTCCAAGGGTTTGCGTCTTTTGTCGGCATAGCTCTTTTGCCTATCCCTTGAGGATTTCAGTCGTTCTCGTATTTGCACGATCTTTTCAGTCGTTTCTCTGATGATCTTCGGACCAGTGAGGGTGCTATCAGGGACTAGACCTTTTGCCAATTGCGTGTCGCCCACTTCCGTCCAGCACAGAGGTGATCTGCACTTACGGCCGTAAAGAGCTTAAAATGGAGCAGTCTTGATACTAGTATGATAACTATTGTTATAAGAGAACTCAACCAAAGGTAAGTGAACATCTCATGCTTTACCAAAGTCGATTACACATGCTCGCAACATGTCTTCCAAGGTTTGGATCGTCCTATCACTCTGTCCGTCAGTTTGGGGGTGATAGGCTGTACTCATGTCCAATCTTGTTCCCATGGATTTTTGCAATGATTGCCAGAACCTGGAAGTGAACCTGCTGTCTCTGTCTGAGATGATAGACATTGGCACCCCATGAAGTCGTACGATCTCTCGGATGTAGGTTCTCGATAGCTTTTCCATTTTATCAGTTTCCTTGATCGGTAAGAAATGAGCGGACTTGGTTAATCTGTCGACGATTACCCAAATAGTATCTTGGCCACCCTGAGTTTTGGGCAGTTTTGTTATGAAGTCCATGGAAATCTGCTCCCATTTCCACTAAGGTATTTCAGGTTGTTGGAGTAGACCTGAGGGTTTCTGGTGTTCTATTTTTATCTTGCCACAAGTCAAACACTTGCTCACATAGGTAGCAATCTCCGCTTTCATGTTTGGCCACCAGTAGAGTTGCTTGAGATCTCGATACATCTTGTCTGACCCTGGGTGTACGGAGTATGGAGTCTTGTGTGCCTCGCTCATAACTACCTCTCTGAATCCACCAAACTTGGGTGTCCAGATTCGGTTCATGAGGTAGCGTGCTCCGTCACTCTTGATTTCTAAGTTCTTGTCCATTCCCCTAAGGGTCTCACCTGTCACATTTTCGGGTTTCAAGGCCTCTATTTGAGCTTCCTTGACTTGTGCTGACAGGTGTGAATGGATCGACATGGCTAATGACTTCACTCTTCGGCCAGAGTACTCCTTACGACTAAGGGCATCAGCCACGACGTTTGCCTTTCCCGGATGATAGCGAATCTCACATTCGTAGTCGTTGAGCAATTCGACCCAACGTCGCTGTCTCATGTTTAACTCCTTCTGGTCGAAGATGTGTTGGAGGCTCCTGTGGTCTGTAAAGATAGTGCACTTGGTACCGTATAGGTAGTGCCTCCAGATTTTAAGAGCGAAGACCACCGCTCCAAGTTCTAAGTCATGAGTGGTGTAATTGACCTCATGCGTTTTTAGTTGTCGTGAGGCATATGCAATAACCTTTCCCCTCTGCATTAGTACACATCCCAGCCCTTGCTTCGAAGCGTCGCAATACACCACAAAATCTTCGGTCCCCTCTGGAAGAGAAAGGATGGGTGCACTGCAAAGGGCCTGTTTCAAAGTCTGAAATGCAGCATCTTGATTTTCTCCCCAGTTGTAGGTCACACCTTTCTGGGTTAAAGCGGTAAGAGGCTTTGCGATGCTGGAGAAATTCTGAATGAACCTTCGATAATAACCAGCAAGACCTAGAAATTGGCGAATCTCTGTTGGTGTAGTTGGTGCAGACCAGTTTTTGATAGCCTTGATTTTTGATGGGTCCACGTGGATTCCTTCCTTGCTGACCACATGACCGAGGAAGTCCACCTTTCTAATCCAAAACTCACATTTTGAGAATTTTGCATAAAGTCTCTCAGTCCGTAACGTCTCTAAGACTTGTCTTAGATGTTGACTATGCTCTTCTTTATTCTTTGAATAAATGAGTATGTCGTCTATGAATACTATCACAAATTTATCCAAGAATGGACGACATACCCGATTCATTAGATCCATGAATACGGCCGGGGCATTGGTTAGTCCGAACGGCATCACTACGAACTCGTAATGTCCGTATCTCGTTCGGAAGGCCGTCTTGGGAACATCACTCTCCAGGACTCGCAACTGGTGATATCCCGACCTCAGATCGATCTTGGAGAAGTAGTTGGCTCCTTGGAGTTGGTCGAATAAGTCGTCGATTCGGGGTAGGGGGTATCGGTTCTTGATGGTAAGTTTGTTGAGTTCTCGGTAGTCGATGCACATCCTGAATGATCCATCCTTCTTTTTCACGAACAACACGGGTGCTCCCCATGGCGAGAAGCTCGGCCTGATGAATCCTTTTCCAAGTAGCTCATTCAGTTGGCTGGATAGCTCCTGCATCTCTGCCGGGGCTAATCGATAGGGTGCTTTGGCTACTGGGGTAGCTCCGGGAACTAGATCGATTCTGAACTCGACTAGTCTCGCGGGTGGTATTCCCGGAAGGTCCTCGGGAAAAACGTCGGGAAAATCGCATACGTCGGGCACATTCTTGACGTCCTGGACTTCGCGTTTCACATCTACAACATGTGCCAAAAACGCGTGACACTCCTTGCGTAGGCACTTCTGAGCTTGGATAATTTAGATGATACGAAGAGTGGTACTGGGTTTGTCGCCCAAGACAATGAAAGTTTCTCCGGTTGGCAGATTAAGGCGAACGGCCTTATCGTAACATAAAATGTCCGCATGATGAGAACTCAGCCAATCCATACTAATGATGACATCGAAACTCTTAATCGAGACTGGCATGAGGTTGATTGGAAAGGGATTATCATTTAGAGTTAGGGTGCAGTTTAAGTATATCTCCTTAGTGCCTTCAGTTTTCCCGTTGGCCATTTCTACTATGAATGGTTCACTTAATGATTGTGTTATTGGTTTTAGCAGGCCTTTAAAGTCGTGACTCACAAAACTCCTTTCCGCTCCACTATCAAACAAAATGCATGCATACGAGTTATCGAAAAGAAACGTACCCGTAACAACAGTGGGTTCCGCAACGGCTTCATCTTGTCCCATTGCAAAAACTCGGCTCCTTCCGCCGGTATTCCTGTTGTTTGCCTTCGGGCAGTCCCTGTGGTAGTGCCCCGTGTCTCTGCACTCAAAGCAGGCGCGACTTACTCTGGTATTAGCAGTGGGGGCGGATTGTTGGGTTGGCTCTTTACAATAGCGGGCTGTATGTCCCTTCTTATTGCACCTGGTGCATTGAAGATCACGGCAAGGACCGTGGTGGTGGAAGTTGCATTGGTTGCACTTCGGAAGTTTCCCATTGTATGAGCTTGTGGGGGCGGAGTTGGTAGGTACAGTAATAGCGTGGGTCGCTACTACTTGTTGTTTCTTGGGGTTCTCCTGGAGGGTTTGTCCCCTCCTCTTATTCCAAGGCCTACTCTGGCCCTGAGCCTCCTTAGATGGATTTGCGGTTGCTGCAATGGTACCCTGTTTTACTCCGTGGTCGATGAGTCGCTGAGCCAGGCGTTTAGCGCTGTTGTAGGTAATAGGGTTGGAAGCTAGGACATGCCCTTGAATCTGGGGTGACAACCCCCAAATGTACCTTTCAACCTTCTTTGATTCTAGGTTGACCATGGTAGGGCATAATGCAGCGAGGTCGTTGAACCTAGCTGTGTAGGCGACTAGATCAGACCCAGTCATTTTCAGATTCCAGAGCTCCTGCTCAAGCTTTTGCACTTCGCCCCTTGGGCAGTATTCTTCCAGTAGTAGAACCTTCAGATCCTCCCAAATCATGGCGTTGGCGACAGTGAGCGTCACCGAATTCACATGGCATGTTTCTTGGCATGAGCAGATCTCGAAGACTGTTTCGGTCTTTTCGAACCATTGCATTAGTGCAATGACTCATCCAATGCCATTAAAAGTCTTTGGCTTTGAGTTGGAGAACTCCTTGTAGGTACATTCCCTTACTTGACCCTGGCCGGTGCCACGATTGGAATGATTCGTGCTGCTTCCTGTACCTCCATTTGCATTGGAGTTTATTTGCGAGAGAGTTGTTATTACTGCTGCCGTGATAGCAGCCTGGACCATGGCCGGATCATAAGTTAGTGGTGGAGGTGGTGGTGGGGTTACGTTTGTACGTGCTGATCTACGAGGAGGCATTGCGTTGCCAAAAGAAAAATGAGAGATTATAAGTTTTGGTGGTTGCGAGTTGAATGATATTGAGTTAACTTCCTCTAATAGTTTAAGAAGTTGGTTTGGCCAACACAGGGTTTTGAGCCTGATTTATAAATGAAGTTTGAATAGATGTACTTATGAATTGGACGAACCACACATAATTAAAACAGGAAAGAGGTATGCCCTATATATATTAAACATATAGTTGTGTTACATCCGAGTTTAGACAAATTTTTTTGACCTTTCTAAAGGTCTCCGATTACAGAAAGTTTTAAAGAAAATTATATTCTTATCCGAAGTCCTAATTTATAACAAAATTTGAAATTTTGGCAAGCACTACTTGCGACGTAGGTTGCTCTTGGAGCTTGACTCCGCATCCGATTGCTTCGATTCCATTAGACGCCTATCAAAAGCGGCTTGTTGTTCCCTTAATTCAGCTAGGGCTGCAATCATTTGTGCTTGGAATGCCTCGGTTTGGAGTTGGGCATGGTCCTGAATCCCATCCAGCCTACGGATGTCAGAAGTGTGAACCTGTACTTCTACGTTGATCTCGCGGATCCGGTTGGCTTGAACTCCGGATTGATAGCACTGGTTGGCTAGTTTGCCAACCATGACCGGAACTGTTCGGTCTGCCGATCCCCCGCCTCTGACATCATAGAAGTCTCGGCACATGCCGTAGGGAGGGTGTAAGCTTTGTTGTGGGCTCCAATGGTGGAGGTGACTCCCCCACACAGGAGTGGGTCCTTGGAAGTTCCTCACATGGACGGGAGGTTGTGGGGCCGGTGGATTGATAACCTCTGGCTCTGAATCTGTACCAGAGTCATCTCCTTCATCCAACTCTATAGGTTCTTCATCTTCTTCGGGATCTTCTTCGATCCATCCTCCATTACCTTGGTTGGGGTAGTAGGGGTCATTGGGGTGGTGGAATCCAGCCATTGAGTCTGTACGAGAATAGGGTTAGAATTTACTATAAGCTAGAGTACATGAAATTTACCCTTAAGTTTAATGGTTGTTGATACTCAAATACTCCCTTAGTATTATTTAACGATATGTTTTTGGTAAGTTTTAAATTTGTTGTCCACTGCAGACACTCCTCGGCACACGTTAGTCGGCTCTCAGACAAATATAGTTGATCAGGCTATATTCTTCCCAGTTCCGATTACATGTCCCAAGGCGTACCTGCACTGCACAACTTATTTATAATACTTCTAACATGGTCCAATGTGAAACTCCTATTAGTATGAAATGAGTGCATGCTTACTTTACAAAAACTAAATAAATTTAATTTCAAAAGTATGACTCTTCTCAGAGTGTTTTTGCCCAGTTGAGTTTATAGTTGTATACCAAAAAGAAATGGTTTTGATATACTTAATTCCCTATAAACAAAGCTCTGATACCAATCTGTCACACCCCCAAACCAGAACGGCGGAAACGTTCGGGGGCGGAGGACGTCATATTCAGTATCATAACAGTTCATAGAAAGGAAAGTACACACCACCATACATATATAAAGGTTTTAAAAATGTTTACATCATTGTATTTATTACATGTTCAAAAGATAAATGCATAAACATCTTTCAAAAGAAGTAATTAACGCCAGCGCGTTAATCCCCAAAAGTTGATTTCCAAACCTGCTTAGCGGTTCCCTGAGAATACAAGTTATTTCAAAGAGAAAGTGTCAACAATTATGTTGGTGAGTTCGTAAGTGGTTTAGAAACATTGAATGCCATTCCAAAATGAGTGTATGTTTTCCATGAAAATCCCTTATTTTCTTATAAAAGTATGAAATGCATGAGAGTATTTGTGTTGAAAATGTAGATAGTTGAACCAAGAAAATCCCCTATTTTCCTAATAGTTGTTTGGTTTGTATACAGGAAAATCCCATATTTTCCTAAAGTAATAGTTTGTTTATTGTCCAAGACTAAAAATTTGAAAGCAAACCACATGCTTAAGAAGATTTTAAACATAGATTTATATAATAAGCCTATCAGAAGATTCCAGTTTGTTAGATAAAGAATAGTTTTATTAGCTACTCGTTCATCAATCAGAAGTACTATAATAATTGTGTATCCGATGAGTTTTATAACCATACTAAACATAATATGCCTGTAGCGACGTTCTTCAGGCGTCGTAGCGTTATGACAAACTGTCACCCCAAAGGACGGACTGTAGCTAACAGTCAGGGCGCGGGATCATGACTTCCCGTATAGATCTATACACATTTGACACGTTCTCCTAACGGGAGACTCTGGTTATAGACATGACTTGTAGTATTACCTTCTAACAAGAAGGTAGTATTTGAAGATATACACGTCTCATGGATTCTCAACTAAGTCTGTATTAAAGTAATAGTTTTGTATGCAAAGTTTATCCTTTTTCATAATGATTGACAAAGCATAAATCATGAGTTTTTAGAATGTATAAAACGGCTTAGCAACGAAAGATACTTTGAAATCACTAAATACTTTGTATAAGTCTAGTGCATGCAAAGTATGTCAAGAGTTTTCCATAGTAGTAATGAATTCCAAGTGATTCATTTGAGAAAAACGAGTGAAGTGAAACTTTATAAAATACACGATAATAACCGTATGTTTACTTGTATTCCCCCCTAAAAGAGTATAAAAAGCATTTAAAATGTATTTAAAGTGTGTTTGTAGGGGTATGAACTCACTTGATAGATTGAAGAAGGTGTGACGAAAACCGAGCAGAACTTTGGCTTGAAAAGGCGGATTTTCTCGGGATTCTCGGGAATCTCTGGAGTACAAACGACCTTCGGAACTCGAGCTAAGCGAACAGGGCTTCGGGTTTGCATGGGCACGGAAAACGAGGCAAAACGTAAGAAAAACGAGAGGAAATGAGCAAGTTTTCCCGGAACCCTTGCATCCCTTTTATAGGGGCTAAGAGGCCTCGGTACGCAGGGTGTACGGGCGTACGCGAGGCGTACCCGTGCGTCATGCATGACCGAGTCCTCGACTGCCCCGGAGTTCGGATGGGACGGGGTGTAGTTCGCATAGGGGGCGACGTGGACGAACCGGGGCCAAGGCCTTGAGTACGCTGGGCATACTCGTGTACGCAGGGCGTACTCGCGTGACTCAGACTTCGGATAATACTGAAGTTTTCAATTAAAAATATATATTAATTATTTATTTAACTTCAAAAATTCATATCTCCTTCATACGAACTCCGTTTTCGACGTTCTTTATATCCACGCGTAGGTGAGACTAAGATCTCTAACTTTCGTTTAGATTCCGTCGGCAAATTCCGAAATTATTTTTATTATTTATTTTTAAAAGGTCGGGGTAAGAAATTTCGTTAATAATTCATAACTTTTTCATACGATGTCCGTTTTGGGCGTTCTTTTTATGTACGTTTGCAGTTTAACGATATCTATGACTTTCATTTAGACACCTAAGGTCAAAAAGTATTTTATTGAAACTTTGCGTTTTTACGTAACTTCATATTGCCGGTTTTTGTCGGAAAACTTAGAATGGTCATAACTTCTTCGTTATAACTCGGATTTTAGTGTTCTTTATATGCTTGGAAACCTTAAGACAATATCTACTACATAGCGTACTCCAAACAGAGCTTTTGAATACTTCATTTTTCGATGATATTCTAATTACTTTTTCAAAGAGGTTACAAGACTCGATTTTCAATGACCTGAAATGACGGGTTGTTACAGTTGAGGCTTCAGATCTAGGTCTATGAAGGAGTTACAAGGAAAAAAAGGGCTGCTTTTGCACCCATGGAAGCCCCCATGAACCTTAACAGTCTCTTTTAGAGCCTTTTAGGCTCAAAGTCCCATGCATGCACGTAAAGTTTGTAAATTTACGTGCGAGATCGAGTTTAGGACGTAGATCTATCATTTGGACAAGAGTCGTACACTAGATATCGAAGAAATAGACTTGGACATTATCGACTCGACGAGTCATTTTTGGGACTCGGCGAGTCCAAGGTTAGACTCCCCTTTTCAGTTATGGGTCAAAGAGATCCAGTGGAGTGCTGGAAAGGTTTTAGAGGGTCCGGGGGAGTGACCCAACGTATTAGGATAAGCCATAGTCCTGGAGTTCATAGGACTCGGCGAGTGCATGAGCAGACTCGGCGAGTCTAAGTCAATCTCCCAACTCTTGATGATGAACTCGACGAATTGTTCATATAACTCGGCGAGTCGAGGGCATGACTTGTTCATAGGATGGAGATGAACTCGACGAGTTGTTCATACAACTCGGCAAGTCGGATGAAGGTTCATTCGGGGTTGTTTTAGAAGGAGAACTTGTAGAGTCATTTCCAAACTCGACGAGTAGATGCGTGAAGAAGGACAGATGTAAGGATAGGGACTCGACGAGTTGGCGGTCCAACTCGGCAAATCGGGTCAACAGGAAGTTGACTTTGACTTTGACTTGGACTTGGACTTGGTCAGGGGTAAAACGGTCACTTTACCCTAAGAATAGATATCAGACTCTAACTAAGTGTTTTGTGGGGATGATAGCCGGAGGATTTCCGGAGTAGCAGCAGACAGAGATTTCCCGCGCAGATTATCAGCAGCTACTCGTTCAAGGTGAGTTACCATCCAGTAGCGGTGGGTCTACGGCCACAATGCCGACCCACCAGTAGGAGTTGTATGTTAGATGATCATCTTTATGACATAATCTCGGTTTGCTACTACCTGATATGTTATATGCTGGAATGATATGTTATATGTAACAATAGTAGAGTTCGGTTGTTAGGACCGAAGGGTAGGTCAGGCACCCCAAATATGTCTGACAGTATGTGATGATATGTTTATATGCTGGCATGATATGTTATATGTGATAGTAGCCATATGGGGTGAAAATAGTCCCCGAGGGTCGGTTGTTAGGACCGATGGGTAGGTCAGCACACCAGAATGGCTTGACACAGGTAGGTCGGCACTCCAGAAAGGTCGTACCGGGTAGGCCGGGCACGCCAGAATTGTCCGACAGTATGTATGCTATGTGATTGTATGTATGTGGCACGATGGGGGAACTCACTAAGCTTCGTGCTTATAGTTTACAGTTTTGGTTTCAGGTACCTCTTCAGCGAAGGGGAAGGAGTTGGCATGGTAGCAGCACATCATACACACACATTGATTTTCCGCACTTGGGATATTCTGGGATTGTACTCTGAGATGTTTCTATTTTATGATTTGGGTTTTCAGACATGATATGTTGATTTGCGAAATGATATATTTCTACGTAGTTTTCTTATGAGTGTTTTTATACTCAGTTAACTAAAATGAAATTTTTGGACTCGAAATTTGGGATGTTACAAGTTGGTATTAGAGCCCTGGTTTGAGGGATTCAGACACACCCTCGGGGGTGTCTGGACTCAAATCGAGGGATTAAAAGCTTTTACAAAAATATGGTTTTCTAGAATATAAGTTAAAGGAGTTTTGAGAAAGAACGAAGTGTGTGATGTGCGCGACCGGTTGAGCTCAAGTAAGTATTCCCCAAAGTACCCATACAATTTTATGTTATGTTTATCAGCTTCAGTAGAACAACATGCTAGAATAGGACTAAGGATCTAGGAACGATGCCTTATGTGCCTGCTTTATGTGTTTCAACTTAATGAGAATTGCATGCTAGTATTGAGTAGACAGCAGTAGGATAGCCTGTTTAGGTTATGCCTGATAGTATGAGTTTAACATTGTATGCTAGTGCAGATTCCTATTATGTGGATCAGATTGCTTGAGATCATTCCCTTTTGTTTGAATGTTTCTTGCTTTGTGCTTTGTGGGACTCTGAATGATGAGAATTAGCTATTAGGTGAATACATTAAAGTCACATGTGATCAGGGTTGGATAATCTTAGAGGATTAGATTTGACCCTACTTCGCAGCTCTTGTTTGAGTCCTAACCGTTGTAGGGATGAGTCCCTTACTCGAAGGATTATCTGGGCCTTGTTGCATGTGATTGTTTAGGTAATGGCTAATTGACATTACAAGGAGGCCTTCAGCAGCTGAGGACTGGTTAGGGTGGAATCAGAGGTACCCTAGGGAGAGCCTATGATGGGAATAGCAGGGATCAGTAGTAGTAGAAGGGACTTGGTGGAGTCGAGGCAGTTCTTGAGGAAAGTACGGATAAATGTGGAAGGTAGTATGGGCCCATACTACTGAAAGCAGAGGATCCATTCTTGAATCGAGGAAGGATGAGGCAAGACCAGGGAGCTTATGATGGATGTGATCCCTCTAGATGTATCAGTATCACTGACGGTTGTCATTATGTATTGCAGAATGGTGGTACTACGTCTGAGGCCAGTAGTTGGCAGCTTAGGAGAGGGATCGGGTTCGGGCTCAGGTTCCGAACCAGTTGATGAGAGGCTACGCGAGTTCATCGCGTCCGAGGTCACTAGAAGCATCTTTGATGCGACCCCGGTCATCTTTGGGTCGATCAAGGAAGGGATTGTCAAGCTGATGGAGGATCGCCTCCAGGCGTTCAGGAGCGACATGGCGACCAGCCAGTTGGGATCATGCACACTGTCCTTTAAGGACTTCAGGGGAAGTGGTGTGCCGGATTTCCATGGGGCAAAGGCGGTGGATTGAAGACATTTGCACACTTGACCAGCTTTTTCCCTGAGGTGTCGAAGGTGAGATATGCAGTAGGGTGCTTGAGAGACAGGGCTAGAGATTGGTGGGAGTCGGTTGGTGACTCTCTGGGAGCCTCGAACGTTGAGGCTATGTCATGGTCGGATTTTGTGACCCGGTTCAGGGCTGAGTTCGCACCTACGGTGAAGCTTCAGCAGTTAGCCAGGGAGTTCCTGGATATGAGACAGATGATCGAGACTGTGGCGGAGATCACTGCCAAGTTCTGGGAGAGGGCGTTACTGGTGCCCCAGTATGCGGGAGATGAGGATAAGAGGAGGACCCGCTACCATGACATGCTGCGAGCCGACATTCAGGAGCATGTTAGGTTTTCAGCTTGCCTTACCCTAGATTCCATGATTTCCAGGGCAAGGGAGAGGGAGATTGATCTGGAGAACATCTGGAAGAGGAAGGTAGAGGAGGGGCAGGTGACTGGGGATTCGGGGAAGAAGCCCAAGGGATCAGATGGTAGGCCGAAAGGCCAGTCAGCACAGGGTCGCTGCAGGAAATGCGGCATGCCACATGAGGGAGCTTGTAGGTTGGGATTATCGGGCTGCTACAAGTGCGGCAAGATGGGGCACTTCAGCAGGGATTGTACTGCCCCTGCACCTACTGTTCAGACATCCGAGTTGCTGTGTTTCCACTGCAACCATAGGGGCCATAAAAAGGCCAATTGCCCCCAGTTGACAGCATCAGCTGCGCCAGTGAAGGCGTCAGCCCCAACGACCCTGCAGATCACTGATGGCCGACAGGGCAAGTTAGAGGCTCCAGTGGTGAGGATTCGGGCCTTCCAGTTGACCACCGAGGTGGCACGCGCCGAACCCGATGTGGTGACGGGTATGATTCTTTCTTCCTGATATATTTATATGATGTTTATGATATTGATGTATGTTCTGTGTGTACATGTTTAGGATCGTTCCATGTGAACGGTATTCTGGTTGCAGGTGTTGTTTGATTCAGGTGCCACTCGATCTTTGTCTCTCTTGCGCTCAACAAGAGGTTTTCTGAGTCTTCGGACAGGTTGGATTGCCCTTTAGAGGTAGAGATTTCCGATGATCGGTCGGTGCGAGCATCAACAATTTTTCGAGATTGTGTGCTGAGGTTATTCGAGGACTACTACCTGGTAGACTTGGTTCCCATTCCGTTGCGTGGGAACAAGGTGATTATAGGCATGGACTGGTTAAGCCCTAATGGGGCGGTGTTAGATTGTGCACAACAGCTAGTGCGAGTTAGGACCCCAAGTGGGGGAGAGTTGGTGATCCACAGCGAGAGACCACAGCGTGGACTCACAGTGTGTTTAGCAGCAAGGGCTAAGCGCTACCTACAGTAGGGTTGCGTCGGGTATGTCGCTTATGTTATGGATACCCAGGAAACGGGTAACGCGTTGGCGGGAGATGTGCCAGTGGTACGAGAGTTTGCGGATGTATTCCCTGAGGAGTTGCCTGGGATACCTCCGGAGAGGCAGGTGGAGTTTAGGATCGACCATGTCCCTGGTGCGGCTCCGATAGCCAAGGCACTATATCGGTTGGCTCCTCCCGAGATGCAAGAGTTGTCTACGCAGCTGCAGGAGCTGCTAGACAAGGGATTCATCAGGCCGAGTAGCTCGCTTTGGGGAGCCCTGATTCTGTTTGTCAAGAAGAAGGACGGGTCGCATCGCATGTACATAGACTACTGAGAGCTGAACAAGGTAAAAGCGAAGAACCGTTACCCACTTCCGAGGATTGATGATCTCTTTGACCATTTTCAGGGAGAATCTTGGTTCTTCAAGATTGATCTGTGTTCAGGATATCATCAGATGAGGGTCAGTCGGTCGGAGAGGAGGATGTACAGAAGACTGCGTTACGGACACGCTATGGCCACTATGAGTTCGTGGTGATGCCTTTCGGGCTCACCAATGCCCCTTCCGCGTTCATGGATCTCATGTACCGCATGTGCAGACTGATGATAGATTGATGTGTGATAGTTTTCATCGATGACATCTTGGTTTATTCCAAGACGCAAGAGCAGCATGAGGAGCATCTGTGAGAGGTTTTGGATACCCTGAGGATGGAGAGCTTGTACGCCAAGTTCTCCAAATGTGAGTTCTGGTTGCGCTAGGTGTAGTTTCTTGGGCACCTTGTCAACCAGAACGACATTCTGGTTGACCTGGCCAAGGTGGAGGCCGTGATGAGATGGGAGGTTTCGAAGTCTCCATCTGAGATTCAGAGTTTCCTGGGATTAGCCGGCTACTATCGGAGATTCATCCAGGATTTCTCCAAGATAGCCGTACCCAAGACGCGACTGACGAAGAAGGTCGCAGTCTTTTGGAGGGGGACTGAGCAGCAGGCAACATTTGAGACACTAAGACAGAGATTGTGCGAGGCACCAATCTTTTCCCTGCCAGAGGGCATAGAGGATTTTGTGGTGTACTGCGACGCGTCTATTACGGGTTTGGGCGTAGTACTGATGCAGAGAGGACATGTCATCGCCTACGCTTCGAGGCAGTTGAAGCCTCACGAGGCGAACTATCCAACACATGATTTGGAGTTGGGGGCTGTTGTGTTCGCCCTCAAGATTTGGCGTCACTACCTTTATGGGGTCTGTTCTACCATTTACACGGACCACAAGAGTTTGAGATACCTCATGGATTAGCCGAATCTGAACATGAGGCAGCGTCGATGGTTGGACGTGGTGAAGGATTATGATTGCGAGATCCTTTACCACCCGGGGAAGGCCAATGCGGTGGCCGATGCGCTTAGCCACCAGGCAGTGCCGATCCGAGACATTTGCATGCGGATGACAGTAGTGACTCCATTATTGGAGCATATCCGAGAGGCCCAACGGGAGGCCGTGAAGGAGGAACATCGGAAGAGAGAGCGTACAGTGGGTCAGGTTTCCTCCTTCGACTATGATAGTCGAGGGTTATTGACACTACACCGCAGGGTGTAGGTTCCATACCACGGGGGTGTGCGCCAGGTCCTGATGGAAGAGGCGCACAAATCCCGATTCTCCATTCATCCTGGGGCGACGAAGATGTATAGGGATCTTTGTCTAGACTATTGGTGGCCCTGCATGAAGAGGGATGTAGCATGGTATGTGGAGCGATGCTTGACCTGGAGGAAGGTCAAGGCTGAGCACCAGAGGCCACACGGAAAGATGTAGCTGTTGGATATTCCCCTGTGGAAGTGGGAAGATATTACCATGGAATTCATCACCAAACTTCCCAGGACCGCGTGGGGAGTGGATTCCATATGGGTCATCATGGATCGGTTGACCAAGAGTGCCCATTTCATACCGATCCAGAAGAGTATCTCGCCCGAGAAGTTGGCCGACATCTACATTCGAGAAGTGGTGGCTCGACACGAAGTGCCAGGCTCCGTGATTTCTGACAGGGATGTTCGGTTCACTTCCAGGTTCTAGAAGAAATTCCATGACGAGTTGGGTACTTGTCTGCACTTTAGCACTGCATTTTACCCACAGACAGATGGTCAGAGCGAGCGGACCATCCAGACTCTGGAGGATATGCTGCGGGTGTGTGTGTTAGACTTCGGTGGTAGTTGGGATACTTACCTTCCATTGGCTAAGTTCTCGTACAAGAACAGCTACCACGTGAGTATTGACCATCCTCCCTTCAAGATGTTATACAGGAGGAAGTGCAGGACCCCGACATGTTGGGGCGAGGTTGACCAGAAGGTCATGGGGAGCACCGAAGTGGTGCTCAAGACGATAGAGAGGATTCAACAGGTCTGGAGCAGGCTTTAGACTGCTCAGTGTCGGCAGAAAAGTTATGCCGATAAGCGCCGATCAGACCTAGAGTTCCAGGTCGGGGATATGGTGCTCCTGAAGGTGTCTCCCTGGAAGAGTGTCATCCGATTCAGGAAACGAGGTAAGTTGGGTCCCAGGTATATCAGGCCCTTCAGGGTTATAGCCCGGGTGGGCAAAGTGGTGTATAGGCTGGACCTGCCAGCCAAACTCAGTCAGATTCATAGCACTTTTCACGTCTCCCAGCTACGTAAATGTTTGGTGGACGATTCAGCAGTGGTACCTTTAGAGGATATTCAGGTCAATGACAGCCTGAATTACATTGAACTGCCGGAGGCGTTCCTTGACCGGAAATCGATGGATCTGAGGAACTAGAGGGTCGAGCTGGTGAAGGTGCAATGGCAACACCGGAAGGGCTCAGAATGGACTTGGGAGCCGGTGGATGAGATGATGGAGCATTACCTAGAGCTTTTCCAGGAACGAGCCGTAGACTTCGTGGGCGAAGTCTAAAATAAGTGGGGGAGATTTGTAGCACCTGTTTCTTGGTATGGATTCTATTTAAGTATTTTGCATTTTTGGATTGGGACTCGGCGAGTTGAAGGCCCAACTCGTCGAGTAGAATCATATTTGATACGAGATTTAAATGATAGACTCGTCGAGTCGGCTCCTAGACTCGACGAGTAGACTCTGACTAGACAAAACCCTAATCTAAGGGTTTGCACCCTATTTAAGCATCTCATCCAGCCACCCTTCGTCCCTATTGCTTCCAGAAACCCCCATAGCAAACCCTAACCGTTTGTGTAAAGAGCTAAGGCATTTGTGGTGCTTTTTGGTGATTTTGAACTCAAAGAAGAAGGAAAAGCCTAGAGGAATCAAGAGAAGACCAAGGGAGTTCCAGTTTGTGCATCATTTGTAGTTCCCAGAAGGTATAAAGTTGATACCTTGCTTTTTCATTTGCTAGATCCCTTTTTGGGGAGATTTAGGGCTTTTACAAGCTATTCTTGGTAACCAACCATGATTGCAAGCATGTTTGGGGGTTGAGGCTTTGGATCTAGGTCCATGAAGGAGTTACAAGGCAGAAAAGGGATGCTTTTGAACCCATGGAAGCCCCCATGCAACTTAAGATTCTCTTTTAGAGCCTTTTAGGCTCAAAGTCCCATGCATACACGTAAAGTTCGTAACTTTACGTGCTAAATCGAGTTTAGGGACCTAGATCTATCATTTGGACAAGAGTTGTACACCAGAAATCGAAGAAATAGACTTGGACAGTATCGACTCGACGAGTCGTTCTTGGGAATCGGCGAGTCTAAGGTTAGACTCCCCTTTTCAGTTATGGGTCAAAGAGACCTAGTGGAGTGCTGGAAAGGTTTTAGAGGGTTCGGGGGAGTGACCCAACGTATTGGGATAAGCCATTGTCTTGGAGTTCATAGGACTTGGAGAGTGCATGAGCAGACTCAGCGAGTCCAAGGCAATCTCCCAACTCTTGAAGATGAACTCGACGGGTTGTTCATACAACTCGGCGAGTTGAGGACAGGACTTGTTCATAGGATGGAGATGAACTCGACGAGTTGTTCATATAACTCGGCGAGTCGGATGAAGGTTTATTCGGGGTTGTTTTAGAAGGAGAACTTGTCGAGTCGTTACCAAAATCGACGAGTAGATGCGTGAAGAAGGACAAATGATAGGATAGGGACTCGACGAGTTGGCGGTCCAACTCGGCGAGTCGGGTCAACTAGAAGTTGACTTTGACTTGGACTTGGACTTGGTTAGGGTAAAATGGTCACTTTACCCTAAGAATAGATATCAAACTCTGACTAAGTGTTTTGTGGGGATTATAGCCGGAGGATTTCCGGAGCAGCAGCAAATAGAGATTTCCCACGCAGATTATCAGTAGCTACTTGTTCAAGGTGAGTTACCTTCCAGTAGCGGTAGGATTATGGCCACAATGCCGACCCACCAGTAGGAGTTCTATGTTAGATGATCGTCTTTGTGACATCATCTAGGTTTGCTACTACCTGATAAGTTATATGCTGGCATGATATGTTATATATGGCAGTAGTAGAGTTCGGTTGTTAGGACCGAAGGGTAGGTCAGGCACCCCAGATATGTCTAACAGTATGTGATGATATGTTTATATGATGACATGATATGTTATATGTGATAGTAGCAGTAGGGGGCGAAATAGTCCCCGAGGGTCGGTTGTTAGGACCGATGGGTAGGTCAGCACCCTAGAATGGCTAGACACGGGTAGGTCGGCACCCCAGAATGGCCGTACCGGGTAGGTCGGGCACCCCATAATTGCACGACAATATGTATGCTATGTGATTGTATGGTATGTGGAACGATGGGGGAAGTCACTAAGCTTCATGCTTATAGTTTATAGTTGTGGTTTCAGGTACCTCTTCAGCGAAGGGGAAGGAGCTGGCGCGGTAGCAACACATCATACACACACGCATTGATTTTCTGCACTTGAGATATTCTGGGATTGTACTCTGAGATGTTGCTATTTTATGATTTGGGTTTTCAGACATGATATTTTGATTTGCGAAATGATACATTTCTACGTAGTTTTCTTATGAGTGTTTTTATACTCAGTTAATTAAAATGAAATTTTTGGACTCGAAATTTGGGATGTTACAAAATACCAATTCAAATACATCCAAGAGGTTTGGGTGAAATTTATTTGTGGAATCATAGTATTTAACACACAAACAAGAATTGCATTACCAAGTATCCATTTGGATTAGATTTTGGATATCATTTGACCATAAGTCTCATGAAAATTTCTAATATTGTTTATCAAGATGGATGAAAAATACATCAGTTAGTGATGTGAATATATGTTGTAATTAGATCACACTAATGAATCGTTCAGATTAACCACGATACATGGTAAGACCAACTTCGTATGAATATGTTTATCTAAATAAACATAAGTCTAGAACCTTTTAGGAGTTCAGGGATCTCATAAAGTGAAGTTAAGAATCAATTGGGAAATAGGATGAAATACTCATATCCAATAGGGATTGTGAACATCTTAGTCAAAAACTTTATCGAACATATAAGGAATTGTGGAACAGTTTCACAAGCTATCTCTTCCCATAACACTGTCATAAGGATTGTAGTTTGATAGAAATAAAAATCATTGTTTGATTTGGTACCAAATAGTGATACTACGCTTACAAAGATTTCATGGTTTATACCATGAATAGTGTTTCTAGAATCCTTTGTCTTGCACCAAGTAATAAGGTTTTTGAGATAGTCTATAAGATGAGAAGCGAGGATCTTTCGTTACTAGCACATATGGATGTATACGATTAAGAGGCTTACACTCATCGTGAAGCGCTCGATAATTCAGGAGTTAGAATATAATTGTGCTATATCACTGGATGCCACACCAAGAGTTTTGGATAGTTGTTTAAATAAATCGTAAAACAAAGATTTTGTTGATCGAAGGGCAGTCTTCAAAGAGAGGGAGCTAATATATAAAAGAAGATTGTGGGAACCATACCAATGAAGAACCTAAAGTTGCTCCTAGAACTAAATTCAAGATTGAAAGAGATATCGAGGAAACTTACATATTTCCATCTCGTCGTTATACATTTAATAGAGGACATCATAGACCCTTGTTATATAGAATATATATTAATGAGGAATATGAGTCACTGGTAGATGGAAATTAGAGTATACCAGCTATCAGAAGTTGTGGTAGGCCTTATAGGATGCAACATAAAAGGAGGACATAGAGAGCGATATTCAGTCCATGTAAGTTTTGAAACAAACATGGATGGGAGAAACACATATTTAAACCAAGATAGACTATGAAGGATGTGTAAGATTATGAAGTTCATTTATAGACTGAAACGAGCATCTAAAAAATTTGGATATTTTCTTCAGTGAGAGAATTCAAGGAGTTTGAATTTGGAGAAATCAAGATGAACCATATATGTCAAAAGTAGTGGGAGTAATTTGAATCCTTGTTTCAATACGACAATTCAAGAGTTTGAATTTCAAGAAACAAGGATGAGCCATATATATTTTAATGCTAGTGGAAGCACTGTTGCCACCCTTATAATATATATAGAAATATACAATACATAGGAAACGATGTTCTAACTTAGCAAGTGAAATAGTTTGGCTTTGTTTGGAAATTGTTTCGCTTTGAAAAACATGGGTAGAACAACACATGTATTGAAGGTAAGGATCTATGGAGATAGACCTGAGCGATTTATTGGATTAAGCCAAAGAACATGGAATCTTGAGGAAACTCAAGACGCAGAACTCAAAAGAGTTTGGGCTTATAAAAGAATGGCATGATGTTGGGGAATGTTAAATGAAGGGTTTTCAACATTCTATCACTCCTAAGGTGTTCATGCAACCCTAGAAACCTTGGATCTATGTTTGACTAAGATACACGCAAAATTGATTTTCCAAGGTTCATAATCCTATCTAGCATACATGGGGAACTTTTCAATATAAAAGTTAACTAGAAAACATACCTTGTAGTAGTTTGGATTCCTTGAAAACCTTGAGAGCTTAGCACCCCAAGTGTGATGCCTCAAATGTCTCACACAACACCAAATGCACTTGGAATAAACTTTGAGAGAAATGTCACACTACTTGAAGTCGGCTAGACCTCTTCTTTATTGCTTAAGTCCGATTTTGGTGAACATAAGAGTCCTTATATAGTGTGTTACAATTAGGGTTACACCATGTAAAACCTAATTGTAATGACTTTTCATTTCCATGACCCATGGGTTCTATAACCACCATGCAACATCCTATGGGTATTATACCAACTTGATAATCCATGGAGCATTAGCCCACTATACAAGTATGGATGATTTACACAATCAACCCATATATTTAATTAGTCACCTTTTGATCACTTAATTAATTCTAAATTAATTCTTGATCAATACTAATTAAATAAGATTATTTAATATATTAGAACTTATAAATTATTAATAAACCATAAGTGTTATTTCTCTCATTTTATTCTATCCAAATGCATGATGCCATGCAACCCAAATGGACCATGCCGGGTCGGGTCAAGTACATACCATAAATAGTTATGGACTTAGACACCTTATCCAACAGTCTCCCACTTGGATAAGTCTAATAACTATAACTACAAGTATGACTTCAGGAACCGATAAGCAATCGTAGCTCTTTCAAGGTCTCTTGGAACTAAGAGGATGATGATACACCATTTAAGATAAGTGATCATATAATCCTCTATTCTAGATATCAGTTGGAAAAATACATGGAATAATGTCTTACTTATTGTCCAATAGTTTGTTTCCCGATTTCCAATTTGTTTGACATAGAACTTAATTGAACACATCAACTTAGTTCTGACCGGGCCCGGTACATAGGTCAAAACAAAATCATCGAGGGGCCCATATATCAGCTTCTAATCCAAGATGGAACAGATAAACTTCGACTCATACGCTTGCTCTACTACTTATTGAATTATACACAAAAGCACATTTTATAACATCGAGTTACCAATGCATTTTCGTACAATCAATGCATAACCAACGCTTAGGTAACAAATCATATCTCTAGGTTTGAAGACTTATATGATATTACCGTCTAACGATCAGTCGAGATAAATTCCATGAAGTGATACCAGTGAGCGTGGGTTGAATCCAATACTCAGAACTTATGAGCACTCATGAGTGTTGTAGCCATGTCCAACAGTTTAGATCTCTACAAGCCAACCCATGACAGTCTTAATTCATACTTACTTCCAACATATGACCGACTATGGAGAATTTGAATAATATGCAATACATAACATAAATATTCTGGAAGTCAAAACATGAAAAATAAATAATAGTAAACGATTGACAAAAGATAGCAACACTTTACTCATAAACAAACACAACTTTTATTCATCATTAAATTTCAATTACACTTTACCAATTTCAGAGCTATCTAAGTACTAAAACTAATATCATCTTTCAGCCCAATGCGCCTCGCATGCTGGAGATGCTTAACCCTACCCAGTCCCTTCGTGAGGGGATCTGCTGGGTTCTCATCCGATGATACCCTCTTTGCCATGAGGAATCCTTCTTCTATTCGATGTCTGATGAAATGGTATTTTCTGTCAATGTGTATGGATCTTCCATGATCCCTTGGTTCTTTTGCTAAGGCAACTACACTTTCACTATCACAAAAAATTTCCATAGGCTCCTTTATAGCCAGTACAACTCCAAGGTCTCCAATGAAGTTCTTCAGCCATATTGCCTCCTTTGCTGCCTCGCTTGCCGCTATATACTCTGATTCGCAAGTTGAATCAGCCATTATCTCCTCCTTGGAACTTTTCCAAGTAATTGCTCCTCCGTTTAAGGTAAAGTCGCAGCCTGACTGAGAGCGGAAATTATCCCTATCAGTCTGGAAGCTAGCATTACTATACCCTACAACTCTCAAGTCATCACTCCCACCGAGGGTATAGACCTAATCCTTAGTCCTCCGCAGGTATTTGAGGATATTCTTTACCGTGGTCCAGTGAGCCTTGCCAGGATTCCCCTGATATCTGCTAACTATGCTCAAAGAAAAGGCTACATCAGGATGAGTACAAGTTTTAATCCATAAATGGATTTCTCAAGCTTACACACTCTATTAGGGTATTATGTACTGAAAAAACCCTTCTGGCTGACACATGTAAACATCTTCATCCAACTTTCCATTAAGGAAAGCGGTTTTGACATCCATTTGCCATATCTCATAATCATGAAATGTAGCAATGGCTAACAGGACCTTAATGGACTTAATCTTTGATACTGGTGAAAATGTCTCATCATAATCAACTCCCGGAGTTTGAGAAACGGCCTTTGCAACCAGTCGCGCCTAATATGTGTGTACATTACCATCCATGTCGGTCTCCTTCTTGAAGATCCATTTTCACCCAACGGTCTTACGACCTGGTACATTGTTAACCAAGTTCCGAACTTGATTGTCATACATGGACTGTATCTCGCTGTCCATTGTCTCTTTCCATTTAGCAGACTCGGGGCCTGCCATGGCTTCTGCATAGTTGTTAGGTTCATCCAGACTTACCAGTTTCTTATCACTGATAAGTGTCTCACCTTCCGCAATAATATGGAAACCATAGTAATGCTTAGGTGCATTCCTAACTCTCGTGGAACGCCTCAGAGGAACAGACTCGTCAATTGGGTCAATAGGAGTTTCCTCCTCAGGTTGACTGTTAGGGTTTGAAGTTCCTTCACCACTTGACTCTTGAATTTCTTCAAGGTCAATTAGCCTCCCACTGTTTCCTTGGCATATGAACTCTCTCTCTCTCTCTCTCTCTCTCTCTCTCTCTCAAGACACCCCTCCTTGCTACAAAGACCACATTGTCACTGGGTCTGTAGTAGAGGTAACCAAAGGATTTATGTGGGTAGCCGATGAAAATACACCTCTCACTTCGAGGTTCGAGCTTATCAAGAGTCTCACGCCTCACGAAAGCCTCGCAACCCCAAATCTTGATGTGGTCTAGATTAGGAACTTTTTCAGTCCACATCTCATGGGGAGTTTTGGCAACTTTCTTTGTAGGGACTAAATTAAGGATATGGGCGGCAGTCTCTAAGGCATACCCCCAAAATGAGATTGGTAGCGAAGCTCGACTCATCATGGAACGAACCATATCCAACAAGGTTCGATTACGCCTCTCAGCCACTCCATTCAACTGTGGTGTCCTGGGAGGTGTCATTTGTGAGACAATCCCAAATTCCTTAAGATAGTCGAGGAACTCTGTACTAAGATACTCACCACCAGGATCGGATCGAAGCATCTTAATGTTCCTGCCCAATTGATTCTCGACTTCTTGTTTAAACTCTTTAAACCTTTCAAAAGTTTCTGACTTATGCTTGATTAAGTAGACATACCCATATCTACTATAATCATCTGTAAAAGTCACATAATAACGATTAGCATCCCTTGTGGCAGTTTTGATGGGTCCACACACATCTGTGTGCACTAGATCCAACAAACCTTCACCCATTGCACAAGAACCAGTAAAGGGTGAGTTTGTCATTTTTCCAAGTAAGCATGATTCACAACTATCGTCTGACTTTAGGTCAAATGACTCCAAGACTCCATCCTTTTGGAGTTGGCCTATGCGTTTCTTGCTTACATGTCCAAGACGACAATGCCATAATGATGCTTTATCCAAGTTATTATTAGAAGAATCAATACACGACACATTATTTCCTAGGTTATCTACAACAAACACAACTTCTTACACACCATCACAAGGTAATGCTTTAAAATAAAGAACATTATTAAAGAAAGCATTTATTCCACCAACTTCATTATCAAAAGAAAAGGTAAAATCTTGTTTGTACAAAGCATGAAAGGAAATAATATTTCTTGCATTTTAGGCGAGTAACAACATTTATTCAAATCTAATGTAAACCCACTACTTAGAAACAAAGAGTAAACTCCAGTCTTGGTGACAGCTGAAGCTTTCCTATTCCCCATGATCAAGTTTATCTTTCCATGCTCCACATTCTCACTTCTTCTTAGTCCCTGCAAATAAGAACATATGTGAATTCCACAACTTGTATCAAGGACCCAAGAGTTAGAATAGGGTGAGTTATTATACAATATTGTGTAAATACCTGCATGGGTGGGTTTCACTTTCCCATCCTTAACATCTTGTTGGTACTTTGGGCAGTTCCGCATCTAATGCGACTTTTCATGGAAATAGAAGCATTCAACCTCTTTTGGGTCAGAAGAAGGAGTGATGAAACCTTTCTTGGTTCCACTTGAAGAGGAGCCATCAAGGGTCTTACCCTTGGTACCCTTCGAAGACCACTGAGTAAGGAAAATGTTGCTTCTTCTTTTGTGGTGGTCGATGAAGAAGAAGAAGGTGTTGGTGATGGCCTTCACCACACAAAGCTTTATCTAGTAAACCGAGAGCAAGGAAAAAAATGTAGGCTTGATTTTCTTTTTGTGATCAGCAAAAAAAAGCTCGATTTTCTTCTAGATTCTAACATATATGTTTTTTTTATTCAGATGAATATAAGAACAAGCCCTAAATCTTCATTTTCATTTTTCTAGATTAGTGGGTTCTTGAATGAATTCTTCCATTTTGTTACAAATATATATATATATATATATATATATATATATATATGTGTGTGTGTGTGTGTATGTGTGTGTGTTTGTGTGTGTGTTATTCTTCAGTTTGTGTTCTTTATCAGTTCAGATTCTTTGATTTTGTTACAAACTCAAACAATTTATGTGTTTATGTTTGTGAGTTCATCATATTTGTTTTTGATTTTTGGGTTGGAGCATCATGAGTTTGTGTATGTTCTTGAGTAGATGAAGTTAAAGAATGGATGTATGTGTGTTCTTGATCTAAAAATAAAAAAAAAATCAAATTGTTTTAGATTTTTGGTCGAAGACTCATCGGAGAAGACTATCAGAGTCTCACCAGAGCCACAAAATATGCTGGAAAGTTGCTATAGCAAGTCATAGGGAATTGACACTATTGCACAACAAACTTTTAGCTTTGTCTCGGATTGGTCTCTCAAGTTATTCTTTTGCACAATTTGTCCCTCAACTTTCAAATTACCTATTAATTACACCTTTATACTCAATCATAAGGGTTTAGCCGGTTCCAACGCTTCGTTGGCATGGTTAACCTGGAAGTTTCATCCCTTATGTAAGACACAACATCAGGGATTATTAACTGAAACCCTGAATCGACAAACTTCCTTCACATTTATTACTGTACTTGAAACTCCAAAAACCTCAAACAACTCTCAAAACAATTTGTGCACAATGTCGTCCTCTTCTTCCTACAACTCAGTCGTTCCTCACTTTGGTAACGAGGACGAAGTCCAGAAATGTTGTCGTGACTTGGAAGCATTGCAAAGGACATCATGGACGGCAAAAAAACCCTACATGCCATTTTTGAACTATCCTAACTCACTGGTAATCTCCGATCTAAGCAATATTTGTTTATTTCTTTAGATTGTGATAAAAGCTAGCTTCAATTTTGGTAAATGTCATGTATGATTTTAATTTACGATGTTTATGTTAGCAGAAATTATGATCAATGATGTTTGGTGACTTACGATGGTTGATCTGTGATGTTTTGAGCTGAAATTTGTTAAATTTCTTTCATGTTTGAATTTTCATGTTTGAATTTTCATGCTTGATTTTAGATGTTTGATTATTATTTTGCTCTTTGACTGGATAGATGACCGAAAGGAGGAGTTTTAGATTCTTCCATTAGATAGATGATTGGCTATAACCAAGATACTACAAGGAGAAGTTGTATGACATGAAGCAAGAATTGGAGTCATTGTAGGGTTTGCTTGTCAAGGCCAAGAATGACAAAAGAGTTGCTCAACTAGAAAGGTTGGTGGATAAGCATGAAGCTAGGATTACAAGGTTGAAGAGGTGCTTGATGTGGTATGTGTTGCTTTGTAAATGCTTGTTTGTAGGGTTGGTTTGGTGTGTCATAAAGTTATGGAAGTAATGACATACTCTTAAGATTTTTGTATGGTTGATGTAAAAATTCCAACCAAGATGCATGTCTTTTGTACGGTTGATATATAATTCAACCGTTATGCATGTCTATTGTTAGACTATGGTAGTGGGTTCAACGTAATCTTGTGGATGATTGGGTAGTCTTTTGGTCCTATAAATCAGTTTGTAAGATACTCTTCTATGTAAAATAATGAATATTTAACTTGGAAAGTGTACTTGGAAAGTTGTCTCAAGCTTATTATAATGACTAGTGCTGTTTTATTTAGACTTATTGTGTTTGTGAAAGTGTGTATCAGTACATGGAATATGTAGGAGTGGACCACTATGTTCGCTTTTAATGTGCAGAAAGTAAGTAATTGTTAAACAATTGGGACCACATTGTTTTGGTACATCTACATCATGCATAAATATTATTAATGTACCATATTGCTCATTCATGTGCATGCATGCAATAAATTAGGCAACCAAGTGTCTAACATTATAAATTCATTGGAAGTAAATCAAAACAACTTTCATAGAAAGAAACTAAAACATTACAATTTAGGAAACATACTTTGTTACAAAATAAACACCATTATCTTACAATAAAGCATCTTTCATAAAAACATTCCCATTTAGACAACCAACTTTCATAAATGACAAACCACCAAGCTTCATAAAAGACAACCAACCATGACCGCATTACCAAACACTATCTTACTCTATGTTTAGAGTTTTTTCCTTTGAATTCCCTAGATCACCATCATTACAAACTCTTTTACCCAACTTCAAGTTCAAGATTCTCTCTGACTTTCTTTTTCTCATACTCTTTAACAAGTCATAAATGTGTGGTACTGTTGGGACCTTTGTAACTTGCACTTACTCTACTACCTCTTGGACTTGCACCTCCTCTACTGCCTCTTCAACATACACCCCCTCTACTGCCTCTTGAACCTCCACCTGCACTGCTGCCTCTTGAACCTCCACCTCCTCTAATTCATTTTCAAGTAGCACCTCATCAAACAATTCATGTAAATCTACTTCAACCTGAACTTGTGTTTCTTGTGTTTGAGTTTCTTCCACCTCAAATAGGGTGACTTGTATCTCTTCCTGGAGTTCTCCTTTAACATGTATAGAACGGAAAAATATGGGTATGTACTAAATGAGAAACAACTAAACAATTAAAGTGGTTTTAGTGTATTACATCCACTTGTTGGTTGACATCAACGTTTTGTTTCCTTTTGTTCTTAATATTTAGCTTATGGGGTCTTCCAACTGAAGAAGTTGTTTTATTGTGACCTGGTTGCTTATAAATATTGAACTTGAACCCTTTCCACTTTTGGAAACCTTCTTGGTGCCATTATTAGTAGTTGACTTCTTACTCTTCGTTTGTGTTCTGCCATTATTTTTTGTGGCATCCCTCTTCCTTTTAACAGTTGGTCTCTCAGGCATTCTACTCACAGGGGTAAAGGTGGTGTGTATTCAATTTCTGGCCACATGCTAGACCCATCCATCCCTGTAGTTCTATACCTATATGATTTCATGTAGGTATTTCTATTGAACATTTTGTTCATATAATCCACCACATTCCTATTGAGATACACCACGCTAGCATCATAATGGACAAAACCATATCCTATGACTTGCCATAACCTACATGAGAAAGTTTTGTTCTCCAGATAAGCCTCATTTGCATCTCCAATTCCTCTCACCTCAAACTGATTCAAGCCACTTGGTAGTACAACATAATTTCTCTGATAGAGCTTTAGTTTATTTTGTAGCTCTCTTATTTCCAAGCATACTTGATTTCCCCATGCTTGTCCCTTCAAATTTAACTTGTATAATCTTTCCATCATATACAGTCTTAATTCCTCTAACATTGTGATAAGGGGTTTTTTTTTTCTAGCATCCACTATGAGGGAATTGAAGATTTTATACATGCCATTCTCTACAACAACACAACATCTTCTAGTTTGGTAACATGCCAATGACCAAGTCTTTGGGTCTTTATCCATCAGGTACTTATGAGCATATGGATTTATCATCTAAAGCTCTCTCATTATAGTTTTGAATTATTATTCAGTTGTTGATCGTGCAACTCTCCAAAATAAGGTACTGTAGTGGGCACCACTATACCTTTTATGAAAATTTTGATTGATGTGTCTAGCACATGGTTCGTGCTCTGCAAAGGGTAGCATCTCTTTCACAACTTCTATCAAACCCTATAACAACAAACTTTAATAACATTTGATAGCAACAAACAAAGCATAGATAATCAATAATATTATAATAAAAAATTAGTAAATACCTTGTGCTGATCTGACATTAAGTTGTATCAATTTCATAAATGCAATTGCAAATCATCTATCAGATTATCCAAAAACCACTTCCAATTCTCTTTGTTCTTAACACATACTACTGCCCATGCAATGGGATAAATCTAATTGTTTTCATCTCTACCAATAGCACATAGTAATTCTCCCTTACAAATACCTTTCAGAAAATGTCCATCAAGTCCTATTATCCTCTTGCATCCCTCTATCCATCCTTTTTTCACTCCATCAAAGCAAACATAAAATTCACTAAAGTACTTCTTCCCATATGGCATGCTGTTGACATCAATTTTGACAGTTGAACCTGGATTTGATCTCCTAACATCTGCTCTATATGACCATAACTTTGCATAATGTTCCACAAGAGTTGCATTTATTAGTTGCAAATCATATTTCTTAGCCCTCCTGCATTGACCAAGACTCACATGAATACCAAACTTCCTAATAACTTCTAATCTTAATTTTCTAACACTCATTTTTTGTCTGTTTAAGATTTGTTTAGTATAATGACTTCCTATCCATGAATATGGAACCAATGAACCTAACTTAAAGTTCGTACCAAAATTATGTTCTAAATTCAAAGATTTAATCTGGAAGTTGTCATCTTCACTCATCCATGATGCCCATAACTTGAAGGTACACTTACACTTGCAACAATGTGCCAACAACCTTTTCCTATCATTATTAACAAAGTATAATTGGTACCCATTGGCTATGGCATAGTTGCACAACATAGTTTTTACTTGAGCTGAATCTTTAAATCTCATACCAAGTATGGGCTTTTGTTTCTTCCTGTGTGTTAACTCATTAAAAATGCATGAACTTGACTTGTGGGTTCACTTTCATCCTCATCTTCTACATCATAGTTGGTATACTCCTGCCCCCTCTTCTTGGGCACAAAATTTTGTCAAGAATTTATCATTACATGTCCTATTCATAATAACTATTTCCTCATTAAAATCCACGATCACATCCCTAAGGGTACCTATGTCATCATCCCCACCACTAATATAAGAATCATGGTCATCCTCATTCTGACTTACACATATCATATATTACATGACCAATATGGTCCACATAAAGGGATATTTAACCATCAGTTCCATATGCATCAAAGATGAAACCTGTATATTTCAGTTCATTCGAGATAGGCATAAGACCACTCAAAAAGGGAGCACATAACTCATAATTTTATAGTTTCTTACAATCTAATTGCATGAAACGTTCGAGAAAAGTAATACACTCTGAGTGTGTCATACCAGAACAATCATAATTTATGAATGTGAATTTCCTACAACTAGTCTAAGATAAAGGACGGCGAATAAACACCCCCTTAAAGTTCAGTTCCACTATCGGAAATATTGCATGGGGGTTTGAGGTTGACATAACTTCTTCTTCCTCCCACTTCACTTTGTTATGTGCAAGACTTGTAAACCCTAGCTCTGGCTCGAGGTTTTGGAGTACTGCTAATGAAAACGACGACTAACAACTATAAGTTCCTCTCATTTACACTTGAATTGTCTCATTTAACTTGATAATTACGTGGAATTGCCATTGTGGCCTTCGATTATCTTTTTATTCGTTTTTCTAATTAACACGTAAGCAAAGTAAACAGTTAATCCGGTTCCCTTGCTTAAAATGACGTAATTGATAGTTAATTTGAAAGTTGAGGGACAAATTGCACAAAAAAAAACTTTAGTGACCAATTTGGGATAAAACCAAAACTTCGTTGCTTTACAGTGTCAATTTTCCCAAATCATAAGGATGTTTTTTGAACAAGTAAACAGGTTCAAGGTGAAAATATGGACAAAAAAAAAGCTCAATGTCTAAATGTATACAAAACAAAAAATAGATTACCCATGTTAAGTCATTATCCTTATTATAAACATACTTGAAATTACAACAATAATTTTTTCAAAGATTACAAAATTAGCAGCAAGTTGCTAAGTACACGTGAAATAATATTAACATTTTAAACGACTCATACTATACTATGCAACTTTTTAAAACAATTAGCTGATAACCTACAATTAAACGTACTTCCATAAACCAAAATCTCATACAATTAAACAATAACAAATAGCCCCGGTTTTAGCCAAAAAAACATAATTATATAATTAAAAGTGTCCACAAGTAAACGTATATTAACAACTTTTAAAAGGGAAATAATATCACACAATCACTATTATTACCATCACTATAACATCATCATCATCCAAAATGGTGTCTCCACCCATAACGACCCATTGACCCATCATCACCTCCACTCGAATCCGGGCTATAACCTGTTGACCATTTAGATTGAGCTCGAACACCATTAGCCCCATTGCCATATCCTTTAAGGTTCGGGCTTGGGCTTCTGGGGGCCTGAAAAATGCCCCCAGAACTTGATGTATCAAAGGCCAACCCTTTTTTATTGGCCTGACCTTTGTTTTTTCCTGAGTTCTGGGCTCGAACCTTGGCTTTAGCTGATTGGGTTGGGGCCATATAGCTAGGAACCATGTCTGATCCTGACTGGCGTCGAGACTGAGAGTGTTGGGCCGACTCGACGGTTTCACCACTGAGTCGGCCCGTAGTGATGTATTCGGAACTCACGGGTGTGACTAGATCCATTTCAACTGTTTTAACTGATATATTGTCGCTTGTGGGTTGGGTTAAGTGGGACCCATCATGGGGCCCTATTGGGTGGCCTTGGTAGGGTTGTGATGCCATCCAACTTTCGAGCCAGTTCCATCCCCATTGTTGTTTTTCATGATCATTGGGATATGATATCGTGTTATCGCTTTCTGATGGTATGAAATGTTGTTGTTTCTCTTGCTGTTATTTCAAAAAATAATAATCTTAGTAACATATATGTATGGTTATTTCTTTCAGTAAATGGCTAATTACAGGGGGAAAAAACTTTGCATTTTATTGTATCATCAATTTACACAGTTACCTAATTTTTTTAACTATATAAAAAACCATGTTTGGTGGTTACGCGGATTGATATCAAGAAACAATACTATAAAAATATAATATACTTTAACTATAGCTAAAGCGATAAAGCGGTGAAAAACTGTTATGTTTTTCTATATTTTAACCTTTTCAAACTAGGTATCCGGGAAAATGAATTTTTTAATCAGCCGAAAAAATATAATGATTTATTTACCATAGAACCTAGTTAACTAGCTAATCCAATAGAATAAAATGATGAAAAAACATTGTGCTTTTATGCATTATAGCCATTTCTAAATTTAGGTAACCATGAAAATTAGTTTTTGAAAGTCAAACAATATACTTAATATATAACATAACTAATTAGCTAAAGTAATAAAATGGTAAAATTATTTTCTATATTTTAATTTTTTATAAACTGGGTAACTATGGAAATGTCTTTTTTTTTTTTTTTTTTTTTTTTTTTTTTTTTTTTTTAAATTTCTTTTAAAATAGTCAAAAAAAAAAAATACAATGTTTTAATCCGTAAAACACAGCTAAATAGCTCAATCAATAAAAATGGTGAAAGTTCATTATGATTTTTTTTTTTAAAAACTTTTTTATAACGGGTTAACTAATGAAATGGTTTTCTCAAAGTAGTCAAATCGATTCAATGGTAAACACACATGATTTTTTTATTTTATTTTTATTTTTATTTTTATTTTTTTATTTTTTAATTTCTATTTAGCCTTTCATCAAACACTCAAAACATTAATACGTACACGAACCTGGTATGCAAACGCGTATGCAAGAGCCCTTTCTCTTTTCATTTCGGCATCATGTTTTCTCAAAGCAGTTTCTTTAATCTTTTCAATGCTCTCATTTATGTTTTCTCGTGTTTTTGGTGACACTATCAGCTTTTCATCTTTCCCGACTTTCTTTTGGAGCTTTTCATGTGTTAATTCAAGTCTACGTGCCCGCACTCTTGCTTGCACACGCACCAAGGCTTGCATACACCGCATTGTCATTTGAGCTTGTTTTCGTACATTATGGCCCCTTACTAGGGCTTGTAACCTCACTAGTCCCTTTAATGCTCGTAATGCACGTCTAGCCTACATGAAATAACAATGTACTTTTATTTAAGGCTGAATGCAAGAAATATCAACTTATTTTCATTTCTTTCTAAATAATAGCATCATGATTTCATTTCTATTTATTACAACATTGCACATTACAAACTTTTTTTTTCTATCAAGTCATAGAACTATGAAAAACATATCAAATTTTGGCGTTGTACTTTTGATTTTTTTTTTCTTATTATGACATTATAATATGATAAATTTCCCCAATTATAGCTATTAAAATCGTTTTATATTTTAATGAAACATTGCTATAGTTTGGTAAAATTTTCAAAGTACAATGCTGGAATAGGAGAAAATGAAAGTAGTATGCTATAACAAAACAAATCAATGAAAGTATGTTACTATTTCTTTAATGTACCCCAATCATATATAGCGTTCCCACACCCAAAAACAAAAGAAGCACGAAATGGAATTGAATTTTTCTTTTACAAAGTGTTTTAACTATTAATCAAATATATAAAATACCCTTAAGCTTGTCAAGATATAGGAATTTTGTTGATTGAAATAAATGCTATCAATAATCAATAAATGGAAAAGAGGTAATTTCTGGATTTTTGTTGAAAACCTAATAATAACCAAAACAAAATGTTTTGTTTCTTTATTTGGGAAGGAAGGTTATATATATTATACCCAATTCAAGAAATAATTAAGGTTTTCGAATCAGGATAAACACAAGAAATAACAATCTATTTTGATTTATTTGTGTATTATAGTATCTTACATTCACTTTTTTTTATTACAACATTCTATTTTTGATTTTCTTTCTTCTTAAGGCATTACACTTTGAAGTTTTACCCACTTATAGTGTTGTATTTTTAAAATTTTTATACTTTTTAAATTTACCATATTATAGGAGTGAAAATTCCATTGCATTTAACCTTTTAAATTTAGCAAAAGATTAATTTGTGGAAGGAGTATACTTACTAGATATCCTCTATAGTATGATTGTATGAGGATAGCAGCTCTTTCTTCCTTAGACCGGCGGCCATAACCGGCGAGACGAACAACTTTAGCTGCCGCCTGAGCAGCGGCAACCGCCGCCTCCGCCGCGGCAGCGGTGGCCACCGCCACCGCAATAGCATGATCCTGATCATCACCCGCCTGAGACAACCGATCACCATCACTTTCCTCATTTGTGACATCCGGTGAACTCTCTGCTGGAAAATGCTCAAAAGACACAACCTCGGGCTTGTCTTCTTGATGTTTATCCACCACATTCTCCTTGCGAAAACCATTCTATAATTGCTCATCAATTGGTTAATTTCCAAAATAAATTTAACAAATTTCACTAATGTATGCAAGAATCGAGATTTAGATTTAAGAATCATATGTGATTGTGATGAAACATAAGAAGCACATGATCTAGGGACATAGTTGATTGTGATATTATAGGTGGCATGATGGTTATATCTCATAAAATTTCACAAATTGCTGGGCCAAATTGCACAGTGTAAAAGGTAGGGGGACCATTCATGATAGTAGTAAATATGGAACCTCCAAGAAAAGCCAAAAGGACAAAGATCACATGATTAATGATAGAAATGGATTGCACAAAAAGCAAGTATAAATTTAATTCAACACCTAATTATGTGTTTAACCCCTAGTGAAATTGGATCAAAGCTAGCATTACATTTATGTTGCCTCGCAATTGTCGCACATATTTAATCAGATCGAAATTGTTGAACAGATCAAACTAATCATCATTTCAAAACAAAATAAAATATGTTTTTATCCAAATCTGCAACTACTGTTCCTAAATTTGCACTACATAAGAGACATTCATGGTACAAAACGAACAAAAACTGTTCAGGAGAACCAAAATACGGACTCACATATGCTTTTTTTGTCAACATTTTGTACGTTTCAGTTCATCGATGAACAGTTTACGTGTATAAAACTGAATTCCAAAACCAAAACAAAAACTAACCTTCTCATTGAGATCTTTGTTTGAAGGCTTGAACACCTTTTTCACAGACGAAAACCAACCACTCCCTTTCTTCCCCATTTCAACCCGGAAACAGATCACTTAGCAATCGTTTCAATCTACAGAAAGAAAGCTTTCACAGACATTAAACGCTAATTCCATCAAGTTACATACAGAAAAAACGGAAGCCAGTAATGAAACCTTGAAGGAAGATGAATCTTTAGTCGTATTATGGATTGATCTGCTTTTTGGTGTTGTTGTTGTTGAAGTTATTGATCCATTCCATGTGAAAATGAAAACCGTAGCAGAAAATGGTGATGATGATAAGTGAAATGGAGAGAGATGAGAGAGGGAAAGAGAGAGAGAGAGAGAGAGAGAGAGTGGGAGGAAGTAGTAACTGCTGGGCGCGGAAATGGCGTTGGTTTATTAATCGTTGTCACGGGTGGGTAGGTTTTGAAGCTAATTGCTACTCATACACTTTCTCGAAACTACGGTCTACGCTTCACATACACTCCTCAAACACTTCTATGCCCCACATGTTTCCCCAAGGTGACTAAGAATAAGAATTACATTATCAAGAAAATGAAGTTAGATTATTTATTTATTTATTTAAGTTGGGAGGATATAAAGAATAATAAATATATATATTATAATATTACTTTGATATATAACTACTATATTTTAATTTTTTTTCATCATATGTTGTCATTGTCAACAAATTGAAAAATCTACATTTAGGTTATTTGTAACCAACATTCTAATGATATTTATACATGCAGACATTGACAATTACACTAATGTAAATTAACTAAAAGAGATAAGTATAAAAAGTAATAATGTTTTAATATATAAAATTTTATTATGGTATAACATTTTTGTTTCTTTTATTATAAGAAAACAACAATAAAACCCAAGTCTGAAAAAAGAATGATAAAAAGGAGATATGATACGGTACGCAAGATACTCACAAATTGCTTGTGTTGATGATAGCTAGCATACACAAAAACAAGCTTATACCTAGGGGTGAGCATTTGAACCGGTGGACCGGACCGGACCGTTTTTTTGGACCACCGGGCCGGTTTTTGGTTCTAAGATTTCTCTGCGGTCCGGTCCGGTTTTTTTCATGGTTCGGTCCGGTTTTTACCGGGTTTAGAACCGGTTGGACATGATTAAGATTTTTGTAACGTTTTTTAAACACACATAACTCATTCGTTTTAAGTCGGATTGACCTGCGGTTTTTTCCAACATTTAGTTTACAGTTTGTAAATGAATTTAGACTATAATTTTGTTTATTTTGGTATTATATTCACCGTGTTACAATCCTTCAAAGTAGAGCTATCAAAGCTGAAAAAATTCAGCTTTTCAGCAACATTTTGTAATCTGTGATGTTTTTTAGACACCCATAACTCATTCGTTTTAAGTCGGATTGACCTCCGATTTTTTTCCAACATTTAGTTTACAGTTTGTAGATGAGTTTAGACTATCATTTTGTTTATTTTGGTATTATATTCACTGAGTTACAATTCTTCAAAGTAGAACTATCAAAGCTGAAAAAATTCAGTTTTTCAGCAAGATTTTGTAATCTGTGACGTTTTTTAAACATCCATAACTCATTCATTTTAAGTCGGATTGACCTACGGTTTTTTCCAACATTTAGTTTACAGTTTGTAGATGAATTTAAACTATAATTTTGTTTATTTTGGTATTATATTCATTGAGTTATAATCCTTCAAAATAGAGCTATCAAAGTTGAAATATTTAAGCTTTTTAGTATTATTTTATACTCTAATTCCGAGTCCGCGTTTAGCACATATGGTAGAGTTGTAAGTGAGTATCAGACTAGTTTATCGATATTGATAGTTGAAGCTTTGTTATGCACCCATGATTGGATGATAAAGTTTACAAATCCGATAGTTGACAACGTTGATGACATCTTGAACGATGTTGATATTGCTTTGGGTAAAAAATTACAATCTTTATTCTTTTTTTATACAATTATTACTTTTTATTAAATACTAACAACATTTTTCATTTGTGTTTATGTAGAGATTGCACAAGCTTTAAATATGTTACATATGGATGACAATGATATGGGGAAGAGGCCAATGGAAGATTACATTATGAGTTTATGAAATTTGTTAGTTTGATTGACTTTAAAGTTTAAACTATGATTTTTGTTGTTACGATATTACTTTTGTATGTTCGTCTTAAAATTGTTTAATTTTTATTGGTGAACTTGATTTGTATGTTAGTTGCTTTTATTTGGAAAATTAATTTTTGCAAATTGCAAGTTATAATATTATACATCAATGTAGATTAGTTAAGCATGAAACGAAAACATATTAATTTGCAAGTTATAATATTATACATCAATGTAGATTACTTATTATACTCTATGCAATTAAAGTTGTACCGGTCCAAACGGGTTCAAAAACCGGAAAACTTGGACCTGGACCCGGACACGGACACGACTCATCCAGTCCGGTCCATGGTCCACAAAACTCTCCATAACCGGTTCGGTCCAAGAGCCGGTCCGGTCCGGTCCGGTCCGGGCCGGTCGAAATGCTCACCCCTACTTATACCTATGATATCGTGTATATATGTATATGAAAATATTAGCCACCGAAAAAATCAATAGTGTGACTAAAGGAAAAAAAAGATATCTACAATAAAACAAAAAAATAAATCAATATTTTGGTCGAAAAATGATCAAGGAAATATCAACCCAATTATATGAAAGGTTGTGGTGTTGCAATCAATGTGAATGTGAAAATGAAAGTGACACAAGTGATCTTACAATGAAAACCCTTGATACTTGTTAGGATCTCCGACATAAAACATTGGGAGGTGATAATGATCATCTGTCTTGTTTAATCTTATTAATGGAAATGTAAATTACATAAATGTATTTGAGAGTACGAGTATAAGTGATTATATTGCTCTTTGTGTCTTGTGTAATTTGTACATGTGAATTTATAGCCTAAGTTGACTAACTAGATGTCTGATATTCTCGGGATCCTGTTAAACAAGTCGTTGCACGTTACCTTGACTTGGTGATTTAAGATTTTAAGCTTTGACTGGAGCGATTCTTTAGTATAGACGTGTCTTGTGTTTACTATTTCTACACATCTGATTAATCAAGAAGTATATTCGTTAACTTTTTTTAGGAAATAATATTGATATTATTCATGATCCTAACTCGTTAAAACATATGTTTCAGGATCCTGACAACACTTTAAGATCCGAGAGCGTAGACATATTTCAGGATCCTGACCCATAACAATTGCCCCAAATTATACCTGTAACATGTTTGAATTAATTTCAAATATTTAAAGAGTATAATTTGTTGGATTAATGTCTAAGTCCATAACTATAATTGGTAAGACTTGACCCGACCCGGCATGGTCCATTTAGGTTGCATGACATCATGCATTTGGATAGACTATAATGAGAGAAATAACACTTAAGGTTTGTTAATATATTATAAGTTCTAATATATTAATAAGATTATTTAATTAGTATTGATCAAGAATTAATCTAGGATTAATTAAGTGATCAAAAGAAGACTAATTAAATATATAGGTTGATTGTGTAAATCATCTGTAACATCCGGATTCCAAGGTATAATATTTTATTCCTTATTTTTGGAAGTTGTGAGGAGACTCGGCGAGTTGGGGTTGAAACTCGCCGAGTATGGTCATTGATTCGTATCTGGGTTCACAGTCGGACTCGGCGAGTTCATGAGTGGACTTGGCGAGTCCATGCTGTTTAATGAAACCCTGAACAATTTCCTGGGTTTGGGACCTATTTAAAGGCCCTTAGGGCCGTCATTTGCTGCTACCAAACCCCAGAGAGAAACCCTAAGAGATCTAGAGTGTTTGTGAGGAAGGAGAGGCCATTCTTGATCCTTTTGTTGGTGTATTTGCAAGAAGGAAGTGACCAAGGCAAGAGGAGGCTGAAGGAGGTGCAATTTTGGTGACTTCTGAGTTCATAGAGATCATATTGAGGTATTTGTTCGAACCTTTTTCAGTTTTTGTGTTGATTCTTAGAGTTAGGGTTTTCTAGCCCCTTTAGAGGATGGATATGTGGAGCAATTGGTCCCTTCTCGAATCTATGCTTTGGATCTGGACCCAAAGAGGTCCAAAGACCTTAACCCTTGGAGCTTTATGATTTATTTTGGGAGCCATGAGCTTGGGATGTCATTTTTGGGGCTAAATCACCAAGTTAGACCATTTAGATGTTATATGAGTGTCAAGGTCTGAACTTTACGTGATTATCATGTTTGGGAAGGCCAGATCCATGAATTTAAGGAACAGATCTGACCTTAGGAGGCCTATGGAGTTTGTGCATGGCATGAACTCACCGAGTCCAAAGAGCAGACTCGACGAGTAGGATGATGGTTTCTTGTAAATCACTCAGTGAGTAGACTTACCGAGTTGGGGAAATAACTCGGTGAATCAGAGAGAGTTAGGGGACTGGAGTTCAAGGCGGAACTTGCCGAGTTGTTCTGGAGACTCGGCGAGTTGAGTCGGGGTGGCCCCACGATTCATGCCAGGTGTAACTCGTCGAGTAAGGGGAAGGACTCGACGTGACGAGAGAGGGACTAAGAGAGTCAGTGGACACGTGTAGACTCGCCGAGTCGCCCAAGTGTACTCGACGATTCGGGTCAGAGTTTGACCGTTGACTTTTGTTGACTTTTAGGGTTTGGTCAACAGTGAGTCCTTTAAGCCAAGAGAGGGGTAAAATGGTCTTTTACTCTTCTGAGGGTGTTAAGAAAAGGTTTGAGTATAGTTATATTTATGAGAGTATTTACTTTATGTGATTAGGCGGAGGCAAGATCACATTTCTACCGAGTCAGAGACTTACCGAGACACCTGAGGTGAGTCTTCTCACTATACGTTACCTAGAGTGGTATTATGTGTTGAAAGAGGGTCTTATGTGTTACGTATGAGATTATGTGCTATATGATATATGTATGTTGTATGATGTTATAGACTGGACCGGAGGGTCCAATGAGCTATGACCGGAGCAGAGGGTCCAACGAGCTACGGGACTAGAGGGTCCCGCTGAGACATATCGACCGGAGGGTTGTATTATAGCCTCGAGTGGCGTATGTGTTGTATGCGGTATTTTGGGGAACTCACTATGCATTTATGCTTAAAGTTGTTGTGTTATGTGTTTTAGGTACTAGCGACGACCGTGGGAAGGCGCCGACGTGATTCGTACACACTACAGAGAGATCTTGATTTTATGATCTTGGGATATGTTATGTTTCAAAAACTAATATTGGAAATATTTGAGAATGTTTTTATATGAACTTGGTTGATGAAAAATGAAAAATTTGTTTTGAAATTTACGTTGTTACAAGTTGGTATCAGAGCCTTGGTTTGAGGGATTCGGATGCATCTTCGGATGTATCTGAACTCAAACTGAGGATTTGAGGAAATTTTTTTGATAATGAAGTAAAATTTTTGAAAAAAGGTAAAAAGAGTTTTGAGACAAACAGAGCAGAGCTGTGTGTACGATCAGCCATCGCCCGAACAGTGAATCCCCAAAAGTACCCTTACATTATGTGTTATGAGATACGCTATGTTACATTATGCATGCTAGAGCAGGCTAGGTATTCATATTAGGACTAGTGTGGCCTTATTTGTGATGCCTTAGCCTAGGAGATTTCTGCTGCTGAGATGCTTTGAGAGCGAGTAGATAGCAGTTAGGAGCTCATGAGAGGTCTATCGGAGGTTAGCCAATGCATAATGAGAGTAGAGTACTTGTAATCCAGGATCCAAGGAGGAGGACTTGGAGTGAATGCTGATGCGGTGTGGTCAGTAGTATTGGGCTCGTACTACTGAAGACACCGGATCAGTGGGCATTCCAAGTAAGAATCTTTTGGACAACGGAGGACAAGTAGGGTTGCGTCATCAAGTATGCGTATGCTGGATCGAATCTCTGATATTTTTTATTATATTTCAGAGGCATCATGGTTGGGACTCGACACACACCTGAGAGTAGTGGTGTCAGCGACGAGGAGATCCGTCTATGGATTCATGAGGAGGTGGTTGCTGTCATCCGGGCTGAGATTCCTGAGATGTTTGGGGACATGAAGACCACATTGATTGAGACCTTTGATGAGCGGTATGCAGCATTGACTGAGGCTGCGGCAGCTGCAGCTACTGCTGCTGTTGCTGCTGCCAGACCTCAGGGAGGTGACTTGTTATTGTTTCGGGAGTTCGGAAACACGAAGCCACCAGAGTTAGATGGGACGCAGGACCCGATTGCTGCGATGAGGTGGATCTCTAAAATCGAGGGATGTTTCTATACGTGTTCTTTCCCAGAACACTTGAGTGTAAGGTTCGCTCTGAACCAGCTCCACTTGGGAGTGAAAGATTGGTGGAAGTTCGTGACGGCGAACTTCACTTTGGCAGAGATTTCTGAGGTGACCTGGGAGAGGTTTACCGCTATGTTCAGAGACGAGTATGTTCCCCCGGTGGAGAGGGAACGGTTGATTCAGGAGTTCTTGACCCTCAAACAGGGTACTAATTCTATGGCAGTGATCACCAGGAAGTTTCATGAGAGGGAAATGTTTTGCCTTGAGCAGGTGTCTTCTGAGCAGGGTCGTATGAGCCGTTATCTGAGTATTCTTAGGAGATATATTCGGGAGATCGTGGCGAACTCGACTAACCGGACATTTGCTGAGCTCCAGGAAAATGCCCGGAAGAGGGAGATTGAGTTGGAGACTCAGGCCAGGGAGGAGGCCGAGTCACAGAGGGCGGATCGGCGACCGGCTCAGTCTCAGCTGGTAGCCAAGCGGGCTAGGCCCGCTGATTCGAGATCTGGAGGCGCGAAGGGCCACACTTGTGGGAAGTGCAGCAAGAGTCACGAGGGGTCGTGCAGGGCTGGAGTATGTTACATGTGCGGGAAGGAGGGGCATATCGCGAGGGATTGCCCCAAGGGATTTTCTGTTTGCTTTCATTGCAACCAGACCGGACATCGGAAGGCCGAGTGCCCTCAGCTACTTCAGGGATCAGTGTATGGATCTGTGCCTGCTGCTAGGGCTACTGAGGTTCGGCCGGTGAAGGCTGCGACACCGAAGGCTCGTGGGGGAGCATTCCAGTTGACTGCAGAGGAGGTCCGCGCGACGCCCGATGTTGTGGCTGGTATATATTCTATATTCATCTTATATTTGAGTTGAGTTATTATGCTTATATGATGATGTGCGTAGGTACTTTTCTTGTGAGTTCGGTGCCTGCTTTGGTATTATTTGACTCGGGTGCGAGTCGGTCGTTTGTTTCCGTAGCATTTAGTCAGCACATTAGTATCCGTTGGGAGGCGTTGGATCGGCCTCTGCGAGTTTCCATAGCTGATGAGCGAGCAGTGTATGCTTCAGATGTGGTTCGAGGATGTGTCCTTGAGATCTTCAGTGTGGAGTTTCTGATAGATCCGGTTCCGATTGCGATGGGGGATGTGTGTGTTATAGTGGGTATGGATTGGTTGAGCAGGTATGGAGCCGTGATAGACTGCGAGTATCAATTGGTGACAATTTGAGACCCTAGTGGGGGAGTTCTTATGGTGTACGGCGAGGGTACACGTGCTGGGTCAGCATTTTGTTCGGCCCCCAGAGCGAGACAGAGTCTACAGCAGGGCTGTAGGGGATTTGTGGCATATGTGATGGATGTGAGGGTTGATTCAGAGAGACCGAGGTCAGTTGATGAGGTCCTGATAGTGCGTGGGTTTCCGGATGTGTTTTCCAGAGGAGTTGTCGGGTGTGCCTCCGGAGAGGCAGGTAGAGTTCGGTATTGAATTGGTTCCGGGAGTTGCGCCTATCGCCAAGGCGCCTTATCGCCTTGAGCCTCCAGAGATGCAGGAGTTATCCTCGCAGCTCCAGGAGCTGTTGGGGAAGGGGTTTATTCGGCCTAGCAGTTTTCCATGTGGGCGCTTGTTCTTTTTGTCAAGAAGAAGGATGGTTCACACCGGATGTGCATTGATTACCGGGAGTTGAACAAGCTAACGGTCAAGAACCGTTACCCGTTGCCGAGGATCGACGATTTGTTCGATTAGTTACAGGGAGCATCTTGGTTCTCCAAGATCGATTTGAGGTCTGGGTATCATCAGGTGAGGGTGCGAGATGAGGACGTCCAGAAGACAGCATTCCAGACTCGTTATGGGCATTATGAGTTCGTGGTGATGCCTTTCGGACTCGCCAACGCACCGGCGGTGTTCATGGATCTCATGAATAAAGTGTGCAGACCGATGTTGGATCACTCAGTGATCGTGTTCATCGACGACATACTGGTGTATTCGAGATCCAGACAGCAGCATGAGGAGCATTTGAGGGAGATCCTCAGAGTTCTGAGATCGGAGAGGCTTTATCAGAAGTTCTCTAAATGTGAGTTGTGGTTACGAGAGGTTCAGTTTTTGGGGCATATCGTCAACCAGAATGGGATATTGGTCGATCTGGCCAAGATTGAGGCGGTCATGAGGTGGGAGGTGCCGAGATCACCCACCGAGATCAGGAGCATTCTGGGTTTGGCCGGCTATTATGGGAAATTTATTAAGGATTTCTCCAAGATCGCCGTGCCACTCACCCAATTAACCCCGGAAAGGGTGCTGCATTTTCTTGGGGTCCGGAGCAGCAGACCTCGTTCGAGACACTTCACCTGAAATTATGCAAAGCCCCAGTATTAGCCCTTCCGGAAGTGATGGAGGATTTTGTGGTATATTGTGATGCATCGATATCCGGATTAGGAGCGGTGCTTATGCAGAGGGGGCATGTGATAGCATATGCATCGAGGCAGCTTAAGCCTGATGAGTTGAGGTATCCCACTCATGATTTGGAATTGGGAGTGGTAGTGTTCGCCCTCAAGATCTGGCGACATTATCTGTATGGGGTTCGGTGTACGATATACACGGACCACAAGAGTTTGAAGTATTTGATGGATTAGACCATTCTGAATATGCGCCAGAGGAGGTGGTTGGATGTGGTCAAGGATTATGATTGTGAGATCCTGTACCACCCGGGCAAGGCTAATGTTGTAGCCGATGCACTGCGCCGTAGGGCGGAGGGCGCCACGATGCGAGATGTTTGTTTGAGATTGACAGTGATGACCCCAATGTTGGACGCTATTTGTGGGGCCCAGGCTGAGGCCATGAGGCCATAAAGCCAAAAGAGAGAGCGAGTTGTCGGGCTGGTATCGGAATTTGTTACCGATAGTCGGGGGCTTATGACATTTCAGGGTCGGATATGGGTACCGTCTGTAGGCCTAACGCGTACCATTTTGATGGAAGAGGCTCATCGATTGAAGTTCTCGATCCTTCCCGGTGCCACTAAGATGTATTTGGACCTGAAAAGGGAGTATTGGTGGCCATGTATGAAGAGGGATGTCGCATGGTTTGTGGAGAGATGCTTGACCTGTCGTAGGGTTAAGGCCGAGCACCAGCGTCGGCATGGTAAGCTGCAGCCGTTAGAGATTCCCGAGTGGAAATAGGAACAGATTACCATGGATTTCATCACCAAATTGCCAATTTGGGTGATTGTGGACAGGTTGACGAAGAGCACTCACTTCCTGAGTGTCCAACGAGCTATGATCGGACCAGAGGGTCCAACGAGCTACGGGAATGGAGGGTCCCGCTGAGACACATCGACCAGAGGGTCGTATTATAGCCTCGAGTGGCGTATGTGTTGTATGCGGTATTTTGGGAACTCACTAAGCATTTATGCTTACAGTTGTTGTGTTATGTGTTTCAGGTACTAGCGAGGACTGTGGGAAGGCGCCGGCGTGATTCGTACACACTAGAGAGAGAGAGAGATTGATTTTATGATCTTGGGATATGTTATGTTTCAAAAACTAATATTAGAAATATTTGAAAATGTTTTTATATGAACTTGGTTGATGAAAAATGAAAATTTTGTTTTGAAATTTATGTTGTTACAAGTTGGTATCATAGCCTTGGTTTGAGGGATTCGGATGCATCTTCGGGGGTATCTGAACTCAAACTGAGGATTTGAGGAAATTTTTTTGATAATGAAGTAAAATTTTTGAAAAAAGGTAAAAAGAGTTTTGAGACAAACAGAGCATAGCCGTGTGTACGATCAGCCAGTGCCCTAACGGTGAATCCCCAAAAGTACCCTTAAATTATGTGTTATGAGATACGCTATGTTACATTATGCATGCTAGAGTTGGCTAGGTATTCATATTAGGACTAGTGTGGCCTGATTTGTGATGCCTTAGCCTAGGAGATTTCTGCTGCTGAGATGCTTTGAGAGCGAGTAGATAGCAGTTAGGAGCTCATGAGAGGTCTATCGGAGGGTAGCCAATACATAATGAGAGTAAAGTACTTCTAATCCAGGATCCAAGGAGGAGGACTTGGAGTGAATGCTGATGCAGTGTGGTCAGTAGTATTGGGCCCGTACTACTGAAGACACCGGATCAGTGGGCATTCCAAGTAAGAATCTTTTGGACAACGGAGGACAAGTAGGGTTGCATCATCAAGTATGAGTATGCTCGATCGAATCTCTGATATTTATTGTTGTATTTCAGAGGCATCATGGTTGGGACTCGACACACACCTGAGAGTAGTGGTGTCAGCGACGAGGAGATCCGTCTATTGATTCATGAGGAGGTGGCTGCTGCCATTCGGGCTGAGATTCCTGAGATGTTTGGGGACATCAAGACCACAATTATTAAGACCTTTTGATGAGCGGTATGTAGCATTGACTGAGGCTGCGGCAGCTGCAGCTACTGCTGCTGCCAGACCATAGGGAGGTGACTCGTTGTTGTTTCGGCAGTTCAGCAACACGAAGCCACCAGAGTTCAATGGGACGGAGGACCCGATTGCTGCGATGAGATGGATATCTGACATCGAGGGATGTTTCTATACGTGTTCTTGTCCACAGCACTTGAGGGTACGGTTTGCTCTGAACCAGCTCCGCTTGGGAGCAAAGGATTGGTGGAAGTTCTTGACGGCGAACTTCACTTTGGATGAGATTTTTGAGGTGAACTGGGAGAGGTTCACCGCTATGTTCAGAGACGAGTATTTTCCCTCGGTGGAGAGGGAACGGTTGATTCAGGAGTTCTTGACCCTCAAGCAGGGTACTGATTTTGTGGCAGTGATCATCAGGAAGTTTCATGAGAGGGCAATGTTTTGCCCTGAGCAGGTGTCTTCTGAGCAGGCTCGTATGAGCCGTTATCTGAGTATTATGAGGAGAGATATTCGGGCGATCGTGGCGAACTCGAATTACCGGACATTTGCTGAGCTCCAGGCAAATGCCCAAAAGAGGGAGATTGAGTTGGAGACTTAGGCCAGGGAGGAGACCGAGTCACAGAAGGCAGATCGTCGACCGACTCAGTCTCAGCCGGAAGACAAGCGGGCTAGGCCCGCTGATTCGAGATCTGCAGGCGCGAAGGGCCGCACTTGTGGGAAGTGCAGAAAGAGTCACGAGGGGTCGTGCAGGGCTGCAGTATGTTACAAGTGCGAGAAGGAGGGGTATATCGTGAGGGATTGCCCCAAGGGATTTTCTGTTTGCTTTCATTGCAACCAGACCGGCCATCGGAAGGCCGAGTGCCCACAGCTACTTCAGGGATCAGTGCAGGGATCTGCGCCTACTGCTAGGGCTACTAAGGTTCGACCGGTGAAGGCCGAGGCACCGAAGTCTCGTGGGAGAGCATTCCAGTTGACTACGGAGGAGGTCTGCACGGTGCCCGATGTTGTGGCTGGTATGTATTCTACATTCATCTTTTATTTGAGTTGAGTTATTATGCTTATATGATGATGTGCATAGGTACTTTTCTTGTGAGTTTTGTTCCTGCTTTGGTATTATTTGACTCGGGTGCGAGTCGGTCATTTGTTTCCGTAGCATTTAGTCAGCACATTAGTATCCGTCAGGAGGCGTTGGATTGGCCTCTGCGAGTTTCCATAGCTGATGAGCGAGCAGTGTATGCTTCAGATGTGGTTCGAGGATGTGTCCTTGAGATCTTCAGTGTGGAGTTTCTGATAGATCCGGTTCCGATTGCGATGGGGGATGTGTGTGTTATAGTGGGTATGGATTGGTTGAGCCGGTATGGAGCCATGATAGACTGTGAGCGTCAATTGGTGACAATTTGAGACCCTAGTGGGGGAATTCTTATGGTGTACGGCGAGGGTACACGTGCTGGGTCAACATTTTGTTCGGCCGCCAGAGCGAGACAGAGTCTACAGCAGGGCTGTAGGGGATTTGTGGCATATGTGATGGATGCTAGGGTTGATTCAGAGAGACCGAGGTCCCGATAGTGCGTGAGTTTCCAGATGTGTTTCTAGAGGAGTTGTCGGGTGTGCCTCCGAATAGGCAGGTAGAGTTCGGTATTGAATTGGTTTCGGGAGCTGCGCCTATCGCCAACGCGCCATATCGCCTTGAGTCTCCAGAGATGTAGGAGTTATCCTCGCAGCTCCAGGAGCTGCTGGGGAAGGGGTTTATTCGGCCGAGCAGTTTTCCATGGGGGCGCCTGTTCTTTTTGTCAAGAAGAAGGATGGTTCACACCGGATGTGCATTGATTACTGGGAGTTGAACAAGCTAACGGTCAAGAACCGTTACCCGTTGCTGAGGATCGACAATTTGTTTGATCAGTTGCAGGGAGCATCTTGGTTCTCCAAGATCAATTTGAGGTCTGGGTATCATCAGGTGAGGGTGCGAGATGAGGACATCTAGAAGACAGCATTCCGGACTCGTTATGGGCATTACGAGTTCGTGGTGATGCCTTTCGGACTCGCCAATGCACCGGCGGTGTTCATGGATCTCATGAACAAAGTGTGCAGACCGATGTTGGATCGCTCGATGATCGTGTTCATCGACGACATATTGGTGTATTCGAGATCCAGAGAGCAGCATGAGAAGCATTTGAGGGAGATCCTCAGAGTTCTGAGATCGGAGAGGCTTTATCCGAAGTTCTCCAAATGTGAGTTCTGGTTATGAGAGGTTCAGTTTTTGGGGCATCTCGTCAACCAGAATGGGATATTGGTCGATCTGGCCAAGATTGAGGCGGTCATGAGGTGGGAGGTGCCGAGATCACCCACCGAGATCAGGATCTTTCTGGGTTTGGCCGTCTATTATGGGAGATTTATTAAGGATTTCTCCACGATCGCCGTGCCACTCACCCAGTTGAACCGGAAGGGTGCTGCATTTTCTTGTGGTCCGGAGCAGCAGACCTCGTTCGAGACACTTCGCCAGAAATTATACGAAGCCCCAGTATTAGCCCTTCCGGAAGGGATGGATGATTTTGTGGTATATTGTGATGCATCGATATCCGGATTGGGAGCGGTGCTTATGCAGAGGGGGCATGTGATAGCATATGCATCGAGGCTGCTTGAGCCTCATGAGTCGAGGTATCCCACTCATGATTTGGAATTGGGAGCGGTAGTGTTCGCCCTTAAGATCTGGCGACATTTTCTGTATGGGTTTCGGTGTACGATATACACGGACCACAAGAGTTTGAAGTATTTGATGGATCTGCCCAATCTGAATATGTGCCAGAGGAGGTGGTTGGATGTGGTCAAGGATTATGATTGTGAGAACCTGTACCACCCGGGCAAGGCTAATGTTATAGCCGATGCACTGAGCCGTAGGGCGGAGGACGCCCCGATGCGAGATTTTTGTTTGAGATTGACAGTGATGACCCCAATGTTGGACGCTATTCGTGGGGCCCAAGCTGAGGCCGTGAGGCCAGAAGGCCAGAAGAGAGAGCGAGTTGTCGGGCTGGTATCGAAATTTGTTACCGATAGTCGGGGGCTGATGACAATTCAGGGTCGGATATGGGTACCGTCTGTGGGCCTAACGCATACCATTTGAAGAGGCTCATCGATTGAAGTTCTCGATCCTTCCCGGTGCCACTAAGATGTATTTGGACCTGAAAAGGGAGTATTGGTGGCCCTGTATGAAGAGGGATGTCGCATGGTTTGTGGAGAGATGCTTGAGCTGTCGTAGGGTTAAGGCGGAGCACCAGCGTCGGCATGGTAAGCTGCAGCCGTTAGAGATTCCCGAGTGGAAATGGGAACAGATTACCATGGATATCATCAGCAAATTGCCTAGTACTGCAAGGGGTGTCGATGCAATTTGGGTGATTGTGGACAGGTTGACGAAGAGCGCTCACTTCCTGGCTATTAGTGAGAGCTCTTCTGCAAAGAGGTTGGCAGAGATGTACGTGAGGGAGGTGGTATCGCGGCATGGAGTGCCAATCTCGATTGTCTTAGATCGAGATGTGCGTTTCACTTCCAGATTCTGGAAGACGTTTCATGAGGAATTGGGTACAAAACTGCATTTTAGTACCACATATCATCCACAGACTGACGAGAAAAAAGTGAACGGACAATTCAGACGCTTGAGGACATGCTCCGAGCATGTGTGTTGGATTTCGGCGGGAGTTGGGACATGTATTTGCCCTTGGCAGAGTTTTCCTACAACAACAGCCATCATTCGAGCATTGGTATGCCGCCCTTTGAGCTGTTGTATGGGAGGAGGTGTCGGATCCCCATTTGCTGGGGAGAAGTAGGGCAGCGTGTGATGGGTAGTACCTAGATCGTGCTTCAGATGACATAGCAGATTCAGCAGGTCAGAAAGAGGTGGTTGACCGCTTAGAGTCTTCAGAAGAGTTATGCGGACAGACGCCAGTCCGAGCTCGAGTTTCAGGTCGGCGACTTCGTGCTCCTGAAGGTCTCTCCTTAGAGAGGGGTGATTCGATTCAGGAAGAGGGGCAAGTTGGGGCCCCGATATATTGGTCCTTTCAGGGTGATAGCGAGGGTAGGCAGGGTAGCCTACCGTCTGGAGTTACCTGCGGAGTTGGGTCAGATCCATGACACATTCCACGTGTCACAGCTGCGAATGTGTATAGCTGACGAGTCGGCAGTGGTGCCATTAGAAGATATTCAGGTAGATGCGAGCCTGAATTATGTTAAGAGACTGGTGGTGATTAAGGATCGGAAGATCAAGGTTTTGAGGAACAAGGAGGTGCCTCTGGTGCAGGTCCAGTGGCAACATCGGAAAGGGTCGGAGTTAACTTGCGAGCCAGAGAATGAGATGCGGGAGCAGCATCCAGAGCTTTTTGCAGAATGAGACTTCGAGGGCGAAGTCTAATTCTAGTGGGGGAGAATTGTAACATCCAGATTCCTAGGTATAATATTTTGTTCCTTATTTTTGGAAGTTGTGAGGAGACTCGGCGAGTTGGGGTTGAAACTCGCTGGCTATGGTTGCGGATTCGTATCCGGGTTCACAGCCGGACTCGGCGAGTTCATGAGTGGACTCGGTGAGTCCACGCTGTTTAATGAAACCCTTATTTCCTAGGTTTGGGACCTATTTAAAGGCCCTTAGGGCCGTCATTTGCGGCTACCAAACCCCTGAGAGAAACCCTAAGAGATCTAGAGCGTTTGTGAGGAAGGAGAGGCCATTCTTGATACTTTTGTTGGTGTATTGGTAAGAAGGAAGTGACCAAGCCAACAGGAGGCTGAAGGAGGTGCGATTTTGGTGACTTCTGAGTTCATAGAGATCATATTGAGGTATTTGTTCGGACCTTTTTCAGTTTTGGTGTTGATTCTTAGAGTTAGGGTTTTCTAGCCCCTTTAGAGGATGGATATGTGGAGCAATTGGTCCCTTCTCGAGTCTATGCTTTGGATCTGGACCCAAAAAGGTCCAGAGACCTTAACCATTGGAGCTTTATGAGTTATTTTGGGAGCCATGAGCTTGGGATGTCATTTTTGGGGCTAAATCACCTAGTTAGACCATTTAGATGTTATATGAGTCTCAAGGTCTTAACTTTACGTGATTATCATGCTTGGGAAGGCCAGATCTATGAATTTAAGGAAAAGATCTGACCTCGGCAGGCCTATGGAGTTTCTGCAAGGCATGAACTCGCCGAGTCCGAAGAGCAGACTCGGTGAGTAGGATGAGGGTTTCCCGTAAATCACTCAGTGAGTAGACTTACCGAGTTGGAGAAATAACTCGGTGAGTCAGAGAGAGTTAGGGGACTGGAGTTCAAGGTGGAACTCGCCGAGTTGTTGTTGAGAGTCGGTGAGTTGAGTCGGGGTAGCCCCGCGATTCATGTCAGGTGTAACTCGTCGAGTAATGGGAAGGACTCGACGTGCCGAGAGAGGGACTAAGAGAGTCAGTGGACACGTGTAGACTCGCCGAGTTGCCCAAGTGCACTCGACGAGTCAGGTCTGTCACAATTAGGAATTTTTGTGCCTTGTAACCAACACTTAAACCAATTTATGAATCAAAAACATAAGAGCATGCATGATGCATACTCTATGTCAGCAAAATTTCAATCAAACACCCCATGCAAGCAATTTAAATAGTCATTAAGCAATTGGAAACCCTAGAAGTTCTTGTTTAAGTCCATTTTGGACTAGGACTTCCTTATTGGGCCCAATGGACCAATAAGCTTCCAATTTGGCTATCTTGGGCTTAGAACACTTAAATGGGCTCTAATTGGACCCACTTCCATTTAATTCCATATTTTGGGCCATATTGGGCCTAGAATGAGATAGATTAATTATATGAACCATTTTGGACCATAACTAACCTAATCTAACCTAATGGGTCATAAAAATCATTTTTATATTTTTTTGGGCCAAAAATCATCCAACCTAGCTATAATATGGGGTTAAGGGCAAAAAGCCCAAAAACCTCCTCTCACCCTCCCCATTCTCGGCCCAAGCCCAAAAGAAGAGGAGAGTTGAGTTTGTGAGTGACACCTCACAATTGTTCAAGGGACATCCATGCATGAAGACTCAAACATCCATGCACTCACATACTTCCAAGTCTAGCTACTCTTTTTCCCCCTCTCTCTCTTGCTCTCGGCCGAGTTCAAGCACACACACACACACACATTTCACTCACTTTTCTCTCAAGGAAACACTCTCATAACTCATCCATATTTCGAGATCTAAGAAGGAATCAAGGGGATTTTTACACAAAAATCATCATCTAAGGTAAGAAATCTCTTAGATCCTTAAGTTTGCTACTTCATTTCATCCAAAAATCACTTCTTAATTCATTCAAACTCATGATCTAGCACCTAAGAAGCATCCAAGTTCGAAATCTTCCAAGGAAGGTTGCTAAGGCCGAAATTCTTCTCATTTTCTTCCAAAAACCGAAACCACACCCAAAGGTGAGCTTCATACCCCCTCTTTTTCGGTTTTTATAAGTTTTGTGGGGGAGAATACAAGCAAATGTGTAGATCTATGAGTATATGTATGCCTTGTGTGATTTTTATGCTTATATGTATGGTCTTATGTGATTGTGATGTTTATACTAGCCAAAAGAACCTAAAAACCGAGATCTACAATATGATGAATGAAATAAGTATAACTTATACCATTTCACACTAATCAAGTCTATAAAAATAACCAAGCTGGTTAATATGAACATTTTTGGACTTAAATCCCGTTTTTGGGTTCAAAATGCTAAAAATACAAAACTAAGGGGCCCAAAACGACAAAATATAGATTCTGAAGGTTGAGATGAGTCTAAAAAGTTTCTAATATGTATTTTCTGAATATTAACACATTTGAAGGGTTAAAAATGTGAAATTTAAACATAATGGGCCAAAATGGGATTTTCGGCCCAATAAAGCCCCAAATTGCGAAAATTTTGAGTTGGAGGGGCTGAAACTGCACATTTCTGCAAAAAAGGGGTTTACTAGTGTACCAAATATATTTCAAGGGTCAAAAATGCTTTTCCAATTAAAAAGGGACCAAAGATGCAAAAAATTTCCATTTTGGGTCACAAATGTAAAAGTTGCGAAAATGGAGGTTTCAACCAAAAAAATTTCATTTTAGAAGGACTTAAGCTGTTTATCAAGTAAATTTGTGCTAAAAATGTCTTTCCAATAAGTTTTGATACTAAAGTGTCAAGAAAAATAGTTTAAGGACTAAACCGGATTTTTTTTACTCAAAGGGTTAAAAGTGTAAATTTTATCCAAGAAAGGGCTTAAGAAGATAAACTCACATTCTTAAAACAATAGATCCCTTAAAATAAAAAATACGAGTACTATGTCTACCGGCGAAACGTAATAATAAATACACCTTCAACACCAAAATCGTTACCAAACGAATTGATTCGGTCTCGAATCAATAACGAATCAAAAATCAATAAACAATGATACTTCAATACACACGTGGAAATTTACGAGAAGTCAATACACCATCTTTGGGCTCGAAAGTTTCAAATCGTGCTTGTTGGGCCTAGCTAGCCCAATGACATGATCTTTAGGCCCGAAGGGAACGCGCTTACATGTTATTGGGCCTTATATGACCTAATTCCATGTAAAAGGACTTTCAATAGATTTATTGTGCTGTTGGGCCCCAAGGGTCCTTTGGTACTACTAGCAAAGTCGAGAAGTCAAATGCGAGTCGGGCCAAGTGCCTTTCGCATTCACGATAGCCTTGAACGACTTATGGAAATAACGTGGGCTTCGCACCCTCTTTTCTCCTCGGTTGTGGGGCTATGAGAAGTCATGGTGGTTGGATTAAGTGAGTAGTACGGACGACGCCTAAGGGATCATTTGTATAGTTGTAAACTAGTCATTTTCATTAATGCGTGATTATAACGACTCATAACCCATAATTAATCCAATGTCACCTGGAATAATAGAAAACAACGTCGTATCGGAATAATACTAACTAAGCCACGTAATTTGATGTATTGGGAAAACATCGGGTTTTCCCTGGGAAATTCAACACTCTTAACTATGTGATATATACAAAGTCGAACAATTATTCACGTTTATAATAATCAACAAGCATACTTTCGGATCTTCACACTTTTTCTCATATACAACACTTTTTTTTTGAAAATATCGGATTTTCTGTGGTTTTCAAAATTATACAAATCATTTCTTTTCAAACCTTACTTATAAACTCACCAACATTTCATATGTTGACGTTTTTCCAAAATGCTTGTATTCTCAGGTAACAGGTAAATTGAAGAAAAATGTATCCAGTGATGTCATGATGTTTGTTTAATTAATATCGAATGGCTTATGTTTTGGAAATGTAATGTTTTGAAACAATGTACTGAATATAAACAATACCGGTTGTAATATTTCAATGCATGGTGATGAATGATGTTATGATTCATGTATATTCATTGTGATGGTATTGAATTGAGTCACAATAGCCCTCGGACGTTTCCGCCGTTTGGTTCGGGGGTGTGACAGGTTGGTATTAGAGTTCGTTTATAGTGAAATAGCATATCTAGCCACACTTTGATATGCAACTATAAACCAAAAGAGGGACTAACACAACTCTGAACAAAACAAGTAAAACATAACAATAAAACACCCTTGCTTGTATTAGGAACGACAACCTAACACCGAATGAAACAAGATAATGCTAGTATCTCGATTAATCCAGGACTGTTCTTAGTTGTATCAAGGAACGGATGTAGCCTGATCAACTACATTCCTACCAAGGTATCACTACCACACTTCCTGAGGAGATCGTCATAGCTAGGGAACCCAAAAACATACCCCTTTATCACCAAAAAGAGAACATATGTTTAGTCTATACCAGAGTTGTAGAGTCATAGGAGTAACGATAGTTTATACCTTCCCCCAGTCTTCATGGAGGGAGAGCAGCAGGGTATCCAGTTTCATCAAGTCCTAGTGGCTCACGGAATGCTGATATCGATGCCTACATATCAAGATTTAGTGAACTATCTCTGTTATGTCCAGGTATGATCACCTCGGAAGGAAAGAAGATCGAGCGATTCATCTGGGGACTAACCTCTCCGATCCAAGGAAACGTGACAACTGCAAATCCAGTAACTTTCGACAATGCTAAGAGATTGGCGAAGAAGCTGTATGAACACAACAACACGAAGGGTGAGTAGCCAGCGGAGGCTGAAGGCAAGAAGGAAGGTGATGGCAAGAAGGGGAAGAACAACAAGAGGAAGGGGCGTCAAGGCCCCGAGACTTCTAAGAAGCAGCAGACAGTGGCAGTTAATGCTGGCACCGCACAAGTTCCGGCCACACCACATGCTCCAGCCTCAGCTGCTTCGAATGCTCCTAGACCTTATTCTGGTAATCTTCCCAAGTGCAACAAGTGCGGTTTCCATCACAATGGAGAGTGCAAGGAGCTGCAGTGCACCAGTTGCAATCGGAAGGGGGACACGACAAGGTATTGCAGGACTTACCCTCCTCAGAATCAGCAACAGGGAAACAACAACAACAACAACAACCGCAAAAACAACAACATCAACACCGGCGGCAACAATGCAGGGCCTAGCCACACCTGCTATGGGTGTGGGAGGACTGGGCATTTCCAACGAGATTGCCATAACAACAACAATGCCGAAAATGGAGGAATAGGAAGGGTGCTGACCATGGGTCAGGGGGAGGCGATTCAGGATCTCGCTGTTGTTACCGGTACGTTTCCCCTAAACCACACTTATGCATGCATCCTATTTGACACCGGAGCCGAGCGAAGTTTTGTGAGGAATAAGTTTAAATATTTATTAAAACAACAACCCCAGAAGCTCAATGAAACCTTTACGGTGGAAATGGCCAATGGGAAAACCGAATCCACTGGGGAAATCTACACCGGATGTACCCTAACCTTAAATCAACACGTCTTTTGAATAGACCTAATGTCTGTTTCCATTAGGAGTTTCGATGTGATTATTGGCATGGACTGGTTAAGCCCCCACCATGCTGAAATTATGTGTCACGAGAAGGCCGTTCGCCTTCACCTTCCCAATCACGAAACCCTAGTTATTTACGGAGACAAACCTAGCACGAACCTTCGCCTCATCTCGTGCATCCAGGCACATAAGCATCTACGAAAGAACGATCTGACGTTCCTGGCTCACATGGTGGACAAAACCAAGGAAGAGGTTAACATTCAAGACATTCCAGTAGCACATGGATTCCCAGACGTATTTCCTAAAGATCTTCCTGGAGTACCCCCAGAGAGACAAGTTGAGTTCCGAATTGACCTCGTTCCAGGAGCAACTCCTCTTGCTAAATCTCCCTACCGGCTAGCTCCTGCTGATATGCAGGAATTGTCCAGCCAACTCAGCGAACTCCTGGGCAAGGGATTCATCCGACCTAGTTACTTTCCATGGGGTACTCCAGTCCTCTTTGTCAAAAAGAAGGACGAATCTTTTAGAATGTGCATCGATTACAAGGAGTTAAATAAACTCACTGTCAAAAATCGCTATCCACTCCCACGAATCGACGATTTATTTGACCAGCTTCAAGGAGCTAGTTACTTCTCTAAGATAGATCTACGGTCCGGATACCATCAACTCAAGGTCCGGGAAGAGGATATTCCTAAAACCGCTTTCCGAACACGTTACAGACATTATGAATTTGTCGTAATGCCCTTCGGTCTAACAAATGCTCCTGCCGCATTTGTGGATATGATGAACCGAATCTGTCGACCATTCCTCGACAACTCTGTCATCGTCTTCATTGACGACATTCTCGTTTATTCCCGAAGCGAGGAAGAGCATGGCCAACATCTCCGACAAATCCTAGAAACTCTGCAATCGGAAAAGCTATACGCAAAACTCTGCAAGTGTGAGTTCTGGCTCTGTAGCGGGAACTTCCTAGGTCATGTTGTTAGCCAAGATGGAATTCATGTGGATCCCTCTAAGGTCAAAGCCATTGAAGGATGGGCCGTTCCGACAACACCCACATAAATTCGTCAATTCTTAGGCCTAGCGGGCAACTATAGGAGGTTCATTCAAAACTTCTCTAAGATCGCCAAGCCACTTACCTCACTTTCACAAAAGGGCGTACCATTCAAATGGACGGACAAACAAGAAGTTGCATTCCGAACCCTAAAGCAGATGCTCTGCAGCGCCCCGGTTCTATCTCTACCAGAGGGAACGGAAGATTTCGTGGTCTACTGTGACGCGTCAAATCAGGGTTTAGGTTGTGTTCTCATCCCGCCAACTAAAAACGCATGAAGTGAATTATACGACCCATGACCTGGAATTGGGAGCTGTGGTCTTTGCTCTGAAGATTTGGAGGCATTACCTTTATGGTACAAAATGCACCATCTTCACAGACCACAAGAGTCTCCAACACATCTTGAATCAGAAAGAGCTGAATATGAGGCAACGAAGATGGGTGGAGTTATTAAATGATTACGAGTGTGAAATGAAGTATCACCCAGGCAAGGCCAATGTAGTAGCTGATGCATTAAGCTGGAAAGAGTACTCTAATCGTCGTGCAAAAACTCTCTCGATAACCATCCAGTCTCACCTAACCACTAAGATCAGGGTAGCCCAGTGAGATGCCATGAAGACGGAAAACAGAGCAAGCGAAGCATTACACGGAATGGAAAAGAACCTAGAGGAATGAGAGGACGGAGTATAGCATTTCATGAACCGTATTTGGGTCCCAAAACTCGGAGGATTTAGGGAGGTAGTCATGAAGGAAGCCCACAAGACGCGATACTCCATCCATCCCGGCTCGGACAAGATGTATTCGGATATTAAACAACACTATTGGTGGCCTAACATGAAGGCATAAATTGCCACCAGAAGCCCTCGGGGTTATTACGGCAACCGGTGAGTCCCGAGTGGAAGTGCGAAGGGATTTCTATGGATTTTGTGACCAAGCTACCCAAGACGTCGGATGGATTAGACACTAGATGGGTAATAGTTGACCGACTGACGAAATCCGCCCATTTCGCTGCGAATAAAGGAATCCTACAAGATGGAGAGACTGTCGTGTTTATACATTCGAGAAATCGTGAGACTTCATGGAATACCAGTGTCTATCATCTTAGATAGAGACAATAGATTAACTTCACGTTTTCAGCAGTCACTTCAGAAAGCACTCGGAACCCATCTCGACATGAGCACCGCTTATCACCCACAAACGGACGGTGAAAGCGAACGAACTATTCAGACGCTCGAAGAAATGCTTCGCGCATGTGTGACAGACTTTGGGAAGTCTTGGGACATCCACTTACCCTTAGTTGAATTCTCTTATAACAACAGTTACCATTCGAGCATCAAAGTGGCTCCTTTCGAAGCACTATATGGACGTAAGTGTAGATCACCATTGTGTTGGGCTGAGGTGGGTGACACCCAGCTAGCAAAGACACTAGCATCGGACAAGGCGCTAACGGGACCGGAGATCATTCGTGAAACCACAGAAAAGATAGTTCAAATCAGAGCTCGATTACAAGCATCGCGCGACCGACAGAAGACCTACGCCGATAAACGGCAAAAGCCGTTAGAGTTTCAGGTCGGGGATCGAGTGCTGTTAAAAGTCTCACCTTGGAAAGGATTCATTCATTTTGGAAAACGGCGAAAATTGAACCCACGATACATTGGACCTTTCGAGATCGTTGCCCGAATAGGTCCAGTGGCGTACAAACTGCAGCTACCCGCGGAGCTAAACAGTGTACACCCCGTGTTCCATGTCTCCAATCTAAAGAAGTGCCTATCAGATGAAACACTCGTCATTCCCCTTGACGAGATTGAAATTAACGAGAATCTCCTGTTCGTTGAAGAACCGGTTGAAATCATGGACAGGGAGGTGCAGCGTACTAAGCAAAGCCGCATCCCGATCGTGAAATTACGGTGGAACACGAAGTGTGGGCCAGAATTCACAAGGGAACGCGAAGACCAAATGAAGCAAAAGTACCCTCACCTATTCTAGCATTCTCAAATCTAGCTTTAAAAAGAATTTTGGGACGAAATTCCCTCTAACGGGGGGATGATGTCACAATTAGGAATTTTTTTTCCTTGTAACCAACACTTAAACCAATTTATGAATCAAAAACATAAGAGCATGTATGATGCATACTCTATGTCAGCAAAATTTCAATCAAATACCCCATGCAAGCAATGGACAAACAAGCTTCCAATTTGGCTATCTTGGGCTTAGAACTCTTAAATGGGCTCTAATTGGACCCATTTCCATTTAATTCCATATTTCGGGCCATATTGGGCCTAGAATGAGATAGATTAATTATATGAACCATTTGGACCATAATTAACCTAATCTAACCTAATGGGTCATAAAAATCATATTTATATTTTTTTTGGGCCAAAAATCATCCAACCTAGCTATAATATGGGCTTAAGGGCAAAAAGCCCAAAAACCTACTCTCACCCTCCCCATTCTCGGCCCAAGCCCAAAAGAAGAGGAGAGTTGACTTTGTGACTGACACCTCACAATTGTTCAAGGGACATCCATGCATGAAGACTCAAACATCCATGCACTCACATACTTCCAAGTCTAGCTACTCTTTTTCTCCCTCTCTCTCTTGCTCTCGGCCGAGTTCAAGCACACACACACATTTCACTCACTTTTCTCTCAAGGAAACACTCTTATAACTCATCCATATTTCGAGATCTAAGAAGGAATCAAGGGGATTTTCACATAAAATTTATCATCTAAGGTAAGAAAACTCTTAGATCCTTAAGCTAGCTACTTCATTTCATCCAAAAATCACCTCTTAATTCATTCAAACTCATGATCTAGCACCTAAGAAGCATCCAAGTTCGAAATATTCCAAGGAAGGTTGCTAAGGCCGAAACTCTTCTCATTCTCTTCAAAAAACCGAAACCAGACCCAAAGGTGAGCTTCATACCCCCTCTTTTTTGGGTTTTATAAGTTTTGTGGGGGAGAATACAAGCAAATGTGTAGATCTATGAGTATATGTATGCCTTGTGTGATTTTTATGCTTATATGTATGGTCTTATGTGATTGTGATGTTTATACTAGCCAAAAGAACCTAAAAACCGAGATCTACAATATGATGAATGAAATAAGTATAACTTATACCATTTCACACAACCAAGTTGGTTAATATGAACATTTTTGGACTTAAAACCAATTTTTGGGCTCAAAATGCTAAAAATACAAAACTAAGGGGACCAAAACGACAAAATATAGATTCTGAAGGTTGAGATGAGTCTAAACAGTTTCTAATATGTATTTTCTGAATATTAACACTTTTGAAAGGTTAAAAATGTGAAATTTAAACATAATGCGCCAAAACGGGCTTTTCGGCCCAATAAAGCCCCAAAATGCGAAAATTTTGAGTTGGAGGGGCTCAAACTGCACATTTCTGCAAAACAGGGGATTACTAGTGTACCAAATATATTTCTAGGGTCAAAAATGCTTTTCCAATTAAAAAGGGACCAAAGATGCAAAAACTTTCCATTTTGGGTCAAAATTGTAAAAGTTGCGAAATTGGAGATTTCAACCGAGAAAATTTCATTTTTGAAGGACTTAAGCTGTTTATCAAGTAAGTTTGTGCTAAAAATGTCTTTCCAATAAGTTTTGATACTAAAGTGTCAAGAAAATAGTTTAAGGACTAAACCGAATTTTTTTTTACTCAAAGGGTTAAAAGTGTAAATTTTATCCAAGAAAGGGCTTAAGAAGATAAACTCACATTCTTAAAACAATAGATCCCTTAAAATAAAAAATACGAGTACTACGTCTACCAGCGAAACGTAATAATAAATACACCTTCAACACCAAAATCGTTACCAAACGAATTGATTCGGTCTCAAATCAATAACGAATCAAAAATCAATAAACAACGATACTTCAATACACACGCATAAATTTACGAGAAGTCAATACACCATCTTTGGGCTCAAAAGTTTCAAATTGTGCTTGTTGGGAGTAGCTAGCCCAATGACATGATCTTTATGCCCGAAGGGAACGTGCTTACATGTTATTGGGCCTTATATGACCTAATTCTGTGTAAAAGGACTTTTAATAGCTTTATTGTGCTGTTGGGCCCCAAGGGTCCTTTGGTACTGCTAACAAAGTCGAGAAGTCAAATGCGAGTTGGGCCAAGTGCCTTTCGCATTCACGATAGCCTTGAACGACTTATGGAAATAACGGGGGCTTCGCACCCTCTTTTCTCCTCGGTTGTGGGGCTATGAGAAGTCAGGGTGGTTGGATTAAGTGAGTAGTACGGACGAAGCCTATGGGATCATTTGTATAGTTCTAAACTAGTCATTTTCATTAATGCGTGATTATAACGACTCATAACCCATAATTAATCCAATGTCACCTGGAATAATAGAAAACAACGTCGTATCGGAATAATACTAACTAAGCCACATAATTTGATGTATTGGGAAAACATCGGGTTTTTCCTGGGAAATTCAACACTCTTAACTATGTGATATATACAAAGTCTAACAATTATTCACGTTTATAATAATCAACAAGCATACTTACGGATCTTCACACTTTTTCTCATATACAACACTTTTTTTTTTGAAAATATCGGATTTTCTGTGGTTTTCAAAATTATACAAATCATTTCTTTTCAAACCATACTTATGAACTCACCAACATTTCATATGTTGACGTTTTTCCAAAATACTTGTATTCTCAGGTAACAGGTAAATGGAAGAAAAATGTATCCAGTGATGTCATGATGTTTGTTTAATTAATATCGAATGGCTTATGTTTTGGAAATGTAATGTTTTGAAACAATGTACTGAATGTATACAATACCGGTTGTAATATTTCAATGCATGGTGATGAATGATGTTATGATTCATGTATATTCATTGTGATGGTATTCAATTGAGTCACAATAGCCCTTAGACGTTTCCGCCGTCTGGTTCGGGGGTGTGACAAAATTCCCTCTAACGGGGGGATGATGTCACAATTAGGAATTTTTGTTCCTTGTAACCAACACTTAAATCGATTTATGAATCAAAAACATAAGAGCATGTATGATGCATACTCTATGTCAGCAAAATTTCAATCAAACACCCCATGCAAGCAATTCAAATAGTCATTAAGCAATTGGAAACCCTAGAAGTTATTGTTTAAGTCCATTTTGGACTAGGACTTCCTTGTTGGGCCCAATGGACCAATAAGCTTCCAATTTGGCTATCTTGGGCTTAGAACTCTTAAATGGTCTTTAATTGGACCCACTTCCATTTAATTCCATATTTTGGGCCATATTGGGCCTAGAATGAGATATATTAATTATATGAACCATTTTGGACCATGATTAACCTAATCTAACCTAATGGGTCTAAAAATCGTATTTACATTTTTTTTGGCCAAAAATCATCCAACCTAGCTATAATATGGGTTTAAGGGCAAAAAGCCCAAAAACCTCCTCTCACCCTCCCCATTCTCGGCCCAAGCCCAAAAGAAGAGGAGAGTGGACTTTGTGAGTGACACCTCACAATTGTTCAAGGAACATCCATGCACTCACATACTTCCAAGTCTAGCTACTCTTTTTCTCCCTCTCTCTCTTGCTCTCGGCCGAGTTCAAGCACACACACACACATTTCAGTCACTTGTCTTTCAAGGAAACACTCTCATAACTCATCCATATTTCGAGATCTAAGAAGGAATCAAGGGGATTTTTACACAAAAATCATCATCTAAGATAAGAAATCTCTTAGATCCTTAAGCTATCTACTTCATTTCATCCAAAAATCACCTCTTAATTCATTCAAACTCATGATCTAGCACCTAAAAAACATCCAAGTTCAAAATCTTCCAAGGAAGGTTGCTAAGGCCGAAATTCTTCTCATTCTCTTCCAAAAACCGAAACCACACCCAAAGGTGAGCTTTATGCCCCCCTCTTTTTCGGTTTTTATAAGTTTTGTGGGGGAGAATACAAGCAAATGTGTAGATCTATAAGTATATGTATGCCTTGTGTGATTTTTATGCTTATATGTATGGTCTTATGTGATTGTGATGTTTATACTAGCCAAAAGAACCTAAAAACTGAGATCTACAATATGATGAATGAAATAAGTATAATTATACAATTTCACACTAATCAAGTCTAGAAAAATAACCAATTTGGTTAATATGAACATTTTTGGACTTAAAACCCATTTTTGGGCTCAAAATGCTAAAAATACAAAAATAAGGGGCCCAAAACGACAAAATATAGATTCTGAAGGTTGAGATGAGTCTAAACAGTTTCTAATATGTATTTTCTGAATATTAACACTTTTGAAGGGTTAAAAATGTGAAATTTAAACATAATGGGCCAAAATGGGCTTTTCGGCCCAATAAAGCCCCAAATTGCGAAAATTTTGAGTTGGAGGGGCTGAAATTGCACATTTCTGCAAAACAGGGGATTACTAGTGTACCAAATCTATTTCAAGGGTCAAAAATGCTTTTCCAATTAAAAAGGGACCAAAGATGCAAAAATTTTCCATTTTGGGTCAAAATTGTAAAAGTTGCGAAAATGGAGGTTTCAACCGAGAAAATTTCATTTTCGAAGGACTTAAGCTGTTTATCAAGTAAATTTGTGCTAAAAATGTCTTTCCAATAAGTTTTGCAACTAAAGTGTCAAGAAAAATAGTTTAAGCACTAAACCGGAAATTCTTTTTTTTACTCAAAGGGTTAAAAGTGTAAATTTTATCCAAGAAAGGGCTTAAGAAGATAAACTCACATTCTTAAAACAATAGATCCCTTAAAATAAAAAAATACGAGCACTACGTCTACCGGCGAAACGTAATAATAAATACACCTTCAACACCAAAATCGTTACCAAACGAATTGATTCGGTCTCGAATCAATAACGAATCAAAAATCAATAAACAACGATACTTTAATACACACTCGGAAAATTATGAGAAGTCAATACACCATCTTTGGGCTCGAAAGTTTCAAATCGTGCTTGTTGGGCCTAGCTAGCCCAATGACATGATCTTTAGGCCCGAAGGGAACGCGCTTACGTGTTATTGGGCCTTATATGACCTAATTCCGTATAAAAGGACTTTCAATAGCTTTATTGTGTTGTTGGGCCCCAAGGGTCCTTTGGTACTGCTAGCAAAGTCGAGAAGTCAAATGCGAGTCGGGCCATGTGCCTTTCGCATTCACTATAGCCTTGAACGACTTATAGAAATAACGGGGCTTCGCACCCTCTTTTCTCCTCGGTTGTGGGGCTGTGAGAAGTCAGGGTGGTTGGATTAAGTGAGTAGTACGGACGACGCCTAAGGGATCGTTTGCATAGTTGTAAACTAGTCATTTTCATTAATGTGTGATTATAACGACTCACAACCCATAATTAATCCAATGTCACCTGGAATTATAGAAAACAACATCGTATCGGAATAATACTAATTAAGCCACGTAATTTGATGTATTGGGAAAACATTGGGTTTTCCCTGGGAAATTCAACACCCTTAATTATGAGATATATATACAAAGTCTAACAATTATTCACGTTTATATTAATCAACAAGCATACTTACAGATCTTCACACTTTTTCTCATATACAACACTTTTTTTTAGAAAATATCGGATTATGAAGTCACCAACATTTCATATGTTGACGTTTTTCCAAAATACTTGTATTCTCAGTTAATAGGTAAATCGAAGAAAAATGTATCCAGTGATGTCATGTTGTTTGTTTAATTAATATCGAATGGCTTATGTTTTGGAAATGTAATGTTTTGAAACAATGTACTGAATGTAAACAATACCGGTTGTAATATTTCAATGCATGGTGATGAAAGATGTTATGATTCATGTATATTCATTGTGATGGTATTCAATTGAATCACAATAGCCCTCGGACGTTTCTGCCGTCTGGTTCGGGGGTGTGACAGGTCAGAGTTTGACCATTGACTTTTGTTGACTTTTAGGGTTTGGTCAACAGTGAGGCCCTTAAGCCAAGAGAGGGGTAAAATGGTCTTTTACTCTTCTTAGGGTGTTAAGAAAAGGTTTATGTATAGTTATATCTATGATAGTATTTATTTTATGTGATTAGGCGGAGGCTAGATCACATTTCTACCGAGTCAGAGACTTACCGAGACACCTGAGGTGAGTCTTCTCACTATACCTTACCTAGAGTGGTATTATGTGTTGACCAAAGGGTCTTATGTGTTACGTATGAGATTATGTGCTATGTGATATCTGTATGTTGTATGATGTTATAGACCGGACCGGAGGATCCAACGAGCTATGACCGGACCAGAGGGTCCAACATGCTACAGGACTGGAGGGTCCTGCTGACACACATCGACCGGAGGGTCGTATTATAGCCTCGAGTGGCGTATGTGTTGTATGCGGTAGTTTGGGGAACTCACTAAGCATTTATGCTTACAATTGTTGTTTTATGTGTTTCAGGTACTTACGAGGACCATGTGAAGGCGCCGGCGTGATTCATACACACTAGAGAGAGCGAGAGAGAGCTTAATTTTATGATATTGGGATATGTTATGTTTCAAAAACTAATATTGGAAATATTTGAGAATGTTTTTATATGAACTTGTTTGATGAAAAATGAAAATTTTGTTTTGAAATTTATGTTGTTACATCATCCATACTTGTATGGTGGGCTAATGCTTCATGGATTGTCAAGTTGGGCTAAAACCCATAAGATGCTCCATGGTATATTTGAACCCATGGATCCTAGGAAATGGAAAGCCATGATAATTAGGGTTTACCCTAATTATCACTAACTATATAAGCGTCTTACTGTTGACAAAAATCGGCACTAGATTATATGTGAAAGGGCTAGCTGATTTTTATAAAGTGTGGATTTCTCTCTAATCTATTCCAAGTGTATTTGTTGTTGTGTGAACCATTTGAGGTGTCACACTTGGGGCACTAGGCACTCAAGCTTCATGAGGACATTCTACATCAAAGAGGTATGTAATTATAACTTGATATATTCATATGAATCAATGTTATTATGCTAGTTAGGATGAATACCTTGGAAAGTTCATATTTGCATGTATAATAGAGAAAACATAGATCCAAGGTATTTAGGGTTGCATGTACACTTAGGAGTGTTAGAATGCTCAAAACCCAACAGTGGTATCAGAGCCAAGGATTGTTTTCAATTATACTTGATGCAAATTGCTGAAAAATGCTGAAAAAATCGATTTTCTGGCTTTCTAGGCACTGGACTCGCCGAGTCCACTGATGAACTCGCCGAGTCCATGAAGAAAATCATCCTACTCATCGAGTAGGTTGATACACTCGACGAGTAGGAGCCCCAGACAACATATTTTCGAGTCTTTTTGGCTAGAAATGGACTAGGAACATTACCATAAGCTGTTTTTGGACTTATAAACTTGTTTTTGATGAGGTCATGTTCATGCTAATCCAATTTCAAAGATATTTTCAATAGATTCATGTTTTGTGTTAGTTTAAAAGTTATGCTAATTACATGAAAAAGATTGATGTGAATTATCTTTGTTCATATAAGTTGCTTAGATTAATAGATAAGTTAAGTGATTATGTGCTTTCAATCCATTTGAATCTAAGAGATAATTCTAAAATGTTTTTGTGTAACTTGTCCTCAAGTTACATGAAAGGTGACATTCAAGTTTATTAAAACTCATAAAAGATGGCAAAGGTTACAAAATGAAGAGTCTTGTTCTCATTAAATGGTTTTATGACTCCATAACTTGTCCTCAAGTTATGGAGGTTCAAGAGTCACTTCATTAAGTAATAAAATGTGTAACCTTAATTAGTTCCATAAGTTACAAAATAAAGAAAAGGTACATTCTATTATTAGTTTAAAGTCTTCCATAACTTGTCCTCAAGTTATGGAACTTGAAGAGCTTTTAATTAAAAACTACTTTAACCACATACGTTATGAAATTAATTAGTTTTGAATAGTTTCAAAACTTGCCCTCAAGTTTTGGAATTTGAAAAGTTTTCACTTATGAATACTTTAATTCCAGGTTAGCCCTTAGAATTTTAAAAGTTAAAATTCAACCCTTATACTTTATAATATTATAAGTTAATAATATATATATATATATATATATATATATATATATATATATATATATATATATATATATATATATATATGTATAAGAGTAAAGTCAGTCTTACCGTTAGTAGGCCTCATTCACGAAGCCGGTCTATAAGGGGGGGGGGGGGGGGGGTATAAGGTTACTGCCTATAAAATGGCAATTTAATAGGTGTCCACTCTCACCCACCGCTTCCTTGACCGTTGGAGGGTCGTTAGCCGAACGGGTAGGATAAGGACTAGAATTCTCCCTTCATTAAAAGTATTAATGATAAATACTAAGTAACTAAACCTTTTATAAATAGCCAATCTTAGTTACTTAGGAAAATGTGAATAAGGTACTAATCCATGAAATTTCACTTTGCACTTTGTTTAAGTCGGTTAGTGGAACGTGTGTGGTTAGCCAGCACACTAACATGGATTTAACAAGGTAGGCAAAGGGTAACATTATGTTTATCATAGTATCGGTGGAGCGCGTGTGGTTAACCGACACATCGATTTAGGGGTAAATATTAAGGGTACCAAGTATATTTGCATGGTTATTCACACCTTGTTTTGTGATCCTCGGCATCCCAGTCACAAAACCTAAAAGGCACACTCGAGATTGAAACATGCCATTGAAAAGTTCAATGAATCTCAAAAGAATCTAGGAGTTTCAAAACCAATTAAAACCTAATAATACATTTCGTTTATCTTGGTGGAATTTGGTGAATCGTCATTCACCTACCTTCAAATATTTTATAGCTTGGATTATGGCATCCCTCTTCCAAGTTATAAAAGTATTATGTTGTGTCCTAGTCTTAATATTTCGTATTGGGTGTTATATTAGGGACTTTAAATCAACTATCTTGAATATCTCCCAAAAAGATGTCTGGTTTAGACATTTATGATCTTCCCAAATCTCTTGAAACAAGCTTTCCTTAATGAAGATGATGTCCCATGGAAACCATACTTCTTTCACCTCCTCCAATTATTCTCCCTAACCCACAAGTTCTTGAAAAGTTTAAGGTCACTCAAGCCCTATTGGCAAGCAAAGGTCTATTTGTGATCACATCTTAGAGATGTAGTCACATATTGACAAGCCAGGAGAGTTGGGTGTCAAAGTCTTGAGAAAGTTGGTGGCTCAACTACTTTCTAAGTCACATAGTGAGTTCCTTTGGGACTGATATGAAACAGACTATGAAAAGACCCTTAATGATCTTATCTATTTGCTAAGATCAACTTCCAAAAACTTTATGGACATTGAAAATGATGACACTGGAAATCCAGAAAAAACATTCTCTTCCCAATGGAAAGGGATCGGCCATAGTCAACTCGGTTGACGAAATGGTAAAGAGAAAGGCAAGTCTGTGATAGTCCATTACACCATTCCCAAAGAGTCATATGTTTCTCTTGCCAAAGGAAGGGGCATTGATTGCGAAGCTGCCAAATTTACCTAAGGATGTTAAAGTCAATAAGTTTGACTCTACTTCAGGTAAAGTCCACTATCTAACTCTGCTAAGTTTCTATTCTGAGATTCTTGATACATGATGTGACTGGGTCACATGTTGATGTTTTAAGAATCAAAGAAAAAGTGAAGAAACTTAAAGAAAGAATATGTTGAATCTGATCGCGTAGATGGATTTTTATCGCATAGTTTGAAGATAGGATTTTTGGGCTGTTACTTAAGAGTTATGATATATATATTGCTTAGGAATAGATAACAACAAGTTTTCATATGGATTGTAAGGATAAGTTTTTCCGCAAAGTTTTAAAATAAAATGTAAAACTTTTTATTTTAGTTATTTTATGTATCCTTACTATGGCCATTTTTGGAAAATTGTTGCTTATAAGATTCCACTGATAGCAATATTGGAAAGTGAATTTGATTCTTTTATTTGTGGTAATGTGTAAATTTAACAAATAAGCAAAGATTCTTGTCACCCATGGTTTCAATTAGACCGAGACTTTGAATCATGGAAGTTGTATAGCATGATGGATTAGAACTTTCAAGCATTGAAAAAATTAAGACTAACTACTTCTTCACATGGATGTGTGAGTCAAGTAAAGGACTAAGGGATCGAGTACACATTCTTGTGCACAAGTTAAGTCCACCACAAAAGATCGATAAGACTATTCGTCATAATTTACTATAGCTCAGTAAATATAGTTATACTTACAAGCTTAAGTGTAATTCTGAGACATTGGAAATGGTTCCAATGTATGGCAGAGCGAATAAGAAGAATCAACCTAGGCAGAAAGATAAAAGTTTCTCAAATCTGAAAAGATGGGAGAGTACTTTAGTATGATGTTTTAAGAACATCTTAATGATTTTGAGACCTTATCACAATTAATCCTCTAAGTGCATTCTGATTGTTAAGAAGAGGAGTTATGAATTGTTGAAGTGGTTAAATCAAGAAGATGATTCATACTTCGTTTAAAAAATAATTCTTAGAGTTATAATCTAAAATTGTGTGAAGTGTTTGTCTTGATTAGAATCCACACTATCTCTTGAATATCTGACAAGAAAGTCTTATATGTCAAGAGGACAGTGGGAGTCTTAAAGGTCTTGAAAGTCTCAAGAACTAATCAAGAATAAAACCTGAAGTTGTTCACTAGCACACGACTTGAGGTTTATAACCTATCATGTTGACATAATCTGTGCCCATTCCAATTAAAGTTGGCTTTGCATACGTGTTCTTAGAGTTCTCAATTGGTTGCACAACAACTTGGAAGCAATAGCAGGCCCTTGAGCTGCCAGATGGCATGAAATTAAGATTTAGTTTAGTCCATATGAGTTTATATTTCTCATTATCCTTGTCTTGTGGCTATGGTTTTGAAAATTCACATGGATAAGAACACATACACTATTAAATCTAAGTGTCATAAGGTTTCTATCCGATTCATGAAAAATGATGGTGATGAAACAATTTCACTAAGTAGATTTTAGCTAGACAGCAATTGTGATATTTGCATTCTCAAAGTCGTTAGTGGAGCGTGTGTGGTTAACCGGCACACTAACATGGACTTGTGAGAAGTGGCAAAGGTCTAAACAATCGAGACTATGATTACGACATCCCTTTTCATAGTTCTTAAAATTGTTTAGACACGCCTGTGAGCTATCTAAGATAAGGTGTATGATACTGATAAAGTTTTATCAAAGCAATCTAGTAACAAAAATCTGAACTTTGGTAAGAAAGTCAATAAAGTATTGATTTCTAGAAGTCCAGCTGATTTCTGAATACATGTCAAAGCTAGTGGGAGCATAAGTGTTATGCTAATAATCATCATGTTAGTGGGAGCATGATAATTATGATAAAGGTTGCAAGTTAGCAATGTTAATTATAGAAAACAAAAGGTTTCATTTGGGAAAAAGTTGTTTTGATATAATTAAGGGAGAGGAAATTATACTAAATCTCAAATATAAAAGCTTAGATTGAGGTTTTAATCATATTTAGTCAAGGATATATATATATATATATATATATATATATATATATATATATATATATATATATATATATATATATATATATATATATATGAATTTCATGTTGGAATGGCTCAACATAAGGAAATTCTATATATGGGTCTATTATTTGCGTTCTAAAATTCATTTATGATTACGACATCCCTTTTCATAATATGAAATTATGAGAACTTGGCAAAAGGAAATATTGTAATAAAAGATATGGTCTAGTATCATGTCTTTATCTGAGACATCATGAATCATGTCCCATATGCTTCGGATATAGGATCGATTGCATGTGCTATAATATTCATCCTTTCAAAAATTTTCCCAATGCCTGGGGCATTAAGAAGGGAAAAGGTCTAGAATTGGATATGACTAAAAGGATTAAGCAATTGTTGAGGACAATCTAAGATTTACCAAAGATTGGTTGCTTAGAGACAGTTAGAAGTATAGTGTTAATTGTTGGAAGGACCATATTGACATATTCTGAAAAAAGACAACTCTTGTTCAAAAGTGATAGTCAAAAGGGGAATATGGAAATGATCCCATACGTGGAAGTTGTTCAATAAATTTGTGTAAGATTAGGAAACTTAATGCAAGAAGGATGTTTCCAAGGAGTTGGTCTCCTTTGGAATGCTCTGTAATGTTTGTTGTCAAATCTTTGTGACTTTGTGCATAATCATTACAAGAGGATCAATGGATATAAGTTTAGAATCTAACAGATTTCAATAAATGGCATGAATTTGGAATTCTTACATTGGCACTAAGGATTTCGGACTGTGAAATGAGAATCATTGGAGTTATGTTCAATTGGTCTATTTCGCAATGTAAAGATCATAGACAAACATAATATGCATACTTGGTGTGTGGCATGACTAGTGTTTAGAAAAACATAGTGTACATGCTTGGACCATGGGACAACTATTGTTTTAATTCAAGAATAAAGTTGATAGCTGAAATAGTATGCAATGAATAATGTGTAATCATATGGTGATAAATAAAAGGTGATTTATTTATATTCATAAGTTTTGAGACCATGTTGGATTCGATTATTCTTGTGTTTCACTTTGCATGTTTTGACTTCCAAAATAACTTGGTTGTTCTTCCTGAATGACTAATTTATTCAAAACATCCAAAGTCGGTCATATGTTGGAAGTAGATATGAATCAACACTTTCATGGGTTAGTGGTTGGGTGAACCGAAAACAAGGTGTTTTCGTTTCAACTGGTGTTTGCGGGTCCAAGGCTGTTTGTGGTTGTGAACTGTTTACGGTTCATGGTCCATATATATATATATATATATATATATATATATATATATATATATATATGTGTGTGTGTGTGTGTGTGTGTGTATGTGTGTGTGTGTCAGTCTTGTCAGAATGTACGACGATTGTGTGTGTGTGTATGTCCATCGTACCAAACGTTTGCGATTCAATAGAAACGTGTGCAATTTGTATCATTCTTGCTTCTACTCCTTCTTGTTCTCATTGATTATTGTTTGTTCTTGTGTTTGATCACTAGTTGGTTCCAGATTTGGGGACTTATAATTGGTATCAGAGCCAATCTAGTGTCAAATTTGTTCAAGCTTAGTTTTCAGTTGGACTTTTTCTTCATTTTCGTTACTGTTCAAGCTTGGTTACTGAGTTTCTGCTGTTGATCGTGATTTCAAGGCCAAAGCGATGGAAGATCTGCTCGAAATAAGTTGTTTTCATCAAATTATGGGATTTTTCAGCTGTAAACTGTTCATCAGTTTTCGGCTGTCAACTCCTTGTGTTTACGGCTGTAAACTGTTTTCGACTGTAAACGTGCTGTTTTCGACTATAAGCCGCTCTTTGACTGTAAACTGCTTTGACTATGAATTTTTTTTTGGCTGTAAACTCGTGTACGACCATAAATCCTTTTTGGATGTAAACTCTCCTTAGGCTGTAAACCTTGTTCTCGGTTGTGAACTTCTTTCGGTTGTAGTTTCTTTACAAGTTTTTCTTTCAATCAATTAAGAAAATTAAAAAAATGGAACCACAAAACATAACAGTTCATTAGGAGTTGGATTCAGTCATGGGAACTACCACAAGAATCTTGCGTCTTCTATCAGCTGAAGGATTTCCTGAATGGAAGTATAAAATGGAGAAATACATCATAATGAAGGATTTCAAAATATGGCGCATCATTTTGAAGGGTCCATGTAGATTCACTACTACTCTTGAAAATCGAACCATTGTTGACAAGGACATTGCAAATTACATAGATGAGGATTTCTAGAAAATCGAGGAACAAGAGAAGGCTCTTGCAACACTGACAATGGCCTTATCTCCTGAAATTGCGCAAGGATTCAGGGAGTATGAATCAGCCAAAGCTTTGTGGGAAGAATTTATTGAAGTTTATGAGGGAAATGAAAAAAATGAAGCTGAGCCGTCAAGATATGCTCAGACAGAAGTTCAACCTGTTTAATCATATTCTTGGAGAATCATTGGAGGCTTAACTACAACGATTTATTACTAATACCACTAAGATGAGTTCTGCTGGAATTTCAATGCCACGATCAGAGATTAACAAGAAACTGTTTAACTCTCTCCCTAAGTCATGGGACATGAATGTCTCTGTTAGCAAGAAGACAAAGGAGCTCAACCGACTCAGTCTTACAGAAAAAATGACAATCATTAAAGCGTATGATCTTGATGACAAGCAAAAGGAAATTAACCATGTGAACTCCTATTCGACTGCAAAATTTGGGGATTTCATCAAATAGTGCCTTTTCATCCTTTACTGCTCCATAAAATCAAGCTTTTGTTGTTTCACAACCACCATCCCATGTTGTTCTACCATCCATGATTTATCTAAATGCAGCTTCCTCCTCAAAAGCTCATGTTACCACCTTTGCTCCTAAAGAAGCCGAAGAGAACATGGCACTAGCCTCTGGCCTGGTGAATTGCTACATTGCCTTTGTGGCTGGAGAATTTCCTCCTCAGATTTCTTTTGCTGATCTTGATCAGATTCACCCAGAGGATGTAGAAGAAATGGACATTACCTAGTAGATTGCTATGGCGTTATTCAGGGCTAAGAAATTTTCCAAGAAAACTAGAAAGAATAACTGGGGCATGAATGTAGAGAAGAAGGTTGGACTCAACAAAGGAAATTTGAGGTGTTTCAATTGTCACGAGCCTGGTCACTTTGCTCGTGATTGCCTGAAGCCTTACAGAAGAGTAAATCATGAAAGGATAATGGTGCCGGTTGGAAATAACAGGGGAGTTGCTGCTAACAACGAGACTGCAAATATGGTAGTGGTAGCTTAGGAAGACCAAATTCAGACCTTGAACATTTCAGGACCTAAAAATGCACATTTGGCCTAGATAAGTGAAGTCACCGAGGAGAATGTTGGAGAGGCTCCTGAAGAAGAGATGATGGAGTTGCAGTTTGCCTTCATGGTATCCACTACCCCAGAGCCTGAGAAGAAAGAGGTCAGTCAAATTTCTTGTCCTCAAGCACGCATTGATAATGTTAAATTTTTACGTGAACAAATAGAATTATTGCGTAGAGAAAACAAGGACCTAAAGCGCGAAGGATATAACCTTAGGAAGGGCCAAAGACCACTAAAATAACAATTAGAGGCCAAAACTAAGGATTTTAGGAAATTATAAGAAGTGTATAGCAACAAGTGTGAGAAATATAATTTTATCAAGAAACAACTTGCCACTGTGACTGAAGAGCTTGACACATTAAAAATTCGATTTGAAAATGTTGATTTTAATTTCAAAAAGTTTGATGTGTCAAGTGAGAGAGTTTCAACCATAATAGAGAAACAAATGAGATGGAAAGACAAGAAGCAGGTAGGTCTAAGGTATGAGAATGTCCCCCCTCCATTTAATCACAATTATATTGCTATTCCTATGACCCCGGAAGAAATTGACAGAGAGGAATATCTTGTGTATGGTAAACGTGCTATACCTATGCCAGATAGTAGTGCTAGGGAAAAGCATACTATGTAGATTCACCATTAATTCAAGGCTAGAAGTCTTCTGAAGAGAGTGTTTCTAATAATAATCTTGTTTCAAAATCTGATGTTTCTGGTTTAAACAATGATGCTTTTGTTTGTAACTCTATAGCTAATGTTTTGGTTTGGGATGATTATGTGTTAAAGTCTGATGATTCAGATGTTTTTGATAAGTGTGGTGATGTGTTTGATAAATATGATGTTACTGTTACAAGAACATACACTCCACCTACACCTGTCACACAACCTGAAACATGCACATGGACTTACGGGAAGCGTAAGGGAGTCAATAAGAACACTAGACTAGAAAATAGCGGTACTAGTTTGTATGCTAAGAAACAGACATGATTTAACTGTGGAACTGCTGGTCATATTGCATGCAATTGTCCAAATCGGACATTTGTACATTTTTATGCAAAAAGAAGAGAGAAGGAGTAACGAGGAAGATCTCTCATTAGAAATTTCTCGAGATCTCGTTCTCATGATTGTTGGATTAGATGTCTAAGCCCATAACTATTATTGGTATGTATTAGACCCGAGAGTAGCATGGTCCATTTGGTTGCATAACACAAGGAAAATTTGTTAGGATGGAATCTTGAGAGAAGGTTATATATTATTTACTAATATATTATAAGTTCTAATATATTAATACCAAATCATATGATTTAATTTGTATTGATCGAGAATTCATTTGGAATTAATTTAGTGATCAAAAGAGACTAATTAAATCTATGGGGACTAATTATGTTAATTAGTTATATTTATATGTGTTGGGCTTATGATCCATGTTGGACCAAGTTTATGTATGGACACATAAAGAGTTGGGTCACATGAACCATGGATCATAACACCCATTGGTATGGATTTGGGTTATACCCATGACCTTTAGAATTCCACATATAAATATGTTACTTCATAGACAAAATCACAACCAATGTATTCTTGGAGGATATGAACAATTTTGGTGTGTAGGATTCTCTCTCAAGTATCATCATTTGTCCTATGTGAGTTGTGATTCCATTTGAGGTGCAACACTTGGGGAACTAAGGTCTTAAGGCCAAAGACATCAAGACTTCAAGCTACATAAAAGGTATTTTAATCTAACTAGTATGTTATTTGGTATATGACAATTGCATGCTAGTTATAGGATTAATGCCTTGGAAACCATTTGCAAGTATAATTTGTGAAAACATAGATCCAAGGTATTTAGGGTTGTATATGCACCATAGGATGTTGTAGTATACAAATCCCACCAATGATGATGATTGGAATGTCAATAAAGATAGAAAACGAATTGATCTTGAAAATAATAAACAAGTTTTACATGAAAATATAACAGACACTTTAACGAAACCGAACGTGGCTAAGCCAAGATCAGATTCGTGAAAGTCTTCGTCTGGGTATTCAGCTAATCTTAGACGGAAACCAAACGATCAAAACCAATGAAAAATGTTACAAAATCACGTGTAAATGTTTCTAAACCTAAATACCAATGGGTGCCCAAGAATTTGAATGTCCAATCACCTTAGTCTTCTGTGTGTGCGTTTGGTAATCAATCAAATTCAAAAAGTGAAAAAGAAATTTATGTTGCTAAAAAGGGAAAACCCAGTGTTTCAATGACATGGGTTCCAAAATCCAAATAATCACGTGCATCGTGCAGGAACAGCTACGGAAGAATGTCGTCAGACCCTAGTATGTTGATAGTGGTTGTTCCAGGCACATGACAGGAGGCATCTCCCAACTGCATGACATTCAAAATTTTAATGGGAGCTATGTTTCCTTCACGAGAGGAGAAGGTGGGAAGATCATCCAGAAAGGAACTGTCACAAACGGAGTGCTTAGCTTTGAGAACGTGAACTATGCTCCCAAGCTGAAGCACGGTCTGTTAAGTGTCTCACAGATCTGTGAGAAAGGCTATTCAACACACTTCACTAACAAAGAGTGTCCCATCTTGATGCTTGGAATCATTATCCTTGAAGAATGGATCTTGCTGAAATCAAAGAGGGATGGAAATGCATACATCGTAGACATGAATCATAATATCCTGGAGCAAGTTACTTGTCTCTTCTCTAAAGTCTCTGAACATAATGTCATGCTTTGGCATCATCGTCTTCGCCATCTGAATGTCAAGAACTGGAATCGTCTTGCTAAAAACGAGATTGTGCGTGGCCTTCCTGTGAAAGACTTTATCACTTTTGAAAAATGTGTGGCGTGGCTCAAGGAAAACATCATCGCAAGCCCTATTTGGTAAAGACTGTAAACTCAATTAACAAGGTTCTTAAACTGTTGCACATGGATTTGTTTGATCCGGTCAACGTTCTTAAAATCAACAAGAGTTCTTATTGCCTAGTTGTGATAGATGACTACTCGTGATTCACATTGGTTTTCTTCTTATCCAACAAGAGTGGGATCGCTGATCTGATAAAAATTTTCATTGTAATTATTGAGAATAAAACTAATGAAAGGGTGAACGCACTTCGAACCGATAATGGCACGGAGTTTAAGAATGTTGTTATGGACCAATTTTGTGCCGAAAAGGGTATATTGCATCAATATACTGCTGTTTGAACACCTCAAAAAAATGGTGTTGCGGAACGGCAGAACCGTACTTTGATGTACGCCGCAAGGACGATGCTCTGTTATTCTAAATTGCCGGTCTTCTTCTGGGCCGAGGCGAGCAATACTGCTCTTTATGTTCAGAATTGAGTACTGATCAACAAAGCCGAAATGAAGACCCCATACGAGATATTGTACAATCACAAGCCATCGGTTGCACACTTCAGAATATTTGGATGTCCTTGCACCCTTCTTCACTTAGAGTAAAACCCCAAGTTCAACTCGAAAGCCGAAGACAGCTATTTTGTCGGATACGCCGCAGGAACTTGTTATCGTGTATACAACAATTCCACCAAGCAGATTGTGAAATCTTTCGATGTGTGCTGACTGGAAGAGAATGAGACAAATGCTCAAGTCAGTCCTTACTTAGGTACGTATGCTGCTGTCGAAGATGAAGAGGAAGATGTTGTGTACAAACCACCTTTGGTGTATCCAACGAAACCTATGGTGGATGAAGCTGTTCTAAGTACTTCTTTAGGTTCTCCAAGTCAAAGAATAAATCATGTTGCTGAAGCCACTCCTCTAACTCCCGCTGAAAGAGAATTCATGACCAGAGATACTTCCACTGCTACTCAATCTTTCATGGAGCTTCTCTTTCCTAAGCCAATCGCAAATGAGTACCTGGCAAGCACCTCTCACAGTTCCAAATCGTTTGAGGCAGACGATTCAGCAGATGACAGACTCATCAACATTAACGATTTTCCTGTCATAATCAATGACATCAACCATGAAATTCCCACCGGACTTCAACGTGATCATCGGATCGAAACGTCATTGGTCAACTGGGCGACAGAGTTAAAACGATAATTCAGAGTGGAGATGTCAACTCTTGTCTCTACTCTTGCTTCATTTCTTAGATTGAGCCAAAGAACATGGAAATGGCACTGAATGAGCCTAGTTGGGTTGATGCAATACACGAGGAACTTAATCAATTTAATAAATTGGGGGTATGGAAGTTGGGTGAGTTGCCAAATGGAAAGAAATATTTGGACACGCGTCGGGTGTTCCGTAATAAGCAAGAAGATTGTGGGGTGATTGTGCGAAACAAAACACATCTGGTTGTTCGTGGGTTTCGGCAAATTGAAGGCCTTGACTACACTGAAGTGTATGCTCCTTTAGCTCGCCTTGAAGTTATCCGTATCTTCCTGGCTTATGCTTCTTACATGGGGTTCACCGTTTATCATATGGACGTTAGGACTGCCTTTCTATATGGAGCTATGAAAGAAGAAATTTATGTTGATCAACCTCTTGGTTTTGTCAACTCAAAATTTCCAAATCATGTCTATAAATTAGACAAGGCTCTGTATAGGTTACATCAGGATCCTCGAGCTTGGTATGCTACTCTAACAGATCATTTTCTTGAGCATGGATATACCAGAGGCACAATTGATCAGACACTCTTTGTCAAGCATGTAGATGCCGACCTCATTCTTGTACAGATATATGTTGATGACATCAATTTCGGGTCGACAAGCTCGAAGTTATGCAAAGAGTCCGAGGTTGTTATGAAGAAGAGATTTGAGATGAGTTCTTTAGGAGAAATGACCATGTTCTTGGGGCTGCAAGTTAGGAAAGATTCAACCGGAATTCTTTTTCATCAAGGAAAATATGTTGAAGACATGCTTGAGAGGTTTAGGTTTAAAGATTCTAAAGTTTCCTTGACGCCGATGGCTGAACGACCCTTGTTGACTCCAGATCCTAATTGAGAATCCGTAGATCAAACAGAGTATAGATGAATGATCGGATCCCTGATGTATCTGACTGCGAGCAGACCCGACGTCATGTTTGCAGTCTGTTAATGCGCACGTTATCAGGGTAATCCTAAACTCTCTCAGTTAACTCCTATCAAATGAATTTCTAGGTATCTCAAAGGTAGCCCATAACTGTGTCTTTGGTATCCTAGAAATTCTAATTTCGGTTTATATGCATTTGCTGACAGCAATTATGGAGGTTGTGAACTTGATATGAAATCAACTTCAAGGGGATGTCAATACCTAGTAGACCGTTTGGTGACGTGGCAATGCAAGAAACAACAAACTGTATCAACCTCAACAACGGAGGTGGAATACGTTGCTGCATCTGCCTGTTGCTCTCAAGTAATCTGGATTCAACATCACCTTTTGGACTACGGTTTGGATTTTCTAGAAACCCCTATCTTTTGTGATAAAGTGAATTACACTAATGGCCCCTATGGTTTAGGGTAATTTAAGCATTTGGTCCCTAACTTATTTTTTTAACACGAAAGGTCCGTACTGTTTGTTTTTGTTACACGCTTGGTCCCCCTCTTACCTAAAAAAACTATTTTGCCCTTGATTTTTTTTTAAATTTTAAATAAAAACACGCCAACCCCAACCCCCTCACCTTACCTTACCTATCCCACATTTTTTTCCTATTTCAATAATAGTCTTTTTAGGTAAGAGATGGACTAATCGCGTGACAAAAACAAACAGTAAGGACCACGCATGTAACAAAAACAAATAGTAGGGACCAAGTGCGTAACACTCGAAAACCAAGCACATCGACATCAAAGTTCATTTCATTAGATATTGTTTTGAGCATTCGCTCATCCATTTGGAACAGATTCACATTGATAATAATGTGGTGGATATGTTCACCAAACCGTTCAACAAAGCTCGATGCGATATACATGTAGGCTTTCGCAAAATGATATGTTTTGAAGACTAATTTTTTTCTTTTAGGGTAGTTTAATTTGTGCATTTAATTTCCTCTCTTTCCTATGCACAAATTTATTGGGAGAAATAAAAACAAAACAAAAAAAATCCAAAAATCCAAAAAAAATGTTGTAATGGAGGTTGTCTGTAGAAAATCATAAAATCTAAAAAAACAATATGTTCTAATGGAGGTTGTCTGCAGGTAATTAGTTGGGAAGTGATCTTAACCAAGTGATAGCTGACAATTTTAATAGTGTAAGGTACCAACGCTGAACTGTGTAGGCTCTGTGTTCAATGCGCTACGAAGGATTTATATGGGTCAGACTAGGTATGGATTGACATTTGATAAGACTTGACAAATATTGACTTAAATAGTTCTATTTGGTCTGACAATACGACACTCGGGTAGATTGAGCAGTGATATATACATGGGAATCTACGGGCTACACTAAAGTAATATGTATCTAGAACTGTGGTGTATCTTTTCCTGGATGTATGGATGCATGTCCTTAATTCCGGTACTGATAGGGCGACTGAGGAATTCTGATAAATTAGGTCTGTAGAAGGTTATTTTCTTGCTTTCTTTCTGTTAGTCATATGTTGCCTCCTCTCCGTGATTGAACGAGATCTGACCTGGACTGCAACATATGCAACTCTATCTCTATGCATCTCCTTTTATACGGAATTCTTTTTGTCTGTTAGTCATATGTTGTCTCCTTTGCGTGATAAGTTCTTATCCGACCTGGAACACAACATATGCAAAATTCTATTTCTCAATCCCTCTAATTCAGTTAGTCATATGTTAATCCCTCTGCGTGACTGGAAGATATCTGACCTAGGAATAAGACATATGCATTTATAAAATCTATCTTCTTCCTTAATAATTGTTTGTTCATCTAAAGTACGGAGTACTTTGGAACTTCTTGATTACTGAGGGATATCAAGAAGCGGGAAACACATTCTAGTACATCTAAAATTAAGCATTTGATAGGTTGTCTGTAGATCTCGCTGCTGAATTTAGGTGAACAACAATATCCTTGGTCGTCGTCAACTAAATAGTTCCTCTAGGAGTATTATTTAGGTATATTGGGTCAAAAGTCTTGTCACTTGTAATATGTCCAAAATTCATCACAATCTTTCGTGTTTAAGTGGACTACAATACCGACAATTGACCAAATCTATTCATGAAGGTGGAGGTACTGTAAAACATATTAAGGTTGTCTTAAAACTTTGATCCCAAAATCATAAAAATAATATTAGCAATGGTGAAGAGAAATTAGTGTTATTTTATTCTATTTTTATTTTTATTTTTATTTTCTAAAAATTAAAAATTAAAAAAAAATTAATTTAGTCTAAAATTTTAGATTTTATTTTATTTTAATTTTAGTTTTTAAGTATTCAAAATGTTTTCATTTTTGATTAAATTGGATGTATTGGGTTTAGATTTGAGGCTTTTGGGTTTGCAGCCCATGGGATTTGGGCCGTAAATGGTGCAGGGTGTAAAGGGTAAGATTTCCGGCTAAAAACTCTACATCCCTCATTTTTCAGTTCTCATCCGTAAACCCCTCTCACTTTTCTCTTATCTGTTCGTCATTCATTTCTCCGATTCGCCATCTGTTTATGTTTTTTATCGGAAATTGATCATTGGTTCTAGTAGGTACATCAAAGGCGACCCTCACTATGTTGAAGTTAACTCGAATCGATCGCGTTTTGCAGGATTTTGAAGCAAAAATGATTTTCGGCATCGAACAACATTGACGGCCGCAAACCATTTACAGCCGTAAACATGTTTATAGTCGTAAACCCGTTTACGGCTGTGAACATGTTTTTGGCCATAAACTTGTTTTTTCATCCAAATAAAATTTAATTAAGGCCTAATCAATTGATAAATGAGAAAATTTAAATTTTAATTGATTAAATCATTAGTTTCTCACTTGGCTCGTTTGGTACAGAACAAATGGCAGAATTAAAATTTTCGGATAACCACAACATTGCTGCTTTCTTGTTTGATCCTCCAGCAGCACACCAAGAATTTAGGTCCATGATTCATGGACTTAAGAGATGTTGTCTTGCACATGCCTTCAGGTGAAATCCTATCACTTGTGAAGAATTATCGAAGCAATTTTGAACAAGGCTTCTGTGAGTAAAGGAGAAGATGAAGAAGACATGGTGGGATCTTTTATTCACGGAAGAAAAATTGTAGTGTCTGAGCAAACTATTCGCGAAGTGCTGCAAATCAATGACCAGCCCGGGTTTCCAACTGAGATTTCTATTGAACAAACTAAAGAGATTATCGAAAGAATGGGCTATGAAGGAGTGTTTCCACCTACCATGAAGAAGTTGTTTCCTCCTTACTGGCGATTTCTTGCTCACTCCTTCATAATCTGCATCTCAGGCAGGAAATTTGGTGTTGATGAGATTTCCCTATTGAACACTGGTGCTATTGTTGATCGTGCCATGGGTCTTGAGTTCAACTTTTCAAGATACGTTTTGAATGAGATGATTAGCAATTTAGAAGGGAAAAGGAAGGAAAAATTTCTGATGTTCCGAAGGTTTCTCTAGATGATATTTGACTGTAAATATCCGGAGTTAGAAAGAAGAGGTGAAACTTTAGACTTGGATTCTTTGGGTGCTAATACTTTTGGTCTCATGAAAAAAACTACAAGGGTACGAAATTTGTATTCCAAGGAAAGTACCCACTGGATAAGTTTGGCCAGTTTGCAGAGATCAGCGAACCATCCGAGTCAGAAAGCTCCTCAGACAATGAAGATGTTGAAGATTATCTAATTACTGCTTCTGAGCTTGAAGAAGACCATGTTTCTCCCGTTGCAATTATTCCGAAGGAACATGTACCAATGACTAATGTGGAGGTAAATGATGATGTTGATGTGAATGATGATGATGATGAAGATAAAGATGTGATGAATCTAGCGGATGATGTGCTTGACTTTGATGATCATGAGAATGATGATGCGGCTAATATGGATTAAGGTGGTGATCTATCCAGATTTGATGGTGATAACTTATACTTCGACTTTGAGCAGGATGATAATTCCAGGCCAGGTAATGCGGAACTTAATGTGTTTTTTGATGACGTCCATGATGTTGTACAACCTACAACGGAGACTGAGGGAGTTAGTAATGTTCTCAAGGTGACACCTTCAACTACGGATCAGATGGCCAACACTTCAGCTAATCTGGATTCAACTAGAAGGATTCCTCACATTTTAGTTGCTACTCCATTCACATTTCCATCTAAAGGTGATCTTAGCATGAAACAAGCCTCCAAGCTTCCAATCAAAAGGAGAAGAGCCAATCCAAGGTTAGGAGTGCTGATTAGGGAACAAGCTTCACCGGCCCAACAATCTTTTGCAACTGCTACACTGACCCAACAAGCCCATGTTTTGAAAGAAGGACACAATGTTGTATGATCTTTCTTTGAAGCCGGCGGCAGCTCTTCAGATCTTGATAGTTCATCAACTCCTCCACCCTTACACGATGTAGCCTCCGAGCGGCTAGCGAGATTTTTGGCTTGTGAGGATGTTGATCCAGCACTAAGGGGCAAGGGTATATCTATAGGTGCAGGGAGCTGAGACAAAGAAGAACCATCAATTTTTGAGCTCATGGAGGAGATTAGACTTCTAAATCAAAAGCTTATTGACAAGGATGTTTTGATAGGAAATCTTGACGTCAAACTTTCCGAGCTTAAAGAGGAAAATATTCAAAAATCAAAACAGATCTCCGACTTGCAGCTAAACCTTGGTGCCTTAACTGCTGGGTACTTCGAGTTGAAAAACAAGCTAATCAGTGAATTTGGCGACAAATTCAAGACACCGTTCACTGAACCAAATACAACATAACCTTCTCATTGTGCTCCTTCCCAAGCTGTTGAAGATCCTCTAGTTAATTATCATGTCAGAACTACAAGAAATGTTGACCGATTGAGAATGAACCGTCTCATGCCAGTCCTAGAGTTATTCTCAAACGAACTTAGAAACATATATCTTCACAAAAGAAGGGGAAGTGGCTCTTCATGAAAAATTCAGATCAAAATACTCTTGGAGACCAACCCCAACTGACTGTTACTGAGCTCGGTAAGAAGCGGTTCAGAGATAAGTATAGTGACCGGTCAGGAATTCTAATGTGGGGTTTTCATAAAAAAAATTAAATTGCTAGTTGGTAAAGTGCAAGAGCGGAAACATGGAGTATTACAGGAACAAGAATGACTTTTCTTCTTGTACAAAGGTGGACCTCACTGAACTTGCCGATGCTCCATTTTCAAACCCAGCTAATGATCCACTCGGAACGGATTTCAAACTCTTCTTAGAGAATCAATTTAAGAGGAAATTTGATGGGATGAAAATTGTCGAATCCTTCGTGAAAAGAGCCAAACGTGTTTTTGTGTCACACCCTCGAACCAGACGGCGGAAACGTCCGAGGGCTTGTGCGACTATAAATTGATATATTATCACAATAAATATACATGAAACATAACACAATCATCACCAAACATTACATATTACAACTATTATTGTTCACATTGTTGTCTTAGATTACATATTTCCAAAATATTAATTTTACGATGATTGAAATTACACAAAATAGACTCCTACACTTGAAAGTTTCCCCACTTAAAGATTTCCTGAGAGTACAAGTTATTTTGAAAACGGTCAACATATATAATGCTGGTGAGTTCATAAGCATGTTTGAATGAATGTCTTTGTATTATTTGTAAAACCCAGAAAATCTGATATTTTCTGTAATTAGTCTGAAAACGATTTGTAAAATCGAGTATAGATGCATGTGTGAATTTCAAAGTAAAAACATGTATAAGTATGCAATCCAAATTTCTTTGTATTCTTTCTGCTGTGAGTAGACGGTAATTGAATAATAGTATTTCCCCCAGAAAATCCGATATTTTTTGATGTATAAAAAAATGTGTTGTGGTCCTTGCATTATCATATGATTTCTTTTGTATCAATATGATTTATGAGTTTTGATTTCCGTAAAGTTGTGATGGTAATGGATCTCTATGTGAGTCGTTATAACCACGCATGATAGTGATTAATTTGTCTGTCTTGCCATTTTTTCAAACGCCGGTTTTGATCAAGGTTTTTTTCACCCTAGACTGACTAGTCTAACAGTAGGCAACAACTTAGGTGTGGGGGAGTCACCCCCGTATAGATCTACACACAAACTTTCACTCTCCCTCCAGGAGACTCTGATTATAACTACATGCTACGACCATAAACTCAATTGTGTCAACCGACAATTCTCGCTAGATCCCAATTGTTACCGCATGAATATGTATAACGTTAAATATATTTATAATTACTAACACTAGATGATATATGGATGTGAAAGGATAAGGCCCAAAAACAATTGTGGCCCATTAGACATATAAGTTATTTCCAGAGATGTTAAGTATGCAAATGGACACACTAAAGCCCATTAAGCATATGATAAATTCTTCTAGGCTAAATTAGTAAATGGGCCACTAAGGCCTAATAACTTGTAAAGGCTAATTAAGGCCCATTAAGCCTAATAAATATATATAGTGAGTACTAGGCCCAATAGTCGTACCATTGTTGTATTTCGTTTGTTTGTTATAGTAGAGTTCTTTTAGTCGAAACATCCATCCATAATGTTATAAAAAGCCTAGCATTTTGTTATAATGATATTTTTGTTTGTTACGTCAAAATTCTATAATTTGAACACATGTTTAATAAGAATTACACTTTAGGTCCTTTAAGAACTAATTTGAACATTTAAAGGCTTATTTTTACGTAAAATGTCATTTTTGGTCTATTTTAATTAAAAATAACATTTTAGCCCTTTAATTTATAAAAATTTATATTTTTGCCCCAACTGTTTAGTAATTGACGGATTTGGCCGAAAAATACATATTTTGACATTTTCAGCCCATCTTTGCTGAAATTTACATTTTCAGCCCTTATTTGAATAAAATGACATTTTTGGCCCAATTTTCATAAAGTTAACATTTTTGGCCCAATTTTGGAAATAAGAGTCCTTTTCAACCCTTATTTTCGTTTATTTTCATTTTTGGCTTAGTTTTGATTAAATAACATTTTAATCCCTAAAAATTTATATTTTTGCAATTTGGGCCCAAAAGTCGTAAGGCCGAAATTGACGCCCATAATGCTAAATTTTAGACTTTTGGCCTTTTGAAAAGTATAAGCAGTATAACAACTCATTTTGATACACATGTGGCCTTTTTGATCCTTATAAAGTCAAGAGTATCACAATTGTCTCAAACTTTTGTTTATTTGTCAAATATGCTCCTTATACAAGATTTTTGTTTTGTTTTTCACATCTTAAGCATGTGTAACACTTTTATTCTTTGTAGTATGATGACTAGAGTAGTTTAGTTTATGAATCTCACCCATTTTTATTAAAGTTTTCGAGATTTATCAAGATTTTCACATAATCACAACATAAACCAAGAGAATCACACATAACATGCATGAATACATAGATCTACACATAAACACTTGTTTTCTCCCCTAAAAACATGTAAGAATAGAAAACAAGGGGCTATGAACTCACATTTTCTTGATGTTTTGGTTTTGAAGAAGAATGGAAGAAGATGTGATTTTCGGCCGTAGCAAGCTTCTTGAGGGGATTTTTGTACTTAGATGTGTTCTATGCAGTTAGATCATGAAGTATAGCTAAGTAAGAAGGAGTTCTTAACATTATGATGGAAAGTAGATGTTTGCGTTTAATAACAACTTACCAAAGGTTGAAAAACTTGATGAAGATCCTTGAAACACAATGTGCTTGTTGCTCTCGGCCGAAAGAAATAAGAAGAGAGGGGGGGGGGGGGGTTCTAAGTAGGTTATTGCATGATGGATTAGGATGCATGATTTAGATACATGAGGTATAATTAGTATTAGAATCCTATATGTAAAAACGAGGTGTCAAACTTTTCCCCAAGCAAATTTTTTTTTGTTAAGTGATTTTGGGCTGAGAGTTTGAGTTGTTTTGGTCCTTCTCTTGAGTTGTTCGAATTTATGAGATTCAATAGAATTTTTTTGGCCCATTAGGCCCGTATGAAGGTTCATGGTCCAATGAAATCCAATTAAGTTGGTTTAATACCCATTTGGGTAAATGGAGTCATTTATGGCCTAACAAAGCACATTAGGGATAAAGTAAACCATTTTAGGCCCACATAGCCCAATATGTTAAGTTTTTATGAATGTGAGTCCATTTAGAACCCAACTAGGGTTTCTAGGCCCAAAATAGTCGAATTGAATGCTTACTGGTCTGTTATGCCGAATAAGAAAATCCTAGCCCATAAAGAACTTGAACCGAGATTTTTAGGATTTTTAACTCATTATTAACTATTTGAAATACTTTGCATATAGTTTTGAACTTCAATTGTGGATCTTGACTATGTTTGCTGTCATAGAAAGAACATTGTGCATAATATCAACCTAGAGTTACAAATATTATCATAGATGACATTTACTTAATCTCAAAATTTCCTGGCTAAAATGTCAGTTGTGATATTTTGACCCTAAGACCAACAAGAGCTTCAAGAATTTAATGTGGCCTCTTACAAAATAGATGACATAGATTCCAATTGCTAAATAATTTTGTGATGGATCATTGCACAATATGGAATATTGTGTTTTTGATGAAGCCACAACCTCCGCTGTCATCAAATTCCCGGATGGTGTTTTTCGTATCGTTGTTAAGAAGGATTTGCTATATTTTGGTGAACGGGATATAAACACTTTGGCTCAAAACCAAATCATATGCAAGCATGAGATTCTAGAGGCTACTGCTAATGAATTTAGAAGCATGATCGCTAAGATTATTGGAATGAAGATGTGGCTAAGGGCGATGGTAAGGTCTGACATTCTGGTCATATTTTGTTGGTTAGGGCTAGGCACTCATCTGTATAGGTCTTGTTAGTATTTGTTTTGGTGCTTATAGGGTTTTCGGTTGGGTGAACCGAAAACAAGGTGTTTTCGATTCAACTGGTGTTTGCGGCTGCAAGGCTATTTGCGGTCGTGAAGTCTTTACGGTTCATGTTCCCTATATATATGTGTCATTATTGTCAGAATGTAAGACGGTTGTGTGTGTGTGTGTCCATTGTACCAGATGTTTGCAGTTCAATATAAATGTGGGCAATTTGGATCATTCTTGCTTCTACTCCTTCTTGTTCTCATTGATTATTACTTGTTCTTGAGTTTGATCGCTAGTTGGTTCTAGATTTGGGGACTTACATCATAGAAGGGCTTACACCTTTCTAAGGATCTTGAAATGAACCTGTTCAGTGTTGCTACTCTTCCGGTTAGCCTTTGGATGTCATTTGCTGAAGATGGAGATTTCAGCTTGATGATTCCTTTGATCTTCTCTAGGCTTGCTTCTATTCCTCTCTTGGTTAGCATATACCCAAGGAACTTGCCCAAATTCAACCCAAAATGGCATTTGAGTGGATTCAACTTCGTATTGTATTCTTCTAGTGTCACACCCCGAAACCGAAGGCGGAAACGTTCCGGAGCGGAGGTGACGTCATGCGTAGTATCACAACCAATGTACATAGTAAGCATAGTAAACACAAAACTTCACATTACATAGATTCATTTACATTTGTTTGAAAGTAAAGTTATACAAGTGTTATACATAGGTATATATAAATAAAAGTAAAGACGTGTCTGCTACATACTCCGTCTTCGCCAAAAGGATCGTTGGGTACATTCTAATGTGGACTTGAGAATACAAGCAGTTTGAAAATCAGCATAAAGATGGTGAGTTCATAAGCAGTTCATTTTTGAAAAAGAACGAGTTTCCTTTGGTTTTCTGAAAAAGTTGTTATCCAAGAAAATCCCATATTTTCTTCTAAAAAATAGTTTAGTTATCATTCGTTACACAATTTGATTATGAGTAGTTATGTTATCCCAGTAAAATCCCTTATTTTCCTAATAGTTTAGTTATCTATTCGTTACATAATTCGATTACGAGCCGTTATGTTATCCCAGGAAAATCCCTTATTTTCCTAATAGTTTAGTTATCCATTCGTTACACAATGTACTAATATTTACCATACTTGTATTATTAGTTAGGTATTCTGATATCATAGTTATCCTACACACGAATGCCAAATATCTACCATACTTAGCCATATTTTCGAATATTTGGATACACTCAGAAACGTATATTGACTGTATATTCGATATTCTGGTGACTTCCAAAAGCGTACTTTAGACGTATTTCCGAAGCTCTGTCGACATCCAAAGGCGTATGTTTTCGAAACTCAGTCAATGTCTAGACGCGTACTTTCGAATTATTTCCGAAAGTCTGGTGACACTCAAGGCATACACTAACTGTATTTCCGAAGTCTTAGTGTCATCCAAAGGCGTTCTTTCGTATTCATATTCGTTCTATTCCTAATTGTACTTTCGTATTCGTTCTGTTCGTAACTGTACTTTCGTATTTGTTCTGTTACTATCCGAGGGCGTATCCTATTAGTATTAGTCCTAGTTTATGATTAGTATGATTCCTTTTGCAAACTATAAAGTGTAACATAGATTATAAAACTTTATAAAGGAATCTACATTTAGTCTGAAAGTTATCTCTACAATTCGAACTATTGGTTAATACAGTTTTCGATATTAAAAGAATACAATATATGAAACATTTGAATTGAAAATAATAAGTTTAAGTACAAGGTTTCCTTGTACTTTTGCTTGTATTCCCCCTGAAAACATTTGAAAAACACGGAAAAAGAGTAGGGGTATGAACTCACCGATCGAAGAATGTGCCTGATTGGATGCTAAATGTCAGTTCGGGGATTGAACGCGTGCGAGGTTCCTACGTAATGTGAAAAGATACATATTTTTATCTAATTAGGCTTTGAACTACTAATTAGTTGAGGATATACACTTCTAGTTGCGAAAACACTTCATTTGAAGTGTTTGGAGTAACCCGGGTGACATCTATGGATGTATATGGCTTGGATATGGAGTTTACTCTTCAAGAGTAAACTCCCAAGAGTGTTTACGGCCCTAATGAACCACTCCCCATGAGTTTATAGCCATAAACTCATGGTGGGGTGTTCTAGGGTGCTAAATGGCTTTATAACAATTGAGGGGTGATGTTAGGTTTGGTTCTAAGGCATTGGAAAGTAATTTGGACATTCTAAGGACCATTTGAGGAGTTTACGGCAGTAAACTAGTAGTTAAAGGCCGTAAACTCTTATGTACCCATTCTTATTGTGCTTTGGTGGTCCTAGGTCAATCACAAGTGATTCTAAGTCATTTTACAAGCCGTAGGGTGAATTTAGGGCACCATTTGACCCATTTATAGGAGTTTATGGCCTAGGAACCCATCCTTGGGGGGTTTACATCCATAAGCTCATATAGGAGCTGTTTTCATCATGTTTAAGGCTCCTAATTCGTTTGTGGTTGCTTCTAGATATTAGTTCAAGACTTAGGAGGTGTGTAAGTGGTATTTTAACACCTTAAAAGGAGTTTACTACCCATGAAAGGGTGTTTACGGCCCAAGCATGTTCTTGGGCAGTAAACTCATGTTTACACCCTAAATGATGAGTTCAAGGTGTTCCAAGTCCATTCCAATAAGTCCTTAAGCCATATCTATGCTCTAAAGGTGGTTTAAAAGGGTTTTTGGGCTCCCAAACCCATTTTATGTGAGTTCACGGCCTAGGACTGTTCTAGGGCCGTAAACTCATGTTATGGGTCCTATTTCATAGATTAAAGACGAATTTGAAGGTTTAGGATGTTATACTAGGAGCTAGGATAGTTACCTTGATGATTTGGAGCTTGAAATGATTGATTTTGGATCAAGAACTTGGATTTGAGGAGAGAGGTTAGAGAGAGAGTGAAAAGGCTTCAAATGAGGCTTAATCAACTTTATATATGGTTTGGATTTGAGACACAGTGGAATTTTACCCGATACTGACGTTAGACGGGGCTTTTGGTCGTACGATTTAATTGTTTATAACGCGACGAAATAAAACTAAAATTTTTCCAAATAATAATATGAGGCGTTTTCATGTGTTTCTAACGGGTTTTGATACCAACTAATTCATAATAGAAGTCTCAAAATAAATGACTTAATTTAAAAATGTAAACGGAAATGATTTGAAAAAGACAAATTTCATGGACGGAAACGGGTTACGGCGATGGAGCAAACTTCGGGTTGTCACGTTATCCCCCCGTTAGAGGGAATTTCGTCCCGAAATTCAAACTTTAGATACAATTCATGGACTTGGAAAGAAATACGGATACTTCTACTTTGTTGGATTTCCGCGCTCTCAAGTGAATTCGGGTCCTAGTGTGGCTTTCCAGCGAACCTTCACTGTTGGGATATGACTTTGTTTCGTACGTTTGATCTCTCGATTCATGTTCTCGATTTGCTCTTCCAAGAAGTTCAGGTTTTCTTTGATCTCGATCTTGTCAGAAAGGATCACTAGGGTTTCGTCGGGCAGGTGCTTCTAAAGATTTGAGACGTTGAAGACAGGATGGATACTACTACGTCCTTGAGATAGTTGAAGTTTGCAGACCATGGTTCCGACTCTGGCGAGGATTTTGCAAGGTCTGATGTACCTCGGGTGAAGTTTTCCGCGCTTCCCAAAGCATATCATGCCTTTCTGGGATAAGACCTTCAACAGAACACAATCTCCAACAAGAGGGTACATCTTCATGTGTTAGAGTAGTTAAGGGTTTGATGATTTTGGAAGAAATTTCTGGGTGGGTCTGCGATAATAGCCGGCTGGACCCAAGAATTGACGGGTTTCTGTGGGTATCTTCGGTGCCGACTAATTATCTATCGCCTTGATTTTTGGAAAAGTCCACGAGTATGTCTTCATTGCTTACTACATGACCAGGGGAAAATGGTTTGACCGAAGGGTACCACTACGAACTTATAGTGATCATATCGAGTCCTGAATACTGTCTTGGAAACATTATCCTCGTTAGCTCGTAGCTGATGGTATCTTGACCTAAGGTTTATCTTCGAGGAGTAGCTGGCTCCCTGAAATTTATCGAAGAGTCATCTATTCGGGAAAGAGGATATCAGTCTTGACGGTCATTTCTTTAAGCCGACTGGATAACTCCTGCATTTCTGCTGGAGCAATGCGATATGGAGATTTGGTTACGGGGGTAGTTTCAGGGATTCAGTTGATACGAGACTCGACTTGACGTTCGGAAGGAATTCTTGGGAGCTCTTCGGGAAAGACATCAGGAAAATTACAGACTTCGGAGATGCTCTCGAGGTCTTTAACTTCTTGTTTCTCGCTGATTACATGGGCTAGGAATACATGACATTCCTTTCGGGGAAACTTTTGAGCTTTGACGCAGGAAATGATTCGAAGATTAGAGCTAAACTTATCGCCATGGATCATGAGAGTCTGGTCAGAAAGGAGATTGAGAAGAATAGCTTTTTCATAACAGAGCATATCAACACGATCAGGACTCAATCGATACAAGCCAAGGATAACATCAAATCTCTTTAGTGAAACCGACATTAGGTTAATGAGGAAGGAATGATTACTCAAGGTAAGGGTACAACTTAGGAATAAATCGTTAGCGCACTCATTCTCTCCGTTAGCCATCTCGACGGTAAATGTTTCGGTTATTAGATGAGGACTATGTTTACGAAGATATTTGAATGAATGACTAATAAAATTTTCTTGACACTAGATTCGAAAAGGAGGCAAGCATAAGAATTGTCGAGAAGAAACGTACCCGCGACGATGGTGGGATGTGTTGGATAAGGTGTCTAAGTCCATAACTTATTTGGTATATACTTGACCCGACCCGACATGGTCCATTTGGGTTGCATTTCATCCAAACTATTTATGGATAATTTTATGAGAGTTATACACATATGATTATTAATATACTATAAGTTATAATATATTAATATGAAGTCATGTTATTTAATTAGTCTTAGTCTTAAATTAATTATGAATTAATTTAGAGATTAAAAGGAAGACTAATTAAATTGTGGGCTATTGTTTTATATGGTGTGGGCTAATACTCATTTGTTAATCAGCTAGGCTTATATGGAAGTCTATGGATGATCCATGGAGCTTTTAACCCATGGATCCTTGGAAAAGGAAAGGTCATGGGTTATTAGGGTTTCACCCTAATCATGTACACTATATAAGCATGCTTATGCTGCATGAAATGGCCACTAGTGTGACTAGTGTGTGTGTTTTGTGTGTGACCGACTTTATAAGTGTGTATACACTCTCTCTAAAGTTTTCCAAGAGTTTGTGGTGATTTGTGATTCCATTTGAGGCATTCACACTATTGGTGCTTGGCCCTCAAACTCCTTAGGAATTGAACTCATCATCAAAAGGTATGTAATCTCATCTAATTCTTTTATGTTTAAAAGTACCCCATGCCATGTTAGATAGGTTATGAACCTTGGAAAAATTATTATTTTGCATGTATTTAGACAAACATAGATCCAAGGTTTATTAGGGTTGCATGCACACTTAGGAAGTGTTAGATTGCTCAAAACCCAACAGTGGTATCAAAGCGTAGGCTTGCTTGTTTGATACTTGATGCAAAATAGTGAAAAAAGTTGAAATTGTTGCTGTCTGGCTGATAGACTCGTCGAGTCCATGGGGGGGCTCGCCGAGTTCAAGGCAAAATTCATCCTACTCGGCGAGTAGGTTCGTGCACTCGGCGATTAGAATGATCAGAATGCAGAATTTCGACTTTTGCTGCTGGAAATGGACTAGAAACATTACCTAAACTGTTTTGGTGTTTTAAAACTTGTTTTAGTTGGTGTAACGGTTGTTCTAATCCATTTACAATCACATATATCAAAACTCCATGATTTTTATGTGTTCATATAATTCTTGAAATTTTGATGATCATGTTCATGTTCTTATGAATTTAGAAGATGATAGGAATTATTTGCTTAATTGTTTAGAATTAATTCTTGATCATTTATGTGTTTTAATGGAGTCCATAATATTTCCTCAAGTTATGGATATCCAAAGGTCACTTTTCTTTAACACACACATTTAAACACATAAGTTACATGAAAATGAAGAGTCTTCATTTTTATGAACCTTTAATTCATAAGTTATGAAATGAAAAGTTTTGGTTAGTTACAAAACTTGCCCTCATGTTTTGGAATTTGTAAAGTTTCACACACTTTAATAAACTTTAATTCCAACCCTTAGAAGTTTTAAAAGTTAAAATTCTACCCTTATACTATTATAAGATTAATGGTTAATTATTATATATATGTATAAGAACAAGTCGTTTTACCGTTAGTAGGCCTCATTCACGAAGCCGGTCTATAAGGTGGGTATAAGGTTGTTGCCTATAAAATGGCGACTTAATGGGTGTCCACTCTCACCCACCACTTGCTTGATCGGTGGAGGGTCGTTAGCCGAACGGGTAGGACATTGACTTTAAATCCTCATTAAAAGTATAACGATTATTATAAAGTAACTAAATATTTATTATTTAATTCCCAATCTTAGTTACTTTAGGAAAAATGTGAATTTGGTGCTAGCCCATGGAATTCACACTTTGTACCTTACCAAGTCGTTGGTGGAGCGTGCGTGGTTAACCGGCACACTAACTTGGACTAGTAAGGACCACGAAGGGTGACTTAATGTTTGTCATAGATCAATGGAGCGTGTGTGGTTAATCGGCACATTGATTGGGTGATAATATTAAGGGTACCAAGTGAATTGGTATGGTTATTCACACCTTGTTTTGTGATCCTCAGCATCCCAGTCACAAAATTTGAGAGGGCACACTCGAGATTGAAACATGCCATTGAAAAGTTCAATGAATCTCAAAAGATCTAGGAATTTCAAATCCAATTAAAACCTAATAAATTATTTCATTTTTCATGGTGGAAATTGGTGAATCGTCATTCGCCTACCTTCAAATATTTTATAGCTTGGATTACGGCATCCCTCTTCCAAATTATAAAATATTGTGTTGGGTCCTAGCCTTAATATTTCATATTGGGTGTTATATTAAGGACTTTGAATCAACTAACTTGATTTTTTCCCATTATAGATGTCTGGTTAAGACAACTATGATCTTCCCAAATCTCTTGAAGATGGTGTCCCTCAACATCAAGCTTCACTTCCTCCACCTCCTCAAATTATTCTCCCTCACCCACAAGTTCTTGAAAAGTTTAAAGTCACTCAATCCCTATTGGCAAGCATAGTCTATGTGTGCTCACATCTTGGAGATAGAGTCACATATTGACAAGCCGGGAAAGTTGGGTGTCAAAGTCCCGTGAAAGTTGGATGTTCAATCACTTTCTTAGTAACATAGTGAGTCTTTTTAGGACTACTATGAGACAGACTATGGCATGACCCTTAATGATGTTATCTATTTGCTTGGTGTTGTGGAATCAGCAATGATTTGGAAAACCAGTAAAGCAAATTTGATTAAAAGAACAACTTCCCAAGTCTTAAATGGACATTGACAATGGTAGCATTGGATATCTAGAAAAGGATTTCTCTTCCCAATGGAAAGGGATCGGCTATAGTCAACTCGGTTGACCAAATAGTAAAGAGAAAAGCAAATTCTGAGATAGTCTCATGTGCCATTACCAAAGGGTCCATGTGTTTTGTTGCCAAAGGAAGGGGCATTGGTTGCGAAGCTGCCCTATTCACCTGAAAGATCATAACATTGATCAAGTCAAAAAGTTTGACTCTACTTCAGGTAAAGTCCACTGTCTAACTCTGTTAAGTTCCTATTTGGAGATTCTTATTACATAATGTGAATGGGTCACATGCTGATGTTTTTAAGAATAAAAGAAAAGATAGGAAGCTTAAAGTAAGTATATGTTGATTCTGATTGCGAAGGTGGGTTTCGATCGCATGGTTCGGCAATCAGAATTTTGAGTTGTTGCTTAAGAGTTATAATATATTGCTTATGAATAGATAACAACAAGGTTTTCATGTGGATTGTAAGGATAAGTTTTTCCGCAAAGTTTTAAAATAAAAGAAAAAAAGGGTTTTAATTCTATTTATTTTCAAATATCCTTACAATGGCATCTGTGGAAAATTGTTGCTTATATGTTTCTAGTAATAGCAATATTGGAAAGCGGATTTGATTCCTTCATTTGTGGTAGTGTCTGAATTTACCAAATGAAGAAAGTTTTTTATCACCCAAGTTTCAATTGGACAGAAACTTGGAATCATACAAGTTGTATTGTATGATGAATGAGAATTTTCATCTTTGAAAATTAAGACTAATTCTTTGATCACATGTATATGTGAGTCAATTGAAGGACTAAGGAATTAGGTACACTGGGTGTGCGGGTCAAAGTCCACCACAAAGATTGATTTGACATGATTTACTAAAGATTAGAAAATATGATTATGCTTATGAGGTTAAGTATAATTCTGTAAGATTGGAAAGGTTACAATGTATGAAAAAACAAATGAGAAGAATCAACTTAGGCAGAAAGATAAAAGTTTCTCAAATCTGAAAGGATGGGAGAGTACTTTAGTATCATATTTCATGATCATCTTAATGATTATGAAACCATATCACAAATTCATACTCTAAGGACGTCTTAGTGTATTGTTATGGCTATGAAGAGAGGTCATGAATTTTTGGATTGGTTAAAATCAAGAAGATGAGTCATACTTCGTTCCAAAACAATTGTTAGAGTCATACTCCAAGATTGTAACTTTGAGTGACATAAAGGAATATTTATTAACACTAGTCAAATGTAAGAGTAAAATGTTTTCTACTCTTGTACATTTGAGATTGGTAAGTTCTGATGTCTTGGATGAGACAAAGACCAACTAAGACCAATTGTGTGAAGTGTTAGTCTTGATAAGAATCCGCACTATCCCTTGAATATTTGTTTTGTCAAGGAATGGTTCTTGACTGGGGGAACTTATATGTCAAGGGGACAGTGGGAGCCTTAAAGATCCTGAAAGAGTTTCAAGATTTAATCAAGAGTAAAACCTGTAATTTATCACTAGCACACGACTTAAGGTTTGCAAACTATCGTGTTGACATAATTCTTATTTCTGTACCTACTTCAAATAAGTTGAATTTGCATGTGAGTTATCAGAGTTCAACTTGGAAGCATTGGTGGGCCTTGTGCTACCAATGTGACAAGAAACTAAGACTGAACAAGTTTAATCCATGTAAGGCTGAATTTGTCACTAACCTTATCTAGTGATTATGGTTTTGACAAATTCACATGGATAGGAACTCATAGACTATAAAATCTAAGTGTCATAAGGTTTCTCTCCGATTCATGAAAATGATGGTGAGGAAACGCTTTAACTAAGTAGATTTTAAGTAGATATCAATTGTGTTATTTGCATTTTCAAAAGTCGTTAGTGGAGCGCGTGTGGTTCACCGACACACTAACATGGACTTGTGAGAAATGGCAACCGTCTAAACAATTAAGACTATGATTATGGTATCCCTTTTTCATAGTTCTGAAAATTGTTTAGACACACATGTGAGCTATCTAAGAAAGGGTGTATGAATCTAAATTTCAGAAGTCTAGCAGATTTCTGGAAATATGTCAGAGCTAGTGGGAGCATAAGTGTTATGCTGATAATCATCATGTTAGTGGGAGCATGATTATTACGTTTAGTGTTGCAAGTTAGAAATGTTAATTATAGAAAACAAAGTTTCAATTCATGAAGTTGCAGGGGTTGAAAAGTTGTTTTGCTATAATTAAGGGAGAAGAAATTATACTTCATTTCAATTCTAAAGCTTAGATTGAGATTTTAATCATCTTTAGTCAAGAATATATATATATATATATATATATATATATATATATATATATATATATATATATATATATATATATATATATATGAATTTTATGTTGGAATGGTTCAACTTGAAGAAATTCTATATATATTGCGTTTTCAAAATTTGATTATGATTACGGCATCCCTCTTCATAGTTAAATTTTGAAAGCATGGCAAATAAAAAAAAATATATTGTAGCAAAAGACTGGTCTAGTATCATGTCTTTATGTCAAACATCATGAATCGTGTCCCATATGCTTCGGATATAGGATCGATTGCATGTGCTATAATATTCATCTTTTCTAAATTTTCCAAATGCTTCAGGCATTGAGAAGGGAAAAGTCTAGAACTGGATATGACTAAAGTGATTAAGCAATTATCGAGGACAAATCTGAGGTTCGCCAAAGATTGGTTGCTCAGGGACAGTTGGAAGTATGATGTAAGTTGTCGGAAAGGACCGTATTGACATGTTCTGAAAATAAGTAACTCTTGTTCGGAAGTGATAGTCAAAATGGGACTATGGAAATGTCTCCATAGGTGGAAGTTATTCAATCTATGTAAGATTAGAAAACCTTAATGCAAGAAGGATGTTCAAAGCAATCTACTTTGAATATGAGACTTCCGTTCCATAGAAGTTGACCTTCTTTGGAATACACTGTAATGACTGGTGACAAGGCTTTGGTGACTTTGTGCATAATCATTACAAGGGGAACATTGCATAAAAGTTTAAAATTTAACAGATTTTTTTTGGTAAATGATAGGAATCGGGGATTCTCACATTTACAATAAGGATTTGGGATTGTGAAATGGGTATCATTGGAATCATGTTCAATTGATCTACATCACAATGTAAGGATCATAGACAAACATAGTGTGCATACTTGGAGTATGGCATAACTATTGTTTAGAAAAACAAAGTGTACATGCTAGGAGCATGGGACGACTGTTGTTTTTTATTCAAGTCTTAAGTTGATTGTTTGAAACATTATACAATGAATAATGTGTAATCAATGTGGTGATAAATAAAAGGTGGTTCTATTTATATTCAAAAGGGTTCTGAGACCATAATGGATTCGATTATTATTGTGTTTCACTTTGCATGTTTTGACTTCCAGAATAGCTAGGTTATTCTTTCCGAATGACTAAGGTATTTAAACACTCCATAGTCGTTCATATGTTGGAAGTAGGTAGTAATCAAGACTGTCATGAATCGAGTTTGTTGATGGCTAAATGGGTTTAGCCATAGCAATGGTTGCTACAACATTCATGAGTGCTCATAAGTTATGAGTATTGGAATAAACCCACGCTCACTTGTATCACTTCATGAAATTTATCTCGAGTGATCGTGAGACGGTAATATCTTATAAATCTTCAAACCTAGATATATGAGTTGTTACCTATGAGTTGGTTGTGCATTGATTGCACGTAAACGCATCAGTAACTTGATGTTATAAAACGTGCCTTTGTGTACAATTCAACAAGTAGTAGAATAAGCATATGAGTCGAAGTTTATCTGTTCCTTCTAGAAATAGAAGCGATATCTGGGCCCCTCGATGATTTTGTTGTGACCTATGTATCGGCCGGTCAGAACTAAAATTGATGTGTTCGATTAAGTTCTTTGTCAAACAAATCGGAAATCGGGAAACAAACTGCTGGACAATAAGTATGACATTGTTCCATGTATTTGTCCGGCTGATATCATGAGAATAGAGGATTATACGATCACTTATCTTAAAATGGCGCTTCATAGTTCAACAGAGTTTTCGAGAGCTACGATTGCTGGTTGGTTCCTGAAGTAACATACGCAAATATCGTTATTAGACTTATCCAAGTGGGAGTCTGTTGGATAAGGTGTCTAAGTCCATAACTTATTTGGTATATACTTGACCTGACCCGACATGGTCCATTTGGGTTGTATTTCATCCAAACTATTTATGGATAATTTTATGAGAGTTATACACATATGATTATTAATATACTATAAGTTATAATATATTAATATGAAGTCATGTTATTTAATTAGTCTTAGTCTTAAATTAATTATGAATTAATTTAGAGATTAAAAGGAAGACTAATTAAATTGTGGGCTATTGTTTTATATGGTATGGGCTAATACTCATTTGTTAATGGGCTAGGCTTATATGGAAGTCTATGGATGATCCATGGAGCTTTTAACCCATGGATCCTTGGAAAAGGAAAGGTCATGGTTTATTAGGGTTTCACCCTAATCATGTACACTATATAAGCATGCTTATGTTGCATGAAATGGCCACTAGTGTGACTAGTGTGTGTGTTTTGTGTGTGACCGATTTTATAAGTGTGTATACACTCTCTCTAAAGTTTTCCAAGAGTTTGTGGTGATTTGTGATTCCATTTGAGGCATTCACACTATTGGTGCTTGGCCCTCAAACTCCTTAGGAATTGAACTCATCATCAAAAGGTATGTAATCTCATCTAATTCTTTTATGTTTAAAAGTACCCCATGTCATGTTAGATAGGTTATGAACCTTGGAAAAATTATTATTTTGCATGTATTTAGACAAACATAGATCCAAGGTTTATTAGGGTTGCATGCACACTTAGGAAGTGTTTGATTGCTCAAAACCCAACAGGATCAGCGGTTGCCTCTTCCGACTTTATAGACAGAGCCATCCCAACATTGTTGGCGTGGTTGGTGGTTGCTGCTTTTGGGTAGTTTCGCTTGAAATGTCCGGTTTCTCCACAACCATAACAGGCCTGATCAGTACTTGATCCGGAAGCTTGACTGATTCGTTGAGCTGGTGTTCTGCAGCTTCGAGTAAGGTGGCCCTTCTTGCCACATCTAATACAAGTCCTCTTACGGCATGGACCAGGAATACGATGGTGATAACTTCACCTGTTTCACCAAGGGTGGTTGCCAGCACACCCATTGATAGGTGCTTGAGCTGTAGACGTAGCAATAGGGGTAGTGATAGCTTGAACTGCCGCAGTTTCATGCCTCTTGGGGGATCCTTGTGAACTCTGACCCTTTCGCTTCTTCCCGATAACCTTCTTCCTCTTATCACACTCATTCTGGTGTTCCCGATCATCTTCATGGTTTTGGGGATAGGTGCTACTTCCTGGTCTACTAGACTTGCCAGGGTTCAAAAGCGTCATTGCAGCCGTCATTGCAGCAGTAACAGCTGTTTGAAACAAGACAAAGTCGAACGGAGGAGAGTTTGGCGGCGGAGAGTTGTTGTTCCTTGGGCTAGGTCCTTTCTTTGGAGACATCTTGATCTACAAAGATCAGGAAAGAGAGGATGATAAGTCCTCTGTATTGAATCAAGAGATATGAAACAAGGGATATCTCTTTATGACAGACATAGAATTCTATTAAGCTATAAAGCAGGAATGAATTATCAACACAGATAAATTATCGCTAAAAGAATGATCGAGGGGCAACACTTGAATGAGGATTTTCTTCAACGAAGTTGGATCTAGAAATATTCCCATAGTATTTCACGCTTTGTTACGACGATGGTTCGTTGTTTGGGTATTGGGTAAGTTTTAGGCATGCTGAACACCACAGTCACTCCCAAACACATGTTGGCCGTGTCTCGAATGAATATAGTTGATCAGGCTATATTGATCCTAGACACAGTTACATAACTATCGAGGTTTAACCAGAGCGTACAACACCCATTTACTTAAGTTTTGTTCTACTTGTAGTTACGGATTTCGAAGGTTAGGTATACTTGTATGCTTTTGAAAATATTTATTTTTTAAAGTATACTTTTAGTTCAGAGCACTTTGGCCCCTTAGTGTTTATAGTCTTAAACCATGTAAGGTTTTGTATACTAGTTCACTATAAACAAGGGCTCTGATACCAATCTGTCACACCTCGAAACCAAAGGCGGAAATGTTCCGAGGAGGAGGTGGCGTCATGCGTAGTATCACAACCAATGTACATAGTAAGTATAGTAAACACAAAACTTTACATTACATAGATTCATTTACATTTGTTTAAAAGTAAAGTTATACAAGTGTTATACATACGTACATATAAACAAAAGTAAAGACGTGTCTTCTACGTACTCCGTCTTCACCAAAAGGATCGCTGGGTACCTGTCTGATGTGGACCTGAGAATACAAGCAGTTTGAAAATCAGCATAAAGCTGGTGAGTTCGTAAGCAGTTCATTTTTGCAAAAGAATGAGTTTCTTTTGGTTTTTTGAAAAAGTTGTTATCCAAGAAAATCCCATATTTTCTTATAAAAAAACAATTTAGTTATCATTCGTTACACAATTTGATTATGAGTAGTTATGTTATCCTAGGAAAATCCCTTATTTTCCTAATAGTTTAGTTATCTATTCGTTACATAATTCGATTACGAGCCGTTATGTTATAGGAATCCCTTATTTTCCTAATAGTTTAGTTATCTATTCATTACATAATTCGATTACGAGCCGTTATGTTATCCCAGGAAAATCTCTTATTTTCCTAATAGTTTAGTTATCTATTCGTTACATAATTCGATTATGAGCCGTTATGTTATCCCAGGAAAATCCCTTATTTTCCTAATAGTTTAGTTATCCATTCGTTACACAATGTACAAATATTTACCATACTTGTAGTATTAGTTAGGTATTCTGATATCTTAGTTATTCTACACACCAATGTCAAATATCTACCATACTTAGCCGTATTTTCGAATATTTTGATACACTCAGAAACGTGCATTGACTGTATATTCGATATTCTGGTGACTTCCAAAAGCATACTTTCGACGTATTTCCGAAGCTCTGTCGACATCCGAAGGCGTATGTTTTCGAAACTCAGTCGATGTCCAGAGGCGTACTTTCAAATTATTTCTGAAACTCTAGTGACACTCAAGGCGTACACTAACTGTATTCCGAAGTCTTAGTGTCATCCAAAGGCGTTCTTTTGTATTTGTCTTTCGTATTCGTATTCGTTCTATTCCTAACTGTACTTTCGTATTCGTTCTGTTCCTAACTGTACTTTCGTATTCACTCTATTACTATCCGAGGGCGTATCCTATTAGTATTAGTCCTAGTTTATGATTAGTATGATTCCTTTTGCAAACTATAAAATGTAACATAGATTATAACACTTTATAAAGGAATTTGCACTTAGTCTGAAAGTTAACTCTACAATTCGAACTATTGGTTAATACGGTTTTTGATAATAAAGGCATACAAAATATGAAAAATTTGAACTGAAAATAATAAATTTAAGTACAATATTTCCTTGTACTTTTCCTTGTATTCCCCCTGAAAACATTTGAAAAACACGGAAAAAGAGTAGGGCTATGAACTCACCGATCGAAGAATGTGCCTGATTGGATGCTAAACGTCAGTTCGGGGATTGAACGCGTGCGAGGTTCCTACGTAATGTGAAAAGATACATATTTTTATCTAATTAGGCTTTGAACTACTAATTAGTTGAGGATATACACTTCTAGTTGCGAAAACACTTCATTTGAAGTGTTTGGAGTAACCCGGGTGACATCTATGGATGTATATGGCTTGGATATGGAGTTTACTCTTCAAGAGTAAACTCCCAAGAGTGTTTACGGCCCTAATGAACCACTCCCCATGAGTTTACAGCCATAAACTCATGGTGGGGTGTTCTAGGGTGCTAAATGGCTTTATAACAATTGAGGGGTGATGTTAGGTTTGGTTCTAAGGCATTGGAAAGTAATTTGGACATTCTAAGGACCATTTGAGGAGTTTACGGCAGTAAACTAGTAGTTAAAGGCCGTAAACTCTTATGTACCCATTCTTATTGTGCTTTGGTGGTCCTAGGTCAATCACAAGTGATTCTAAGTCATTTTACAAGCCATGGGGTGAATTTAGAGCACCATTTCACCCATTTATAGGAGTTTACGGCCCAAGAACCCATCCTTGGGGGGTTTACGGCCGTAAGATTCTATTGGAATGGTTTTCATCATGTTTAAGGATCCTAATTAGTTTGTGGTTGCTTCTAGATATTAGTTCAAGACTTAGGAGGTGTGTAAGTGGCATTTAACACCTTAAAAGGAGTTTACTACCCATGAAAGGGTGTTTACGGCCCAAGCATGTTCTTGGGCAGTAAACTCATGTTTACTCCCTAAATGATGAGTTCAAGGTGTTCCAAGTCCATTTCAATAAGTCCTTAAGCCATATCTAAGCTCCAAAGGTGGTTTAGAAGGGTTTTTGGGCTCCAAAACCCATTTTATGTGAGTTCACAGCTTAGGGCTGTTCTAGGGCCGTAAACTCATTTTAAGGGTCCTATTTCATAGATTAAGCACGAATTTGAAGGTTTAGGATGTTATACTAGGAGCTAGGATAGTTACCTTGATGATTTGGAGCTTGAACTGATTGATTTTGGATCAAGAACTTGGATTTGAGGAGAGAGGTTAGAGAGAGAGTGAAAAGCCTTCAAATGAGGCTTAATCAACTTTATATACGATTTGGATTTGAGACACGGTGGAATTCTACCCGATACTGACGTTAGACAGGGCTTTTGGTCGTACGGTTTAATTATTTATAACCCGACAGAATAAAACTAAAATCTTCCCGAATAATAATTTGAGGCGTTTTCATGTGTTTCTAATGGTTTGGATACCAATTAAGTCATAATAGAAGTCTCGAAATAAATGACTTAATTTAAAAATGTAAACGGAAATGATTTGAAAAAGATGAATTTTATGGACGGAAACGGGTTACGGCGATGGAGCAAACTTTGGGTTGTCACATCTAGAATGTCGATGGCTTCTTTGAGATTCCTGAGATGATCTTCAGCTTTCTTGGACTTCACCACCATGTCATTAATGTAGACCTCCATGGTGTTCTCCAACTTGTATTTAAACATCCGCTTCACCAGTCTTTGATATGTTGCACCTGCTTTTTAATGACCGAAAGGCATTATAGTTTAACAATATATATCTATTGCTGTTATAAATGTTGTATCTTCTTGATCGGATGGTTCCATCTGGATTTGGTGGAATCCCATTGAAGCATCCATGAAGGTGAAGAGTTTGTGGCCAGTCGTTGCATCTATCATGGAGTCAATGTGTGGTAGAGGAAAAGGATCCTTAGGACAAGCCTTGTTAAGATCCGTGTAGTATACATATACTCGCTACTTGTCGTTCTTATTCTATACGATAACTACATTAGCTAGCCATATCAGGAAGTTCGCTTCCTTGATCATCCCTGTCTTAAGGAGCTTTTCTACTTTTTCTTGGATGATCTGATTCCTTTAGGCTGCAAAATTCCTTCTCTTTTCATGTATCAGTCTGAAAGAAGGATCAATGTTAACTCTGTGAGTGATAATACTCTTATCTATACCTGTCATATTTTCGGGTTTCCATGCAGACGTCTTGCTTCTGGTTCGAAGGAAGTTTAACAGGTCTTGCTCAATTTTCTTGGGTATTAAGGATCCTATGAGGGCTTTGGCTTCAGGACCCTCACTAGTCAGGGCACTTCCTTCACGTTTTGCTCCTTCGCTTTCTAGAACATGTCGTGCCCCCTAATTTAATTGCTAGGATTGCTGGGGTTTCGTCGTAGGCTTCACAGTTCCCCATGGCGTAGGCATATTTACATGATCTTCACTGTAAACATTCCTTTAACTCTTGTTGATCTCCCATGATCTTCAATGTTCCCCATGGAATAGGCATATTTACACATTGATGATATGCTGATGGAACCACTTTCATCTAGTGGATCCAGGGTTTACATAGTATCACATTATAATATGATAAGGTGTCAATGATATTGATCGAGGAGCTTCCATCAACAATGATTCTTTAGAAGAAGTGGTTGGCAATGTACAATGTTATCACGATTCCATGATGGTGAGGATCCAGGATCTCTTCCCTGTCGTCTCGTCAAACGTGTTCTCCTTTTCATTGCTAACCGATGTATTCTTCCGTGGTCTATCCTCATTTTCTCTTTTATAGACCTTGGCGTGTCTTTTAGCTTGAGAATAAGAAGTACCACAATTGTTAGATCCGCCTGAGATAACGTTAATTATCTTGGCATTTAGGGGTGGAGTTCCCGGTTTCTCCGAGATCTTGTGACCATCCTGGTTTTTCTCCTTGGACTTTTCTTTTTTCTTTCGAGGATCTCTTTAAGATGCCATTTGCTAAGGAGGTAACTGATCTCCTTTCTTAGGGCTATGCAACCCTCCGTCATATGACCGAAATCTTCATGGTAAGCACACCATTTGTACTTGTGAGCTTCTTATACTTCATTGGCCATCTTGCTTTGTCTCCGAGATCCTGCATAGCATGGATTAAACCGAAATATCCATAGAAAAACAATAGTCAGTGATCTTAGGAGGTGCTTCTTAATCTCCTTCATCTTCGAGGGCATTAACCCTGTGATGATCTGGTTTGTAATAGAGCTTCAATTTGTAGGATCTTGGAGCCGAGGATTCGGCCTTCCTATTATGATTCTTGTCTTGACTCGAAGGGTTACTATTCTTTTGGACTTCGTTATCCTCTTCAACCCTTATGAACCTCAATGCTTGGCACCAAACATTGTCCAATCTCTTGCATGTCATCACGACATCTTCATAGAAGGGTGGATCCTTCCCTAGATCAATCCTGAAGGCATCCATACGAAGCGTCATATCAATGTTGGGGATGCTCAGAGATTCCCTGCCAAATCTATTAACCAAATCCTTAATTCGTTCCTTAGGATCCTGAACCACCCGATAGAGATCACTAGTGATCTTCTCAAAGGTTCTGCTACCAGCAAACTAGTAATTAAAAATATTGACTAAATGTTCAAATGAAGTAATAGAATGGGGAGGAACGTTTAGTAACCATTTAAGAGCTGATCCCGTGAGGGTTGAACCAAAGCCTTTGCACATGCAAGCTTCCTTCAAGTGCACTGGGATGGGAATGATCTCCATCCTTTCATGGTATTATGCTACGTGCTCTTCACGATCCTTAGTTCCATCGTCTGGCTTCATGCTATGAGTCTAGAAGCGCTTAGGAACTTTGGTATTCGCTATCGCAGGAGTAAATCTCGAGATCCTGTGACTTGTTGGAGATGCTTCTGGTATGGGTTGAACTACCCCAGGTACGCTTGAGATCATCTATCTGAACTACTAACGTTCCCTAGCCACGTTTGCATTAATTCCTGCATCAACATTCATAGAGTTAGTATTGATATTATTGCTGTTTAAGAAGTTACTAGAATCAAGGGTTCTAGGAGTATTGAAAGGCTCATTGAAATCATTGATCATAGATGCTTGATTGTTCATAATTGTCCCTCAGGGTGATGCAGAAGTAGCAAGAGTTGTGTTCCCCTTTTGATTTCATGAGGATCCTACATTGTTGAAGTTCAGGATCCTTGGTTGTACAACTGCGGGTGTCGTTTCTTGGGATCTCTAAAATTCCGCCTTTATCCTCTCCACTTCTCTAAGTAGTGTTCTATTATCGTATTGCTGCTAAGTCATCCGTATCATCATTTTCCATATTATTGCGAAGAGTTCAGCAGTAGTGGCAGGAGCAGTCAAACCCTGCTCCTGAAGATCCCAAACTTCCTTGGTTAGTGACCGGAGGGGCGTTTCTCTTGGAAGTATCAGGTGCTTTCCTCTAACCAGAGGGTCCAATCAGAGGAGTTCGTAGGTTTCTTGTTGGATTGAAAGGAGTGGAGGATGAAGAAAGGATCTGTTGTGTAGGCATGATCTTTCAAGGATTTTGAACACCACGACCCTATGGTGGGCGCCAAATTGTTTTGGTCAAAAATTACACAAGTATAAATCAACCAAATTGAATGAGAGGCTGTGATGTTCGAATTGTGGAATTGAGAAAGGTAAATAAAATGACACAATTGTTTATAAGGAAAGCCATTGATCCTTGCTAGGATCTCCGACACAAAACCTTGGGAGGTGATAATAGTCACCTTCCTTCTTGATTTATTAACACAAAATGATGATTACAGAGAGTATTTCGGTAAGAACAAGTGAAAAGGTTCGTAGAGCAAGCTAAGAGTAGGTAGAGTGTGTCGTGTGCGAGATACACGTGTCAATTTATACTCTAAACAAGCTAAGAAGATGATCGATATTCCCAGGATCCTCTATGACTAGCTTTGTGAACGTTGCTTGACTTGGTATTCAGTGTCTTTAGCATAATTGAGACAATTCTCTGTAGATAATAAGTCTTCTCCTGACTATTTCTGCACATGTGTTAATTAAGAACAAAATATAACCGTTATAAATGTTAGATAAATAATAATAACGGTAATATTTAGGATCGATCCTAAGATAGTTGAGGATCGTGAATATCGGATGAGGTTTGATGGTCCTGAATGCTTCGAGGATCCTGGCCCTAACAACAAGCGTGCCAAATAATCAAGCCATTCTACTTGATTACCTGAGAACCATACTAGCATGCAATCCTAAGGCTCAAACAATCAGACGTATAAAGGAATCTCTCCTAACATGAAATTCTGAGCAAATTCTTAGCCCTAATCTAGCATAGAGTTCTCCTAACATATAATCACAATAGACATGTATGGGTATTCTAGGAATCACTTACTTGAGCCCGACTGATTGTACGCACCACGCCCCCTTTTTATCTGTTTAAAATCCTTTTTGTAGTTTATTCCTTCTTCAAAACCTTTTTAGAAACTCGTTTTCTTTCAAAAGATTATCAATTCCCCAGTTTAAGTTCATACATACCCGAGAGTGTGCCTGAATCCCTCAAAATAAGGCTCTGATACCAACATGTAACATCCCAAAATTTCATGAAAAATTTTCATTTTTAATAAAATCAAAACAACCATTTATCTTTTATTCAAACATTTAGAAGTATTTAAAACAATTATCATAGTACAATCCCAAAATCACAAAGTTGTGGAAAAACATGGGTGTATGCTTTGAGATCAAGCCGGGTCGTTCCCTTTTGAACCGAAACTACCTGAGACCATAAACAATAAACTGTAAGCACAAAGCTTAGCGAGTTCACAAAAATATCGCATACCAAACATACAATATAGAATTCTATGTGCCAACCACAGTCTTGCCATTATGCTAAGAGCCATATCATGGTGCTTCCTTGTCTAGTTGGGGTTAAAACCCTAGGTCTTATAGACAAGTGCCAAGAGCAACCTCCTGGTCTTCCATGCAAGCATCATAAAGAAAATAAGCATACAATCTACTTAACTGCTAGGGTCCAAACTCTGGTCTTGCATATAGATTTGTGAGGCGTCACCTTTGGGTTTTTAATATAATCCCAAGGGCCACTCCTTGGTCTTTCAATAAAACATAAGTCAATGGGTCGACAGTGATGCCTTGGACCCATGGTGTAGTGAGGAGAGTCACCTCAGACTGCTAAAACCCACAATAAGCCTCTATCTGCATATCCGCTAAAAATCCCCGCTCTATCAATCACAAAATAAATTAATAATTGGATCCCAACTCACACTAAGAGTCCAAATTAGGGTAAAAGACCTCTTTATACTTTCCCGAACATGGCCCAAGGCCAACGCTTAGTCCAATTGTCCAAAAAGCCCCAATTTGAAAATAATCACCCAAAGCCCAAATATGGCCCATTTTTACAAATTAGGCCCAATTCCTTTCATGGGCTTTCACCGAAGAGAGTACAATAAATCTTAACCCAAAAATGAAATTATGCTGGCCCAACAAGGCCCAAGACAACAAAGGTCGAACATGGATAAAAACCAAGAGCCCAAGACAACAAAAGTCCAACATGGATAAATGACGTCAAACATGTGTGAGACCAAAAGCACCATAAGTTTTGCACCATTATGCTTAAGAAACCCATAATATATCCAGATCTACAAGGATAAGCTCCAAAAACGACCTTAGCTCACAACCACGAACCAAAGGGACACAAAATGACCAAAAACAAGCCAAGCAATAGATATACGAAATGATATGAGAAGCTTTGAACTTTATACCTCAAAAGCCACAAAATGAAGGTGCTAAATTTGGATCTCAAGGTTCTCCTCCAAAAAATGAGTATTCAAGCTTCCTCTTCTACCACTTCAAGATGCACAACACCCACCAAAAGCTTCACAAGAGCTCAAAAGCACCATGCAATGGCTAAGGAACGATTTACGGTTCTCAAGGGTCTAAACCGAAAAATCCAATGAATCTAGTGTTACATGTATTGTCTTTCAGCATGGTGATGACATGCTGTGAAACAGGAGCTTCAGGATCAGGGTCCAGTTCGAGCTCAAGCATCGAACCAATTGAAGAGGGACAACACGAGTTCATTGCGTCCGAGATTACACGAGGTATCCTTGGTGTGATCCCAGTGATGTTCAGGACAATCAAGGAGGGTATCATTGAGATGATGCAGGAGCATTTTCGGTCCTTTAGAGCCGATCTGGTTCCCGGGCAGCACAAATATCAAACTCTCTCCTTCAAGGATTTCAAGGGATGTGGGGTGCTAGAGTTCTTTGGGGTGAAGCACCTGATTACTGCCAGGAGGTGGATATTAGACATAGAGAGTGCCCGGATGACTAGTTGCTACCCTAAAGGGTCGAATGTGAGGTTCTCTACACGCTGTCTGAGGGAGAGAGACCGAGATTGGTGGGGGGAAGTTGAATATGCTCTAGGTGTACCAACCATTAAGGCCATGACCTAGACGAACTTTGTGTCCTGATTTCAATGGGAGTATGCACCAACTGTCGAGGTGAAAAAGTTAATAAGGGAGTTCCAGAACATGCACAAGACTATTGAGACTGTGGCAGAGATCACTACCAAGTTTTGGGAGAGAGCCTTGTTAGTTCCATAGTATGCCGCAAACGAGGAGATGAAGAATATGTGGTACAATGACACGCTTAGAGCAGACATCGGGTAGTATGTTCAGCTTGTCGGACATTGAAGGATGCGATAGCTAGAGCCTAGAAATGGGAAATCGATTTGGAGCACCTTGGAAAGAGGATGGAACAGTAGGTCCAGCCAGTCGGGGGTTCAATGAAGAAGCCCAAGACTTTTGATTCTAGATCAAGGGGCTAGCAGGGCCGGAGCCACTATGGAAAGTGCGACCAGGCACAAAATGGGATATAAAGGGCCGGTAGTTTAGGTTGCTATAACTGAGGCAAGACTGATCGTTTTTTCAGAGATTGTACCGCCACCACCCATGTATCAAGTATGATTTACTTTTATTAAAATTAGAGGTTTCACAAGAAGGATGATTATTCGAGTTTGGTAGTAAGAGCGGTTACATCATCCACTCAAGTGACAATGAGGATCACTAACGACCACCAGGGTAAGGCGTAGTCACCAATCGGGAGGAGTCGAGCTTTCCAGCTGACAGCCGAGGAGGCTCATGTAGTATCAGATATGGTAACTAGTATGTATCTTCACCCTACCTTATTTTATTATTTATTTGTTTTCTTAATGTGTTTGTGGGTGTATAGGGACATTCTTAGTGAACGGTGTTTTGACCTCGGTTCTTTTCGATGCGGGCGCCACCCGATCATCTGTCTCTCTTGCACTCAACAAGAGATTTGGTGACACTCCTGAGAAGCTTGATTATCCGGTAGAGGTGGAGAACATCGACGACCATCTAGTGAGAACATCGACGGTTCATCGGGGTTGTATTTTGGAGTTATTTTGAGAAAGGTATCCAATGGACTTGGTTCTTATTCCTTTACATGAGAGCACAACCATGTGGATGGATTCATCGACCCCTAATAGGTAAATGATCGATTGCGACCACCAGCTAGTTCGGGTTCGAACCCCACGTTTGGGAGAGCTAGTTATTCATGGCGAGGGAGCTTAGCATGGATCGGCTCTTTGATCGTCTTTGAGGGATATGATATATCTTCAACAAGATTATTCTGGTTTTATGCTCTACGTATTGGATACCCGAGTGTAGCGTAAGAAGTCAGTTGATGATGTGTCGGTCGTTTGAGAGTATGCTGATGTGTTTCCTTAGGAATTACCTAGAATGCCTCCGGAGATGTAGGTTGAGCTCTGTATAGATCTGGTTCCAGGTGCAACTGCAATAGCCAAGGCACCTTACCGGTTAGCACCTGCAGAGATGTAGGAGTTGTCTACACAACTGTAGGAGCTTTTACACATGTAGTTTATCAGAACGAGTATTTTACCATGGGGACTACTGATAATGTTTGTAAATAAGAATGATGGTTCTCACAGGATGTGCATTGATTATCGGGAGTAGAACAAGCTGACAGTGAAGAACCGTTATTCACTCCCAAGGATTGGTGATTTGTTTTATCAGCTTCAGTGTGCATCTTGGCTCTCCAAGATTGATCTACAGTCGGGATATCATCAGATGAGGGTCATAGAGCAGGGCATGCGAAAGACTGCATTCATAACTTGTTATGGTCATTACAAGTTCATGGTGATGCCTTTAGGGCTCACTAATGCTCCGACCACATTCATGGATCTCATGCACCGCCTTTGTAGACTGGTGCTGGATCGGTCTATCATTGTATTTAATGACGATATTTTCGTCTATTCAAAGACCAAGGAGCTACATGAGGATCATCCATGAGAGGTTATAGAGACACTGAGGAGGAAGAGGCTTTATGCCAAATTCTCCAAGTGCGAGTTCTGGTTGGGCGATGTGCATTTTTTGTGGTACCTTGTCAATCAGAAGGGGATATTAGTCGACCTGGCCAAGATCAAGGACATGATGCAGTGGGAGGTTCTGAGGTCTCCATCTAAGGTTCAAATCTTCCTTGGCTTAGTAGGGTATTTTCTGAGGTTCATGAAGAATTTGTCAAGGATCGCGGTTCCGTTGACGAAGCTGATAAAGAAGACTGCACTTTTCATTGAGGGCCTGAGCAACAAGCGGAATTTGATACTTTGGGACAAAAGTTGTGTGAGGCTCCGATTCTGTCCTACCCTAGGGCATGCAATATTTTGTGGGTTATTGTGATGATTTAATTACAAGGTTGGGTGCAGTGCTTATGAAGAGAGGCCATGTGATTGTTTTTGCTTCAAGGATGCTGAAGCCCTAGCTGGTGAATTATCCTACTCATGATTTGGAGTTGGGGGCTATAGTTTTTTCCCTCAAGATTTGGTGTCTCTATTTGTATGGGGTTTGTTGTATCATTTACACGAACTAATAGAGCCTGAGATATTTGATGGATCAATTGAATCTGAACATGAGGAAGCACCGGTGGGTCGACGCGGGGAAGGATTACAATTACAATATCCTTTACTACCCTAGAAAGGCCAATGTGGTGTCCGATGCTCTTAGGTGCAAGACGGCTAGTACTCCTATCCGAGATTTATGTTTGAGGATGAAAAAGATTACCCCACTCTTGGAGCAAATTCATAGGGCTCAGGTTGAGGCCATTGAAAGGGGAACACCACAAGAGTGGGCACATTGTGGGATAGGTTCCTCTTTTGATTATGACAGTAAGGGGCTGTTGACCTTACAATAGAGGGTTTGGATTCCATATTGGGGTGGTGTACGAAATTTACTGATGGAACACGCACATAAGCCAAGGTTCTATATCCATGTGGGTGCGATGAAGATGTACAAAGATCTCATACCAGATTATTAGTGGCCTTGCTTTAAGCGGGGAATGGCCTGGTATGTGGAGAGGTGCCTGACTTGCAGGAAAGTCAAGGTCAAGAATCAGCGACCTCAAGGTAAAATGGAGTCGACATCCCTTTGAGATTCTATATAGGAGGAAGTGTAAGACCCTTATTTGTTAGGGTGAGTTCTGTCAGCGAGTCATGGGGGGTACGAAGGTGGTACTCAGGACTACAGAGTTGAAACATCACGTACGCAACATGATTCAAACCACGCAGAGCCAATAGAAAATTTATGCTGATAGGTAACAATCAAATTAGGAGTTTTAGGTCAGGGTTTTGGTGCTCTTTTAGGTGTCACCTTGGAAAGGTGTCATCCGGTTCAAGAAGCAAAGCAAGTTCTGGCCTAGATATATTTGGCTTTCCAATGTTATTGCCCGGGTGGGCAGGGTTACATATCATTTGGATCTAACCGAGGGGCTTAGTCAGATTCATAGAAGGTTTCATATCTCTCAACTGCCGAAGTGCCTATCCAACAACTCCACAGTAGTACCATTGGATGATATTCAGGTGGATGAGCACCAAACTATGTGGAGAGACCAATGACGATTGTTGATAGAAATACTAAGTCCTTGCACAACAAGGTGATCAGACTTGGGACCCCAAGGAGAAGATGAGGGAGCAGTACCCCGAGCAATTTGTGACAATGGACGTCGAGGATGATGTCTGATCAAAATGGGGGAGAATTGTAACAACCGTTTTAGCTACGTGCTAATAAGGTAAAAGTATGATTCTTACCATTGGTGGCCACACTGTTTTCGATCTTCACCACGATTTGGCGATGTCTTTCTTGTCCATGAAGCTTTAATGACCCACCACGACGTGGCTTTAAGGGCCATGACGTGACAGGTGATTTCCTTGAAACCCTAGATGTCCAAGTTGGATACCTATTGAAAGGAATGATGAGGGTAGGGTTTGCTCATCCTTAGCCTCCATCAGCCTCCTAAAGCTCTAAAGAAAACCCTAAACTATTTGCTCAATTATTGAAGTCCTTTATGGTGTTCTTGGTAGTTTGGAAGAGAGAAGGTAGAAAGGAAGTTAAGCTCCAACAAGAAAGTCTCCATTTTTCACCTTAGCACTATTTTGGAGCTTTTTAAGTGTCCAATACTTGATTTTTATCAAGATAGATTGCTAGATCTTGAGTTTTAGCCCTTACTCTTCCTATTCTTGATGATTGGAGTGGTGAGATTTTATAAAGGTTGCAACTCTATGAATCTTTTGAACATTTAGTATGATTGTGGATTTAGATCTAAAGTGTAGTTAAGTTTTTGAGCCATGCATGAGCTTTTTATCAAACACATATTTTGGACCCATTATGGCTACAAGATACGAATTGAACATGTATGTCTATAAAGCACCTACCTGTATGCTAGATCTAGTATTAGAAACTCTTCTGGAGTGGGTGGGTGAAGGACCTTTTCAGAATAAGGGGTTAATGATTAAGCATTGTGGTATTTAGCCTTATTTGGACCCAACGTTTGGGATTTTTACTCTTAGGATGGTTCTAATGGACAAAGTTGTAAATTTTATCCTCCGGACCATGTTTCGGACCAGTATTGTGCTCCGGAGCTCTTGGGATCAAATAAAATGGATTAACCCATTAAGTTGTTGGAAACCCAGTGGCCATGACATGACCTTAGGCTTCCATAGTGGGGCAACTAAAAATGTTTGTTTGTCGATCGTATGAGGGCTACGACCTAGCCAAGGAAGGCGACGACGTAGCGGTGGACGAAAGTCAACATTGACCGTTGAGTTTTGACTTGAGTTGAGTTTCATCAAACTCCTAGTATTGGAAGAAGTGATGAGGGTTTAGTGTGTGTAATGGTATTAGTAATGCGGAGCGTCGGTATTTCTGGCAGTGAAAGCAGCGAGTGACTATCGACTTGGAGGTGGATCTCTTCACTTTACTCGCAGGTCGAAGACACCAATGTTGGCCCACTGGATAATGTGTGTAGGATGATAGTTGTCTTTGTGAAACTCACTGTTATACATGTATGTGCTTGCTGTCTTTGTGACTCTTGCTATTACGAATGTATGCTTAGATGTATGGGGTGACATAGACCCGTACCGGTTGAAGGATACCGAAGGAGGTTTAATTAGATTTGATGGTGAAATAGACACATACCGGTTGAAAAATACCAAAGGAGTTGAAATAGACTCGGGGGTGAAATAGACTCATACCGTTTGAAAGATACCAAAGGAGTTGAAATAGAAAAAGGGGTGAAAAAGACTCGGTGTAGCTTCGTGTTGTTATGCATGTTTTATTATGGGGTATTTTGCGGAAACTCACTAAGCTTTGTGCATACAAATTTATGTTTATGATTTTAGGTACTTTTAGTTCGAAAGGGAAGGGTCCAACATGATCACACCGAATCCGCCAATGTTCCGTATTCTTTGATTTTTTTTTTGTATTACGATGAGTATATGTCATGTTTTATACTCTGATGGGATTTTCTTAATGACTGAATGGTTTTTTTTTACTATTTGAAAGAAAATTTGTACTTTTAATTTATAGATCTTTTTGCATCTTCGTTGGATCCTTAATTGTTGGGATCATTATGTGAACTAATGGGAGATTAGTCTCTAGTGGGATACTCAAGGAAGATCCTAGATTCGCTAGTGCGTCTGGTTCGACATTATCTTCTCTAGAAACTTGGTTTGAACTAAAATTTGTAAATTCTGAGGCTAATGTTATAAGTATTTGAACGTATAATGCTAATCTTTCACCTTTGACTACATAGGATTCATCGAAATGGTTTGTTATTAATAGTGAATCGACATATACCTGGAGATCTATGATCCGACGATCCTTAGCTAGTTAGCCCCATGATTAGTGCTTCATATTTTTCCTCATTATCAGTTGTATCGAATTCAAAACTGACTGTTTAGAGTAGGATGTCCCCCAGTGGTGATTTTAGTATGATCCTAGGGAATGTTCCTTTGAATTTGGATGCTCCATCTGTAAAGAGTATGCACTCCCCCATGATTTCTTCTTTCTAAAGTTGTTGAATTTCTAATTCTACCTCAGGTAGTAGGTCACCGTTGAAATCAACCACAAAATATACAAATGCTTGTGAATTTATTGCTGATCTTGGCTCATATTTAATTTCATACATGATGAGCTTCATTGACCACTTAGCTATTCTACTTGGCATTTATAGTTTTCTCATGACATTATTAATAGGATAGTTAATTTTGACGTTTATAGTATGAGTTTCAAAGTAATGTGTTAGTTTGGTAGAATCTGTAACTAGTGCAAGTATTAATTTTTCAAGGTGAGAGTACCTAGTTCAAGGATCCAAGAGACCTTTACTTACATAGTAAATAGGATTTTGATCCCCATCAAGATCCTTGGCCAGGACTGCACTAACAATATTGGATGAAATTGAGAGATAAAGGAGGACCGGTTCCCCATCGAGTGGTTTCACCAATAGTGTCGATGAACTTAAATATTGTTTAATATCTTGGAAGGCGTCCTCGTGATATTTGGTCAATTCAAATTTATTATTTTTCTTCAAGATATCATAGAAAGGTTTTCCCCTCTCTGAGGATCTTGAGACGAATCTATTCAAATTTTTCACTCTTCCAATCAATCTTTGGGTATCCTTGGTTGACGTTGGGGAGTTTAGAGTGACTATGGCTTTGATCTGCTCCATATTTGCTTATATTCCCATCTTAGTGGCCATGTATCCGAGGAACTTTCATGCCTTTATTCCAAAGTGACACTTGGATGGGTTTACTTTCATATTGTATTCATCCAATATGTCGAAAGCTTCTTTAAGATCCCTGAGGTGATCTTCATTTTTTTTTTAATTTAAGCACCATATCATTATTTTATACTTCCATGGTGTCCCCCACTTAATCTTTGAACATACGATTAACTAGTCTTTGATAGGTTGCACCTGTATTTTTTAAACCGAAGAGCATAGTAATATATACTGATAAGGGTTATGAAGGCAATATCTTCTTGGTCAGATGGTTAGATTTGTATTTTTTGAAACCCAGGAGGCGTCCATGAATGTTATTAATTTGTGGCTTGTTGTGGTATCTACAATAGAGTCGATGTGTGGTAAATGGAAAGGATCCTTAGGGCAAGCCTTATTAAGATCGATGTAGTCCACACATACCCACAATTTTCTGTTCTTCTTTTGTAATACCACTACGTTGGCTAACGACCTTGGGAATTTGTATTCTTTAATCATTCATGTCTTCAGAAGTTTTTCAACTTCCCATTGGATGATTTGGTTCCTTTAAGGTACGAACTTTATACTTTTTGATGTATTCGTCTGAAAGAAGGATTTATATTAAGCTTATGAGTTATGATTTATTTGCTTACACATTTCATATCTTTGTGTTTTCACGTAAATCTCTTTCATCTGTCCTTTAGGTACTTCATTTGGTCTTGCATAATTTCCTCAAGTATTGAGGATCCTATATGTACTTTTCTGTTAGGATGCTCAATATTTATGGGCATTTCTTTTATATCTTGTTCGTCTACTTCTAATACGTCTCATGCCCTTTGCCATAATTGTTATGTGACAACCCGAAATTTTTTGTTATTTTGGCTTGTAAAGCTCAGCCAGTCAACTCAGCTGAGTTTCATACTCATTTCTACTATCTTTTAGCCTTATTTAGAGTCCGTTTGAAGGTTCAAAGCACCGTACATTCAAGCATTGAGCATAAGAATGGATTGCGCACACTTATAGCACCAAAAACGACCCCTACACTCTAACATAAGGAATGTACGGCCGCACACATGTGTTGTTAATCCTTAGCTTTCTTTCATCCCTTTTCACCCTCCCGAATCTAGAACTCGATTTCTGTCTCAACCAACATCCGATTTTCAGCCTAGATCTTCAAGAATGTAAGTGTTCTTCCCTTGATTTGTTGTTAATCCTCTTAAACTAGTTACATCCTTTGATTTCGTCCATTTGAAATCATGTTTTGGCTAGATCTTTAAATCTTCATCCATTTCACCAAGAACACACACTTGTTCTTGGTGATTTGAAACCTTCTTGAGCCTCCAGATCGTAAGTACTCTTTCTCTTTACTTGAATCTTGCTTAGAACACTTGATTTAGTCTAAGAAAATTCCCATAACTCATACTCATATGGTGTGTGTGGCCGTACACCCCTTTTTTTCGTGCTTAAGGGCCTCCAAAGTGCCTTTCTAGCTTCACCACTTGTTGAACAATCGTCCCAAAAGTCTCCCTACCTTTGGGAAACACTTTTCTGCACTCATTACCAAGAGTGTGTGGCCGCACACTCCTCAAAGTGGTCGTACACTCCCTTTTAGTGAATCACATGTGATTCCAATACCTGGTCAAAGTGTTTCCTAGTCCCGTAAGGCGTTTCATTGCATTTGGTTGCTTCCAAACACTATATTTATGTCAGTATATGCCATTATATGTCATTTAGGACTCGTTAAGTCTCGGGACTTCATTCATGGAGGTTCTCAGCCTTACACACACATTCGTTTGAATCACCCACATCAGGTGAGTTCATACCCCGTAATGAATCTTTTAACTATTTTCAATGCGTTTAAGGCGGGGGAATACAAGTTGAACACAGTAATAACTGTGTAAATGTTTGTTACAGACATGTTTCAAAAGATTGCTTGTGTCCTTAATAAGTGATAAAAACATTTCAAAAAGTCTTTTTAAGTTATATTGCTTTATAGTTTAACAAAACTCTGTTTTTAAAGTACAAGCATAACTTAGTAGTAAAATGAGTCTTTTCAATAACAACTCAAGTAAAACATTAGTAAACTATAATAGGTATAGTTTAGGAAGATACTACTTATTACTTCTAGTACAATGAAGCACACAAATAGTCAGTTCACAAATGAGTCAGAATGTACTATATGAGAAACAAAGAGAACATACTACATGCTAGATAGAGAGAATATACAATACATCTAGTACATACAATACATATACAAGTATACTATAACATAAATGTGAACCAGTTTTTCGAGGCATGGCATCACCTGCCATGGCTCGATTTATAGCCAGAGTCTCCTGGAGGGAGAGCGTCAATTTGTGTATAGATCTATACCGGATTGACTATCCTACACCTTGTTGTTCGCTACAGTGCGACTTGCAAGTCTATGGGTGCCAAATGCCATTTCTTCCGACATCTTTCAAACGTCGTGTTATTACTCGATAGTATGGTGCAATTATTTCACATTATACCTTAAATAACAAGGGGTTTAAGGTAGTAAGTACAGTAGTAGTTACTATAATACAACACTACAATACTTTATTATTTCCCCATTGCATTCACATTGTGATCTTCTCACATAAAGGGTAATGTAAAAACTATATTTTAGGTTAATGATAGTCACATTTTGGAAAATACACAACTTGTAAGTCAAATGCAAACTATTTTCGAGTTAAGATAGTTATAAACTAGGGAAAGCTTACATTTTTACAAACATACATAACATTTGATGCCTTGGTAGAAGGTTACGTTTAGTAGAAAGGGACCATAATGCTAACCTTATGATTCATTAATGTATACATCAAAGGATATATATCAATAGGATCAGACAGATAATAGGATGTGTGTTCTCCGCTTCACTTTCTGTTCCTTGTTTGGTTGTGGGCTTGGAACAGATTCACCCAGTCTATTATCTATTCGATATATATATATATATATATATATATATATATATATATATATATATATATATATATACATACATATATGTTTCGTATACATTAAGTCATCATAAGGGTACCAGGGATGTGTCAAGTCATAAGACACAAAGTCAATGCATAATTTTCTAGTACAAAACATACTTTTCAAATCAGAACTTTTGGTATACAAAACTAGAAACGTACCAGTAAAGGGTTTAACCATTTTATTAAACCAGTATAAACTTAAAGGACCTTAGGTGATTAACTCTATAATACCTTAGTTTATACATCATGGTTATATATCATTAATACCAAACAGGTAGTTGGATGTGTGCTTTCCGCCTTACTTCATGTTCCTTGTTTGGTTGTGGGCTTAGGGTAAATTCATACAATTAACTATCTATTCGATATTAGATTATATATAGCCAGTATAAACTAAGTTATTATAGAAGTAATCATAGTGGTCACCATTTTATTATAAGAAATAAGGGTTTTCTTAAAAAATCTTTTCATTAAGTATAAAGGAACTATTACAATTAACTTCATCAGTAACAAGTGAATACACCAGGGTTATATACCACAATGATCAAACAAACAATGGGATGTGTGTTTTCCGCCTTAGGGCAGATGCGCACAATCGATTGTTTGTTTACTATGAGTTATTTATTACTTGTATCCATTAAGTACTCATAGAAAGGATTGTAGAGTCATTTTTACTTATCTTTCATTAAAGTAGGAAATATAGGACTTTCTAGAGGAACAGGTGAACTTTTCTAAACAGAACTTACAACTTACTACATTTTACAACAACTTTCTACAACTTACTTACATCACTAAAATCTTATGAACTCACCAGCTTAATTGCTGATCAACTCTTTCAAAATAACATGTATTCTCAAGAGACTAGTAGACAGGTACTCGTTCTGGGAACTTAGAAGATGGAGCATAATAGATTCAAGTCTTGTTTTGTTATTTGATTATGTATTCTATGTTTTTTGAACACACAAATTATAAACACTTTCTTTCTAATGAAATGGTTGTTCATTACTTTTCTTACTATGATGCATGTCTTGAGATACTAATCATGACATCCTCCACCCCCAAACATTTCCGCCGTTCCGGTTTTGGGGTGTGACAGATTGGTATCAGAGCCAGGTTTTTAGTGAACTAAGTATATCAACCGATAAAAGATATACATCTATAAATACAATGGGGCTTAAGTGATCTGGATAATGATATATTTTAAGAGTATAACGATAAGTTATAAAAATATACCTAATTCTTATACATGTAGACCAAGTATCACAAGAAGGACAAAACTAAAGTATCTAAAGGCTGAACACTGTCGTCAAACCTGAACAGTTATGTAATCATAGATAGGATCAATATAGCCTGATCAACTATATTAATTTGAGATGTGACCGACATGTGTTTGGGAGCACTGTGGTGTTGCAACAGTCTAAAAACTTACCTAATCACTAGTCAAGAGAATTCTAGATCAAGTACATTACATTAAAGAACTATAGGAGTATTTTAGGCCATGTAAACAAATTATGTGATAACTTAAAAGACCCTTACGGATAGGTCTATATGTGACAACCCGAAATTTCCATTCTATACAACATATCAAGTCAATAGAAGTCAGAACAATTACTGTTAATTTTCAGACTTTTTGGAATAAGTTTGAGTATTATATGATTAACACTTTAGGAGATACCAGGAGAGAGGACGCCCTAGGGTTTATTGCGCAACAATAAGGTCCCGACACATCAAAAGTTTAGAGTTTACGACCTAAACAAGGAGTTTACGGTCGTAAACCCTAATGGGAAGTTGTATAAAAGTGACACTTAGTTATTTTTATCACTTTCCAATTTTCAAGATCCAAATCTCAAACTCTCACAAGTATCATCCAAAACTTTCTTCAAGATCACTATCTACTAAGTGTTTCTAGCCCTTTCAAGTTAGTACATCACTTAATCAAGTGAATTAACACACTTCTATCCATGAAATCTTTCCAAAAGGTTGAATCTTCAAGTTTCACCAAGAAGACACACTAGTGTTCTTGGCCTTTTGGTATCTTTCAAGCTTCTAACTAGTATGTACTCCTACCCTAGTGTATTTTAAAGCTTGTTACACTTCCATACATCAAGAAAACACAAAAGAAAGACCAAGATCAAAGGTGTTTATGGTCCAAGAACTCCTTGAACCGTAAACCCTTCTTTAGGTGCCAAAATGTCCCTAGCCCTTTACTAAGCCTTGGTAACTTTCATAGATCCACTCCTTAATGTGTATAAGACTTGAAAACATCAAAATACCATTTCCATATGGGTTTACGGTAGTAAAACGAAAAGGAAATGGTCTTGAGTCCATAAACTCCTCAAAGGAGGGAAATGGTGCCCTAACCTCTTCCAAAGGCCTAACCATCAAGTAGAAATGCTTCAAAGGACTAGTAGAACCTCAAAAAAAACTTATGGTCAAATAGTGATGATTTTACGACCACAAACTCATGAGTTTACAACCATAAACTCATTGGGTGATGGTCACAAAATCGTAAACTCCAAAGGAGTTTACCCTCAAAATAAAGATTTAAACAAATGGTATTCCTCTGAAAAAGACCAATTACTTGATTCAAAAAAAAAACAAAATTCGAAAGTCTATTTATTACCAAATAAAGAGGATAGATTTTTTGGTGCGATTGCCGGGGAATTGAGACAGTTTAATTTGACTAAAAGACTTTCATTAGCTCCTTAGGTATTATAAGATGAGACCATGAATCGAACCAGATCGAAACATTCAGCTGTCGACGGACACACTTTGCCGGAACGTCGACCGCAAACGAAGGATAGCCAGGCCCCGGTGGGAGCACCTTGCTATCATGAAAATGCCAGCTGTTACCATAGTAGCTGCATGAATCAAAGCGGATATTGGAGTGGGACCCTCCATAGCATCGGGTGACCAAGTATGCTGCTCAAAGGCTGACGTAGAAGAGTTTTGGTATTCAAATGATCTCTTCCTATTCCGTAGATGGGCTTTGAAGCAAACCGGGCTATCACCCTATCTAAGAAGGTTTCCCCTCTCCTCTACGGAAGTCATCTTTTAATCTATTTAAGTTAGAGTACAAAACTTATCTTCAAGCTTTACCTTATTCTGATCGTTTAGAGGGCGATCGCGGGGTCACTGAATGAAGTCCTCCGTTTCTTTCGGAGGTGCTGACCCGCAGCGAGGCAGAGATGACTAAGTGGTTGTGTTCAGTACGATCTTTAGCCTTTCTTCGTTAGATCCTGAGAACTGAAATGCCTAAAGACGGTGCTCAAGTCAGAAATGCGATCTGAACCCCAAACACAATAGCGAGGTCCTATAGCACTTAGATGCAATCCTTTTTAGTTGTAGCACTTATATAAGGTGTTTAAATGCCTTAGGATGTCTTAAAATTTTAAATTAATGGTTGAAAGTCCAATTGGATACATATATGTGTGATTATATGTTAACTAGGATCATTGGGTGTGTACAAGTCTTCACTTGACACCTAGCAATGCTACATCATTCAGTTCATCCAAACCACCATCTTCAGGTGAGTTCATACCCATTAATTGATGTTTTAAATAATTTTAAATGCTTTAATGGGGGGAATACAAGTAGAAAACAGCATGCTATAGAATCAATCATATGTGATTCATAAATGTGTTTTCATCCAACTGATTTCACATACTTCATAATGTGATACATGAAATGGTATCCTGTCTTAAATTACTTTATTATCAAATGGATTACTTTTGATATTTTTTAAAATGACATCAAGTCATTGTTATTTAATGTTCAAAACTCTTAAATGTTTTATAATACCTTTTTCATATTCTTGATCACAACTATATCTATTCATTATATATATATATATATATATATATATATATATATATATATATATATATATATATATATATATGTATTGATATGAGAGGATTCATTCTTTGTTCAGCTCCCACACTTTTGGGTAGCAACGGTGTATAAACATTCTTGGACATCAAATACATTCCAGTAAACTATTATACGGATAGTTTAGGGGATACAAAACATTATTCCTATTACAAGGAATTACACCAGAGTCAGTTCATTCATGAGTCTATACTAAATGCTATATGAAGAGATACACCTATCTGGATCCTCTTACAGGGATACAATTACATGAATACTTATAACTAGATACTATATGATGAGATACTGATCCATATTATACGTGTAGAGTAGTTCTTGTTGGGTTTTGAGTATTCTAACACTCCTATGGTGTACATGCAACCCTATAAACCTTGGATCTATGTTTTCTCTATAATACATGCAAATAAGAACTTTCCAAGGCTTTAATCCTAACTAGCATATTATGAAGTTCTTATACTACAAAGTACTAGTTAGATGACATACCTTTTTGATGTAGCTTGCTGTCTTCAAGCTTTAAGAGCTTAGCCCCAATAGTGTGGAAGCCTCAAGTGGAATCACAAATCACCAAGACACCTTGGAAGACTTTAGAGAATATGAATACTTGGTTCTCTCTTAGTGAAATCGGCTAGCCCTCTTAGTGTATCCACACTAGCGCCAATTTCACCAACCAAGGACATCTTTATATAGTGTGGAGGATTAGGGTTAAACCCTAATACCCATGACCTTTCATTTCCTAGGATCCATGGGTTAAACACTCCATGGACTATCCATGAAAGCTTAGCCCAACCTAAATGAACTTGGCCCATTCCATATATATAAGAGTCCAAATTTAATTAGTTCTTTTTGATCACTTAATTAATTATAAATTAATTCTTGATCAATACTGATTAAATAATATGATTCCATATTAATATATTAGAACTTATAATATATTAATATTAATCATAAACATATTATTCTCAAAAGATTATCCATATAAATTATGTCGGTGAAGTGCAACCCAAATGGACCATGCCGGGTCGGGTCAAGTACATACCAAATATAGTTATGGACTTAGACATTAATCCAACAATCTCCCACTTGGATAAGTCTAAAACTATTCTTGCGTATGACTTCAAACCTAACTGGCAATCGTAGCTCTTAAAGCTGTTGTCGAACACTGATCTTGTCAACGAACTTGTCCATTAGAGAAGGGATCATATATTCCTCCATTCTAGATATCATATGGACTGAGACATGGATTATAATCATTCTCTCTGTCCATTTGTTGTTTCCCGATTTCCGATTTATGATGACTGACTAATTGAACAAATCAAATCAATCCTGGCCCGGCCGAGCACTTCCATTTGTCATCATCAAATCATCGAGGGGCCCACAGATATCGCTTTTACCCCGAAGGTAAAAGGAATGGATAAACTTTGACTCATATGGCTTGTTCTACTACTTGTTGAATCATACACAAAGGCACGTTTTATAGCACCGAGTTACCAAATGCGTTTTCGTGCAATCAATGTACAACCAACTCATAGTAACAACTCATATCTCTAGGTTTGAAGAATATAAGATATTATCGTCTCATGATCACTCGTGATAAAATCCATGAAGTGATTCCAATGAGCGCGGGTTGAATCCAATACTCAAAACTTATGAGCACTCATGAGTGTTGTAGTCCTTTGTCCAACACCTTAGACTCTACAAGCCAACTTATGACAGTCTTAATTCATATCTACTTCCAACATATGACCGACTGTGGATGGTTTGAATAACTTAGTCATTCCGGAAGAATAACCTAGTTTATTCGGGAAGTCAAAACATGCAAAATGAAACACAATAATAATTGAATCCAGTATGGTATCAACCCTTTGAACATAAATAAAACACCTTTTATTTATCACCATATGATTACACATTATTCATTGTATACTATTTCAGCTATCAACTTTATTCTTGAATTTAAAACAATAGTTGTCCCATGCTCCAAGCATGTACACTATGTTTCTCTAAACACTAGTCATGCCACACACCAAGTATGCATACTATGTTTGTCTATGATCTTTACTTTGTGAACTAGATCAATTGAACATAACTTCAATGATTCTCTTTTCACACTCCCAAATCCTTACTGCAAATGCAAGAATTCCAAATTCATGCCATTTACTGAAATCTGTTAGATTCTAAACTTATATGCATTGAACCTCTTGTAATGATTATGCACAAAGTCAGAAGGACTTGACAACAAGCATTACAGACCATTCCAAAGGAGATCGGCTCCTTGGGAACATCCTTCTTGCATTAAGTTTCCTAATCTTAAACAGATTGATAAATTCTAACTTTGAAACATTTCCAGATTCCATTTTGACTATCACTTCTGAACAAGATTTGCCTCCTTACAGATTATGTCAATATGGTCCTTCTAGAATTATCACTATACTTCCAACTATCCTTCAGCAACCAATCTTTGGTAAACCTTAGATTGTCCTCGACAATTGTTTAATCATTTTAGTCATATCCAGTTCTAAACCTTTTCCCTTCTTAATGCCCCAGGCATTTGGAAAATTTTAGAAAGGATGAATATAGCACATGTAATCGATCCTATATCCGAAGTATATTGGAATCGATTCATGATGTCTCACATAAAGACTAAACCAGTCTTTTGCTATAACATTTCCATTTCAATTTGCCAAGTTCTCATAATTCAGATTATGAAAAGGGATGCCATAATCATAATCGAATTTTAGAACGCAAATAATGGACTCATATACAAAATTTCCTTATGTTGAGCCATTCCAACATGAAATTCATATATATCCTTGACTAAATGATTAAAACCTCACGATCTAAGCTTATAGATTTGAGATGAAGTATAATTTTCTCTCCCTTAATTATAGCAAAACAACTTTTTCCCAATTGAAACCTTTTGTTTTCTATAATTAACATTGCTAACTTGCAACCTTTATCATAATTATCATGCTCCCACTAACATGATGATTATTCGCATAACACTTATGCTCCCACTAGCTTTGACATGTACTCAGAAATCAGCTGACTTTCTTACCAAAGTTCAGATTTCTGATACTAGATTGTTTTGATAAAACTTAATCAAAAGCATACACCTTCCCTTAGATATCACACTTGTGTGTCTAAACAATTATGAAGAGGGATGTCGTAATCATAATGGTTAGACCTTTTTGCTACTTCTCACAAGTCCAGGTTAGTGTGCCAGTAAACCACACACGCTCCACTAACGACTTTGAGAATGCAAATATCACAATTGCTATCTAGCTAAAATCTACTTGGTGAAAGTGTTTCCTCACCATCATTTTCATGAATCGGAGAGAAACCTTATGACAATTAGATTTAATGGTGTATGTGTTCTTATCCATGTGAATTGTCAAAACCATAGACACAAGACAAGGATAATGACAAATACAAACTCATATGGACTGAACTCAATCTTAATTTCTTGCCACCTGGCAGCTCAAGGGCCTGCCATTGCTTCCAAGTAGTTGTGCAACAAATTGAGAACTCTAAGAACTCATATGCAAAGCCAACTTTAACTGGAATGGGCACAAAATATGTCAACACGATAGGTTATAAACCTCAAGTCGTGTGCTAGTGAAGAACTTCAGGTTTATTCTTGATTAGTTCTTGAGACTTTCAAGACCTTTAAGACTCCCACTGTCCTCTTGACATATAAGACTCCCTTGTCAAACATCCAATAGATAGTGCGGATTCTAATCAAGACAAACACTTCACACAATTGGCCTTAGTTGGTCTTTGTTTTATCCAAAACATCACAACTTACCAATTTCAAATGTACAAGAGTTTTAAACCTTCTTTAAGACATGTCACTCAAGTTACAATCTTAGAGTATAACTCTAAGAATTGTTTTTGGAACGAAGTATGAATCATCTTCTTGATTTAACCACTTCAACAATTCAAGTTCCTTTTCTTAGCTATAAGAAGGCTCTTAGAGGATGAATTGTGATAAGATCTCTAAATCATTAAGATGATCACAAAACTGATACGAAAGTAGTCTCCCATCTTTTCAGATTTGAGAAATTTTTATCCTTCTGCCTAATTTGATTCTTCTTATTCGCTCTGTCATACATTGGAACCTTTTTCCATGTCTCAGAGTTACACTTAAGCTTGTAAGTATAATCATATTTACTAAGCTTTTGTAAATTATGACGAATAATCTTATCGATCTTTTGTGGTGGACTTGACCAGTGCACAAGACTATGTACTCGATCCCTTAGTCCATTACTTGACTCACGCATCCATGTAAATAAGTAATTAGTCTTAATTTTCCAATACTTGAAAGTTCTCATTCATCATGCTATACAACTTCCATGATTCCAAGTTCCGGTCCACTTGAAACTTGGGTGATGAGAATCTTTCCTTATTTGGTAAATTTAGACATTACCACAAATGAAAGATTCAATTTCATATCTCCACTCTTGCTATTAATGGAATCATATAAGCAACAATTTTTCCTCAAATGGCATTGTAAGGATATTTTAAAATAAATAAAATCAAAAATTTTTCTTTTATTTTAAAACTTTGCGGAAAAACTTATCCTTACAATCCATATGAAAACTTGTTGTTATCTATTCCTAAGCAATATCTCATAACTCCTAAGAAGTAGCTCAAGAATCCGATCTTCAAACTATGCGATAGAAATCCATCTACGCGATCAGATTCAGCATATTCTTTCTTTAAGTTCCTTTACTTTTCTTTGATTCTTAAAACATCACCATGTGACCTAGTCACATCATGTATCAAGAATCTCAAAATAGAAACTTAACAGAGTTAGATAGTGGACTTTACCTGAAGTAGAGTCAAACTTATTGACTTTAACAGCCTAAGGTAAATTTGGCAGCTTCGCAACCAATGCCCCTTCCTTTGGCAATATAAACATATGGACCCTTTGATAATGGTACAAGGGACTATCACAGACTTAGCTTTTCTCTTTACCATTCGGTCAACCGAGTTGACTATGGCCGATCCCTTTACCATTGGGAAGAGAATGCTTTTCTGGATTTCCTGTGTCACTATTGTCAATGTCCATCAAGTTTTAAGGAAGTTGATGTTAACAAATAGATAAGATCATTAAGGGTCTTGTCATAGTCTATTTCATAGGTATCCCAAAGGAACTCACTATGTGACTTAGAAAGTGATTGAACCACCAACTTTCTCAAGACTTTGACACCCAACTCTCCCGGCTTGTCAATATGTGACTACATCTCCAAGATGTGATCACACCTAGACCTTGCCTTGCCAACAGGGACTGAGTGACCTTGAACTTGTGGGTTAAGGAGAATAATTGGAGGAGGTGAAAGAAGTATGATTTCCATGGGACATCATCTTCATTTAGGAAAGCTTGTTTCAAGAGATTTAAGAAGATCATAAATGTCTAAACCAGACATCTTTTGGGAGATATTCAAGATAGTTGATCTTAAGTCCTTAATATAACACCCAATATGAAATATTAAGGCTAGGACCCAACAAACTATTTTATAACTTAGAAGAGGGATGCCGTAATCCAAGCTATAAAATATTTGAAGGTAGGTGAATGACGATTCACCAATTTCCACCAAGATAAACGAAATGTATTATTAGGTTATAATTGGTTCTGAAACTCCTAGATCTATTGAGATTCATTGAACTGTTCAATGGCATGTTTCAATCTCGAGTGTGCCCTTCAGGTTTTTGACTGGGATGCCGACGATCACAAAACAAGGTGTGAAGTAACCATGCAAATTACTTGGTACCCTTAAGTGTTTACCCCTCAATCGATGTGCCGGTTAACCACACACGCTCCACCGATACTATGATAAACATTAAGTTACCCTTTGCCTACCTTGTTAAATACAAGTTAGTGTGCCGGTTAACCACACACGCTCCACTAACCGACTTAAACAAAGTGCAAAGTGTAATTTCATGGATTAGCACCTTATTCACATTTTCCTAAGTAACTAAGATTGGGTATTTATAAGAGTTTAGTTACTTAGTATTTATCATTAATACTTTTAATGAAGGGATAATTATAGTCCTGTCAAACCCATTCGGCTAACGACCCTCCACCAGTCAAGCAAGCGGTGGGTGAGAGTGGACACCCATTAAGTTGCCATTTTGTAGGCAACAACCTTATACTCACCTTATAGACCGGCTTCATGAATGAGGCTTACTAGCGGTAAGACTGACTTTACTCTTATACATATATATATTATTAACTTATAATATTATAAAGTATAAGGGTTGAATTTTAACTTTTAAAATTCTAAGGGCTAACTTGGAATTAAAGTATTCATAAGAGAAAACTTTACAAATTCCAAAACTTGTGGGCAAGTTTTGAAACTATTCAAAACTAATTAATTCCATAACTTATGTGTTTCAAGTAGTTTTAATCCAAAAACTCTTCAAGTTCCATAACTTGAGGACAAGTTATGGAAGACTTTAAACTAATAAAAGAATTAACTTTTCTTTATTTTATAACTTATGGAATTAATTAAGGTTACACCTTTTTTTATTTTATTTTATTTTATTAAGTGAAGAGACTCTTGGTCCTCCATAACTCGAGGACAAGTTATGGAGTCATAAAACCATTTAATTAGAACTAGACTCTTCATTTTTGTAACCTTTGCCAATTTTTATGAGTTTTATGATTCTTAAATGTGACTTTTCATATAACTTGAGGACAAGTTACAAAAACACATTTTAGAATCAATTCTTAGATTAATTTGGATTAAAACCAACTATAACATAATTTTATTCATTAATCTAAATTCACTCATAAAACAAGGTAACACAAAAAACTTTTGGTGATCCGTAACTTATTCTTAAGTTATGGAATCCTTTAAAACATTAACACCAAATTTTGTAACTCCATAAAAACTTTGAATCAATTTTTTTTTAAAACCTTTTCATATCCATAACTTATGGAGGTTTCAAAAAATAAAACTCTTTAGATCAAACTTTTAAAACTAATAAAATAATCATATCATTTTATCTTTTATTAAATTTGACCTAATTCAACTCATAAAGCAAATTATTCAAATTTTACAAATAATTAGTTCTTTACAAGAACAAGTAATTATCTTAAAATTTGACAAACTTCATGTTTTTTTTTCAACATTGAAAATAAAATATTTGCATCAATATAACAGAAAACAACCTGTGGCTCTGATACCACTGTTGGGTTTCGAGCATTTTAACACTCCTATGGTGTACATGCAACCCTATAAACCTTGGATCTATGTTTTCTCTATAATACATGCAAATAAGAACTTTCCAAGGCTTTAATCCTAACTAGAATATTATGAAGTTCTTATACTACAAAGTACTAGTTAGATGACATACCTTTTTGATGTAGCTTGATGTCTTCATGCTTTAAGAGCTTAGCCCCAATAGTGTGGAAGCCTCAAGTGGAATCACAAATCACCAAGACACCTTGGAAGACTTTAGAGAATATGAATACTTGGTTCTCTCTTAGTGAAATCGGCTAGCCCTCTTAGTGTATCCACACTAGCGCCAATTTCACCAACCAAGGACATCTTTATATAGTGTGGAGGATTAGGGTTAAACCCTAATACCCATGACCTTTCATTTCATAGGATCCATGGGTTAAACACTCCATGGACTATCCATGAAAGCTTAGCCCAACCTAAATGAACTTGGCCCATTCCATATATATAAGAGTCCATATTTAATTAGTTCCTTTTGATCACTTAATTAATTATAAATTAATTCTTGATCAATACTAATTAAATAATATGATTCCATATTAATATATTAGAACTTATAATATATTAATATTAATCATAAACATATTATTCTCAAAAGATTATCCATATAAATTGTGTCGGTGAAGTGCAACCCAAATGGACCATGCCGGGTCGGGTCAAGTACATACCAAATATAGTTATGGACTTAGACATTAATCCAACAATCTCCCACTTGGATAAGTCTAAAACTATTATTGCGTATGACTAAATAGATTTTTATTAATATGTCAATAGTTGTTTAGCGGATACACTAAAGTTATATGTACTAGGATGTCATACACTTAGAATCTGTGAAATAATTGCCTTATGTCCTGTCCTCGTTGAGTTGGGGGCTTAGGGTTAGGATCACTTATTCAAAGGTCTATCCAATCCTAACTACATATAACTGGTATGCACTAAACAAGTATTGAAGCAACTAATAAAGATCATCTTATAATTATTTTAGTTAGTTTGTCTATTTAGTTATTTCTTATATCCCTTTTCTCGCGTAGATATCATGGCTGGATTTCACCACGACGACCTATACTTCCCAAACCAAGGCAACGCTGGATGGCTAGAGGAAGAACCAGGGGATGATCACCCAATCCCTTTGGATGATCACCATGCTGAGGGTTTTTTCTGATAGTTCTGACTCGGAGCCTGAAGTCAACAACCTACCTCTAGCTGCTCAAAACCCAAACCTGAACCCCCGTCGCGCATTTCAAGGACCCACACCTCCGTGGGCCACAAACATGAATAAGTGGAGTCATGAACAGGGTCAACCTATCCCCTACAATGGAGAGAAAAGCTTCTACAACCTCACTGAGGGAGGTTCTGTTGACAGGGTCCTACCCATCATGGTTCGTAGGATTTCTCGGAACACGATAATGGGCAATCAACTATCAATCAAGTCATAGAGATTGACACCAACTCTGGCGTTAACACAGTCCACATTCGCCAACTAGAGTCTGCTCATGAAAGGACTCTGGTCCGCAATGCAGCTCTGCAGAGAGAACTTGCTGAAACCCAAGCTGAGGTCAGGGAACTTCGAGCTCAGCAAGTGAGAACTCATGCTAGCAGTTCTCGTCGCCGATAGAATCTCATCGACTCATCTTTTGGATATAACCTAGTTTATGTAAAAACTTTGGTCTAATTTCCTATCTTTGTAAATCTTAGACATGTTAGGTATTGATCTAGTCATAGTTTTGTCAAAATTTTCCTATCTTTGTTGATGTAAGGCCTACTTCTAGGTCACTTTTCCTAAACTTATTACATCTATAATTCTAGTATTATTGACAGATATCAAATAATATGGAAATTATTCTCCAAATGCTATCATCTTCATTCAATCATACTATTCATTGTGTTGTTGGACTATGGAGAGTTAGTCCATGAGTCACTCTCATTATTCAATTATTCTTATCAATGTTGTCATCTTTTTTTAAAGGTATAGTTAAAAGATGCCGCCACGCAGAAATCCAAGGCGTAACCCGAATAAAGAAACGCCAATACCTCCACCTCCTCCACCACCTCAACCACCTCCTCCTTTCGATGCTGCTACGTTCTAGGAATCCTTCACGACAGCAATAGTAGCTGTCGTGTCAGCCATCAATACTCATGTCCCTAGTGGATCAGGAACAGGTGCACATCCTTCCAACCACGACGAGAGCCATGGGCATCCCCAGGAATGAACCTACAAGGATTTTACGAATGCTAAACCCCATAACATCAATGGAACTGGTGGGGTTATGGTCTTAAGGCAATAGATCGAAAACATGGAGGCGGTCTTTGAAATCTGCGCCTACCCGGAGGGTAACAAGGTCAAATTTGCTACTTGTACCTTTTCTGACAGAGCGCTAACTTGGTGGAATGGCCATATTAAGTCTCTGACTATAGTAGAGGAAAATTCTATCAGTTGGGAAAACTTGAAAGCCATGTTGATGAGAGAGTACTGTCCTCGAGGGGAAATACAAAAACTCGAATAGGAACTCTGGGGTTTACAAATGGTTGGTTCCGACATATCAACCTATATGAATCGATTCTGTGATCTGGCAATCCTATGCCCTGATATGGTTGCTATGGAGAGCAAAAGAATAGAGAGATACATCTGGGGACTGTCGCCCCAGATCCAGTCAACTGTATTAGCATCCAGGCTTGTTACTTTCGACAACGCCAAGGAGCTGGCACAATTCTCATAGATCACGGGAAACACTAGAACCCAACAATCCCTACACCCGGACCACAAAAGGACAACAACAACAATAAAAAGGTGTGGAACCAAAGGAAAATTGAGGTTTCGCAAGAATCCTCAAAGAGACAACAACTTGTGGCAATCAATGTTGCCACGGTAACCCCTGTTGTCCCTGCAAACCCCTTACAAGCAAAAACTTTTGTTGGACATCTTCCGAGGTGCAAAAAATGCAACTTCCATCACCACGGACCTTGCAAAGAAATGCAGTACTCTAACTGCAATAGAAAGGGGCATACAGCCCGTATCTGCAAAATTCCAACAAAGCTGACCGCCCAAGTTCCTAATTCCGGTGTGGTCCAAGCTTGCTACGGTCGTGGCGAGGTAGGCCACTACAAGAGGAACTGCATTAAGGCAGGGATGGCTGGCGGAGTAAGAAGAGTTATGGCCCAGGGCCATGAGGAAGCGGTAGCTGATCCTACAATAGTTACTGGTAAGTTTCTCCTCGATAACTCATATGCTTGCATACTTTTCGACAGTGGAGCGGAGAAAAGTTTCGTAAGTGATAAATTTGCACACCTACTTAAACAAAAACCATGTGCATTAGATAATTCATTCACGGTAGAAAAGGCATACGAGAAAACGGAAAGTACTAACTTCATATACGTAGGTTGTACTCTAACTTTAGATGGCCATACTTTCAAGATAGACCTCATGTTGGTCCGAATTAAATGTTTCGAAGTTATCATCGGCATGGATTGGTTGAGTCTTCTTCACGCCGACATCATGTGCTTTGAAAAAGCAGTTCGTCTTAACCTTCCTAACAACGAAACCTTAGTTATCTATGGCGACAAACCTAGTGCGAGCCTTCGCATCATTTCGTGCATCCAAGCCCATAAGTGCTTACGAAAGGAATATCATGCATTCCTCGTGCACATTGTCGATTCGAGTCAAGAAGTAAAAGACATTCAAAACATCCCAGAAGTACGCGACTTTCCCGAAATCATTCCAGATGAACTCCAAGGATTACCACCACAACGCCAAGTCGAGTTCAGAATCGACTTAGTGCCAGAAGCTACTCCCGTAGTCAAATTTCCTTATCGTCTGGCACCGGCAGAGATGCAGGAACTTTCCAGTCAACTTAAAGAACTTCTCAAGAAGGGATTCATAAGGCCAAGCTTCTCAACATGGGGAGCACCGGTCTTGTTCGTCAAGAAAAAAGATGGATCATTACGCATGTACATCGACTACAGGGAACTCAACAAGATTACCATTAAAAATCGTTATCCCTTACCCCGCATTGACGATTTATTTGACCAACTTCAAGGAGCCAACTACTTCTCGAAGATAGATCTACGATCTGGATATCACCAACTACGAGTGCTAGAGGAGGATGTTTCCAAGACAGCCTTCCGAACTCGTTATGGGTCTCGTTGGCTACTATCGCAGGTTCATTCAGAACTTCTCCCGCATAGCGAAACCTCTTAAAACACTGACCCAGAAAGGCGTGGCCTTTGACTGGGAAGAGAAACAGGAAAGAGCATTCCAAACGCTCAAGCGAGCCTTGTGCACCGCACCAATACTATCCCTCCCCGAAGGGATAGAAGACTTCGTTGTATATTGCGATGCATTAAATCAAGGACTTGGATGTGTTCTGATGCAGCGAGGTAAAGTCATCGCCTATGCCTTGAGACAACTGAAGACACATGAAGTTAACTACACCACCCACGACCTGGAACTTGGAGCAGTTGTATTTTCTCTGAAAATTTGGAGACACTACCTGTATGGTACAAAAGCACGATCTTTACAGACCACAAAAGTATACAACATATATTCGACCAGAAAGAGCTCAACATGAGACAACGACGATGGGTCGAGCTACTCAGTGATTACGAATGCAAAATTCGTTATCATCCGGGTAAAGCCAACCTAGTAGCTGACGCTCAAAGTCGGAAAGAATATTCTGGTCGCAGAGTCAAATCTTTGGCTCTAACTATCCATTCACACTTGTCCACGCAAATTTTGGAGGCTCAGCTCGACGCTTTGAAACCTGAAAATGTGGCAGGTGAATCCCTGAGAGGAATGGATAAGAATTTAGAAGTCAAGGGCGGCGGAGCCTTATACCTCATAGATCGGATCTGGACACCAAAACACGGTGGCTTTAGAGACTTGGTCATGACTGAGGCACACAACAATCGTTATTCCATCCACCCAGGTTCAGATAAGATGTATCTGCATCTTTAAAAGCTATACTGGCGGCCTAACATGAAAGCAGATATTGCTACCTTCATAAGTAAATGCCTTACTTGCGCGAAGGTAATGGTCGAATACCAGAAACCCTCCGGTCTTTTGCAGCAACCGGAGATTCCGGAATGGAAGTGGGAGCGGATCACTATGGACTTCATAACCAAGTTTCCCAAGACAACGGGTGGACTTGATACCATATGGGTCATCGTCGAAAGATTGACCAAGTCCGCACACTTCCTACCCATCAAAGAAACCGAAAAAATAGAGAAACTTACGAGAACCTACATTAGGGAGATTGTACGACTGCACGGCGTTCCCATATCCATTATCTCGGATAAAGATAGTAGATTCACTTCTAGGTTCTAACAGTCGCTACAAAGTTCCTTAGGAACTAGACTGGACATGAGTACAGCCTACCATCCACAGACCGACGGACAAAGTGAGAGAACTATCCAAACCTTAGAAGATATGTTGCGAGCCTGTGTGATTGACTTTGGGAATGCTTGGGATACTCATTTACCCCTTGTTAAATTTTCCTACAACAACAGTTATCACACGAGCATAAACGTAAAGTGAAGATCCCCTCTGTGTTAGGTTGAGGTGGCTGATACCCAGTTAGCTAAGGGACGAGTTCCCGAAAGCACTCTCACGGGTCCAGAGATCATTTAGGAAACGATAAATAAGATCGTTCAAATTCGTGAACGATTGAAAGCCTCTAGAGACCGACAGAAAAGCAATGCTGATAAGCGAAGGAAATCATTGGAGTTCCAGGTGGGAGACCGCGTTCTACTGAAAGTCTCACCCTGGAAGGGGCTTGATACGCTTCGGAAAGCGTGGTAAGCTCCATCCAAGATACATAGGGCCTTTCTATATTCTTGCCCGAATCGGCCTCGTAGCATACAAACTCAATCTACCGCATGAACTCAGTAACGTACATTCTACCTTCGATGTCTCAAACTTGAAAAAGTGTATGTCCGATGAGACTCTTGTTATCGCACTCGATGAGATCGAGATTAACGAGAGCGCCTCAACTTCGTGGAAGAACCAGTAAAGATCATGGACCGAGAGGTCAAGCAAACGAAGCAAAGCCGTATCCCGATAGTGAAGGTTCGCTGGAACGCCAAGAGAGGACCGAAATTCACTTGGGAGCGAGAGGATCAGATGAAACTGAAATATCCTCATCTTTTTGCTTAGATAATTGTAACTACTTATTTGCTTAAATTCTAATTTCGGGACAAAATTCCTTCTAAGGAGGGGATGATGTGACAACCCAAAATTTCCATTCTGTACAACATATCAAGTCAATAGAAGTCAGAACAGTTACTATTAATTTTCAGACTTTTTGGAATAAGTTTGACTATTCTATGATTAACACTTTAGGAGATACCAGGAGAGAGGATGCCCTAGGATTTATTGTGCAACCATAAGGTCCTGACAGATCAAAAGTTTAGAGTTTACAACCTAAAAAAGGAGTTTACGGTCGTAAACCCTAATGGGAAGTGGTATAAAAGTGACACTTAGTTATTTTTATCACTTTCCAACTTTCAAGATCCAAATCTCAAACTCTCTCAAGTATCATCCAAAACTTTCTTCAAGATTACCATCTAGTAAGTGTTTCTAGACCTTTCAAGTTAGTATATCACTTAATCTCGTAAATTAACGCACTTCTATCCATGAAATCTTTCCAAAAGGTTTAATCTTCAAGTTTCACCAAGAACACCTAGAACACACACTAGTGTTCTTGGCCTTTTGGTACCTTTCAAGCTTCTAACTAGTAAGTACTCCTACCCTAGTGTATTGTAAAGCTTGTTACACTTTCATACATCAAGAAAACACAAAAGAAACACCAAGATCAAAGGTGTTTATGGTCCAATAACTCCTTGAACCGTAAACCCTTCTTTAGGTGCCAAAATGTCCCTAGCCATTTACTAAGCCTTGGTAACTTGCATAGATCCACTCCTTAATGTGTATAGAACTTGAAAGCATCAAAATACCATTTCCATAGGGGTTTACGATAGTAAACCCAAAAGGAAATGGTCTTGGGGCCGTAAACTCCTCAAAGGAGGGAAATGGTGCCCTAACCTCTTCCAAAGGCCTAACCATCAAGTAGAAATACTTCAAAGGACTTGTAGACCCTCAAAACAACTTCTGGTCAAAGAGTGATGAGTTTACGACCATAAACTCATGAGTTTACGACCATAAACTCATTGGGTGATAGTCACAAAACCGTAAACTCCAAAGGATTTTACCCTTGAACCCCAAACACAATAGCAAGGTCCTATAGCACTTAGATGCAATCCTTATGACTTGTAGCACTTATATAAGGTGTTTTATATGCCTTAGGATGTCTTAACTTTGTCAATGAGTGGTTTAAAGTCTAATTGGATACATATATGTGTGATTATATGTTAACTAGGATCATTGGGTGTGTACAACTCTTCACTTGACACCTAGCAATCCTACATCATTCAGTTCATCCAAACCACCATCTACAGGTGAGTTCATACCCCTTAATCAATGTTTTAAATGATTTTAAATGCTTTAATGGGGGGGGATACAAGTAGAAAACAACATTTTATAGAATCAATCGTATGTGATTCATAACTGTGTTTTCATCCAACGGATTTCACATACTTCAAAATGTGATACATGAAATGGTTTTTTGTCTTAAATTACTTTATTATCAAATGGATTACTTTTGAAATGTTTTAAAATGACATCAAGTCATTGTTATTTATTGTTCAAAACTCTTAAAGTTTTTATAAAACCTTTTTCGTATTCTTGATCACAACTATATCTATTCACTTATGTTCATATATATATATATATATATATATATATATATATATATATATATATATATATATATATGTGTGTATTGATATGAGAGCATTCATTCTTCGTTCAATTCCCACACTCTTGGGTAGCAAGGGTGTATAAACATTCTTGGACATCAAATACATTCCAGTAAACTATTATAGGGATAGTTTAGGGGATAGAAAACATTATTCCTATTACAAGGAATTACACCAGAGTCAGTTCATTCATGAGTCTATACTAAATGCTATATGAAGAGATACACCTCTCTGGATCCTCTTACAGGGATACAATTACATGAATACTTATACCTAGATACTATATGATGAGATACTATTCCATATTATACATGTAGAGTAGTTCTGTCTATCCGAGTACAAAAGGAAACTATACGGGACTAAGCATTCTGACACCCAACTGTTAGCAACAGAGGTAATGAACATCTACGGATGTCTACGGTTAATACTTGTACTAGGGTACCTTTACAGGACTAACCATTCCTACACTCGGTTGTTAGCTATAGAGGACAATGAACATCTATGGATGTTCAAGGTTAATACCTTTTCGGCAGTCGCGATGTTGGGTTTATCCAAATACAAAATGATAATACTTATATGGCTATATTTTCCCTATTACTTTTATTTTGTAAGACATTCACATAAACAATGAGGTAGACTATATATTGTAAATAGTATTCATGCATGGGAAAAACAATCTTTGTTACAGCAAAACATTTGGGTCTTGGTAGAAAACTACTTTTATACTAGTAGGAAATATGGGATTTTCTAGGGTTTTCTGTCACACCCCCAAACCTGAACGGCGGAAACGTTCGGGGGCGGATGACTTCATGTGGTAACGTAACAAATGAATACATAGTAAAGAAAGCAATACAACCATCATATATATAATTGAAAGTTTACATTTGTCAAAAGTTACATGTTCAAAACCCAATTACAATATGATGTCAAAATACGAGATTAAACTGGCGCCGCAGCATCCCTTCATCAAAAGTGAAATGAATACCTGAAATTACTAATTTCCTGGGACATACAAGTAATTTTGAAAGAGTAGATCAGCATTTAAGCTGGTGAATTTCATAAGTATTTAAGTGACAATGTTTGAATGAAATGAAATGTTTTATCTTTGTTTGTTTGTGTTTAGAAAATCCTATATTTTCTACTAGTATAAAAGTAGCCTTCACTCAAGACCAATGTTTGTTTCCAAAATGTATGTAAATGTAAAATAACCAATGAGTTTGAAAACCTTGTAAATCAATGCATTTTTAATACCCCTTGTGAGTTTTATAACCATACTATTGACTCTGAATGCCTATACACAACGTTCTTCAGGCGTTGGAATGTTATGACGTTTGTCACCCCAAACGGTGGACTGCAGCTAACAGTCACGGCGCGGGTTGTCAAGCCCGTATAGATCTATACACAAACACCATGCTCCCCCTCCAAGGGATTCTGGTATATAATACAGGACTTGAAATGTGTACTCGAACGTACATGAAGTTAGTGTCTCACAAAACCGTGGTATAAAAACAGATCTACTTGTTAAAATGTTACGTTTGTTCTTGTATACGAAAGTAAACTTCTTGAAATATATGTTTCTTAGTACATAAGAGTTAGAAATCTGTTCGTAAACTATACCTATTATAGTTTTCAAAAAGTGTGTCTTGTTTGTTTAGAAATACCTAGAAAAAGAATCACTTGTTTATGAAAGCATAGATTTTTGGTGTAGAGTCTAAGATAGAAAAGAATAATCTAAGAATAGTTTAGTTTTATACAGGCATTACAACAACTTTATATTTTAAAAGTTCGAATGCTATTGTAACATATGTTATATATATATATAAAAGTTCCTTAAAGGTTTATAAATCGCATGTGATTTGAATATATAACAATATATAAAAGAGTTTCTTTATGTAACACACGATAATACTCGTGTGTTTTACTTGTAATCCCCCCTTGAAAGCATATAAAAGTATTTAGAATAATTAAAACGGTTGATTAAGGGGTATGAAACTCACTTGAAAGTTTTGGAGATAGCGAGATGGAAAACCGGGCAGAGTTTCGTCTCAGGAAACGGATTTTCCTCGGGATTCTCGGGAATCTCGGGAGTAAAATCGACCTTCGGGACTTGAGCCAAAAAGACCAGAGCTTCGGGTTTGAACGGACACGGAAAACGAGGCAAAGTTGAGAGAGAGAGAAGAGAAATGAGCCCTTTCTTTGGAAACCCTCGCATCCTATTTATAGTAAGGCTGGTCTGCCTCGGTACGTGGGGCGTACGCTCGTACGCAGCGCGTACGCGTATGTCATGCATGACCGAAGCCTCGACTGCCTCGGTTCGGATGGGACGGGTTGCTGGGTACGCGGGTCGGATGGGACGGCGGGTCGGACGGGTCGGGGCTTCGGACGGGTCGGACGGGTCGGTTTCTTCGGATAGCGTGACGTGGACGATTAGAGGCCAATCCTCTCGGTTACGCGGGGCGTACAGGGGTACGCAGCGCGTACATCGGCTGAGAACGCTGACTCCCCTTTGGATAATATCCGAATTTTGAATAAAATAAATAATTAATTTATTTAATAAACTTCAAAAATTCATATCTTCTTCATACGAACTCCGTTTTCGATGGTCTTTATATCCTCGCGTAGGTGAGACTACGCTCTACAACTTTCGTTTAGACTCCGTCGGCAAATTCCGAAATTATTTTTTTTTATTATTTATTAAAAACCCATCGTGTTTAAGGAATTTCTTTGAAAATTCATAACTTCTTTATCTGATGTCGGTTTTTGCCAGACTCTTTACCGCTGGAATACCATTGTCGAGACCTTCGATTCTCGTTTAGGTCATTCCGGCCAAAAGTCGTTCGATCTCCGATTCGAGTTTTTAGCTGTCTGTTGCTAAGCCGAACTTTGAAAAATCATAACTTCGCTATATGAAGTCGGATTTGGGCGTTCTTTTCACGTACGATCATGGTTCAAAGACATTTAATCATAGAAGGAAATTAAATAGAACGTATTTGTACATTTTATTATGAAAGTAAATTTTTATTATTTAGAAGTGGTTACAATACTTGACCCATTTTGGTCGTTACAAAGAGTTGAAATATCGGGTTGTCACAACATCCCCCCGTTAGAGAGAATTTCGTCCCGAAATTTAAAGTAGTAAAGATACTAGTGAACAAGAAAGAGATGAGGGTACTTTTGTTTCATCTGATCCTCGCGTTCCCATGTGAATTTGGGTCCCCGCTTGGCGTTCCAGCGAACCTTCACGATGGGTATGCGACTTTGTTTTGTTTGTTTGACCTCTCGGTCCATGATTTCTATTGGTTCTTCCACAAAGTTGAGGCTCTCGTTGATCTCGATCTCGTCGAGTGGAATAACAAGAGTCTCGTCGGACAGGCACTTTTTCAAGTTTGAGACGTGGAAGGTTGGATGGATGTTACTAAGTTCGCGCGGTAGGTTAAGCTTGTAAGCCACAGGGCCGATTCTGGCAAGAATCTCGAAAGGACCTATGTATCTTGGATTTAGTTTCCCACGCTTTCCAAATCATATTAAACCCTTCCACGGTGAGACCTTTAATAAGACGTGGTCTCCTACCTGGAATTCCAAAGGTTTCCTCCTTTGGTCAGCGTAGCTTTTCTGTCGGTCTCTTGAGGCTTTCAATCGTTCACGAATCTGAACGATCTTCTCTGTTGTTTCACGTATGATCTCCGGACCTGTGAGAGTGCTTTCAGGAACTCTTCCTCTAGCTAACTGGGTATCGCCAACTTCAGTCCAGCACAGAGGGGATCCGCACTTTCGACCATAGAGGGCTTCAAACGGAGCAGCCTTTATGCTTGTATGATAACTATTGTTGTATGAAAATTCTACAAGGGGTAGATGAATATCCCATGCCTTTCCAAAGTCAATCACGCAGGCTCTCAGCATGTCTTCTAAAGTTTGTATTGTTCTCTCACTTTGTCCGTCTGTCTGTGGGTGGTAGGCTGTACTCATGTCTAGCCTAGTTCCCAGGGAACTTTGTAGTGACTGCCAGAATCTTGAAGTGAATTTACTATCTCGATCGGAGATAATGGATATCGGAACACCATGCAGTCGCACTACTTCCCTTAAGTAAGTTCTTGTAAGCTTCTCCATTTTGTCAGTCTCCTTGATGGGTAGGAAATGTGCGGATTTGGTCAATCTGTCGACAATGACCCATTTGGTATCGAGTCCACTTGTCGTCTTGGGTAACTTGGTTATGAAGTCCATAGTAATCCGCTCCCATTTCCATTCCGGTATCTCTGGTTGTTGTAGTAGCCCTGACGGTTTCTGATACTCGACCTTAACCTTAGCGCAAGTAAGACATTTACTCACGAAGGTAGCAATTTCTGCTTTCATGTTAGGCCACCAGTACAGTTTCTTAAGATGCAGATACATTTTATCTGAACCCAGGTGAACGGAATATCTTGAGTTGTGAGCCTCGGTCATGACTACGTTTCTGAAACCACGATGATTTGGGGTCCAGATTCGGTCCATGAGATAGTAGGCTCTGCCACCCTTGACTTCTAACTTCTTCTCCATTCCTCGCAGGGATTCACCCGCCACACTTTTAGGTTGCAAAGCTTCCATTTGTGCTTCCTTAATTTGTGTGGATAAGTGGGAATGGATAGTCATGGTCAGAGATTTGACCCTCCGACCAGTGTATTCCTTTCGACTGAGGGCGTCGGCTACTACGTTGGCCTTGCCAGGATGATAACGAATTTCGCATTCGTAGTCATTCAGTAACTCAACCCATCGTCGTTGTCGCATGTTGAGTTCCTTCTAATCGAAAATGTGTTGAAGGCTCTTGTGATCGGTGAATATAGTACTCTTTGTTCCGTATAAGTAGTGCCTCCAGATCTTCAGAGCAAATACCACTGCTCCTAACTCGAGGTCGTGTGTCGTATAGTTCACTTTGTGTGTCTTAAGCTGTTGGGAGGCATAAGCGATAACCTTCCCTCTCTGCATAAGAACACAACCAAGTCCTTGATTTGAAGCATCGCAATACACTACGAAGTCTTCTATCCCTTCGGGGAGGGATAGTATCGGTGCGGTGCACAAGGTCTGCTTTAGTGTCTGGAATGCCTTCTCTTGTTTCGATTCCTAGTCAAAGGCCACACCTTTCTGGGTTAATGAAGTAAGAGGTTTCGCAATGCTCGAAAAGTTCTTTATGAATCTGCGATAGTAGCCAGCTAGACCTAGAAATTGACGAATTTCTGTAGGTGTCTTTGGTGCCGACCAGTTCTCAATAGCCTTAATTTTGGAGGGGTCCACGTGTATACCTTTCTCGCTAACAACGTGACCTAAAAATTCGACTCTTCGAATCCCAAAATTCGCATTTAGAGAACTTCGCATAGAGTTTCTCCGTTCGCAGTGTTTCTAAGACTTTTCGTAGGTGCTGACTATGCTCTTCCTCACTTCGAGAGTAGATAAGTATATCATCGATAAAGACGATGACGAACTGATCCAAGTAAGGGCGGCATACCCTATTCATTAGGTCCATAAATAATGTTGGTGCATTGGTTAATCCGAACGGCATCACCACGAATTCGTAGTGTCCATAACGAGTTCGGAAAGTTGTCTTTGGAATGTCCCCCTCTAGAACTCGTAATCGGTGATATCCGGATCGCAGGTCTATTTTGGAGAAGTAGTTCGCCCCTTGAAGTTGATCGAATAGGTCGTCAATACGGGGTAGAGGATAGCGGTTCTTGATATTAAGTTTGTTCAGCTCTCTGTAGTCGATGCACATGCGGAATGATCCGTCTTTCTTCTTTACAAACAAGACCGGTGCTCCCCAAGGTGAGAAACTTGGTCTTATGAATCCTTTGTGAAGGAGTTCATTAAGCTGACTGGAAAGTTCCTGCATCTCTGCTGGTGCAAGACGATAAGGCGACTTCGCTACTGGGGTAGCTCCTGGAATTAAGTCGATTCTGAACTCGACTTGGCGTTGCGGTGGTAATCCTGGTAGTTCTTCTGGAAAGATATCGGGAAAGTCGCGTACTACCGAGATGCTCTTGATGTCCTTCAGTTCTTGACTTGTATCGACGATGTGCGCTAGGAATGCTCGACAATCCTTCCGCAAGCACTTTCGAGCTTGGATGCACGAAATGATGCGAAGGTTTGCACTAGATTTGTCGCCGTAGATAACTAATGTTTCGTTGTTAGGGAGCTTAAGACGGACTACTTTCTCAAAGCACATGATGTCGGCACGAAGAAGACTCAACCAATCCATGCCGACTATGACGTCGAAACTTTTAATTTGAACCGGCATGAGATTGATTGGGAAAGAATGGCCGTCTAATGTTAACGTACAGCCCATGTATATGCAATTTGTGTTTTCGGTTTTTCCATTGGCCATCTCTACAGTGAATGAATTTTCTAACCTGCTAGGTTTAGGTTTAAGTAAATGAATAAAGTTTTGACTCACGAAGCTTCTCTCCGCTCCACTATCGAATAATATGCATGCGTATGAATTATCGAGAAGGAACGTACCAGCAACTATAGTTGGGTCAGCTACAGCTTCGTCGTGGCCTATTGCCAAAACTCGTCCCACACCTCCGGTGCCTGCTGCCTTAGGACAGTTTCTCTTGTAGTGGCCCACCTCGCCACAACCGTAGCAAGTCTGCCCTACACCCGCACCAGGAACTCGAGTGATCGGCTTTGCGGGTTCCTTGCAGAAACGGGCTGTGTGTCCTTTCCTGCTGCAGTTGGCGCACTGCATATCTCGACAGGGTCCATGGTGGTGGTAATTGCATTTGGTGCATTTTGGAAGGTTGCCTATATAGGGCTTTGTTGGGTAGGTATTTGTAGGGGCTGTAGCAGGTACAATGGCAGCATTTACTGACACCAGTTGTTTCTTTGCGGATTCTTGGGAAGACCCACCCTTCCCTTTAATCCACGCTCTCTTCCTGCCATTGTTGTTGTTGTTGTTGTTGTTGTTGTAGTTGTTGTTGTTGTTGTTGTTGTTGTAGTTGTTGTTGTTGTTGTTTGCTTTCTGTGGTGCTGGTGCAGAAGTGGTTGAGTTCTGATGACCTCCGTAGTCGATCAGAGATTGTGTCAGTTCCTTAGCACTTTCAAAGGTGTCAGGTTTAGAAGCTAACACGCTTGATCGCATTTGGGGCGTCAGTCCCCAGATGTACCTTTCTATCTTCTTGCTCTCGGGAGCAATCATATCTGGACAAAGGATTGCCAGTTCGCAGAATCTGTTGGTATAAGTAGCGATGTCGGTACCCACCATTCCGAGAGTCCATAGCTCGTGTTCAAGCTTTTGAATTTCTCCCCGTGGGCAGTATTCTCTCATCATCATGGCCTTCAAGCTCTCCCAGCTTATGGAGTTCGCCACGATTAGGGTAAGTACTTTAACGTGGCCATTCCACCAAGTTAAAGCTTTATCGAGAAGGGTGAAAGTTGCAAATTTGACCTTGCTGTGCTCGGGGCAGGAGCAGATTTCAAAGACTGCCTCCGTCCTTTCAATCCACTGCCTCAGGGCCATCACACCACCAGTACCATAAAACATCCGGGGCTTGGCATTAGTGAAGTCCTTATAGGTGCATTCTCGAGGCGGTCCATGACTCTCGCCATGGTTAGATGGGTGTGTGCCAGATCCCGAACCATTAGCACTTGAGTTATTGATCTGTGACATGGCAGCTGCCACCGCTGTGGTGACTGCTGCTTGAAACATTACAGCATCAAATTGGGGTGGTGGAGGTGGTGGTGGTATAGGTGCTTCCTCACCGTTGTTTCGCCTTGGATTCCTACGCGGAGGCATCCTTCAACTATAGATTGAAAAGACAAGGATAAGAATTTCATAGAATGGAAAATGTATGTGTCTCATGAACTAAATCACTATAGTTCAACAACAGATGATAGTATGAGTCTTAAAATAGAAGAATGAAAGTTATCTGTAAGACTGAAGGTATGAAACAAGTATTTGGGTTCACAAAGACTATTCAAGGTTCGAACGAAATACTCAACATAGTAGTAATAGTGCCACTTATATTAATATAAAAGTTGTTACAACGATCATGAAAATTTGACCCTATAAGGGTCTCCGATTACAAAGTTCGAGAAATTTAAAGACTTTTAGCCGAGGTCCTAAGCTATATCAAAATTTGAGTCCTTGACAAGCACTACTTGCGTCGAAGGTTGCGCTTGGAGCTTGACTCCGTATCTGATTGCTTTGACTCCATTAGACGCCTATCGAAAGCGGCTCGTTGTTCCCTTAGTTCGGCGAGGGCTGCAATCATTTGCGCTTGAAACGCTTCGGTTTGGAATTGAGCGTTGTCTTGCATCTTGTCCAGCCTACGGATGTCAGAAGTGTGAACCTGCACTTCCACGTTGATATCCCGGAGTCGACTAGCTTGTACTCCAGACTGATAGGACTGATTGGCTAACTTTCCCACCATTACCGGGAGTGCTCGATCAGCCGAACCTCCGCCGCGGACATCATAGAAGTCCCGGCACATGCCGTAGGCAGGGCGTAGGTTTTGCTGTTGGCTCCAATGGTGGAGGTGACTTCCCCAGACGGGAGTCGGTCCTTGAAAGTTCCTTACGAAGACGGGAGGTTGAATTGGTGGTGGATCGATAACTTCCGGCTCTGAGTCGGTACCGGAGTCATCACCCACTTCTATGGGTTCCTCGTCCTCTTCGGGATCATCTTCGATCCATCCTCCGTTGCCTTGGTTGGGAAAGTAGGGGTCGCCAGGGTGGTGAAATCCAGCCATTTGACTGTATGAGAAATAGGGTTATAAGAATTGAATAAAGTCGGAACATGTAAAACATGTAAGTTAAACTAGTTTAGATAGCAAATACTCCTATAGTATTTAAATTCTTGTGTTTGATTCCTGTAATGGTTTGGTAAGTTTTGACTTGTTGCTTACTACGATCATTCCTCGATATACGTTGGTCCAATCTTGGGCAAATATAGTTGATCATGCTATATTTGTCCAAAATCTGATTACATATATCGAGTCTCAATCGTAGTGTCAACTTGTCTAAATACTTGTATAGTTGTATAACATGAAAATAGTTTGTGGTATGCATGTAATTGTACTTAAATGAACTATCAATTTAAGTTGAACGAAATGCAGTTTAAGTGTAAAAAGAAAATTTGTTTTGTCAGAGAGTATTAGTCCCTTAAGCATTTATAGTTTGTATATCTTATGTGGTTCGATATACTTAGTTCACTATAAACATTGCTCTGATACCAATCTGTCACACCCCCAAACCTGAACGGCGGAAACGTTCGGGGGCGGATGACTTCATGTGGTAACGTAACAAATTAATACATAGTAAAGAAAGCAATACAACCATCATATATATAATTGAAAGTTTACATTTGTCAAAAGTTACATGTTCAAAACCCAATTACAATATGATGTCAAAATACGAGATTAAACTGGCGCCGCAGCATCCCTTCATCAAAAGTGAAATGAATACCTGAAATTACTGATTTCCTGGGACATACAAGTAATTTTGAAAGAGTAGATCAACATTTAAGCTGGTGAGAGAGAGAGAAGAGAAATGAGCCCTTTCTCGGGATTCTCGGGAATCTCGGGAGTAAAATCGACCTTCGGGACTTGAGCCAAAAAGACCAGAGCTTCGGGTTTGAACGGACACGGAAAACGAGGCAAAGTTGAGAGAGAGAGAAGAGAAATGAGCCCTTTCTTTGGAAACCCTCGCATCCTATTTATAGTAAGGCTGGTCTGCCTCGGTACGCGGGGCGTACGCTCGTACGCAGCGCGTACGCGTACGTCATGCATGACCGAAGCCTCGACTGCCTCGGTTCGGATGGGACGGGTTGCTGGGTACGCGGGTCGGATGGGACGGTGGGTCGGATGGGACGGCGGGTCGGATGGGTCGGGGCTTCGGACGGGTCGGACGGGTCGGTTTCTTCGGATAGCGCGACGTGGACGATCAGAGGCCAATCCTCTCGGTTACGCGGGGCGTACAAGGGTACGCAGCGCGTACATCGGCTGAGAACGCTGACTCCCCTTCGGATAATATCCGAATTTTGAATAAAATAAATAATTAATTTATTTAATAAACTTCAAAATATCATATCTTCTTCATACGAACTCCGTTTTCGATGGTCTTTATATCCTCGCGTAGGTGAGACTACGCTCTACAACTTTCGTTTAGACTCCGTCGGCAAATTCCGAAATTTTTTTTTTTTATTATTTATTAAAAACCCATCGTGTTTAAGGAATTTCTTTGAAAATTCATAACTTCTTTATCTGATGTCGGTTTTTTCCAGACTCTTTACCGCTGGAATACCATTGTCGAGACCTTCGATTCTCGTTTAGGTCATTCCGGCCAAAAGTCGCTCGATCTCCGATTCGATTTTTTAGCTGTCTGTTGCTAAGCCGAACTTGGAAAAATCATAACTTCGCTATATGAAGTTGGATTTGGGCGTTCTTTTCACGTACGATCATGGTTCAAAGACATTTAATGATAGAAGGAAATTAAATAGAACTTATTTGTACATTTTATTATGAAAGTAAATTTTTATTATTCAGAAGTGGTTACAATACTTGACCCATTTTGGTCGTTACAAAGAGTTGAAATATCGGGTTGTCACATTTTCACACTTATATAAAATATTTCATTCAAAGATTTTCATGACATTCATAAAAGCTTTCCAAAACAGAGTAATGACAGTTAAAACTTATGAATTCACCAGCTTTATGCTGATCTAGTCTTTCAAAATAACTTGTACTCTCAGGTCACCAGTATACATGTACGATGACCCGGTTTTGAGAAGACGGAGCACAGACAAGACTCGTGTTTTATTTTAATTACATATTCTGGTGTCTTATTACTATGAAATAACACACATGTATTAAAACTTTACTTTTAATGCAATGGATGATGTTGTTGCTTGTTTACTATTTTACACTGTTATGATACTTCACATGACGTCCTCCACCCCTGAACATTTCCGCCGTTCTTGGTTTTGGGGTGTGACACTATAATCTTACAATGTATACTCCCAAGGTTTTATTTAATTGAGATCATATAGACTTAGAATTTGTGATCTACGCTTCATTACCCATTCCTTATTTGGTTGTGGTTTTGGAGTAGGATCGCTTATTTGAAGGTCTATTTAATCTTGAATTATATACAACTTGTATACATTGTATAATTATAGTAGGACCCTGTAAGGATCACCCCATAAAGTTACCATTAATCTCATAGATTCTTTAGTCACATCCATTCTCGCACGACAAACCCATATAGACATAACCACTTCCTCATAGGGGTCAACAGAAGAGTCAAGGAGGAACAAGGGCAAGTTCATGAGAAGTTTTCAAAGAGGGATCAACCGGAGTAAACACAACGTCATATGCGTCACACTAATAAATAATAATCTTGGTAAACTTAATGAGTTAGTGGAAACACTGCTCACAATATGTGTTAGGATTATTCTCTTTACATGCAACTGGTAATAGTTATGCAGGTCACAAATATTCATTCGAGGATAGCCATTTCAATTTGATAAAGTTTATTTAGTATAGTCTCTTTTATGAATTGTTTCCAGAACCCTGTGGAAGTCAGGACCAAATACACTCAAAACTGGGATAACCTTGTCTTTCAGCTTTTAGCTTATATCCACTGCTATAGACATATTCCATCTCATCTTTGTATTCTTTTAGCAAAGATGCCTCCTAGCAGATCAAACAGACGCACTACTCTGATAACTCCAACTCAACCACCACTACCTCTGCCATAATTCGATACTGCTACTCTCCAAGCAGCGATATCCTCTGTTGTGGCAACTACTCTAGCTCGTTTAGGCAAAAGTGGTACCTTCGGATCTGGTAGCAGTACCCACTTAGCCAACCCCGGTGATTCTCACGGACACCCCAAGGAGTGTTCATACAAAAACTTCATGAACTGCAAACCCCTTTCCTTTAATGGAAATGGGGGTGTCATCGCTCTGATGCAATGGTTTGAGAAAACAGATTCGGTCTTCGAAATCTATTCATGCCCAAAAGGGAGCAAAGTGAAGTTTGCTTCCTGCACCTTCTCCAGCAAAGCCCTGACATGGTGGAACAGCATGTTAAGTCACTGACCCTAACAGTGGCTAACTCAACAGGTTGGGAAAAACTAAAAGCGTTAATGCTAGAAGAGTATTGCCCAAGGGGTGAAGTACAAAAGCTGGAACAAGAACTATGGGAGCTCACAATGGTCGGCTCATACATAGTGACCTAAACTGACAGGTGTAGTGACCTGGCAGCACTATGCTCCGGGATGGTTACCCCGGAGAGCAAGAAGATAGAAAGATACATCTGGGGTCTAACTGCCCCGACCCAAAGAGATGTGTTGTCTTCTAACCCAGCCACATTTGATAGCGCCAAAACACCTGGCCCAACGACTCATTGACCATGGAGTCTGCCATGGTGTAGAAGTCCTCGTTCCCGAGATATCAAAGGGAAAGGACAATAATCAGAAGTCGGGGAACAAGAGGAAGAAGAAGCGAACAACACAGGAACCCCCGCAAGAGCAACAAGTGAGTACTGTGTACGCCGCTACAACACTTGCTGCTCCAGCACCTGACAGTCGATATGCTGGAACCCTCCTGAAGTGTGGAGAGTGCAGCTATCACCACACCGGAGTATGTCGGGAAATGTAGTGTCTGAACTTCCACAGAAAGAGACACACAGTCCGTTTCTACATGGTACTGGCTCAACCAATCTCCCAAGTCCCCGGAGCTGAAGAAAATCAAGCCTGTTATGGCTGTGGTGAGACTGGAAACTACTAGAGGGACTGCCCGATAATAAAGAACTCAAGCGCGGATGGATGCATTCTGATGATCACCGCCGGAGAGTCAACCCCAGAGTCATCAGCGAGCAGTGGTACGTTTTCGAAATAGTAATTACTTTAAAAAAAATTAATTTATATTTATATAAGATTAAAGCTTGGGGAAAACCATTGAAAAGTAACTATAATAACTCTCATATTGAAAGAGATCACAGTATTCAAGAGAACTAATAGATCTGTTTAGAGAAGCTATGATGGCTTAAGCATATACATCAGGGTTGTGCATAACTAAGATGTTGCAAATTTAGAGTGAGTCATTCCGCCTTAATTTCTGTTCCTTATTTGGTCGTGGATTTGAGGCAGAGTTACTCAGTCGACTGTCTTATTCATCTTAATTATTCATCACTTGTATATGACAGGCGATCGTAGTGGTACCAAGGTGGATCATGATATAAAGTATCAACACCAGTTATCAAAGCACTTTCATTGTATGTACTAGCACTTAGCGGTATGATACATAGGAGTGTTAACATCAAAGGGAAAACAGAATGCACTGGAACATTTACAAAGAGTACATTGTCGAGCACACTAGGAGTACATTGTCGAACACACTAGGGATACATCATCGTATATTAGACGTTTCTTTCAAATTGGCCAAAAACTTTCTTCAGTTAAGGGTCCGTTACTATCATTCTTCATGAATTGGCGTAGTCCTCACCATACTTAATTCATATGTTTCTATCGCCTTGATCGTCAAGTTCTCGAAACCTTCGTCATTTGTATCGACAGTCCGACCTAAACCTCAGTTTTATCTTTCGTATTTTAAACCCCGAAATACTCTTGCCAAGGGTACTTTGTCCTTCGAAGCCTTATCGTCAGATATTCGCAGACCGTCACGAAATACCACTCATCCAGCAGACCATGTTCGAGCACAGAGGCTATCGACGAATACAGCCCACCTATCACTATTCAGTTTATACACGAGAGTGGTACATGATTATGATTATGAAGATCTAGTATGTGTTTTTTCTCTCTATCTCATGTTCCTTGTTTTGTTGTGGACCTAGAGCAGAGTCAAACATCCGACCGTCTTACTAATCCTAATCATATACGACTTGTATACACGAGCTAATGATAGATGGACCAAGTACGAATCCTATCATGAACACCAGGGCAAAGTTGCCTGGTCTACGAGTGGGTATTCTACAAATCAGAGGAACGCAACCCTCTTAGTACGGCTAAGAAAGCTAATTTCGGGATGAAATTCCATCTAACGGGGGGATGATGTGACAACCAATTTTTTTTTTGTTATTTTGCCTTGTAAAGCTCAGCCAGTCAACTCAACTGAGTGTCATACTCATTTCTGCTATTTTTTCGCCTTATTTAGAGTCTGTTTGAACGTTTAAAGCATCGTACATTCAAGCATTGAGCATAGGAATGGATCGCGTACACTTCTTGCACCAAAATCGATAAGGAGTGTACGGCCGCACACCCCTCTCTTGGTAGCACAGTCAAGTTTATCAGTATAGAACAAAGCCTTCTTTCATCCCTTTTTACACTCCCAATTCTACAACTCGATTTCTCTCTCAACTAGCATCCGATTTTCAGCCTAGATCTTCAAGATTGTAAGTGTTCTTCTCTTAAACTAGTTACATTCATTTGAAATCATGTTTTGGATAGATCTTCAAATCTTCATCCATTTCACCAAGAACACCAAGAACACACACTTGTTCTTGGTGATTTTGAGTCTTCTGGAGCCTCCATATCATAAGTACTCTTTTCCTTTGCTTGAATCTTGCTTAGAACACTTGATTTAGTCTTAGACAATGCCCATAACTCATAATCATATGGTGTGTCCGGCCGCACACACAGGTGTGGCCATACACCCCTTTCTTTAGTGCTTAAGGGCCTCCAAAGTGCCTTTCTAGCTTCACCACTTGTTGAAGCTCCCTATCAACCCTAGTAGCCTCTACAGCGGAAGTTCTTTGTCGTGCTCTGCTGAGGCTTGAATTTATTGAATCATTTGACATATTTTGATTCACTGTTGTGCTTGATATTTCTGTTTTACGTTTTTGTCATTAACCTATTTTAAGATCTAAACGATCAAAGAGTTTATTAACTCATCATATGTATATATATATATATATATATATATATATATATATATATATATATATATATATATATGTTTCGTATACATTAATTCATAGGACACGAAGTCAATGCACAGTTTTCTAGTACAAAACATACTTTTTAAATCAGAACTTTTGGTATACAAAACTAGAAACGTACGGGTAAAGGGTTTAACCATTTTATTAAACCAATATAAACTTAAAGGACCTTAGGTGATTAACTATATAATACCTTAGTTTATACATCATGGTTATATATCATTAATACCCAATAGTTAGTTGGATGTGTGCTCTCCGCCTTACTTCTTGTTCCTTGTTTGGTTATGGGCTTAGGGCAGATTCATACAATTAACGATGTATTCGAGATTAAATTATATATAGCCAGTATAAACTAAGTGATTGTAGAAGTAATCACTGTGGTCACCATTTTTTATAGGAAATAAGAGTTTTCTTAAAGAATCTTTTCATTAAATATAAATGAACTATTACAATTAACTCCATGAGTAACAAGTGAATACACCAGGGTTATATACCACAATGACCAAAGAAGCAATGGGATGTGTGTTTACCGCCTTAGGGCAGATATGCACAATTGATTGTTTGTTTACTCTAAGTCTTATATAACTTTTATCCATTTAGTAATCATAGAAAGGATTGTAGAGTCATTTTTACTTATCTTTCATTAAAATAGGAAATATAGGATTTTCTAGAGGAATAGGCAAACTTTTCTAAACAGAACTTACAACTTACTACATTTTACAACCACATTTTTCAACTACATTTTACAACAACTTTCTAAAACTTACTTAGATCACTAAAATCTTATGAACTCACCAGCTTAATTACTGATCAACTCTTTCAAAATAACTGGTATTCTCAGGAGACTAGTAAACAGGTACTCGTGCTAGGAACTTAGAAGATGGAGCATAATAGCTTCAAGTCTTGTTTTGTTATTTGATTATGTATTCTATGTTTTGTGAACACACACATTGTAAACACTTTCTTTCTAATGAAGTGGTTGTTCATCACTTTGCTTACTATGATGCATGTCTTGTGATACTAAACATGAAGTCCTCCACTCCCGAACGTTTCCGCCGTTCCAGTTTTGGGGTGTGACATGTTATGCTTTTCTTGGTACCGTGGAAAGCTTCATTGAGGTTTTGTAGCATTCATTGGATTTTCATTGTTCACCGGTGATCTTAACTATTCGTAAAGGGGTAGGCATCTTGACACATTGGTGGTATGTCGACGGTACTACTTTCATGTCATGGATTCAAAGCCTACCTAATATAACATTGTAGGAAGATAAAGCATCAATGACACAAAAGCATTGCTTATACTTTACCCCTTCGATGTAGATAGGTATTTTGATCTCTCCAACTATATGTTTTGTTTCACCGCTAAGTCCAATCAATATTGAGGATTTTTATATTATCTCATATTTTGCGATATTCATCCTAGTTATGGCGTCTAAGAGTTTGATGTTTACAAAGGATTCTCCATCTACCAGGAACCTTCTATAAAAGTGATTGGTTATGTATAGAGTTATCACCAATCCATCATGGTGAAGATCTTCGATATTTTCGCTATCATGTTCATCGAAGGTGATTTCTTTGTCGCTTGTTGTTGATGTTTTCTTCCGGTGTATTTCTTCTTTCTCTACCTTGGATACCTTAGTGTGTCTTTTCACTGCAACATAAGAAGTTCCACAAATATCAGAACCCCCATAAGTAATGTTAATTACCTTGGCATCTAATGAAGGGGTTCCTGGTTTTTCCAAGATCTTTGTAGGATCCTTATCCTTCTCTTTTGATCTTTCTTTCCTTCTTTCTAGGATTTCTTAAAGATATCCTTTGCTTAGGAGATAGAAAATTTCCTTCCTAAGTGCTATACGGTCTTTAGGGATATGGCCAAAATCTTTGTGGTACGTATACCACTGAGACTTGTCTTCCTAGCCACTTGATTTTTCTTATTTTCTTGGACACCTTTCTTTCATAACAAAATCTTGCATAGCAAATATCGTACGTGAAACATCAACAAAAAAAAATAGTCAGTGATACTGGGGAATTCATCTTCTTCTCCTTCATTATTAAGGGCATTAACCCTATGATGATCAAGTTTGGAATATGGTTTTGGTTTATAGGACCTATGGGCTGAGGAATCGACCATCCTATTAGGATTGTCGTATGAATTTCGAGCGCTAGTCATCACAAGATCTTCATAGAAAGGAGAATCTTTGTTTAGGCCCATCTTGAAAGCTTCTATGGTAGTGGCCATTTTAATATTAGAAATTTTCAATGCTTCCCTGCCAAAACTGCTTACAAAATCTCTAAGGAATTCCTTAGTAACTAGATTACTCGATAAAGATCACTAGTGATCCTCTCGAATGTCCTTCTATAAGAGAACTGATTATTAAAAAGGTTAACTAAATGAGAAAAACAAAGTATTGGAATATGGAGGAACATTGAGAAGCCACTTCAAGGCTGATCCTGTAATGGTTGAACCAAAACCATTACATAAGCAAGACTCTTTCAGGTGTAATGGGATGGAAATGGTTTCCATTATTTCTCTGTATTGTGTTGTGTGCTCTTCAGGATCTGTAGTTCCATCATAGGGTTTCATATTGGGAGTTTGGAAGCATTTTGGAACTTCAGTGTCTGCTATTAAGTGAGAAAATTTCGAGATTATGTGGCTGGTGGGGGATACTTCAAGTATAGGTTAAACTACTCCTGGTACACTCGAGATCATATGCCTTAGTCGCTGAAGTTCCCTAGCCAAGACTGGACTTATCCCTGCATCATGATCCATAAAATTAGTATTAAAGGTATTCTTTTCCAAGAAGTTACCAATATCTATGTTTTTAGGAGTAATGAAAGTTTCGTCAAGATCCCAGATGATAGGAGTTTGATTGTTTACGATTACACCCCGGGTGAAAAAATGCCATATGGTCGGGCTATAGTCTCTTGACGATTCCAAGAGGATCTTGTGCTATCAAAATTTAGAATATTGGGTTGCAATATCGAGGGTGTTGCTTTATGAGTTTTACGGATCTCTATCGTTATTCATTCCATCTCTTTGAGCAATTTCGTATTCTCTTCCTGTTGTTGACTCGCTTGCCTCCTTAACATCTTCACCATGCAAAAGAATTTGTTGTTGGACATTAAAATAGGAGGATCCTATAATCTCCTAGATCCTAAACTTCCATGGCTAGTAATTGGAGAGGTGTTATTCTTAGAGGTCTCAAAAGTTTTCTTTTGATTAGGAGGTCCACATGGAGGTGGTGAAATATTTTAAAAAGAAATGGGGAATAGATGAAAAAGATAAAAATTGGTTGTGTAGAAATGGTTTTCTAATAATTATTAACACCACGACCCCATGGCGGGCACCAAATTGTTTTGGTTGAAAAATGATTAAGGAAATATCAAAAAAATTGTATGAGAGACTGTAGTGTTGCAATCAATGTGAATGTGAAAATTAAAATGACACAATAAGTGATCTTACAATGAAAGTCCTTGATCCTTGCTAGGATCTCCAACATAAAACCATGGGAAATGATAATCTTCACCTACCTTGTTCTAGTTTTATTAAACGAAATGTAAATTACAAAAATGTGTTTGAGATTACGAGTACAAGTGATTCGGTTGCTCTCAGTGTTATTTGTGATTTGTACATGTGAATTTATAGCTTGGTTGACTAACTAGATGTCCATATTCTCGAGATCCTGTTGAACAAGCCCTTGCATGTTGCCTTGATTTGGTGATTCCAAATTTTAAGCTTTGACCGGAGCGATTCTTCGGTGTAGACGTGTCTTGGCTTTACTATTTCTATACATATGAATAACAAACAAGAAATATATTCATTAATTTTATTAGGAAATAATATTAATAATATTCAGGATCTTGACTTGTTAAAACATATGTTTTAGGATCCTAACTCGACTTTAAGATATGAGATCTTCGACATGTTTTAGGATCGTGACCCTGAACGAGCATGATAAATAGAATACGGATACACAAAGTATTAAAATAAACATAATCATAATTAAACCCTCTAAATTTAATAAGTGTGATATAGTTTATACATCGGTACTAAATGTAGATGTCCTTATATTTATTTATTTATATATTTTATCAAATACAAAACGTTAATTATTTAGCACACCCCATGAATTTATTGTCTTTTATAAAATTAGGAGGTATATAATAAATAAAAAGATGTATGATAGAACCTTCAAGTAAACTTCTTCTTCATTTCAATAAACTCTTTAAATAAACATTTGAGTAAATTACAATTTTGGTCCATGTGATTTACCGGTTGTAACATTTTTGGTCTTATTTTTGAAAAAGTAACACCATTTGTCCTTATGGAGAGTTTTTATAACACCGATGGTCCTCTCCTCTAACAGCGCTAAGAGAGGTGTTGTTAAACATTTTAGAAAGAAGAAAATACCCTTCTACCATTGCTTCCATCAACCACCACCGTCAACACCAATCACCATGACTACAATTCCACACCTATTGCCACCACCCTCATAATTAATTTGAATTAAATATACATGAATTGATCTCAATATTAGAACAAAAGGTTGAAAACACGGACATATTTTTCATTTTATGTTCGGAACCTCTCCTAAAACAACAAAGATAAGATTCGATTTACCGGAGTTGACCTCCATGCATATGGACACTTTTTCGTAGCTAAAACTTCAAGTTCTACATTGGTAAGTGTCAGTTTTGAAGAAACACCATTCCTTGAAATTGATTCATAATTGATGACTATATATCAATCTTCCATGTTTCTATGATTCCTCCCCCCTTTTTGCAACTCCAACGCCTGTAAAAATCAACAACATGAGTCAATGCAACCCTTCCTTCAATAAACACCGCTGCAACATCAGAAATAATATCAATCGACTCCTGAATGATCTGAATCGTTGCCTCCGCGACAATCATCAGAGAAGACCAAACATAATCTTGAAAAACCCTCTTTGCGTCATAACCGCCAATAACCATTTTATCTCTTGGTTTTCTAACTTTCCAATCGACTCCAAGAAATGTGTCTCCTAAGTGTACAACCTCAGAACCTTCATGTGTTAAATCACCTATGTTATGGCCTTCAACCATCGGTGTTGCACCGCCATTAGTTTAGTTTGTTACTTGTGTTGTAATTTCCCTAACGAAATGTTTTCGGCGATTGTTAAAACTATTACCAATAATGTTGTGATCGTTAGTACTCCGATTAAATAATAGATTATGAAGTCCCTAAACATATCTAAAAAAGCAATTTTCCATATGTTGTGAAACCAAAATGAAACCTTATCGGTTCTCGTAGTTCAAATGGTGGTATAAAAATTGAATTTCGGTGGTGACTGATGGTGGGGCTAGCCAATGGTGATGGTATTGGGATAGTGGTTTTTTACATTCTGAAGGTGGCATCAACAACAATGATGGTGTGGAAGTGACATGGTGGTTGTTCGGGTGACGTAATAGGTATGGTGTTGTGGTGGTGATGATTGGTGATGATGGTGGTGGTTGGAGATGGTGTTAATTGGTGATGTCGGTGATTGTGGTGTTGTTGATGGTGATTGGTGGTGGTAGGTGGGTGATGGTTGTGGAGTCAATGGTGAAAGGGCATTTTTTTTCATTTTAAAATGTTTATTAGTATAACACCCATAATCAGAAAAACCAAGAAAGGAAAGGAAAACCCTAAGTCAAAGGGGTCAACTCGTCGAGTCCAGGGTGGAACTCGACGAGTCCGAGCAGGATCCGGGTCGAAGAGTAAGTGACCAACTCGACGATTCGGAGAGTGGACTCGGCGAGTCTGGTCTGGATTGGGAAAACCCTAAGTTCGGGACTTGGTGCCCTATTTAAACGTCTCATTCTCTTCCCTAGGGTTCCTATATAGTCTCTCTCACCCAGAATACTGAACCCTAGCCACCATATCCATTTTGAGCAAGATCTAGCCTTGGTGAAGTGATTTGAAGCTTGGAAGAGAAGGAGGTTCATAGTGGTGCAAGAGGAAGCCTTGGATACAGAGTTGGTGTGACTTTTTAGATCCTTTAGGTAGTAAGATGACCTTATTGCATTAAGATCTATCTTATGATTAAGATTTGGGCATTTTGAGTATGGAGAAGGTTTATTTCGAGTTTGGAGTAAATCTGAGGTTACTACCTCAGATCTAGGCAATTAAGGATCCGGAAATCCATAAAGTTTATGCATATAAGTTGTTGGTGAAGCCCCAATGTCACAAACCCTAGCCCTAGAGTGTGTTAAGCCTATAGCTCCTTGGTTTCACATAAAGTTTGCAACTTTACATGAGGAACGGACTTTGGAAGGGTGGATTTATGAGTTGGAGCCCCTGCATGGCTCGAAAATCCACTGTATGGATTAAGAATTGAAGTTACTCGGCGAGTCACATGGGTAGGCTTGGCGAGTTGTATGAAGATAGCCAGGAACTCGATGACTTGGAAGAATAACTCGGCGAGTCTGCTGAATATTGCCATGGACTCGACGACTCTGTTCTTGGACTCGACGAGTTGGACCGCAGAACCTCAACCTTTCCGGGATAAGACTTAGATCGGTGAGTTGAGTGGTGAGTCAGTGAGTTGGGCAGGATGAGACTCAGAGATCGTTGAACTCGGCGAGTCTTGGGGTGACTCGGTGAGTTGAGTCGTTTTATGGGAGTTTAGGAATTCATGGACTCGACGAGTCTTGGGGTCACTCGGCGAGTAGAGTCAGTCAAGAGGGTTGACCTTGACCAGGAATTTGACTTTGGCAAGAGTGGATTTAGGCGGTTTCTAGAAGTTCTGTTTGGATCTAAGTGTTATGTATATTGATATTGGTAGCTCGGGGAGTTAGTGGAGCAGCGGTTCAGAGAATTTTCGGACAACAACCAGAGGGTTATCAGCAAGTTCTGTGACAACCCGAAATTTCCATTCGGTCAAACCCTAAAAGTCAACAACTTCGTATCATAAGTCACTGTCATTATTTCTTATTTTTAAGAAATATAAAATTCGTTTGATTATTTTAATATTATTTTTAAGCGAACGGGTGAAAGAAAGTGTCGTCTCGGGTTTTGATTTTTGAAAACCGCAAACACTTCGCGTATTAGAAACACCAGACCAAACTTTTATGTTTGGGTTGAAAAATCACCCAAAAATCGTGAACTCATACCTATGTATGAGTTTACTCCCCAAAAACTAGTCATTTGTGTTTACTCCCCAAAAGTCAAAAAGAGTAAACTCCAAAATATCCTCTCAAGTATCATCCAAGTTTTTATTCCAAATCTTCAAAGTTGTAAGTGTTCTAAACATTTCAAGTTAGTATATCACTTAATCTAGTAATTTTACACCCTTTAATCCATTCATTTATGTGTTTTGACTAGTTTTCCAAAACACCAAGAACACACACTAAGTGTTCTTGGCCTTCTTATAGTAAGTACTTCCATCCTTGAGCATTGTTGAGCTAATACTACATTTAAACATCAAGAAAATATGTCAAGAACACAAGATTGGAGGTGTTCACGGTCCAAGAATGTTCTTGGGCCATAAACACCATAAAGGGTACCAAAGTGTGCCTAAGTCCTTATCTAAGCCCTAGTTTGATGTTTAAACCATCCTTGACACATTTAAACCCTTCCTTATAGTGTTTAAGCCTTGAAAAAGCACCAAACCCCCCACTTTTATGTGTTTACGGTCTAGGGATGTCCCAAAACCGTAAACACCCCAAAAAGTGTGTAAATGTCCATTAAAAGTCCCATGGTTGTTCCTTATGGCTAAATCTAACCTAGAATATTGCCATGATTGAGCGAAGTACTTGAAAACCCCAAATACCATAAACTTACGAGTTTAAGGTAGTAAACTCATGAGTTTAAGGTAGTAAACTCATGAGAAATGGTCCTTAGACCGTAAACTCCATTTAGGAGTGTTTTGATGCCACACAACACTTCCTAAGACTAATTCATGAAGTAGGAATGCTTGGAATAGCCTAGAAGACTTCAAGTCACCAAATGGTCAAAAGGATAGGAGTTTATGACCGTAAACTCAAGATTTTATGACCATAAACTCAAGGGGTGTTGATCCTTAGGGAGTAAACTCATTTTAAGAGTGTTCCTTGAACCCCAATCATACTAGCCTTTCCTTACAACACTTAGATGCACTCCTTAGCACTTATAACACTTATACAAAGTATTTGGCATGCTTTTGATTGTCTTGACTTTGTTTATTAATTGTTTAAAGACTAATTGTTAATATACGTATATCCTTATATGTTATTAGGATCTTTGTGCGTGTCTAAGTCTTCACTTGACACCAAACACTTATCCGACACTTCTTTCCGATCCACTTGCTACAGGTGAGTTCGTACCCCTTAATCAATGTTTGAACTGTTTTTAAATGTTTTATGGGGGGATACAAGTAGAAACATGCTAGTTATTATATCAATCATTTGTGATTAATAAACATCATTCAAATGATTGGCTACTCATTAGCCGTTTTACCAAACAGTTTCCTTTAAATGTTTTTCATAAACACTTTATGTGTTTAAAACTCCTTATTACACTGTACCTTTTTCTTTGTATGTTTCATTTCAAACTTATTTACAATTGTGTTTAAAACAAATATTTCTTTATACTAAACTGTTTTATCAAACCCATGCCTTCAAACCGTTTTATAGATTGACATCAAGTCGATCTTCTCTTAAGATAATAATTATGTTCAAAGGTTTTACAAAATTTATTTATGCTTTTATATTATAAATTACATGCCTCTATATGTATAGTTATAGAATAAATGTTTAAAAGACTTAGGAAGGCTATCCACCCTATTTCCTTTTCGCGCTTGAGATGTGGTCTGGTGGGATATCGGGTACTCGTCCGAAGGTCGTTTAAATATTAGTTATATAAGATATGTACATATATGGTCATAATGTCCCTTCCAGTTCATCTCATGCCCTTGGGTAGCAAGGGTATACATCCATGTCACACCCCAAAACCATTGAACTGCAGAAACGTTCTGGGGCGGAGGACGTCATGTATAGTATCACAACAATGAAAAGTAGTAAACAAGCAACAAATCATCCATTTCATTAATGATATAATTTTTATACACACGTATTCTGATATGTATAATAAACACAAATGAAAAAATCAAAATAAAAAATGAGTCTTGAACGAGCTCCATCTTCCTTAATCCTTGCATTGATACCTGTCTATGATGACCTGAGGATACAAGTAATTTTGAAAGCGAGTATCAGCTTTAAAGCTGGTGAGATCATAAGTATTTTAGTGTCTTAATTTGTACGTAAGTATTTGTATGCATGAATTTGTATGTAAGAATTTTTATGTATATGAATTGTAAGTATTGAAAATGTAAATGAACTGTATATATGAAAATGTTTGTAAAACAACTGTAATCATTTGAAAAGCCCTAGAAATCCCTATGATTCCTATTAGTAACAAAAGGAGTCTTCTACCAAGACTTAACTATTCTCAATGTAGTCTTCTACCAAGACCTAACTGCTCTGAATGTAGTCTTCTACCAAGACCTAACTGCTCTGAATGTAGCCTTCTACCAAGGCATCTAGTGTCTGTGCGTGTGTCTCTTGTAAGAGTATGTATTTTCCCAGGTATGACTATCATTAACCGAAAATATAGTTTCTACATTACCATGCATCGTGTGAATGTTCACGAAGTGAATATAAATGGGAAAACGAAATAGTACTATGGTGAAGTGTCGAACTACAACCGTACCAATTACCTTAAGTCTAAGGTAATTTTGTAAGTACTGTAGCATTTGTAATAAATAACTACATCGGTACTCAGCTGCCTTATTTGAGGGATAAGGTATAATGTGATGTCTAGATCCTAGGCTGTACGCTCCCCTATTAAAGGGATTTTGGGACCTACCCACGACCCCTGCATATCTGCAATCCGTGAGCATCCACATTACTATGATCATTTATACTCGATATAACGATCACAATTGCGTTGTGATTCATCGGTATAGTTAGATCTTGAACTGGTTCCATGCTATAGCACCTAGTAACGTCTGTTCTATGTATATGTAAGCGTACTCTCGTAAGTGTGATCATGTAATTGTACTTATGTAAGTGTGATCATTTTATAGTACAGTATTGTACTGTAATATTCTACGTGTGCTAGCTGTAATATGTGTTCTCTCTCTATCTAGCAAGTATAGTAATGTAATCGTTCTGGTATCGTTGTATATGTTCTCTTTCTAGTATAGTTGTATATGTTCTTCTCTAGTATAGTTGTATATGTTCTTCTCTAGTATAGTTGTATATGTTCTTTTCTAGTATAGTTGTATATGTTTTTTTTCTAGTAGTAGGTATTGACTCATGAATGAACTGACTCATAGTATGATATCGCGTTCTAGTAATAGTTCTAGTATCTTCCTAAACTACCCCCATGGTAGTTTACTAGTAATCTAACTGGCACGTATGAACATGGATACATACCCTTGCTACCCAGGGCATTTGATGAACTGGAAGGATCTTTATGACTATATATGTACATGTGATATATAACTAATGTTTAAACGAACTTCGGACGGGTACCTGATATCCCACCAGACCACATCTCAAGCGCGAAAAGGAAATAGGGTGGATAGCCGTCCTAAGTCTTTTATACATTTCTTATATAACTATACATATAGAGGCATGCAATTTATAATATAAAAGCATAAAATAAGTTTTGTAAAACCTTTGAACATAATTATTATCTAAGAAAAGATCGACTTGATGTCAATTTATAAAACGTTTTGAAGGCATGGGTTTGATAAAACAACTTTAGTATAAGGAAACATTTGTTTGAATCACAATTGTAAATAAGTTTGAAAAGTAATATACAGAGTAAAATGTACATAGAAATAAGGAGTTTTAAACACATAAAGTGTTTACGAAAGACATTTGAAGGAAACTGTTTAGTAAAACAGCTAATGAGTAACCAATCATTTGAATGCTGCTTATTAATCACATGTGATTGATATAATAATTAGCATAATTCTACTTGTATCCTCCCCCATAAAACATTTAAAAACAGTTTAAAACGTTGATTAAGGGGTATGAACTCACCTATAGTGAGTGGTTCTGATGAAAATGTTGGATCAGTTGCTAAGTAGCAAGTGGTGGCTTGAGTACACATGCGAATCCTATTTAGCATATATCGGCATATATATGAATGTAATTAGTGTTATGAACGACTAAATAATGATTTTGGGACCACCTTAGGGACTAGTAAACGATTATAATGAAGTGTTATAATCATATATGATTGTATGAGGGTTTATAAGGCTATACAAGAAGGTGTATGGCCAAAATACACACTATATCTATGTGTGCGGCCAGGTGTGCGGCCTAGTGTGCTGCCAGCACATGTGTGCGGCCCAGTGTGCGGCCATGTGTGTTGCCAGATGGTGTGTGCTGCCATGTGTGCGGTCAGATGGTGTTATTGGTGTTCTTGGTGTTCTTGGTACCTTTTATGAAGATCTTCAAGGAGAATGGATGATACTTGAGAGGATTTCGTGTTCTATGCTTGAATAAGTGAAGTAAGTGTTCAAAAATGACCAAGTGTGGTATATATATAGGTGGAGTGTGCGGTTGGGAAGGGTGTGAGGCCGTAAACACATGTGTGTGGCCGCACACTCAAGTGTGTGGTCGCACACTCCATGTGTTGGAGTGTTTGGCCTCTTTTTGCTTCCTACACTTTGATATAACCCATTTCCACACTCCAACCTTGATTATAACACATTTAGAACACTCCATTAGACCCTAAACGGTACTACAAGATAGCAAAACGAGTCTATTATTGATAAGAAATGAAGAATGCAAGCTAGAAATTTTTGGGTTGTCACAATCCATGTCCATACGTACCAGTTAGATTACTAGTAAACTACTATATGGGTAGTTTAGGAAGACACTAGAACTATTACTAGAATGCAATATCATACAATGAGTCAGTTCATTCATGAGTCAATACTTGCTAGATATAGAGAACATACATTACTATGAGAACATATACATTACATTACTTTGAGTACATATACAACTATACTAGGAGAAGAACATATACAACTATATTAGAAAGAGAACATATACAACTGTACTAGAAAGAGAGCATATACAACTATACTAGAAGGAGAACATATACAAAGATACTAGAACGAGTACATTACTATACTTGCTAGGTAATGAGCACGTACATTACAGCTAGTACATTACTATACTTGCTAGGTAGAGAGCACGTACATTACAGCTAGTACATTACTATACTTGCTAGGTAGAGAGCACGTACATTACAGCTAGAACAGTTCTTTACATTACATATACATGAATATGATAATTATTGTGATATGAATCGGAGCATGACTTAAATGTCATGGCCCGAGTTGTAGCCAGAGTCTCTTGAAGGGAGAGCGTGAGTTTGTGTATAGATCTATACTGGATTGACTATCCTACACCTTGCTGCTAGCTATAGCCGGACCTGCAGGTCTGCGAGTGCCAAACGTCATTTCTTTTTACGACCTACATTTGTCGTTGTTTATCCAGTCGATAGTATGGTACAATTAATCACACGATGCCTTAATATAAATCCGGTTTAAGGTAGTTAGTACAGCAGTAGTTCTTATAGCGCTACATTTTAGTACTACATTAATTTTCCCTGTACATATATTTAGTGATCTTTTCACTTAAACTATAAATGTAAAAACTATATTCTGTTAATGATAGTTACACTTGCAAAAATTACACGCTTTTACATGAAACGAACATTTAGAACAGTTAAGTCTTGGTAGAAGACTACATTGAGAACAGTTAGGTCTTGGTAGAAGACACACTTTATATAATAGTAGGAATCATAGGGATTTCTAGGGTTTTTCAAAGGTTTACAGTTGTTTTACAAACATTTTTACATTTACAGTTCATATACATTTTCAATACTTACAATTCATATACATTTTCCATACTTACAGTTCATATACATACAAATCCTTACATACAAATTAAGACACTAAAATACTTATGATCTCACCACCTTCAAAGCTAATACTCGCTTTCAAAATTACTTGTATCCTCAGGTCATATATAGACAGGTACATATGCAAGGTTTAGAGAAGATGGAGCTCGTTCAAGACTCATCTTTCGTTTTGATTTATGCTTTAGTGTCTATTATAATTTGACAGAACACACTTGTATAATAATTATTTTATTAATGCAATGGATGATGTTGTTGCTTGTTTACTACTTTACATTGTTGTGATACTGTACATGACGTCCTCCGCCCCATAACGTTTCCGCCGTTCTTGGTTTTTGGGTGTGACAGATTTGTATCAGAGCATTGTTTATAGTGAATTAAGTATATCAACCCATAAAAGATATACTAACTATAAATACATAAGGGATTAAAAATACTCTGATCAAGAGTTTATACTTTAAATAATAAAATATTTAAGAAAGTATACGTGCCTGCATTCATACTAAAATCAGTGTCACTAGGACAAGTACAAAAGAATTACGATTGTTGGGCAACGCAAGTGGGCTTAGAGACATATGGTCACAACTGGGAAGATATAGCCTGATCACCTATATTATCCAAGGGTTGACTAGCATGTGCCTAACTGTAGTTGTGTGGTTGCAACGATGCTAAAATCTTACCAACACTACCACAATGAGAACAGTAGAACATAACATTAAACTTAAAATACTATAGGAGTATTTGGTGTTACTATAAGTACTTCATACTTGAGAACTAAAACAGGATCTTCATTACTAAGTTGATAGTTGCTAAGTGGATACACTAAGGCTATATGTAATTAGGATGTTATAGACTTAGAATCTGTGGAAATTTTACTTTACCCCTATTCTATGTGAATTTGGAGTTAAGGTTACTTATTTGAAGGCCTATCATGTTTCGATTACATATAACCGGTATGCACTTCACAAATAGCGATGTAACTAATGAAAATTTTCTAAATAATTATCTAGATAGTTCATCTAATAATTATTCTCTTACCCCAATTCTCGCGTATATAACATGGTTGGACTCCATCCCCACGGCAACCTGTACCTTCCGAATGAGGTCATTGCTGGATGGTTTGAAGAAGAGCCAGATAATGATAATCCTATCCCTATGAATGATCACCATGATGAAGACCTTTCAGATGGTGCTAAATCCGAACCCGAGGTTGAAGATCTACCTCAGACAGCTCCTGTTCCAATTCCTAACCCTCATCCGGCTTTTCATGGCCCGACGCCTCCATGGGTGGAATTTTTGGAAACATGGAGCGACAGTCAAGATCAACCTATTCCGTTTAATGGAGACCGAAGCTTCTACAATGTGAGTGAAGGGAGCTCAGCAGATAGAGTTCTACCAATTCTGACCCGTAGAGTTGCCCGAAACGAAATTCAGGGCATGACAGCCCTATAACGTGTCGCAGAAGTTGATACAAATGGAGGAAAGCATATGCTTCGCACCAGTCGGCTTGAACATGCTCGTGAGAGGTCTGAGAGAGGCCATGAAACTTTTCTGCAAGCACTAGCTGAAACTCGAGCTGAAGTCATAGAACTTCGAGTACGCCAGAGGGTGTACAAAAGATACCTTCTCGATATGGAACGACAACTGGCTGAACTGAGAGTTCACCAGAGGAATGACTGTCGCCAGGAGTAGATGCTTTACTTTATCTTCCTGGTTAACTAAAATCGTTTTTTCTGTCTATGCCCGATGTGGCGTTTTTTATGAAATTATCTTGTATTGTAAGTACTTTTGGTTAGGTCTTTATACCGTCAAGAACTATCTTCTCTAGATATGATGTAAGACCTTTGCAAGGTCATTTTCCCGAATCTTTACGTCATGAATATCAAAGATATTCACAGTCGGCTAACTTCTGTGTCATCCTTTATTCAAGTACTCTTATCATACTTTCATTTGGAGTCTATCTGAAACCTGCTTTAGTCAAGTCATTGGACTATAGCAAGTTAGATCCGGAGACATTTCCAAGTCTCTTTCAGTGGTTGGATCTTGTTATTCACCAACCCACGATACCTCGGCGTGAACAACAAACGTCTTGAGATCATTCTACGAACATACTTCCACCCGTTACTAGGACTGCATCATAGGGATGTATGTCAACCCCTTCATAAACACATCTCCACTTAGTACTAGGACTGCATCATAGGGATGTAGGTCAAATTTTCGAAAACATACTTCTATTCTTTACATAACAGTCGAACTACACCTAGGGTCAACCAGAATCGCTCACAAAATCCTTATCTTTCGTGTTACAGAATCATGTCATCATCCAGAAACAATCAGTCGAGCAACGAAACCCCTATCCTCCATATCGACACCGCTACATTACAAGCTGCAGTAGCAGCTGCTGTGACAACTTTCCTTACACACATTAACTCAGGCAACACAAAAAAGACTGAAAAAGAAGTCAAGAGTTCCGATGGTAATACTAAACCGGGAAACCGACAAATGGCAACAACCATGGACTTGCAAAGTAGTAAGACCGAAAGGAAGAAACGGAAGCGTCAAGCTCAGAGGGAACGCAAGAAATCCTAAAAACTTGCCATACAACAGCAACAAGTGGAAACCCCTGCCACCCCTGTACCGAGCAGGCCATACGAGGGAAAACTCCCGAAGTGTGTTAAGGGTAGCTTCCATCATCATGAGGCTTGCCATGAGATGAAATGTTGCAATTGCCCAAAAATAGGGCACCAGGATCATGGCTGTGGAGCACCGGCACAACCCATCACCCAAGTCCCTTTCATCGGGACTAACCCTTCACACGAGAGTAGTTATAACGCCGAACGATTTAGGAAGAAATTTTCAAAGTGGAGTAATGAGGAAGGCACTCGTGTCCACATAACCCTGGCTAAACACCGCAATCCCGTCACCAAAGCTAGTACTAGCAAGTCATGCCACCAATGCGGGGAGATAGGGCACTTCAAGAAGGATTGCCCTATAGCAAAGAACTCTGGTGCAGATGGGAGGATTCTCAGGATCACAGCTGCGGGAGAACCTGCTCCGGAACCCACGTTAATGTAATTAAGGAATTTCGTTGTAACAGACTTATAAACTATCCAGAACTAGTGCAACTAGAGTCTTACCTTTTTGCGAGATCCTGTCAGTATAATGATGCTCGTGCTGCGTATACTTGTCTTTTGTAGTATACCTTATTCGCAGCAATGGTCTTGTTGTAAGTCTAAAGTATTGTAACTCTGTTAATGGTTGCACGGTTGTGTTTTGTCAGTAAAATGTCTTATGTTCAAATCTAATGTCTTTAGGTTTTAGTATGATTTCGACATTATCATACGACTCGATTCAATTTGATCCTCACAAAAACAGCTTCATAGGTACGTCTCCTTTTCAGTAAACGTCTTTTTAGCGAAACCGTCATATCAGAAGACCAAAGTACCCATGCCAAGAGTACCTCTTAGTTATTTTCTTTCCGAAGAAATACCCGAAGTACCACTCGTGCAGTACGTCAAGTTTAATCCAAGGATTCATGCGATTGATCTATCACTGAGGAATGTATACATAAAATTGATATATAATCAAGGTTCTACAGGTTTAGAATTGATGATTCCACTTTAACTTCTTTTTCCTCGAAAGGAAGTGAGCTTAAAGAAGAATTAGTTATTCGACTACCTTTTTCAATCTTAATTATATACGACTCGTATACACGAGATTGTGATTGTGAAAACATGTATGAATTCTAATATGAACTTCAGGAGAGAGTGCCTAAGCCAACGAGTAATCGCATCGTCATGTGAACAAACTTAGAACCCAGTACGACTCCGGTAAACCGATCGCCCTACAGTCTAAACACCTACGGAGATACAAGAACAGCCCGAACAACTTAACGAACTACAGAAAAATAGAATTAGGAGACTAGGCTTCTCACCCTGGAGAACCCCGGTCATATTCTTCCAGAGATTGATGGATCGCATCGTATGTACCTCGGATATCAAGTACTCCGTCAAGATTTTCATTAGAAATCGTTATCTCTGACTCGCATAGATGAAATGGTTGAGCAAACGCAAGGAGATAATTACTTTTAGAAATGGATCTGATATCCGAATATCACCAGTTCTAGTGTTAGAGAAGGATGTCTGGAAGACCACCTTCCGAACTTGATGCGGACACTTCGAGTCCGTAATGATACCCTTCGGATAGGACCAATACGCCCATAGTTTTCATGAGCTAAATGAGTAGGGTACGTCGTTCTACTTGGATTAGTTCGTCATTCTCCATGTAATGACTTACTTATCTACCCTCGTAGTAAGAAGGAACCCATGGAAACATTACCTTCGGAGGAACTTACGCGAAGTTCTCTAAACACGAGTTATGAAATTGAAGGGTTAGATTTCCTACGACATACTATTAGTGATGTGGAAAATTTTGAGTACTCTTTCAATTTGTCAAAACCGTTGAGAATTTGTCGACACCAGAGACACTGACAGAAATTCGCCACATTCTAGGTCTTACAGACCTACTGTCATAGTTCATTCAGAACTCCTCTCAAATTACAGAAACCCTTTCGACTTTGACCCAACAAGGGGTGGCCCTTAACTGGGAAGTTTAGCAAGAGAAAGAACCCTTGGAAGTTCCAAGTGAGAGACCAAATTCTTTAGGAAAAACTCACTCTGGGAATGGCTTAATATGCTTCGTATCGCGTGGAAAGCTAAATCCAAGATAGATAGGACCTCTGAGATTCTTACCAGAATCGGTCCTATATCTCGCAGACTAAACCTACTTCTCAAACTCGGTAACATACATTTTACTCTTCACTTCTCGATCGTGAAACCATACCTTTCCATTAGGACTCTTGTAAGTCCACTCGTCAAGATCCTCGCCTTCGTATTAGAACCGTAGTGACCCACGACCGAGAGGTCAAGCTACGAAGCAACGCGATCGCCCATTAGTGAAGGTTCGTTGGGATACCAAGCAAGGACCCGATTTAACTTAGGAGTGCTAGAACCAATCGATTAGGAAGTTCCCTCCTCTCGACTCGATCATTCATACCTACTTCCTCACCTAAATTCTAATTTCGGGACGAAATTCCCTTTAACAGGGGATGATGTGACAACCCGAAATTTCCATTCGGTCAAACCCTAAAAGTCAACCACTTCGTATCATAAGTCAATGTCATTATTTCTTATTTTTAAGAAATATAAAATTCGTTTGATTATTTTAATATTATTTTTAAGCGAACGGGTGAAAGAAAGTGTCGTCTCGGGTTTTGATTTTTGAAAACCGCAAACACTTCGCGTATTAGAAACACCCGACCAAACTTTTATGTTTGGGTTGAAAAATCACCAAAAAATCGTGAACTCATACCTATGTATGAGTTTACTCCCCAAAAACTAGTCATTTGTGTTTACTCCCCCAAAGTCAAAAAGAGTAAACTCCAAAATATCCTCTCAAGTATCATCCAAGTTTTTATTCCAAATCTTCAAAGTTGTAAGTGTTCTAACCATTTCAAGTTAGTATATCACTTAATCTAGTGATTTTACATCCTTAAATCCATTCATTTATGTGTTTTGACTAGTTTTTCCAAAACACCAAGAACACACACTAAGTGTTCTTGGCCTTTTAGCTCAAATCAAGCCTTCTTATAGTAAGTAGTTACATCCTTGAGCATTGTTGAGCTAGTACTACATTTAAACATCAAGAAAATATGTGAAGAACACAATATTGGAGGTTTTCACGGTCCGAGAATGTTCTTGGGCCGTAAACACCATAAAGGGCACCAAAGTGTGCCTAAGTCCTTATCTAAGCCCTAGTTTGATGTTTAAACCATCCTTGACACATTTAAACCCTTCCTTATAGTGTTTAAGCCTTAAAAAAGCACTAAAACCCCCCACTTTTATGTGTTTACGGTCTAGGGATGTCCCAAAACCGTAAACACCCCAAAAAGTGTGTAAATGTCCATTAAAAGTCCCATGGTTGTTCCTTATGGCTAAATCTAACCTAGACTAGTGCCATGATTGAGCTAAGGACTTGAAAACCCCAAATACCATAAAATTAGGAGTTTAAGGTAGTAAACTCATGAGAAATGGTCCTTAGACCGTAAACTCCATTTAGGAGTGTTTTGATGCCACACAACACTTCCTAAGACTAATTCATGAAGTAGGAATGCTTGGAATAGCCTAGAAGACTTCAAATCACCAAATGGTCAAAAAGTTAGGAGTTTACGACTGTAAACTCAAGAGTTTACGACCGTAAACTCAAGGGGTGTTGATCCTTAGGGAGTAAACTCATTTTAAGAGTGTTCCTTGAACCCCAATCATACTAGCCTTTCCCTACAACACTTAGATGCACTCCTTAGCACTTATAACACTTATACAAAGTGTTTGTCACGCTTTAGAGTGTCTTCACTTGACACCAAGCACTTATCCTACACTTCCTTTCGATCCACTTGCTACAGGTGAGTTCATACCCCTTAATCAATGTTTTAACTGTTTTTAAATGTTTTATGGGGGGATACAAGTAGAAACATGCTAGTTATTATATCAATCATTTGTGATTAATAAACAGCATTCAAATGATTGGTTACTCATTAGCCGTTTTACCAAACAGTTTCCTTCAAATGTCTTTCATAAACACTTTATGTGTTTAAAACTCCTTATTACACTGTACCTTTTTCTCTGTATGTTTCACTTCAAACTTATTTACAATTGGGTTTCAAACAAATGTTTCTTTATACTAAGTTGTTTTATCAAACCCGTGCCTTCAAAATGTTTTATAGATTGACATCAAGTCGATCTTCTCTTAAGATAATAATTATGATCAAAGGTTTTACAAAACTTATTTATGCTTTTATATTATAAATTGCATGCCTCTATATGTATAGTTATATAAGAAATGTTTAAAAGACTTAGGAAGGCTATCCACCCTATTTCCTTTTAGCGCTTGAGATGTGGTTTAGTGGGATATCGGGTACTCGTCCGAAGGTCGTTTAAATATTAGTTATATAACATATGTACATATATAGTCATAAAGGCCCTTCCATTTCATCCCATGCCCTTGGGTAGCAAGGGTATACATCCATGTCCATACGTACCAATTAGATTACTAGTAAACTACCATATGGGTAGTTTAGGAAGATACTAGAACTATTACTAGAATGCGATATCATACAATGAGTCAGTTCATTCATGAGTCAATACTTGCTAGATAGAGAGAACATACATTACTATGAGAACATACACATTACATTACTATGAGTAAATATACAACTATACTAGGAGAAGAACATATACAACTATACTAGAAAGAGAACATATACAACTATACTAGAAAGAGAACATATACAACTATACTAGAAAGAGAACATATACAACGATACTAGAACGAGTACATTACTATACTTGCTAGGTAGAGAGCACGTACATTACAGCTAGCACATTACTATACTTGCTAGATAGAGAGCATGTACATTATAGCTAGAACAGTTCTTTACATTACATATACATGAATACGATAATTATTGTGATATGAATCGGAGCATGACTTAAAATTCATGGCCTGAGTTGTAGCCAGAGTCTCTTGAAGGGAGAGCGTGAGTTTATGTATAGATCTATACTGGATTGACTATCCTACACCTTGCTGCTAGCTACAGCCGGACCTGCAGGTCTGCGGGTGCCAAACGTCATTTCTTTTTACGACCTACATTTGTCATTGTTTATCCGGTCGATAGTATGGTACAATTAATCACATGATGCCTTAATATAAATTCGGTTTAAGGTATTTAGTACAGCAGTAGTTCTTATAGCGCTACATTTTTGTACTACATTAATTTTCCCTGTACATATATTTAGTGATCTTTTCACTTGAACTATAAATGTAAAAACTATATTTTGTTAATGATAGTTACACTTGGGAAAATTACACACTTTTACATGAAACGAACATTTAGAACAGTTAAGTCTTGGTAGAAGACTACATTGAGAACAGTTAGGTCTTGGTAGAAGACACACTTTATATAATAGTTGGAATCATAGGGATTTCTAGGGTTTTTCAAAGGTTTACAGTTGTTTTACAAACATTTTTACATTTACAGTTCATATACATTTTCAATACTTACAATTCATATACATTTTCCATACTTACAGTTCATATACATACAAATCCTTACATACAAATTAAGACACTAAAATACTTATGATCTCACCAGCTTCAAAGCGGATACTCGCTTTCAAAATTACTTGTATCCTCAGGTCATATATAGACAGGTACATATGCAAGGTTTAGAGAAGATGGAGCTCGTTCAAGACTCATCTTTCATTTTGATTTATGCTTTAGTGTCTATTATAATTTGACAGAACCCACTTGTATAATAATTATTTTATTAATGCAATGGATGATGTTGTTGCTTGTTTACTACTTTACATTGTTGCGATACTGTACATGACGTCCTCTGCCCTAGAACGTTTCCGCAGTTCTTGGTTTTGGGGTGTGACAAGTTCAGCAGTGCAGGTGAGTTTCCCTTTTGTGTGAATTGGTCTAAGGCCATAATGTCGTCCCATGTAGTTATGAGTAGGAAGACCCGGGGGTTAGCCCTATGCACTTTTTGCTTGTATAATATTCAGAACCAAGGTCCACTGTCGGGCGGGTGCCCAAGGAATGGTTTGCATCATAGAGTATACTTGTTGTCAGTGTGATGCATGTATGTGCCTGGTAGGAAGTTGAGTGTGGGCGAGGTCCCGTATCTCACCAATAGCAGAGTATGGACGGTGTTCCATATCTCATTAGTAGCAGAGCATGGGCGAGGCCCGATATAGGTATGGAGTGAGTGTGAGCGTGGGCCCATATCTCACTTACCGTACGAGCTTGGACGGGGTTCCATGACTCACTAGTGACAGGATAGGGCCGAGGCCCAAGACACGCGAGGCCTAAGGACAGGATTACAGTAGGGTATGTTCAGTTATTTGTTAAATGCGAATTGTATTATGTGGTTAGCGGGCGGGGCCTAGAAGCCAGGCGGGGCCTGGAGCGGCTGGGCCGTTGTATCGGGCGAGGCCCGAGGTTGTGGCGAGGCCCGAAATAGCGGTCGTGGCCCAGTATATGATGTATGTGTTTATGCATGGTATGTGGTAGGTTCGGGGAACTCACTAAGCTTCGTGCTTATAGTTTTCAGTTTTGTTTTCAGGTACTTCCGGTAGCAGAGGGAAGAGCTCGGGGTGGTCGCATTGCATACACCATTGATTAGTCAGCCTGGGATGTTTTACTCTGATAATGAAATTATGTTTTGGAATTAATACTCTGAATTATGTTATGATTTATGGTATGTTTTTATAAAAGTGGTTTTAGTAATGATTTAAAGAAAATATTTTTGGTGTGGATTTTTGGGATGTTAAAAGTTGGTATGAGAGCCTTGGTTTGAGGGATTCGGACATACCCCCGAGTGTGTCTGAACTCAAACTAAGGGATTGGTATAAAGGTTTTCAAAAGGAAAATATAACTTTGTAAAAAGGGTTTTGAGAAAGAAAACAGTTTTAGTAAAGCAAAAAGAATTTAGAAAGAAAAGAATTTTGATAAGAGAAAAGGGTGTGGTGCATGCAATCAGCCGAGCTCAAGTAAGTACCCCAAAATACCCATACAAGTTTATGTTAAGATTATCAGTTAGTAGAACAACATGCTAGATTATGACTACGGATCTAGGGAGGATGCCTTATGTGCCTGTTATATGTGCTTTGAGCTCCATGATAGTGCTGGTTAGACAGTAATAGGGTAGCCTGTTTAGGTTATGCCTGAGTATATGAGATTATGTTGCATGATAGTACAGATTCTTGATATGAGATTATGATTGCTTGAGTATGTTATGGGTAGATTTTTGAGTGATGGGAATTTGCCATTAGGTGAGTACGTCACATCACATGTGATCAGGGTTGAATAATCTCAGAGTGCTGGATTTAGCCCTATTGCGCAGCTCTTGTCTGACTCCAACCATTGTAGGGACGAGTCTTTTACTCGAAGGATTATATGAGCCTTATCACATGTGATGGTACTCAGGTGATGGCTAATTGGCATCACAAGGAGGCCTTCAGCAGCTGAGGACTGGTTTGATTTGAGTCATGGGTTTCCCTAGGGTAAGCCTAGGATGAGTTAGTGTTGGGAGCTGTAGTAGTAGAGAAAAGGACCTGGTGGAGTTGAAGCAGTTCTTGAGGAAAGTACAGATAGATGTGAAAGGTAGTATGGGCCCGTACTACTGAATATAGAGAATCCATACTCGATTTGAGAAAGGCCGAGATGAGACCGGGAAACTTGTAGTGTGTGTGTGTGTGTGTATAATCCCTCAGAGTGATGAGTATTCTGATAGTAATTGTGATATGTTTCCAGCATGGTGACATCGCGAGAGAGACCAGTGGGCGGATCAGGCGCTGGAGAGGGATCAGGCTTGGGTTCAGGGGCTGAGCAGCTCGAGGAGCGGATGAGGGAGTTGATATCAGCTGAGGTTACGCGAAACATCTTAGATCAGACTCCTGTGATCTTTGGCACGGTCAAGGAGGGTATACTAGAGATCTTGGATGAGAGGCAGGGAGCCTTTCGTACCGAGATAATGGCTTTGATGGGAGCGCATACTATGACATTCTGAGAGTTTAGAGCTTGCGGAGCGCCAGATTATCATGAGGCTAAGTACCCTATTGCCAGCAGCAAGTGGTTGGTCGATGTTGCCAACGCATTCCGTACGAGCCGGTGTCCCGAGAAGGACAAGGTCAGACTCGCGCTCATGTCTTCTGAAGGACAGAGCGAGGGATTGGTGGGAGGAGGTTGGTCACACCATTGGTGATGATGCCGCGCTGGACGCGATGACATGGAGCGATTTCTCGGCTAGGTTCAGGGCTGAGTTTTCGTCGATTATTGAGGTGCAGCAGTTGGCACGGGAGTTTCAGGATTTGACGCAAACTAATGAGACTGTGGCGGAGATCACCGCGAAGTTCAGAGAGAGGGCTCTCCTTGTGCCGCAGTATGTCGTGGACGAGGAGATGAAGAAGGTCTGATAGTACAAGATGTTGAGGGCTGACATCAGGGAGTTCGTGAGCAGGTCTGACTATAAGATGCTGGAAGATATGATTTCTCGGGCTAGAGAAAGGGAGATTGATTTGGAACAGATCCGGAAGAGGAAGCCAACTGCAGTTCAGGTAGCCACAGGTTCGGGCAAAAGGCCCAAGGGGTCAGATTCGAGATCGAGGGATTACCAGAGCCGCGGCCGATGCAGGAGGTGCGGCAGGATGCACGAGGGTGCGTGTAGGAGTGGTAGTGGTGGAGATTCGGGCTGCTTCAAGTGCGTCCGGACTGCTCATTTAGCAGGGATTGTACTGCTACCACCACACCGAGATCAGACTTGATATGTTTCCACTGCAGTCAGCGGGGCCACAAGAAAGCCCAGTGCCCTAGTTTGTTTTCGGCAGGACGGATGATGGCACCTGCCCCTGGAATTTTGAGGATCATAGACGGCCGTCAGGGCCGAGCAGAGGCGCCTGCGGTAGGAGGCAGGGCTTTTCAGATGACTACCATGGAGGCGCGAGCAACGCCGGACGTAGCAGGTATGCGACTTTCATTTTCTGTTTCCTTCATTCATGATTATATTCTTATGTTCGGCATCGTTTTTGGTATAAGTATTTTAGAATTGGGCGGCTTGCTTTCAATTTAGTTATATGCCATTTGCATACCTTGGATAATAAAGTGGTAGTCAGAGGGTGGTCCCTTATGGAAGCAGTTTACTTAAGATGCAGTAACTGTAGCATGCTGGTGTGGAACTCAGTAGTGACCCGCTGGATTCAGAAAGGTGTTATTGTGTGATGGATCGATTCAATCCCTAGCTATGGCAAGCTCGGTTCTTCAGCAGGTTGATTGTAGTATAGTAGAGAAGATTGTGAATTCTTCTCGAGCATTGAGCGGTGAGGTAAGCAGGATCAAGTGGGGGAGAACCCTCCGAGGGTACAGGGTAAGAGCACGCAGATCCAGAATGAGTACACGACCTCTGAGAAGGAAAAGAATTAGCACAGCGATTGATGAGTTGAGGAGTTCAGCGTTGGGAGTTTGAGAGACTTCCCAAAAGTTAGTTCATGTAGTCGAGATGGTTAGTATCTGGTTGGGAATTTGGGTTGGAGGGTCGCCTGTAGGACTCGAGAAAGCTGAAATGAGGATTTTGAGAATGGTTAGCATGGGATGCTTTCGTGTTAGTAGTCAGTGGCAGGGACAACATGTAGAGCATGGTAGAGCGGCGGGAGAGCCGCAACATTTTTTCGTCAGCAAGCCAGAGGTGGAAAGTGTTGTAAGACTATGGGTAGGCCGTAGCATTCACCAGCATCCAGTGAGTATGGAAGGTGTTGCAAGACTACGGGTAAGCCGTAGCATTCCCTAGAAGCTTAGTTAGCGGAGTGTGGGCGGAGGCCCGTATCTCCTAGTTAGCGGATTTTGGGCGAGGCCCTTATCTCCTAACTGATCAAGGTAGAGATCAGGAATGGATAGTTGATGAGAATAGTATGGAACTAGCTCGTATGAGAGTAGCAGTATAGGTGAGACCTGAGAGCAGGGTTGCTTAGTAGTATAGTCGGGTGAGACCCATGGGCGAGGCCCGTGAGTTTTAGTAGCACAGGTGGGACCTGGTAAGGACCTTAAGGTCGAGTTAGGGGATCGAGGATCCCAGGACTTGTTGCGCCAGAGTAGCAGAGTAGAGGGGGCAGTATTAGGTAGCCTAAGTTTCCTCGGAAGTTGCTGGGAGTGACTAGAAGTTTGTGTTGGGGCTAGCGCCCAGGGGAGCCGGTAATCCAGATATTGATAGATCAGTAGGGACCAGGGTGGTCTCGGTTAATCCGTAAGACGGATAAGGGACAACAGAAATTTTCAGTCAGTGGCAGTGATGGTAAGCAGAGTAAGGTGGAATACAGTTAGTTGATCGAAGGGTGCTATGCACATCACAGCAGGTTGGATAATCTCAGAGGGAAGGGTTTGACCCTGTTGCGCAACTCTCGTCTGAGTCTAACCGTTGCGGGGAAGAATCTTTTACTCAAAGGATTATCCAAACCATTCGCTGGGAGGGGTGCTCAACACTAAGTTATAGTAGTGAGAAGTGTCCAGTGGATACTGGCGGTAATGACCCGTTATGGAACGTTGCCTTGGGGAGGCGAGAAAACGCACAAGGAAAAGGGGTTGAACCCCTAGGGTGTCCAGCGTAAGTACTCGGGGAGTACCAAAAGGATTTTCAAATGAGTAAGTTGTGTTTCCAGGATGGTCAGGGTTAGGGTAAACCCGAGAATATTATCTGTGAGGATTAACGATAGTCAGAATGACAGGGCGAAAGGCCAGCGGAGGTAGTCAACGGGTGTTAGGTTTTCTCAACCAGAGTGTTGGCAATAGATTGTAGGGCGATTGGCCGTAGAGAAACTTCAAGGACGAAGTTTAGTTTAAGTGGGGGAGAGTTGTAACACCCATAATCAGAAAGACCAAGAAAGGAAAGGAAAACCCTAAGTCAAAGGGGTTAACTCGTCAAGTCTAGGGTGGAACTCGATGAGTCCGAGCGGGATCCGGGTCGAAGAGTTAGTGACCGACTCGACGAGTTGGAGAGTGGACTCGGCGAGTCCGGTCTGGATTGGAAAGACCCTAAGTTCGGGACTTGGTGCCCTATTTAAATGTCTCATTCTCTTCCCTATGGTTCCTATATAGTCTCTCTCACCCAGAATACCGAACCCTAGCCACCATATCCATTTTGAGCAAGATCTAGCCTTGGTGAAGTGATTTGAAGCTTGGAAGAGAATGAGGTTCATATGGGTGCAAGAGGAGGCCTTGGATACTGAGTTGGTGTGACTTTTAAGAACGTTTGAGGTAATAAGCTGACCTTATTGCATTAAGATCTATCTTATGATTGAGATTTGGGCATTTTGAGTATGGAGAAGGTTTGTTTCAAGTTTGGTGTAGATCTGAGGTTACTACCTCAGATCTAGGAAATTAAGGATCCAGAAAGCCATAAATTTTATGCCAATAAGTTGTTGGTGAAGCCCCTTTGTCACAAACCCTAGCCCTAGAGTGCTTTAAGCGTATAGCTCCTTGGTTTCACGTAAAGTTTGCAACTTTACGTGAGGAACGGACCTTGGAAGTGTGGATCTATGAGTTGGAGCCCCTGCATGGCTCGAAAAGGCACTATATGGATTAAGAACTGAAGTTACTCGACGAGTCACATGGCTAGACTCAGCGAGTTGTATGAAGATAGGCTTGAACTCGACGATTTGGAAGAACAACTCGGCGAGTCTGTTGAATATTGCCATGGACTCGACGAGTCAGTTCTTAGACTCGACGAGTTGGACCGCAGAACCTCAACCTTTCCGGGTTAAGACTTAGATCGGTGAGTTGAGTGGTGACTCAGTGAGTTGGGTAGGATGAGACTCAGAGATTGTTGAACTCGACGAGTCTTGGGGTGACTCGGCGAGTTGAGTCGTTTTATGGGAGTTTCTGAATTCATGGACTCAACGAGTCTTCGGGTGACTCGGCGAGTAAAGTCAGTCAAGAGGGTTTACTTTGACCAGGAATTTGACTTTGGCAAGAGTGGACTAAGACGACTTCTAGAAGTTTTGTTTGGATCTAAGTGTTATGTATATTGATATTGGTAGCTCGGGGAGTTAGTGGAGCAGCGGTTCAGAGAATTGTCGGACAGCAGCCAGAGGGTTATCAGCAAGTTCAGCAGTGCAGGTGAGTTTCCCTTTTGTGTGAATGGGTCTAAGGCCACAATGCCGACCCATGTAGTTATGAGTAGGAAGACCCGGGGGTTAGCCCTAGGCACTGTTTGCTTGTATAATATTCAGGACCAAGGTCCAATGTCGGGAGGGTGCCCAAGGAATGGTTTGCATGATAGAGTATACTTGTTGTCTGTGTGATGCATGTATGTGCCTGGTAGGAAGGTAAGTGTGGGCAAGGTCCCATATCTCACCAATAGCAGAGTATAGACGGTGTTCCATATCTCATTAGTAGCAGAGCATGAGCGAGGACCGAGATAGGTATGGAGTGAGTGTGGGCGTGGGCCCGTATCTCACTTACCGTAGGAGCTTGGACGGGGTTCCATGACTCATTAGCGACAGGATAGGGGCGAGGCCTAAGGACAGGATTATAGTAGGGTATGTTTAGTTATGTCTTAAATGCTAATTGTATTATGTGGTTAGCGGGCAGGGCTTAGAGACAGGCGGGGCCTAAGAGAAACAGATATGTATCCGAGCGGGGATCGAAGCCAGGCGCGGCCTGGAGCGGCAGGGCTATTGTAGTGAGTGAGGCCCGAGGTAGGGGCGAGGCCCGAAATAGCGGGCGTGGCCCAGTATATGTTGTATGTGTTTATGCAGGGTATGTGGTAGGTTGGGGGAACTCACTAAGCTTCGTGCTTACGGTTTTCAGTTTTGTTTTCAGGTACTTCTGGTTGCAGAGGGAAGAGCTCGGGGTGATTGCATGACACACGCCATTGATTAGTCAGCCTGGTATGTTTTACTCTGATAATGAAATTATGTTTTGGAATTAATACTCTGAATTATGTTATGCTTTATAATATGTTTTTATAAAAGTGTTTTTAGTAATGATTTAAAGAAAAAAAATTTGGTATGGATTTTTGGGATGTTACAGTTAGCCCCTATGTTGGGCCTTTTAGAAGGGAAGACCATCGGTGTTACCTAAACCGTCTATAGGGACCAGTGGTGTTACATTTCGAAAAGTAGGACGAAAAGTGTTCTAACCGATAGAAAACACATATCTATATTATAATTTACTGTAAACCATTTAAATAAACTCATTGAATGAATAACAACATAACTTACAATTATTTATATTTTTTTTATTATTTATAAGTTTTAAATGGTTTATAATATATTTTTTTTTAAGTGTGACAAATGAATAAATAGAGTTCTTAAATGGGTTATAATTTTTGTTTTATCCTAGCATCAAAATCAAATACAATTTTATATCTAGTATTAGAAAAACGTAAATAAAAATTAAAGAAGATTTTCAAAGGCTGTGGGTTTATGTTTGTTAGCTTATCAATTATTATGTAGTTTATTATCAGATAGCTTAAAAGTTAGTTACCATTTCAGCTAACAACTTGTTTTCAGCTATCAGACAAAACATAGTTTTTTAGCTAGCAACTACTTTAGTAACTACCTTTTCAATTAGTACACTCAACAGAACATAAGTAGCATTTTGAAAAGCTAGCTTATAAACTATTTCTTGGTTTGACAAACATGACAACTTAAAAATTCTTACAAAATAAGCTATTTTATTAGCTAGCTGTAACGAACCAAGCACAACCTAAATAGTTTTCTTAAATCTACCTTATATGCTACTTTTTGACTTGTCAAATATGACAATTTAAAAAACTCGAAAACTGAGCTAGCTTATCAACTAGTTATGGTGTGTTAAGCATGACCTCGATAAGAACATAGGCCAAGGAACTTTTACTTATTATAGGTGTCTTGACATTTTAAAAGAAATAATATTATTGTATGATATTAATAATGGTTTATCAATTCATATAATAAATATTTATTATTTTGTGAGAAAAGATTAGTAAATTATAAAATCCGTTTGTATGTTTGTTGCAACAAAAAATATCATAATTGTAACTTATTTAAATGGTATTTAAATCAGTTTGTTATTTTTTTTTGTTAAACGCTAGTTAAAATAGCTTTTTGATTTTGAATTTTTTGTTTAACCCCAAAACTAAAAGTTCTTGTTGTCAATGAGATTTTTTTCTGAGTTTTTGCTTAAAAGTTAGAAGGTAGAGGCTCCCAAAAACCATAGTAAAAAAATGTCCAAAAACTTTTAGTTAATTTGTTTTGATAATGTTTTTCTTATTATGCCCTCATCATGATGGTTTTTATTATAAAACTTTATGAAAGTTTTCAAATGGTTTTTAATTAAAACTAAAATTAATTGTAACTACAATAAAAATAATAAGGGTTATCTGATAAGCTTTTTATTAGGTATGGTAAAATATTGGTTCTGATTTGACTCCGATTGTTTATCATAATTAGAAGGCTCTGATTTAAGAGATTATTCATCATATCTTTCACATGTCTTGTTGTTGCTACATGGCTTCTGTGTGTCTTCATGGTTATCATCGTGAGACTACATCTAATGAACACTAGGGAAGTCACGTTGCACAAGATTAGCAAATAAGAGGTTTGAAAGCTATACCGAGGGTGGACCTCGGCATTGCTCTCTGATGCCTAAGTTTGATATTGCTTTGTGTGATATTTTATAACAAGTGTATTCTTCCACATTGCCCCCTTTTGTAAGAAGAGCTTACCTTTATATTGGTGAGGTTTGGTCCGGTTCATGACTTTCTTGCATGTATCATGTGTTATTTTATATGTTGTAAGGGTAGAACCATTTAATAAAATAATTTTTTTTTCTATGTTTCCTGGGATGTTATTTTGTGTGATCTTGTATGGTAGATACACGATTATTATATTGGTGGTCGACTTGGTATAGTGGTGGTCGACATGTATAGTCTATATTGTGTTGTATTGCTGCTTTATATGTGGGTGTAACTCATACCCAATTACTTACCAAGTCACCACAATCTAAATGGTTTAACATTCTAATGAAAATTATACAAGCATATATTCACAAGTACACTAATGTAAGTTAATTAAAAAGGGTTAGATATAAGAAATAATTATGTTTTTTTATAAAAATTTAATATAACAAAACATTTTTGTTTCATTTATATATGACAAAACAACAATATCTCCGAAGATAAAAGGAAGATACAACATAGGCAACATCTACGCAAGTATATGGAAATTGTTTGTATAGATGCAACTAGCCTACAGGAAAACAAGTTTATATCTTTGATACCATGTATATGAAAATATTAGCCACCAAAAAAGAATAAACAACCGTGTATGACTAAAGATAAAAAAATATTTAAAATAAAACATGATAGTCGTAAAATAGTAAATAGTATATGGACTATGGATACACAAACAAGTAAAACAAAGGTAATCTTAAATAACCCCCCTAAATTTAACAAGTGTAATATAGTTATACACCCCGTACTAAATATATACCTTTTTATAGTTTTTTATTTATATATTTTATTAAATACTCAACCTTAATTATTTATTATACCCCATTGATTTGATGTTTTTATAAAACTAGGAGGTATATAATAAATAAATATACCTATGATAACATCCTTCAAATAAACATCTTTCTCATTTCAAACCCTTTAAATTAACATTTTAAATATACACTTTGTACGAATATCAACATAAATTAGTTAGAGTATTCTAACTAATTATTGTATGGATGTAGGAATGATTGTGGGCCAATCATTTACTTATTTTAAGAAACTGATTAATACATATTATTGAATTAAAAATTAAATATAATTAAAAAATATCATCTAATTTAATTACAAGAGTATTTTAATCAATTAATATAGATTTAATAAAGGAAATTGCATATTTTAAGGGATCATAGATTCTATTAATTTAAAAAAATCCGATTTTATGAATTACAATTATTTTAATTTTGACATTCTGACAGAATATGTTTATGAGTTTATTCAAAAATAAAAATATTCTTGAACCATAAAATAATCAAAACATTCTTGAATCTATTTCTTGATCATGACTTTAAAAACTTCTTATAGAAAAACTAATTCTTAAACCATCAATTGAAGAATAAAAACAAAAATTACATTAAATCTTATAAAATACGGGTAACAATTGCTAAGAATTACATGTATTGTTAAAGAATAGAACAAAGAAAACTTTCAAACCTGGAAAAAAACATCAAAATATAACAAAGACACTAATACATTCTAAAAGAATAATGTTGCTAAGAATCACTTACAATTTTGTGGTCCGGTCTTCAAGCATCAACTTCTGTGAAAAAAAAATCAAATTGTAGTTTGGAATCCAATAATGTATTAGCAAATGAAAATAAAAAACTAAGTACCTTTGGAAAAATATGCGGACTTTTGAATTGCAGTAAAACCAATAACTAAAAATTATAGAACATGCATAAATCAGTGAGAAAATATTCATATTCCATTTCAACATAATTATAATTTGTGATTCCATTCCGATAGAATTGGAATTCAAGATTCAGTTACCATATGCATTCAGTTGGAAAAATATCCAAGTAAAAAAAAATCAATTAATTAGTAAATCAGTACAACAATGGAGATGAGATGCACAATCGATAAAAATTTCATCACTAACCATGAATACAATCTAAGACGGTCATGACATGTTGAACAATCAATACCACCATATTTCTCTTTGGCATTTCATCAAACACTTTTAGGGCGCTCTTAAATCACCATATTTTATACAATTTGTTTAATGTATTGTATAAACATTAATTTATACAAGTACCCATATGACAAATAACTCCCAAAACTTGACAAGTTCTTAAATTCAACTTGATTTTCGTTATAGGTTATCTATCAACCATACTTTTATCATAACTTAAAAAACAAATAACAATAGTATCAGTTCAGTTTAATAGATAGGCATACCTTGTTAAGCTCTACCAACTTGTAGTCAACAAACGGTTGACCAACAAGTGTGGTGTTGATGAAACATTTGTTTAATCATTATAAGCTTAGAGACAAAGTTATATCTTTGTAAATTAATAAAATTTTCCAAATCTTTGATTATTATATATCATTTGAAATTCTTTCAACACTTCTCTTCACACCTTTTCAATCCAATTGCACATAAAATGCTAAAAGAAATATTTAAAAAAAACTTGCTACGAGTAAAATTTTAGATAATTTTTTTGTTTTGTACTATGTTTTTCTTGCGAGTTTTTGTAACATACGCTTGTGGAGACTGAAGAGCACAACCCGTTGCGACAAGATCACTAGATGGAATCCTTTCAAACAATCACCAGTTGTAAACAAAAATCTATAGGGTGTAGTTCAAATTTGGAAAAACAATCAGATTTTTGAGAAGCCGAAATCAATAAAATGAGAACGGGAGGTGAAGGGTAAGAAAGATCTAAGCCATAGCGAAAAAGCTCTCAATTTTGAATTTTCGGAAGAGGTTTACTTTGAACGCTAACCAAATCAGTCAACTAAATACAATTGGTACAAAAAAGATGTTGTGATCAAACCCGAGGAACTTTAATAGGCTGGTTGAGCTATCCTAAATTAACCTCGACATACGCTCGATCTTTGTTCAACTTTACATATCGAGATGGATCGATATGTAGCCGCCTCATCTTCCTCCTTGGATCGAAACCATAGTTGTTGCTCTTTTCTCCCGATCATAATGGGATTTAGGGCTTGGTGGGTCTGTTAAGACCGAAAATTTGATCATATGTGATGGATTTTGAGCACTACAACATTCCTACGGTGTACATGCAATTCTAATACTCGTGGAAACCACAGGTGGAAAAAATACTATTGATAGTTTCAATCGTAATGGATTAATTAAAGATTTGCAAAAAAAATTATTAATTTGTAAAGATAGTGGTTTTCTATAAGTTTATTGTGATTAGTGAAAATTAATATATATACATTGTTATTAATATCCGATTTAAGTTTTGTATGTGTAACTATTTGATAAATCATGAATTTATGCAATATAAATTTGAATATAATGAAAAGATAAATAAGTTATTTGATAAGAAAATATAATCTTTAATTATAAATTTGTAAACCATCATTGTATATAATATCTTATGTATGTCGATAAGTGTATGATTGTTAAGTATAATTAATATCGGCAATGATTTGCAAAAAATAAATAAAATGTTTGGAGGATAGTTGTTCTCACAGTAAAAAAATATTGTTTCGATAAAAAATAACAAATATATTTCTATTATGGTAAATTTATAGTATAAATATCATAATAGTAAAAATGACAAAATATGTTGTTATACGTGTTTGAGTCTTGAGCAAATAATACTTTCAATAAGTTATTGAAAATGTATAAATCACCACATAGCTTAAAATGTTGTTTTCAAAAATAAAACTTGAAAACTTATTATTTCAAAGTATCCAAAAGAAAACATAAAAACAATTTTTTTTATGATGAGCTATTTAAAAAAACCATCAATAAGAGGTTTTTTTATAGTTTATTATTACAGATTTTTTTATTCATCGCTTAATACTATGGGACAATAAATAATATTTTGTTTTTTTTTTTATATATTTTAACCATTCAATATATATTAATATATATTGCGTGGTCCATACAATTTCATAAGTTGTATATCTAACTCCTATTTAAATAAAATAACTCATATATATATATATATATATATATATATATATATATATATATATATATATATATATATATATATATATATATATACGTTTGTATTAAAATATAAGTTGTGTTTAAAAAGTGACTAATTAGATGAGGGGATTTTTTAGAACATTTTATATAGGTGATGATATATTACTTAAATTAAATAAAAAAAAAACAATTTAAGTAAGCTAAACCATTGAGATGCTCATTTATTTGGAGGTCAATATTAATGGAATGATGAATTGACATTTACGTAAAAAATACTTAAAAATATATTAACTATTTTATACATTATGTGGCCAAAAAAAATTATACAGTCGAATGGTATTGAGTGCTCGATAAATATAAATCAACAATAATAAATTTGAAAAAAAAAACCTTCTAATGAAAATTCTTTGAGAAATAATATGTTTTATTTAATATTAATATATGAACATATTATTTTTATAAATATGAATATATAATTTATACAAAAAATTATATGTAAATTAAGGATCACAGGTGTAATATTATCCATGTTAAGTAATATAAAGGATTAAAGTAAAAATAATATATAAAATAAAGGACAATATACGTAAAATCTGTTAATATATAAATGATTATTTATATTCAAATACAAAAGATCAATAACGAAAATAATATATAACATGAGGGGCTGTAAACGTAAATTTTGTTTATATTTATTGTAACTAAATGGCGAAAGTAATGGCATGGGAAAGATATTCGAATGGAATGAGTTAATGGTTTGTTGATAAATCAAACTGTCTTATTTATAATATTTAATATATTAATAATTAATTAAAATAATTGTATATAATATATGCGGTGCGGTGCGGTTTTTGAAAACTAATAACAACACCGCACCGTAAATTTGCGGTTTTTGAAAAAAGAAAACTTCACCATCAGTTTTTATTGCGGTTGTGGTTTATCGGTTGCAGTTTATACGGTTTTTACGGTTAATTTTAATTACGGTGCGGTTTTCGCTCACCCCTAGGTATACGCACCATTCCATGACGAAGGTGTAACATTCTAAAAATATCGATAAAAGTTTTCATTTTCAAATCATCAATCCATTTAATCATTTATTCCAAAATCAATCATAGTAAAATGCATCTCAAACATCAAAGTAAAGTGATAATAATCAGTGTGGAAAACTTATTAAGGGATGATATGTCGTCAAGCCAGACACTTCTCTTTGGAACTGGAAGTACTTGAAAATGTTTAAACCACAAAACCTGAACACAAAACTTAGTGGTTCCCCAAAACACTACATACCACATACCACATACCATATATATATATATATATATATATATATATATATATATATATATAAGTGGGTCCGGGGTGTGTTTCAACCCTATGTGAATGCTATGATGCAACCATAGTCTTACAGTCACTTCCAGATTTTAGCCAAACCATAACCTTTCTGCCATGATCTAACCATGGAGTTCCATGCAAGTGACAAAGACAAACAAGTGCTTCGATACAACCATAGTCTTTCGTACAAGTGTTGTGATCCAACTATAGTCTTTCATATAGGTGTTGTGATCCAACCACAATCTTTCATACATGTGTTGTGATCCAATCACAGTCTGTCATGCAAGACTCACAAATATAATCTAGCAACCTACATAGTATAGTGAGAAGACTCAACCCAATCTGCAGACAAGACAATCACATAGTCGAGCTGATGATACGGGAACTCCTCACACTAAACATATCCACAATAAAACCCTAATCAATAATTAAGGTAATAGCTAACACTTACAGGTTCTTGGTTCATAACTAAACCTCTATGGGACACAATGCCAACCCAATTGACTGAAAGTCAAATTGTTCAAAAAGTCATATGCTTGGTGTTACGCTTAACGTAGCACACTACTCTATGCTCGACATATAGCCCTGTATGGAAAATGGAGAAATATGATGCTAAGATAAGCGTGGGGAAAACTACGCTCAGTGTTGCTCTTAATACAAAATGCCAACCTGCCAACTCTCATATCTGAATCAAATAGATGTCTTAGTTGGTAAAGTCACTGGTTTTATCCCTTTGCATTGCCAAAAAGTGCACAAGATCAAACCCTAAGTCCATTATACCACCTTTCTCTCAAGAACTCATGCATGGACTAATGAGAGTGGCTAAGCTCCCATTTTTATGGCTTAACAAGCTGAAATCGTCTACAAATGACACTCAAATGGTCTGGAGTAGCTCTTACTCACAAGAACCAAGGTTATGGGGACAAAAGCACAAAAACTCATGACCAATTAGATCTAACATGAATAAAAAATCAATACGAAAACTTTATACCTTCTAGAAGTGGATGATGAGATGCAAGTGCTTCTCCAATGAACTTTTCCTTCAAAGATGCACACAAGAACACTCTAACGCATCAAAACTCTTACAAGAGGTCCTCAAGGAGTTAGGGCCTATAAATAGGGCCCACAACTCCAAGAATTAGGGTTTTGATGCGACACACCTACGCTCGGCGTAGCTCAGTATATGCTCAACGTAGGTTATCAAACTGAATGTCATCCAAGGGCACCACTTCAGAATCGTTAGCCAAAAACATCTATAGTTGAGAGACGTGAAAAGTGTTGTGAATCTGACAAAGCTCATTAGGCATATCCAACCGATAGGCAACCTTTTCCATCATAGGGATATTCCTGAAAGGACCAATATATCTGGCGTCCAACTTGCCTTGATTCCGGAACCGGATGACACCTTTTCACGGGGATACCTTCTGAAGCACAAAGACTTCGACATGTAACTCGAGGTTTGAACGTTGCTGGTCATCATAACTCTTCTGGTGACTATGCACAGTCCACAACCAATCGCATACCTACTGTATCAACTTAGTGTTCTTGAGTACTACCTCAGTACTCCTCACAACTCGATGATCGACCTCACACCAACAAACTAGGGTTTGACATTTCCTGCAGTAGAGAATCTTGAAGGGACTGGCAATATAACTATTGTTTTAGGAGAGCTCGACCAATGAAAGATAAGTATTCGAGCTCCTACCAAAATATAACACACATCCCCTCAGAATATCCTCGAGCGTCTGAATAGTCTGCTCACTCTGTCCTTCAGTCTGAGGGTCGTATGCGGTGCTGAAAAGTAACTAATTACCCAACTCCACATGAAACTTCCTCCAAAACCTATTGGTGAAATGAACATTGCGATCGAAAACCACTGAAACCAGACCACATGTCGAACAACTACCTCCCTGATGTAAACTTCAGTCTACTTCTCGGTAGTAATGATCTTAGCAATAGAGATGAAATGAGAACTCTTGGTCAAACAATCAACAATGACCCAGATAGGATCAACCCCACGTGTTGTCCTTGATAACTTGGTGATAAAGTCCATGGTTATATCCTCTCATTTCCACAGGGGAATAGGTAATGGCTACATCTTTCCATAGGGTCTCTGATGTTCGACCTTGACTTTTGGGAATGTCAAGCATTGCTTCACATACTATGGTATCTCCTTTCTTTATATAGGTACACCAATAACTCAATTTGAAATCTTTATACATCTTTGTGGCCCTCGTACAGATTGAAAACTTCAACTTGTGAGCTTCCTCTAATAATGTATGCCTAACCCCACCAGTAATCGGGACCCATACTCTACCGCACTGAGTTAGTAATCCCTAACTAACCTGATAAATAATGGAATTCGACACTTGATTCTTTCTTCCTTCCAATTATCTTTCTTTAACCCATCTAATTTTTCCTTCTTAATCAGATCTAACAATTGTGAAACGATAAGCATCCTTAAACATAGATCTTCGATGAAGACAACATTCGTCTTCTCAAGATGATATAGAATCCCACAGTCATAATATTTCACCACATTTAACCATCTGAACTATATCATGTTCAAGTTCGGCTGATCCATCACATACCTCAGGCTCTTGTGATCTATAAAATGGTAAACCTAACTCCTTACAAATAATTTCGCCAAATCTTGAGGACAAACACCACAATTCCTAACTCCAATTTGTTCGTAATATAGTTCGCACAAATTCGATTGGTGATGTTGTTGATGATTAGAGTCGAACGTCATTAGCTTGTAGTCGAAATCATTTTCGACTAGTGTTGGTTGTTGAGTCCAAGTCGAACATGATTTGGGATGAAGTGTCGAAAGTCACATCGTCGAATTACACAACTTGGGTTCATGATCAAATGCAATTGACAGGAATCGAAATTGAGTTTGATTGGTGTTCTTGGAGTCGATCACATTTGCTGGAGTCGTATTCGATTATGAATGATGATGCATGTTCATTCTCATATGGGAACAATTGGAGAATAACACTCCAATTTTTGAATCTAGTCCTTAAAGTTTTAAAATTTTGACAGACAGTACCCAATTTCGATGTGGGGATAATTTTCTGTCAAGAGTGAAGATGTTTCAATTCGAGTGGCTGCAGTTTACGAAATTTAATAGTTTATACCTAGTTTCGCGATGGGTGGGGGGGATATAATTCTGTGAAGAGGGAAGATTTTTTTCGAATCAGTCCCTGCAGTTGATGCGAAATGACAATTTATACCCAATTTCACATTTGGGGTAAAGTTTTGCATTTGAAGCTAATTTTTCGCAACGAATTCCAGCAGTATTTGCAAAATTATCAACATGTATCCAATTATTGAATTTCTTGAAACTCTCACCCAAAAAGTCGAAATTTTCTTAAAATTTGGAAATTCTTCTCGGCTTTTCGTGACTGTTTGTCGTTCAAGATTTTCATAGTTTCATTTTGTCACACATCGAGAGGGAGTTTCGCCACCTTTATTCCTCGAGCGCTTCTCATACCCTTGTGGGTTTTATAATAATTTTTTTGATTAGAAACACATGGGAGAATGTTGAAATGGGTACTCAAAGATTCTTGGATATTCCTTTTCAAAGCAGATTTATGATTGGTGTTACTTCGAGGGGGAGTTGGTCTTGATCGCTTGGAGCTCGTTTGGAAATTGAAGCTACGACATGCAATCCTAACTTCGACGGGGAGAATGTTAGGGTGAAAAGTTCTCCTTGGATATGGCTTGCCATCTTGTGATGTGTAATGGGTTGATTCTTTCCTATAAATAGGAAGCGAGTAACTCCCATTTATGTAAGAACCCATTTGAAGAGAATAGAGTACTGAGAGAAATATTAAATAACCCACTTTGTCATAGCTTACTAGATCTAATGAGAGCTTAAAAAGGATTATTTACATTGTATATTATTCAATATTGCTTAATATTCACGTGATCATTACAATTCAACATATGTATTCATAACTAGGTCACCACATTAGGCATAGAGCTGCTTGTTACGCTAGGTGTCAGTCAGATAGAGTTGACTGTTGACTGTTGACTTTGACTAAGTTTGACATTAGGTCAAACTGATGATTTTGGGTTGTATATTGATATCTGAACACTATTTGTTGTGTAGGTGACGCGTAGAGGAGATTATTGTATTTGTGATCAGTTTGGCTATCTTTTGGACTGCGAGGAAAGTTTTGTCACTACACTTGTAGGTCGAAGGCACCAATGTCGGCCCGTTAGCTTGTTATATATATATATATATATATATATATATATATATATATATATCCTTGTGTATAGGACGTTACTATGATATAGTGATCCGTTAGATTGGTAGATCCGTAAGAGTACCTGTTCTTGCTAGATATTGATTATTGTTTACGTATGTCAACATGATGTGGTTGAGCTGATGCAATACTACTTTGTGTTGTAAGCCAACAAACCTGGGAGCAATCTATCCATAAGCTAAGGTATGGTAAGGAAATCCAATCTTATAATGTGGGCTAGGGAGCAAGCCCGTTATAAGCTGAGGACCAGGAGGGTAATCCATTCTTCTGATGTGGGCCCAATGTGCATGCCAATATATATATATATATATATATATATATATATATATTGTGGTGTGGGGTATTTTGGGGGAACTCACTAGGCTTTAGCTTATAGTTGTTGGTATCAATGTTTATAGGTACTTCTGATGATCAAGGCAAGGTGAAGGCGTGATCGTACACATCCTCCTATTGTTTTTGTTTTGAGACATTAACCTAGTACTCTGATTTTCTTGGATATGTATTGAAAAAATGATCTTTATCTTTGCTTTCTTGTGGAAATGTTATTTTTTAATTATCATGGTTTTTTGGATATTACATATTTTGCACATCGTCATCCCTGACCCTCATCTGATGATACCTTGATCTCAAGTTAATCATGGAAAACCAAGATGTGCCCTGGAGTTGATCAAATAAATCATCATCCTCGTTAGTGGATAATGATTTTTCACCGTTAACTTATTCAACTCCTGATAGTCAATGCAGATCTGTGTGAACCATCCTTCTTTTTCACAAACATGAACGGTGCTCCCCACAGTGAAATGCTCAGTCTGTTGAATCCCTTGTATAACAGCTCCAACAGATGTGTAGACAACGCCTGCATCTCCGAAGGTGTTAAGCGATAAGGCGCCTTGGCTATTGGTGCCGCACCCGGAATCAGATCAATCTGAAACTCAACTTGTCTCTCAGAAGGCGCTCCCGACAAATCCTCAGGGAACACATTGAAAAACTCCCAAACAATAGGCACATCATCAAAAACTTTCTATACTTAACTCGCATATCCATTACATAAGCTAGGAACCCGGAACAACCCTGCTGAATGTGGATTCTAGCAAGATCACTGAGTTCTAGCAAGATCACCGAGTTCATCGAGAGTGTCAAGATCCTGGGCCAGGATCCTATCATTTTTTCTCGATCTTGCAATTGGTACCACGTCGTTGAGATCCCTACTTTAGTATGGATTTTGGCCAGTGGCTGTTTTTGAGGTGGTCCTATTTGCCTATATGACAAAAGGAAGCTCTTCTTCTTATCTTCCATTCTTCTCATCTAACCTATCTTTAAATTGTTGACGAAGATCTTGTTATTGGATTCAGCTTGACCGTTAGCTTGAGGGTGAACATGGGTGGGCATTTTCATTTTAATTCCCTAAGTTGTTGGGGTGCAAAGTTATTCATTCATGACTTTGTAAATGTTTGACTTTTGTAAAACCCACTTGCATGTGGTGCTTTAGCCTTTAGACCCATTTGTTAGTTAGAGTGAGAGAGAGACATGTAAACACCTCTATAAATAGTGGGTTCATACCACTTGTAGAGGTGTGCTTGAGAGATGTAGAAGTGAGTGTGTAAGTGTGTGTTATTTATGTAGTCTAAATCTAGATCCTTTTTGTGTAACACCATATACATTCAATATATCTCTTAAACACCCAAATCACCATGTTCAATTGTGCAAGCTTTAATTCCGCATGCCAAACCATGTTCTTTGTCACTACAATTGGTATCAGAGCGGGTCTTCAAGATCAAGGTGATTTTTGAAGAACGATTCTCGGTTTGGCAATTTTTTTGTCGCAACTTGAACAATTTTGAATCGAATTCAAATTTTATTTGGTATCTTGATTTTGGATTTGGAATTGAAAATCGATGTTCAAAGGAGATGGCTTGGGAACGTATTGAGACTCGCAATCAATGGTTGATGATTGAATGAACAAAATTTTTTTGGGGAAGAACTGTGATATCGATGATCTAGATTGCAGTGAGGTATCAATAATTTTGGTTTCGTTTTGGAACTGGGATGCGATATCGATGATGTTGGAGTCTAGATTTGTTCTTGGAAGGATTGGAATCGATGAAAACATGGATCTATTGAAGAACAGATGATAGATGCGAAGTCAAGAAAAATGGAATTTGGGCTAATCGATTTTAGATTCGCATATTCTGATGTCGATGATTGCAAATTTGATTTGTGCAAGTTCGCATCTAGGTCTCAAAAATAATGTTCGCATTTGATGATTGGGTTCGCATATGAAATTTTGTGGTTCGCGTCTGGGTTTTCAACATCACTTCGCATTTGGCTATAGAAATCAAAATTGAGTTCGCATTTAGGTCTCAATATCAATTTCACACATTTGGTTAATTGGGTTAAAGATGCGAAGGTAATTAAGGTTGAAATTCAGTTCGCATTGGGCTAATTGGGTTAAAGATGCGAAGCATTTGTAAGGAATGTGCGAAGAATCTGGAAGATGCGAAGTATTTTACTGTAAAATGTGAATTGGGGAAGAAAGCAAATAGTTTCGAATTTGGCCCCTTATATTTTCATGAAATGACACAATTGGTCCAACTTCGCGTATGGGATCATAAAATGTCAAAAATGCAGAATTTTCATTTCGCATCCCTGAAGTCTTCGCAAAATGGCAAATTTTACCCAGTTTCGCATTTGGGGTAAAATTTTTGAGAAATTTGAATATTTTCAAATCTGGTCCATGCAGTTTGTGCGAATTTACACATTTTACCCAGTTTCGCAAATGGGGTGTGTTTCGCATATTTGACTGTTTTTGGCGCAACAGGTCACTACAGAATTTTGAAATTGACAATTTCTACCCATTTTTGAGAAATTTTGTCAAAGGCGATCCGTGAACGACAATAAAAATTGAATATTTTTTGGGTTTTCCGGATTGAAGCACAAAGTTATGCCACATGTTAAGGGGGAGTTTTGACACAAAAAATTCCAAATAGAGCACGTTCTTTTTCCTTTGGAGTTTTATAATCAAATTTCGATTATAAAAAGGGGGAGAAGTTTTATATGGAAATTCGAACTTGAATTTTTCATATTACGCGGATTTGAAGACCGAAGTGATCTTGAAGTTTTGAAGCCACGAGATGATGCAATTGGAAGTTTGGAAGTGATGCATTCGAAAATGGGTTTGGCATTATTGAAGATTTTTGGGGTGTGTTTTTATGCGCAACTTTTGGGTGATTATTTGGAGTTTGGAATACTCTTGATCATTCATTGCTGCTCGGATTGTATTGTCTCACATCCTAGAGGCCAAATTGAAGAATCATGGAAGAATTGAAGATTGAAGTTTGTGTCAACATGTGTCACCTTTGCGGCTTGAACTGCGTAGTGCTTGATTTTTGAAGATTTGAAGTGGGTCATTCATTCCTAACTTTGAGGGGGAGAATTGTTGGGGTGCAAAGTTATTCATTCATGACTTTGTAAATATTTGACTTTTGTAAAACCCACTTGCATGTGGTGCTTTAGCCTTTAGACCCATTTGTTAGTTAGAGTGAGAGAGAGAGACATGTAAACACCTCTATAAATAATGGGTTCATACCACTTGTAGAGGTGTGCTTGAGAGATGTAGAAGTGAGTGTGTAAGTGTGTGTCATTTATGTAGTCTAAATCTAGATCCTTTTTGTGTAACACCATATACATTCAATATATCTCTTAAACACCCAAATCACCATGTTCAATTGTGCAAGCTTTAATTCCACGTGCCAAACCATGTTCTTTGTCACTACATAAGTCATGCAAAAGTCTCTAGTACTCTTGATTATGAACTGGGATCCATTATCGCATGTGATTTCAACAGGGATCCTAAACCTGGTCAAGATATTACGTTTGATAAATGAGACTACCTCCTTGGTTCATACATGAACAAAGGCTTCAAACTCTATCCATTTCGAGAAGTTGTACGTCATTACTAGCATGAACACTTTTCCACTAGGAGCCTTTAGTAGCTTGCCAACTATATCTATTTCCCATTTCATGAAAGGCCAAGGGGAAAGGATAGTATGCAATGGTTTTGTAGGTTGATGAAGGATGTTGCTATGTCTTTGACAAGCATCGCGTCTTTGGGCATGCAAGAAAGCATCTTTTTTCATTGTTGGTCATTAGTATCATGTCCTTAACATTTTGGAGCATAAGGATCTTCCCCCAGTGTGGTTGCCATAATCACCTTTGTGTATATCTTTTAGGACTTCTATAGCATTATGATCTTCTAAGAATCTAAGGTATGGGCTTGCCACGGATTTCCTGTAATGTTTTCTGATATGGGCATATTTAGACATATAATTCATGCATTATCTTAACACTTTATGTTGTTGTTGTCTCATTTAATGAACAAAAGGTGCTTAATTAGTTTATAATTTAATTTTTCAGCAACAATGATATGCTCGGATGATAAGGAAGCAGAACTAGCGATTGGAAGCTTGGATCTTGGATTTTGAAGAAAGAAGGATGTTGTTGGACAGCTTGACCCCTCATTACTGTTTTGGCCATATCTCATGAACCGTAACTCCGGTTGATGAGATTCAAAATGTTCTGAAAACGAGACACAATTTCGGACGAATTTCGTGTTTTGAGGAAATGCTGATTCCAAACGGAATCCACGAGTAGGCCATAAAATCGATGAGTCATGTCGAATTTTCGCGATTCTGGACGCGCTGACTTGCAGTACACGGGTTTTAAGTGACGGACTCGCCGAGTAGGTCAATGGACTCAACGATTCACCTCTGTTTTGTGAAAATCTATATAAAGGGCATTTCTAATCGATTCCCTAGGATATAGATGAACCCTTGGAGGCCAATTGTCGACTAATGGTGCTGCTGGAGCGTGGGAAGCTAAGGAATCAACCCGACATTCAATTTTAAGGAGAATCAAGTCAAAATCAAGTTTACTCTTACCTAATCTCTTGTTTGAACTATGTTCTTACCAATTGATTTCGTTTTTGAGCTTGTTTCTGTTGTAATCATGAGCTAAAACTCATAACTTCTGTTTAGGTAGATGAATCTGTGAACATGGATTGATTATTTGATTAGGATTAATTTTAATTGGTGATTATGTTTTATTAAGCTTGTTAAAGAACCTTATATGTTAACAATAACTATTCTTTTGTTAATAAATTAGTAATTAAGTTGTATGATCATGTCTTAGTTATCAATTTCATATGATTTATTGTGACAACATAGTTGTATGTCTAGGAATAGCGAATGTGAAACTAGAATTAACTAGAAGATAGGTAACTTAATGTGTGAGCTTGTTTGATGAACATCAGCAAGAGGTTAATTGAAGGACCAGTTTAATTAACCATTAAAATTCTTATTTAACCCGAATCAATAACTAGGAAATCCGTTAATTTAGACAATTGGCCACTGATTGAGTTAATTTGTTTCTTAAGGAGTAGTAATAGCAAACGTGAAACTAATCATCTTAGTCGGTAGCCAATGAAAAATTAATCCGATACATTGAAATCATCTTTGGGAACAAATGAGTCGAACCTAAACAGAAGTCTTCTTTATTATTGAATTTAGTTGATTTTTATTTGCTTAGCTCTTAGTTTCTTAGTTTAAGTTTTAGTTAATTGTTTAAGTTTCTAGTCTTTCAAAATTAGAGATACCCCGTTTCTATTACTTGTTTTATTTAGATAATATTAGCATTTCTTTTAATTGTTTACCGTTCCCTGTGTTCGATACCCTACTTACCTTAACTAAACTGCTAATCGATAGGTACACTGCCTTTCGTGTGTTTGTCTTTGTGTTTAAGTTAGTAGGATTAAAACTAGTTGGTTTTACACACATCAAGTTTTTGGCGTCATTGCTGGGGAACGGTTCTAAATAGTTAATGTTATTTGCTAATTGTTATCATTTTTTTATTTGTTGATTAATTTTTTTATATAGTTTAATTTTTATTTATTATGTATTTTCCAAATCTCGATGCTTTTGATGCTTTTCTTGAGGAAGTAGTGCAGGTAAATGAGCAAGAAGATCAGGACTATGACTCAGATGATGATTTGAAGAAATTTGGAAGATGGTTATATAACTTCTTGACTAACGAACAAGAGCAATCTGAGTCATAAGAGGTAAAGTTACAAGATGATGAATTTAATCCAAAAAGAGATTTGGAGGAGCTGGAAAGGTTGCTAGTAGAGTGGTCAGACGAAGAACAAGAACAAGCTGAATTGCAGGAACCAACCCGTGGTTTGACCATTACCACGACATGGTCCCTTGTTCTTCCGGTTTGTGTTTCGAAGCATGGGGTGACGATTCCAACTTTGGAGTAAGTTCTAAATCATGATCCATTTATGATTAGTATCCAACCGGTTCTAGCCCTTGTCAATATTCTTGGGTTTTATGAATTCAAGCTTGTTTGGCCAATTTTTGAAGCAAAGAGTTGAATTTTACAAATTGGTCCACCAAAGAAAATATTTAGTGCAACGAATGGATGGGCATCGAATTTATTAGAAGTTTATTAAGTTTGGAGTCCAGCTAAAAACTCGCACAAAAAGAAGCGCTTGTGGGAGGCTACCCGTCATTAGAGTTTTGCTTTTCTTTTTCTTTCTAAACTTCTAGTATTTAGGGATAATTTAGGATTTTTATTTTGATGTTTTTTTATTACTTGGTATTTATTTTTGATCTTTTCAGAATATAGGGTGAGGGATAGAATGAATGAATAAAGCGTGAGGAAATAAAGTGAGGGGCCGAGTCGTAGACAAGAAGATTAGAAGATTTGAGTGATTTTATAAGTCCGATGGTTTTAACGGTTAAAAAGGAGTTTCTTCATTGAAGAATATAAGGAGGTGTATTACCTTAATACCCTCTATGACCTCAAAAACAGACTTGAAGCAGAAAGAAGAATTTGCACAATCAGAGCCGAAAACTCGTCTAGTGCACCGTTATAACTCGATGAGTTCCAGCAAAAATTCACGATTTCTGCCCATATGACGATTCAACTCGGCGAGTCTCCACATAAAACTCGACGAGTTGCTCATTCTTTTAGATTTGAGTCGACAATTTGATTCAATTCAAGGCGGCAATTAGCTATATTTTTTAAGACAATTTCGAGGCGATTCCAAGATACTTTTTCCCACATATTTAGAGTTGTCAACCACACGAGATTTGACGCCCATGGCATGGATGCGTTGTTCCAGGGGAGTTTGTTCGAATTCTCTCTTTCCTTTTATGTGTTTTTTTATCATGCGTAATATGCAATGGGGACATTGCATAAATTTTGTGTGGGGTAGGGGGTTGGTTACATTAGTTAAAATTTTAGTTAAATTTTGAAAATTCTGAAAAATTTGCGTTAAAAATTGATGGGCTAAATTAGAAAATTTTGGTAAAAGCAATTAGGGTTCATGCTAGTATTATATTCAATGATTCTTTGAAGACCCAAATGTTTAGTTGAGCTTATACACGTTATAATGCATTTGTGGCCTCCTTTATTCTACTGAAATCATGGGAGAAAACACACAACCTTGCTTAGTTTGAGGGACGCAATATGTTTAGCATCGTGTACTTGAAATGTATCCTGGAAGACTAATATCTTTAACCAATAAAGGTTGAAGTTGAGTGCCCTTGCTTAAGCATGTAGGTTTTGAGTGAAAAAAAAGTGAGGTACATGTAAAAAACAAAAGAGAATGAGAAGAAAAGTTGTAAGATTTTTGGAGCAATCAAAGTGAAGATCAAAAGATCAAAATTCTGAAGATTCAAAACGTTGAAGATACCAAAAATCAAACAACGAAGGTGGTGAATTCAAAGAAATCAAAGATCAAATTATCAAGAAAGTGAAATATTCCAAAGAGCTCCATAGTGGTATCGAAAAGTTGTAATTTTCTAGATTATGTATGCTTGGGTTGCTTGACCAAAACTACCTTGAGGTTAGGAAGTTTTCTGGGGATGGATTCGGAGGGATGCATAAAATGAGCGTTGTTCAAAAGAAGTGGGCGAGTGTTTATGAGGATTGTAAGTATTTAGAATTGAGGGGGTCCTTAGGAAAAATTTTAGACACAAATGCATGCGTTGCAGTCCTGACATAATGGATGGGTTCGATTGGGATTATCGTATGTGATATTGGGGTGTTAAAATTCAATTTTGTTTGGGGGCAAGCAAAGGTCAAGTGTGAGGTATTTTGATATGGGCATATTTAGTCATATAATTCATGCATTATCTTAATAGTTTATGTTGTTGTTGTCTCATTTAATGAAAAAAAGGTTCTTAATTAGTTTATAATTTCATTTTTCAGAAACAATGACATGCTCGGATGATAAGGAAGCGGAACTAGCGATTGGAAGCTTGGATCTTGGATTTTGAAGAAAGAAGGATGTTGCTGGACAGCTTGACCCCTCGTTACTGTTTTAGCCATATCTCATTAACCGTAACTCCGATTGATGAGATTCAAAATGTTCTGAAAACTAGACATAATTTCGGACGACTTTTGTGTTTTGAGCAAATGCTGATTCCAAACGGACTCGATGGGTAGGCCATAAAATAGACGAGTCACGTCGAATTTTCGCGATTCTGGACGCGCTGACTTGCCGTACACGAGTTTTAAGTGACAGACTCGCCGAGTAGGTTACTGGACTCAACGAGTCACCTCTGTTTTGTTAAAAATCTATATAAAGGGAATTCGTAATCGATACCCTAGGATATAGATGAACCCTTGGAGGCCAATTGTCGACTAATGGTGCTGCTGGAGCGTGGGAAGCTAAGGAATCAACCCTACATTCAATTTTAAGGAGAATCAAGTCAAAATCAAGTTTACTCTTACCTAATCTCTTGTTTGAACTATTTTTTTTACCAATTCATTTCGGTTTTGATCTTGTTTATGTTGTAACCATGAGCTAAAACTCATAACTTCTGTTTAGGTAGATGAATTAGTGAACATGGATTGATTATTTGTAACAACCGTCAATTTTCAGTCAAGTCAAAGTCAACGAAAGTCAACAAGTCAAACCGGTCCACTCATTTTGCCGTAAGTACTAGAGTTTACGTTATATAACTTCTAAACAACTCTCTATTCTAATAAGAGATCATAAATCGAAAAGTGCGCTCACCTAAATCTCCTTAACCTAAAACGGTGGTACGTAGAAAGCCAAACCGATACAACAATGTTACATACTCATCGGGAGTATGCAAGATCCCAAATCAAGGCTTAACGGGGTTTAAGGACCTTGCAGTGCGTAGCCGGACACTCAAAAAGGTCACCAGTGAAATCTCTTCCACATATCTCTAAGTATGTGAAACCTCTCCCACATATCTCTAAGTATGTGAAACCTCTCCCACATATCTCTAAGTATGTGAAACCTCTCCCACATATCTCTAAGTATGTGAAACCTCTCCCACATATCTCTAAGTATGTGAAACCTCTCCCACATATCTCTAATTATGTGAAATCTCTCCCAAATATCTCTTTGTATGAGAAATCTCTCCAAGTATGCCAAATCTCTCCCAAATCTCTCTAAGTATGTCAAATCTCTCCCAAATCTCCCTAAGTATGTGAAATCTCTCCCAACTATCTCTTTGTATGAGAAATCTTTCCAAGTATGTCAAATCTCTCCCAAATCTCCCCAAGTATGTCGAATCTCTCCCAAATCTCTCTGAGTATGTGGAATCTCTCTCAAATCTCTCTCGAAATCTCTCCCCGACTTTCTATAATCACTCGGGGCATCCCGATCCTCGAAATTGGCGAAAAATAGCCCAAGAATGGAAGTCTACGCGAAAAACGGACTTAAGAAACGAACCCTCCGAACCGAAAGTACTATTCATGAACCGAACCGAAAGCACTATTCATGAGGGTCCAAACCGAAGTTACTGTTCATGAGCCGAACCGAGGACACTGTTCATCCGAACCGAACCCAGCTTGGAAGGAAGGTCCGAACCGAACCCAACTTGGAGGGAGGATCCGAACCGAACCAGCATAGAAGGAAAAATCCGAAACGAAAGTACTGTTCATTACTGTTCACAACAGTACCTTCGGTTCTAGCCAGACTTCGGACCGAACCCCCTTACCTTCGCCTCGGACTGCTTCTCTTCGGACCAGCCTTGCTTCGCTTCTTCCTTCTGGCGCACCTTCACCTCCGAGCCATGCACCTCTGACCGAACTTCGGCCTAGGTCCGAAGTTATCCGCTGGAAAATTCGTTTTTCGCCCATTTTTGCATATTTTTGCATTTTAAACCCATTTTTAATTATTTTAACATAGGATTTTCACCCAAAACTTTATTTTAAAATACAAGACCCCTAAATTAATGATTTAATCACATTTTAAGGGTAAAATCTTATCCAAATAAGGTTAGGTAAAGTACAAAGGTAGAGTGTTGACTTTATCTTATTTTATGACACAAGAAACCCCATACCCACTCCATGACAACCCATACTCCTCCCCACCATACCTTGTACCTTTTACCCCTTTTTACAAGCCATCCCCACGTTTTTGAGAGCTGGATAATCATCCTCTCTCCTCATTTTTCTCTCATTTGCTCTCATTTCACAAGAAGATCAAACTCTTTTCTCTCTCACTTTCTCTCTCTAGAAATTCGAGATTCAAGGGCTGATCTTGAGTTTTTCCTCCACATTTGGTAAGCATAATCCATTTCCTTTATGATTATCTCAATTATTTCCACCCAAATCATGGGTATCTTACACAAACTCCATAATATTTGTGTTAGAGCTTCGAATCTTCAAGTGATTCTTCAAGTGTTCTTGGGTTGAACACTTCTCTTCTTCAACACTTATCTACTGAAATCACACAAGGTGAGTTCATACCCCTACATTTTCATGTTTTCTCAAGTTTTTAGGGGGGGAATACAAGCCAAAACATCAAGAACATATCTAAATTCTTCTAACAGTTTTCATCAGAAAAGTTTCACTCCATTCACGGACTGTTTTGGACATCTTAAATATTTTTGTTTTCAAAACTGTTTTAGGTACATGTAGTTCCACTTCTTAGCTTTAAAATGACTACTTGCACATCTCCATACGATTTTTCTACAATTTATGGTGATTTTTACAAAACTGCCTATCATTTCAAACATCAATCCGGACCAGTCTGTGATTATGGACTTTTTCACCCAAGTTAGAGGTCATTAAAAATTATAATAAAAATTATGAACAAACTAGACTCATTTTCCAAACTCTCAGAAGTTACAGAACCTGATTTGGACATTTTATGATTTTTCTACAATTTTTCCAATAACAGTTACAGAAAATGTTATTAACAGAAAAACACAATAAATTTCATTTCACCTTGTAACATGTTGAGCAAGGTATACATCGTTATGTGATTATGTGTAGTTGCAATATATAACAAATTTTGTATTCTTACATAGATATACATCAGAAAACAAATGGATTTACACCTTCACAAGTATGACAAATATATATATATATATATATATATATATATATATATATATATATATATATATATATATACGATATTATGAGGCTATATCCATTAAAATATAAATATTGATAAATTATGACAAGTAAGGCCTATGCTCATTTCCCACGAAATAAATCGATAAACTATAATAGGTATAGTTTAGGGTTATTAATATAACAAACACAATATTAAAGGTCTTACACTTACAAAAGAGTTATTGCCGCTATGGACGATTAAGATAATCTATAATAAGTATAGTTAAGCCATTATACCCCCACAAACGAACGCGTTAGTTATAATCGGTATAGTTATGGTAAATACATATTACAAACAAAGTAATAAACTATAATAGGTATAGTTTATGTTTCATCTACCCTAGGAACTTAATTACAAGAAAGGAATTCACCATCACTTTCGATAAGTTATTCATATGGATAGTTCAGGTTCACTAATCTCTATTACTCCCCGGTGAACTATGATATGTATAGGTTATATTCACATTCACCATCACTTATGATATGTATAGGTTACATTCACCATCACATCACTTTCGATAAGCTATTCATATGCATAGTTCAGGTTCACTAATCTCTATTACTCCCCGGTGAACTATGATATGTATAGGTTATATTCACGTTCACCATCACTTTTGATATGTTTAGGTTATATTCACCATCACATCACTTTCGATAAGCTATTCATATGCATAGTTCAGGTTCACTAATCTCTATTACTCCCCAGTGAACTATGATATGTATAGGTTATATTCACATTAAAGGTTCACATTGTTAGACTTCAACTATAATCGTTGAGCGTATATGCTTGAGTCATACAAGAATTTAGTCTGGATTGGCTTAGAATTGGTGGTGCCCGCCTCATCTCCTGTTCCTCGTTGGGTTGTGGACCTAGGGCAGACCCACTACATTCGACGTTTTATCTAACTTAAATCTTCTATAACTTATATACGCTGGACAATTATAGGGGAAATCTACGGGTCAATCTAGGATACATTAACACATCATATAGGTTATATTCACCATCACTTTTGATAAGCTATCATATGCATAGTTCAGGTTCACTAATCTCTATTACTCCCCGGTGAACTATGGTATGTATAGGTTATATTCACATTAAAGGTTAGCATTGTTAGACTTCAACTATAATCATTGAGCGTATATGCTTGAGTCATACAAGAATTTAGTCTGGATTGGCTTAGAATTGGTGGTGCCCGCCTCATCTCCTGTTCCTCGTTGGGTTGTGGACCTAGGGCAGACCCACTACATTCGACGTTTTATCTGACTTAAATCTTCTATAACTTATATACGCTGGATGATTATAGAGGAAATCTACGGGTCAATCTAGGGTTCATCAACACATCATATAGGAATATTTTGTTTACACCTAACTAAGAAAATATTGGATTTTCTGGATTCATATCCTATCGCTTTTAAAAAGGAAAACGGTTTCTACTCCAAACAAAACTCTTATGAACTCACCAACTTAATTGTTGACACTTTTCAAAACTACTTGTATTCTCAGGGAATCAGTGAAACAGGAAAACTTCAACGCTTTGAGGATGGGACGTTAAACCGTCAACAATTTATTTTTGTCACCATATTGTAATTGATTTTGAAACATGTAAACAAATACTTTGGTGTAACTTTTTCAATTATATTTATGATGGTTGTATTTACTTTGAGCACTATTATACATATTGTTGTGATACTGAACATGAAGTCCTCCATCCCTGGACGTTTCCGCCATCCTTGGTTTGGGGGTGTGACATTATTTGATTAGGATTAATTTTAATTGGTGATTATGTTTTATTAAGCTTGTTAAAGAACCTTATGTGTTAACAATAACCATTCTTCTGTTAATAAATCAGTAATTAAGTTGTATAAACATCTCTTAGTTATCAATTTCATATGATTCATTGTGACCACATAGTTGTATGTCTAGGAATAGCGAATGTGAAACTAGAATTAACTAGAAGATAGGTAAGTTAATGTGTGAGCTTGTTTGATGAACATCAGAAAGAGGTTAATTGAAGGGCCAATTTAATTAACCATTACAAGTCTTATTTAACCCGAATCAATAACTAGGAAATCTGTTAATTTAGACAACAGGCCACTGCGTCACACCCCAAAACAATGAATGGTGGAAACATTCTGGGGCGGAGGATGTCATGTATAGTACCACAAAAATGAATAATAGTAAACAAGCAACAACATCATCCATTGCATTAATAATATAATTTCATATATGTGTGTTTTGTCAAAGTTACAGACACCAAAATATACATATAAAAATAAAAGACGAGTCTTGAACGAACTCCATCTTCTCAAAAGCCTGGAACCTATACTTGTCTATTGGTGACATGAGAATACAAGTTATTTTGAAAGCGAGTATCAACTTAAAGCTGGTTAGATCATAAGTATATTAATGTTCGTGTTTTTATGAAAGCATTTGTAAGATGTTTCGTAAGATGTTATGTACAATGTTTTGTTTAATATTTGAACTCTCCTAGAAAACCCTATGTTTCCTACTAACTGTAGCCTTCTACCAAGGCATCTAGTGTCTGTGCGTGTGTCTCTTGTTAGAGTGTGTGTTTTCCCAATTAAGGCTATCATTTACCAAAAATATAGTTTTTACATTACCGTTAATCATGTGAATATTCATGAAGTGAATGTTATGGGAAAATATCATAGTACCGTAGTATTTGTAATAAGTGACTACCGCTGTACTAACTACCTTAAAACAAAAGGTGTCCAAAGTAACATGTGATCGACCTGTATCCTACTACCGACTCTAGTGAAACGACGATGTAAGACGCCGTAAAAAATGACATTTGGCACCCGTAGACTTGCAAGTCCCACTGTAGTGATCAGCAAGGTGTAGGATAGTCGATCCAGTATATATCTATACGCAAACTCATATGCTCCCTAATTAAGGAGATTCGGGATAAAAAACGGTCATGACAGGAAGTGCCATGACCCGTCTAATGGTTCACATAACTACATGAATGTACATGTAATGAATGTGCTAACTGCAAGTTGTACTATTTCTCTGTCTAGGCTATATGTACTGAAATGTTCTCCGTGTGCTAGCTGTAATATATGTTCTCTCTTTATCTAGGATGTATAATAATGTACTCTGTGTACTAGCTGTAATGTGTGTTCTCTCTATATAGCATGTGTAGCAATGTACTGTATGTACTGCTCGTACTGACTCATGAATGAACTGACTCATTGTATGTTTCATTGTTCTAGTAATGGTATTAGTATCTCCCTGTGCTATCCCTATGGTAGCTTACTAGTAATGTAACTAGTACGTATGAACATGGAAGTATACCCTTGCTACCCAAGGGTATTGAATTGACTGGAAGAACCTTTATGACTATGTATGTACACAAGATATATAACTAATATTTAAACGACCTTCAGACGGACACCCGATACCTTACCAGACCACATCCCAACGGGTAAAAGGAAATAAAGCGGGCTGGCCTTCCTAAGCCTTTTAAACATTGCTTATATAACTATACATACATAGAAATGCATTTGATAATAAGTATAAATGATCTTAAGTAAACATATTTGTTAAGTATAAGAATTTGTAAAACAGTTTGAAGCAAAACAGTTTGATAAACAGTTTGAACAGTAAGAAAAACCACTGGATTTGTAGTTATTAATCACATGTGATTGATGTAATAACTATAAGTATTTAACTTGTATTCCCCACCATAAAATCATTTAAAAACATCTAAACCATTGATTAAGGGGTATGAACTCACCTGTAGTGAGTGATACGGATGAACTAAAGATGTAGGATTGCTAGGTGTCAAGTGAAGTCTTGAACACACTCTATGATCCTAGTTAACATATAATATCACATATATGTATCAAATTAGTCTTTAAACAACTTATAACAAAGTCAATACACCCTAGGACATGCTAAACACCTTAAACAAGTGTTATAAGTCTTAAGGATTGCATCTAAGTGTTGTAGGGAAAGGCTAGTGTGTGTAGGGTTCAAGGAAAACTCCCTAATGGAGTTCACGGCCCTAAGGTCATCAACAAATGGGTTGAAGGTCGTAAACTCATGGGTTTACGGCCGTAAGCTCATACTTCCTTGAAGATTTGATGTTTTGAGGCTTTACAAGATCCTAAGAAGCATTTCTACTTGATGGTAAAGTCTTTGGATGAGATTAGGCACCTTTCTACTCCTTTGAGGAGTTCACGGCCCTAGAGCCAAATCCCCTTAGAGATTACGGTCGTAATCTCTCATGAACATGGTGTTTTTGGTGTTTTCAAATCCCTAACTCAACTAGGAATGAATCTAGGCTAGTGTCCAAGGCTTATGAAGAGTTAAAGCACACTTTGGCACTCTTGATTGGGGTTCACGGTCCAAGAACTTCTTGGGCCGTGAACACCTTACTCTTGGTGTTCTTGGGGTGTTTTCTAGTCCTATATACATTGTGGTACGAGTCTAGGTTAGTTTCATTGCAAAAGGAAGGGACTACTGCACTCTTTTGTCCCTTAAAGCGGGTTTACGGTCCAAGATGTTCTTGGGCCGTAAACTCTTTGATCTTGTTGTTTTCATACGAATTCACAACTGACTGCTTGGGGTACGTTGTCCTCCTGGTGGTGATTTTAGTTTGATCGCTAGGCTTGTTCCTCTAAATTTGGAGGATCCATCGGTGAAGAGTGTCCATCTTCCCATGCTTTCTTCTTTTTGGAGTTCCTTGCTTTCCAGTTCTCTTCAGTTTGTAGATCATTACTGAAAACAACCACAAAGTTTGGTAATGTTTGTGATATTATTATTGATTTTGGCTCATATTTGATGTCATATGTGATCAGCTTCACGAAACACTTTGCCATCCTACCTGACATCTCTGGTTTTCGCATAACATTCTTAATGGGGTAATTAGTTCTTACATGTATAATATGTGTTTCAAAATAATCTCTTATTTTTTTGGAAGCAATTGCTAATGTAAGTATTATATTTTCAAGATGGGAATAATTGGTTTCAGGATGCAAGAGACTTTTACTTACATAGTAGATGGGATGTTGGTCTCCATTTAGATCCTTGGCTAAAACAACACTTACGACATTAGATAATACTGAAAGGTATATGAGGCGTGGTTCACCATCTAGTGGTTTCACCAATAAGGGTGTAGAACTTAAATAATTTTAAAATTCCTGAAAAGAATCTTCGTGCTCTTTAGTTCACTCAAACCTTTTGTTCTTCTTCAAGTTGTCATATAAAGGTTTGCACCTTTCTCAGGATCTTGAAATGAACTTGTTTAGTGCAGCTACTCTTCCCATAAGTCTTTGATTATCCTTTGTTGACATCATCGCTGACGTACGCCCCGCGTACGAGGGTACGCCCAACGTACGAGGTACGCCCCACGTACTTCGGTGTACGCCCAACGTACAAGGGCAGTTTTCCCCACCTATAAATACCATGCGATACCTCCGACTTTCGTTGCCCATTTCTCTCTTCTCTCTCACTTTTACTCCCTGTTTAGCATCCCGAGATGACCCCGACACCCCGTTTCATACCTCAGCCCCGACGAAGGTCCGAAGCCCCGAGATTCCCAAGAATATCTCCACTTTCCAGTCGGAGTGCCGCTCGAGAAAAAGCTCGTTTTCTTCGAATTGTCACACTTTCCAAGTGAGTTCATACCGCTACTTTCTTTTCACGTCTTTTCATGTTTTAGGGGGGAAATACAAGTGCAATACGAGAAAAAGTTATCGTTTTATATAGATCCAAATACACTACCTACGTTTTTATAAATGTTAAATAACTTCGATATCAACGTTATAATCTACATACAAAGTTAGTATTACATCGATATTTTAACACTAAGTGGTACATACTTTCGGAAAAACTATAATGGGTATAGTTTACAAGTTATTCATTACATCTTTACGTAAACGTTGTGAAAATGAAATACTTTTATCTTCATGAAACATAGACTTTTCTTTCATAAATCTATTAATACTAAGTTTTGTGAGACATTCAGCTTCAACGTACTCTCAAGTATGCATTTCAAGCCCTGTACTATAAACCATAATCTCTTGGAGGGAGAGCGTAATACTTGTGCATAGATCTATACGGGACTGACAATCCCGCACCTAAAGTGTTAGTTACAGTTAGACCGAAAGGTCTGGGGTGACAAACGTCATAACACTACAACGCCTGAAGAACATTGTTACAGGCAGTCTGGGTCAATAACATTGTTATAAAACTCACGCGGAAGTATTAAATAAGTATGATTTATGAGACTCTTGAATGCATTCAGTAAATACATTATTTTGAGTATAAATTCACTTTCATCATTTGAGCACGAAAGATACTATTGCACTCCAGTCTTTTGAAAATTTTTAAACTATGGGAAGAAAATATTGGATTTTCTGGATAACACGTTCAGTTATTTTTACTAAAGGACATACAAATTTCAGTACAAAAACACTTATGAACTCACCATCAGCTTTTGGAGAAGGAATGTTAAGGTGTCTATTATCAAAACATTTTAAATCATCATATTGTAATATTCTTTTGAAACATGTATTACATGCAACAATGTAAGTTTTTGTTATATATATATATATATATATATATATATGATGGTTGTGTTTACTTTCTTTACAATATTCAACTGTTATGATACTACGTGAAATCACCCACCCCCGAATGTTTCCGCCATTCTGGTTTGGGGGCGTGACAGATTGGTATCAGAGCGTTGTTTGTAGTGAACTAAGTATATCGAATCACATAAGATATACAAAATATAAATGCAAAGGGACCAAAAACCCTCTGACAAAATGTTTTCATAAACGATACTTTTAATAAATTAAAGTAATATACATTTTTTTTATATAAAACTATAAGTACACGCATGCATCGGACTCGTATCATAGCAAATTTTTATAAAAGTATTAAGGCAAATTGCGACACTACGACTAGGCCTCGGGATATGTAATCAAATCGAGAATAAATATTGCCTGATCAACTATATTTATCCTGGATGTGACCAACATATGTCGAGGAATGGTCGTAGTGAGTAACAAGTCGAAAACTTACCAAAGAAATTACTAGAATCAAACTAACAAATTTGAAATACTATAAGAGTATTTTATAGAACCATAAGAGCTATAGAAAACGTGCAAACCTCAATATTTTGTTAGAATTTGGAAATCGTTAAATAAATATTTCTTTATCAAAAATTACCTTTTTACTCCCAAGTTTTCTTACCTCTACTTCTCGACCAGACAAAATGGCAGGATTTCACATTCCCGGGGACCCCTACTATCCCAACCAAGGAAATGGAGTTCGGATTGAGGACAACCCAGAAGAGGATTCCGAAGAGGAAATTCCCGAGGAAGAACCAGAAGAGGAATCCGTAGAGGATCCTGAGGAAGACCCAGACGAAGGATCAGAAGAGGAAGGAGATGGTGGGAGCACAGACTCGGAGCTTAAGGTCTGCAACCCTCCCCGAGAAGTAGCAATTCCCTGATGAGACTTTCAGGGCCCGACGCCCCGCTAGGCTGTGGATCTGAAGCAATGGAGCAGGGATCAAGGGCAATGCCCACCCTACGGCACGGCGTGAAACTTTTATAACCTCCACAACGAGGGTTCGGCTGACAGGGCACTCCCTGTCATGGTTTGTCGCATTTCCAACCAAGGCGACAAAGCAAGAGCAAATGCTAGCCAACTCTTGGACATTGGGGCCACCGCTGCTGTCACTGCGGTACGTCTTCGTTGTCTAGATGAAGAACACGATCGGACAATAGAGCACACCTTTTCCCTTCAGAAGGACATTACTGCTACTACAGCCGAAGTAAGGGAGTTCCGTGAGCAACAAGCCGCAATGGAGAGGCATATCAACTAGGCTGAACGTCAGGTAGCCCAAGCAAAGACTTCCCCAACTGCCTACCATGGTCCGTAGCGTCCTACCCGCTCGGAGTAGAACGCGTACTTCTGGCGCTATATTTATAGCTATCGGCTAAGTGTTGGTGTTGCCTTTTCTTGTATAGATGTACACCTGACGGATTGTGAATACACAATTCAGAGGCCAGAATGCTGTCAAATTTTCCATTTTCATTGATGTACCCTAGACCTATAAAAGGTCAAATTTTGCTGATCGTTGTATCATATACTAATATCAATGAAATTGACACGCATTTATTACTTCCTTGAGTATCCCATTAATTTGTAAAAGAATCATACGCTTGTTTTCTTTTGAAAGTTTCCGTTAACATACAAAAACCAGAAATGTTCAGAACTAAGATTTATAAACCTTCCTTAATCATTTCAAATGACTTATCAAGTATTCATCTCTTAACCTGGGGTTGAATCATGCTACCAAGAAGAAATCCTCGACGTTTCAATACAAATGAAGCACCAACACCACCTCCACCACCCCTCCATCGATGGATGTTGCTACCTTTCTGGCTGATGTAACAGCCGCCGTAACCACAACAATGGCACAAATGAGTAATAACGGATCAGGCGGAGAGATAAACAGCTCTACAAATGGCCAAACCCAAGGTCATTCCAGGGAATGTACCTATAAAGACTTCTCCAATAGCAAACCCATCCCCTTTAATGGAACTGGGGGAGTGATGGCTCTATCCCAATGGATAGAGAAAACGGAAGCTGTGTTCGAGATATGCTCATGCCCCGAAGAAAGCAAAGTAAATTTTGCTACCTGTACATTCTCCGAGCGAGCCCTAACGTGGTTGAATGGCCACGTCAAGTCACTAACTCTGGTGGTGGCAAACTCCATGGGTTGGGAGAACCTGAAACGGATGCTACTACGGGAATACTACCCAAAGGGCGAGATTCAGAAGCTCGAGCAGGAGTTTTGGGGCCTTACGATGGTAGGCTTAGACATCACAAGCTATACAAATAGATTCAATGAATTGACGATACTTTGCCCAGGAATGATGGTTCTGGAAAGCCAAAAGGTGGAAAGGTATATCCGGGGGCTGTCGCCCCAGCTTCGAGGAAGTGTGCTATCTTCGAAACCCACAATGTTCGACAACGCCAAGGAACTGGCACAATCTCTCGTTGATCATGGAGTGTGCCAAAGTCTCACAACCGTCATTCCGTAACCAACCAAAGGGAGCAACAACAATGACAACAATGCCAACAACAACAACAACATGAAGTTTTGGAACAAGAGGAAAGGTCAAACTTCGCAGGAACCTTAATAGTGGCGGTCCATGCCGCTAATGCCCCCACTGTTGTTCCCGCTACCCCCACGCCGACAAAACAATATACTGGGAACCTGCCAAAGTGCAACAAATGCAATTACCATCACCACGGTAATTGTCGGGAGATGCACTATAAAAACTGCGACAAGAAAGGGCACATTGCCCGTTTTTGTAAGGCACCGACGCGACCAATCACCCAAGTTCCTGGTAATGGAGTAAGCCAGACATGTTATGGGTGTGGGGAAACTGGGCACTACAAGAGGGACTGAACTAAAGTAAAGAATGCTGGTGGTGTAGGAAGAGTACTGGCAATGGGGCAAAACGAGGCAATAGCCGATCCCACAGTGGTTACGGGTACGTTTCTCCTCAACAACATTTTTGCATGCATACTCTTTGACTGTGGTGCGGAGAGAAGCTTCATGAGTCATAAATTCAAATACTTACTTAATCAATAACCCTAAGCACTCAATAAAATATTCACAGTAGAAATGGCAAACGGTAAAACGGAAAGCGCAAACGATATGTACATAGGTTGTACGTTAAATTTAAATGAACACTCGTTCCAAATTGATCTTATGCCAATTACTATAAGAAGTTTTGATGTCATCATCGGTATGGACTGCTTAAGCCTTCACCATGCCGATATACTTTGTCACGAAAGGGCCGTTCGCCTCAATCTGCCAAGCGGCAAAACTTTTGTCATTTATGGTGACAAACCCAGTACAAATTTACAAATCATCTCCTGCGACAAAGCCCAAAAATACCTTCGCAAGGAATATCATGCCTTTCTAGCCCACGTGGTAGACAAGAAACGAGAAGCGAAAGACATTAAAGTATATTTCCAAGGTCACGTGGTCAGCAAGGAGGGGATACACGTGGACCCTTCCAAAATCAAGGCAATCGAGACCTGGACAACTCCAAGGACTCCAACGGAAATCCGACAATTCTTGGTCCTCGCCGGGTATTACCAAAGGTTCATACAAAAATTATCAAAGATTGCTAAGCCGCTTACCACCCTAACTCAGAAGAGTGTAACCTTCAGCTGGGGAGAAAAACAAGACATCACATTACAAGCACTAAAGCGAGCCCTATGCAGTGTACCAGTTTTAACCTTACCAGAAGGAACAGAAAACTTTGTGGTCTACTGTGATGTGTCAAACCAAGGACTTGGATGTGTTTTAATGCAGCGATGGAAGATCATCGCCTACGCCTCAAGACAAATGAAGACGCACGAGGTAAACTACACGACGCACGATCTCACACTAGGAGTAGTCGTTTTTGCTCTAAAGATCTGGAGGCACTATCTCTACGACATGAAATGTACAATCTTCACCGATCATAAAAGCCTCCAGCATATCCTCAACTAGAAAGAACTCAACATGAGACGAAGACAGTGGGTATAACTACTAAACGATTACAAATGCGAAATTCGTTATCATCCCGGAAAAGCTAATGTGGTAGCTGATGCACTCAGCCGGAAGGAATACTCGGGCCGCCGAGTGAAATCTTTAACTATGACAATCCATTCACACCTATCCACGCAAATCAAGGAAGCTCAAATAGAATCCTTGAATTCCGAAAATGTGGCAGGGGAAGCCTTAAGAGGAATGGATAAGAATCTTGAAGTCAAGGATGATGGAGTTCGTTACTTCATGAATCGGATCTAGACGCCGAAGTTTTGCAGATTCAGAGAAGTCGTCATGGACGGAGCCCATAAGACATGATACTCCATACATCCCGGTTCAGATAAGATGTATTTGGACCTCAAGAAACTGTATTAGTGGCCAAACATGAAAGCCGAAATTGCTACAATTGTAGGCAAATGTCTGACCTGCACCAAAGTCAAAGTGGAATACCAAAAGACCTCAGGATTGTTGCAACAAACGGAAATACCCGAAGGGAAGTGGGAGCGAATAACCATGGACTTCATAACCAAGTTACCCAAGACAGCAAGCGGACTCGACACCATCTGGGTGATCGTCGACAAGCTAACTAAATCCGCGCACTTCCTACCAATCAAAGAAACGGATAAACTGGAGAAGCTAACTAGAACATATATAAGGGAGATTGTACGACTGCATGGTGTGCCAATATCCATTATCTCAGACCGAGATAGTAGATTCACCTCGAGGTTCTGGCAGTCGCTACGAAGATCTCTAGGAACGAGGTTGGACATGAGTACCGCTTATCACCCACATACCAACGGCTAGACTGAGACAACCATACAAACCTTAGAAGATATGCTGAGAGTTTGCGTGATCCATTTTGGTAAGGCGTGGGACACCGATTTACCATTGGTCGAGTTTTCGTAAAACAATATCTACCACACTAGCATCAAGGCTGCCCCATTCGAAGCCCTCTACGGCCGAAAGTGCACATCACCTCTGTGCTGGGCTGAAGTGGGTGACACATAACTAGCAAGAGGAAAGGCAACAGAAAGCACTCTCAATGGGCCAGAAATCATAAGGGAAACTACGGAGAAGATTGTTCAAATCTGGGAGCCACTGAAGGCTTCAAGAGACAGACAAAAGAGTTATGCGGATAAAAGATGGAAACCCTTGGCATTCCATGTTGGGGACCGGGTACTACTAAAAGTCTCGCCCTGGAAGGGATTAATATGTTTCGGAAAGCGTGGGAAGCTAAACCCAAGGTATATCGGACCATTCGAGATCCTTGCCAGGATTGGCCCGGTGGCTTACAAACTTCGATTACCGCAGGAACTCAACAATGTACACCCTACCTTTCACGTATCGAACCTAAAGAAGTGCTTGTCCGATGAGACCCTCATTATCCCTCTGGACGAAACTGAAATCAACGAGAATCTCCAATTCGTAGAAGAGCCAGTAGAGATCATGGATCGGGAAATTAAAGGAACTAAACGAAGCCGTATACCCATTATGAAGGTCCATTGGAACGCCAAGCGAGGACCATAATACACCTGGGAACGTGAGGATCAGATTAAACAAAAGTACCCGCATCTTTTTCCTGGCACTCTATCTTACATTAAATTTCAGGACGAAATTCCCTCTAACATGGGGATGATGTTACAATCCGATATTTTTCAAACCAATGTAACATTCAAAAAGTCAAATATAATGAACTATTTAGAATCAAAGAAATCAGCGTAAAAAATGAAGTGTTCTAAAATCTAAATTGGAATGCATAAAGCGTTAGATATCGTGCCAAGGTTTCTAAAAATATAAAGAACACTCAAATCCGAGTTATAACGAAGAAGTTATGACCAATCGAAAATCAACGACACACCTACTAAAACACTATTAAACGTAAAAAGTGAAACTTCAATAAAATACTTTTTAGCCTTAGGCACCTAAACGAAAGTCGTAGATTACGTTAAACTGTGAGCATGCATAAAAAGAACGCCCAAATCTGACTTCGTATGAAGAAGTTACGATTTTTCTAAGTTTCGGGACAACGGTAGACAGCTAAAAACTCGGGATAAAGATCGAGCAATTTTTAGCCACCGCAACCTAAACGAGAGTTGAAGGTCTCTACATTAGTAGTACATTGGTGAAAAGACAGACGAAAACGGACATTCGATAAAGAAGTTATGGATTTTTAACGGAATTATCCTGTCCCAGACTAATTAAAATAAAATATTAAACATTAAATTCAAAATTAGCCAACGAAGTCTAAATGAAAGTTGTAGAGTGTATTCTCACCTACGCGTGGATATAAAGTACATCAAAAACGGAGCTTGTATGCGAAAGTTACCTATTTTTGAAGTTTTTGGCACACACTTCGAGGCTTATCCGAAGGAGTACGCCCAACGTACGTGGTGCACGGACTCGGATTGGCCACGTCGCCCCTACCACTCTACGGCCATCCCATCCGAAGACCAGGTACTTTTACGTCATCGCTGACGTACGCCCCGCGTATGAGGGTACGCCCAACGTACGAGGGCAGTTTTCCCCACCTATAAATACCTCGTGAGACCTCCGACTTTCCTTGCCCATTTCTCTTTTCTCTCTAACTTTTACTCCCAGTTTTGCCTCCCGAGACGACCCCGACACCCCGGTTTCATAACTCAGCCCCACCGAAGGTCCGAAGCCCCGAGATTCCCGAGAATCTCGCCACTTTCCAGTCGGTGTGCCACACGAGAAAAAGCTCATTTTCTTCAAATCGTCACACTTTCCAAGTGAGTTCGTACCCCTACATTCTTTTCACGTGTTTTGATGTTTTAGGGGGGAGATACAAGTGCTATACGCGAAAAACTTATCGTTTTATACAGATCCAAATACACTACCTACATTTTTATAAATGTTAAATAACTTTGATATCAACGTTATAATCTACATACAAAGTTAGTATTACATCAGGTTTTTATCACCAAATGGTACGTACTTTCGGAAAAACTATAATGGGTATAGTTTACAAGTTATTCATTACATCTTTACGTAAACGTTGTGAAAATGAAATACTTTCATCTTCATGAAACATGGACTTTTCTTTCATAAATCTATTAATACTAAGTGTTGTGAGACAGTTAGCTTCAACGTACTCTCAAGTATGCATTTCAAGCCCTGTATTATAAACCAAAATCTCTTGGAGTGAGAGTGTGATACTTGTGTATAGATCTATACGGGACTAACAATCCCTCACCTAAACTGTTAGCTACAATTAGACCGGCAGGTCTGGAGTGACAAATGTCATAACACTACAATGCCTGAAGAACGTTGTTACATACAGTTTGAGTCAATAGCATGGTTATAAAACTCAAGCGGAAGTATTAAATAAGTATGATCTATGAGACTCTTGAATGCATTCAGTAAATACATTATTTTGATTATAAATTCACTTTCATCATTTGAGCATGAAAGATACTATTGCACTCTAATCTTTGGAACTTTTTCAAAATACGGGAAGAAAATATTGGATTTTCTGGAAAACACGTTCAGTTATTTTTACTAAAGGACATACAAATTTCAGTACAAAAACGCTTATGAACTCACAAACTTAATTGTCGCCACTTTTTCTAAAGGGTTTAGGTCATTTTTGGTCACTTAAGTTTTGGGTTTGTGCTCGTTCAGTCACTTAACTCTTTTTAAATTTTAAAAGGTCATCAAACTTTTGCCTTTGTGCTCATCTAGTCACTTAACTTTTGTTTTGATCACATTTAGTCACCAAAGTTTTAAAATTATGCTCATTTAGTCACTAAACTTTTAAATTTTTTTAAAAGTTTAGTGACTAAATGAGCATAATTTTAAAAGTTAGGTGACTAAATGAGTACAAATCTAAAAGTTAGGTGATTAAATGTGACCAAACCAAAAGTTAAGTGACTAAATGAGCACAAAGTCAAAAGTTTCATGACCTTTTAAAACCTAAAAATAGTTAAGTGACCAAATGAGCACAAAACCAAAAGTTAAGTGACCAAAAATGACCTAAACCCTTTTCAAAACTACTTGTATTTCTCAGGGAATCTGTAATACAGGTAAGCATCAGTTTTTGGAGAAGGAACGGTAAGGCATCTATTATCAAAACATTTTAAATCATCATATTGTAATATTCTTTTGAAACATGTATTACACGCAACAATGTAAGTTTTTGTTATATATATATATATATATATATATATATATATATATATATATATATATGATGGTTGGGTTTACTTTCTTTACAATATTCAACTGTGATGTTACTACGTGAAGTCACCCACCCTCGAATGTTTCCGCTATTCTGGTTTGGGGGAGTGACATCGGGGGTTATGAACGCGGTATCCTCCTAGTCAGATGATTCCATTTGAATTTGTTGGAACCCTACTGATGCATCCTTTAATGTTAGCATTTCATGGCTAGCCATAGCATCTATTACAGAATCTATTTATGGTAAAGACAAAGGATCCTTAGGGAAAGCCTTTTTAACATCCATATAACCCACACATACTCTCCATCTGCCATTCTTCTTCTACACAACGACCATTTGGCTAGCCACCTTGGGAACTTGAACGACTTGATCATCCATGTTTTAAGAAGTTTTTCTACTTCTTCTTGTATTATCCTATTTCTTTTGGGTGTAATTTTTTTGGGTGTATTGGACTAAAAGAAGGATCAATGTTAAGTTTATGAGTTATAATATTTTTTACTATACCTGTCATATCCTCATGCTTCGAGGCGAATGTTTTACTTCTATCTTTTAGGAACTTTATTAGTTCTTTCTTGATTTGTTCTAGTAGTGAGGATCCTATGAGGTGTTTGGCTTCAGGATCCTCGAGGTTCACAGGAATTTCCTTGACATCCTCCTCTCTATTTTCTAGCACACCTCATGCCCCCTATTTTAGTTTCTATGTGTGTCATGGAACCGTTGAAGATTTCATCGAGGTCTTGTAGCACTCCTTGGATTCTTGTTGATCACCTGTGATCTTTACTATCCCCAATGGATTGGGCATCTTAACACACTGATGGTATGTTGAGGGGACAACCTTAATATCGTTGATCCATGGTGTACCTAGTATAACATTAGAAGAGGAGAATGTATCAGTTACACAACAACTTTTCATAGAGTTTACTCCCTTTATGTAGATAGGTTGCTTTATCTCACAGACCATATGCTTTGTTTTACCACCGAATCCTATTAACACTAAGGATGTTTTGACTATTTCAGATTCGGGGATGTTCATCATTTTTAAAGCATCTAGGAGTATAATGTTGATTGAGAATTCTCCATTGATAAGGATCCTTCTGACAAAATGGTTGGCGATGTAAATAGTGATCACTGGTCTGTCGTATTGGGGATCTTGGACGTCTGTTGTATCTATTTTGTCAAAGGTAATCCCCTTCTCATTCATGATCGATGTATTCTTTTGAGGACTTTCTTCTTTCTCCGTTCTCGACACTTTGGCATCTCTTTTTGTTGCAAAATAAGAGGTACCACAAATGCTAGATCCTACAAAGATAACATTGACTAACATTGCGTCTGTAGGAGGGGATCCTGGTTTTTCTAGGATCTTATGAGGATCCTAATCCTTTCTTTCGATCCTTTTTTTCTACTTCCAAGAATCTACTTGAGGTATCCCTTGCTAAGTAGGTAACTGATCTCCTTTCTGAGAGCTATGCAATCTTCCGCAACGTGACCAAAGTCCTCGTGGTATGCACACCATTTGGACTTATCATTCTAGGCAATGAAACTTTCTCCCTTTCTTTGCCATCTTGCTTTGTCACTAAGATCCTGCATAACAAATATTAAACTTGAAACATCCATAGAAAAACAATAGTCAACGATCTTATGAAATTCTACTTCCTCCCCTTCATCATCAAGGGCATTAACCTTATGATGATCAGGTTTGAAATAAGGTTTGGATTTATAGGATCTTTGGACCGAGGAATCGAGCTTTCTATTGGGGTTGTCATATGAGTTTGGTTGGTTGCTCCAGTTTTGGATCTCCTTGTCTTCTTCGAGCCTTATGAACCTTAGTGCTTTCCTCCTTAAATCACTGATTATTTTGGAGGTAGTCATTACAAGGTCTTTGTAGAAAGGAGAGTCCATTCTGAAGGCTTTTATGACAATCACCATATAGATGTTGGGGATACTCAGAGCTTCCCCGCCAAACTTGTTCATGAAGTCCCTGAAGGATTCCTTAGGATCCTGAACCACTTGATAGAGATCACTAGAGATTTTTTTAAATGAACTGCTACAAGAAAAATGGGTGTTATAAATAACTAAATACACAAACAAAGTAATAGAGTAAGGAAGAACATTTAGTAGCCATTTCAAGGTTTTCCGTGTGAGGGTCGAACCAAAAAACCCTTACATAGGCAAGCTTCCTTCAAATGTGTGGGAATGGGGATGATCTCCATTCTTTCCCTATATTGTGCCACATGTTCTTCATGATCCATAGTCCCATCATAAGGCTTCATGCTGGGAGTTTGGAAGCGCTTTGGGAGTTCGGTGTCGGCAATCGTCAGAGCAATTGTTGAGATCATGTGAGTTTTTTTTGGATACTTCCGGTATAGGCCGTACCACCTCGGGTACACTTGAGATCATCTTCCTTGACTGCTGAAGTTCCTTGGCCATGACCAGGCTTATTCGTGCATCAATAGCCATAGAGTTAGTATTAAAAGTATTATTATTCACGAAGTTACTACGATCCTTGTTATTGGGAGTAGTGAAGGGTTTGTTGACATATTGGATCATATGATCTTGCTCTTTTGGAGCTGCACTCCCAAGCGGGAGCACGGGTCGGTGTTTAGGATCATATCTCATGGCGATTTCCTAAGGATCCTATATTGTCATAGTTCAAGATCTTGGGTAGCAAGATTGAGGGTACTACTTCTTGGGGTTTATGAATCACCCCCCTCATTGTCTCCATTTCCTTGAGTATCGTCCTGTTGTCCTCCTGCTGCTGAGTGACTTGTCATTCCAATCTCTTCATCATAACAAAGATCTGGTTATTGGAAATCAATACAGGAGGATCATGAAATCCTTGGGTAGCGACATGAGAGGTGTTGTTCTTCGTTTCCTCGAAATTTTTCTTGGGAGCTCCTGCTGGAGGAAGAGGAAGGTTTTTAAAGGAAATGGTAGGAATGGAGGAATAGAATAAGGTTGGTCGGGAGCGCGGAATTGTTTTGGTCAAAAGTGGATCAGATGTGATTCAAACCAAATTGTAGGACATGTGGTGGTGTTAGGATAATGCAAGTGTAAAATAATAATAGAAGTGATGCATGTAAGTTACAAGGAAAGCCCTTAATCCTTTATAGGATCGTTGGCATCAAATCTTGGGAGGTGATAATGATCACCTTCTTTGTTGCTTTTTATTGATTTTAATATGAGACTATAGAGGTGATGATGGAGATAATACGAGTACAAGTGTAATGGTAGAGCTAATTGTGTGTGTAGTGTGCGTTTTACAGTGTTATTTATAGTCTAAGCTAATAAACAAGAAATTAGAGATTTCTAGGATCCTTCTTGAACAAGTATTTGAACGTTTTTTGACTTGGTATTCTCAGGCCTTAAGTTTGGTTGAAGTAATTCTGAGTCATGTGTTGACTAATTCTGCACATGTGAGAAAAAGAAAGAAGAATATAGTCGCTATAAGTGTTAGGAAATATTAGTGATAATAGTCAGGATCTTGAGATATGTTTAAGGGTCTTGAGGCTTTAGGAATATTAAGTTTCCTGAATACGATTATGGGATCCTGCCCGAAACATTTACTAGGTTTCTTTTTCTTTTAGTTTAAAATTTATTTTTACATGCGATGATTTATTCTCTTTAATCGGTAAATCGAACCGAATAAACCATAACAGGATAAACTAAAATCGATTAAACCAAAACTTAATTGGTTTGGTTATGGTTAGATTTAAATTGTAAAAAACGATTAGAACGAACCGATCTAACGGAAAACCGAAAAACCAAACCAAATAACACCAAAACTGCATCAGCCCAAAATGTTTTTTGGAATAGTCATCGGAAATAATAATGTTCGAGCTACTTCAAGAAGGCAGAGATTTTTTTTTGTTCCGCAACACCATTTTTGGTAGGTTTATCGAGACAAAAATATTCATGCAGAATACCTTGTTGTAACATGTATGATTGAAAGATTTCAAATGTATATTCTTTTGCATTATCACTACGCAAAGTTTTCACAGAGGCACTAAAATGTGTTTTATTCTCATAAACAAATGAAAAAAATGGGGTGAATACCTCAGAGTATTTTTTTTCATCAAAGACAAGAAAGTACCATAGGAATAATCATCCATAAAATTCACAAAATACTTGAACCCAGTTTTAGAAGTAATAGGATAAGGACCGCAATAATCAGAGTGAACCAATTCAAATGGGGATGCAGCCCCCGTTTATTAACTTTATGGCTCAAGTGAGCATGATGATGTTTATCAAATTGATAAGACTCATAATTTAGGGATGAAAAATGACTAAATTAGGGATATAATTTTTCAAACTTTGAAGAGATATGTGACATGAATGAAAATGTAATTCCAACAAAGATAATGCCATCAATCCTAATTGGGATTTCAGGACCTCGGGTACAAATATATAAAGTCCACCAGATTCTCGTCCTCTACCAACTATTTGTTTTGATGAAAGATCTTTAAAGACAAAATAATCAGGGAAAACGTAACATTACAATTCAATCCACGAGTAATTTTACTAACTGATAGAAAATTAAACGAGAAATTAAGGAGGCTCAACACAGAAGATAATGAAATAGATAGGGGCAAGATCAACTGTGCCAGATCCTAGAAATTGAGGGGTAGACCCATTAGCAATGGTAATGTGGGATGTCGATGTATATGTATGGAAATCAGACAGAAGATCGTGGTTACCTATCATGTGACCTAAAGCACCTAAATCGACGACTCATTTGGAGGTAGAAGATAACAAATATTTAGTAACGTTGCTCGTCGCAGGAAAAGCGGCTGTCAACTAACATAAATTTTCGTATCCAAAAAAACGAGCATTCTCTTTCACGGATATAGTAATAGTAATAGAATCAATACCAGAAGTAGAACAAAAGGCAGGAATTTTAGGCATAATGTCAGAACCAGAGCCAGAAACAAGAATGCATTGACAAATTCATAATCATGTTCTAATCTCTTTAAGGATCAGGTTAAAACTTGACACAGTGTTGGCAAAAGAACTAGTGCACTCACAGGGTGCCCAAATTTAAAAACTTAGAAGCAGAACAGTCACAGGGTACCCTAATCAGAAAAATCAGAAGTAAAACGATACAAAAATTTCGATCAACAGTAGCTGATGAACAATAACGTGGATAGTAGCTGATAAATAGTAACGTGAATAGTAGCCGACGAATAGTAAATAGTAGCCGATGAACATTAACATGAAAAGTAGCCGATGAACAATACATGAATAGTAGTTCTGCAACCGTCGGTCGGTGCTTAACATCAAAACCCTCCAACCCTAAACCTCTCTCTAATACCAAGTAAACAAAAATAGTTTGAGGATGAAAATATTTCATTGATTGTTTACTTTACAAGGAAGCGGTACAAGACTAATAATAGAGGCAGGATCCCTAGACAAAGGAAACCCCACATGCCCATGGCCTAAAAAGGCCAAAAACTATATATATATATATATATATATATATATATATATATATATAATATTTACATTTTAACAATCATCATGGACGATGCTCGTTGGAGATACTCAACGACGATGCTCACGGAAGATGCTCATCGATGATGCTCATGGAAGATGATCATTGACGATGGTCATGGAATATTCTCATCGATGATGCCTGTGGAAATTGCTCATCGATGATGCTCACGGATGAGGCTCATGAGGTATTAAGATTCCATAAGCTATGGCATGTTAGATTGTGATTACTTGATTCCATTCATGGACCTATAGGCCAATGGGCATGGGCCATTAGCGGTTTAGGTTTGATCCTTCAATATAAATAAGGATGTATGCTAGTCATTTGTTTGTTTCTTTGATTCTAGATGGTTTATATTTAAAAGTAAAACTACTTTTTATTGTAATAAAAGTAATAAGGGGCTATCAAATATGTCTTTTTATGGAATATCATAAATGAGTTAGTGTAAGTCGGTCAGACTCAGACTGTTTGACATCATACATAGAAGGCTCTATGTCACACCCCCAAACCTGAATGACAGAAGCATTCAGGGGCGGAGGACATCGTGTACAGTATCATAACAATTTAATAGTAAAGAAAATAAACACAACAACCATATACATAATTGAAAAAGTTACATCATTGTAAGCGTTACATCTTTCCAAAAGTCAAGTACAATTTGATGTTCAAAAGATTTTTTTAACGCCTTAGCGCCAAATATTTAAAACGTTGTTGGTACCTATTTTTACTGTCTTCCTGAGAATACAAGTTATTTGAGAAAAAGTGTCACATTTAAGTTGATAAGTTCATAAGCATTGGTATGAAAATATATGTCATTCAATGAGATAAAATCATGTTTTTTTTCAGAAAATCCGATATGTTCTATAAAACGAATCGTAAGTTGTTTGTTTGTAAAGTAATCGTGTCTATCCCAGAAAATACTATACTTTCCATAAAACTAAGTTGTAAACTGTTTGTTTATAAAGTAGTGGTATCTAACTCGGAAAATTCCTATATTTTCCATAAAAACTGAGTTGTAGTTTTATATATCCTAAGAGAAAAAGTACAAGTATATATATATATATATATATATATATATATATATACCATACTTAGTTTTGTAACATGTAGTTTTATTCGAAAATAAAACCATTTGAAGAGCTGAGTAATTACGTAAAATAAATATAATATTGATTTCGTGTAAAAATAATGTATTACCGTTTATCATGTGAGTTTTCATAACTGTGCTATTAGTTAATTTCATGCCTCGACGTTCTTCAGGCATTGAAAAGATATGATGTTTGTCATCCATAACCTGCCGGTCGTGCTGTAGCAAACAACCAGGATGCAGGATCATCAGTCCCGTATAGATCTATACACAAGTATCATGCTCTTCGAGAAGAGACTCTGTTTAAAAAACGGGACTTCCATAGATACCTTTGGTAGGTACAATGAAAACGAATGGCTCACAAATTTCCAAAGAGATATGTGTTTTGTTAATGAAGATGTTCATACATGAAACTGTTACTTCATTCGTTATGTTTATAATATAAAATTAATTGTATTTTTATATAATCGTTTCATTTCCCTGAAAGGGTAAAATAATGTGAACGTAACCTAAACTATATCTATTATAATTTAAAAGTATTTTTTCGTTGAAAATGATAACTGTTTCTTTTTAACATATTTTGCATGTAACCGTTTGTAAATTCGGTAATAACCTTGTTTTGTATGTTTAATATTTCTACATAAATGTACTTTAACGTAATAAAATATAAAGTAATAATTTGTATATTAAGACAAAATTCTTGTGTTTTACTTGTATTCTCCCCCTAAAACAAGGAAAAAGTTATAAAAACGTAAGGGTATGAACTCACCTTGAATGTGATAGCGGTTTAGTTAACAGGGTAGAAATAGTGAACCTCGAGTTCAGAACACTTAACAATAATCGTATTCTAATGTTTAAACACATATTAATGTGTGAAAAAGGTGATATCAAGCATAAAATGATTGTGAAAATACATGAATTCCATTGGAACTTACCAAAACTTATAGATATATGGAAGCAAATAATCCCCTGGAGTTGTTTAACTCTTGCAAATGAAATAAGTTTGATAATTTGAGAGAGAAAAGGGAGGTTTTCATTACTGAGTATGTAAAAGTAATGAATGAACTCTTATTATGCAACTTATATATGAAGTAAGGGATAAGAGGTTGAGTTGTCGTTTACATTGGTAAATGTATATATCATAGAGGGAAATGGTATTAGGATAAGATAATAGGATATTTTAGGGACGTTTACTATCAAGTTGAAAGGGTTTACGCCCCAAAAGAAGGTTTACACCCCACCATGAAGAGTTCACGGCCAAAAGGAGGTGTTTTCACCCACCATGAAGTGTTTACGGCCAAGAGGAGGTGTTTTCACCCATCCATGAAGTGTTCACGACCAAGAGGAGGTGTTTTCATATTCCAATCATAAATCCCTTTCTCCTTTAATTAATTGGATGAAAACTGATTTATGAGGGTTATTTATGTTTTAAACCCATAGTCTTTCAACCTATTTTTATTTATAATACTCTAATTTAGCTTAGTTTTCAGTCCAACCTTCTTTGTTAGCTTTTTAAACAAGTTCTAAGGCTAATGATAATACTAAGTAACAAAGATTCCAATATAGTCTTACTTGTACTAGGTTGTATTTTAGACTTTTATTATTTCAAAAGAACGGGTTGTTACACTCTGATTTGGTCGCGGGTCGTCTATTACATCTCTTACTCGGTCAAATTCAGGGTTGTGTCCGACTCATTCGGCCATTAACTTAATCAAATATGATTCAATAAGAAACTATCAAACAAATTTAAGTCTTATGATTTTTTTTTGTAGTGTATAAAACTAAATAATATATATTATATGTACATTATGATTGTGATCATTTATCATAAGTCTTTTACTGTTTATACATATGTTTTTCTACCTTGCTGTAACTTTTAGGTTATAAGATAATACGATACACCATATATCGCACACCGCGATGTGTGACATGTCACCACGGTGTGTGGTATACACGACACCAACCACCAACAAAATATTGCAGTAAGTATACTACATGAGACGTGTTCACTGCACCTTCATGTATTTCGACCATATTTTTTTAGCCATTGGCAATCAACTACTGTGACAACCCTATATTTCTCCAAAGAATTGTAACGCTCAGATGTCAAATATAACAAAAACTATTTGGAACCAAATAAATTAACCTTGAAAATAAAGTGTTCAAATATCTAAGTTGGGATGCATCAAATATTAGATAACGTTTCAAGGTTTCCAAAAACATAAAGAACGTTCAAAACCGGGTTATGTTGAAGAAATTATAACCACTCGTATATTTACGACACACCGTTAAAACGCTATTTAACGTAAAAAGTGAAATTTCAATAAAATGCATTTTTGCCTTAAGTATCTAAACAAAAGATGTAGAGTCCACTAAACTGTAAACATACATAAAAAGATCGCCCAATTTGCACCTCGTATGAAGAAGTTACGAATTTTCAAAGTTTCGTAACAGTACTAGAGGGCTAAAAACTCGAATTGAAGATCGAGTGTTAATTAGCTAACACAACCTAAATGAGAGTTGAAGATCTCAACAATAGGAGAAAATTGATAAAAAGACAAACGAAAACCGACATTGAATAAAGAAACTATGAATTTTTAACGAACTTTAGGAGTCCCGGCCTATTAAAAATATATCATTAAAAATAAAGTCAAAACTAGCCGACGGAGTCTAAATGAAAGTTGTAGAGCATAATCTCATCTATGCGTGGATATAAAGAACGCGCAAAACGGAGCCCGTACGCGAAAGTTACGGAATTTAGAAGACGGGAGCCGGGATTACGCCCCACGTAATATGGGAGTACGCCCCGCGTACTAGACCCAGAGTCGAGTCCCATCGGCTGCACCTCTACGCTTAGCTAGACCGGAGTCGTAAGCCATGACGCATTGTTATGCCCCGCATAACCGAAGTACGCCCAGCGTACCGAGCACGCCCAGCGTACTCCGGTAGTACGCCCCGCGTACTAGGAGTTTCCAGCCTATAAATAGAGAGGTTAAGCTTCGAGTTTTTGCACACATTCTCAAATCCTCAGTCACTCTCCCATACTTCTAAGCCCCAGAGATCATCCCGACGCCCTCGGTTTCCGCACTCGAGCCCCCGACGAAAGATCTACGCTTCAAAGATCCTCGAAGAGCCCGAAGACGCAACTTTCCGCGGTCGAAGTTCTGCTCAACTCTAGCCTCTCTCTCTTCAAACCAAACGAGTGAGTTCATACCCCTACTTTTCAATTCTTTTCATGTTTTAGGGGGGGGAATACAAGTACATTACAAGTCAAAGTATCGTTTTTATAAACATAATTATAATATCTACCTTATAGGGTATTGATACAGACCTCTTTATGTTTAGAGGGCTATTATATCACCAAGTTATTCTTACTAAATGGAAACATACTTTTGAGAAACTATAATGAATATAGCTAACAAGTTATTCATACATTTTACATATACATCTTGACAAATGAAATACTTTCAAATGAAGTAAATTCTTTATCATCGTAAATCTGTTTATACCAAGTAATGTGAGATATTCAAACTTCAACGTACTCGTATGTATGCATTTCAAGTCCTGTATTATATACCATAATCTCTTGGAAAGAGAGCGTGATACTTGTGTATAAATCTATACGGGATTGACAACCCCGCACCTAAACTACTAGCTATAGTTAGACCGGCAGGTCTGGGGTGACAAATATTATAAGACTACAACACCTGAAGAATGTTGTTATAGGCCGTCAGTGTCAATAGTATGGTTATAAAACTCACATAAAAGTATAAAAACTAGTTTGATTTACGAGATTCATATATGCATTCAGTTTTCCACTTTATTTTTAGCACAAAGTTTATCATTTTTATTCAAGTATGGAACATACTAATGCACTCCAACTCTGGAAACTTTTCAAACCATTTATAGAAAATATTGGATTTTCTGAAAACCTCGTTCATCGATTTACTACCAAAAAGGACATACTTTTCAATGCAAAACACTTATGAACTCACCAACTTAATTGTTGACACTTTTTCGAAACCACTTGTATTTCTCAAGGAATCCGTAATACATGTAACGACCAGCTTTTGAAGAAGGAACGCTAAGGACGTTTATCATTAAACATTTATATCATCATATTGTAATATTCTTTTACAAACATGTATAACGCAACAAGATACGTTTTTATTATATATATGATGGTTGTGTTACTTTCTTTACAATATTCAATTGTTGTGATACTACGTGAAGTCATCCACCCCCGAATGTTTCCGCCATTCTGGTTTGGGGGTGTGACAACTACATATTTGATTTTTTATCTATTTATTTTTATCAATAGACACTATATATATATATATATATATATATATATATATATATATATATATATATATATTACACAACAATATTACATGTTGCAACCTCTTACCTAACGATGTTTCAAAAGTATTTCCGCCCTCTATGAATACGTTCCTCAACGGGAAGCCGAATTTTTCCGGGAAACCCAACCCGATCTCGAATGGATGTAACACCCATTTTCAAGAAATATCAGCTAAAGAACATTTAGGACCAAAGATAGGGTTTTTTGAAGGAAAAAAAATCCTATGTCATGATGTGGCGCATGGATGCCCATGACGTGGCATGAGTTTTATGAAACACATGTTTATTATGGTTCCTACGATGTGGAAAAATGTGGTCCACGCCGTAGCAATCAGTGCATCCAAAAACCTAGAATTTTTAGAGTTTCCCTCATATAAAAACACCTTAACTCATGGATTAGGTTATCTCCTTCAGTCTCCATCTCTCCATTTTGAAACCCTAACCTGTCATCCATGGTTATGAGCTTGGGAGCATGATTTTTAAGTGGTTCCTCTTGACTTGGTGAAGCTTGTGAAGAAAGGAAGTCCTTCTCGGTGTAAGGAAGCATAGAGCAATGTTAGATCCATCATCTCCTTCTAGTTTCTGGATCTTTGGAGGTAAAAACCTTGATCATTGACCTTGTTCTTTTGAGATTCATATTCTTGACCTTGATGGTTGGTTTTTGGTCCAATTTTTGGATGTTATTGGACTTTGAGTAACTCCAGAGCTTGATATGGTCTCCTTATGGTCATGGACTACTGTTAAGTGACAAAAATTTCTTAGTTTGAGAGTTCTTAGTTCCTTGTTCACATTTTGGTCATGTTAAGAGCTTAATGGACTTAGGGTTTAAGATTTTTCCTTGGATTGTGTTCCTAACTGGTAAGGTTGGAAACTTTATCCATTATGTTATTAAGAAGAAGTAGATCTAGAAGTATGAGCCTTGATCTATAAGCATTAAACTGTTAATTAGAGAAATGGCATTCTACCAGTATCCACCACGTGTCTAATGGAAATCCACGACGTTACAAAGTTTAGATGCACGAGTATTTTGTCTTGGCAATATCACAACATGGCCAAGGAAGGCCCATGATATGGTAATGTCTTGCATGTTGTCTTCTTAACCATGTGGTCACACGATGTGCAAAAGAGGTCACACGACGTGGCATTGAGTTTGACTTGGTTGGCATTGACTTCTGTTGACCGCTGACCATTGACTTTTGACTAGTTTGACCTAGGTCCAACTTGGAGGATTTTGATTGCTAATTAGGGATTTACCTGTCTTGGTGATAGTCTGTGACAACCCGAATATTTGTGCCTTGTAAGTCCAACCATTGAATTCAACCATGTTCTAGACTCGTTTTTGCTAGCTTTTAACATTGTTTAGAGTCCGTTTAAGGGTCCAAAGTTCAGTACATTCAAGCATTGGGTATAGGATCGAGTTGCTAAAGTTCATCATGTTGAAATCGAGCCAAACACTCCAACCAAGGGAGTGTACGGCCGTACACATGGGTGTATGGCCGTACAGCCATCATGACTATACACCCACCTCCATAAGTGTGATATCCTCTCATTTCTAGTCATTTCTCACATTTCCATGTGCAAAAAAATGGATTCTCTCTCAACTATCATCGACTTCTTCATCCTAGATCTTCAAAAACGTAAGTGTTTCTTCCATATTTTAGTTGTTATCATTCTTAATCATGAATCAACGTTTGATTTCATCCATGGAAATCATCTTTTTGGGTAGATCTTTAAGATCTTCATATTTCACCAAGAACACCAAGAACACGCACTTTTTCTTGGTGGCTGTGAACACCCTTTTGAACCTCCAAAGTGTAAGTATCCTTTCCCTATGTTGAGTACATGTTAGGATCAGATGTTAAACACCTTAGAATTAAAAAGAACTCAAGAACATAAGGAGTTTATGGTCATACACAACTCAAAACACCCCAAAAGGGCATCCAAAATGCAAACCTAGTTCATGCACTTGTTCAACAATAGTCCCACAAGCTTCCCTATCATTCAAAATACACTTTTGTGCACTTTTTACCATGAATGTATGGCCGTACACTCCATGACTGCACACCCATGGCCGCCTACTCCTCATTGTGGCCGTACACACCCCTTAGATGAATCACATGTTATTCTAACACTTGGTCCAAGTGTTTCCTAGTCCCTAAGGGTGTTTCCTTGCATGTTAGTTGCTTATAAATGCCATATGCATGCCACTACATGCCATATATGTCATTTAGGACTCATTTGTATCCCGGGACTTCATTCGTGCAACTTCTCATCCTTACGCGCATATTCGTTTGAATCACCCACATAAGGTGAGGTCATACCCCTGTAATCAATCTTTTAACTGTCTTAAATGTTTTTAAAGGGGGGGGGATACAAGTTGAACAAAATCTTAATTGTGTAAATGTTTTGTTATAAACATGTTTTAAAGGACTGCTTACGTATTTATAAGTGATCAAAACATTTCCAAGGCTCTTTTAAACTTATGTGACTTTATAGTTTAGAAAACTCCGTTTTTAAAGTACAATCATAACTTAGTAGATAAATGAGTCTTTCTTCAAGTCAATAACATTTCAAAGTAAAGATACTAGTAAAGTATAATAGGTATAGTTTAGGGGTTCAGTTCACACTAGAACATAGAGAACATACTATAACGAGAAACATGGAGGAAGATACAATACACGATAACAGAAAGCACATACTATATACAATAACAGAAGAACAAATCATGAATGATCGCTAACTAATTATTCTAAACAAAAGGTGATCATAAATGTGGTATACAAGAACAAGATAACTTTAATGTGAGACTACTTCACGGCTCAACAATTTGTTTGCTAAAGTCGCATTTTGTAACTAGAATCTCTTGTAGGAAGAGCGTGTAGTATGGGTACAACCACATCACATTAAGACCTTAATAAAAGAATCTGGTATTAAGGTAGTCAGTACTTTATTTTGGCAATATAAAGGACAACTGTGTACTTACATTTTCCCATTACTTTCATAATTTGATAGTTCCACTTGAAAGTTAATGCAAACTATTGTCGAGTTAAGATAGTTAAAAACTAGGGAAAACTCACAAATTTTCAAAGCGACTAACAAAACAGTTGAGTCTAGTACATTCAGTATGAAGGGGCCTATAATGCTAACTTTATGATTCCTTAGTTTGTACATCATGGATATATATCAATCGGATCCAACAGGTAGTAGGATGTGTGCTTTCTGCTTCAACTCCTGTTCCTTGTTTGGTTGTGGGCTTAGAGCAGATTCACCCAACCTACTATCTATTCGATCTTATATATATATATATATATATATATATATATATATATATATATATATATATATATTCCGTATACACCAAGTAATTATAAGGAGTACCAATACACCGTTTTCTAGTACAAAACATACTTTTCAAATAGAAGATTTCGTAGACAAAACTAGAAACTTACTAGTAAAAGTGTTTAATCCATTTTATTAAACCAATATAACTTAAAGGACCGTAGGTGGTTAATTCTATAACATATTGGTTTATACATTAGGGTTATCTATAATTGATACTCGATAGGTAATTGGATGGGTGCTTTCCGCCTGACTTCCTGTTCCTTGTTTGGTTGTGGGCTTAGGGCAGATTCACAGAACTAACTATCTATTCAATATTAGATTATATATAACAAGTATAAAGTAAGTGGTTATAGAAGGAACCAGTGTGGTTACCATTGTTACTAAAAGAAATAAGGGTTTTCTTAAAGAATGTTTTCATCAAATATAAAGGAACCATCACAGTTTACTCCGTGAGTACCAAGTGAATACGTCAGGGTTATATACAAAGATGATCTAACAAACAATGTGATGTGTGCCTTCCACCTCATTCCCTGCTCCTTGTTTGGTTTTGGTCTTAGGGTAGATACACACAATCGATTGTGTGTTTACTCTGGGTTTTATATAACTCGTGTCCATTTAGTACTCATAGAAAGGATTGTAGAGTCATTTTTACTTATCTTTCATCAATGTGGGAAATATAGGATTTTCTAGAGGAATAGGCGAAATTTTCTAAAAGAACTTAAAACTTCTTACAACTTACTTACATCACTAAAATCTTATGAACTCACCAACTTAAATGATGATCTACTCTTTCAAAATAACTTGAATTCTCAGGTAACTAGTAGACAGGTACGCGCAATGGGATTCAAAAGATGAAGCATAATAGCTTCATGTATTGTTTTGTTATTTACTTTGTAGTCTATGTTATGTGAACCACATACTTTGTAAACGCTTTCTTTCTAATGGAATGGTTGTTTATTAATTTGATTACTATGATGCATGTCTTGTGATACTAAACAAGACGTCGTCAACCCTCGAACGTTTCCGCCGTTCCGGTTTGGGGTTGTGACAGACTGGTATCTGAGTGTTGTTTATAGTGAACTAAGTATATCAACCGATAAAAGATATATAACTATAAACACAATGGGGCCGAAGTGCTCTGGATAATATTATATTTTAAGAGTATAACAACACCTTGTAAAAGTATACATAAATGCTTATACATAAATACATACTAGAACAAGTATGATAAGAAGAACATAACATAAGTATTTAAAGGTTGAACATTGCGGTCAAACCTGGACAATTATGTAATCATATATGGGATCAATATAGCCTGATCAACTATATTCATTTGAGATGTGAACGACATGCATTTGGAGTGATGTGGTGTTGCAACAGTCTTAAAACTTACATAATGCTAGTCAAGGGATTTCAAGATCAGTACATAAAGTTAGAATACTATAGGAGTATTTTATGATACTATAAACACGATAACAAGCTTGAAACATACCAAGTTCATTACATTAAAATATTATAGGAGTATTTTAGACACTATAAATAACTTATGTGATAATTTAAAAGACACTTACGAATAGATCTATAATTTTGGAGTGTATACTTCCAAGGTTTTATATAATTGAGATTTTATAGACTTAGAATTTGTGATATATGCTTCACTACCTGTTCCTTGTTTGGTTGTGGTTTTGGAGTAGGATCACTTATTCGAACTTCTATTTAATCTTGAATTATATACATCTTATATACATTGCACAATTAAAGGAGGACCCAGTATAATGTTACACTTAATCTCATAGATTCTTTAGACGCTTCCATTCTCGCACGACAAACCCAGATAGGTGTAGCCACTCCGTCATAGTAGTCAATAGAGGGGAGAAGGAGAAACAAGCGGAGATTTCCAAGAAGTGATCAACCAGAGAATCTAAAACGTCTTATGCTTCACACTAGTAAACAATTACCTAACTTGACTTAGTGAGCTAGTGGATACACTACTCACACTATGTGTTTGAATTACTTCTTTTCATGCAGCTAGTATCAGTTATTCAATTCACAAAGATTCATTCGAGGATAGCCACTTCTGATTCATAAAGTTTATTTTTTTAGACTCTTTTATGAATTGTTTCCAGAACTCTATGAAAGTCAGAACCAAATACACCCATAACTATGATAACTTAGTCTTTCAGCTTTCGGCTTATATCCATTGCTATAGACTTATTCCTGTCTCATGTTGTATTCTTTTTAGCAAGATGCCTCCACGTCGATCAGCGAGACACACTACTCCAATAACTCCAACTCAAAATCCACTACCTCCTTCTCAATTCAATCCTGCTGCTCTCCAAGCAACGATATCAGCCAGTGTGGCAGCTGCTCTATCTCTCATCAGCGAAAGCGATACCTACGGAGCTGGTAGCGGTACTCACTTAACAAACCCCACAGTTACTCATAGACACCCAAGGGAGTTTTTGTACCAAGACTTCATGAAATGCAAACCCATTCAAGGGAGCTTTTGTATCAGCCAGGGGAGTCATTTCTCTAATGCGATGTTCGAGAAAACATATTTGGTCTTTGCAATCTGTTTGTGCTCATAAAGGAGCAAAGTTAAGTTTGCTGCCTGCACCTTCTCCGATAGTGCCCTGACATGGTGGAATAGTCATGTCAAGTCACTGACCCTATCAGTAGCTGACTCAATAGGTTGGGAGAACCTAAAATAGTTGATGTTGGAATAATACTGCCCTAGGGGCGAAGTTCTAAAACTGGAACAGGAACTATGGGAGCACAGTATGGTCGGCTCGGACATAGTGACCTACACTGACAGGTTTAGCGACTTGGCAGCACTGAGTCCAGGGATGGTTAACACGGAAATTAAGAAGATAGAAAGGTACATCTGGGGTTTTTTCTACCCCAATTCAAGGAGATGTGCTGTCTTCTAACCCAACTACAATCAATAGCGCGAAACGCCTTGCCCAGAGACTCATTGACCATGGAGTCCACCATGGCATGGTGGTCCCTGTTCCCGAGCCATATAAGGTAGGGGACAATAAATGATAGTCGGGGAAAAAAGAGGAAGGATCAAACAACACAGGAAACCCTGCAGGAGCAACAAACGAGTAATATATACGCCGCCACAAAACCTGCTACTCCAGCACCTGCCAGTCGATATGCTGGAACTCTCCCGAAATGTGAAAAAGTGTAACAATCACGACAATGGAGTATGTCGGGAAATGCAGTGCCTGAACTTCCACAGAAAGGGAAACATAGTCCGTTTCTGCAGGGCACCGGCTCAACCGATCTCCCAAGTCCTAGGTGTTGAAGAAAACCAAGCTTGCAATGGCTGTGGTGAGATTGGACACGACCAGAGGGACTGCCGGATAATAAAGAACTCAGGAGCTGATGGACGAATTCTAATGATCACCGTTGGAGAGTCTACCTTGGAGTTCGCAGCAAGAAGCGATACGTTTTCGAATTTAAATTAGTTACTTTAAAAATTAATTTATATTTATATAAGATTAAAACTTGGGGAAAACCTTTAAAAGTAATTATAATAACTCACTCATCTGAACAAGTCACAGTATTTAAGAGACCTAAAAGATTAGTTCAGAGAATCTATGATGGCTTAGTATGTACATCAGGGTTGTGCATAGCTAACATTTTGCAGATTTAGAGTGAGTGATTCCGCCTAAATTCATGTCCGTTGTTTGGTTGTGGATTTGGGGCTGAGTTACTCAGTCGACCGTCTTATTCATCTTAATTATTCATAACATGTATATTTCGGGCGATCATAGTGGTTCCAAGGAGGATTGTAGTATAAAGTATCGACACTAGTTATCAAAACAATTGCATTGTATATACTTGCTCATCGCCGTACGATACGTAGAAGTGTTAACGTCAAGGAGAAAACAGAAAACACTAGAACATTAATATAGAGTACATTGTCGAGCACGCTAAGGATACATCATAGTATAATAAACATTTCTTTCAAAGCGGGAAAACTTTGTTCTGTAAGGAGTCCGTTACTATCATTCACCATGTATTGGAGTGGTCCTAACCATACTAAGTTTATATGTTTCCATCGCCTTGACCCTCAAATTAACGAAACCCTCGTCATTCATAACAACAGCCTAACCCAGACTTCGGAATCGTCTACCTCATATTCTAAACCCCGAAGTACTCATGTGAAGAGTTCTTTGCCCTCCAAAACCTTATCGCCGTATATTCAGCAAACCTTCTGAATTACCACTCGTCCAACAGATCAAGTTCAAGCATAGAGGCTAAGGAAGAATACAAACCACCTATCACTAATAAGTGTATACGCTAGAGTGGTATATAATGATGATTATGCAGATTTAGTATGTGTGTTTCTGCCCTAACTCCTTTTCCTTGTTTGGTTGTGGACCTGGGGCAGAGTCGCACATCCGGCCGTCTAACTAATCTTAATTATATACGACTAGTATACTGTCACACCCCGAAAACCGAAGCCGGAAACATTTCCGGGGTTGACTCCACATTGAGTATCAAATCCAATGTACATAGTAAGTAAAGTAAAACAACCATTACATTACATATATGAAAGTTTTACATTTGTTTCAAAAGCATAAGTTATACCAGTGATACATATCATATATAAACAACACGAAACGAGTCTTCTACGCACTTCTTCTTCACCAAAAGAGATCGTCGGGTACCTGTCTAATGTGAACCTGAGAATACAAGCGGTTTGAAAATCAGCATAAAGCTGGTAAGTTCATAAGCGGTTTTGTTTTCTGAAAATGTTCGAGTTCCCTTAGTTTTCTGAAAAACGTGGTTATGCAAGAAAATCCCATATTTTCTTATCTAAAGTTAGTTTCCAAATCCGACAAGTAAAGTAAACGATGTACAACGAAAACATGAATGTTTATTGTGAATAGTAAAGTTTAGTTATCCAACTCGTTATACTTTTCTGGTTACATACTACTGTTACTCAGGAAAATCCTATATTTTCCTACATGTGTGAGTGTGAACTATTACTGGTTCTGTGTGAGCTAACTGATACTGATTCCGATTATGTTCATTATTATCCAAAGGAAAACCCCATGTTTTCCTGAATGAGTGAGGGTGTGCTATTACCAATTCTGTGTATGCTAACTGTTACTGATTCCGATTATGTTCATTGTTGTCCATAGGAAAACCCCATGTTTTCCTGAATGTGTGTGTATATGCATCATTACCGATTCTGGTTTTGTTCAGTATTCTCCCCAAGAAAACCCCATGTTTTCCTGAATGTGTGTATGTGTGTGCCTGTCATCCTTGAACGTACATTAGCTTTACTACGTACATAAAGCTAGTAAATGAGTCTAAAGCGTTAATAATCTAGATTGCGAGTCCTTAACCATACTCAGACTAGATATGACTCGAGTCGTGGCTAGTATCATTTTCATGACTTTCGTCACCCTTGAACCTTTCGGTTCGACTGTGGCTAGCAGCCAGGTGCAGGATTGTCATTCCCATATAGATCTATACACTCAAGTCACGCTCTCCTACGTTCGGAGATTATGGTTACAGGGGTAGTCCTCCACTATCTCGTGCCGAGGAAGTGTTACGGAGGACGTGTCTCCAATCTTTAAGATTACTCTTTACTTCTCGCCTAGAGAAGTAGTATCTACCACAGTCCTTTACACTCGATCCTAGGTGTTTTATTAAGGACATTACACTCGAGCCTAGGTGTTATCTAAATGATGACTGTCCTTTACACTCAAGCCTAGGTGTTTTATTAAGGACATTACAGTTGTTCTAAGTTATTTAATGATTACTTATCCTTTACACTCGATCCTAGGTGTATTATTAAGGACATTACAATTGATTTGTGTGTTACGATGGTATTTATCTATCACACTCGAGCCTAGGTGTATTGTTAAGGACATACATATGTTTTATGTTTTCTAATGGTGTCTGAATTTTACACTCGAACCTTAGTGTTTTATTACAGACATTACAATGGTTTATGTGTCCTATCAGTTTAAGTGTGAACAATCAAACAGAAAGTATACAATATAACAGTGTATAATAAGAATTGAAAATCGGGTTAAACAAACAACTCTGCAAATTAAAAGTAGTCTGTTAAAAAGATTTTCAATTCTTAAAAATGTACAATTATTAAACTATTTAACTGAAATCATGTGATTGAGTACAAGATATTCTTGTACTTTTGCTTGTATTCCCCCCTTAAAACATTGAAAAACCATTGAAAAAGGGTAGGGGTATGAACTCACCGGACGCGGAAGTGTGCCGATTTCGGATGCTAAACGACGAATCGAGGCCTGATAACACGCGAGGTTCCTATGTAATATGAAATGGAATACAAATATATCTAATTAAATTCATAAACTCTAATTAGATATGAAGTCACACTCCAACGAAGGAAAACACCTCAAAACAGGTGTTTGGAGTGACCCGAGTGACATCTACGGACGGGAATTGAAGCGAGGTACTTGGGATTTGAGTTTACTCCCCAAGAGTAAACTTCCCAATGAAGTTTGCAGCCTAAACACTACCCACACATGAGTTCACGGCCGTGAACTCATGTTGGCAAGGGTTATAGAGCTTAATGTGTCACAAATGGCTAATATCACTTGGAAATGCTTGGAATAATTTTTCCTAAGGCTTGGAATTAATTTAAAACATCAAATATCACACTTAAGGGAGTTTACGACCTTGGCATGGGGCCTATGACCGTAAACTCTCATACTCCTTTGAATATGTGTTTTTAAGGTCCCAAAGTTAATCACATTTGATTCTAAAAATTCCTACAAGCCTTGAAATGATTTTTGGGCACAATTTGACATCCTTATTGGAGTTTACGGCCTTGGAACACCTTCTATGGCCGTAAACTCTCAAATGAAGAGTTTTGATGTGTTTAAAGACCTTAAACTATTTTTGGTTGGTTCTATGATTTATTCCAAGGCTTTTGGTGGTGTTGGATGGCTTTCTAACACCTTGAAAATGAGTTTACACCCATGATTTAGGAGTTGACGGCCCAAGCACATGCCTTGGCTGTAAACTCATACAAACCCCTCAAAATTCATGTCTAAGGTGTTCTAGGTCTATAACCAATATTCTAAAAGTCATATCTACGTCTTGTTTGTGTCTTGGAAGGGTTCAAGTGCTTAAAAACCCTTTAAATATGGGTTTACGGCCTAAGCACCATCCTGGGCCATAAACTCATATATAAGGCTCTAAATCATGGTTTGAGGTATTCTAGTTCCATTTCATTAAGTCATCTAGCCATATTCAAGGTCTAATTGTGGTTTGGAAGGGTTTTGTTGCTCCAAAAACCCCATTTATATGAGTTTATGGCCTACGACTATTCTAGGGCCGTAAACTCATGATAATGGTCCTAATCCATGGTTTAAACTCGAATTTGAAGGTTAGAGAGGTTGCATAAAAAAATTAGGGAAGGTACCTTGGTGATTTGAAGCCTTAAACTTGAGATTTTGACCCTTAAATCTAGTTTGAGGAGAGAGGTTGGAGTGAGAGTTGCAAAATGAAGCAAATGCTTCAAAATGAAGACTTGGATCACTTTAAATAGTGTCCAAGTTCGGCACACGATAGAATTCTACCCGATACCGGCGTTAGACGGGGCTTTTGGTCGCACCCGGCCAATTTGCCGTAACCCGATATGGTTGATTATAGAAATGTTCCGATCATTAATATGAGGCGTTAGACTGAGTTCTAAGGGTATTAAGACACTCATTAAGTCATAAAATAAAATGTACATTAATGACTTAATAAAATGCCGGAGTCGGAAACGGTGATTGGATGATCAGAACGAGTCGCGAGAAGGGTTACATTTAGGGATATGAATTTCGGGTTGTTACATTATCCCCCCGTTAGAGGGAATTTCGTCCCGAAATTCAAAGATTCGAACGCAAATCACGAAGTGAAAAGAGATATGAGGACAAATCTACTGCTTCGGGTCTTCAAGCTCCTAATTGGAATCGGGTCTCCGCTTGACATTCCAACGAACCTTCACTGTCAGGATGTGTCTTTGTTACACATGGTTAACCTCTCAATCCACGATCTCAATTGATTCATCCATGAAGGTTCGGATTTTTATTCATTTTGACCTCGTCAAAGGGTGACTAAGGTTTTTGTCAGGTTAGCACTTCTCACAAAAATGATGTGGAATACTAGATGCTCGCTGCTGAGTTTCTTGAAGATAGCTCGGAGAGGGCTATGGAATACATTCCTAATGAGGATCCCGAAGACTCTAAGGTTCCACAAGTGAAGTTTTCCGCACTCCTCGAGGCGTACTATGTCTTTCCAGTGTAAGACTTCTAACAAGTGAGTACATTTTCACATAGCAGAGTAACTAAGGATCCGATGGTTCTAAGGGAAACTTCTACATGAGTCTACGATTATAGCCGGCAGAACCCAAGAATCAACAGGTTTCCATGGGTGTTCCTGGTGTCGACTAATTCTTTATTGCCTTTGCTTTTGGAAGGGTTTACGAGTATGACTGCTTTGCTTAACTACATGACCAAGAAAATGGTTCGACCGAAGGGCGCCACTACTACCTCGTAGTGATCGTATCATGCCCTGATTGCTGCCTTGCACATATCGTGCTCACTGAGCTTTGGCTACGAGGAAATTCCTGGGATTAGGTCGATGTGAGACTGGACTGGACGTTCGGAAAGAATTACCAAGAATTCTTTGGAAACAGTATCGGGGAAGGAATCATAGACTTCTCGTTTCTCGATGATCACTCGGACGAGAAATACATGGAAAGACTTTTTAAGCTTTGATGTACGAAGATCATGAAAGTCGAGTCGGAGGAAGGTTGGAACGAATGGATTTCTCGAAACTAGGAAAGACAACATGAATGAGGCTCAGTCATTACATGCTAAAGGTTACACCAAAGCATCTCATAAAAAGTTTGCCACTAGGTCGAATGGAAATAGAATATCGCTCGGATTGTGAATACAATCTACGGATACGACACAAGTGTTCTCGTTCTCACGTGATAACCATCTCGAAGATATACATATTCGGTTACTCGCAAACGACGGGAAAATATACCTGTGGCAACGGTGGGATCGGTGGTTGTCTCCTCTTGTCCTATCGCTAGAACTTTTCCGGTGTTGCCAGGTGTTACAGCCTTGGGACAATTTCGCTTAAGATGCCCAACTTCTCCACAACCATAGCAGGCCCGACCAATGCCCGCTCCGGAAGTTTGACTCATTGATTGGGTTGGTGTCTTACAGTTTTTTGCCATGTGACCCTTTATGCCACATTTGTTGCAAATTATCTCGATACATGGACCGGAAGGAAGATGCTGATAGTTGCACTTGCCACAACTAGGAAGGGTTCCAGCATACTTACTGGCAGGTTTTCGAGTTGAGGATCCAACAACAGAGACAGCTGCAGGGGAAGTGGCAGCGTGAACTGCCACCGTTTGCTGTCTCTTCGAACACTCGTGCGATGCCTGACTTTTCTCTTTCTTCCCAAGTTTTCTTTTCTCACCACTCCTCACTGTCGGCTCAGGAGTGGTAGCTGTCTTATGTGTACAGCCTTGCAGCTATGACGTTCCCTTTTGTTGGCTGGGTCAGACACCAGATGAATCTCTATATCTTCTTACTCTCCGGGATAACCATTCCCGGGCAGAGTAGTGCCGAGTCGTCGAACCTGAATGTATAAGCAGTGATGTCGGAAGCTTTCGTCTTCAGGTTCCAAAGTTCATGTTCTAACTTCTTCATTTCGCCCTGATGGTAGTACTCAGCCAGCAGAAGTTCCTTCATGGCTTCCCAACCCATGGCGTTGTCTACAGGTAAGGTTAGGGATTTGACTCGGCCGTTCCACCAAGTCAAGGCTTTGTCGATAAAGGTGCATGCGGCAAACTTCACCTTGTCTGAATCTGAACAGGCGCAAATTTCAAAGATGGATTCGATCTTCTCGAACCATCGAGTAACGGAAATGACACCTCCAGTGCCATCAAAGTATGTGGGTTTGGCGTTCATGAAATCCTTATAGGAACCCTCTTTCCGGCATCCCTGACTGCTTTCTTGGTTTTGGGTTTTGGTATCACCTCCCGAACCATCGGAACCGTCGAAGTTCCGTTGAGACATGGCAGCTGCCACCGCGGCTGTAACAGATGCCTTGAATACTACAGGGTCGATTTGAGGAGGAGGTGGTGGCGGAGGGTTGTTGGTCTTGGAGCTGGGTCTCTTTCTTGGAGGCATCTTGATCTAATAAGATCAAGGAAGAGAGGATGATAAGTCCTCTAAATTGAATCAAGAGATATGACAGATATATGCTGAATAAGCGATAAAGAAGGATAGAGTTATCAAGACAAGAAAATTATCGCAAAGAGGATGATCAAAGAACAATGTATGAACGAGGATTTCTACCAAGGATTGGCTTGTGAAATACTCCCATAGTATTTCAGGATTCGTTATGACACTAGCTCGATGTTTGTGGTATTAGGGTAAGTTTTAGGCATGCCGCATACCACAGTCACTCCCAAGAACATGTTGGCCGTGTCTCGAATGAATATAGTTGACCAGGCTATGTTGATCCTAGACACGACTACATAACTGCCCAGGTTTAACCGCAGCATACAACACCATTAATTTATGTTTTGTTCTACTTATAGTTACGGATCTCGACGGGTTGGTATACTTATATACTTTTGAAAATACTTATATTTTGAAGGATACTTTTAGTTCAGAGCACTTAGGCCCCTTAATGTTTATAGTTTATACCATGTAAGGTTTGGTATACTTCATTCACTATAAACAAGGGCTCTGATACCAATCTGTCACACCCCGAAAACCGAAGGCGGAAACATTTCCGGGGTTGACTCCACGTAGTGTATCAAATCCAATGTACATAGTAAGTAAAGTAAAACAACCATTACATTACATATATGAAAGTTTTACATATGTTTCAAAAGCATAAGTTATACTAGTGATACATATCATATATAAACAACACGAAATGAGTCTTCTACGCACTTCTTCTTCACCAAAAGAGATCGTCGGGTACTTGTCTAATGTGCACCTGAGAATACAAGCGGTTTGAAAATCAGCATAAAGCTGGTAAGTTCATAAGCGGTTTTGTTTTCTGAAAATGTTCGAGTTCCATTAGTTTTCTGAAAACGTGGTTATCCAAGAAAATCCCATATTTTCTTATGTAAAGTTAGTTTCCAAATCTGAAAAGTAAAGTAAACGATGTATAATGAAAACATGATTGTTTATTGTGAATTGTAAAGTTTAGTTATCCAAGTCGTTATACTTTTCTGGTTACATACTACTGTTACTCAGGAAAATCCTATATTTTCCTACATGTGTGAGTGTGAACTATTACTAGTTCTGTGTGAGCTAACTGATACTGATTCCGATTATGTTCATTATTATCCATAGGAAAACCCCATGTTTTCCTGAATGAGTGAGGGTGTGCTATTACCAATTTTGTGTATACTAACTGTTACTGATTCTGATTATGTTCATTGTTGTCTATAGGAAAACCCCATGTTTTCCTGAATGTGTGTGTATCTGCATCATTACCGATTCTGGTTATGTTCAGTATTCTCCCCAGGAAAACCCCATGTTTTCCTGAATATGTGTATGTGTGTGCCTGTCATCCTTGAACGTACATTAGCTTTACTACGTACATAAAGCTAGTAAATGAGTCTAAAGCGTTAATAATCTAGATTGCGAGTCCTTAACCATACTCAGACTAGATATGACTCGAGTCGTGGCCAGTATCCTTTTTATGACTTTCGTCACCCTTGAACCTTTCGGTTCGGCTGTAGCTAGCAGCCAGGTGCGGGATTGTCAGTCCCGTATAGATCTATACACTCAAGTCACGCTCTCCTACGCTCGGAGATTCTGGTTACAGGGGAAGTCCTCCACTATCTCGTGCTGAGGAAGTGTTACAGAGGACGTGTCTCCAATCTTTAAGATTACTCTTTACTTCTCGCCTACAGAAGTAGTATCTACGACTCACTAAGTTCTAACGTGCCTGTCCTTTACACTCGAGCCTAGGTGTTTTATTAAGGACATTACACTCGAGCCTAGGTGTTATCTAAATGATGACTATCGTTTACACTCGAGCCTAGGTGTTTTATTAAGGGCATTACAGTTGTTCTAAGCTATTTAATGATTACTTATCCTTTACACTCGATCCTAGGTGTATAATTAAGGACATTACAATTGATTTGTGTGTTACGATGGTATTTATTTATCACACTCGAGCCTAGGTGTATTGTTAAGGACATATAGATGTTTTATGTTTTCTAATGGTGTCTAACTTTTACACTTGAACCTTAGTGTTTTATTGCAGACATTACAATGGTTTATGTGTCCTATCAGTTTAAGTGTGAACAATCAAACATAAAGTATAGAATATAATAGTGTATAATAAGAATTGAAAATCGGGTTAAACAAACAGCTCTGCAAATTAAAACTAGTTTGTTAAAAAGGTTTTCAATTCTTAAAAATGTACAATTATGAAATCATTTAACTGAAATCATGTGATTGAGTAGAAGATATTCTTGTACTTTTGCTTGTATTCCCCCCCCCCCCTTGAAAACATTGAAAAACCATTGAAAAAGGGTAGGGGTATGAACTCACCGGACGCGGAAGAGTGTCGATTTCGGATGCTAAACGCCGAATCGAGGCCTGATAACACGTGAGGTTCCTATGTAATATGAAATGGCATACATATATATCTAATTAAATTCATAAACTCTAATTAGATATGAAGTCACACTCCAACGAACGAAAACACCTCAAAACGGGTGTTTGGAGTGACCCGGGTGACATCTACGGACGGGACTTGAAGCGAGGGACTTGGGATTTGCGTTTACTCCCCAAGAGTAAACTTCCTAATGAAGTTTGTGGCATAAACACTACCCACACATGAGTTCACGGCCTTGAACTCATGTTGGCAAGGGTTATGGAGCTTAATGTGTCACAAATGGCTAATATCACTTGGAAATGCTTGGAAAATTTTTTCCTAAGGCTTGGAATTACTTTAAAACATCAAATATCACACTTAAGGGAGTTTATGGCCTTGGAATGGGGCCTATGGCCGTAAACTCTCTTACTCCTTTGAATATGTGTTTTTAAGGTCCCAAAGTTAATCACATGTGATTCTAAAAATTCCTACAAGCCTTGAAATGATTTTTGGGCACAATTTGACATCCTTATTGGAGTTTACGGCCTTGGAGCACCTTCTATGGCCGTAAACTTTCAAATGAAGAGTTTTGATGTGTTTAAAGCCCTTAAACTATTTTTGGTTGGTTCTATGATTTATTCCAAGGCTTTTGGTGGTGTTGGATGACTTTCTAACACCTTGAAAATGAGTTTACACCCATGATTGAGGAGTTTACGGCCCAAGTACATGCCTTGGCCGTAAACTCATACAAACCCCTCAAAATTCATGTCTAAGGTGTTCTAGGTCCATAACCAATATTCTAAAACTTATATCTAAGTCTTGTTTGTGTCTTGGAAGGGTTTAAGGGCTTAAAAACCCTTTAAATATGGGTTTACGACCTAAGCACCATCCTGGGCCGTAAACTCATATATTAGGCTCTAAATCATGGTTTGAGGCATTCTAGTTCCATTTCATTAAGTCATCTAGCCATATTCAAGGTCTAATTGTGGTTTGGAAGGGTTTTGTTGCTCTAAAAACCCCATTTATATGAGTTTACGGCGTAGGACTGTTCTAGGGCCGTTAAACTCATGATAATGGTCCTAATCCATGGTTTAAACTCGAATTTGAAGGCTAGAGAGGTTGCATAACAAATTAGGGAAGGTACCTTGGTGATTTGAAGCCTTAAACTTGAGATTTTGACCCTTAAATCTAGTTTGAGGAGAGAGGTTGGAGTGATAGTTGCAAAATGAAGCAAAAGCTTCAAAATGAAGACATGGATCACTTTAAATAGTTTCCAAGTTCGGGACATGATAGAATTCTACCCGATACCGGCGTTAGACGGGGCTTTTGGTCGCACCCGGCCAATTTGCCGTAACCCGATATGGATGATTATAGAAATGTTCCAATCATTAATATGAGGCGTTAGACTGAGTTCTAAGGGTATTAACACACTCATTAAGTCATAAAATAAAATGTACGTTAATGACTTAATAAAATGCCGGAATCGGAAATGAAATCGGAAACGACGATTGGATGATCAGAACGAGTCGCGAGAAGGGTTACATTTAGGGATATGAATTTCGGATTGTTACATTATCCCCCCGTTAGAGGGAATTTCGTCCCGAAATTCAAAGATTCGAACGCAAATCACGAAGTGAAAAGAGATATGAGGATGAATCTACTGCTTCGGGTCTTCAAGCTCCTAAGTGGAATCGGGTCTCTGGTTGACATTCCAGTGAACCCTCACTGTCAGGATGTGTCTTTGTTACACATGGTTAACCTCTCAATCCACGATCTCAATTGATTCATCCATGAAGGTTCGGATTTTTATTGATTTTGACCTCGTCAAAGGGTGACTAAGGTTTTTGTCAGGTTAACACTTCTCACAAAAATGATGTGGAATACTGGATGCTCGCTGCTGAGTTTCCTGAAGATAGCTCAGAGAGGGCTATGGAATAGATTCCTAACGAGGATCCCGAAGAGTCTAAGGTTCCACAAGTTAAGTTTTCCACACTCCCCGAGGCGTACTATGTCTTTCCAGAGTAAGACTTTCAACAAGTGATTACATTTTCACATAGCAGAGTAACTAAGGATCCGATGGTTCTAAGGGAAACTTCTAGATGAGTCTACGATTATAGCCGACAGAACCCAAGAATTGACAGGTTTCCATGGGTGTTCCTGGTGTCGACTAATTCTTTATTGCCTTTGCTTTTGGAAGGGTTTACGAGTATGACTGCTTTACTTAACTACATGACCAAGAAAATGGTTCGACCGAAGGGTTCCACTACTACCTCGTATTGATCGTATCATGACCTGATTGCTGGCTTGAACATATCATGCTCATTGAGGTTTGGCTACGAGGAAATTCCTGGGATTAGGTCGATGCGAGACTGGACTGCACGTTCAGAAAGAATTACCAAGAATTCTTTGGAAACAGTATCGGGGAAGGAATCGTAGACTTCTCGTTTCTCGATGATCACTCGGACGAGAAATACATGGAAAGACTTTTTAAGCTTTGATGTATGAAGATCATGAAAGTCGAGTCGGAGGAAGGTTGGAACGAATGGCTTTCTCGAAACTAGGAAAGACAACATGAATGAGGCTCAGTCATTACATGCTAAAGGTGACATCAAAGCATCTCATAAAAAGTTTGCCACTAGGTCGAATGGAAAAAGAATATCGCTCGGATTGAGAATACAATCTACGGATACGACACAAACGTTCTCGTTCTCACGTGATAACCATCTCGAAGATATACATATTCGGTTACTCGCAAACGACAGGGTTAAAAGATGTTCAAATGGATGGTTAACGAATTTTTTTCGGTGCTAGAATCGAAAAGAATCACAGGCATATAAATTTAACAAGGGAAAATATACCTGTGGCAACGGTGGGATCGGTGGTTGTCTCCTCTTGTCCTATCGCTAGAACTTTTCCGGTGTTGCCAGGTGTTACAGCCTTGGGACAATTTCGCTTAAGATGCCCAACTTCTCCACAACCATAGCAGGCCCGACCAATGCCCGCTCCGGAAGTTTGACTCATTGATTGGGTTGGTGTCTTACAGTTTTTCGCCATGTGACCCTTTATGCCACATTTGTTGCAAATTATCTCGATACATGGACTGGAAGGAAGATGATGATAGTTGCACTTGCCACAACTAGGAAGGGTTCCAGCATACTTACTGGCAGGTTTTCGAGTTGAGGATCCAACAACAGAGACAGCTGCAAGGGAAGTGGCAGCATGAACTGCCACCGTTTGCTGTCTCTTCGAAGACTCGTGCGATGCCTGAATTTTCTCTTTCTTCCCAAGTTTTCTTTTCTCACCACTCCTCACTGTCGGCTCAGGAGTGGTTCTGTCGTATGTGTCCGGCCTCGCAGCTATGACGTTCCCTTTCGTTGGCTGGGTTAGACCCCAGATGAATCTCTCTATCTTCTTACTCTCCGGGGTAACCATTCCCGTGCAGAGTAGTGCCAAGTTGTGGAACCTGAAAGTATAAGAAGTGATATCGGAAGCTTTCGTCTTCAGGTTCCAAAGTTCATGTTCTAACTTCTGCATTTCGCCCTGATGGCAGTACTCAACCAGCAGAAGTTCCTTCATGGCTTCGCAACCCATGGCGTTGGCTACAGGTAAGGTTAGGGATTTGACTCGGCCGTTCCACCAAGTCAAGGCTTTGTCGATAAAGGTGCAGGCGGCAAACTTCACCTTGTCTGAATCTGAACAGGCGCAAATTTCAAAGATGGATTCGATCTTCTCGAACCATCGAATGAGGGAAATGACACCTCCAGTGCCATCAAAGGATGTGGGTTTGGCGTTCATGAAATCCTTATAGGAACCCTCTTTCCGGCGTCCTTGACTGCTTTCTTGGTTTTGGGTTTGGGTATCACCTCCCGAACCACCGGAACCATCGGAGTCCCGTTGAGACATGGCAGCTACCACCGCGGCTGTAACAGTTGCCTTGAATACTACAGGGTCGATTTGAGAAGGAGGTGGTGGCGGGGGGTTGTTGGTCTTGGAGCTTGGTCTCCTTCTTCGAGGCATATTGAGCTAATAAGATCAAGGAAGAGAGGATGATAAGTCCTCTGAATTGAATCAAGAGATATGATAGATATATGCTGAATAAGCAATAAAGAAGGATAGAGTTATCAAGATAAGAAAATTATCGCTAAGAGGATGATCGAAGAACAATGTACGAACGAGGTTTCTACCAAGGATTGGCTCGAGAAATACTCCCATAGTATTTCAGGATTTGTTACGACACTAGCTCGGTGTTTGTGGTATTAGGGTAAGTTTTAGGCATGCTGCATACCACAGTCACTCCCAAGCACATGTTGGTCATGTCTCAAATGAATATAGTTGGCCAGGCTATATTGATCCTAGACACGACTACATAACTGCCCAGGTTTAACCGCAAGATACATCACCCATTTATTTATGTTTTGTTCTACTTGTAGTTACGGATCTCGACGGGTCGGTATACTTATATACTTTTGAAAATACTTATATTTTGAAGGATACTTTTAGTTCAGAGCTCTCAGGCCCCTTAATGTTTATAGTTTTATACCGTGTAAGGTTTGGTATACTTCATTCACTATAAACAAGGGCTCTGATACCAATCTGTCACACACCGAAAACCGAAGGCGGAAACATTTCCGGGGTTGACTCCACGTTGAGTATCAAATCCAATGTACATAGTAAGTAAAGTAAAACAACCATTACGTTACATATATGAAAGTTTTACATATGTTTCAAAAGCATAAGTTATACTAGTGATACATATCATATATAAACAACACGAAACGAGTCTTCTACGCACTTGTTCTTCACCAAAAGAGATCGTCGGGTACCTGTCTAATGTGAACCTGAGAATACAAGCGGTTTGAAAATCAGCATAAAGCAGGTGAGTTCATAAGCGGTTTTGTTTTCTGAAAATGTTCGAGTTCCCCTAGTTTTCTAAAAACGTGGTTATCCAAGAAAATCCCATATTTTCTTATGTAAAGTTAGTTTCAAAATCCGAAAAGTAAAGTAAACGATGTACAATTAAAACATGATTGTTTATTGTGAATTGTAAAGTTTAGTTATCCAACTCGTTATACTTTTCTGGTTACATACTACTGTTACTCAGGAAAATCCTATATTTTCCTACATGTGTGAGTGTGAACTATTACTGGTTCCGATTATGTTCATTATTATCCATAGGAAAACCCCATGTTTTCCTAAATGAGTGAGGGTGTGCTATTACCAATTTTGTGTATACTAACTGTTACTGATTCTGATTATGTTCATTGTTGTCGATAGGAAAACCCCATGTTTTCCTGAATGTGTGTGTATGTGCATCATTACCGATTCTGGTTATGTTCAGTATTCTCCCCAGGAAAACCCCATGTTTTCCTGAATGTGTGTATGTGTGCGCCTGTCATCCTTGAATGTACATTAGCTTTACTACGTACATAAAGCTAGTAAATGAGTCTAAAGCGTTAATAATCTAGATTGCGAGTCCTTAACCATACTCAGACTAGATATGACTCGAGTCGTGGCCAGTATCCTTTTTATGACTTTCGACACCCTTGAACCTTTCGGTTCGACTGTAGCTAGCAGCCAGGTGCGAGATTGTCAGTCCCGTATAGATCTATACACTCAAGTCACGCTCTCCTACGTTCGGAGATTCTGGTTACAGGGGCAGTCCTCCACTATCTCGTGCTGAGGAAGTGTTACAGAGGACGTGTCTCCAATCTTTAAGATTACTCTTTACTTCTCGCCTACAGAAGTAGTATCTACGACTCACTAAGTTCTAACGTGCCTGTCCTTTACACTCGAGCCTAGGTGTTTTATTAAGGACATTACACTCGAGCCTAGGTGTTATCTAAATGATGACTATCGTTTACACTCGAGCCTAGGTGTTTTATTAAGGGCATTACAGTTGTTCTAAGCTATTTAATGATTACTTATCCTTTACACTCGATCCTAGGTGTATAATTAAGGACATTACAATTGATTTGTGTGTTACGATGGTATTTATTTATCACACTCGAGCCTAGGTGTATTGTTAAGGACATATAGATGTTTTATGTTTTCTAATGGTGTCTAACTTTTACACTTGAACCTTAGTGTTTTATTGCAGACATTACAATGGTTTATGTGTCCTATCAGTTTAAGTGTGAACAATCAAACATAAAGTATAGAATATAATAGTGTATAATAAGAATTGAAAATCGGGTTAAACAAACAGCTCTGCAAATTAAAACTAGTTTGTTAAAAAGGTTTTCAATTCTTAAAAATGTACAATTATGAAATCATTTAACTGAAATCATGTGATTGAGTAGAAGATATTCTTGTACTTTTGCTTGTATTCCCCCCCCCCCCTGAAAATATTGAAAAAACATTGAAAAAGGGTAGGTGTATGAACTCACCAGACGCGGAAGAGTGTCGATTTCGGATGCTAAACGCCGAATCGAGGCCTGATAACATGTGAGGTTCCTATGTAATATGAAATGGCATACATATATATCTAATTAAATTCATAAACTCTAATTAGATATGAAGTCACACTCCAACGAACGAAAACACCTCAAAACGGGTGTTTGGAGTGACCCGGGTGACATCTACGGACGGGACTTGAAGCGAGGGACTTGGGATTTGCGTTTACTCCCCAAGAGTAAACTTCCTAATGAAGTTTGTGGCATAAACACTACCCACACATGAGTTCACGGCCTTGAACTCATGTTGGCAAGGGTTATGGAGCTTAATGTGTCACAAATGGCTAATATCACTTGGAAATGCTTGGAAAATTTTTTCCTAAGGCTTGGAATTACTTTAAAACATCAAATATCACACTTAAGGGAGTTTATGGCCTTGGAATGGGGCCTATGGCCGTAAACTCTCTTACTCCTTTGAATATGTGTTTTTAAGGTCCCAAAGTTAATCACATGTGATTCTAAAAATTCCTACAAGCCTTGAAATGATTTTTGGGCACAATTTGACATCCTTATTGGAGTTTACGGCCTTGGAGCACCTTCTATGGCCGTAAACTTTCAAATGAAGAGTTTTGATGTGTTTAAAGCCCTTAAACTATTTTTGGTTGGTTCTATGATTTATTCCAAGGCTTTTGGTGGTGTTGGATGACTTTCTAACACCTTGAAAATGAGTTTACACCCATGATTGAGGAGTTTACGGCCCAAGTACATGCCTTGGCCGTAAACTCATACAAACCCCTCAAAATTCATGTCTAAGGTGTTCTAGGTCCATAACCAATATTCTAAAACTTATATCTAAGTCTTGTTTGTGTCTTGGAAGGGTTTAAGGGCTTAAAAACCCTTTAAATATGGGTTTACGACCTAAGCACCATCCTGGGCCGTAAACTCATATATTAGGCTCTAAATCATGGTTTGAGGCATTCTAGTTCCATTTCATTAAGTCATCTAGCCATATTCAAGGTCTAATTGTGGTTTGGAAGGGTTTTGTTGCTCTAAAAACCCCATTTATATGAGTTTACGGCGTAGGACTGTTCTAGGGCCATTAAACTCATGATAATGGTCCTAATCCATGGTTTAAAGTTGAATTTGAAGGCTAGAGAGGTTGCATAACAAATTAGGGAAGGTACCTTGGTGATTTGAAGCCTTAAACTTGAGATTTTGACCCTTAAATCTAGTTTGAGGAGAGAGGTTGGAGTGATAGTTGCAAAATGAAGCAAAAGCTTCAAAATGAAGACATGGATCACTTTAAATAGTGTCCAAGTTCGGGACATGATAGAATTCTACCCGATACTGGCGTTAGACGGGGCTTTTGGTCGCACCCGGCCAATTTGCCATAACCCGATATGGTTGATTATAGAAATGTTCCGATCATTAATATGAGGCGTTAGACTGAGTTCTAAGGGTATTAAGACACTCATTAAGTCATAAAATAAAATGTACATTAATGACTTAATAAAATGCCAGAATCGGAAATGAAATCGGAAACGGCGATTGGATGATCAGAACGAGTCGCGAGAAGGGTTACATTTAGGGATATGAATTTCGGCTTGTTACATTATCCCCCCGTTAGAGGGAATTTCGTCCCGAAATTCAAAGATTCGAACGCAAATCACGAAGTGAAAAGAGATATGAGGATGAATCTACTGCTTCGGGTCTTCAAGCTCCTTAGTGGAATCGGGTCTCTGCTTGACATAGCAGTGAACCCTCACTGTCAGGATGTGTCTTTGTTACACATGGTTAACCTCTCAATCCACGATCTCAATTGATTCATCCATGAAGGTTCGGATTTTTATTGATTTTGAGCTCGTCAAAGGGTGACTAAGGTTTTTGTCAGGTTAACACTTATCACAAAAATGATGTGGAATACTGGATGCTCGCTACTGAGTTTCCTGAAGATAGCTCGGAGAGGGCTATGGAATAGATTCCTAACGAGGATCCCGAAGAGTCTAAGGTTCCACAAGTTAAGTTTTCCGCACTCCCCGAGGCGTACTATGTCTTTCCAGAGTAAGACTTTCAACAAGTGATTACATTTTCACATAGCAGAGTAACTAAGGATCCGATGGTTCTAAGGGAAACTTCTAGATGAGTCTACGATTATAGCCGACAGAACCCAAGAATTGACAGGTTTCCATGGGTGTTCCTGGTGTCGACTAATTCTTTATTGCCTTTGCTTTTGGAAGGGTTTACGAGTATGACTGGTTTGCTTAACTACATGACCAAGAAAATGGTTTAACCGAAGGGTTCCACTACTACCTCGTATTGATCGTATGATGCCCTGATTGCTGGCTTGAACATATCGTGCTCATTGACGTTTGGCTACGAGGAAATTCCTGGGATTAGGTCGATGCGAGACTGGACTGCACGTTCGGAAAGAATTACCAAGCATTCTTTGGAAACAGTATCGGGGAAGGAATCGTAGACTTCTCGTTTCTCGATGATCACTCGGACGAGAAATACATGGAAAGACTTTTTAAGCTTTGATGTACGAAGATCATGAAAGTCGAGTCGGAGGAAGGTTGGAACGAATGGCGTTCTCGAAACTAGTAAAGACAACATGAATGAGGCTCAGTCATTACATGCTAAAGGTGACATCAAAGCATCTCATAAAAAGTTTGCCACTAGGTCGAATGGAAAAAGAATATCGCTCGGATTGAGAATACAATCTACGGATACGACACAAGCGTTCTCGTTCTCACGTGATAACCATCTCGAAGATATACATATTCGGTTACTCGCAAACGACGGGGTTAGAAGATGTTCAAATGGATGGTTAACGAATTTCTTTTGGTGCTAGAATCGAAAAGAATCACAGGCATATAAATTTATCAAGGGAAAATATACCTGTGGCAACAGTGGGATCGGTGGTTGTCTCCTCTTGTCCTATCGCTAGAACTTTTCCGGTGTTGCCAGGTGTTACAGCCTTGGGACAATTTCACTTAAGATGCCCAACTTCTCCACAACCATAGCAGGCCCGACTAATGCCCGCTCCGGAAGTTTGACTGATTGATTTGGTTGGTGTCTTACAGATTTTCGCCATGTGACCCTTTATGCCACATTTGTTGCAAATTATCTCGATACATGGACCGGAAGGAAGATGATGATAGTTGCACTTGCCACAACTAGGAAGGGTTCCAGCATACTTACTGGCATGTTTTCGAGTTGAGGATCCAACAACAGAGACAGCTTCAGGGGAAGTGGCAGCGTGAACTGCCACCGTTTGCTATCTCTTCGAAGACTCGTGCGATGCCTAACTTTTCTCTTTCTTCCCAAGTTTTCTTTTCTCACCACTCCTCACTGTCAGCTCAAGAGTGGTAGCTGTCGTATGTGTCCGGCCTCGTAGCTATGACGTTTCCTTTTGTTGGCTGGGACAGACCCCAGATGAATCTCTCTATCTTCTTACTCTCCGGGGTAACCATTCCCGGGCAGAGTAGTGCCAAGTCGTCGAACCTGAAAATAGGAAAACCCCATGTTTTCCTGAATGAGTGAGGGTGTGCTATTACCAATTTTGTGTATACTAACTGTTACTGATTCTGATTATGTTCATTGTTGTCCATAGGAAAACCCCATGTTTTCCTGAATGTGTGTGTATGTGCATCATTACCGATTCTGGTTATGTTCAGTATTCTCCCTAGGAAAACCTCATGTTTTCCTGAATGTGTGTATGTGTGTGCCTGTCATCCTTGAACGTACATTAGCTTTACTACAATGAGTCTAAAGCGTTAATAATCTAGATTGCGAGTCCTTAACCATACTCAGACTAGATATGACTCGAGTCGTGGCCAGTATCCTTTTTATGACTTTCTTCACTCTTGAACCTTTCGGTTCGGCTGTAGCTAGCAGCCAGGTGTGGGATTGCCAGTCCCATATAGATCTATACACTCAAGTCACGCTCTCCTACGTTCGGAGATTCTAGTTACAGGGGCAGTCGTCCACTATCTCGTGTCGAGGAAGTGTTACAGAGGACGTGTCTCCAATGTAACATCCCGAAATATCAAGAGTAGAGTTGAAGGGCTAAAAGAGTAAATTGGGAAAGAGCGACTCGGCGAGTCCATGTGCGGACTCGGCGAGTAGAGTCGCGACTTGGTCGCGTGTTAAGTGGCCGACTCGGCGAGTCAGAATAATGGACTCGGCGAGTAGGTGCTGAGTGGAGAAACCCTAATTCTCGGGGTTGAGCCCTATATAAAGAACATAATATCCATTCCCCCAACCTCCTTACTAATTCTCAAGTGCAGAAACCCTAACCCTTGTGTGTGAGTGGATCAAGTGCATTTGGAAGCTTGGAGAAGCAATTGTTGAGGAAATCATGAAGGGTAAGAGGCTTGGAGCAAAGGGGCTTTGCTTGGATTCGAGTTTCATTGCAGTTGGGGCGTTCCTTTGAGGTAATATCTCGTTTTTGAGCTGCATTTTCTTAGATGCATCATTTTGGGGGTGTTAGAGACCATATCCTTGGATGTATTGGAGTTTAGAGGTTAGATCTGAGGTTGCTACCTCAAATCTGGAATGGAGAAGGGTTGGAACGCATGAAAGTCCCTGTTTGTGAGTGGTTGATGGAGCTATTTTGTCCCAAACCCAAACCCTAGAGTGAAAATCTATAGATCTCTTTGGATTCACGTAAAGTTTGCCACTTTACGTGATGGATGAGTTGTAGGAGGCTAGATCTATGTTTTGGATCAATTGCATGGCCTGGAATGCTTCGTATGAGTTCAAACCGGTGGTACTCGGCGAGTCACATGGGTGGACTTGACGAGTTGCTTGATGATGAGCTGGAACTCGACGAGTTGGTAGAACAACTCGGCGAGTTGGATGAAGATGGCCTGGAACTCAGCGAGTTGTATGAACAACTCGGCGAGTAGGTTGAAGATAGCCTTAGACTCGGCGAGTCTGCTGTTGGACTCGGCGAGTCTTGTCGAAGAATCCCAATATTTTCTGGTTGAGTCGAGAATCGGCGAGTCAAGGGATGACTCGGTGAGTTGTGTGCGAGTGGACTCAGAGTTGTGGGACTCGGCGAGTCTCAGGGTGACTCGGTGACTTGAGTCGCGGATTGGGGAAGTTCTGAGCATGGGGACTCGACGAGTCGACGGGTTGACTCGGCGAGCAGGGTCAACCGGGAGGGTTGACTTTGAATGAGGACTTTGACTTTGACCAAGAGTTGACCATTGACTTTTAGCGGTTGGTCAGGGATGTGGCCTTTGGGGCAAGAGAGGGGTAAAATAGTCTTTTACCCTTAAGAGGGTGCCATGAGAGGGTTGATTCTAGTCTCGAGACTTATATTCATGAGAGTATATGCCTTACGTGTTAGGCGGCGGCGAGTTCGAGATTCAAGTGTGGGGATATCTGCTTTCTGCTTGCTAGGTGAGTCTTCTCACTATACTTTACCTTGAGTAGGTAACCAAAGTTATGTGATAGAGTATTTGTATGCTATGTATGTTATGTGTTGTATTGCATTATTTCTATGTGATTTATGTTGTGCATGTTTTCAGAGTTGGAAGCGGAGGGTTCCTAGAGTTAGAACCAGAAGGTTCACAGAGTTAGAACCAGAGGGTTCACAGAGCAGGGTCCACGGACCCACAGAGTTATAGCCTCGTGTGGCTAATATGTGTTGTGTGTGGTATTTTGGGGAAACTCACTAAGCTTCGTGCTTACAGTGTTTTGTTTTATGTATGTGTTTCAGGTTTCTTTCAGGACAACGGGACGACACCGGCTTAATTGTACACACCAGAGAAAGAGTCATGTTTTGAGGATTCTGGTTTTCTATACAAGTGAAAATGGAGTCATGTTTTGTAATTCGATTATGAATGAGATTTTAAACAAGTGTTTCTAAGAGAATTAAACGATTATTTTTAAATGAAAAATTGTTTGAAATTTTCGGTGTTACAAGTTGGTATCAGAGCCTTGGTTTGAGGGATTCGGATGCGCCTTCGGGTAATTCTGGACTCAAACTGAGGAAGTAAGAAAAGTTTTCAAAGAAATAATTTTCTAAAGCGAATAAGAGTTCAAAGAGAAAACGAGAAAGAGCAGTGTGTATAATCAGCCAGAGCCCGAACAGTGATTTCCCAAAATACCCTTACTTTTGTGTTATGAGATATTTAGGATGCACTTTATGAGATATTATTGCATGCTAGGGACAGGCTAGGTATGCCATATCTTAGGACTAGAGTGGCCTGATTTGTGATGCCTTAACCTAGGAATTACTGTGATATGCAATGTGCTTTTGAGTATGTGATGAGTGAGAATATTTGATTGGAATCCTTTAGGGGATTTGAGTAGAGGAGTAATCTAGGGGAGATACCTATATGAGTACTATGGTACTTGGATGCTCAAATGCTGAGTTATCACCCAAAGTGAGTCCTATATATTCTTCGATGCTCAAATGCTGCTTGCTTCGTGCTTTGTGGAACTCTCGATGATAGGAGTCAGCTACCAAGCGAATATGATGATATTCAGGAGGTAGATGGCTGGCATCATTAGGAGCTCTTCAGCAGCTGATGGCAGAGAAGTGTGGGAATCTAGGAAGAGCCTGGGGAGTAACCTTAGCCAGATGAGTGCACTGGTAGAGTAGAGAATTTCGCTGGGGAGCGAGTGCGTGCGACGGAATTGGTGAACGAGAAGGTCGAGCAGCTACTTAGGAGCTCCGGGATAGTCCGTGTGGAAAGTATGGGTAGATGTGGCAGGTAGTATGGGCCCGTACTACTAAAAGCAGAGGACCCATACTTGATACAGGGAGTATTCTGAAGGTTCTAACGAGCGTATTAAGGAGTGATGTTATGGTTTGAGTACCATACATCGGAGCAGATTAAGGAGTGATGTTATGGTTCGAGTACCATACATCGGAGCAGATGGAGGAGTGATGCTCTGGTTCGGGTACCATACACCGGAGCATATTGAGAAGAGATGTCATGGGATGAGTACCATGGTTCGTAGTGAATGATGCTTGTGATTCTCTGGTTATCCGGTCACGATTGATGAGGTAGAGATTGGACGCTATGGGTTTTAGGCCTGTAGACCATGATTGAGTTTGAAGAGGCGTCCCTCGAGAGGGAGGTCGAGAGCCTATCAGAGTATTTTGGTAAGGAGTTAAAGGGAGGGGAGAATTTCGGTCTGAGTTGAGCAATCAATCGATAGAGGAGATGTCACCTTCTATGACCTGAGTGGTGCTATTTATGTTCGTGTGCGGAACATGAGAAGCCTGATGTTTAAGTTTTGGGTTTGGGGGTAAAACCCTGCAGGTTGTCATTGATGATGATTTTCCATCAGAGTATCAGGTAGCATGTGTGCTGTGAGACAATGATTTACCATGAGCAGATAGTCAGCTAGGACTGAGAGAGTCAAGGACCACGTTACGCCTATTTGAGTATAGTAGGGCGTATTGTAGAGGTATCAGTGGGGAGTCCAGTCGAATTAATCAGTGCGGTGGTTTTTCTATCCATGTTGGGTGTTGAATATGGGAGTGGGTCCCCGTTCTTGGGATGATCCATGTGTTGGAACGTTGGTTGATGAGTCGAAGTGGGGAATATGATGATTTCGTGGTCCAGTCTATAAGATAGTGATGTTATTAGACAGTTCAGTTGTTGGTATTGGATTGGTACGAGACTTGGAACGACTAGAGGCAGTCGTGACCAGAAGTTCTTGAGGATTTCATCTGAGGTTTAGAGTTATGAGATCGATTAATTTCCTTAAAGGGGATTATCGGGTGTTGCGTAGCACTTTCCAGGGGCAGGTGCGTTATTGCTGGTGGAAATAGTTCGTGAGGTTGTTGATGTGTCAGATAGTGATGGTTCGAACCCTAAGTGGGGGAGAACCGGGTGGTTTATTGAGAGAACCAGAGATTTGTGCAAGAGCGGTTAGGGGTTGGATGCAGAACCTGCGACTTGAATTAAAGAGATCAGGGTCATTGGTGGTCAATGAAAAGGTGTAGGGCGAGATAATGCATGTGGTGTATGCCTGAGGGAAGGATGGGTGTCTCCACGGCGGGTGGTCAATGGTCAGGAATCTGGTGGTGGTCAGAGTCGTTTCAAGTGGAAGACTCGTAATGATGGTATGGGCAGTTGAGAACTTATGGGTTGAAATAAGGGTAGCAGATTATCGAGTAGCCAATTCCCGGGCTTGGATGTGTATTCTTGCTAGAATTTTGAGCAGTAGTGGAAAGGGTTTCGGAGGATCATCAGTGTGTTCTGAAGGGTTAGCGCCTTCCTTGTATTCCAATTGAGTGTTTGGATGCACTGAAGTTGCGCATCGTGTGATATCAGAAATTATTATGGGATTCAGAGAAAATGTATTGTTGTGTGTGTATGGTCTTGGGAGTAAGGGAATCAGTGGTTGTGGCAGGATCTTGTGATGTTCTGTTGGGATATTCCGAGGTATCCGGGTATGATATCTTTATTTCGGAGTTACTCGTGAATCTTGAGTTGAAACGATTTGTGGTGTATCAGGTATCTACGGATCTAGTGGGAGCCCTTCGAGTATGGGCATCCAGGGAGATTATTTAAGAGAGTGGATCTTCGCAAGGGTGGGCATTTTGATATGTCGATTGCCTCCAGAGTCTGTGATGCATATTCGAGTCGAGTATGGGTAACTGCCTATGATAGCCTGCGAAGCATGAGCTAGTGGTGTCAGAGGGTGTTGTGATACTGCGGGAAGCCGTAGTACTCACTAGTCAGAGGGTGTTGTGATACTGTGGGAAGCCGTAGTACTCACTAGTCAGAGGGTGTTGTGATACTGCGGGGAGCCGTAGTACTCACTAGTCAGAGGGTGTTGTGATGCTGCGGGGAGCTGTAGTACTCATTAGTCAGAGGGTGTTGTGATGCTGCGGGGAGCCGTAGTACTCACTAGTCAGAGGGTGTTGTGATACTGCGGGGAGCCGTAGTACTCACTAGATGGCAAGAGAATGTGATGATGGAATGTTCTCCGATCAGTGTATGATGTGGAAGAGTTTTGGGTTTGAGTAGCCCTAGTATTGAGTTCTGGAGCCTGGGTGTTGAACCGGGGGCGAGACTGGGGTCTCCGTCTCTGTCGGGAGATGCGGTGAGATGCGCAAGGGATATGCGCAGCAGAAACCAGAGATCAGAGTTGAGACGATCCTTGGTTGGATTGTATTTTCTTGCATGAGGAAAAGAGAATTTTGTGACTTGCGTGTCCCTGGGCTGGGATAGTGGTCACGGGGAGGAAGTTAGTGGGATATTTGGATCATGATATGGATGACCTTTGGAGGCTCAGCTGTGGAGTCAAAAGCTGACCTGGTGCTCAGTATCGAAGAGGGATATGAGAAATGAGCTAGAGCTTATCATGATGATGTCTGAGGACACTTCAGAGTGAGCGAGCGATTCAGACGCTCGAAGACATGCTTCGGGCATGTGTATTAGATTTCAGAGGGAATTGCGGCACGTATTTTTCCTTGGTTGAGTTATCCTATATCAACAGCCATCATTAGTGCATTGGTATGCCACCCTTTGAGCTGTTGTATGGGAGGAGGTGTCAGACGCTCATTTGCTGGGAAAAGGTAGCGCATGGACCCGAGAGCCCTTGCGAGCAGATCCAGAGCATGTGCGATACATGGAGTAGTGGCAAGATTGGCAAGTGGATTTCCCTGGGTAAGGGAGGAGAAAGGTATGTAACCCCCGGGGGGGGGGGGGGGGGAAGTGTTGGTTCACGGAAGTGAAAGTAGTAGTGAGAGTGGATGATTTGGAGTATGGTGGTTGAACACTGTGTCTGTGACAGTGGTATGGAATGACATCATGATGGGATGTCTGCTGAGGACGCAGAAGGGATTTCGCGGGTGTAGAGCCAAGAGTCTCAGGATGAATGCAGGGATGGAGTCTGGGACTCCCAGCTTGATTCTGATCAAGGGTTGTGTGCGTAGTGGTGGTTCCTACTGGGGATGTTAGATATGTCGTCAGTGTGACGGGTTTTCCTAACCCGAGGGTGCAAAGGTTGGTGCAGCATGTGTGTGTGATTGCAAGAAGAGGACTCGTGGGAGTTGCTCTGAGATTGAAGAGTGGGTCTTTCTGTCAAGCATGGATGGATAGAGTGGGATTCGGATCGGGGATCCGGTGGTTCGTGATTATTTCTAGCTCGTAGGGGGGGGGGGGGGTCGGGCGATTGTTGAGATTTGGAGCAGTGATGCATCTCGGGTAATTCTCGATTTTTGAGTGTGATTATCAGAGGTTACAGCCGGTGCCCGGTTTGAGACGGTGGTCAGGACACCGCAAGGAAAGAGGAAGTGAGTTCGAGTTCGATGGTTAAGCTTTCAGGAACCTGGTGCAGTTAGGGCCAGGTGGCGCGTCGTGGGAGTATTCTGGAGTTGAGTTGCCATAGGCTTCGAGGACGAAGGCTAATTTAAGTGGGGGAGAATTGTAACATCCCAAAATACCAAGAGTAGAGTTGAAGGGCTAAAAGAGTAAATTGGGAAAGAGCGACTCGGCGAGTCCATGTGCGGACTCGGCGAGTATAGTCGCGACTTGGTCGCGTGTTAAGTGGCCGACTCAACTACAAAATACTCCAAAATTGGGAAAGAGCGACTCGGCGAGTCCATGTGCAGACTCGACGAGTAGGCGCTGAGTGGAGAAAACCCTAATTCCCGGGGTTGAGCCCTATATAAAGAACATAACATCCATTCCCCCAGCCTCCTTACTAATCCTCAAGTCCAGAAACCCTAACCCTTGTGTGTGAGTGGATCAAGTGCATTTGGAAGCTTGGAGAAGCAATTGTTGAGGAAATCATGAAGGGTAAGAGGCTTGGAGCAAAGGGGCTTTGCTTGGATTCGAGTTTCATTGCAGTTGGGGCGTTCTTTTGAGGTAATATCTCGTTTTTGAGCTGCATTTTCTTAGATGCATCGTTTTGGGGGTGTTAGAGACCATATCCTTGGATGTATTGGAGTTTAGAGGTTAGATCTGAGGTTGCTACCTCAAATCTGGAATGGAGAAGGGTTGGAACGCATGAAAGTCCCTGTTTGTGAGTGGTTGATGGAGCTATTTTGTCCCAAACCCTAGAGTGAAAATGCATAGATCTCTTTGGATTCACGTAAAGTTTGCCACTTTACGTGATGGATGAGTTGTAGGAGGCTAGATCTATGTTTTGGATCAATTGCATGGCCTAGAATGCTTCTGTATGAGTTCAGACCGGTGGTACTCGGCGAGTCACAATGGATGGACTCGACGAGTTGCTTGATGATGAGTTGGAACTCGACGAGTTGGAAGAACAACTCGGCGAGTTGGATGAAGATGGCCTGGAACTCAGCGAGTTGTATGAACAACTCGGCGAGTAGGTTGAAGATAGCCTTAGACTCGGCGAGTCTGCTGTTGGACTCGGCGAGTCTTGTCGAAGAATCCCAATATTTTCTGGTTGAGTCGAGAATCGGCGAGTCAAGGGATGACTCGGTGAGTTGTGTGCGAGTGGACTCAGAGTTGTGGGACTCGGCGAGTCTCAGGGTGACTCGGTGACTTGAGTCGCGGATTAGGGAAGTTCTGAGCATGGGGACTCGACGAGTCGACGGGTTGACTCGGCGAGCAGGGTCAACCGGGAGGGTTGACTTTGACTGAGGACTTTGACTTTGACCAAGAGTTGACTGTTGACTTTTAGGGGTTGGTCAGCGATGTGGCCTTTGGGCCAAGAGAGGGGTAAAATAGTCTTTTACCCTTAAGAGGGTGCCATGAGAGGGTTGATTCTAGTCTCGAGAGTTATATTCATGAGAATATATGCCTTACGTGTTAGGCGGCGGCGAGTTCGAGATTCAAGTGTGGGGATATCTGCTTTTTGCTTGCCAGGTGAGTCTTCTCACTATACTTTACCTTGAGTAGGTAACTAGAGTTATGTGATAGAGTATTTGTATGCTATGTATGTTATGTGTTGTACTGCATTATTTCTATGTGATTTATGCTGTGCATGTTTTCAGAGTTGGAACCGGAGGGTTCCTAGAGTTAGAACCGGAAGGTTCACAGAGTTAGAACCAGAGGGTTCACAGAGCAGGGTCCATGGACCCACAGAGTTATAGCCTCGTGTGGCTAATAAGTGTTGTGTGTGGTATTTTGGGGAAACTCACTAAGCTTCGTGCTTACAGTGTTTTGTTTTATGTATGTGTTTCAGGTTTCTTTCAGGACCACGGGACGGCACCGGCTTGATTGTACACACCAGAGAAAGAGTCATGTTTTGAGGATCCTGGTTTTCTATACAAGTGAAAATGGAGTCATGTTTTGTAATTCGATTATGAATGAGATTTTAAACAGGTGTTTCTATGAATTAAACGATTATTTTTAAATGAAAAATTGTTTGAAATTTTCGGTGTTACATCCAATCTTTAAGATTACTCTTTACTTCTCGCCTAGAGAAGTAGTATCTACGACTAACTAAGTTCTAACGTGCCTGTCCTTTACACTCGATCCTAGGTGTTTTATTAAGTACATTACACACGAGCCTAGGTGTTATCTAAATGATGACTGTCCTTGACACTCGAGCCTAGGTGTTTTATTAAGGACATTACAGTTGTTCTAAGTTATTTAATGATTACTTATCCTTTACACTCGATCCTAGGTGTATTATTAAGGACATTACAATTGATTTGTGTGTTACGATGGTATTTATCTATCACACTCGAGCCTAGGTGTATTGTTAAGGACATACAGATGTTTTATGTTTTCTAATGGTGTCTGACTTTTACACTTGAACCTTAGTGTTTTATTACAGACATTACAATGGTTTATGTGTCCTATCAGTTTAAGTGTGAACAATCAAACATAAGGTATATAATATAATAGTGTATAATAAGAATTGAAAATCGGGTTAAACAAACAACTCTGCAAATTAAAACTAGTTTGTTAAAAAGGTTTTCAATTCTTAAAAATGTACAATTATGAAATCATTTAACTGAAATCATGTGATTGAGTAGAAGATATTCTTGTACTTTTGCTTGTATCCCCCCCCTGAAAACATTGAAAAACCATTGAAAAAGGGTAGGGGTATGACCTCACCGGACGCGAAAGTGTGTCGATTTCGGATGCTAAACGTTGAATCGAGGCCTGATAACATGCGAGGTTCCTATATAATATGAAATGGCATACAAATATATCTAATTAAATTCATAAACTCTAATTAGATATGAAGTCACACTCCAACGAACGAAAACACCTCAAAACGGGTGTTTGGAGTGACCCGGGTGACATCTACGGACGAGAATTCAAGCGAGGGACTTGGGATTTGAGTTTACTCCCCAAGAGTAAACTTCCTAATGAAGTTTGCGGCCTAAACACTACCCACACATGAGTTCACGGCCGTGAACTCATGTTGGCAAGGGTTATGGAGCTTAATGTGTCACAAATGGCTAATATCACCTGGAAATGCTTGGAATAATTTTTTCTAAGGCTTGGAATTAATTTAAAACATCAAATATCACACATAAGGGAGTTTATGGCCTTGGCATGGGGCCTATGGTCGTAAACTCTCATACTCCTTTGAATATGTGTTTTTAAGGTCCCAAAGTTAATCACATGTGATTCTAAAAATTCCTACAAGCCTTGAAATGATTTTTGGGCACAATTTGACATCCTTATTGGCGTTTACGGCCTTGGAGCACCTTCTATGGCCGTAAACTCTCAAATGAAGAGTTTTGATGTGTTTAAAGCGCTTAAACTATTTTTGGTTGGCTCTATGATTTATTCCAAGGCTTTTGGTGGTGTTGGATGGATTTCTAACACCTTGAAAATGAGTTTACACCCATGATTGAGGAGTTTACGGCCCAAGCGCATGCCTTGGCCGTAAACTCATACAAACCCCTCAAAATTCATGTCTAAGGTGTTCTAGGTCCGTAACCAATAATCTAAAAGTCATATCTAAGTCTTGTTTGTGTCTTGGAAGGGTTTAAGGGCTTAAAAACCCTTTAAATATTGGTTTACGGCCTAAGCACCATCCTGGGCCGTAAACTCATATATAAGGCTCTAAATCATGGTTTGAGGCATTCTAGTTCCATTTCATTAAGTCATCTAGCCATATTCAAGGTGTAATTGTGGTTTGGAAGGGTTTTGTTGCTCCAAAAACCCCCCATTTATATGAGTTTACGGCCTAGGACTGTTCTAGGGCCGTAAACTCATGATAATGGTCCTAATCCATGGTTTAAACTCGAATTTTAAGGCTAGAGAGGTTGCATAACAAATTAGGGAAGGTACCTTGGTGATTTGAAGCCTTAAACTTGAGATTTTGACCCTTAAATCTAGTTTGAGGAGAGAGGTTGGAGAGATAGTTGCAAAATGAAGCAAAAGCTTCAAAATGAAGACTTGGATCACTTTAAATAGTGTCCAAGTTCGGGACACGGTAGAATTCTACTCGATACCGGCGTTAGACGGGGCTTTTGGTCGCACCCGGCCAATTTTCCGTAACTCGATATGGATGATTATAGAAATGTTCTGATCATTAATATGAGGCGTTAGAATGAGTTCTAAGGGTATTAAGACACTCATTAAGTCATAAAATAAAATATACATTAATGACTTAATAAAATGTCGGAATCGGAAACGAAATCGGAAACGACGATTGGATGATTGGAATGAGTCGCGAGAAGGGTTACATTTAGGGATATGAATTTCGGGTTGTTACATATACTCGAGGTAATGATAGACGAACGAAGTATGAATCCTATGATGGACATTAGGGAAAAGTTGCCAGGTCTATGAGTGGGTATCCTACCAATTAGAGTACAACCCTAGTAGTACTGCCAAGAAAGCTAATTTCAAGACGAAATTCCATCTAACGGGGGGAAGATGTGACAACTCGAAATTTTTTGCCTTGTAAGTACAACCATTCAATTCAACCATGTTCCAGACTCATTTCTGCTAGCTTTTAGCAATGTTTAGAGTCTGTTTAAGTGTTCAAAGCTCAGTACATTCAAGCATTGGATATAGGATCGAGTTGCTACAGTTCTTTGCGTTTAAATCAAGTCGAACACTCCACCCAAGGGAGTGTACGACCGTACACATGGGTGTACATCCATACACCCATCATGACCATACACTCACCTCCATAAGTGTGATATCCTTTCATTTCTATTCATTTCTCACATTTCCAAGTCCATAAAATCGATTCTCTCTCAAGTATCATCGAGTTCTTCATCCTAGATCTTCAAAAACGTAAGTGTTTCTTCCATCTTTGAGTTGTTATCCTTCTTAATCATGAATCACCCTTTGATTTCATCCATGGAAACCATATTTTTGGGTAGATCTTCAAGATCTTCATCTTTCACCAAGAAGACCAAGAACACACACTTGTTCTTGGTGGCTGTGAACACCCTTTTGAGCCTCCAAAGTGTAAGTATCCTTTCCTTATGATTAGTACATGTTAGGATCTAATGTTAAACACCTTAGAATCAACAAGAAATCAAGAACATAAGGAGTGTACGGCTATACATCCATGTGTGGCCGTACGCCCCTCAACATACCCCAAAAGGGCTTCCAAAATGCAAACGTAGTTAATGCAATTATTGAACAACAGTCCCACAAGCTTCCCTATCATTCAAAATACACTTTTGTGCACTTTTTACCATGAATGTACGGTCGTACACTCCATGGCCGCACACTCCTCATTGTGGCCGTACACATCCCTTAGATGAATCACATGTGGTTCTAACACTTGGTCCAAGTGTTTCCTAGTCCCTAATGGTGTTTCCTTGCATGTTAGTTTCTTATAAATGCTATATTCTTTCCAATACATGCCATATATGTCATTTAGGACTCTATTGTGTCTGGGGACATCGTTCGTGGAACTTCTCATCCTTACACGCATATTCATTTGAATCACCCACATAAGATGAGTTCGTACCCCTGTAATCAATCTTTTAACTGTTTTATATGTTTTTAGGGGGGGATACAAGTTGACCATAATGTTAATTATGTAAATGTTTTGTTATAAACATCTTTTAAAGGATTGATTATGTATTTATAAGCGATCAAAACATTTCAAAAGCTCTATTATAGTTTACAAAACTCCGTTTTTAAAGTACAATCACAACTTAGTAGATAAATGAGTCTTTTCTTCAAGTCAGTAATAGTTCAAAGGAAAGATAATAGTAAAGTATATTGGGTATAGTTTAGGGGTTCAGTTCACACTAGAACATAGAGAACATACTATAACGAGAAACAGGGAGGAAGATACAATACACGATAACAGAAAGAACATACTATATACTATAACAAAAGAACAAATCTTGATTACCAAAATTATACCAATGATCACAAAGTCATTGTTCTAAACAAAAGGTGATAATAAATCTGGTATACAAGAACAAGATAACATTAATGTGAGACTACTTCACGGCTCAACAATTTGTTTGCTGAAGTCGCGTTTTGTAACCAGAATCTCTTGCAGGGAGAGCTTATAGTATGGGTAAAATTACATCACATTAAGACCTTAATATAACAATCTGGCTTTAAGGTAGTCAGTACTTCTGTTTGGCAATATAAAAGGCAACTGTGGACTTACATTTTCCCATTACTTTCATATTGTGACAGTTCCACTTGAAAATTAATGCAAACTATTTTCGAGTTAAGATAATTATAAACTAGGGAAAACTCACAACTTTTCAAAGCGATAAACAGAACAGTCGAGTCTAGTACATTCAGTAGGAAGGGGCCTATAATGTTAACTTTATGATTCCTTAGTTGATACATTAAGGATATATATTAATCGGATCCAACATGTAGTAGGATGTGTTCTTTCCGCTTCATTTTCCCTTCCTTGTTTGGTTGTGGGCCTAGAGTAGATTCACCCAAATTATTGTCTATTCGATCTTAGCTATATATATATATATATATATATATATATATATATATATATATATATATATGTATATTTCGTATACACCAAGTAATCATAAGGAGTACCAGGTATGGGCCAGGTCATAGTATACAAATTCAATACACCGTTTTCTAGTACAAAACATACTTTTTAAATAGAACACTTGGTAGACAAAATTAGAAACTTACCAATATAACTTAAATGACCATAGGTGGTTAAATCTATAATACCTTGGTTTATACATCAGGGTTATCTATAATTGATACCCGATAGGTAATTGGATGGGTGCTTTCCACCTTATTTCATGTTCCTTGTTTGGTTGTGGGCTTAGGGCAGATTCACACAACTAACTATCTATTCGATATTACATTATATATAACTAGTATAAAGTAAGTGATTATAGAAGAAACCAGTGTGGTTACCATTTTTAGTAAAAGAAATAAGGGTTTTCTTAAAGATTGTTTTCATCAAATATAAAGGAACTGTTACAGTTAACTTCGTGAGTACGAGCAAATACGTCAGGGTTATATATAATGATGATCTAACAAACAATGGGATGTGTGCCTTCCGCCTCATTCTCTGTTCTTTGTTTGGTTGTGGGCTTAGGGCAGATACACACAATCGATTGTTTGTTTACTCTGGGTTTTATATAAATCGTACCCATTTAGTACTCATAGAAAGGATTATAGAGTCATTTTTACTTATCTTTAATCAAAGTGGGAAATATAGGATTTTCTGGAGGATAGGAGAAATTTTCTAAAAGAACTTACAACTTCTTACAACTTACTTACATCACTAAAATCCTATGAACTCACCAACTTAAATGCTGATAAACTCTTTCAAAATAACTTGTATTCTCAGGTAACTAGTAGATAGGTACGCGGACTAGGATTCATAAGATGTAGCATAGTAGCTTCATGTCTTGTTTTGTTATTTACTTTGTAGTCTATGTTATGTGAACCACATACTTTGTAAACACTATATTTCTAATGAAATGGTTATTTGTTACATTGATTACTATGATGCTTATCTTGTGATACTAAACATGACGTCCTCCACCCCCGGACGTTTCTGCCGTTCTGGTTTGCGGGTGTGACATAGTCGATTTGTGGGATTGAGTAGTGCAAGTTGTAAGAGTGTTGCCATGCCTCATTGGTTCTTTGGTTCTTTGGTTCATGTGTGCTTTTCAATATGCAACGTATCCCATAGTGTATCCTTTGCATGGTAGGGTAGAGGTACTGTTAGAGTAGAAGTACACTAGTGGCCTTGGGGGAGTTCTTGTTATGCCTTGCAGTTATTGTAGTTAGTGCTTTTGTACGCTATACTAGTAGGGTCTTGACTATAGATTGTATGATTTTGTTTGGGGGCTTGTTTGGTAGGGTAAGTAGGGGAAAGCCAATTGCTAATGGTATGCCATATGTTAGTTATGCAGTTGTGTATGTTGTATGGTTATGTAGTAGTGATAGAGTGCGTCCTATGTAATCTAAGTTGGATAGCCTGATAAATCTTGGTCTAATTCCAGCTTGTGATGTTGTTGTCTGAATTTTCTCTCTCAGGTGGATCATCTATTCGACTATCTATCTGATGCCTTACTACATATGACTTTATTTCTTGTATGGATGACCAGGGGGAATCCTAGCAATAGGGATTTACTTGGGCCCAATTACGTGTATGTTGAGTTGGGCCCATTTGCATGTTGCGTTGGGCTCATTTATATGTATGTTTGGTTCAGCCTATTTTTATCTTGGGCTGGCACCATTCATATGTATGTTAGGCTAGGCACATTTACATGTATGATGGACAAATTCCATTTATATATTAGGTTGGGCCCAGTTGTCGGTTAGAATGGTCTCGTTTGTATGTTGGTTCAGCCTAAAGTTTATTTATATAGCAAGAATTCGTAGAAATCTTTCCACACCTCTCAAACTCACTCTATCACTCGCTCGATCCTCATTTTACTGCCTCAGAGTGGCTCTCAATGATTGGATTTTGGTTCCACCCTACATCAACAGTATCATAACATACAGCTGAGTTCACAGCCCCATTTTCCAAATCTTTTGTGGGGAATACATGTTAAATGCAAGAATTACATAATTATTACTTATAATTAGAAAATTATGCTCATAACATTAGGATGATATTATGCCTGGTAGATACTCTGCCTAACTTTTCAGCTAATATTATGCCTAGTTGTTAAACCGATTTACATTGATAGATTAGAGCATACCTAATTATTACGTTGACCATGAAACACTGATAATCTAGTCGTTATTATAGCCACCATTTGGATAAGGTTAGTACCTAGTGGTTACTCTGCCCAAATACTCAACTATGCAAAACATACTAATTATATATATATATATATATATATATATATATATATATATGTGTGTGTGTGTGTGTGTGTGTGTGTGTGGGTGTGTGTTTGTGTGTGTATCAAATAAATGATATATAATAAGTAAACACGTATTAGTACTAAGAAAATAACAACACGATCGGCCAGGGGAGACCCCCACAACAACAGTTAGATGAGACAAGATTTAGCAACATGTTGAAAGATCTTTAGCTCACTCCCGCCCTAGAATCGTTAAATCTTAAGTGAGCATGATATATGTATAGATCTATTTGGGATTGACACTCTCTCCTGTGGTTTCTAGCTACAACCTGAAAAAAAGTCGAAGCAGGCATAACTTTCTAAACACACTTGCGACGTCCGATGAAGGGACGTGGTTTTCGGGAACAAAAATCATAGCTCGATTATAGGAACTCATCATAACTTTGAAGAAACTAAAATTAACTATCCTAGACTACAACTAGGAAATAACCTAAGAAAGTAGTTTTAGTACTCACAAAAATGAGGAAACAAGCTTAGGATAAATGAGATAACTAAAATAATCATACCATGTGTTATAACAGTAAAACATATGGACTCACCAAAATTATTTTCACCTTTCAAAAACTACATGTATTCTCAGGAGAATGAACCCGACTAAAGGAAGAGGAAACCCCAGTGATGCAGCTCGAAGTCTATGTGCCTCACTTTTGTATGTTGCTTTTGTGACCTATTTGTACCTCAAACAACTTTGTTACATAATTTATTCAATGAATAAATAACATCACAATTTAACATATCACTGGATTACTCGATGTACGTATTTGCCCTGAAATCCAACATTCTAACGTCGCATAGTCCGACGTTTCCACCGTCGGCCAGGGTATGACAGATTGGTATCAGAGCTTCATATTATAGCGAACTAGTAATTCCTTAGGAAATACAACTATAATCTAGGATTGAACTCTAATTACCTTTAACCCTTTAATCCTAATTAATTAAAATGTATTATTAGACTACTTCTCCAATAATTTTAGGAGAGGTGATTAATTTGATCTATCGCTTGGGTTGCTAGATTTTTGAATGACTATATGCTAAAATGGTGATACTCTCCGATACTTCTCATTTGACCAATCCTTACTTGATAGTCTTCGAGTACCAAACACCAAAAACTAATAAAATATCCACAACCCAACAAAGTAAAAGATTTAGAGCGATATCGATATACTCCAATAAATATATCTACTACCCACTAACACGAATCCACGAAATCACAACTCATGATTTTAGGTCAAAAACCATGTTTAGAGTTGGTATAGTACAGGGGACATACTACAACTAGACATAGGACGCACAACTAAGTTTTATTATCATCCGATCAACGCATAAACGAACTTGGATATGGTGGTTAGCAATCTAAACGCATAATGACTTCTGGATTAGACACATAGACAAGATTCAATACTCGAAGACTTCTTTTAGAAGCATCCACATTTGAGGATTTATGGCTTAATGACATCTACGTCAGAAGATTTCTGGCATAGGAATGACTATTTGTGACTTTCGACAAGGTAAGGAGACTCGAGAGTTACAAGTACTATCTATTACATACTTATAATTGGATATTAAGTTGTATTTATTTGATCTTCACATCTTTCATAAAACATATTTCCTGTTTGATGTCTTATGCAGGTGTTCCCAAGAGTATGGTAGGCGCTGGATCGTAGAGTGCAACTTCCCTACCATCAGAGGAACAAGCAGTACGTAGTGCTTCTGATCCTATGGACACACCAACGATGATTGTGGCTTTTGAGGAGGAGCCTATGGAGGGAAGTGATGATGCTGAGCCCGACTATGGTCCCGCTGGGTGCCCCTCCGAGCGATTTCATTCACGAGACTACACACCAGCTAGACTTGAGCTTCTCAATTCCGATGATGGGTCAGACGAGGACGTGGAGGACCAGTTGGACTTCAGCTTCTCAGTTCAAATTATGAGTCAAATGAGGACGTAGAGCTTCTCAGCTAAACACACCCTAAGAAATACTAATGTTATTCCATCTCAAAAAGGAGTAGAATTCCAACCAGAATCACCACCGCCAGCGAAGAGACATGTGGAGACGCCACTTGGATGCCCCTAAATCAGAGCTTGGCTATAGTAATAGGATATCGGATCACGCTTCGAGGTAAGGGATTCCTCTATGTTGCCTAATCCTACCCCCGAACACATCAGTCCAACATGATATCTCCTTCCTTGTACCATGGATCGCCCATCACTCGCATCACATAGGAGCGATGGACTTAGAGCCTTTTCTTTGAGACAACTCATAGAGTGGGTAGAATATCTTGATGAGGAGAGGGATATAATGGAGATGAGGAACCTGCTCATTGAGTACCAATTGCAGGAGGCGAGGGACGAGGATCTTTTTCATCATTAGGTGATGGAGGAGGTGACCAATCACATGGGCAGGTTAGAGCTCCAGGTGCAGAGGACGGATTGATGGGTTTCCTTTTTAGATGTATGGATCGATTATATGTATTGACATTTAGTTTAGTTAATGGCTCTTTTGGTTGTGTACTAAGGGTACTAGTTTCTTTTTTTACTCACTAAAACGATGGCTAGGATGGACACACTTATACTTTTTGGGTTAGAATACTAGAAAAGCTCAATAAACATACTTGTTTATTATGTAACCTCATAGTTTTTCTTACTCTAAACACTCATATTTTGGTGGTCTCACTGGATGCTAATATGTTATATAATATACTATATGGTAGTATAAATTGTATCTTTGTTGTGTTAAACTTGTAGTACTTCCATTAACAGTAACACTAACACATCATGACATAACATTAACCATGAGGATACAAATATACAAAAATGATCAAATAATTCACATGTCAACACTAACTTTAGGATTTTAGAAATGGCACCCCCAAGAATTACCAGATATAGCCAAGGTGATTAAGGAGAGCATGACGCCCGTTCTTCTCAAAGTAGCCCACCTCTAGACCATGTGGCCATCGAAGCCATTGTTGAGTAGAGAATAGCAGATTCTCTGTTAACACTTGCAAGCAATCGCCACATAAACTCTGGGATGGGAGTGGGACGTGAAAGCTCCAACGTAAACCATCAAGGGGATCCAAGGGTGTTCACCTACAAGGACTTAGAAAATTTCAAGCCTAAAACGTTCGATGGGAACGACGGGTTTGAAGGCCTCACGAGATGGATCGAGAAGACCGAGTTTGTCTTCGAAAGCAGCTCTTGTGTGGAAGAATGCAAGGTAAAGTTTGTCATATGAACTTTTGTGGATGCAACCACATCTTGGTGATGGCTAGACCCTGTGCCTCGCCAACGCTAATACTTTATCTTGGGAGAAACCGAAGAAAATTATCGTCAAGGAATATCGTCCTCGGGAGGAAATTCAACAATTGGAACAAGAGTTGTGGAACCTGACGATGAACAATGCCGAAATATTGAGCTACACCAACAGGTTCAATGATCTCATGACCCTTTGTCTAAACTTCAAGAATCTCGAGTACAATAATGTGGAAAGGTACATATGGAGATTGGGTCAACCCATCCAAGGTCTGGTCACAACGTCTCAAACAACAACATACGATAGTGCGAAAAGGTTAGCATACAACTTAACCAAAAAAGAGTTAAGACAAGGCACTTTGGTCTAGAAATTTGACATCCTGAAGTAAGGGGAAAATAAACAAAAACCCAAAAAAAACAGGAAACTGCCAGGGCGTACATCGTTAGTCAAGTCCTAACACCAGCTGCAACCCCCACACCCCAAGGATAGTATGCGATTAAACAACTGAAATGAAACTTGTGCCACCTCCACCACTCCAACAACTGGATGTACTATACCCAGTGCAATCGAATAGGGCATATCATAAAATACTTCTGACAGCCCACGACTGCTCCCGCCGCTACAACCAACCTAAGGGTGACTTCCTTGCCAGAAAATCGAGTCTGTTATGAGGGTGGGATTACTGTGCATGTGTCTTTTAACTCTTAACAACCATGTCTTTCATGTCAACATGTTACCTATGAACATCAATAGTTTCGATTTCATAATTGGCATGAACTGGTTATCGCCACACAGAGTCGAGATATTATGATATGACAAAGAAGTACGATTGCCTTTTCCCATCGGGGAATCCTTAGTGATCTACAAAGACAAACACAACAAAAGCCTTTGAATCATCTCTTGCATAAAGGCGCAGAAATACATTCAAAAGAAATATCATACTTTCTTGGCCCACATCATAGATAAGAGAGGCGAGAAGAAGGAAATCAAATACACACCCTAGGTATCTCATTTTCCTGACGTATTTCTGGAGGACTTTCCTGGATTACCTCCAATTCGCGAGATCAAATTCCGAATTGACCTAATTCTAGGGGTAGCACGAGTAGCAAAGTCTCCTTATAGATTTTCCCCTTCGGAAAGGCAAGTGTTGTATGGGAAACATCAAGAGCTTTTGGATAACTACAAAATTGGACTAAACCTCTCACCTTGGTGAGCCCCAATGCTATTCATCAAAAAGAAGGATGGAACCATAAGGATATGCATCGATTATCGAGAGTTGAATAAACTAACAATCAAGAATAGATATCTACTCCCAAGGATCAATGACCTATTTGATCAACTACCAGGATCCAACTTTTACTCAAATATTGATTGAAGGTCAGGGTACCAACAACTTCGACTACAAGAGGAAGAAATCACAAGGAAGGCATTTAGAACTCACTACGATCACTACGAGTTCTATTTATGCCTTTTGGTCCAACCAATGCTCCAGCAGTCTTCATGGACCAAATGAATCGTGTCTCTAAACCCTATAATGTCACTTTACGTAATCAAGTTTAGATTGGATTACTTCTAAAAATAATGGTTAATTTCGTTAATAGTGCTAGGAGCTATTATTTGGTTATTGAATAATAATGTGACTAGGTATCTGGATCGGATTTCCTAGTACGGATAATTAATGAACAACTAACACAATGATCATGCAATTAGTGAACACAATTCACTTAATATATTCGAATTATGAATGATATGATTTAGTGATTTCTCAACAATGGTCATGAAAATCAATCGAATCATAGCATAGATATCTAACCTCTCTAACACAACCAATGTCACAAATTAACATTACCTAACTCGGGATTTCAGTCTCTAGTCCTACCAGTTTAATGATGATAAACTAATTAAGATTCAAGTTAATGTAACTAGATTGGTCCTCTTAAATACACATAACTTAGAAATAGGCAATAAAAATCATAACTTTAACATGATAGGTGATGATCAATCAAACGAAATTATTAACCAAACTAATAAAATCCAAAATCATTGAAATCAACACCGAAATCTAGTTTTATCTAGTCCAAACAAAAGCAACAAGTTTTAACTCTTGAATCTAGAAATTAAAAACAAAGGGAACATAATTGCAACACTAATAATTATCAGAAAAGCAAATTGAATGATTCCTGACATGAATCTGCTCTCGAATCCTTTAGATCTCTACTCTATATTAGTTTAATGGCCCTTAGGCCGCCTTTTAGACCCTCAAAACGACTTCTCTGAGGTTTATTATCGTAGGGAACGAATTAGGGTTGAAGATATATCATTAGGGATAATTTTCCGCTCCACTATTGTTAGAAATAATTTAGGGTTTGTGGTGGAGATCTGGATACCAACTTAGATCATGAGTACACTTTGTGAACTGATATTTTTACCCTATGCCTGGGTTGCAAGAAATTCAGCGTAGGATAATCCAAGTGGACACTTACGATTCTAGGCATACAAATTGTAAACCTATTTGCTAGAGATATTTTGTGAGAGTATGATGAAAACGATGTTGGATTAGTGTCTAAGTCCACAACTATATATGTACTTGACCTGATTTGGCATGGTCCATTTGGGTTACGTGGTATCGGAACAATTGGATAAACAAATTGAGAAAAAAGATACTTATTATTTATATTAATATATTAAAATTTCTAATATATTAATATGGAATCATGCTATTTAATTAGTATTGATCAAGAATTAATTTAGAATTAATTTAGTGATAAAAAATGAACTAATTATATATATATATATATATATATATATATATATATATATATATATATATATATAGGATGGGACAAGTTCATTTAGGTTGTGCTAAGCTTTCATGGATAGTCAATGGAGTGTTTAACCCATGGATCCTATGGAAATGAAAGGTCATGGGTATTAGGGTTTACATGAATGTAACCCTAATCCTCCAAACTATATAAAGAGGTCTATGGTTCATGAAATGGCACTAGTGTGTGTACACAAGAGGGCAAAACCGATTTTGTTGCAAGTATCCTTATTCTCAACTTATTCCAAGGGTTCTTGGTGTTGTGTGAGCTATTTGAGGTGCAACACTTGGGGCACTAAGCTCCTAAAGGTTCAAGACTTCAAGCTCCATTAAAAGGTATTTCATTATACTAGATTCTTGTATGGTATATACTTCTTATTATGCTAGCTAGGATGAAACCTTGAAATGTTGACTATTTGCATGTATAATAGAGAAAACAAAGATCCAAGGTTTATAAGGTTGCATGTACACCATAGGATTGTTAGAATGCTCAAAACCCTTCAGTGGTATCAGAGCCTAGGCTTGGTTTCATTTATATTTCATCCAAATTGCTGAAAAAAACTGGAAAAATCGGTTTTATGTTTTCTAGATAGGGGAATCGACAAGTCCATTAAGGGACTCAACGAGTCCATGAACAAACTCATCCAACTTGTCGAGTTTCTTCTTACACTCGGCGAGTTGGACCCCCTGACAACATAATTTCAAGTTTTTTGGCTCGAATCGGACTAGGAACATTACCCTAAGCGGTTTTTGAACATATAAACCTATTTTTGATGTGGTAATGTTCATGCTAATCTAATTTCAAAGATAATTGTCAGTAGATTCATGTTTTGTATTAGTTTAATGGTTAGGCTAATTTCATGAAAATTATTTGATTGGAATTATCTTGTTCTTATGAGTTAGTTTAGATTAATAGAAAAATTATCGGATAATATGTTTTCAATCCAAATTGATCTAAATGTTGTTCATATTATGTGTTTTTGTAACTTGTCCTCAGGTTATATGAAAAGTGACATTTTTTATTTTTAAAACTCATAAGATTTCCATAAGTTATGAAAATGAAGAGTCTCACTTTTTAAATGTTTTAAAGTCTTCCATAACTTGTCCTCATGTTATGGAACTTGAAGAGTTTTTCAATTAAAACTACTTTAAATTCATATGTTATGGAATTGAAAAGTTTTTTGAATTGTTCAAAACTTGCACCTTGCTTAAGTCGTTAGTGGAGCGTGTGTGGTTAACCGACACACTAACTTGGATTTGACAAGATTGGAAAAGGGTGGCATAAGGTTTATCATAGATCAGTGGAGCGCGTGTGGTTAACCGGCACATCGATTTGGTGATAAAAATTAAGAGTACCAAGTATATTTGTATGGTTATTCACACCTTGTTTGTGATCCTCGAGATCCCAGTCACAAACTAGAGAGGGCACAATAGAGATTTAAACATGCCATTGAAAAGTTCAATGAATCTCAAAAGATCTAGGAGTTTCAAATCCAATTAAAACCTAATAATTCATTTCATTTTTCATGGTGGAAATTAGTTAATCGTCAATCGCCTAGCCTCAAATATTTTGTAGCTTGGATTATGGCATCCCTCTTCCAAGTTATAAAATATTGTGTTGGGTCCTAGCCTTAATATTTCATATTGGGTGTTCTATTAAGGACTTAAATCAACTAATTTGAATTTCTCCCATTATAGATGTCAGCTTCAGATAATTATGATCTTCCCAAATCTCTTGTAACAAGTTTGCCTAATGAAGATGATGTTCCGTGGTTGGATCATGGAATTCATACTTTTCTTCCTCCACCTCCTCCAATTATTCTCCCTGACCCACAAGCTCGACGACTTGAAAAGTTCAAGATCACTCAGGCCCTAGTTGCAATGAAACATGAAGATGGAAGGCCTGTGTGTTCTCACATCCTAGAGATGAAGCCATGTATCTACAAGCTGAGAGTGTTGGGTGTCGATGTCCTAAGGAAGTTGGCTATTAATTGGGTTCTTTAGTCACTTCCTGAGTCATATAGTGAGTTCATTAAAAACTATTATGTGACAGATCACGACATGACCCTAATAGGTGTTTCTTATTTGCTTCTTGTTGTTGAATCAACAACGATTTGGCGCAATGGTCAAGCAAATTTGATTGAAAAGTTTTCTCTTCCCAATGGAAATGGATTGGCCATGGTCAACACGGTTGACCAAATGGTAAAGAGAGAGGCTAAGTCTATGACAGTCCCATATACCATTCCCAAAGAATCTATATGTCTTTACTATCAAGAGAAGGGACATTGGAAGCGAAGCTGGCCTAACTACCTGAAAGATTTGAAAGAAGGAAGAATCAAAAGTTTGACTCTGCTTTAGGTAAGTCTACTATCTATCTCTGTTAAGTTTATTATTGATTCTTAATACATTTTGATGTATGGGAGGATCAAGAAAAGGAAAGGAAACTTAAAGGAAGATTATGTTGAATCTGATCGTGAAGATGGATTTTAATCGCATGATTTGAAGATCGGATTTTTGAGTTGTTGCTTAGGAGTTATAATAGATTCCTAGGAAATATGTAATAGCATACTTTTCATTTAAAGTTGCATTGTAAGGAAAACGTTTTTCTGCATATTATAAATAAATAAAATTTTGTTTTATTTTATTATATCTCCTTGCAATGGCATTTATGAAAAATTGATGTTTGTATGTTTCTATCAATATTGGAAATATGAATTTGATTCTTTCTTTTGTGATAGTGTCTAAATTTACCAAATAAGGAAAGATTCTCATCACCCATGTTTCAATTGGACAGAAACTTGGAATTATGCAAGTTGTGTTGTATGATGAATGAGAATTTTCATCTTTGGAAAATCAAGACTATTTCCTTGTTCACATGTATATTCGAGTCAAGTGAAGGATTAAGGGATCGAGTACACATTCTTCTGGACTGGTTAAATCCACAACATAAGATCGATAAGAGTATTCGTCACGATTTACTAAAGTTTAGTAAATATGGTTATACTTACAAGTTTAAGTATAATTCTGAAACATTGGAAAAGTTTCGATGTATGGCAAAACGAATAAGAAGAATCAAATTAGGAAGAAAGATAAAAGTTTCTCAAATCAGTAAAGATGGGAGAGTATTTAGTATCATGTTTTGTGATCATCTTAATGATTAAGAAACCATATCATAATTGGTCCTCTAAGTACATCTTAGTGCATTCCTATGGCTAAGAAGAGAAATCATGAATTATTGAAATGGTTAAATCAAGAAGATGACTCATACTTCGTTCCAAAACAATTCTTAGAGTCATACTCCAAGATTGTAACTTGAGTGACACATCTTAAAGAAGGTTTATAACACTTGTGAAATGTAAGAGTAAAATGCTTTCTACTCTTTACATTTGAAATTCGTAAGCCGTGATGTTTTGGATACACAGAGACCAACTAGGGTCAATTGTGTGAAGTGTTTTGTCTTGATAAGAATCTACACTAACTCTTGAATATTTGCTTTATAAAGGAATAGTTCTTGACAAGAGAATCTTATATGGAAAGAGGTCAGTGGGAGTCTTAATGATCTTGAAAAAGTTTCAAGAACTAATCAAGAATAAAACATGTTGGTTATCACTAGCACATGACTTCAGGTTTGTAACCTATCGTGTTGACATATTCCTATTTATGTGCCCATTCCAGTTAAAGTTGACTATGCATTTGAGTTCTACAACTTCTCAGTTGTTTGCATAACTACTTGGAAGCAATGGTAGTCCCTTGTGCTGCCAGGTGGCAAGAATTTAAGATTGCACAAGTTTAGTCCATATATGTTTGGATTTGTCACTAATCTTGTCTTGTGATTATGGTGTTGACAAATTCACATGGATATGAACACATAATCCATAAAATCTAAGTGTCATAAGGTTTCTCTCCGATTTATGAAAATGATGGTGAGGAAACACTTTCACTAAGTAGATTTTAAGTAGATAGCAATTGTGATATTTGCATTCACAAAGTCATTATTGGAGCGTGTGTGGTTAATCGGCACACTAACATGGACTTGTGAGAAATGACAAAGGTCTAAAAAATTGGGACTATGATTACAACGTCCCTTTTCATAGTTCTAAAATTGTTTAGACACACATATGAGCTATCTAAGGGAAGGTGTAAGATTTTGATAAAGCATCTCGTATCAAAAATATGAACTTTGGTGAGAAAGTCAATAAAGTATTGATTTCTAGAAGTCCAACTGATTTCTGAGTACATGTCAAAGCTAGTGGGAGCATAAGTGTTATGCAAATAATCATCATGTTAGTGGGAGCATGATAATTCTAGTAAGTGTTGCAAGTTAGCAAAATTGGTTATAGAAAACAAAAGTGTCAATTGGGAAAAACTTGTTTAGCTATAATTAAGGGAGAGGAAATTATACTTCATTTCAAATCTAAAAGCTTAGATCGTGAGATTTTAATCAAATATATATATATATATATATATATATATATATATATATATATATATATATATGTATATATATATATATATATATATATATATATATATATATATATGAATGTTATTTTGGAATGGTTCAACATAAGGAAATTCTATATATGGGAACATTATTTGCGTTCTAAAATTCGATTATGATTACGGCATCCCTTTTCATAATCTGAATTATGAGACCATGGCAAATAGAAATAGAAATATTATACCAAAAGACTAGTCGAGTATCATGTCTTTATGCGAGACATCATGAATCGTTCCTCATATGCTTCAGATATAGGATCGATTGCATGTGCTATAATATTCATCTGTTCTAGATTTTTCCAAATGCCTAGGGCATTAAGAGGGAAAAAGTACTAGAACTGGATATGACTAAAGTGATTAAGCAATTGTCGAGGACAATCTGAGGTTTACTAAAGATTGGTTGCTCATGGACAGTTGGAAGTATGGTGTAGATTTATGGAAAGGACCGTATTGCCATATTCTGAAAGGAGGCAACTCTTATTCAGAAGCGATAGTTAGAATGGGAATATGGAAATGTTTCATAGGTGGAAGTTATCCATTAAATTTGTGTAATATTAGAAAACTTAATGCAAGAAGGATGTTCAAAGCAATGTACTTTGAATAGAGACTTCGTTTCCATGGAATTGATCTCCATTGGAATACTCAGTAATGTCTGTTGACAAGTCTTTGTGAATTTATGCATAGTCTTTACAAGAGGATCAATGCATATAAGTTTAGAATCTAACAGATTTCGGTAAATAGCAAGAATTTAGAATTCTTACATTTATGATAAGGATTTGGGATTGTGAAATGAGAATCATTGGAATTATATTCAATTTATCTATTCCACAAAGTAGGGATCATAGACAAACTTTTGTGCATACTTGGTGTATGTCATAACTATTGTTTGGACAAGCATAGTGAGCATGCTTGGAGCATGGCATGACTATTGTTTTAATTCAAGTATCAAGTTCATTATTTGAAACATTATGCAATGAATAATGTTGATCAATATGGTGATAAATAAAAGGTGTCCTATGTATATTCATAAGTTTTGAGACCATATTGGATTCAATTATTCTTTTGTTTCACTTGGCATGTTTTGAATTCCAGAATAACTAAGTCATTCTTCCCGAATGACTAAGTTATTCAAACCATCCATAGTTGATAATACGTTGGAAATAGGTATTATGACAAGACTGTCATGAATTGGGTTTGTAGATGTCTAAGGTGTTGGACATAGCAAGAGTTGCTACAACATTCATGAGTGCTCCTAGAATGAGATTCGAGTATTGGATTAAACCCACGCTCATTTGACTCACTTCATGGATTTTATCACGAGTGATCATGAGACGATAATATCTTATATTCTTCAAACCTAGAGATATGAGTTGTTGACTATGGTTGGTTATACATTGATTGTACAAAATGCATTGGTAACTGGATGTTATAAAACGTGCCTTTGTGTATGATTCAACAAGTAGTAGAACAAGCATATGAGTCGAAGTTTATCCATTCCTTTTACCCTTGGAGGGATAAAAGCGATATATATGGGCCCCACAATGATTTAGTGATGAAACCCCAATGTGTTTGGCCAATCTTGGACTGATTTGATTTGTTCAATTAGTCCGTCGTCATAAATCGGAAATCGGGAAACAACAAATGGATAGAGAAAATGATTATAATCCATGTCTCAGTCCATATGATGTCTAGAATGGAGGAATATATGATGCCTTATCTAATGGACAAGTCATTGAGTAGGTCGGAGTTCGATAACAACTTTAAGAACTATGATTGCTAGTCGGGTTTTGGAGTCATACACAATAATAGTTTTAGACTTATCCAAGTGGGAGACTGTTGGATTAGTGTCTAAGTCCATAACTATAATTGGTATGTACTTGACCCGATTTGGCATGGTCCATTTGGGTTGCATGGGATCAGAACAATTGGATAGACAAAATATGGAAAACGATACTTATGATTTATATTAATATATTATAAGTTCTAATATATTAATATGGAATCATATTATTTAATTAGTATTGATCAAGAATTAATTTAGAATTAATTTAGTGATAAAAAAAGAACTAATTAAATATGGACTCTTATATATATATATATATATATATATATATATATATATATAGGATGGGCCAAGTTCATTTAGGTTGGGCTAAGCTTTCATGTATAGTCCATGGATTGTTTAACCCATGGATCCTATAGAAATGAAAGGTCATTGGTATTAGGGTTTACATGAATGTTACCTTAATCCTCCACACTATATAAAGAAGTGTATGGTTCATGGAATGGCACTAGTGTGTGTACACAAGATGGCACAAGCGATTTTGGTGCAAGTATCCTTATTCTTAATAGGGTTCTTGATGTTTTGTGAACCATTTGTGGGGCAACACTTGGGGCACTAAGCACTTAAAGGTTCAAGACTTCAAGCTCCATCAAAAGGTGTGTCATTCTACTATATTCTTGTATGGTATATACTTCTTATTATGCTAGTTAGGATGAAGCCTTGGAATATTGAATATTTTCATGTATAATAGAGAAAACATAGATCCAAGGTTTATAGGGTTGCATGTACACCATAGGAGTGTTAGAATGCTCAAAACCCTTCAAACGAGAGCTAAAATTCATAAATCTCTTCTAAGAAGCAAGAGCCGTTTATATATAGAACGATATCGGGGTCTTACTAGGGTTGGGCCGTCATTAGTATCTTTGTAAGAAAGTCAGGATAATCCAAAATTAATGAGGATTTAGGGTTATCAAAACTAACGAGTTTTGTTAGTTTTACCATAATAACCCTCAAGAAATTGAATTTTCCACTATGTTCCCTTATGTAAAATTCGGTGAGGTTTTGGGGCGCTACCCCAAACCCTAGCCAGGGGCTCTGCCCCTTGGACCCTGCTAGGGGCACTGCCCCTAGACCCCGCCAAAGGGGCGCTGCCCTCAGACCCCCTGACTACTCCTCTAACCGCCTTCTAATTCGATCTTATACATGCGTGCACTTCGCACAACCCCGTACATATATTAGAGTACAAATTTTGAAGCCCTTTAGCTCAAATGTTAGTTCGAGTTACTTAAAATGACATGGTGACACTATAATCACCAACATTTATAGCTTTTAACATCGCCACGACATGGTGAAAGTATTTCTATGGCGTGGTAGATTGTTTCTTCCCGTCCACGAAACTTTTCTGATGTGTCTTGTCGCTGTGTGGCAACATGTCGTAGTGCTGGGGTTGCCACACTCTGGTGACTAGGAATCAACATTTTGTCAAACACACGAAATTTGTCAAAACTTTGTCTAGCTTTCAGATCATTTTTGTGCCTTTTTACCTCCTCTCTCGTCCTTTTGCATTACATCTCCCATTTTAACTATAATTGAATATTTCAAAGCATATTAAGTATCATATATATTAAAATATAGCATTTTTCTCAAACACACTAGGATAATGATATATAGTTAAATATGGCTACATCCATAGTCAACACCTTCGAATCATCCTAGAGTTGTTAAGAAAAGAGAAATTGTACGCAAAATTGCTCAAAGTGTGAATTTGGATAAGGGAACTACACTTCCTAGAACACATAGTCAGCAACAAGGGCATTTACGCAGACCCTTCCAAGATCAAAGCCATAGAGAATTGGGAAGCACGCACAATGCCAACAGAGGTGCGTCAATTTCTAGGATTGGCAGACTATTATAGTAGATTTATAGAGAATTTCTTAAAGATAGCCAAACCTCTCACAACACTTATGTAGAAGGAAACTAATTTCGAATGGAAAGAACAACAAGAATCTGCATTTTAGAAAATGAAACACATGTTGTGTAGCGCGCCAATTCTTTCACTTCCGAGAGGAACCAATGACTTTGTCGTCTATTACAACGCATCACATCTGGGCATGAGATGTGTATTTATGTAGAGAGACAAAGTGATCGCTTATTCTTCATGCCAACTTAAGGCTCACGAGAATAATTACACCACCCATGCCATGGAATTAGGAACTGTAAGTTTTGCCTTATAGATCTGGAGACACTACTTGTATCGTACAAAGTGTATCATATACATCGATAACAAAAGTATTAAACACATCTTCAACCAAAAAGAACTCAACATGAGAAAAATGAGATGGTTAGAACTGTTGAATGACTACGAGTGCGAGATTCAATACTACGCATGCAAAGGTAATGTACTATTCGATGCTCTAAGTAGAAAAGAACGAGCCAACACTTGTAGAGTGAAAACGCACACTCTAACCATTCAAACAAACCTTCTTGTCCAAATCTGATAAGCACAATTCAAGGCACTTAAGGAAGAAAATAAGGTGGATGAATGCTTATTAGGAGTGGAGAAAAAATTTGAGGCCAGGGAAGATGGAACTTTACATTTCATGGACCGAATCTAGGTACCAAAATTTGGTGACACCAGGAGTCTAGTGCTGGACGAAGCTCATAAGACAAGACATTCATTTCACCCAGGATCTGATAAAATGTTAAAGTAACTTGACTTAAAGAAAAGGTATTTGTGGATACACTTGAAATCAGAAATCGCCGCCTACGTGAGCGAATGCCTAACCTGCTACAACAACCCGAAATAGTCAAGCAGAAATGGGAACAAGTCTCCATGGACTTCATCACATAAATAACTAACAAGCCTAGTGGTTAAGACACGATTTGGTTAGTAATCAGTTGTCTGACTAAGTTTGCCTATTTCCTACCCATCAAGGAGACAGACAAAATATAAAATTTAGACAGGACATATATCAAAGAGATAGTCTGACTACACGACATATCGACATCTATCATCTCATACAGAGATAGCCAATTCAGATCCAGGTTTTGGAAGATAATGCAACGAGCATTAGAAACCTGAATAAATATGAGCACGGCCTACCACCCTCAGACAGATGGTTAAAGCGAAAGGACCACCAAACGCTGGAATATATACTCAGAGCATGTGTGATAGACTTCAGAGATGCTTGGGATACTCACATACCTTTGGTATAGTTCTCCTATAACAACATTTATCACGCAAGCATAAAGACTACACCATTCGAAGCAATTTATGGTAGAAAGTGTCTTTCACCGATATGTTGGATAGAAGTCGGTGATAGCCAACTAGAAAAGAAAAATGCATGGAATAACTTACTAACCAGACCAGAAGTGATTCACGAAACCACCAAGAAGATCCTGAAAATCAAGGAGCAATTGAGAACGAATCATGATCGTCAAAAGAAATACGCCAATTTTCGACAAAACCACTGGAATTCTAAGTTGGAGATAGATTCATGTTGAGAGTATCTCCTTGGTAAGGGGTTATAAGATTCGGAAAGAGGGGAAAACTCAACATGGGATACATAGGACCTTTTGAGATCCTTGCTAAAATAGGCCCGGTAGCCAACTGACTCGTGTTTCCCCAAGAGCTCAGTAGCGTACACAATGTTTTCCATGTCTCGAACCTTAATAAATGTCTCTTTGAGGACATGATACTCATACCTTTCAACAAAATCTAGATTGACAAAAAAACTCAACTTCGTCGTAGAACAAATTGAGATCATCGATCGCGAACTTAAGACACTTAAATCAGATTCTTATATTTAGGGTACTATGGAACTCTAAAGGATGACAGGAGTACATATGGGAACACGAAGATCAAATGATAAGAAACATTCCGTACATGTTTCATAACATTCTGACTACCAGTTAAATTTCGGGACGAAATTTCTTTTAATGGGGGGAGGATGTGACAACCTAGAAAATACTTCATCGAGCTCCGTTAATATTTAACTATAGAATAAGAAAATGTAATAAGGAAAACCTTGTAATTGTTGGATTAGTGTCTAAGTCCATAACTATTTTGGTATGTACTTGACCCGATGGTGCATGGTCCTTTTGGGTTGCCTTCACCAAAGCAACTTGATAGGATGAATTATGGAGAGAGAGAGAGAGAGAGAGAGAGAGAGAGAGAATTAATTATGACGTATTAATATATTATGAGAATAATATATTAGAGGACAAATCATATTGTTTAATTAATATTAGTCAATAATTAATAAGAATTAATTTTGTGGCTAAAAGACATTAATTAAACTTAAAGGACTAGAACTGTCAATTGTATGATAGTTGAATATTGGGCTAATGGACTCTATATTAGAGGGGTGGACGAATTCTATGGGGAAACCCATTAGAAATCGTCCAAGGTCTCTAAGGAGGGAGTCCATGGGTTGCTTAGGGCCTAAGAAATCAAATTAGGGTTTCCTTGTTAGATAACCCTAATAGACTCACTATTTACGGACCCCTAGGGAACCAAAAACGTGGCCAACTAATTCCTTAGGGTTTCTACACGTTTTTGGGTGCCTCCTCTCTTAGGGTTTCTACACTTGTGACCCTAAGCTTTCTAAAGCCATTACAAAGGAGGATTTCAGATTGTTATTGCTACATAACAATCAAGGTAAGATATAATCCCCAATCTTATGTTAATATGATTAATTGTATGCTAGTTCTGGGGTTTATAGCTTTGGATATTCAATTGCATGTTCATAAGACAAATTAGATCCAAAAGCTATTAGGGTTTGCATTTCCACCATAGGAATGATGTTTTGCTCAAAACTCATCAGTGGTATCAGAGTCATGGCTGTTTGTTTGATGTATTTGATGCTATTGTGAGTTATCCTTGCTTAAAGATCGAAATTTAGGGTTTCTGGGGGCTGAACTTGCCGAGTCCATGCCTGACTCGACGAGTCAGCTGGTCAGAAAGAGGGGAAATCGGGATTTTGTGCTCTTTTGGCTGTTGGATTGTTACCAAAACGTTTTTTATTGATATAAATCATATTTTTATGATATTGGGTGATTATCTTTGCCAAAATTAACGATAAATTCATATTAGGTAGATAATTATTTCCTTATATGATTAGATTTAATTATTTGAATTATTTGGTGAATTATCTTGCAAGAATTTGGACTAGGTCAAATTAGATAACTACCAATTAATTGTTAATTACCTTATTTGAATTTTGTGATCTAGAATATTCTTGAGAAAGTTTGGAAAGTTTCAAATTAATCCCTTTAGGTTTTATAGTTTAAATTTGAACTTAAAAGTTTTGTTTTTGAAATTTAAATAAGTTAAACTCTAATGTTTTGAAACGTTTTAAAACTTGCCCTCAAGTTTTGGAATTTGAAAGTTGATTAAAAAGTTTAATTTAGAAATGTTAAATTCTAAAACCCTAGTATTGTTTTGAAAAGTTCAAATCACACCCTTATGGTTTTATTAATTAGGTGTATAATTAAAAGAGATTTAATAAACCCACAATGTTTTGGTTTACATTTATTTAAATTAAAAGTATAATTTATTAAATTAGACCACCTAGTATTTTAAAAATGTAAAATATACCCTATGCTATATATAACATTAAAAGTCTAGTATTATATATGTATGAGTAAACAATCAGTCTTACCGTTAGTAGGCCTCATTTACGAAGCTAGTCTCTAAGGGGTGTTTAAGGAAATTGTCTATAAAATGACGATTGAATGAGTATCCACTCTTACCCACCGCACTCTTAACTAGTGGAGGGTCGTTAGCCGAACGGGTAGGATAGGACAGAAACCTTCCATTATAAGTATAATGAAGTACAAAAGTAACTAAATGCTTTACAAAATTCTCAATCTTAGTTACTTTACGCAAAAGTTAATTGATGCAATTCCATGAAATTACACTTTGTGCCCTTGAGAAGACGTTAGTGGAGCGTGTGTGGTTAACCGGCACACTAAATGGTTCTAAGAAAAGGTAGCAAAGGGTGACTCATTGTTTGTCATAGTTCGGTGGAGCGTGTGTGGTTAACCGGCACATCGAATAGGTGACTATAACATTTGGGGGCACCATGTAAGTTTGCATGGTTATTCACACCCTGTTTTGTGATCCTCGGCATCCCAGTCACAAATCGAGGGGCATATCAAGATTTAAACATGACATTGAAAAGTTCAATGAATCTCAAAAGATATAGGAATTTTCAATAGATTTAAAAACTTAAATTTCTTTTTCGTTTTAATGGTGGAAATTGGCAAATCGTCATTTACATACCTTCAAATATTCTGCAACTAAATTACGACATCCCTCTTCTAGGTTGTAGAGTATTGTGTTGGATCCTAGACTCGATGTTTCATTTGGGTGTCACATCGAGGATCCTAATCAACTTAACTTGAATTTTCTCCCGTTTTGTATATGTCAAAGTATGACAACTATGGTCTTCCCAAATCCCATGGAACAAGCTTTCCACATGAAGATGATATTCCACGATTTGATCCGGGAACAAGAGATCATGCTTCACTTCCTCCACCTCCTCAAATTATTCTCCCTAAGCCACAAGTTCGAAGGCTTGAAAAGTTCAAGCACACTCAAGCCCTTTTGGCAAGTAAACATGAGAAATCTATGTGTGTACATGTCTTAGAGATGAAGTCACACATTGATAGGTTAAGGATGTTGGGTGTCGAGATTTTAGGTAAGTTGGCTGTTGGCTGGGTTCTTCAGTCGCTTCCTGAATCATATAGTGAGTTCGTTAGAGAGTAATATATGATGGATCATGACATGACCCTCATTAATTTGACCTATTTGCTTATAGCTGCTAAATCAACAATGTTTTGGCGAGCTGGTCGAGCAAATTTGTCTGGTGAATCAAACTCCCAAACTTCAAATGACATTGAAAATGGTGACATTGGAGAACTAGAAAAGGTAGATTCTGAGATTGTTCCTTGTGCCATTCCAAAAGATTCCATTTGCTTATATTGCCAAGAGAAGGGGCATTGGAGACGAAGCTGCCCTATTTACCTAAGAGATCTAAGAGATGGGAGAGTCAAAACGTACGACTCTACTTTAGGTAAAATCCATTAACTAACTCTTTTAAGTTCCTATTCTAGATTCTTAATAGATGATGTGATAAGATTACATTGGATGTTTTGTAGGATCAAAGAAAAGAAAGGAAGCTTAAGGGAAGAAGTGAGTTGAATCTAATCGTGAAGAAATAGATTTCGATCGCGTTGCTTGAAGATTAGATTTTTAGCTACTACTTGGAGTTAGAATAGATTGCTAAGAAATATGTATTAACATAGTTTTTCAATTGAATTGCATTGTAAGGACAAATTTTTCCGCAATAAAATAAATTTTTATTTTATATTATTTATTTATCCTTGCAATGGCGTGTATGAAAAATTGATGTTTGAAGGTTTCTATTATTAGCAATAACGGATTTGATTCTTAATTATGTTATTTGTTGAAATGACAAGAATTTAGCAAATAGGTAGAGTTTCTCATCGCCCAAGTTTCAAGTGGATAGAAACTTGGAATCATGCAACGAGTATTGTATGACGAATGAAAACTTCCATGTTTTGGAATTTAGACTAATTCATTGACAAAGTGTCAAGTGAAGTATTAGGAGATCAAGTACACAAGGTAGTGTGTTGATCAAGTCCACCACAAGAGTGACAAAGATATTCGTCATGATTTACTAAGGTTAAGTAAATATGATTATAGTTATGAGATTAAGTGTAATTCTCAGTTCATTGAAAGAGTTTCAATAAATAGCAGAACGAATAAAGAAGAATCAAGTAGGCAGAAAGATAAAAGTTTCTCTATTCTAAGAAAAAGGGAGAGTACCTTTTATTATGTTTTATGATAGGTCTTAATGATTAAGAACCATATCTCAATTGATCCTCTAAGTGAGTCTTAGTATAATTGTATGTCTAAGAAGAGAAATCAAAAAAATTGAAGAAATGGTTAAATCAAGAAGTCAATCATACTTCGTTCGAAAAACAAGTCTCAGGGTTAAGATTGTGAATTGAGTGACAAGTCTCAAGAAGGTTTATAAAATTCATCAAATGTGGAATTTGGAAAAGGTTTTCTTATTCTTGCACATTTGAAATTGGAAAGTTTTGATGTCTTGGATAAGACAAAGACCAACTCGGACCAATTTTGTGAAGTGTTTTGTCTTGATAAAAGCTACACTAACACTTGAATATTTGTTTGTCAAGAAATGTTTATTGACAAGAGAATCTTATATGTCAAGGAGTCAGTGGGAGTCTCAATGGTCTTGAAAGGTTTCAAGAACAAATCAAGAATAAACCTTATCAATCATCACTAGCACACGACTTGAGGTTTATGACCTATCATGTTCACATTATTTTTTTTATTTGCCATTCCAATTGAGTTAATTATGCATGTGAGTTCTATGAGTTCTCATTTGAAGGCATAAATGGCAAGCACCTTGATCAATGAAAAGTACATTGATATGAAAGGGTGAGCTGCTTAACTACTTGGAAGACATGGTGGGCACTCGTGTTACCATAACGCAAGAAATCAAGATTAAGAAGTTCAGTCCATATGAGTTTGGATTTGTCGCAAACTTTGGTTTTGACAAATTCACATGGATAGGAACACATACACCATAAAATCTAAATGTCATAAGATTCACACCTTCATGAAAATGACTGTGAGGAAATGCTTTCACTAAGAGAGATTTTAAGAAGATAGTGATTGTGAAAATTGTATTCTCGAATTCGATAATGGTAACGGTATCCCTTTCCATAATTCGAATTGTCAGATTTGGCAATTAGTCTGAATTGTTTAGACACACATATGAGCTATCTAAGGCAAAGGTGTATACATTTAAGAAGCTTAGATAAAGGATTATCAAAGCATTAGGTATTAGAAATATGAACTTCAGAAATTCAATAAGTATTGTTTTCTGGAAGTTCAGTTGTTTTCTAAAACATGTGAAAGCTAGTGGGAGCATAAGTGTTATGCTTATATGATAATAATCATCATGATAGTGGGAGCATAGATGTTGTGTTTGTATGATTATTAAGGCAAGTATTGAAAGTTAGCAATATTAATTATAGAAAACAAGAGTTATACTTTGCAAAGTCGTAAGGGTTGAGAAGTTGTTTTGCTATAATTAAGGGAGATAATATTGTACTTCGTTTCAAAATCTAAAGCTTAGATTGAGAAATTTTAATAAATTTAGTCAAAGGATACATAGTGTGTTCTTAAATTTCGATTATGGTTATGGTATCCCTCTTCATAATTCGAATTGTAAGAACAAGACACATAAAATATTATGGCAGAAGATTGATAAAGTATCATATCTTTATGTAAGACATTATGCACCGTGTCCCATACGCTTCGGGTATAGGATTGATTACCAGTGCTATTATATTTGACCATTCTAAAATTTTCCAAATGTCTAGCGCATTTAGAGGGAAAAAGGACTAGAATTCGTTTTGACTAAAATAATTAAACAACTATCAAAGGACGATCCAAAGCTCGCTAAGGATTGGTCACTTGTGAGTAGTTGGAAGTATGGTATTGGATGACATTATTATGAATAGATAAGATTCTATTAAGAATGAATTGACAAATATGGAAATGTTTCCATATTGGGAGTTGGATATTGAGAATCTATGTCTAGATTAGAAACTTTTATGCAAGAAGGATGTTCAAAGGAATGTACTTTGAGTGAGAGACATCATATCTATACAATTGTTTCTGATAGAGATTGGCCAAGTCTTGATTATTTTGAGCTATGACTTTAAGAAAGAATCATTGAATGTTAGAATCTAGCATAAGTAACAAGAATTTGATATTCTTATACTTATGATAAGGATTGGGAGTTGTGAAATGAGTATGATTGCAAATGTGTTCATTTGATCTATTTCAGAAAGTAAGGACCGTAGGTAAACATTGTGTGCATGCTGAGAGCATGGGATAAGTGTAGTAATAATTCAAGTAAGAAGTTGATTACCTGAAACAACAAATAATGAGTAATCAATATGGTGATTAAATAAAATGTTTTATTTATACCCAGAGTTTGTGGCCATATGGGATTAGTATTATTATTGTGTTTCACTTTGCATGTTTGACTTCCTAAATAATTAAATTGGTTCAGAACAATCAAAATTACTCGAACGGACCACAGTCGTTCATATGTTGGAAGTAGGTATGAATGAAGACTGTCGTGAATTGGTGTGTGGATTGTCTAAAGTGTATTAGAAATGAGCAAATGTTTGCTGCAACGTTCATGAGTGCTTATGAATATGATTTGAGCATTGGATTAAACCCACGCTCACTTGGATCACTTCATGGATTTTATCACGAGTGATTGGTGAGACGATAATATCTTATATTCTTGTAACCAAGATGTGGGAGTTGTATCTTGCGAGTCGGTTACACATTGATAATATGTAAACGCACCAGTAACTTGGTGTCATAAAACATATTGTTGTGTGTGATTCGGTAAGTGAGTGCAAGCAAGCATTGAATCAAAGTTTATCCGTTCCTTTTATCCAAAGTGGGATGAAAGCGATATCTGTGGGCCCCTCAATGACTTATTGGTGACACATAAGCGCTTGGCCAAGACGGAACTAATTTGATGTGTTCAATTGTAGTCTATTGTCAGTCGTCATAAATCGAAAATCGGGAAAACAGTATAGAGAGAATGATTTCAATCCATGTCTCATGTCTATGCGATATCTAGAATGGAGGAATATATGATCCCTTATCTAAAGCACACGCTTCTGATAAGATCAGAGTTGACAGCGGCTTTTGAAAGCTACGATTGCAGATTAGGATCTGAAGTCATACGTAGAATAGTTATTAGACTTATCCAAGTGGGAGACTGTTGGATTAGTGTCTAAGTCCATTACTATTTTGGTATGTACCTGACCCGATGGTGCATGGTCCTTTTGGGTTGCCTTCACCAAAGCAACTTGATAGGATAAATTATGGAGAGAGAGATAATTTATTATCATTTATTAATATATTATAAGAATAATATATTAAAGGAGAAATCATATTGTTTAATTTATATTAGTCAATAATTAGTAAGAATTAATTTTGTGGCTAAAAGACATTAATTAAACTTAAGAGACTAGAACTGTCAAGTGTATGATGGTTGAATATTGGGCTAATGGACTCCATATTAGAGGGGTGGACGAATTCTATGGGGAAACCCATTAGAAATCGTCTGAGGTCTCTAAGGAGGGAGTCCATGGTTTGCTTAGGGCCTAAGCAATCAAATTAGGGTTTCCTTGTTAGATAACCCTAATAGACTCACTATTTAAGGACCCCTAGGGCACCAAAAACGTGGCCAACTAATTCCTTAGGTTTTTTACAAATTTGCGGGTGCCTCCTATCTTATCATTCTTCATCCTCTTGCTCTTGGTGTTTGTGAGCCATTAGAGGAGTGACACTTGTGACTCTAAGCTTTCTAAAGCCATTACAAAGGAGGATTTGAGATTGCTATTGCTACATAACAATCAAAGTAAGATCTAAACCCAAATATTATGTTAATATGATTAATTGTATGCTAGATCTAGGGTTTATAGCTTTGGATATTCAATTGCATGTTCATTAGATAAACTAGATCCAAAAGCTATTAGGGTTTGCATGTACACCATAGGAATTATGTTTTTCTCAAATCCCATCAGTAACCACCCAATATATTTTAATATATTCAAATTTTCATCCTCATTTACGTCAACCTTTAGGCTCAAAAATAAGTGCTAAAAAGTCGCGTCAATTTGAGAGTAGATTCACATATTTAGACTCAGCTACTACGATCCTAGAAAAATAAATTTTGCAACAATCTGACTTAGTATGGGTGAGATATAACTTTTATAGTAAATAAATATATACCGTACGTAAGAAGTTACAAAGGTGAAAACTACAATTAGAATGGTTGGCTTTAGGAAAAAGTCAACAACTGTGTAATTGTAGTATTACATAAAGAAGGAATTATGAGACAAACCGTATGAGAGTTTTATGATTTCTACAAAATCATAATGGTAATAAAAACTAGTCGAAAAACGGAAGTGAAAACTAGCAAAACGACCAATGGGAATGTTGTAGAGCAGGATGAGGCCTACACGAATATATAAGAGTTTTTAAAAAATGGAGTTCGCATGTGAGAATTACAAAATTTCAAAGTTGAATTTTGTACCATTACGCAAACCCACACATGGTGTGTTGCGTTCATTCTGACAGTCGATCTGCATGGATACATGGTAACGTGGCACAATGAGAGGGTGACACGTGGGATCCCCCTATGGATCACATGTAAAAGTATAGAACACACTCAATAGTTTCTATAAATAGCATGTTTTGGCAAAACTCTTTTGTGACATCCCCAAAATCGTTGCCAAAAAAGACCGATTTTGTTTATGCGTTGTTTAAAAATCAGAGTAAGACTTTAAATAAAAGTGTAGCGGAATTTGTTCCCAAAAAAACATGATAATCGCGTTATCAAAGCATATTTAAAGAAATATATTTTTATTCACTTTTAAAACATTTGGGATGTCATCATCCATACAGTAACATAAGCATAAACGGAACTTAAATTTATTCACACTAGTGATCTACATCTCTTTAATCTCTCAGTGTAATGTCACTTCATATCGACACCTGTAATATAAATAAACTGAGTGGTTCAGGTTGGGAAACCTGATGAGTACATAGGGTTTTCAACCCACAATGATATAATTAGTATGTTTAATCATCAAACAGTTAACACAATTACTCATCCCCATTATCTTCTTTATTCTTAAGGATCTACCCTAAGAATCAGTTATTTCTTGTTCACTCATTCCTAAGGAGTATCCTAAGGAATAGGTACGAATTCAATCGTTGTAAATGACACATCTGTCAAGCACAATTGCTAGTTCTGTCACTTAGGCGCAACTGCCAAAATTGTGACATTCTCTATGGGGCTCATCTGCCAGAATAGTCCTTTTAGGCGCATATGTCGGGGTTATGAGGTTCTCTATTAGGCACTTCAGCCGTTAGAGTCCTTTAGGCGCATCTGCCAGGGTTTTATTGACAATATCGTTTTCGAGAGTCCACTCGCAATACATATCAATGGGTTTTTAGAGTACACCTGGTGAATACACAGTTCAAAACACCTACAGGTTGCGAGCCTGCTAGTGTCCACTGGACTGTCTAGAATAGTCTGTGGTTGTCATCCATACTCATCTAGATGACGGGGCCATCACTTGGGTAAAAGGATTCTCTCATGGTTCTCCTCTCACCCTTACCTCATGGTCTATATCACCTCTTCATCATTTTATTTTTGTCACACCGAAACTATTTCATCTACCCATGTTTTACCCAACACATTTTGTAGATATAAAATACATATACAGTTTAAATCATTTAAAACGTGTATGAAATCGTCCATCCAACATAGATAGCAAGTATACAGATAATATGCACACATAGCACGTAATTTAAATAAAATACTTCATATCTTTGTGTAAGCTGAAAGTAACTATGCAGTCACTCGATAAGGTGATGACTCGGTATTCGGACAGCACTTCGTTACAGTTAAAACAATTTCCCTCGGACAAAACCTAGTATCATTACCACTAGAGTTTAGTCTAACGTTAACCGCGACTAATTAATAGTCTAGATATTATTATTATTATATAAGCGTTAAGAAACACTCTTATATAACTCATAATAATAGCCCAAATACTCATTATAAGTTCCTAATAACGTTACTATATTAAAACATAAGCTATACTAAAGATAGGGTAGGAATAACTCACTTAAAGCGGGTTTTTCTTAAAACCGGGCGCCGCTGGAGCAGCGTTACTGAGCCGAAAGTCTCTTCTTCTCGAAGCCGTCGGGCACTCCGGGGCTTCCGCCTCGTGCTAGGGAGGTTCCCTAGGCTTTTCGGGGGGTTTTGGGGCTAGAGAGAAGTTCTAGAGAGAGGGGGAAGTGAGGGGAGTTGTGAGAAATGAATGGAGGCCTCACCACTTATTTATAGAGGCTGGAGGAACGTTCACGTCGTGATTGTTTAATATTCACGTTGTGAGCCAGACTAGCTATAGGCAGGCGCAGCCTGGTGCTGACACGTGGCATCGCACATAGGGTGGAAATCAGCCGATTTTCAAAAATTCATAACTTTCGCATACGAGCTCCGTTTTCAATGGTCTTCTTATCCACGCGTAGGTAAAAACAAGATCTACAACTTTCATTTAGACTCCGTCATCTAATTCTCGACCAATCTTAAATTTAACAGTAGGAGAGGATTAGACTGTTAAATGATCGCGAAGAATTCGTAACTCCTTCATACGGAATCAGTTTTCGTCTATCTTTTTACCATTGAGTTCTTATTAATAAGATCTTCAACTCTCATTTAGGTCGCGTAAGCCAAAAACCGTTCGAACTAAAATTCGAGTTTTGGGTCGTGCACTACTAAGCCGAATCTTAGAAAATCATAACTTCCTCATACGAAGTCAAATTTGGGCGTTATTTTTTTTGTATGTTCTTGGTTTAACATATACTACAACTTTCGTTTAGATTTTTAAGGCTAAAAGTCGCTCCATCGTAAATTTACTATTTACGCTTCCCGGTGTCGTGCCGGTTTTGCTGTAAAACTTCGACGGGCCATAACTTCCTCGTTATAACTCGGATTTTGGCGTTCTATATATGTACGGAAACCTTGAGACATATTCTACAATTTGGTTAATAATATTTATTATAAATAATATTTTTTCGATAAATCATTTTCGACACTTATTGTCTCAAAATTGACTAGCTTAGATCTACAGGCGTTACAGTTATCTCCCTCTTAGGATGATTACGTCCCAGAATCATCAATGAAACAGGATTGTATAATGACTCCATACATTATCTCTTCATCCTATTTAATAACTGTAACTTCTATGTTGCTTCGAACGAGTATCTAACTCTTGGACTCTCTGACTGCAGGCGGTGCTCGGTCTTGCACCTGCTCTTTAGACTTTCAATCATGACCTTTGTGTCACAACCTAACTCTTTATTAGAGACTCCTTCTTCTTCTTAACAAACTTAGGATAAGTTAATTTGATTACTACAATTGACCGATGTGTCATATTCTAATGACCTATCATCGTATGTAGCAACGCTTAGACTCAGGTCTCTTAGAGTCAAATTCCGGAATGGAATATGCCTTCCTTCATGGTCTAATGTGATATAATCACATTTTGAAATGTAGCATTTCTAGCTACCAACTCATTAACAACAAGCGCGATAATTCTATTGATCGCTTTGATTTCAATCGTTTGGTTTAAGTCGGACGTTACATCAAACTTGGTTCTCTAAACCACATAACGTACTCATCGTAGTCAGACTCAATGTGATATGACCACTAGGGTCGAGATAACAACAATCTTCTTAGTCATTACCGGAACAATGGTAACGACATACTTGAATAAAACGAAATCAATTACTAGCTTCTTGGTAACCTTGTGACTTTCCCTGATCCAAGTATGAGTCATGTGTTTCCGGTAGTATAGGTCTCTACTACCTTTCACACCTACTCATACTCGTCCCAAGTATTGTCCCGCAGTTTCCCAAGTCACCATGCAGCAAATCACACAATCATTCAACACATCAAATAACAAAACGAAGGTTTTATATTATTTCTTGAAACTATTACATAGGTGTTCAAGTTCATCCTAGACTATGCCTCTAATAGGCTACATCATAACTCGACCTTTGGATATCAATTCTTACTCTTCATTACGTTGTCAGCTGCTTCGTTAGGGATGCTTCTTGGCTTTGGAGGTGCATCTGCTCTTGATGCTTCACTTTTCTTCGGGAAATCCTTTGATATATGTTCCTTGTCCCTGCATCCGTGACAAAACCTCTTGTTGGATGTATAGACATTGGCGTAATGTCCATTCTTCCCACACTTAAGACAAGTCACTTCTTCATAGCACCTCCCATGGTGCTTCAGCGGTATACTTCGCTTTGTAGCTCTCATCGGACATTCTTGCTTGAAGTGTCCCTATTTACTATACTTAAAGCAAACTTCTTCCTCGGTTGGGCATTCATGGGCATAATGACCAGTCTTCCCGCATTTGAAGCAGGTTACTTCCTTAGGGAATCTACCGTTGTGTTTTCTTCCATACTTGTCAAACCATTTTGCTTCACGTGCTCCTCCAGACTTTGAGAACATGTTGTTCTTGTCAGACCTTGAAGACCCCTCAAATTTCCTCTTCTTGCCAACATCAAACTTGCTGGCGATACTACCATTGATCACTTCATCGATAGACTTAGCAACCCAGATGGTCGCCTCAAGAGTGGGTGTCTGGCGTACTGGCACAGTAAGTTTGTCCTTACTTTGTTGAAGTAAACGCCTTGTTTCTTCCATCTGTTGATCTAGCATTATCCACACCATTGCTTGTACTCCGGCCTGTTGGGTATAGTGTGTAAGTCCATAACTTTATTTGGTATGTACTTGACCCGACCCGACATGGTCCATTTGGGTTGCATGGCATTGCAATACTTGGATAGACAAAATGAGAGAAAGTACACTTGTGATTGTTAATATAGTATAAGTACTAATATATTAATAATATTATTATTTAATTAGTATTGATCGAGTATTAATCTAGTATTAATTTGGTGATCAAAGTGAGACTAATTAAATATATAGGGTTGATTATGACAATCATCAATTCTTTTATGGTGGATTAATGATCCATGGTTTATGGGTTTGGTTATAACCATATGGAGCTCCATGGATAGTCCATGGGAGTTACAAACCCATGGGTCATGAGAAAAGAAGAGTCATGACAATTAGGGTTTACATTTGTAACTCCTAATTATGACACAATATAAAAGAAACCCTATATCATGCAAAATCGGCACTAGAGTATTCTTGTGAGGGCATAGCCGATTTTAAAGTGTAGAAGTATTCTCTCTAGTTATTCCAAGGTTGTAGTGTTATGTGAAGAATTTGAGGCACAAAATTTGGGGTGCTAGGCTCACAAAGTCTTGAAGGAATCCAAGCAACAACAAGGTATGTATTTCTACTAGTTCTATGTGTTTTATGTAATCCCCATGCCATGCTAGTTAGGAAATAACCTTGAAAAAGAAATTTTCATGTATATAGAGAAAACATAGATTCAAGGTTATTAGGGTTGCATGTACACTTAGGAAGTGTTAGAATGCTCAAAACCCATCAGTGGTATCAGAGCCTAGGTTTGTTTTCTGTATACTTGATGCAAAACTGCTTGAAAATTGAAAAATCTGCTCACTTGCGATTGGACTCGCCGAGTTCATGAACAAATTCATCCTACTGGTCGAGTAGGTTCTTGCACTCGACGAGTAGGAGCGTGTTGGGCAGTTTTTCGATTTTTTTTGCTGGAAATGGATTAAAATCATTATCCCAAACTTTTTTGGACTTGTAAAATCTGTTTTTCAAAGTGGTAATGATTATGTTAACCCATTTAAAATGACTATTATCAATTTTCAAGTTTAATATGTGTTAATATGATTTCTTGAAATTGTTTGATATTAATATTTGTACTTATGAGTTTTAGAAGATCATAGGAATTGTGTGTAACCTACATGCTTGTTTAATTCATGATCTTAATGTTAATGATGGTGTCCATAACTTGTCCTCAAGTCATGGATAACCAAAAGTCACTTCTTTAAAAGTTGTAATTAAAGAATAGTAGGTTTCATAAAATGAAGAGTCTTCAAATTTATGAACAATTAAAACTCATAAGTTACAAATTGAACAGACTTGGAATAGTTTCACTTCTTGCCTCAAGTTTTGAAATTTGTAAAGTCTTACACTTTAATTCCAAATTAATTTTTTTTTAAAGTTAAAAAAAATTCAAACTTTATGGACTTCACTAAATTAATTAAAGTGTTTAATTAAAGGTCTTAATAATTCCATAAACACATGGTTTAAATTTAATTAAATTAAGAGTATAGTTTAATTAATAGACTAAACCACCAAGTATTTTAAATGTTTAAAATACACCCTTATACTATTATTATAATTTTAATTATATAGATATGTATAAGAATATGTCATTCTTACCGTTAGTATGCCTCATTCACGAAGCCGGTCTATAAGGGAGGTATAAGGTTGTTGCCTATAAAATGGTGACTTAGTGGGTGTCCACTCTCACCCACCACTTCCTTGATCGGTGGAGGGTCGTTTGCCGAACGGGTAGGATACGACTTTAAATACTCATTAAAAGTATAATGAATTATAAAGTAACAATACATTATAAAATCCCAATCTTAGTTACTTTAGGAAAATGTGAAATTGGTGCTAGCCCATAAAATTACACTTTTTATCTTACCAAGTCGTTAGTGGAGCGTGTGTGGTTAACCGGCACACTAGCATGGACTAGTAAGAGTGGAAAAGGGTAACTTGACTTTATTATAGATCGGTGGAGCGTGTGTGGTTAACCGGAAAATAGATTAGGTAATATTGTTGAGGGTACCAAGTCAGTTTGTATGGTTATTCACACCTTGTTTGTGATCCTCGGCATCCCAGTCACAAACTTGAGAGGGCACAATCGAGATTCAAACATGCCATTGAAAGTTTAATGTATCTCTAAAGATCTAGGAATTTCAAATCCAATAAAACCTTAATTATATTTCCTTTTCATGGTGGAAATTGGTAAATCGTCATTTACCTACCTTTAACTATTTTATAATTTGGATTACGGCATCCCTCTTCCAGTTATAAATATGTTATTGGGTCCTAGCCTTAATATTTCATATTGGGTGTTATATTAAGGACTTTAATAAACTAACTTGAATTTCTCCCATTATAGATGTCTAGTTTAGACAGCTATGGTCTTCCCAAATCTTTAGAAACAAGCTTCCTAATGAAGATGATATCCCAAATGGCAACCAAGGTGAAATATTAATCCCTTTGTTGTGCATTAGTGGGACTGAAAATCATAGTTCACTTCCTCCACCTCCTCCAATATATCTCCCTATCCCACAAGTTCAAGACCTGATAAGTTCTAAGTCACTCAATCCCTATTGGCAAACAAAGTCTATATGTGCTTAGGTCTTGGAGATTAAGTCACATATTGACAAGCCAGGAGAGACGAGTGTCGAAGTCTCAAAGTAGCTGGCTGTTGACTTGGTCACTCCCTGATGACGGATCACGACATGACCTTTAATGATCTTACCTATTTGCTTGATGATGTTGAATCAGCAATGATTTGGAGCATTGGTAAAGCAAAATTTGATTGGAAGATCAACTTCCCAAACTTCCATGGACATTGACAATGGTAACATTGGAAGTCTAGAAAACCTTTCTCTTCCCAATTGAAATGGATTAGCCATAGTCAACTCGGTTGACCAAATGGTAAAGAGAAAGGCTAAGTCTGTGATAGTCCCGTGTACCGTTTCCAAAGAGTCCATATGTTTCTGCTGCCAAAGGAAGGGCATTGGTTGTGAAGCTGCCAAATTTACCTAAAAGTCCTTAAGGATAGTAAAGTCAAATGTTTGACTCTACTTCAGGTAAAGTCCATTGTCTAACTATATTAAATTTCTATTCTGAGATTCTTATTGCATGATGTGACTGGGTCACATGTTGATGTTTTAAGAATCAAAGAAAAGTGAAGAAACTTAAAGGAAGTATATGCTGATTTTGATCGCGAAGAGGGATTTTGATCGCATGGTTTGGTGATCAGAATTTTGAGCTGTTACTTAAGAGTTGAAACATATTGCTTAGGAATAGATAACAACAAGGTTTTCATATGGGTTGTAAGGATAAGTTTTCCGCAAAGTTTTAAAATAAAAGAAAAATGGTTTTGATTTTATTTATTTTAAGTATCCTTACAATGCCATTTGTGAAAAAGGTTGTTGCTTATATGTTTCCATTGATAAGCAATATGGGTAAATGGATTTGATTCTTTCATTAGTGGTAGTGTCATAATTTACCAAATAAGGAAAGATTCTCATCACCCAAGTTTCAGTTGGATAAAAACTTGGAATCATGTAACTTGTATTGTATGATGAATGAGAAGTTTTCATCTTTGGGAAATTAAGACTAGTTCCTTGTTCACATGTACATGTGAGTCAAGTGAAGGACTAAAAGATTGGGTACACTTGGTTGTGTGCTAGACAGGTCCACCATAAAGGTTCATAAGATTATTCATTATGATTTACTAAAGTTTAGTAAATATGGTTATACTTACAAGTTTAAGTATAATTCTGGATCATTGAAGAGTTGCAATGATAGACAGAATGAGTAAGAAGAATCAAATAAGCCAGAAAGATAAAAGCTTCTCCAATCTGAAGAGATGGGAGAGTACTTGAGTATTTTGTTTTATGATTATCTTAGTGATTATGAAACCATATCACAATTGATCCTCTAAGGACACCTTAGTTCATTTGTTTGGCTAAGGAGAGGAATCATGAGTTGTTGAAATGGTTAAATCAAAAGATAAATCATACATCAAAATCAAATCTTAGATTCATACTCCAAGATCGAGCCATTGAGTGACATAATCTTTAGAAAGTTTATAACACTTATTAAATGTAGAGTAAGATGTGTCCTACTCTTGTACATTTGAGGTTGGTTAGTTGTGATGTTTTGGATAAAACAAAGACCAACTAAGTCCAATTATGGGAAGTGTTTAACTTGATAAGAATCCGCACTAACTATTGAATATTTTTTTTGTCAAGGAATGGTTCTTGACAAAGAGAATCATATATATCAAGAGGTCAGTGTGAGTCTTAAAAAGATCTTAAGATAGATTCAAGAACCAATCAAGGGATTTGTTAATTACTAGCCCAAGACTTGACGTTTGTAACCTATCGTGTTGACATATTCTGTGCTCATCCCAGTTAAGGTTGGCTTTGCATTGGAGTTCTGAGAGTTCTCGACTGTTTGCATAACAACCTCGAAGCAATGGTAGGCCCTTGTGCTGTCGGGTGGCAAGAAACTAAGATTGCACAAGTTCAGTCCATATGAATTTGGAGGTGTCACTAACCTAGTTCTGTGATTATAGTTTTGACAAAATTCAAATGGAAAAGAACACATACACCAAAAAATGTAAGTGTCATATGGTTTCTCTTCGATTCATGAAAATGATGGTGAGAAAACGCTTTCACTAAGAAGATTTTAAGTAGATAGCGGTTGTGATATTTGCATTCTCATCTAGTTAGTGGAGCGTGTGTGGTTAACCGGCACACTAGCTAGTGAGAATTACAAAAGGTCTAGACAAACATGTGAGCTATCTAAGGAAAGGTGTATGTTTTTTTTGATAAAGTCTTATCAAAGCAATCTAGTATCAGAAATATGAACTTTGGTAAAAAGTCAATAAAGTATTGATTTCTAGAAGTCCAGTTGATTTTTGAGTACATGTCAAAGCTAGTGGGAGCATAAAGTGTTATGTTAGTAATCATTATGTTAGTTGGAGCATAATGATTATGTTAAGTATTGCAAGTTAGCAATGTTAATTATAGATAACAAAAGTTTCAATTTGCTTTGAAAATTTGTTTACTATAATTAAGGGAGAGGATTTTATACTTCATTCCAAGTCTACCAGCTTAGATTGAGTTTTATCAACTTTAGTCAAGGATATATATATATTAATGCTATGTTGGAATTGTTCAACATAAGGAATTTCTATATATGTTGCGTTCTCAAAATTTAATTATGATTACGGCATACCTCTTCATAGTTCGAATTGTGAGAACATGGAAAATAAAATTTTATAGCATGAATCATGTCCAATATGCTTCGGATATATGATCGATTGCATGTAATATAATATTCATCCATTCTAAATTTTCCTAATGCTTAGGGCATTAAGAAGGGAAACGGGATTAGAACTGGATATGACTAAAATGATTAAGCAATTGTCGAGGACAGTTTGAGTTTTACCGAAGAGTGGTTACTCATGAACAATTGGAAGTATAGTGTTAGGACCATATTGACATATTTTGAAAAGAGGCAACTCTTGTTCAAAAGTGATGGTCAAAATGGGAATATGGAATTGTTTCCATAGGTGGAAGTTACTCTTTGAATCTGTAGAACTTAATGCGAAGAAGGAAGTTCAAAGGAATGTACTTTGAATTTGAGACTTCATTTCCATAGAATTGTTTTCCATTGGAATACTTTGTAATGTCTGTTGCCAAGTCTTTGTGACTTCTGTGCATAGTCATTACAAGGGGATCATTGCATATAAGTTTAGAATCTAACAGATTATAGTAAATGGCAAGAGTTTGGTATTCTTGCATTTACAACAAGGATTGGAATTGTGAAATGAGCATCATTGGAATATTGTTAATTGATCTATTTCACAAAGAGAGAACCATATGTAAACATAGTATGCATACTTGGAGTATGGCATAATTGTTGTTTGGAAAAACATAGTGTACATGCTTAGAGCATGGGACAACTAATGTTTTAATTCAATCATAAAAGTTGATTAATCGAAACATAAATAATGAGTAATCAATATGGTGCTTAAATAAAAGGTGTTTTTATTTACACTCAAAGTGTTGGGGCCATATAAGATTAATATTATTCTTGTGTTTCACTTTGCATGTTTTGACTTGCAGAATAATTAAGTTATTATTCAAACCATCCACAGTCAGTCAAACTTTGGAAGTAAGTATTGATTTAAGACTGTCATGAATTTGGCTTGTATGATTTGTCTAAAGTGCTTTAGACAATTCAATGGTTGCTACAACATTCATGAGTACTCATAAGGGCTGAGTATTGGATTCAACCCATGCTCACTTGCATCACTTCATGGAATTTATCTCGAGTGATCGTGAGACGGTAATATCATATGAGTTGTTGACTATGAGTTGGTTATTCATTGATTGTACGAAAACGCATTGGTAACTCGATGTTATAAAACGTGCCTTTGTGAGTAATTCAGGAAGTAGTTAGTACAAGCATATCAGTCGAAGTTTATCTGTTCCTTCTAGAAATAGAAGCGATATCTGGGCCCCTCGATGATTTGGTTTTGACCTATGTACCGGGCCCGGTCAGAACCTAATTGATGTGTTCAATTTAGTTCTATGTCGAAACAAATCAGAGATCGAGAAACAAATGTTGGACAATAAGTAAGACCATGTTCCATGTGTTTGTCCGGCTGATATCATGAGAACAGAGGATTATATGATCACTTATCTTAAATGGCGTATCATCATGATCTCAGTTCCGAGAGACTTTGAAAGAGCTATGATTGCTAGTCGGATTTTGAAGTCATATTTGTAAATATAGTTACTAGACTTATCCAAATGGGAGACTGTTGGATATAGTGTCTAAGTCCATAACTTTATTTGGTATGTACTTGAGCCGATCCGGAATGGTCCATTTGGGTTGCATGGCATTGCAATACTTGGATAGACAAAATGAGAGAAAGTACACTTGTGATTATTAATATATTATAAGTTCTAATATATTAATAATATTATTATTTAATTAGTATTGATCAAGTATTAATCTATTATTAATTTGGTGATCAAAGTGAGACTAATTAAATATATAGGGTTGATTATGACAATCATCAATTCTTTTATGGTGGATTAATGATCCATGGTTTATGGGTGTGGTTATAACCATATGGAGCTCCATGGATAGTCCATGAGAGTTACAAACCCATGGGTCATGAGAAATGAAGAGTCATGAGAATTAGGGTTTACATTTGTAACTCCTAATTATGACACAATATAAAAGAAACCCTATAGCATGAAAAATCGGCACTAGAGTATTCTTGTGAGGGCATAGCCGATTTTAAAGTGTAGAAGTATTCTCTCTAGTTATTCCAAGGTTGTAGTGTTGTGTGAAGCATTTGAGGCACAACATTTGGGGTGCTAGGCTCACAAAGTCTTGAAGGAATCCAATCAACAACAAGGTATGTATTTCTACTAGTTCTTTATGTTTTATGTAATCCCCATGCCATGCTAGTTAGGAAATAACCTTGAAAAAAGAAATTTGCATGTATATAGACAAAACATAGATTCAAGGTTATTAGGGTTGCATGTACACTTAGGAAGTGTTAGAATGCTCAAAAGCCATCACGGCCATCGTGATTGACCCAGGTACAACTGCTACCTCTGGCACATTCTCAACCACTGGTGGTTTGGGCTGCTGGTTACCGCTTCCAAATCCGCTTCTAGTACTCACAATGTTGATCTATTCACCAAATCAGAAGTTCGGTGTACCGAGGAGAGAATTTAAGATAGGAAAGTTTTATTTACGATAGACGTATAAATCTCCCTATTACTGCGAAAAGTTACATGGCAGTTCTAATACTGTAATTAAACGTTTAGAAACCTGAACACATAAAGTTTCCAGATCCGGTCGGCAATAGACCATAGATCCGATCATATAATGCATATCATAAATCATTTAGCACATAAAATCATGTTAGGCATCATTCCTAAAATAAGCTAGTGCTTGTGTCTATTCAGGTGTATTACCTAAATCTATTAGACACACTCCTCACAATCATCACTTAGCATTCTAAGTTTAAGTCTAGAAATTTCCTACAAATTCCTAGTTCGCTTAAACTAATGCTCTGATGCCAAGTGTGACATCCCCAAAATCACAGCCAGAATAGACCGATTTTGTTTATGCTTTGTTTAAAAATCAGAGTAATTTTAAATAAAAGTGTTGCAAAATTTGTTCCCAGAAAAACATGATAATCGTGTTATCAAGGCATTTCTAAAGAAATATATTTTTATTCACTTTTAAAACATTTGGTATGTCATCATCAATATAGGAACATAAGCATAAACGGAACTTACATTTATTTACACTAGTGATCTACATCTCTTTAATCTCTCAGTGTAATGTCACTTCGTATCGACTCCTGTGATATAAATAAACTGAGTTGGTCGGGTTGGGAAACCTCCTGAGTACATAGGTTTTTCAACCCACAATAATATAATTATTATGTTTAATCATCAAACAGTTAACCCAATTACCCATCCTCATTATCTTCTTTATTCTTAAGAATCTACCCTTAGAATTAGCTATTTCTTGGTTATTCATTCCTAAGGAGTATCCTAAGGAATAGGTACGAATTCGATTGTTGTAAATGACACATCTGTCAAGCACAACTGTGACATTCTCTGTGGGGGCGCATCTTCCAAAATAGTCCTTTTAGGCGCATCTGTCGGGGTTATGAGGTTCTCCATTAGGAACTTCTGCCGGTAGAGTCCATTAGGCGCATCTGCTAGGGTTTTATTGACAGTATCGTTTTCGAGAGTCCACTTGCAATACATATCAATGGGTTTTTAGAGTACACCTGGTGAATACATAGTTAAAAACACCTACAGGTTGCGAGCATGCTAGTGTCCACTGGACTGTCTATAATAGTTTGTGGTTGTCATCCATACTCTGCAGGATGACGGGGCCATCACTTGGGTAAAAGGATTCTCTCATGGTTCTCCTCACACCCTTACCTCATGGTCTATATCACCTCTTCATCATTTTATTTTTGTCACACCGAAACTATTTCATCTACCCATGTTTTACCCAACACATTTTGTAGATATAAAATACATATACAATTTAAATCATTTAAAACGTGTATGAAATCGTCCATCCAGTATAGATAGCAAGTATACAGATAATATGCACACACAGCATGTAATTTATATAAAATACTTCATATCTATGTATAAGTTGAAAATAACTATGCACTCACTTGATACGGTGATGACTGTATACTTGGACAACACTTCGTTACTGTTAAAACAATTTCCCTCGGACAAAACCTAGTATCATTACCACTAGAGTTTAGTCTAACGTTAACCGCGACTAATTAATAGTCTAGATATTATTATTATTATATAATCGTTAAGAAAAACTCTTATATAACTCATAATAATAGCCCAAATACTCATTATAAGTTCCTAATAACGTTACTATATTAAAACATAAGCTATACTAAAGATAGGGTAGGCATAGCTCACTTACAGCGGGTTTTTCTCAAAACCTGCCACCGCTGGAGCAGCATTCCCGAGCCGAAAGGCTCTTCTTCTCGATGCCGCCGGGCACTCCGGAGCTTCCGCCTTGTGCTAGGGAGGTTCCTTAGGCTTTTCGATGGGTTTCGGGGCTAGAGAGAAGTTCTAGAGAGAAAGGGAAGTGAGGGGAGGTATGAGGAATGAATGGAGGCCTCACCACTTATTTATTGTGGCTGGAGGAAGGTTCACGTCGTGATTTTTTAATATTCACGTCGTGAGCTAGGCTGGCTACAGGCAGGCGCAGCCTGGTGCTGACACGTGGCATCCCACATAGGGTGGAAATCCGCTGATTTTCAAAAATTCATAACTTTCGCAGACGAGCTCTGTTTTCAATGTTCTTTATATCCACGCATAGGTAAAAACAAGATCTACAACTTTCATTTGGACTTTGTCGGCAAATTCTCGACCGATATCAAATTTAACAGTAGGAGGGGATTAGACTGTTAAATGACCGCGAAGAATTCGTAACTCCTTCATACGGAATCAGTTTTTGTCTATCCTTTTACCGTTGAGTTCTTATTAATGAGATCTTCAACTCTCATTTGGGTCGCGTAAGCCAAAAACCGCTCGAACTAAAATTCGTGTTTCGGGCCGTGCACTGCTAAGCCAAATCTTAGAAAAATAACAACTTCCTCATACGAAGTCAGATTTGGGCGTTCTTTTTTTTTTTGTATGTTCTTGTTTTAACATATACTACAAATTTTGTTTATATTGTTATGGCTAAAACTCGCTCCATCGTAAATTTACTATTTACGCGTCCCGATGTCGTGTCGGTTTTGCCGTAAAACTTCGACGGGCCATAACTTCCTCGTTATAACTTGGATATTGGCGTTCTTTATATGTACGGAAACCTTGAGACATATTCTACAACTTGGTTTAGACTATTTATTATAAATATTATTTTTCCAAAATTTTATTTTCGACACTTATTGTTTCTAAATTGACTAGCTCGAATCTACGGGCGTTACATCTTTCCATACATCTCGAAATCACTATATTACCGCCTCGATCTTCGAGTCACTTCCACTGAGCGCCTATTAAAGTTTAGGCTTTCGATTTCCACCCTAAAACAATGGTATCTTAACTCACAAGTGAGTTCACGGCCCTATTTTCCAAATCTTTTTGGGTGGGAATATAATTTTAAATTCAACTATTACATAGTTATTACTAATTATAGTTAAATAATTATGCTCATCACATTAGGATGATATTATGCTCGGTAGATACTCTGGCTACACGTTTTAGCTAATATTATGCCTAGTTTTTATACCAATTTACATTGATAGATAAGATCATACCTAGTTATTATGTTGTCCAATTGCCAAGATACGTTGATACTCTAATCGCTATTATAGCCACCCTTTGGATAAGCTTAGTACCTAGTGGTTACTCTGCCCAAATACTCGGCTACAAAAAACAAACTAATTTATATATATATATATATATATATATATATATATATATATATATATGTGTGTGTGTGTGTGTGTGTGTGTGTGTGTGCGTGTGTGTGTAAACATGTATGAATACAACGATAATCGTTAAATCTTAAGTGAGTGGGAGGGAGATCCCCACAACAAGAGTCAGACAACACATGGTTCATCAACACTCTGAAATAATTTCAGCTAGCTCCCAACCTATAATCGTTAAATCTTAAGCGAGTGGGAAGGAATTTATGAAAATATTTAGTTACTTTATATGATCATTATACTTATTAATGAGGAATTACTTTGTCCTATCCTACATGTTCGACTAACGACCCTCCACCAATCAAAGAAGCGTTGGATAAGAGTGGACACCCATTCAACCTCCATTTTATAGGCAGTTTCCTTATACCCCCTTATAGATCGGCTTCGTGAATGAGGCCTACTAACGGTACTACTGATTTGTCTTATATATATATATATATATATATATATATATATATATATATATATATAATTATTAATATTTTAATATTATTATAATATAAGGGTTGAATTCTAAATTTTTAAAACTCTAGGGTTTACAATTTAAATATTTCAAAAACAAAACCTTTTAATTAAATTTTAAATTCCAAAACTTGAGGCGAAATTTTAAACTTTTCAAAACCTTTTAGATCAAATTTTAAAGTAACAAAATAATCATATAATTTTATCTATTACCAACTTGACCTAATCCAACTTACATGGAAAAATACTTCAAATAAAATAATACAAATAAATAGTTTATCATATAATCTAGTAATTATCTTAGATTTTGACAATTATCTTTTAATTGGATGAGGATAATCACTACATTATTAGAAAATTCAAATTTTATGATTTAAAACAGTTTTTGGTAATGATCATAATACAATTTTGGTAAAAATCCCGAAAAATCTGCCAACAGACAAGCCGACTCGTCGAGTCAGGAAATGAACTCGTCGAGTAGACCCAACTCATCGAGTCCCACTATGGACTCGTCGAGTTCATCAGGCAGAATGCAGATTTCGGTTTGCTTCAACTTTAAACAGTTAACCAATGCATTAATATCATAGAAAACAACCTAAGCTCTGATACCACTAATGAGTTTTGAGCATTACAATAATCCTATGGTGCACATGCAACTCTGATGCTTTGGATCTAGGTTTTCTCAAATTATACATGCAATATTAATTTATCCAAAGCATGAACCCTAACTAGCATACAATTCTTGAGAATTACAACATAAAAATAAGTTAGATGAATACCTCATTGTTGTAGATTGTTATCCTTGACCTTCAAGAGCTTAGTACCTCAAATGTGATACCTCTAATAAGTCCCAAACACCAAGAACAATGGAGAATTGTGAGAGAGAGGCGAGGAGGCACTAAAAACCAGCTAGGGTTTCTTCCTTAGAAACATTGGCCGATTTTGGGAGTGTTAGGGGTTTTATTTATAGTGTATAATCCTTAGGGTGTTAACTAGTAAACCCTAATTCACTTGCTTAGACCTTAAGCAATCCAATAACCCTTGTGATAGGCCCTTGGACGAAATGTTCATGGACCATTACATAGATTTCGTCCATCCTTAATCAATATAGATCATTAGCCCAAACTATAAGTATCACTAAATTAATTCTATATTTATCAATAATAATTAAATAATATGATTTCTCAATTAATATATTATTCTTATAATATATTAATAAATCACAATTAACCTCTTTCTCAAATATCCATCCTATCAAATTCCTATGGTGAAGGCAACCCAAAAGGACCATGCTACTACCGGGTCAAGTACATACAAATTATAGTGATGGACTTAGACACCTAATCCAACAATCTCATACTTGGATAAGTCTAATAACTATAACTTCCAATGCAACTTTAAAATTCGATTAGCAATCGTAGCTCTGAAAAGCCATTGTCGAACTCTGACCTAGTCAATGATGTGTCCTTTAGATAAGGGATCATATAACTCTCTGTTCTTCAAGATATCGTGTGGACAATGACATGGAACATAGTCATACTTATTGTCCAACAGTTTGTTTCCTAATTTCTGTTTATTTGACATAGAACTTAATTGAACACATCAATTCAGTCCTGATTGGGCGTGGAACACCCCGGCCGATGGCGGAAATGCCGAGCTTGTGTGACGTCATCATGGTTCACAGTTATTGATTACATTGAACAGTATAACACAAATGTTATTTTTATATTACAAAATATATTACACATCGTACTAGGTTTTTAGAATACAAGAAACCAAAAATTACAAGTAGTGCTTAATCAGATAAGTACAATATAGATAAAAAGTATTCCGATGATCCCATGAAGATTTTCCCAAAAGATTGATACGGCCAACTTTTATTTTACTGAGAATAGATGTGATTTAAAAATGTTAACATCAAGTTGGTGAGTTCACAGGTTTGTATATTTTTATTAACATACTTTTTACTCCAAATAATATTTTTATTGTATATAAGTATTTTCCAACTTATATTTTTATGTGTACTTTATTTCCAAAAGTACTTATTCTATCGTATATAAGTGTTTTCAACTTATATTAGCTTTTCGGTGTGATTATCAATGTTACATGAGTTCCCATAATCGAGCTACAGACAAGTTGTTGCCCCTCATGACGCTCCATCGGACGTCGTAGTGTTTAGGCAGTTATCACCTGTGATTTGACCGTCGATGGTTGTAGCTAGCAACCTCAGGTGGGGTGTCAGCGTGTATAGATCTATACATAACTCTCCCGCTTACTTAAGATTTAATGATTATAGGTAGGGGACTTTACTAAGTATTAAAATTAGGTGATAAAAGTGTCTCATATAAACCCTTGAATGAGTAGCACTAAAAAGTTGTAGCATTATAGCTTTACATGTTTATGTTTATCTGTCACACCCCCAAACAAGAACAACGGAATCGTTCGGGGGCGGATGACCTCATGTAGTATCGTAACAGTTGAATACATAGTAAAGAAAGTAAAACAACCACCATATATATAATTTTAAAAGTTACATTTTTGAATGATACTTGTTCAAAACAAATTACAATATGATGACAAAATAAGTTTTAAACTAACGCCTTAGCGTCGCTTCTCCAAAAGTTGAGGTTTACCTGTATTACTGAATCCCTGAGAAATACAAGTAGATTTGAAAGAGGTTCAACAATTAAGTTGGTGAGTTCATAAGCGTTTATATATAAAATTTGTAAGTTTGGTATAAAATCACTGAGTTTGTTTCTGAAAAATCCAATATTTTTCCATGAGTGTGTAGTAGTTTAAAGTTCCAAACTGTAATGCATAAGTAGTTTTCATGCCTAGAATAACAGATTTATGTATGTATAAAATCACTAAGACATTTGATAGCCCCGTAAATCGTTGTGTTTTTATTACTCCATGTGAGTTTTATAACCATGCTATTGACCTAGTCTGCTTGTAACAACGTTCTTCAGGCGTTGGAATGTTATGACGTTTGTCACCCCAGACCTGTCGGTCTAACTGTAGCTAACAGTTTAGGTGCGGGATTGTCAGTCCCGTATAGATCTATACACAAGTATCACGCTCTCCCTGCAAGAGATTATGGTATATAATACAACACTTTAACTACATACTTTAAAGTAAGTGAAGTTGGATGTCTCACAAAACTTAGTATCAAATAGATTTACGTATGAAAAGTCCATTTGTTCTTGTATATGAAAGTATTTCCTTGATATAGTACTTATAGTATGTAAAAATCTCATGAATATCTAGTAAACTATACCTATTATAGTTTTTCCAAAAGTGTGTTTCGTTTGTATGGTAAACCCTAGAGTAGTGTCGACTTTGTATGTAAAGTATAACATTATTGAACATTTATACTCAAAATATAAATATAGTGTTTGATATTTATATAACAACATGTTTCATTCCAAAAAGACAAAGTGTTATCATCATATGTTGTATGAGAATGTTTTCGTATGATAGTTATAAATCACATATATTTGATTACAACAAAAAGTATAGTAAAAGATTTACGTGATTCACATAAGGATAATCGTGTGTTTACTTGTATCCCCCCCTTACAAGTGTATCAAAGCATTTACAAAAAATTTGAGAAAGTAGTTATATGGGTATGAACTCACTTGATAGATTGAAGAAAGTGAGACAAAATTCGAGCAGAACTTTGGTAGGAGAATGCGGATTTCACAGGATTCTCGGGAATCTCGGGAGCGTAAAACTTCCTTCGGGACTTGGGTATGAAAACCGGGGATTCGGGATATTTCTTGCATGAAAAACGGTGTAAGAACGCAAGAGAAGGAGAGAAAATGAGCAATTATGCCCGGAACCCTCGCATCCCTTTTATAGGGGGGCTGAACCGCCTCGGTACAATGGGCGTACGAGGTTACACGAACCATAGTGGACGTCATTTCTTATGCACTTCGGATGGGAGGGCTTCTGTCCAATGGGAGAGCCTGGTTGCCGATGGGACGAGACTCCTATCCCCTGCTACGCGTGGCGTAATCCTTTACGCGGTGCATAAATGGATTTTTCCAACTTCTAGATTGCATAACTTTTGTGTACGAGCTCCCTTTTTCGTGTTCTTTATATCCATGCATAGGTGAAAAAGTACTCTACAACTTTCATTTAGACTCCATCGGCAAAATTTTGACTTTATTTTAATTATATTATTTTTAATAGGCCGGGACACGAAAAGTCCGTTAAAAATCCGTAACTTCTTCATCCGATGTCCGTTTTCGACAGATTTTTTTACCGTTGCACTACTATTTTTGAGATCTTCGATTCTCATTTTGGTTGTTTCGGCTAGAAATTGCTCGATCTCTATTTCAAGTTTTTAGTTGTCTACCGCTATACTGAAACTTCGAAACATCATAACTTCCTCATACGAAGTCGGATTTTGACGTTCTTTTTATGCACGCTCACGGTTTAGTATAATCTACGACTTTCATTTAGATACCTAAGGCTAAAAAGTATTTTATTGAAATTTCTTGTTTTACGTTTAACCTTATTGACGGTTTTTGTTGTGTATCTTAGGTTGGTCATAACTTCTTCGTTATAACTCGGTTTTCAGTGTTCTTTATATTTCTAAAAGCCTTGACACGATATCTATCATTTATGAAATCAAATAGATGACTTTTGAAGATTTTATTTTTGACAATAATTTCATTATATCAAAAGAAGTTACAATTCTTGACTTTTTAGGTCATTACATTGATTCGAAATATCGGGTTGTCACATCATCCCCCCATTAGAGGGAATTTCGTCCCGAAATTAAATGTGAAGTAAATATTTGTGAATTAGGGAAAGAGATATGGGTATTTTTGTTTCATCTGATCTTCGCGTTCCCAAGTATATTCAGGTCCCCGCTTTGTATTCCAACGGACCTTCACAATGGGTACGTGGCTTTGTTTTGTTCTTTTAATTTCCCTATCCATGACCTCAATTAGTTCTTCTATAAAGTGGAGACTCTCGTTGATTTCAATTTCGTCTAGAGGGGCGACAAGGGTCTCATCGGACAAACATTTCTTCAAGTTGGAGACATGAAAGGTAGGATGTACGTTATTGAGTTCATGTGGTTGTCGAAGTTTGTATGCTACCGGACCGATCCTTGCAAGGATCTCGAATGGTCCGATATACCTTGGGTTTAGCTTCCCACGTTTTCCGAAACGTATTAATCCTTTCCAGGGCGAGACCTTTAATAGTGTAACAACGCAAATTTTCAAACAAAATTTTCATTTAAAATAAAGTGATTTTACTCATCCAATAGCATTTATTCCATGTTTCATATCAAATACATATATAAAATCCCCAAGATCTCAAATAGCAGCAGTGTGTATGCATCATGCCGGCGCCTTCCCACGGTCCTCGCTAGTACCTGAAACACATACATAACAACTTGTAAGCATAAATGCTTAGTGAGTTCCCCAGTATACGACTTACACATATACGCCTTTCCAGGCCCTGACCTTCCGGTCCACAATACATTGCCTTCCGGCCTGTAACGTAATCGCCTTCCGGCCCATAACATATTGCCTTCCGGCCCGTAACATATTGCCTTCCGGCCCGTAACATATTGCCTTCCGGCCCATAACATATTGCCTTCCGGCCCATAACATTTACGACACATAATACATTTAATCTAGCACACATAGCACATATATCATACATCATACCTGACCTTTCTGTCACATAACATATCGCCTTCCGGCCCGTATAAACATACATATAATGCATAACAACTACCTTTCTATTTATAGCATAAATAACACATATCATATTCGACCTTCCGACCTCACAGTCAAACCCTTCCGGGTGTAGTATAGTGAGAAGACTCGCCTCGTGGTAATGAGAACTATCAACTCTTGAAACCACTCGCACTCGATCCGCCGATCTGCAGACTCCCTATAATACCATATACCCTTATTAATACTCTTATCATCCAAGACAACTGACCCTAAGAAATTACATGCAGGTCAACTCTGGTCAACGGTCAACTTGACCGGACTCGTCGAGTGCAAAGGCGACTCGACGAGTCTAGACGTCCTCCCCAACTTTCCCTGTTGTTCCCTTTCTACTCGTCGAGTATCCCCCTTGTCTCGACGAGATCCACGTGGAAGAATCGCGGGGCCACCCCGACTCCACTCGCCGAGTCTGAAGAACAACTCGGCGAGTCCCAGTGAGTCTTCAAGCTACTCGCCGAGTCTGAAGAACAACTCGGCGAGTCCCAGTAAATCTTCAAGCTACTCGCCGAGTCTGATCATTGGACTCGGCGAGTCCATGCCATGCAGACGAGCAACTGCTTCCTGAAATACGTATGGTCCCGAGATATACAATCATGGGACTTTCTGGACTTCTAAACATCTTATTACTGGGGTATAAACGTTTGGGTAATAACATAATAACCCATCTAATCACTAAATGGGTTTCATAAACCCTAGATTCGTATACACATCAAAATAACATAAATGGTCCGAGTATTACCTGAAAACGCACTCTCTGTGTCCCCAAACCTCAGGACTCGATCCTCCTTGATATTCCTTTGGCCAAACTCTTATTCTTCTTGCCTAACAAGTTCCTCCAAGTTCCAATAGCTTTCTCTCCTGCTCTAGATGTCCACAACGATTAGGGTTCTTCTCAATCGGCCAAAAGACGGACAATGACGGCCTAAGAGGCGTTATATACGATCCAAAACCAAACGGCTAGGGTTTCTGCTGAACAGCGTCGACTCGCCGAGTCCATATCTGGACTCGTCGAGTCCAGTCGCGAACCCGCGACCAAGTCTGCGGTCCTACTCGGCGAGTCTGGATCCAACTCGCCGAGTCCCTTCCTAAAATGCCCCCAAAAATAGTTTAAAGCAATACCTGAAATTCCGGGCTGTTACAACTCTCCCCCACTAGAACTAGACTTCGCCCTCGAAGTCTCACTCTGCGAATAACTCCGGATGTTGCTCCCGCCTCTCACGTTCCGGCTCCCAAGTCATCTCCGATCCCTTCCGGTGTTGCCACTGAACCAACACCAGAGGTACCTCCTTGTTTCGCAGAACCTTGATCTTCCGATCCCTGATAGCTACTGGTCTCTCGGCGTAATACAGACTCGCATCCACCTGAATATCCTCTAACGGAACCACTGCCGATTCATCGGCTATACACTTCCTTAACTGTGATACGTGAAAGGTATTGTGAATCTGTCCCAACTCTACTGGCAACTCTAGCCGATAAGCTACCCGACCTACTCTTGCAATTACCCGAAATGGACCTATGAACCGGGGTCCCAACTTGCCCCTCTTTCTGAACCGGATCACTCCTTTCCAAGGAGAAACCTTCAGGAAAACGAAGTCGCCAACCTGGAATTCAAGCTCGGACCGGCGTCTGTCCGCATAACTCTTCTGTCGGCTCTGGGCGGTCAATAACCTCTGCCTAACCTGCTGAATCTGCTCTGTCGTCTGGAGTACGATCTCTGTACTGCCCATCACTCTCTGTCCCACCTCTCCCCAGCAAATAGGAGTCCGACACCTCCTACCATACAACAACTCAAAAGGTGGCATACCAATGCTCGAATGATGGCTGTTGTTGTAGGAAAACTCAGCCAAGGGTAAATGCGCATCCCAGCTACCCCCAAAGTCTAACACACACGCTCTAAGCATGTCTTCCAATGTCTGAATCGTCCGCTCACTCTGACCGTCTGTCTGGGGATGCTATGCGGTACTAAAATGTAGTTTAGTACCCAGCTCCTCATGGAATTTCTTCCAGAACCTGGAAGTGAAACGTACATCACGGTCTGAAACAATCGAGATCGGCACTCCATGCCGAGATATTACCTCTCTCACGTATAACTCTGCCAACTTCTCCGCTGATGAACTCTCGCTAATGGCAAGGAAGTGTGCACTCTTCGTCAATCTATCCACAATCACCCAAATTGCATCGACTCCCCTGGCAGTTCTTGGCAATTTGGTGATGAAATCCATAGTAATCTGTTCCCACTTCCACTCGGGAATCTCCAAGGGCTGCAACTTACCATGCGGTCTCTGGTGCTCGGCCTTAACCCTACGGCAGGTCAAACACCTCTCAACGAACCATGCGACGTCTCTCTTCATACAAGGCCACCAATATTCCTTCCTCAAGTCCAAATATATCTTCGTAGCACCGGGATGGATCGAGAATTTCGATCTATGAGCCTCCTCCATCAAAGTAGTATGCGTACCGCCCACGTATGGTACCCAAATCCGACCTTGAAACGTCAGAAGTCCTCGTCCATCCTTAACGAACTCTGAAATTAACCCAACGACCCGCTCTTTCTTCTGCATCTCGGATCTCACAACCTCGACCTGTGCCCCACGAATAGCATCCAATACCGGAGTCATCACCGTCAGTCTCAGACATACATCTCACAATGGAGTGCTCTCCGCCCTACGACTCAATGCATCGGCTACCACATTAGCCTTGCCAGGGTGGTATAGGATCTCACAGTCATAATCCTTAACCACGTCCAACCATCTCCTCTGACGCATATTTAGGTTGGGTTGATCCATCAAATACTTCAAACTCTTATGGTCCGTGTATATAGTACAACGAACCCCATACAGGTAGTGACGCCAAATCTTGAGAGCGAACACTACTGCCCCCAACTCCAAGTCATGCGTGGGATATCTCGCCTTGTGAGGCTTTAATTGCCTCGATGCATAAGCTATCACATGGCCCCTCTGCATCAACACTGCACCCTGTCCCGAAATCGATGCGTCGCAATATACAACAAAATCTTCCATCCCTTCCGGGAGGGCTAATACCGGGGCTTCGCACAGTCTCTGGCATAGTGTCTCGAAGGAAGTCTGTTGCTCGGGTCCCCATGAGAATGTAACACCCTTCCGGGTCAATCTGGTGAGCGGTACTGCGATCTTGGAGAAGTCCCTAATAAACCTCCGATAGTACCCCGCCAACCCAAGGAAACTCCTGATCTCGGAAGGTGACTTCGGTGCTTCCCAACTCATCACTGCTTCCACCTTGGCCGGATCGACCAATATCCCTGACTGATTAACAACATGACCAAGAAATTGGACCTCCCGCAACCAGAAGTCACATTTGGAGAATTTTGCATATAGCTTCTCCGACCTCAGTACCTCAAGGACCTCTCTCAAATGTCCCTCATGATGCTCTCTAGTTCGCGAATACACTAGGATGTCGTCGATAAATACAATCACAGACCGATCCAGCATCGGCCTGCATACCCTGTTCATGAGGTCCATGAACACTGCCGGGGCATTGGTGAGCCCGAAAGGCATCACCACGAACTCATAATGCCCATACCGCGTCCTGAATGTTGTCTTCTGAACGTCCTCATCCCGTACTCTTACCTGATGGTACCCTGATCTCAAATCGATCTTGGAAAACCAAGATGCCCCTTGCAACTGATCGAATAGATCATTGATCCTCGGTAACGGATAGCGGTTCTTGACCGTCACCTTGTTCAACTCCCGGTAATCAATACACATCCGGTGTGAACCATCCTTCTTCTTGACGAACAGAATCGGTGCTCCCCACGGCGAGCTACTCGGCCGAATAAATCGCTTCCCCAGCAACTCCTGGAGTTACGAGGACAACTCTTGCATCTCTGGAGGTGCAAGACGATAAGGGACCTTCGCAATAGGAGCAGCCCCCGGAATCAGATCGATACCAAACTCCACTTGCCTCGCAGGAGGTACTCCCGGCAACTCCTTGGGAAAAACATCTGGAAACTCCCGCACCACTGGAACCTCCTCCACTGTCCTCGGTCTCTCGGAAGCCTCCCGCGTATCCATCACATACGCCACAAAACCTTTACATCCCTGCTGTAGGAATTGCCTCGCCCTAGCGGCCGAACAAAAAGCTGATCCTGAATGGGTACCCTCGCCGTATACCGTAAGAACTCCCCCACTAGGGTCTCGTATAGTCACCAGCTGGCGCTCACAGTCGATGACAGCGCTGAATCGGCTCAACCAGTCCATGCCCACGATGACACAGACATCCCCCATCGCAATAGGAATTAGGTCAATCGGAAACGCAACCCCGAAAATCTCTAGTACGCATCCCCGGAGAACCTCCGTGGCACAAACCACCCTCTCGGCCGCTATAGAAACGCTCAGAGGCCGACTTAACGGCTCACGACTAATGCTGATATGCTGACTAAAAGCTAAAGATACAAAGGATCTACTCGCACCCGAATCAAATAACACTAGAGCAGGCATAGAGTTCACAAGAAAAGTACCTACACATACATTAACATAAGCATAACATTTTGACTATAAAGTAAATACGTGAATTACAGCATACCTGCCACAACATCGGGCGCAGCGCGGACCTCCTCCGCAGTCAGCTGAAAGGCTCTCCCGCGAGCCCTCGGGGCCTCGACCTTCGCCGGTCGGGTCTCAGTAGTCCTGGTAGTCGGTGTAGATCCCTGACGAAGCTGCGGGCACTCGGCCTTCCGATGGCCTGTCTGGTTGCAGTGAAAACAAACCATAAACCCCTTAGGGCAATCCCTGGCAATGTGTCCCTCCTTACCACACTTGCAACAAACACCAGCTCGACACGCCCCCTCATGACTCTTGTCGCACTTTCCGCAAGTGCGGCCCTTCGGACCTCCCATCCTCGAATCAGCGGACTTGATCCGCTGGGCTGCCGGCTGAGACTGAGCCGGCCGCCGATCCACCTGCCGAGGCTCGGCCTCCTCCCTGGCCTGGGTCTCCAACTCGATCTCGCGCTTCCTGGCGTTCGCCTGAAGCTCAGTGAAAGTACGATAGGTGGAGTTTGACACAAACTCCCGGATATCCCTCCTCAAAACGCCTAAATACCGGCTCATCTGTGACTGCTCCGAAGACACCAGCTCTGGGCAGAACATCGCCCTCTCGTGAAACTTTCGTGTGACCACCGCAACGGAATCAGTACCCTGCTTAAGGGTCAAGAACTCCTGAATCAACCGTTCCCTCTCCACTGGGGGAACATACTCGTCCCTGAACATCTCAGTAAACCTCTCCCATGTCACCGCTGTAATCTCCGCCAGAGTGAAGTTCGCCGTCACGAACTTCCACCAATCCTTCGCTCCCAGACGGAGCTGGTTCAAGGCGAACCGTACCCTCAGATGCTCCGGGCATGAGCAAGTGTAGAAGCATCCCTCAATGTCGGCGATCCATCTCATCGCAGCAATCGGATCCTGCGTCCCATCGAACTCAGGGGGTTTCGTGTTGCTGAATTCCCGGAACAACAACGAATCGCCCCCTTGCGGCCTGGCAGCGGCCACAGCTGCGGTAGCGGCAGCGGCTGCAGCATCAGTCAGTGCGGCGTACCGCTCCTCGAACGTCTCCATCAATGTGGTCTTAATAGACCCAAACATCTCCGGGATCTCGGCCCGGATCGCTGCAGCTACCTCCTCCTGGATCATCTGACGAATATCCTCGTCACTCACGGTGCTCGAACTCGCCCCATGACGTGTGGTAACCATGATGTCTCTGAAATACAACATAAAATTATCAGAGACTCCATCAAGTACTATTGTACTCGATAACGCAACCCTACTCAGTCTCCAATATCCAGGGATTCTTACTTGGGTCTTCCACCGACCCGGTGCCTTCGGTAGTACGGGCCCAATACTACCGACCACACCGTATCAGTATTCGTCCCAAATCTTCCTCCCCAAACCCCGAATAATGAGTACTCTACTTCTAGTATGCACTATCTACTTGCACGCTACCGAATATCTCATATAAGTAATCCCCCTAGACTAAGGCATCACAAAACAGGTCATTCTAGTCCTATCATGTATACCTAGTCTTCTAGCATGCATAACAATTCATAATTCAATGCATAACATAACATTGTAAGGTATTCTGGAGATCTTTACCGTTCGGGCGCTGGCTGATCGTACACACTGCTCCATTCTTGTTTACCACTTTACCATTTATAAAAATTTATGTCTTTATTATTTTTAAAAGATTTTTTTTTTCAAATCCTCTGTTTGAGTTCAGTTACACCCGAAGGTACACCTGAATCCCTCAAACCAAGGCTCTGATACCAATTGTAACAACGCAAATTTTCAAACAAATTTTTCATTTAAAATAAAGTGATTTTACTCATCCAATAGCATTTATTCCATGTTTCATATCAAATACATATATAAAATCCCCAAGATCTCAAATAGCAGCAGTGTGTATGCATCATGCCGGCGCCTTCCCACGGTCCTCGCTAGTACCTAAAACACATACATAACAACTTGTAAGCATAAATGCTTAGTGAGTTTCCCAGTATACGACTTACACATATACGCCTTTCCAGGCCCTGACCTTCCGGTCCACAATACATTGCCTTCCGGCCCGTAACATAATCGCCTTCCGGCCCATAACATATTGCCTTCCGGCCCGTAACATATTGCCTTCCGGCCCGTAACATATTGCCTTCCGGCCCATAACATATTGTCTTCCGGCCCATAACATTTACGACACATAATACATTTAATCTAGCACACATAGCACATATATCATACATCATACCTGACCTTTCTGTCACATAACATATCGCCTTCCGGCCCGTATAAACATACATATCATGCATAACAACTACCTTTCTATTTATAGCATAAATAACACATATCATATTCGACCTTCCGGCCTCACAGTCAAACCCTTCCGGGTGTAGTATAGTGAGAAGACTCACCTCGTGGTAATGAAAACTATCAACTCTTGAAACCACTCGCACTCGATCCGCCGATCTGCAGACTCCCTATAATACCATATACCCTTATTAATACTCTTATCATCCAAGACAACTGACCCTAAGAAATTACATGCAGGTCAACTCTGGTCAACGGTCAACTTGACCGGACTCGTCGAGTGCAAAAGCGACTCGACGAGTCTAGACGTCCTCCCCAACTTTCCCTGTTGTTCCCTTTCTACTCGTCGAGTATCCCCCTTGTCTCGACGAGATCCACGTGGAAGAATCGCGGGGCCACCCCGACTCCACTCGGCGAGTCCCAGTGAGTCTTCAAGCTACTCGCCGAGTCTGAAGAACAACTCGGCGAGTCCCAGTAAATCTTCAAGCTACTCGCCGAGTCTGATCATTGGACTCGGCGAGTCCATGCCATGCAGACGAGCAACTGCTTCCTGAAATACGTATGGTCCCGAGATATACAATCATGGGACTTTCTGGACTTCTAAACATCTTATTACTGGGGTATAAACGTCTGGGTAATAACATAATAACCCATCTAATCACTAAATGGGTTTCATAAACCCTAGATTCGTATACACATCAAAATCACAGAAATGGTCCGAGTATTACCTGAAAACGCACTCTCTGTGTCCCCAAACCTCAGGACTCGATCCTCCTTGATATTCCTTTGGCCAAACTCTTCTTCTTCTTGCCTAACAAGTTCCTCCAAGTTCCAATAGCTTTCTCTCCTGCTCTGGACGTCCACAACGATTAGGGTTCTTCTCAATCGGCCAAAAGACGGACAATGACGGCCTAAGAGGCGTTATATACGATCCAAAACCAAACGTCTAGGGTTTTTGCTGAACAGCGTCGACTCGCCGAGTCCATATCTGGACTCGTCGAGTCCAGTCGCGAACCCGCGACCAAGTCTGCGGTCCTACTCGGCGAGTCTAGATCCAACTCGCCGAGTCCCTTCCTAAAATGCCCCCAAAAATAGTTTAAAGCAATACCTAAAATTCCGGGCTGTTACAAATAGCACCCGGTCCCCGACCTGAAATTCCAAGGGCTTCCGTCTTTTGTCCGCATAACTCTTTTGTCTGTCTCTTGAAGCCTTTAGTCGTTCCCGAATCTGAACAATCTTCTCAGTTGTTTCTCTTATAATTTTCGGGCCTGTAAGAGCACTGTCGGGTACTTGTCCCTTGGCTAGTTACGTATCACCCACTTCAGCCCAGCACAGTGAAGATCTGCACTTACGACCATATAGGGCTTCGAATGGAGCAACTTTAATGCTAGAATGATAGTTATTGCTGTATGATAATTCGACTAGTGTTAAATGGGTATCCTAGGTTTTACCAAAATCGATTACACAAGCTCTTAGCATATCTTCCAAGGTCTATATGGTCCTCTCACTTTGACCGTCGGTTTGTGGATGGTAAGCGGTACTCATGTCTAATCTCATTCCAAGAGATTTTTGTAGCGACTGCCAGAATCGCAAGGTGAACTTACTATCTCTGTCGGAGATGATGGATATTGGTACACCATGTAGTCATACAATCTCTCGGATGTATGTTCGAGCTAGCTTCTCCATCTTGTCGGTTTCCTTTATGGGTAAGAAGTGTGCGGATTTTGTTAATCTATCGACGATTACCCAGATGGTAAGCGGTACTCATGTCTAATCTCGTTCCAAGAGATTTTTGTAGCTACTGCCAAAATCGCGAGGTGAACCTACTATCTCTGTCGGAGATGATGGATATTGGTACACCATGTAGTCGTACAATCTCTCGGATGTATGTTCGAGCTAGCTTCTCCATCTTGTCGGTTTCCTTTATGGGTAGGAAGTGTGCGGATTTTGTTAATCTATCGATGATTGCCCACTGTGAGAGCACTGTCGGGTACTTGTCCCTTGGCTAGTTGCATATCACCCACTTTAACCCAACACAGTGAGGATCTGCACTTGCAGCCATATAGGGCTTCGAATGGAGCAACTTTAATGCTGGAATTATAGCTATTGTTGTTTGAGAATTCGACTAGTGGTAAATGGGTATCCCAGGTTTTACCAAAATCGATTACACAGGCTCTTAGCATATCTTCCAAGGTCTGTATGGTCCTCTCACTTTGACAGTCGGTTTGTGGATGGTAAGCGGTACTCATGTCTAATCTTATTCCAAGAGATTTTTGTAGCGACTGCCAGAATCGCGAGGTGAACCTACTATCTCTGTCGGAGATGATGGATATTGGTACACCATGTAGTCATACAATCTCTCGGATGTATGTTCGAGCTAGCTTATCCAGCTTGTCGGTTTCCTTTATGGGTAGGAAGTGTGCGGATTTTGTTAATCTATCGACGATTACCCAGATGGTGTCTAGTCCACCTGGTTTCTTGGGTAATTTGGTTATGAAATCCATGGTTATCCGCTCCCACTTCTACTCGAGTATTTCGGGTTGTTGTAGTAATCCTGATGGCTTTTGGTACTCTACTTGACTTTGGTACAAGTCAGACACTTGCCCACATAGGTAGCGACCTTTGCCTTCATGTTTAGCCACCAATACAGTTTCATGAGGTCCAGATACATCTTGTCCGAACCTGGATGCACTGAGTATCAAGTTTTATAAGCTCTGTTCATGACAACGTCTCTGAATCCACCAAACTTCGGTGTCCAGATTTGATCCATGAGGTAACGAACTCCGTCGCCCTTGACTTCAAGATTCTTATCCATTCCCCTTTACGGCTTCACTCGTCACATTCTCTGATTTCAAGGCTTCCCTCTGAGCTTCCTTGATTTTATAACATCCCGGAATAGCAAGAGTAGAGTTGAAGGGCTAAAAGTGTTATTTGGGAAAGAGCGACTCGGCGAGTCCTTGGATGGACTCGGCGAGTAGAGTCGCGGCTTGGTCACGTCTTAAGTAGCCGACTCGGCGAGTCGATGAGATGGACTCGGCGAGTAGGCGCTGTTTGGAGAAAGCCCTAATTCTCGGGGTTCAGCCCTATTTAAAGAACATTATACCCTTCCCCCAGCCTCTTTATTCCCTCTTGAAGTCCAGAAACCCTAGAAAGTGTGATTGAAGAAGATTGGAGCGTATTTGGAGCATTGGAGGAGTTTGTTGAAGGAATCTTGTGAGATTGAAGGCTTGGGGCAAGGGGCTTTGCTTGGATTCGAATTTCATTGCAGTTGGGGCGTCCATTGGAGGTAATATCTCGTTCTTGGACTGATTGTATGTTGTTTCTTCATTTTAGGGTTTGTGGGATCTTGTCTATGGATGAAATTGGAAGTCTAGAGGTTAGATCTGAGGTTGCTACCTCAGATCTGAAGTGGAGAAGAATCAGAGAGCATGAAAGTCCCTGTGTTGGACTGTTTAGTGAAGCTTGCATGTCCCAAACCCTAGTTATAAGTGAATAAGGCCTAGATCTCTTTGGATTCACGTAAAGTTTGCCACTTTACGTGATGGATGAGTTGTATGAGACTAGACCTATGTTTTGGATCATTTGCATGGCCTGGAATGCTTCTGAGTGGATTCAGACCGGTGGTACTCGGCGAGTCACATGAGCGGACTCGACGAGTTGCTTGAAATGAGCTGGGACTCGGCGAGTTAGAAGAACAACTCGGCGAGTAGGTTGATGATAGTCTTAGACTCGGCGAGTCTGTTCTTGGACTCGGCGAGTCTTGTCGAAGTGTCCCGATATTCCCTGGTTGAGTCGAGAATCGGCGAGTCATGGGATGACTCGGTGAACTGTGTGCGAGTGGACTCAGAGTTGTTGGACTCGGCGAGTCTCGGAGTGACTCGGCGAGTTAGGTCGCGGATTGAGTGAAGTTCTGATTATAGGAACTCGGCGAGTCATAGGGTTGACTCGGCGAATAGGGTTAGTCAGGGGTTGACTTTGATTGAGGACTTTGATTTTGACCAAGGGTTGACCGTTGACTTTTAGGGTTTGGTCAGCGAGGTGGCCTTTGGGCCAAGAGAGGGGTAAAATATTCTTTTACCCTTAAGAGGGTGCATTGAGAGGATTGATTCTAGTCTCGAGAGTTATAGTCATGAGAGTTTTGCCTTACGTGTTAGGCGGTGGCGAGTTCGGGATTCAAGTATCGAGATATCTTCTTTCTGCTTGCCAGGTGAGTCTTCTCACTATACTTTACCTTGAGTAGGTAATCAGAGCTATGTGTTAGTGTGTGTATGTTATGTGTATGCTATGTGTTGTACTGCATTATTTCTATGTGATTTATGCGGTGCATGTTTTCAGAGTTGGAACCGAAGGGATCCTAGAGCTAGAACCGGAAGGTTCACAGAGTTAGAACCTGAGGGTTCACAGAGTTTGGGTGCACGGACCCATAGAGTTATGGCCTCGAGTGGCTTATATGTGTTATGTGTGTGGTACGTTGGGGAACTCACTAAGCTTCGTGCTTACAGTGTTTTGTGTTATGTTGTTTTCAGGTTTCTTTCAGTATCACGGGACGGCGCCGGTTTGATTGTATACACCAGAGAAAGAGCCATATTTTGGAGGATCCTGGTTTTCTATGCAAGTGAAAATGAAGCTATGTTTTGTAATTCAATTATGAATGAGATTTTAAACAAGTGTTATAAGATTAAAATGATTATTTTAAATGAAAATTTTGTCTTGAAATTTACGGTGTGACAAGTTGGTATCAGAGCCTTGGTTTGAGGGATTCGGATGCGCCTTCGGGTAATTCTGGACTCAAACTGAGGAAGTGAGAAAGGTTTTCAAAGAAATAATTTTCTAAAGCGAATAAGAGTTCAAAGAGAAAACGAGAAAGAGCAGTGTGTACAATCAGCCAGAGCCCGAACGGTGATTTCCCAAAATACCCTTACTCTTGTGTTATGAGATATTATGATGCACTTTATGAGATATTATTGCATGCTAGAGACAGGCTAGGTATTCCATATATTAGGACTAGAGTGGCCTGATTTGTGATGCCTTAGCCTAGGAATTTCTATGATATGCGATGTGCTTTTGAGTATGTGATGAGTGAGGATATTTGATTCGAATCCTTTAAGGGATTTGAGTAGAGGAGTAATCTAGGGGAGATACCTAGATGAGTACTGTGGTACTTGGAGAAAGATTAGTTAGAGCCCGCGAGGGGAAGAGTTGCAGAGTTTGGTGGTACTTCCGAGGAGGAGCAGAGCAAGCGGAGTTATCACCCAGGGTGAGTCATATATATTATTCGATGCTCGAATGCTGCTTGCTTCGTGCTTTGTGGAACTCTCGATGATGGGAGTCAGCTACCAAGCGAATATGACGATATTCAGGAGGTAGATGGTTGGCATCATTAGGAGCTCTTCAACAGCTGATGGCAGAGAAGTGTTGGAATCTGGGAAGAGCCTAGGGAGTAACCTTAGCCAGATGAGTGCACTGGCAGGGTAGAGAATTTCGCTAGGGAGCGAGCGCGCGACGGAATTGGTGAACTAGAAGGTCGAGCAGCTACTTAGGAGCTCCGGGATAGTCCGTGTGGAAAGTATGGGTAGATGTGGCAGGTAGTATGGGCCCGTACAAATGAAAGCAGAGGACCCATACTTGATACAGGGAGTATTCTGAAGATTCTAATGAGCGTATCGAGGAGTGATGTTATGGTTCGAGTACCATACATCGGAGCAGATTGAGGAGTGATGTTATGGTTCGAGTACCATACATCGGAGCAGATTGAGGAGTGATGTTATGGTTCGAGTACCATTCATCGGAGCAGATTGAGGAGTGATGTTATGGTTGAGTACCATACATCGGAGCAGATTGAGGAGTGATGCTATGGTTCGGGTACCATACACCGGAGCATATTGAGAAGGGATGTCATGGGATGAGTACCATGGTTCGTAGTGAATGATGCTTGTGATTATCTTGTTATCCGGTCATGATTGATGAGGTAGAGATTGGACGCTATGGGTTTTAGGCCTGTAGGCCATGATTGAGTTTGGAGAGGCGTCCCTCGAGAGGGAAGTCGAGTGCCTATCAGAGTATTTTGGTAAGGAGTTAGAGGGAGAGGAGAATTTCGGTCTGAGTTGAGCAATCAGTCGATAGAGGAGAGGTCACCTTCTATGTGGGTGGTGCTATTTATGTTCGTGTGCAAGACACGAGAGGCCTGATGTTTTAGTTTTGGGTTTGGGGGTAAACCCTGCAGGTCGTTATCGGTGATGATTTCTCCCTGAGTATCAGGTAGCATGTGTGCCGCGAGGCAGTGACTTATCATGAGCAGACAGTCAGTTGGGATTGAGGTAGTCGAGGACCACACCACACCTATTTGAGAATAGTAGGATGTGTTGTAGTGGTATCAGTGGGGAGTTCAGTCGAGTTTTGCAGTGCAGAGAGTTTTCATCTATGTTGGGAGTGGGTCCCTGTCCTTGGGACGATTCCTGTGTTGGAGCGTTGGTTGATGAGTTGAGGTGAGAAGTACGATGATTTTGCGGTTCAATCTATGAGCCAGGGATGTTATTGAGCAGTTGAGATGCTTAGTGCTAGATTGGTATGAGATTTGGAACGACTAGGGGCAGTCGTGATGAGAAGCTCTTGAGGAGTTCATCGGAGGTTCAGAGTATAGGAGGCTGATTGATTTCCTTAAGGGGGAATTATCGGGCGTTGTGTAGCACTTTCCTGGGGCAGGTGCGATTTCGCTGGTGAAAAATAGTTGTGGGTTGGTTGTGTGCTAATTGGTGATGGTTCGAACCCTAAGTGGGGGAGAACCGGGTACAGTATGTAAGAAAGCAGAGATTTGTCAAGAGTAGTTATAAGTGGAGTATAGAGATATGCTGTAAGAAATCATGAGACCAGAGATTTCGGTGATCGAGGAAAGGGGTCAGAGTGAGTTAATGCGGGAAGTACTTGATGAGAAGGATGAATGTCTCCACGGAAGGTGTTTGGTGTTGTTGCAAGTAGATAGGGAATGATTAGGCAGCCAACTCCCGGGTCGGTATGTGTATCCTTGTTTGGATTTTGAGCGGTGGAAAGTGGGTTCGGGGAATTATCAGCGTATTTAGTAGCGTTAGCGTTTTCTTGTATTCCAATTGAGAAATTGGATACACCGAGATTGCAATTTGGAAAATGCAGATCTAATTTTTGGGTTCAGAGGAAATGTATTATTGTGTCTATATGATGCTTGGGGCAGGAGATCAGTGTGTCACACCCCCAAACCAAGGATGGCGGAAACGTTCGAGGGTGGAGGACTTCATGTAGAGTATCACAACAACGAGTATAATAGTGCTCAAAGTAAATATAACCATCATAAATATAACTGAAAAAGTTACACCAAAGTATATGTTTACATGAATTGAATCAATTACATTATGAAACAAAATGAACTGTTTGACGAATCGTCAAACAGTTCATTTTGTTTCATAATGTAATTGATTCAATTCATGTAAACATATACTTTGGTGTAACTTTTTCAGTTATATTTATGATGGTTATATTTACTTTGAGCACTATTATACTCGTTGTTGTGATACTCTACATGAAGTCCTCCACCCTCGAACGTTTCCGCCATCCTTGGTTTGGGGGTGTGATAGATTGGTATCAGAGCATTGTTTATAGTGAACTCAGTATATCGAACCACATAAGATATACAAACTATAAATGCATTGGGACTAGAGTCTCTGATTTTATGTTTTCAAAACAACTATACTTTTAGAAATAAGTAGTTTCTTATTAAAAGTATACACGCATGCATACATACTAGGGTCGCGTCGTTCTAGAACAAAACAAAAGTAATGATTGTTGGATATCACAGGTAAGCTCGGGGATGTATGGTCAGTCTTGGTATTGGCATAGCCTGATCAACTATGCTCGTCCGAGGAGTGATTAGCACATGCCCAAGAATGGTTGTGATATGGCAACAAGTCTAAAAACTTACCAACACTACCACAATGAAATACCATAGGGGTATTTAGTGTTTTTATAATTATTTATCTGAGAACTAAATAGATTTTTATCAATACGTCAATAATTGCTTAGTGGATACATTAAAAATTATATGTAGCTAGGACGTCATAGACTTAGAATCTGTGAATCTTTGCTTTACTTCCTGTTCTCGTTGGATTGGGGATTTAGAGTTAGGGTCGCTTATTCGAAGGTCTATCCTGTCGCAAATACATATGACTAGTATGCACCAAACAATGTATTGAAGTACCTGATAAAGGTCATCTTATGATTATCTAATAAGTACATCCACTTAGTTACTTCTTATATCCCCATTTCTCGCGAAGATATCATGGCTGGATTTCATCCCCACGACGACCCGTACTACCCTAGCCACAACAATACTGAATGGCTCGGAGAGGAGCTAGAGAATGATCACCCAATCCCTATGGATGGTTACCAAGCTGAAGGCCTTGCTGACGGTTTCGACTCCGAACCTGAAATGGTGAACCTATCCTCGATGACCCGTGTTCCCAATCCCAATCCTCGACCGGCTTTTCAAGGCCCGATGCCTCCTTGGGTAGAGTGCTTGGAAATCTGGAGCGAAGAGCAAGACCAACCTATGTCATTCGATGGAGATCGAAACTTCTGCAACATAAACGAAGGAACCCCAGCAGATAGAATTTTTCCAATCCTGGTCTGTAGAGTTGCCTGAGACGAGAATTCGGGGTAGAACAACTCTCCATAGTATCGCAGAGGTTGATGCAAATGCAAGAATACATACAATCCGCACCAATCGCCTTGAGCACACTCGTGAAAAGTCTGCGAAAGACTATGAAACCCTGCTGCAAACACTGGCTGAATCACAAACCGATGTCATGAAACTCCGAGTACGCCAGAGGGTGTATGAAAGGCACATGCCTGATATGGAGCGGCAGCTAGCTGAACTGAGAGATCACAAGAAAAACGACCGCCGCCAGTAGTAAACGCCTTATTTCATTTCATGTTAAAAAGGAATCGTTATCCCTATCTATGCCCTATGTGTTATTTCCTATGAAACTATCTTGTACTGTAGGTACCTCTAGTGAGGCCTTTAGGCGGCCAAGACACCCCTGCTTTGATATGATATAAGACCCTCTACAAGGTCAATCTTCCCTAATTTGTTTCATCTTAAACATCAATGACGTATCAATCAGCCGAGTTCTGTGTCACCCTTTTGTTCAAACACTCCCATCATGCTGCGATAGGAGCCTGCCTACAACCCACTCTACTTAAGTTATAAAACTAGAGTAACCTAGCTCCGGAATCGTTCCTGATCTTCTCTCCAAGGTTGGATCATGTCATTCACCAACCAATGGAGCTCGGTTTTAAACAACCAACATCAAAAGATCATTACCTAAACATACTTCTACTCTGTATTAGGATTGCATCATAGGGATGCAAGTCAAATCTTCGAGAACATGCTCCCATTTGGTCATGATAAGGGCCCAGCCTGGGTCAGCTATAAGGCACCACTTGGGTGCAGAACTACTAAAAATTCATGGGTTACCATGTAAAGACTCTCGTTATCAATTGTTTTCAGAACGCCCTTAACGACCAAATTACGTTACAAATCAATGTAAGATAAAGCTTAGTTAGAAACTCACGACGTGTAGCCATTCTAAAAACTCACTATCACCTCACCCTTAATCATTTTGTTGAGAAATTCCTTCATCATAGACTCTTGGGCGCGAATCATACCAACACTAGTGCACCGGATCCCATCAGAAATCCCCAGCCAAGCGTGTTTGGACACACATGATTCTAAGATGGGTAAAGCTTGACGCCCGTATGAAACCTACCCCTACCCACTGCTGTAACCCTATTTCAAGAATGTTAGCGGAAACACTAGGAGTAGTACAGTAATGTGCAAAAATTTATATGCATTAATATAAATTGTAAGGATGCACTTAAGATAACCATTTCCACTAACGAAGATGTTTTTCATCGTGAAACAGAACTATATCTTCGCCAAGAGGGAACCAACCATCTAGCAAGGTGCCAACTCTGCAGATAGACGCTGCTACTTTTCAGGCTGCAGTCACGGCAGCCGTGGCAGCCGTCATGGCACAGTTCAATGCTAACAACGCCAGCAGAAATGGAAGCGGTGCTAACAATACAGATAATGGTAACATTCAGGAACACCAGCGGGTGTCCGCCAGCAAAAATGCCTCAGGTCCCAAACCTACGAACAAGAAGAGAAAGTTTTGGAACATGAAAGAGCGCCACCAATCTCAAAAATCCACTAAAAGACAACAACCTATGGCCACCCCCACCATCGCAACAGCAGTCACAACACATGCCCCAATATTAGCCACAGGATCTACCACCCAAACGCCGGCCAGGCCATATAAGGGTTCACTCCCAAAGTGTAACCAATGTGGCTTCCATCACACAGGTGCTTGCCGAATTTTACAATGTGATAACTGCAACGGGAAAGGACACACCGCCCGTTTCTGTAGGACCCTGACTCAGTACATCACACCAACCCCCATTACCAAAGAAATTCCAGTGTGCTTCCTATGTGGCGAAGCGGGACACTTCAAGAGAAACTGCCCAACTGAGAGGAATGACGGGGAAAGCGGAGGAGCTTAACGAACGAACCGGCAGGATCAGTAGGAAACCATATTTGAACTTTTGTAATGTGTCCAACGATAAAAACGTTTAAGTACTATATGTTTGTAATGAAATTGTTATGCTTGCTAAAAGTCACCGTCTTTTTAAAAGTAGTTAAAATACTCTCTCGTTCAAATCGAACCAAATACATTCATATATGATCTAAAGATCATTACCTCTAAGATGTGATGACTTTGTACATACATCGGGGTTAATCATAATCGAAATACTGAAGTTTTGGAACAAATAATTTCATCCCGACTCCTAATCCGTGTCTAATAGTAAGAACCGAGTGGGGCCACCCACTCGACGATTCCCAAACGTCAACTTACACACGACGTTCTTATACCGTTCGGTCATAGGGAGACCTGTCAGGGGTCATGATGTCAAATATTAGTACAAATTCTCGAAACACACCTGCCGCCAGTGCTAGGCACTGTGGTGTAAATCATCTACGATAATGATAACATCAATCAAAGTTTACCACCCTAAAAAGAAACACAAGATACTCTATCACTCTAGTGATCTCTTCTTGCGAATACTGCTTAGCTAGTTTTATCTAAAAAGATATTGCTGTCGTCATTCAATCTTCATTGATATAGCCCTCATCTTCCCAACTTAACATCTACAAAAGGACCTTTCACCTAACCCCTCCAAACATCGAAACCTTCGTCTCTCATAAACATCCAGCTCAAACCTACGGATTATCTTTTGCTACAGAACCCCAAAACACGCAAATCAGAGGAGTGTTATACTTCCGAAACCTTATCACAAGTACTTACAGGAGACCCTTGGGAATGTCACGCATGTAGCAGACAAGGTCCAAGCACGGAAGCCTGGGAAAGACATGGTACGAGTTCTTCCATGAACTTCGGACCAAGGTAGCCCAGGAGGGCGAGTAAATGTCCTACCATATAAGAAGGCCTAGTCGTGTAAACCAAACCCACATGCTTCTTACCGAGCTACAAGAACTCTTAGGTCAAACCTGTCGAACTACTCAACAATGAAATTTAAGGACCAAGCTTTTCACCCTGGAAAGCTCTGGTCTTATTCTTCAAATAGAAAGGCAAATTGCTCATAGTTCCATTAACTTCAGAGGCCCTGACAATATCTCCAGTAGAAACCTTTACTATCTGCCTCACATAAACGAATAGGCCGACCGACCACAAGGAACGAGATACCCTTTAGGAATCAGACCTGAGATCTGAATATCACCAGTCGCGATTATCGGATAAGGATGTCCGAGGACAACCCTCCAAATTTGATGCGGACACTACAAGTCTGTAATGATACCCTCGGATAGGACCAACCCATTCACAGTATTCATAGGATGTGTCATTCTTACTAGGATCAGTTCATCGTTATCATTGTAAGTGACTTGCTTATCTACCCTCGTAGTAAGAAAGATTACTAAGTTATTTGCTATGATTTCCTCGCTTATACATTCCCCAGTTATATATAACGAACACCTGGTAGATAATAGCATGTGAAAAAAATTCTGACCTAGTTTCTTTTCCTCGTTGGGATGTGAAGCTGAAGTAGAATCACACCTTTTACTATCCGCCCGGTATTGGTTATATCATAATGTGTATGAACTAAGATTTCGTGTATAATAACTCATCTCTTAGTCAGAATCAAAATAATGTAGAGCCGACCTTAGTCATGTACAAACTCCTTGCCTAAATTCGAATTTCGGGACGAAATTCCCTCTAACGGGGGGATGATGTGACAACCGTCAATTTTCGGTCAAGTCAAAGTCAACTAAAGTCAACAAGTCAAACCGGTCAACCCAATTCGTCGTGAGAACTAGAGTTTACGTTATGTAACTTCTAAACAACTCTCTATTCTAATGAGAGATCATAAATCGAAAAGTGCGTTCACCTAAATCTCCTTAACCTAAAACGGTGGTACGTAGAAAGCCAAACCGATACAACAATGTTACATACTCATCGGGAGTATGCAAGATCCCTAATCAAGGCTTAACGGGGTTTAAAGGCCTTGCAGTGCGTACCCGGACACTCAAAAAGGTCACCAATGAAACCTCTCCCACATATCTCTAAGTATGTGAAACCTCTCCCACATATCTCTAAGTATGTGAAACCTCTCCCACATATCTCTAAGTATGTGAAACCTCTCCCACATATCTCTAAGTATGTGAAACCTCTCCCACATATCTCTAAGTATGTGAAACCTCTCCCACATATCTCTAAGTATGTGAAACCTCTCCCACATATCTCTAAGTATATGAAACCTCTCCCACATATCTCTAAGTATGTGAAACCTCTCCCACATATCTCTAAGTATGTGAAACCTCTCCCACATATCTCTAAGTATGTGAAACCTCTCCCACATATCTCTAAGTATACGAAACCTCTCCCACATATCTCTAAGTATATGAAACCTCTCCCACATATCTCTAAGTATGTGAAACCTCTCCCACATATCTCTAAGTATGTGAAATCTCTTCCAAATCTCCCTAAGTATGTGAAATATCTCCCAAATATCTCTCTGTATGTGAAATCTCTCCCAAATATCTCTCTGTATGTGAAATCTCTCCCAAATATCTCTCTGAATGTGAAATCTCTCCAAGTATGTCAAACCTCTCCCAAATCTCTCCAAGTATGTGAAATCTCTCCCAAATATCTCTCTGTATGTGAAATCTCTCCCAAATCTCCCTAAGTATGTGAAATCTCTCCAAGTATGTCAAATCTCTCCCAAATCTCCCTAAGTATGTGAAATCTCTCCCAAATATCTCTCTGTATGTGAAATCGCTCCAAGTATGTCAAATCTCTCCCAAATCTCCCCAAGTATGTCGGATCTCTCCCAAATCTCTCTGAGTATGTGGAATCTCTCTCAAATCTCTCTCGAAATCTCTCCCCGACTTTCTATAATCACTCGGGGCATCCCGACCCTCGAATTTGGCGAAAAATAGCCCAAGAACGGAAGTCTACGCGAAAAACGGACTTAAGGAAACGAACCCTCCGAACCGAAAGTACTATTCATGAACCGAACCGAAAGCACTATTCATGAGGGTCCGAACCGAAAGTACTGTTCATGAGCTGAACCGAAGTTACTGTTCATCCGAACCGAACCCAGCACTGAAGGAAGGTCCGAACCGAACCAGCACAGAAGGAAAAATCCGAACCGAAAGTACTGTTCATTACTGTTCACAACCGTACCTTCGGTTCTAGCCAGACCTCGGACCGAACCCCACCTGCACTTCTCGCCTTCGCTTCGGACAGCTACTCCTCGGATCGAGCTTCGCTTTCGCCTCCCGCCTTCTGACTCAGCCTAGCGCGTCCGAACCAGGCACCATCCGACCGAACTTCGGCCCAGAGAACCGAGCCTCGGCCGAGATCCGAAGGGTCTCGCTGGGCAACTTGGATTTCGCCCATTTTTGCATATTTTTGCGTTTTAAACCCATTTTTAATTATTTTAACATAGGATTTTCACCCAAAACTTTATTTTTAATTATAAGACCCCTAAATTAATAATTTAATCACATTTTAAGGGTAAAATCTTATCCAAATAAGAGTAGGTAAAGTACAAAGGTAGAGTGTTGACTTTACCTTATTTTATGACACAAGCAACCCCATACCCACTCCATGATTAACTCACACTCCTCCCCACCATACCTTGTCACTTCCTTGTACTTTTTACCTTCCTCACAAGCCATCTCCATGTTTTGAGAGCTGGATATCCATCCTCTCTCCTCTTTTTCTCTCATTTGTTCTCATTTCACAAGAAGATCAAACTCCTTTCTCTCTCACTTTCTCTCTCTAGAAATCCGAGATTCAAGGGCTGATCTTGAGAGTTTCCTCCACCTTTGGTAAGCATAATCCATTTCCTTTAAGATTATCTCGATTAATTCCACTCAAATCATGAGTATCTTACACAAACTCCATTAAATTTGTGTTAGAGCTTCGAATCTTCAAGCGATTCTTCAAGTGTTCTTGGGTTGAACACTTCTCTTCTTCAACACTTATCCACTGAAATCATACAAGGTGAGTTCATACCCCTACATTTTCATGTTTTCTCAAGTTTTTAGGGGGGGAATACAAGTCAAAACATCAAGAACATATTTAAATTCTTCTAACAGCTTTCATCAGAAAAGTTAGACTCCATTCACGGACTGTTTTGGACACCTTAAACATTTTAGTTTTCAAAACTGTTTTAGGTGCATGTAGTTCCACTTCTTAGCTTTAAAATGACTACTTGCACATCCCCATACGATTTGTCTACAATTTATGGTGATTTTTACAAAACTGCCTATCATTCCAAGCACCAATCCGGACCAGTCTGTGATTATGGACTTTTTCACCCAAGTTGGAGGTCATTAAAAATCATGATAAAAATTATGAGTAAACTAGACACATTTTGGGAACTCTCAGAATTTACGGATTTAGTTTTCGACTTCGTATGATTTTTCTATGGCTTTTATAAAACAGTGCAGGAAGGTCTAATTTAGTTAACATCATATAATTTTCATAACACCTTGTAACATGTTGAGCATGGTGCATATTATTACTAGTTCATGTATATTTGCAATATACGACATTCTTGTGTTAGTATCTAGACATAAACCTGTTAACAAATGGATTTTTACTACACAAAGCATAGATTACACAAAGCGTTATTATTGAAGTATACCCATTACACACAAACGTTAAATAAACTATGTTAAGTAAAATTTCGTACTTTACTGTTACTACCTTCGTTTTGCCAAACTATAATAGGTATAGTTTACGATGGATTTCAAAATGCATACATTACAAAAAGGAAACTTTCATTATGATTAAGTGTAAATTCGTTAATAACTTTGTGAGATATCCTCTTCACGTAAATCATAAGTCCTGTATTGTAACCAGAGTCTCCTGGAAGGAGAGCGTGATAGTTGTATATAGATCTATATTGGGTTTGACACCCCACACCTTGCTGCTAGCTACAGTTGGACCTGCAGGTCTACGGGTGACAAGTGTCATTTCAGTTCTACGACGCCCGAAGAACGTCGTATTCAGGCCACCTAGGTCATAGTATGGTTATAATAGCTCACAGAAAGTATTAACAAACTTAAGAATATACGAGAGTTTCATTGATATCATACGCGTTTGTGTTGAAATAAACACACATTATTTTCTGTAAATAAGAAAGATTACTCATATATTTCAGTCTTTGGATACAAGACTACATTATGCATTTTAAGGAAAATATCGGATTTTTCTGGAATGACTATACAATTACATGACGAGCTTTTTCATAATTATATACAAAAACTTATGAACTCACCAACCTTTGTGTTGACACTTTTCAAAACTACTTGTATTCTCAGGAATTCAATGAAAACAGGAAACCAAGAACATTTTGAGGATGGGAAGGCGAGAAGTGCAGGTGGGGTTCGGTCCGAGGTCTGGCTAGAACCGAAGGTACTGTTGTGAACAGTAATGAACAGTACTTTCGGTTCGGATTTTTCCTTCTATGCTGGTTCGGTTCGGACCTTCCTTTAGTGCTGGGTTCGGTTCGGATGAACAGTAACTTCGGTTCAGCTCATGAACAGTACTTTCGGTTCGGACCCTCATGAATAGTGCTTTCGGTTCGGTTCATGAATAGTACTTTCGGTTCGGAGGGTTCGTTTCCTTAAGTTCGTTTTTTGCGTAGACTTCCGTTCTTGGGCTATTTTTCGCCAAATTCGAGGGTCGGGATGCCCCGAGTGATTATAGAAAGTCGGGGAGAGATTTCGAGAGAGATTTGAGAGAGATTCCACATACTCAGAGAGATTTGGGAGAGATCCGACATACTTGGGGAGATTTGGGAGAGATTTCACATACAGAGAGATATTTGGGAGAGATTTCACATACTTAGGGAGATTTGGGAGAGATTTGACATACTTGGAGAGATTTCACATACTTAGGGAGATTTGGGAGAGATTTCACATACAGAGAGATATTTGGGAGAGATTTCACATACTTGGAGAGATTTGGGAGAGGTTTGACATACTTGGAGAGATTTCACATTCAGAGAGATATTTGGGAGAGATTTCACATACTTAGGGAGATTTGGGAGAGATTTCACATACCTAGAGATATGTGGGAGAGGTTTCACATACTTAGAGATATGTGGGAGAGGTTTCACATACTTAGAGATATGTGGGAGAGGTTTCATATACTTAGAGATATGTGGGAGAGGTTTCACATACTTAGAGATATGTGGGAGAGGTTTCACATACTTAGAGATATGTGGGAGAGGTTTCATATACTTAGAGATATGTGGGAGAGGTTTCACATACTTAGAGATATGTGGGAGAGGTTTCACATACTTAGAGATATGTGGGAGAGGTTTCACATACTTAGAGATATGTGGGAGAGGTTTCACATACTTAGAGATATGTGGGAGAGGTTTCATTGGTGACCTTTTTGAGTGTCCGGCTATGCACTGCAAGGCCCTTAAACCCCGTTAAGCCTTGATTAGGGATCTTGCATACTCCCGATGAGTATGTAACATTGTTGTATCGGTTTGGCTTTCTACGTACCACCGTTTTAGGTTAAGGAGATTTAGGTGAACGCACTTTTCGATTTATGATCTCTCATTAGAATAGAGAGTTGTTTAGAAGTTACATAACGTAAACTCTAGTTCTCACGGCGTATCTGGTTGACCGGTTTGACTTGTTGACTTTAGTTGACTTTGACTTGACCGAAAATTGATGGTTGTCACACAGTGGTTGTGGCAGGATCTTGTGATATTCTGTTGGGGTATTATGAGATATCCGGGTATGATATCTTTATTTCGGAGTTACTCGTGAATCTTGAATTGAATCGACTTGTGGTATATCAAATATCTATGGATCTAGTGGGAGCCCTTCGAGTATGGGCATCCAGGGAGATTATTTGAGGGAGTGGATTTTCGCAAGGGTGGGCATTTGTTATGTTGATTGCCTCCAGAGTCTGTGATGGATATTCGAGTCGAGTATGGGTAGCTACTGATGATAGACTGCGGAGCACGAGCTAGTGGATTCAAAGGGTGTTGTGATACTGCGGGGAGCCGTAGTACTCACTAGTCAGAGGGTGTTGTGATACTGCGGGGAGCCGTAGTACTCACTAGTCAGAGGGTGTGTGATACTGCGGGGAGCCGTAGTACTCACTAGTCAGAGGGTGTTGTGATACTGCGGGGAGCCGTAGTACTCACTATTCAGAGGGTGTTGTGATACTGCGTGGAGTCGCAGTACTCACTAGATGGCAAGAGAATGTGATGTTGGAATGTTTTCCGAGTAGTGTATGATGTGGAAGAGTTTTGGGTTTGAGTAGCCCTAGTATTGAGTCTTAGGAGCCTGGATGTTGAATCGGGGGTGAGACTGGGGTCTCCGTCTCTATCAGGAGATGCGGTGAGATGCGCAAGGGATATGCGCAGCAGAAACCGGAGATCGGAGCTGAGACGATCCTCGATTGGATCGTATTCTTCTCGCATGAGGAAAAGAGGATTTCGTGACTTGCGTGTCACTGGGCAAGGAGAGTGGTCACGGGGAAAAGGTTAGTGAGATGTTTGGATCATGTTATGGGTGACTTTTGGAGGCTCAGCTGTGGAGTCAAAAGCTAACCTGGTGCTCAGTCTCGAAGAGGGATATGAGAAATGAGCTAGAGCTTATCATGAGGTTGTCTGAGGACACTCCAGAGCGAGTGAGCGATTCAGACGCTCGAAGTCATGCTTCGGGCATGTGTATTAGATTTCGGAGGAAGCTGCGGCACGTAATTATCCCTGGTTGAGTTGTCCTATATCAACAGCCATCACTAGTGCATTAGTATGCCGCCCTTTGAGCTGTTGTATAGGAGGTGGTGTCGGACCCTCATTTGCTGAGGAGAGGTAACGCATGGACCCAATAGTCCTTGCGAGCAGATCCAGAGCATGTGCGATACATGGAGTAGTGGCAAGGTTGTCAAGTGGATTTCCCTAGATAAGGGAAGAGAAAGGTATGTAACCCCAGGGGGGGAAAATCTTGGTTCACGGAAGTGAAGGTAGTAGTGCGAATGGATGATTTAGAGTATGAGGGTTGAACGTTGTGTCTGTTACAGTAGTATGGAATGACATCATGATGAGATGTCTGCTGAGGACGCGGAAGGGATTCCGCGGGTGTAGAGCCAGGAGGCTCGGAAGGGATCCAGGGAGAGAATCATGGACTCTCAGTGTGATTCTGATCAGGGTATTGGGTATGTATCAGTGGTTCATCCTGGGGGGAGGATGTTTGAGGATATCATCAGTGTATCGGGTATTCCAACCTGTGGGTGTTGGGGCTAGTTCAGCATGTGTATGTGATTGCAAGAGGAGAACTCGTGAGAGTTACTCTGACAGTGAGAATGGGTCTCTCAATCGTTCCGGAATGGATAAAGTTGTCTTTGGATCGGGGATCCGATGGTTCATGGTTTCCTAACCCTTATGGGTCGATTGATCGTTGAGAATTAGAGCAGAGTTGCATCTTGGGTAATTCTCGGTTATTGAGAGTGATGATCAGGGGTACAATCGATGCCCGGTTCGAGATAGTGATCAGGACACCATGAAGGAGGGGAAAGTATGTTCGAGTTTCGATATTTATGCCTTGAGAGACCTGGGCCGGTTAAGGCCCGGTGGAGCGTTGTGGGAATATCCTTGGAGTTGAGTTGTTGTAGGCTTCGAGGGCGAAGCCTAATATAAGTGGGGGAGAATTGTAACATCCCGGAATAGCAAGAGTAGAGTTGAAGGGCTAAAAGTGTTATTTGGGAAAGAGCAACTCGGCGAGTCCTTGGATGGACTCGGCGAGTAGAGTCACGGCTTGGTCGCGTGTTAAGCAGCCGACTCGGCGAGTCGATGAGATGGACTCGGCGAGTAGGCGCTGTGTGGAGAAAGCCCTAATTCTCGGGGTTGAGCCCTATTTAAAGAACATTATACCCTTCCCCCAGCCTCTTTATTCCTTCTTGAAGTCCAGAAACCCTAGAAAGTGTGATTGAAGAAGATTAGAGCGTATTTGGAGCATTGGAGGAGTTTGTTGAAGGAATCTTGTGAGATTGAAGGCTTGGGGCAAGGGGCTTTGCTTGGATTCGAATTTCATTGCAGTTGGGGCGTCCATTGGAGGTAATATCTCGTTCTTGGACTGATTGTATGTTGTTTCTTCATTTTAGGGTTTGTGGGATCTTGTCTATGGATGAAATTGGAAGTCTAGAGGTTAGATCTGAGGTTGCTACCTCAGATCTGAAGTGGAGAAGAATCAGAGAGCATGAAAGTCCCTGTGTTGGACTGTTTAGTGAAGCTTGCATGTCCCAAACCCTAGTTATAAGTGAATAAGGCCTAGATCTCTTTGGATTCACGTAAAGTTTGCCACTTTACGTGATGGATGTGATGGGTTTTGAGCATTCTAACACTTCCTAGGTGTACATGCAACCCTAATAACCTTGGATCTATGTTTGTCTAATTATCATGCAAAGTTGAATTCCAAGGTTATATTCCTATCTAGCATACATGGGGAACAATTTTAACTTGAATCATAGATAGAATAACTTACCTTGTTGTTGCTTGTGTTCCTTGAAACCTTGTGAGCCTAGCACCCCAAGTGTGATGCCTCAAATGCTTCACACAACACCAAATGCTCTTGGAAAGACTCTTGAGATAACACACACTTCTCAAAATCGGCCAAGCCCTCTAGTTTCTTAGTGTTCAACTTGTGTAGCCAATTTTGTGGAGAATGGGACTCTTATATAGTGTTGGCACATCTAGGGTTACACCATGTAAACCCTAATGTGTCATGACTCTTCATTTCCATGACCCATGGGTTTGTAACTCCCATGGAGCATCCTATGGGTAGAACCCAACTTGATAATCCATGGAGCCTTTTAGCCCACTATACAAGATATGGATGATTTACATAACCAACCCATATATTTAATTTGTTATCCTTTGATCACTTAATTAATTCCAAATTAATTCTTTGATCAACTAATTAAATAATATTATTAATATATTAGAACTTATGATATATTAATAATCTCCAAGTGTTATTTCTCTCATTTAATCTATCCAATTGCATGGTGCCATGCAACCCAAATGGACCATGCCGGGTCGGGTCAAGTACAAGCCCGAAATAGTTATGGACTTAGACACCTTATCCAACAGTCTCCCACTTGGATAAGTCTAATAACTATATCTCTAGTACTTCAGGAACCGACCGGCAATCGTAGCTCTTTCAAGGTCTCTCGGAACTGAGAAGATGATGATACGCCATTTAAGATAAGTGATCATATAATCCTCTGTTCTAGATATCAGCCGGACAAATACATGGAACATGTCTTGCTTATTGTCCAGCATTTGTTTCCCGATTTCCGATTTGTTTGACATAGAACTTAATTGAACACATCAACTTAGTTCTGACCGGGCCCGGCACATGGGTCAAAACAAAATCATCGAGGGGCCCAGATACCAGCTTCTAATCCAAGAAGGAACAGATAAACTTCGACTCATATGTTTGTTCTACCACTTATTGAATTACACACAAAAGTACGTTTTATAACATCGAGTTACCAATGCGGTTTCGTACAGTCAATGCATAACCAACTTGTAAGTAACAAATCATATCTCTAGGTTTGAAGACTTATATGATATTACCATCTCACGATCACTCGAGATAAAATTCCATGAAGTGATTCCAGTGAGCGTGGGTTGTGTCCAATGCTCAGAACTTATGAGCACTCATGATTGTTGTAGCCTTGTCCAAGACCTCTACAACCAAACATGACAGTCTTGATTCATATCTACTTCCAACATATGACCGACTGTGGAGGTTTGAATAATATGTTATACCAAACAAAATTATTCTGGAAGTCAAAAAATGCAAAAGAAATATAGTAAACGATTGACAAGAGATAGCAACACTTTACTCATAAATAAAACACCTTTTATTCATCATCAAATGTCAATTACACTTTACAAATTTCCGGGTTATCTAACTACTAAAACTTATATCATCCTTCAGCCCTATGCTCCGAGCATGCTGAAGATGCTTAACCCTACTCAGTCCCTTCGTGAGGGGATCTGCTGGGTTCTCATCCGATGATATCCTCTTTGCCATGAGGAGTCCTTCTTCGATCCGATGTCTAATGAAATGGTATTTTCGGTCGATGTGTCTGGATCTCCCGTGATCCCTTGGTTCCTTGGCTAAGGCAACAGCACTTTCACTATCACATAAAATTCCATTGGCTCTTTAATAGCTGGTACAACTCCAAGGTCTCCAATGAAGTTCTTCAGCCATATCGCCTCCTTTCCTGCTTCACTAGCTGCAATATACTCTGATTCACAAGTAGAATCTGCCACTGTCTCTTGCTAGGAACTCTTCCAAGAAATTGCTCCTCCGTTTAGGGTAAAGACCCAGCCCGACTGAGAGCGGAAATTATCCCTATCAGTCTGGAAGCTAGCATCACTATACCCAACAACTCTCAAGTCATCACTCCCACCGAGGGTAAGAACCCAGTCCTTAGTCCTCCGTAGGTACTTGAGGATATTCTTTACCGCAGTCCAGTGTGCCTTGCCAGGGTTCGCCTGATACCTGCTAACCATGCTCAAGGCAAAAGCTACATCGGGTCGAGTACACGTCATAGCATACATGATCGATCCTACAGCCGAAGCGTAAGGTGTTCGACTCATTTCTGCTATCTCAGCCTCAGTGCTAGGGCTTTGTGTCTTACTCAATCTGGTGTTACTCTGGATGGGTAACTCTCCTTTCTTGGAATCCTACATGCTGAATCTCTTCAACACCTTATCCAAGTAGGTACTCTGACTGAGTCCAATTAGTCTTTTACTCCGATCTCTCAAGATTCTTATCCCTAGAATATAGGCAGCTTCACCAAGGTCCTTCATAGCGAAACACTTCCCAAGCCAGGACTTTACTTCCTGCAGGGTTGGAATGTCGTTTCCTATGAGTAGTATGTCATCCACATACAATACCAAAAAGCTAACTATACTCCCACTAGCCTTGACATACACACAAGATTCATCTTCACTCCTAGAAAAGCCAAATTCCTTGACCTTTTCATCAAAGCAAAGATTCCATCTGCGAGGTGCTTGCTTCAATCCATAAATGGATTTCTCAAGCTTACACACTCTATTAGGGTACTCGTTGCTGACAAAACCCTCTGGCTGACTCATGTAAACATCTTCAGCCAACTTTCCATTAAGGAAAGCGGTTTTGACATCCATCTGCCATATTTCATAGTCATGAAATGCAGCTATGGCTAACAGAACCCGAATAGACTTAATCTTGGCTACCGGAGAAAAGGTCTCATCATAATCCACTCCATGAATTTGAGAGAAGCCCTTTGCAACCAGTCTAGCCTTATAAGTGTGTACTTTACCATCCATGTCGGTCTTCTTCTTGAAGACCCATTTGCACCCTACTGTCTTACGACCTGGTACATTTTCAACCAAGTTCCAAACTTGATTGTCATACATGGATTGTATCTCGCTATCCATAGCCTCTTTCCATTTAGCAGACTCGGGGCCTGCCATGGCTTCCTCGTAGCTGTTAGGGTCATCTTGACTTACTAGTGTCCCATCACTAATAAGTGTCTCACCTTCTACAGTAATATGGAATCCATAGTAATGCTCAGGTGCACTCCTAACTCTCGTGGAACGTCTCAGAGGTACAGATTTGTCAATTGGCTCAACAGGAGTTTCCTCCTCAAGTTGAGGGCTAGAGTTTGAAGTTCCTTCACCGCTTGATTCTTGAATTTCTTCAAGATCAATTTGCCTCCCACTGTCTCCTTGGCTTATAAACTCTCTTTCTCGAAAGACACCTCTTCTTGCTACAAAGACCACATTGTCACTAGGTCTGTAGAAGAGGTAACCAAAGGATCGCTGTGGGTAACCGATGAAAATACACCTCTCGCTTCGAGGTTCGAGCTTATCATGAGTCTCGCGTCTCACGAAAGCCTCGCTACCCCAAATCTTGATGTGGTCTAGTTTAGGTACTTTACCAGTCCACATCTCGTGAGGAGTTTTGGCAACTTTCTTTGTAGGGACTAGATTAAGAATATGGGCGGCAGTCTCTAAGGCATACCCCCAGAATGAGATTGGTAGCGTAGCTCGACTCATCATGGAACGAACCATATCTAGCAAGGTTCGATTACGCCTCTCAGCCACATCATTCAACTGTGGTGTCCTGGGAGGTGTCAATTGTGAGACTATCCCACATTCCCTTAGATAGTCGAGGAACTCTGAACTAAGATACTCACCACCACGATCGGATCGAAGCATCTTAATGTTCCTGCCCAATTGATTCTCGACTTCCTGTTTAAATTCCTTAAACCTCTCGAAAGTCTCTGACTTATGCTTGATCAAGTAGACATATCCATATCTACTATAATCATCAGTAAAAGTCAAATAATAACGATTAGCATCCCTTGTGGCATGTTTGAATGGTCCACACACATCCGTGTGTATAAGGTCCAACAAACCTTCACCCCTCTCACATGAACCTGTGAAGGGTGACTTTGTCATTTTTCCAAGTAAGCATGATTCGCAACTATCATCTGACTTTAGGTCAAACGACTCCAAGACTCCATCCTTTTGGAGTTGGCCTATGCGCTTCTTGCTTATATGTCCAAGACGACAATGCCATAATGATGCTTTATCCAAGTTATTATTAGTAGAATCAATACACAAAACATTATTTCCTAAGTTATCAACAACAGATACAGCTTCATACACACCATCACAAGGTAATGCTTTAAAATAAAGAATATTATTAAAGAAAGCATCAATAGAACCAACTTCATTATTAAATGAAAAGGTAAACCCTTGTTTGTACAAAGCATGGAAGGAAATAATATTTCTTGCCATTCCTAGCGAATAACAACACTTATTCAGATCTAAACTAAACCCACTACTTAGCGATAAAGTATAAACTCCAATCTTGGTAACAGGTATAGCTTTCCTATTCCCCATGATCAAGTTTATCCTTCCTTGCTCCACATCCTCACTTCTTCTTAGTCCCTGCAAGTCACAACAAATGTGAATACCACACCCGGTATCAAGGACCCAAGAATTAGAATGGGGTGAGTTATTAGAAATGATAGTGTAAATACCTGCATGGTTGGGTTTAACTTTCCCATCCTTCACATCTTGCTGGTATTTTGGGCAGTTCCGCTTCCAATGAGCTTTTTCATGGCAATAGAAGCATTCAGCCTCTTTTGGGTCAGAAGAAGGAGTAATGAAACCTTTCTTGGTTCCACTTGAAGAAGAGCCATCAAGGGTCCGAGCCTTGGTACCCTTCGAAGATCTCTTTCTCTTCCTCCATCGATTCTTCCCGATTGCCAAAACCGGAGTAGAGTTTTGAGTAGGAGTGATAGCAACCGACTTCCCCTTAAGACCTGATTCTGTGGTCTTGAGAAGTCCCTGAAGTTTGCTGAGGGTGACTTCTTCCTTGTTCATGTGATATGTCATGCGGAATTGATCATAGCACGATGGTAAGGAATGCAAAATAATATCTATTGCAAGATCCTCCGGGAAGTTCACATTAAGCTTCAGCAAACGATCCACATACCTTTGCATTTTCTGCATGTGGCTCGTGACGGATTCCCCGTCCTTCATCATGGTTGTTATCATGGAGCAGATGATTTCATACCTCTCTTGTCTTGCACTTTGATGGTATCTTTCCATCAAATCTTGGTGCATGTCATAAGGGTAGAAATCCTCATAAGACTTTTTGGAGTTCCGCTGTCATCGTGGCCGTCATGATGCAAGCCACTTTCGTAGCATCCCTTTCATGTGCCCGAAATTCAGCGATCTCCTGAGGAGTTGCAGTGGACTCATCAATCTCCTTAAGCTCCTTGTCAAGGACATATTCTTTGTCCTCGTAGCGGGTAATCATCCTGATGTTTCTGATCCACTCATTGAAGTTGGATCCATCAAAGGTGACTTTCCCACACAAGTTCATAAGGGTAAAGGAGCCATTAGGATTAGAGCCAGAAGCATTGTTGAAAGACATCTGAAAGAAAGAGGACAAGATTAGTTTAGATATAAGAGGGTCCTTAATAAAACACCCAAATGTAATATTAAGGCTAGGATCCAATCACAATATAATATAACTTAGAAGAGGTATGCCATAATCTAAGCTATATCATATTTGAAAGGTAGGTGAATGACGATTCACCAATTTCCACCACGAAAACCGCAATATTTTAGTATTAGGTTTTTGAATGGTTCTTAGAAATTCCTAGATTCTTTGAGATTCAATGAACTTTTCAAAGGCATGTTTCAATCTCGAGTGTGCCCTCTAAGTTTTGTGACTGGGATACCGAGGATCACAAAACGAGGTGTGAAGTAACCATGCAAATCACTTGGTACCCTAAAAGTTTATCACTCAATCGATGTGCCGGTTAACCACACACGCTCCATCGATACTATAATAAACCCTAAGTCACCCTTTACCTACCTTGTTAAGTCCAAGTTAGTGTGCCGGTTAACCACACACGCTCCACCAACGACTTAATCAAAGTGTAAAGTGTAATTTCATGGAGTAGCACCTTATTCACATTTTTCCTAAAGTAACTAAGATTGGGAATTTAATAAAACATTTAGTTACTTTATAATATTCATCATACTTTGAATGAGAATTAATAAGTCCTTGTCTTACCCGTTCGGCTAACGACCCTCCACCGATCAAGCAAGCGGTGGGTGAGAGTGGACACCCATTAAGTCACCATTTTATAGGCAACAACCTTATACCCACCTTATAGACCGGCTTCGTGAATGAGGCGTACTAGCGGTAAGACGACTTTGTTCTTATACATATATATAATTATTAAATCATAATAATATAAGTATAAGGGTTGAATTTTAACTTTTAAAATTCTAGGGGTTGGAACTAAAGTTTTAACTTAACTTTACTTGTTCCAAAACTTGAGGGCAAGTTTTGTAAACTTTCAAAACTTTTCATTTCTTGTAACTTATGAGTTTAATAGAGTAATAAAATGAGGACTTTTCATTTTTCCTAACTCTTGTGTTCTTTTAATGGTTTTTAATCCAAGAGACTTTTGGTTTTCCATAACTTGAGGACAAGTTATGAACTCCATTAAAACACATTATGATCATGAATTAATCTACCACATAGGTTACAAATAATTCCTATGATCATCTAAACATCATAAGAACAAGAATATGAATATGAACACTTTCAAGAATCAAAATCACATTTAATCTTTGTAGTTTTGATAACTAGTTGTTGTAAATGAGTTAGAAAAAGACATTACACCTTCTAAAACAAGTTTTCAAGTACCAAAACATTTTAGGGTAATGATTCTAATTCATTTCCAGCAACTCAAGTCGAAATTCTGCACTCTGTCGACCCTACTCGCCGAGTGCATAAACCTACTCGCCGAGTAGGTTGAAGATACATATGAACTCGACGAGTCCTCCCCATGGACTCGCCGAGTCCATCAGTCAGACAGCAAGATTTTCGACTTTCTTCAACTTTTAAGCACAAATAACAAACAAACAAGCCTAGGCTCTGATACCACTGATGGGTTTTGAGCATTCTAACACTTCCTAAGTGTACATGCAACCCTAATAACCTTGGATCTATGTTTGTCTAATTATCATGCAAAGTTGAATTCCAAGGTTATATTCCTATCTAGCATACATGGGGAACAATTTTAACTTGAATCATAGATAGAATAACTTACCTTGTTGTTGCTTGTGTTCCTTGAAACCTTGTGAGCCTAGCACCCCAAGTGTGATGCCTCAAATGCTTCACACAACACCAAATGCTCTTGGAAAGACTCTTGAGATAACACACACTTCTCAAAATCGGCCAAGCCCTCTAGTTTCTTAGTGTTCAACTTGTGTAGCCAATTTTGTGGAGAATGGGACTCTTATATAGTGTTGGCACATCTAGGGTTACACCATGTAAACCCTAATGTGTCATGACTCTTCATTTCCATGACCCATGGGTTTGTAACTCCCATGGAGCATCCTATGGGTAGAACCCAACTTGATAATCCATGGAGCCTTTTAGCCCACTATACAAGATATGGATGATTTACATAACCAACCCATATATTTAATTAGTTATCCTTTGATCACTTAATTAATTCCAAATTAATTCTTTGATCAACTAATTAAATAATATTATTAATATATTAGAACTTATAATATATTAATAATCTCCAAGTGTTATTTCTCTCATTTAATCTATCCAATTGCATGGTGCCATGCAACCCAAATGGACCATGCCGGGTCGGGTCAAGTACAAGCCCGAAATAGTTATGGACTTAGACACCTTATCCAACAGGATGAGTTGTATGAGACTAGACCTATGTTTTGGATCATTTGCATGGCCTGGAATGCTTCTGAGTGGATTCAGACCGGTGGTACTCGGCGAGTCACATGAGCGGACTCGACGAGTTGCTTGAAGATGAGCTGGGACTCGGCGAGTTGGAAGAACAACTCGGCGAGTAGGTTGATGATAGTCTTAGACTCGGCGAGTCTGTTCTTGGACTCGGCGAGTCTTGTCGAAGAGTCCCGATATTCCCTGGTTGAGTCGAGAATCGGCGAGTCAAGGGATGACTCGATGAGCTGTGTGCGAGTGGACTCAGAGTTATTGGACTCGGCGAGTCTCGGAGTGACTCGGCGAGTTAGGTCGCGGATTGAGTGAAGTTCTGATTATAGGAACTCGGCGAGTCATAGGGTTGACTCGGCGAGTAGGGTCAGTCAGGGGTTGACTTTGATTGAGGACTTTGATTTTGACCAAGGGTTGACCGTTGACTTTTAGGGTTTGGTCAGCGAGGTGGCCTTTGGGCCAAGAGAGGGGTAAAATATTCTTTTACCCTTAAGAGGGTGCATTGAGAGGATTGATTCTAGTCTCAAGAGTTATAGTCATGAGAGTTTTGCCTTACGTGTTAGGCGGTGGCGAGTTCGGGATTCAAGTATGGAGATATCTGCTTTCTGCTTGCCAGGTGAGTCTTCTCACTATACTTTACCTTGAGTAGGTAATCAGAGCTATGTGTTAGTGTGTGTATGTTATGTGTATGCTATGTGTTGTACTGCATTATTTCTATGTGATTTATGCGGTGCATGTTTTCAGAGTTGGAACCGAAGGGATCCTAGAGTTAGAACCGGAAGGTTCACAGAGTTAGAACCTGAGGGTTCACAGAGTTTGGGTGCACGGACCCATAGAGTTATGGCCTCGAGTGGCTTATATGTGTTATGTGTGTGGTACTTTGGGGAACTCACTAAGCTTCGTGCTTACAGTGTTTTGTGTTATGTTGTTTTCAGGTTTCTTTTAGTATCACGGGACGGCACCGGTTTGATTGTACACACCAGAGAAAGAGCCATATTTTGGAGGATCCTGGTTTTCTATGCAAGTGAAAATGAAGCTATGTTTTGTAATTCAATTATGAATGAGATTTTAAACAAGTGTTCTAAGATTAAAATGATTATTTTAAATGAAAATTTTGTCTTGAAATTTACGGTGTTACAGATTTGTGTGTACAGGTTTGAATGGATTGTCATACTTAAGGATTTCACTCGGCAGCCCGAGTATTCCTTTCGACTAAGAGCATCAGCCACCACATTCACTTTTCCTGGATGATAATGAATTTCACATTCGTAGTCATTCAACAGTTCGACCCATCGTCTTTGTCTCATGTTGAGTTCCTTTTGATTTAAGATGTGTTGTAGGCTTTTGTGATCAGTAAAGATTGTGCATTTCGTGCCATAAAGATAGTGTCTCCAAATCTTCAAGGCGAAAACGACTGCCCCCAGTTTAAGGTCGTGTGTAGTGTAGTTGACCTCGTTCATCTTGAGTTGTCTCGAGGCGTAGGCGATGACCTTTCCTCGTTGCATCAGAACACATCCAAGACCTTGATTAGATGCATCACAGTAGACCACGAAGTCATCTGTTCCTTCTGGCAAGAACAATATAGGCGCGCTGCATAGTGCCTGCTTCAGTGTTTGGAATGCAGCGTCTTGTCTTTCTTCACAATTAAAAATCACACCCTTCTACGTCAAGGTGGTAAGTGGTTTAGCAATCTTCGAGAAGTTTTGTATAAATCTTCGGTAATAGTTAGCAAGGACCAAGAATTGTTGGATTTCCGTTGGTCTTCTTGGTGCTGACCAGTTGTCTATTGCCTTGATTTTGGAAGGGTCCACGTGTATCCCGTCTTTTCTAACCACGTGACCTTGGAAATCTACTTTCCGAATCCAAAATTCACACTTTCAGAAATTTGTGTATAGCTTCTCTTTTCTTAGAGTTTCCAAGATTTGTCGAAGGTGCTAACCATGTTACTCTTTACTCTTTGAATAAATGAGTATATCGTCTATGAACACTGTCACAAATTTGCCCAGGAATTAACGACACACTCAGTTCATTAAGTCCATGAACATTGCAGGTGCATTTGTTAATCCAAAGGGCATCACTACAAACTCGTAGTGACCATAACGAGTTCGAAAGGCTGTTTTGGGAACATCTCCTTCCAAGACTCGTAGCTGGTGATACCCAGATCTCAAATTCATCTTTGAGAAATAAGTCGCTCCCTGGAGTTGGTCAAACAAGTCATCAATGCGTGGTAGGGGATATCGGTTCTTGATAGTGAGCTTGTTGAGTTCTTGGTAATCGATGCACATGCGGAAAGATCCATCCTTCTTCTTTACGAACAGAACTGGTGCTCCCCAGGGTGAGAAGCTTGGTCTGATGAATCCTTTGTTGAGTAGTTCGTTTAATTGGCTGGATAATTCTTGCATCTCAACTGGCGCTAGACGATACGGCGACTTAGCTACTAGGGTAGCTCCGCGGATTAAATCGATTCTGAACTCGACTTGTCCTTCTGGGGGGACTCCTAGAAGATCTGCAGGGATGACATCGGGAAAATTGCATACCTCTGGAATGTCTTTGAGGTCTTTCTCTTCTTTCTCCTTATCTACTACATGGGCTAAGAATGCATGGTACTCCTTACGCAGGTATTTTTGGGCTTTAACGTAAGAGATGGTTTGTAAATTGGTATCGGATTTGTCACCATAAATGACAAGAGTTTCGCCGTTTGGCAGATTGAGGCGAACGACCCTTATGTGATAGATTATATCAGCATTGTATAGGCTTAACCAATCCATACCAATGATGTCATCAAAGCTCTTTATAGTGATCGACGTTATATTGATTTGAAATGAATGTTCATTTAGAGTTAGTGTGCAGCTTGTGTACAAATCGTTTGTGCTATCTGTTCTACCGTTTGCCATTTCTACTGTAAATATCTTATTGAGTGATTGCAGATTCCGTTTTAGTATGTGTTTGAATTTATGACTCACGAAACTCCTCTCTGCACCACAATCAAAGAGTATGCATGCATAAGCATTATTGAGGAGAAACGTACCCGTAACCACCGTGGGATCAGCTATTGCTTTGTTCTGCCCTATTGCCAGCACTCTTCCTATGCCGCCAGCATTCCTTGTCTTAGGGCAGTCCCTCTTGTAGTGTCCAGCCTCACCGCACCCATAACACGCCTGGCTCACACTGACTCCAGGGACTTGGGTGATTGGTCGTGCTGTTGCCTTACAGAAACGGGCAGTGTGCCCTTTCCTGTTGAAGTTGTGGTAGTGCATCTCCCGACAATTTCCGTTGTGATGGAGATTGCATTTGCTGCACTTCGGTAGGTTCCCAGCATATTGCTTTGCTGGTGTAGAGGTAACAGGAGCAATAGCGGGGGTAGTAGCGGCATGGACGGCCACTATTTGTTGCTTCTTGGAAGGTTCCTGTGAAAACTGACTCTTCCTCTTGTTCCAAAACTTCTTGTTGTTGTTGTTGTTGGTACTGATGTTGTGGTTGTTGTTTCCTATGGTTTGCTCCGAGACAGCAGTTGCGAAGCCTTGGCAGATTCCATGGTCAACGATAGCTTGTGCCAACTGTTTGGCACTATCGAAAGTCACTGGTTTGGAAGCTAGTACACTTCTAGAATCTAGGGTGACAGTCCCCAGATATATCTTTCGATCTTCTTGCTCTCTAGAGAAACCATCCCTGGGCAAAGGATTGCTAAATCACTAAACCTATTAGTATAGGTTGTGATGTCCGAGCATACCATGGTAAGGCCCTAAAGTTTCTGCTCTAGCTTGTGTACTTCACCCCTTGGACAGTACTCTTGCATTAACATTTGCTTTAGATTCTCCCAACCCATAGAATTTGCCACTACTAGAGTTAGTGACTTGATGTGGCCATTCCACCATGTCAAAGCTCTTTTGGAGAATGTACAAGCAGCAAATTTTACCTTGCTCACTTCCAGACATTCACAGATCTCAAAAATTGCTTATGTTTATTGTGATAGAGCCATTATCCCTCCGGATCCATTAAAAGTTAGGGGCATGCTATCCGTGAAATCCTTGAAGGTGCAATCCCCTGAATGACCCTGGCGTTAGCCATTTGTAGAGCTATTTACTCCCCCTCCGGACCCATTATTACTCATCTGTAACATTGTTGATGTCACTGCAGCTGTTACAATAGCTATCAACATGGCATTATCCGTTGATGGAGGTGGTGGTGGTGGAGGTGTTGCGTTGTTGACACGACATGTAGATCTACTGGGTGGCATCGTGCTGCTAAAGAAATTGAATGAAGAACATAAGTTTTTAATGATTGGAAGTTGTGTGTTAATAAATTTGTTATGTTATCAATTTATAAATTCGACTATCCTACCCAAGGTTTGGATCTTGACTCATAACAAAAGTTTGCATAGTGATAGATAAATTTATGAATCCGAATGGTATTCAAAGAATTAACACATAAAGGAATTTCTTCATATATTTTAAACATATGTTGAGTTACATTTGAAGTTAGGAAAACTTCGACCCTTCTAAGGATCTCCGATACAGAAGTTAAAGAAAAGTAAGACTTTTAGCCGAGTTCCTATTCTATAATAAAATTTTGGGATTTGGACGAGTTCTACTTGCGACGTAGGTTGCGCTTGGAGCTCGACTCCGTGTCTGATTGCTTTGTTTCTGTAAGGCGCCTATCGAAGGTGGCTTGTTGTTCCCTTATCTCAGAGAGGGCTACAATCAGTTGTGCTTGGAATGTGTCGGCGCGGAGTTGAGCATCATCCTGCAACCTGTCCAGTCGACAGATGTCGGAAGTGTGAACTTGTACTTCCACGTTGACTTCACGAATCCGGTTTTCTTGGACCCCGGATTGATAGGACTGGTTGGCTACTTTGCCTAACATGACAGGGAGTGCTCGGTCGGCTGAACCTCCATCCCTGACGTCGTAGAAGTCCCAACACATACCGTAGGGAGGACGTACTCCTTGTTGTTGGCTCCAACGGTGAAGGTGACTTCCCCAAATGGGAGTTGGTCCCAGAAATCTCCTCCTAACTGTGGGAGGTTGGGCGACGGGTGAGTTGATTACTTCTAGTTTCGAGTCTGTCCCAGAGTCATCCCCTTCCTGCAACTATACAGGTTCTTCATCCTCTTCGGGGTCCTCCTTTACCCATCCTCCATTGCCCTGATTCGGGTAGTAGGGATCCCCTGGTGGGTGGAATCCATCCATAGTGTTTGTGCGAGAATAAAGATATGAGAATTGTCTAGAATTTAAAACATCCACATCTAAATACGTAAGTTAAACTATTGTATTTTCCAAATACTCCTATAGTATTTAAGTTTGTATGTTTGATACCAATGTCATTTTGGTAAGTTTTGACTTGTTGCTCACTATGACCACTCCTCGATATACATTAGTCTGATCTCGTATAAATATTGTTGATCAGACTATATTCATCCCAAATCCGATTACATATTCCGAGGCCTAGTTGCAGTGTCTAACTTGTCTAAATACTTCTTGTATAGTTCTAACTATCAAAATGACTCGTTGTATGCATGTATTTGTGCTTTTACGACCCAATTTATTTAAGCTAAATGAAACGCGGTTTAGGTGTAAAAATGTTTTGTTAGAGAGTTTTAGTCCTTATGAATTTATGGTTTGTATATCATATGTGGTTCATTATATTTAGTTCACTATAAACAATGCTCTAATACCAATCTATCACACCCCCAAACCAGAACGGCAGAATCGTTCGAGGGCGAATGACTTCATGTAGTATCGTAACAGTTGAATACATAGTAAAGAAAGTAAAACAACCACCATATATATAATTTTAAAAGTTACAATGTTGAATGATACTTGTTCAAAACAAATTACATTATGATGACAAAATGAGTTTTAAACTAACGCCTTAGCGTCGCTTCTCCAAAAGTCGGGGTTTACCTGTATTACTGAATCCCTGAGAAATACAAGTAGATTTGAAACAGGCTAAACAATTAAGTTGGTGAGTTCATAAGCGTTTATGTATAAAATTTGTAAGTTTGGTATAAAATCACTGAGTTTGTTTCTAAAAAATCCAATATTTTTCCATGAGTGTGTAGTAGTTTAAAGTTCCAAACTGTAATGCATAAGTAGTTTTCATGCCTAGAATAACATATTTATGTATGTATAAAATCACTAAGACATTTGATAACCCCGTAAATCGTCGTGTTTTCAATACTCCATGTGAGTTTTATAACCATGCTATTGACCTAGTCTGCGTATAACAACGTTCTTCAGGCATTGGAATGTTATGACGTTTGTCACCCCAGACCTGTCGGTCTAACTGTAGCTAACAGTTTAGGTGCGGGATTGTCAATCCCGTATAGATCTATACACAAGTATCACACTCTCCCTGCAAGTGATCATGGTATATAGTACAGGACTTTAACTGCATACTTGAAAGTACGTGAAGTTGAATGTCTCACAAAACTTAGTATCAAATAGATTTACGTATGAAAACTCCATTTGTTCTTGTATATGAAAGTATTTCCGTGATATAGTGCTTATAAATGGACTCGGTGAGTCACAAGCATGACTTGGCGAGTAATATGAAGATAGCCTTGGATGTGACGAGTTGGATGAGCAACTCGGCGGGTCCGATGAAGATTGCCTTAGACTCAACGAGTTGTTCTACAACTAGGCGAGTCGGATGAGTTTTTCCCATGAAAAGTAGTGTTTGAGTGAGATGGCTTCATTCCTTCGTAGTTACACGGAAAGTCAGCAACTTTACGTGTTCAGATGGTCCCAAGGGCTTAGATCTACGAGTTAGAGGTCCTGGAATGGAATAGAATTCAACTGCATAGAATCTGCGATAGGACTCGGCGAGTTGTTCTTCGGACTCGACGAGTCGAGTCGTGAGTCCCCGTTTTCCCTTCGAGTTGTGATTTCAGAGTGAATCAGTGAGTGGGAAAGGGGCTCGGTGAGTTAAAGGCAGAGTTAGTAAAGGAGAGACTCGGCGAGTCTGAGTCCTGAATCAGCGAGTCCGGTCAACTGGAAGTTGACTTTGACCAGGGGATATATAGTAATTTGACCCCAAGAGCATTTACCAGTAACTGATCTAGTGTTTTTGGAAATTGTAGTCGGACAGTTCCAGAGCGGCAGTCAGCCACTTTTAGAAGTAGCATCACAGCAGTCAGCACGACAAGGTAAGTTTTCCTTCCAGTAGGAACGGGTCTACGGCCACAATGCCGACCCTTCTAGTTAGCAATCAGTTCCAGACTTTGGTCCGACGCAGAAGTTCAGTGTGCTTGATGTCTTCGTGATTCAAGCATGTCTTTATGTTATGTGTTCCGGACTTCGGTCCGATGCAGTGTGCAGTATATGTGTTTATGTTAGTTGATATGTTTATGCTATGCTATGTTATGCCCAGTTAGTTTCCGGACTTCGGTCCGATGCAGGGGACAAAGTCCCAGTCAGTTTCGGATTTCGATCTGATGCAGTTAGTTCCGGACTTCGGTCTGATGCAGGGGACAAGGTCCCAGTCAGTTCCGGATTTCGATCTGATGCAGTTAGTTCCAGACATCAGTCCGATGTAGGGGACAAGGTCCCATTCAGTTCCTGACTTCGGTCCGATGTAGAGGGCAAGGCCCTAGTTAGTTTCGGACTTCGGTCCGATGCAGGTTCCGGACTTCGGTCCGATGCAGTGGGAAAGGCCCAATATGTGTTTATATGATTGTATGGTATGTGGTAGTCTGGGGGAGCTCACTAAGCTTTGTGCTTATAGTTTCAGTTTTCCTTTCAGTTACTTCCGCAAGCAAAGGGAAGGGCTCGGGATGATGGCATTGCTCACACCACAACTTCAGCCTTTGTCCTGGGAGTTTATTTCATATACTATGATCTGTTGTTACAGTTCTTTTGTTATGAGACCTCTATTATAACTTTTTGGGATTTATGACGTACGATTTTATGATATATTATAGATCGACGATAATCTTAGTATTATTTAAACAAAAAAATTTGGGCCGTATTTTGGGTTGTTTCAATCTTCTTGTTCCCCCCTTGGCCTCACAAGCTCCCTTCCTCTTCTCAAGCTTCACAATCCAACAAAAAGCACCAAAATGGCCTTAGAACACACAAGAATGGCTAGGGTTTCGATAAGATGTCTTCTGGGAGCATATGGGACGATGGAGGCTGAGATAAGGTGTTTAAATAGGGTGCAAACCCTCAATTTAGGGATTTACCCAAACAAAACCTACTCGCCGAGTCAGTCTTCTGACTCGTTGAGTAGGTCACTTAAATTATCCGTGGATCTCGACTCTACTCGACGAGTTGGGCCTCCAACTCGTCGAGTCCCAGAGGAAAACACAAGAAATGCTTGAATAATAGGCATACTAAGTATCAGTTGTTACATCTTCCCCTTCCCATGTGTAATTGCCAGGACTGGGGCAACAACAGTAGGAGTGGGTACAAAAGCTTCAGTAGTTCTGAGTAGGCCTTAAAGCTTGCTTAGAGTGACTTCCTCCTTGTTCATATGATAAGTCATTCTGAACTAATCATGACAAGGAGGCAAAGAGTGTAGGATAATATCAATATCCAACTCTTCATCAAATTTGACATTCAACTTCAGCAAGCAGTCCACATACCATTGCATCCTTTGCAAGTGGGCCGTGATGGAATCTCCATCCAGATATCAGTGGGAGTTGGGACTCCTACCTTCTTCCGCCTGAGTTCTCTTACAACAACAGTTGCCACTCAAGTATCAATGCGCTTCCATTTGAGCTTCTTTATGGAGGAAGTGTCGTACCCCATTCTGTTGGGGAGAGGTCGGTCACAGGGTAGTCATAAGAAAGAACGAGGTTGTTCTTTAGACGATAGAGCTTATTCAACAGATCAGACAAAGATTAAAGATAACTTAGAGTTAGCAGAAGAGCTATGCTGACAGACGTCGATCCAAGTTGGAGTTCCAGGTCAGCGATATAGCTTTACTAAAGGTGTCACCCTTGAAGGGTGTAATATGCTTTAGGAAGAGGGGTAAATTAGGGTCCGACATATCGGGTCGTTTTGAGTGATTTTCAGGGTAGGCAGGGTGGCCTATCAATTGGATCTACTTAAGGAGCTCCATCATATTCACAACATCTTTCATGCTTATTAGCTATGGAAGTGTGTAGTAGATGATTTAGCAGTTTTTCCTTTAGATGATATTCAGTTTGATGATCGCTTGAACTATGTTGAGAGACCGGTGACGATTTTGCATAGGAAAAAGAAGGCGTTGCGCAAAAAGGTGTTTCCATTGGTCTAGGTTCAGTGGCAACATCGGAAGGTTTCCGAATTGATTTGGGAACCTGAGGCGGAGATGCATGAGCACTACCCTAGTTTATTCACTACATCGGACTTCGAGGATGAAGTTTGATTCAAGAGGGGGAGAATTGTAACGCCCAGAAGTCAAGTAATTCCATTTTCGACCCGAAAGTATAGTTATGTTCCAAGTTAGGTCCTTACGCCATGCGTACTTAGGCCGTACGCATGGTGTACCTCGTTTAATAAAGTCGAGTATTCATGCGAGTATTTTAGGCGTACATACAAATTAGCAAACCCTAATTTTTGGGGTTTGAGCCCGATTTAACCATCCTTTTCTCCACAAAACCCTTTCCCTCTTCATCCTCCATCTCCAAAATCATCCCTTGCAAACCCTAATCCTTTGTGTAAGCCTTTTTGAGCTTGAGAGTGTATTTTTGGTGTTCTTAAAGGAAGAAGAAGGAAATAGAATCATCTTGGAAACTCAAGACAACATAGATCTAGAAGTATCTCACCCTCAAGCTGTTGGGTTTTGAGCAATCTAACACTTCCTAAGTGTGCATGCAACCCTAATAAACCTTGGATCTATGTTTGTCTAAATACATGCAAAATAATAATTTTCCAAGGTTTATAACCTATCTAACATGGCATGGGGAACATTTCAACATAAAAGAGTTAGAAGAGATTACATACCTTTGTTGTGTTGGGTTCTTAGGAGTTTGAGGGCCAAGCACCAATAGTGTGAATGCCTCAAATGGAATCACAAACACCACAAACTCTTGGAAAACTTTGAGAGAGTATACACACTCTTGTATTTTCGGCCACACACATGCACACACACACTAGAACACTAGCTTTCTCTTAGGCTATCTTCGGCTCTCTTTCATGCTCCATAAGCATGCTTATATAGTATGCATGGTTAGGGTGAAACCCTAATAACCCATGTCTTTTCCTATTCCAAGGATCCATGGGTTAAAAGCTCCATGGATCATCCATGGACTTCCACATAAGCCTAGCCCATTAACAAATGAGTATTAGCCCACACTATATAAAACAAATAGCCCATAATTTAATTAGTATTCCTTTTAATCTCTAAATTAATCCATAATTAATTTAAGACTAAAACTAATTAAATAACGTAACTTCATATTAATATATTATAACTCATAATATATTAATAAACATATGTGTATAACTCTCATAAAATTATCCATAATAGTTTGGATGAGATGCAACCCAAATGGACCATGCCGGTCGGGTCAAGTATATACCAAATAAGTTATGGACTTAGACACCTTATCCAACAGACTCCCACTTGGATAAGTCTAATAACTATATTTGCCTATAACTTCAGGAACCAACCAACAATCGTAGCTCTCGAAAACTCCCTCGAACAATGAAGACTCTGTCGAACTATGAAGCGCCATTTTAGATAAGTGATCACATAATCCTCTGTTCTCATGATATCAGCCGGACAAACACATGGAACTATGTCTTGCTTATTGTCTAGCAGTTGTTTCTCGATTATCCGATTTGTTTGACGAAGAACTTCACTGAACACATCGGTTTAGTTCTGACCAGGCCTGGTATATGGGTCAACACAAAATCATCGAGGGGCCCGGATATCGCTTCTATTTCTAGAAGGAACAGATAAACTTCGACTGATATGCTTGTTCTACTACTTATTGAATTGTACACAAAGGCACGTTTTATAACATCAAGTTACTGATGCGTTTACGTGCAATCAATGCACAACCAACTCATAGGTAACAACTCATATCTCTAGGTTTAAAGATTTATATGATGTTATCGTCTCACGATCACTCGAGATAAATTCCATGAAGTGATACAAGTGAGCGTGGGTTTATACCAATACTCATAACTTATGAGTACTCATGAATGTTGCAGCAACCATTGCCATGCCTAAACACCTTTAAGGCATCTACAAACCCAATTCATGACAATCTTGATTCATACCTACTTCCGACGTATGATCGATTGTGGAGGTTTGAACAAATTAATTATTCTGGAAGTCAAAACATGCAAAACTGAAACAATAGTAAATAATTGACAATGATAGTAACACTTTACTCATAAATAAATCACAAATTTTATTCATCATCAAACGTCGATTACATTTTACAAGTTTCAGGAAAACTATCTAATCTGTAAAACTAATATCGTCCCTCAGCCCGATGCGTCTCGCATGCTGAAAATGCTTAACCCTCGTCAGTCCCTTCGTAAGGGGATCTGCAGGATTCTCATCTGACGATATCCTCCTTGTCACAAGGAGTCCTTCTTCAATCTTGTGCCTTATGAAGTGATATTTTCTGTCAATGTGTCGGGATCTGCCATGATCTCTTGGTTCCTTGGCTAAGATAACCGCAGCATTGTTGTCACAGAAAATCTCTATAGGTTCCTTAATAGCTGGTACAACTCCAAGGTCTCCGATGAAGTTCTTTAGCCATATCGCCTCCTTCGCTGCTTCACTCGCTGCTATATACTCTGATTCACAAGTCGAATCAGCCACCGTCTCCTGCTTGGAACTCTTCCAAGAAATTGCCCCTCCATTTAAGGTAAAGATCCAGCCCGACTGAGAGCGGAAATTATCCCTATCAGTCTGAAAACCAGCATCACTATACCCTAATATTCTCAAGTCATCACTGCCACCAAGGGTAAGGACCCAATCCTTAGTCCTCCGCAGGTACTTGAGAATGTTCTTTACCGCGGTCCAATGAGCCTTGCCAGGGTTCCCCTGATACCTGCTGACCATGCTCAAAGCAAATGCCACATCAGGACGGGTACAAGTCATAGCATACATGATCGAGCCAACTGCGGAAGCATATGGTAATTGGCTCATCTCAGCTATCTCAGCCTCTGTACTCGGACTCTGAGTCTTACTCAGTTTGGTATTGCTTTGGATCGGTAAATCTCCTTTCTTGGAATTCTCCATGTTGAACCTTTTCAACACCTTATCCAAGTAGATACTCTGACTAAGTCCAATTAGTCTTCTACTCCTTTCTCTTAATATCCTTATCCCTAGGATATAGGTAGCCTCCCCTAGGTCCTTCATAGCAAAGCACTTCCCAAGCCAGGACTTAACCTCCTGCAAGGTTGGGATGTCATTTCCTATGAGTAGTATGTCATCCACATACAGTACCAAGAAGCTAACTATACTCCCACTAGCTCTGACATACACGCAAGACTCATCTTCGCTTCTCAAGAAACCAAACTCTTTTACCTTCTCATCAAAACAAAGATTCTAGCTACGAGATGCTTGTTTTAATCCATAAATGGATTTCTTAAGCTTGCATACTCTATTAGGGTGCTCTGCATTGACAAAACCCTCTGGCTGATTCATGTACACATCCTCAGCCAACTTTCCATTAAGGAAAGCGGTTTTGACATCCATTTGCCATATTTCATAATCATGAAATGCTGCAATGGCTAACATAACCCTAATAGACTTAATCTTGGCCACCGGCGAGAAGGTTTCATCATAATCAATACCTTGAGTTTGAGTAAAACCCTTCGCAACCAGTCGAGCCTTATAAGTATGCACTTTTCCTTCCATGTCGGTCTTCTTTTTGAAGATCCATTTGCACCCGACTGTTTTACGGCCTGGTACATTGTCAACCAAGTTCCAAACTTGATTGTCATACATGGACTGTATCTCGCTGTCCATAGCCTCCTTCCATTTAGCAGACTCCGGGCCTGCCATGGCTTCCTTAACACTGCTAGGTTCATCCAAATTTACTAGTGTACTATCACTAATAAACGTATCACCTTCCGTAGTAATATGAAAACCATAATAAAACGAAGGTGTGTTCCTAACCCGTGTGGAACGTCTCGGAGGTACAGACTCGTCAGCTGGATCAACAGGAGTTTCTTCCTCAGGTTGATTGCTAGTGTCTGAGGTTCCTTCACCAATTGATTCTTGAATTTCTTCAAGATCAATCTGCCTCCCACTGTCTCCTTGGCTTATAAATTCTTTCTCGCGAAAGATCCCTCTTCGTGCTACAAAGACCACATTCTCACTGGGTCTGTAGAAAAGGTAACCGAAGGATTTCTGTGGGTAGCCGATGAAAATACACCTTTCACTTCGGGGTTCAAGCTTATCATGAGTTTCACGCCTCACGAAGGCTTCGCAACCCCAAATTTTGATGTGGTCCAAATTGGGAACCTTCCCAGTCCACATTTCATGAGGTGTTTTGGTAACCTTCTTTGTAGGGACTAGATTAAGGATATGGGCGGCAGTCTCTAAGGCATACCCCCAAAAAGAGATTGGTAACGAAACTCGACTCATCATAGAGCGAACCATGTCCAACAAGGTACGATTACGCCTCTCAGCTACACCATTCAGCTGTGGTGTCCTGGGAGGAGTCAATTGTGAGACAATCCCACACTCCTTAAGATAGTCAAGGAACTCGGTACTAAGATACTCACCACCTCGATCGGATCGAAGCATCTTAATGTTCCTGCCCAATTGATTTTCTACTTCCTGTTTGAATTCCTTAAACCTTTCAAAGGTTTCGGACTTGTGTTTGATCAAGTAGACATACCCATATCTACTATAATCATCAATAAAAGTCACATAATACCGATTAGCGTCCCTTGTGGCGGTTTTGAATGGCCCACATACATCAGTATGTATTAGGTCCAACAAACCTTCACCCCTCTCACAAGTTCCAGTGAAGGGTGATTTTGTCATTTTTCCAAGTAGACAAGATTCACAACTATCATCTGATTTGAGGTCAAATGATTCCAAGACTCCACTCTTTTGGAGTTGGTCTATGCGTTTCTTGTTTACATGTCCAAGACGACAATGCCACAATGATGCTTTATCTAGGCTAGTAGAAGAATCAATATACAACACATTATTTCCTAAGTTGTCTACAATCGACACAGTTTCATACACGCCATCACAAGGTAATGCTTTAAAATAAAACACATTATTAAAGAAAGCATTAATACCACCACATTCATTATCAAACGAAAAGGTAAAACCTTGTTTGTACAAAGCATGAAAAGAAATAATATTCCTCGCCATTTCAGACGAGTATACACATTTATTCAAATCTAATTTTAACCCATTATTAAGCAACAAAGTATAAACTCCAATCTTGGAAACAGGTGAAGCCTTCCTATTCCCCATGATTAAGTTTATCTTCCCGTGCTCCACATCCTCACTTCTTCTTAGGCCCTGCAATTCAGAACATATGTGAATACCACATCCTGTATCAAGCACCCAAGAGTTAGAATATGTTGAGTAATTAGACAATATAGTGTAAATACCTGCATAGGTGGGTTTCACTTTCCCATCCTTTAGATCCTGCAAGTACTTAGGGCAGTTTCGCTTCCAGTGTGCCTTTTCATGGCAATAAAAGCATTCAGCATCCTTTGGAATGGCAGAAGGAGTGACAGAACCGTTCTTAGTCTTGGATGAGGAGCCTTCAAGAGACTTTCCCTTGGTACCCTTCGAAGGGTGCTTCCTCTTTTTCCCTTTGCCTTGCCCAATAGCTAAAACAGGGGTAGAAGTTGGAGTAGGAGTAGTAGAGGTAACAACCGCTTTACCCTTAAGACCGGTTTCAGCGGTCTTCAAGAGTCCTTGAAGCTTGCTGAGGGTAACTTCCTCCTTGTTCATATGATATGTCATTCGAAAATGATCATAACAAGAAGGCAAGGAGTGCAAAATGATGTCAATTGCTAACTCCTCGGGGATGTTAACATTCAGCTTCAGCAAACGGTCCACATACCTTTGCATCTTTTGCATGTGGCCCGTGACGGATTCACCGTCCTTCATGCGGGTAGTTATTATGGAGGAGATTATTTCATACCGCTCCTGACGAGCACTCTGATGGTACCTTTCCATCAAGTCTTGGTGCATCTCAAAAGGGTAGAAATCTTCATATGACTTTTGGAGCTCGGCTGTCATCGTGGCCATCATGATACATGCCACCTTAGTAGCATCTCTCTCATGAGTCCTGAATTCAGCGATCTCCTCAGGAGTAGCAGTAGACTCATCAAGTTCTTTTAACTCCTTATCGAGGACATATTCCTTGTCCTCGTAACGAGTAACCATCCTGATGTTCCTAATCCAATCCATGAAGTTGGAACCATCAAAGATGACCCTCCCACAAAGATTCATGAGAGAGAAAGAACCAGTTGGGTTAGAGCCTGAAGCATTAGTGTTGGAAGACATCTGAAAGAAGAAAGTAAGTTTAGATTAGATATTTAGGATCCTTAATAAGACACCCAAATGTAATATTAAGGCTAGGATCCAATCACAATATATTACACTTAGAAGAGGGATGCCGTAATCCAAGTAATAATATATTTGAAAGGTAGGCGAATGACGATTCACCAATTTCCACCATGAAAACGAAATGATTAATTAGGTTTAATTGGATTTGAAATTCCTAGATTCTTTTGAGATTCATTGAACTTTTCAATGGCATGTTTCAATCTCGATTGTGCCCTTCAAGTTTTGTGACTGGGATGCCGAGGATCACAAAACAAGGTGTGAATAACCATGCTAACTCACTTGGTACTCCTAATATTATCACCTAATCAATGTGCCGGTTAACCACACACGCTCCATTGATCTATGACAACATTAAGTTACCCTTCGTGATCCTTACTAGTCTAATTAGTGTGCCGGTTAACCACACACGCTCCACTAACGACTTGGTAAGGTACAAAGTGTGAATTCCATGGATTAGCACCATGTTCACATTTTCCTAAAATAACTAAGATTGGGAATTAAAAGATTTTAGTTATTTTATAAGATTCATTATACTTTTAATGAGGATTTAAAGTCGTTGTTCTACCCGTTCGGCTAACGACCCTCCACCGATCAAGCAAGCGGTGGGTGAGAGTATACACCCATTAAGTCGCCATTTTATAGGCAACAACCTTATACCCACCTTATAGACCGGCTTCGTGAATGAGGCCTACTAACGGTAAAACGACTTATTCTTATACATATATATAATAATTAACCATTAATGTTATAAATAGTATAAGGGTTGAATTTTAACTATTAAAACTCTAAGGTTTGGAATTAAAGTTTATTAAAGTGTGTGAAACTTTACAAATTCCAAAACTTGAGGACAAGTTTTGTAACTTTGCAAAACTCTTCATTTCATAACTTATGAATTAAAGGTTCATAAAAATGAAGACTCTTCATTTTCATGTAACTTATGTGTTTTAAGTGTGTGTTAAATGAAAGTGACCTTTGGTAATCCATAACTTGAGGACAAATTATGGACTCTATTAAAACACATAAATGATTAAGAATTAATTCTAAACAATTCAGCAAATAATTCCTATCATTTTCTAAATTCATAAGAACATGAACATGATCATCAAAAATTCAAGAATTATATGAACACATAAAATCATGGATTTTTGATATATGCTATTGTAAATGGATTAGAACAACCATTACACCAACCACAATAAGTTTTACAACACCAAAACAATTTAGGGTAATGTTTCCAGTCCATTTCCAGCAGCAAAAGTCGAGATTCTGCATTCTTTCGATCCTACTCGCCGAGTGCACGAACGGACTCGTCGAGTAGGTTGAAGTTTGCCTTGGACTCGGCGAGTCCCCCCAATGGACTCGGCGAGTCTAGCATGCAGACAGCAACGATTTCGACTTTTTTCACTATTTTGCATCAAGTATCAAACAAGCAAGCCTAGGCTCTGATACCACTGTTGGGTTTTGAGCAATCTAACACTTCCTAAGTGTGCATGCAACCCTAATAAACCTTGGATCTATGTTTGTCTAAATACATGCAAAATAATAATTTTCCAAGGTTTATAACCTATCTAACATGGCATGGGGAACATTTCAACATAAAAGAGTTAGAAGAGATTACATACCTTTGTTGTGTTGGGTTCTTAGGAGTTTGAGGGCCAAGCACCAATAGTGTGAATGCCTCAAATGGAATCACAAACACCACAAACTCTTGGAAAACTTTGAGAGAGTATACACACTCTTGTATTTTCGGCCACACACATGCACACACACACTAGAACACTAGCTTTCTCTTAGGCTATCTTCGGCTCTCTTTCATGCTCCATAAGCATGCTTATATAGTATGCATGGTTAGGGTGAAACCCTAATAACCCATGTCTTTTCCTATTCCAAGGATCCATGGGTTAAAAGCTCCATGGATCATCCATGGACTTCCACATAAGCCTAGCCCATTAACAAATGAGTATTAGCCCACACTATATAAAACAAATAGCCCATAATTTAATTAGTATTCCTTTTAATCTCTAAATTAATCCATAATTAATTTAAGACTAAAACTAATTAAATAACGTAACTTCATATTAATATATTATAACTCATAATATATTAATAAACATATGTGTATAACTCTCATAAAATTATCCATAATAGTTTGGATGAGATGCAACCCAAATGGACCATGCCGGTCGGGTCAAGTATATACCAAATAAGTTATGGACTTAGACACCTTATCCAACACAAGCGTCCTTTGAAGGTATAAAGCTTGGAACTGGATGAGTTAGTTTCTTAGATCTTTCTAGTCTAGAGTTTTGTATACATTTTTGGTCCCATAGATTTGGTCTAGTGGAGTATGAGCTATTCAAGGTCCTTCAGATGTAGTTTCCTATAATTTTAAGCTCGTGGATTCATAAAAATGAGAGCTTGGACACTATTGTTAAGTCATGCATGAGTTTTGGAGCCTTGGATGACTTTTGGACCAAGGGTTTGAATTTATACCCTCTTTTATGCATGCAAATGGATAAAGTCGGAGACTTTATCCATTTAGACGTCCCATTTTACATAGATTTGAAGTTTGGTGCATTCGCTTGATGTATTAAGAACTTAATAAGAAATTTTGGATCAAGTGCCAGTATGTCGGGCGTACTTATTGGTACGTACAAAGGACTAATGAGGAACCTCGTATCCTGGATGGGTCGCGACTACGCCCATCATAGAGATAGAGTACACAGGGGCGTACTCTGTAGGTTGATTTTAAGGCGTTGGTATTTGTGTAGGTGATCATTAGAGGCAGTATTTAGAGCAGTGTTTTGTTCAACTATCTTTCCAGACTGTGAGATGAGTTTCCTCACTGTACTTGTGGGTCGATGTGACAACCCAAATGTTATTCCGTTACATAATCCCGTTTTCGCTAACGGAATTCGTCGCTTTATAAAAAGTTCCGTAATATTTGGAGTCATCAATAAATAAATATGTATTTATTTATATTTCATGTCATTATTATTTGGTATAAGTAAATATAACTTGTTAAATGTTAATCTCGTTTAACAAAATAAAGTTATATTACTTTTCAACCACTTCACCCGGGTAAAAAGTTTTAACCCCGTTAAACTTAAGCATCGGGTAGTCGTGTACCGGGTGCAATACCCGAGGCATATATATAAAGGAAGTGAATACCACTTTGCATCCTTTTTACCACCCACACACTCTCTCTCACTACTTTCTCTCTCTAGACCAGATTTCGACTCCAAAACCGCGATTTCCGGCTTCCAAATGTAAGATATTCCTCCCTAACTTGTTCTAAACATGCATCATTGTATTTATAGCACAAAAATCATATGATTGAGGGGTAAACAAGGAGTTTATGGCCTAAGAAGCTCCTTTGGCCGTAAACACCCCAAAACATGGCCAAGGTCCCATTTTTCCTTCCTTTAGGCTTGTGTACTAATTAAGGAAATTACCTAAGAGGGTTTGGACATCAAAACACAAGTTTTTAGAGCATAAAAGAGGGTTTACGGCCCAAGCATATGCTTAGGCCGTAAACACCCTTTTTCTATGTCAAATTGTCCCAAAAACTCACCCAAGGCATGTTAGAATTAAGATATGATTTTAGTAAATGCTTAGGGCCATTAAACAAGACATTTTGAGGGATAATATAGAGTTTATGGCCCAAGCATAAGCTAGGACTGTAAACTCCCCCAAACAACACCAAATGGAGGTTTAAACCCCTTAAATTGCCCTAGACCTTCACTAGAAATTATATGAGATTGATTTAAGGGCCTTAGCATCCATTTTTGGGAGTGAACAAGAGTTCACGGCCAAGCATAGGGGCTTACGGCCGTAAACTCCCAAGGAGTGGCCTCTGGGCCGTAAACTCCAAGGGAATAAGCTCTTGGACTTCCCTGTAACCCCTGTTTGGCCTTGTACAATCCCGAGAACCACCTCTAAGCGCTAAGACCCCGAATCAATGCTAGAATGTCTAAATGTATTAATAAAAAGCATAAAATGACTAATTTCTTGTACAACACATACTCCACATGTTAATAGGATCTTAAAAGGTGTACAAGTCCTTATTTGGTACCAAACGCTCAACCGACACTTTCACCCGATTTACCCGATTTACTCGGTTTCAGGTGAGTTCATACCCCTTTAATGAACCTTTCAAATGTTTTTAATGTTTTAGGGGGGGGGATACAAGTCAATTATACATGTTTTTGAAAATTAATCACGTGTGATTCACTATCCGTAGTTCAAATCACATGTGATTTACCACTATGCCTTATAAAAGAACTTTGCGTTTTCAAAACTATTTTGGATAAATAAACTATTCTCTAAATGTTCCTTTTTGACAAGATTTTTATTAAATAGATTTTCTTATAAAATTTAACCACACTAGTATATTTATATAAGTAAGACTTGAAGGACTTAGGACCGATAGCTCGCCTTATTTCATGTTCTTGTTTGATTGTGGGCTTAGGGTAGTTGTTATCCGTCCGACTGTCATTGATTTCTTAGTTATATATCATGTATATTGGTGTTGGATACGAGTATTTTCATTCCATTCGATGCCTAATCTACTAAATTGACAAGAACCACACACACTAAGTTAACTATAATAGGTAGAGTTAAGGCCACTACTACTCGCTACTGTCGCTACTCTACATACTATAATACATACTATTACGAGACTATACATGAATGAGAGAACACACTACGAACTATATAAAAGACTACTACACTATAATACAAGAGGAAGCACTAATCAGGAAGATACACACTAATTCACTACAAGATACTCTACTCGCTACATACTATGCCCAGGGTTTTCCGATAGGAAGACGACGCTACATGTATAGATCTATACGGGGAAGACACTATTACATCCTGACTGTTAACTACAGTCCGAGCTGTGCAAGCCCAGGGATGACGCTACTTCACTACACTATGCATGACCGGGAAGGTCATGGGGTTCTCTATTACTCACACTATCAGTCGCATACAAGGAATACACTAACTCCACACTAAAATACTAAAACTAAAGTATAAGTTAATATCCCAAAGTAAATAAGTATCTATTACTAATGGGATCCTGCACCACTATTACTGTAACAGACATAACTTTTCCTATTACACTACCTATTGGAGATTCACTAATGTACTTATACAACAAAGGGTTTTCACTGATGAAAATTTCATACAACTTAAGGGTTTTCATTTACGAAGTAATTTGTGGAAAATATAGGATTTTCTAGGGATTACTACTACTTATTAATGTAAATTGCAGCTTTTCACACTATACGTTCTAATGCATTTTATACAAAAACTCACACTAAACTCTTATGAACTCACCAGCTTTATGCTGATACTCGTTTTCAAAGTAACTTGTATCCTCAGGTCAAAGATAGACAGGTACATGTGCAGCATTTTGAAGAAGATGGAGCATACAAGATCCATCTCTTATTTTTGTATTACTTTTGGTGCCTATTGAAACTTTACAGAACACTCTTGTAATTAAACTTACTATGAAATGAAATGGTTGTATGTTTCTTGTGTTTACTATTATGCATTGTGATGATACTGTACATGACGTCCTCCACCCCAGAACGTATTCCACCGTTATTGGTTTTGGGGTGTGACAGTCGAAGGCACCAATATCGGCCCTGTAGGTTGTTTATCATAGTATAGGATGTTGTTATGCTATAATGATCTGTTAAGATCTGCATGATTATTTATTTGTTGTTATATGTTTTATCTGTTACATATGTCGATATAATATGGTTGGGTTGAGGTAATACTGCCTTGTATAGGAGCCAACAAACCCGAGAGCAAGCCAGACATAAGTTGTGGGCCTAAGGAGGCAAGCAAGACATATGTTGTTGTCTCGGGAGGAATCTTGGCATGAGTTGTTGGCCAGAAAGGAAAGCAAACTCATGTTGTGAGCTCAGGGGTAATCCAGTTTGATGGTTGTGGACCCTGTATGCATGTTGTTATATGTTTTGTGTGGTGGTATTTTAGAGAACTCACTAAGATTTGGCTTATATTTTAAGTGTTATGCTTCTGATACTTCTAATGATCGGGGCAAGGAAAATGCACGATCGTACACATCCTTCAGTGACATGTTTTGGGGGATTTTGGGATACTATTACTCTTGGATATTGTATTTGATGTTTGGTTTTCATTTAGGTTTTGATTGGAAGCAATGATTTTTGGAATGTTACAGAATGGTTTACCTTAAAAATATTATAATAGTACATGTTACATTAATAATATTAATGATATTAAGATGTAGAATGCTCCCTAATGGTCATTGTTATAATTTCACAACCTTTCCAAAATAAAATAACCTAATAAAAACTAATTTGAAGTATATTATTATTGTAAAAAAATGAAAGTATAATATAGTAATAAAAATGAAAAAAAAAACAACATTAATATATCTCAAAGTTAGCTCTAATATATTATAATGTTTTTTATTAAGTATTGAATTTATAAAAGACTAAACTGGACAAATGGTCCCTGTTGTTTGCTCAAAATTGTCACTTTGGTCCAAAAATGTTTGGACTAACACTACAGGTCCAAAGTTTTCATTTTGTTGCGAGTTTGGTCCGATTTGTTTTGAATATTTTTTAAATGACGAGTTTGCCATTCATTTTTCGTTTTTTTATTTTTTTAATGACTTTAATGCCTTCTAATTAAAAGAATAATAAAAATAAAATTAAACCCTCAACGCCTCACCCTTCTATTCTATTCCCTGCTACTAGACTCGTTCTTCCCCATTCTTCATCATCAACCGGTAAAACCACCACCACCGGTCAGGAACGCCGCCACCGGTCAACCCCTAGTAGCATCAACGGTTACCACCGCCACCACCCTTGATCTTCCGGTCAACGACACCACCACTGGTCAACACCTCTCTCTCTCTCTCTCTCCCTCCATCACTTGCCGGTAAAATGCGAACAGCCACCACTTCCACATGCCGGAGCCGCCACCATACCTCTCTCTCTCTCATGATCAAACCACTCTCTTCTTCAGATGAATACACAGACAAAATTCAGAAATTTAACATACAAAAACGCATACAAAATCCAGAGATTTCTAACTCCAAATACATGAATCTGTTCAAGATTTGATACATGAACCAACTAGGGTTTCGAAAAACTTGATGGGTGGCTCCGCCACCGGTGCCTCAACCAGCTCTGAAGCTCCAGATCTGCAACATCTCTACAGCGCCGCCAGCAACTCTGTCGAAGACGACACCATCGTCTAGTGTTACCTTCTTGCGGATCTGAAAACACAATGAAGATTTGTTCAAACTCGTCGCTCCAATCAATCGTTCGTCGTGGTTTAGATTTGACGACGGCTAGGGTTAGGGTTCCCAAACGGTGGTGGAGGCTTTCACATACGAGGGTTTTCCTGTACAACGTTGGTGAAGGCTTTCAGGTCTGAGGAACGGCGAAGCGCAGGAGAAGTAGAGAAACGAAGGCGGAAAAAATTATGGGTTTGCTGAGGAAGATGGCATCGGACCTCCCTTCTTCGAGTTGCAGCTCAGAGTGGCGGTGGTTTTGAGTTGTTAGGTGGTGGCTAAATGGATGGCACCGATGGTGGTGCTTCGGCTAAATGGGTGGCACCGACGGTGGTGCTCTGGTAGCAAATGAAAAGAGAGAAAGAGAGTGTTAGTATGTTAAAAGTGAGAGGGTGGGTTGAAGGTTTAATTTTATTTTTTATTTTTCTTTTAATCAGAAAACATTAAAGTAATTAAAAATAATAAAAATAATAAAAAAATAAAGGGCAAACTCATCATTTATAAAAATTCATAAAAAATCGGACCAAACTCGCAACAAAAATGAAAACTTTGGACCTGTGGTGATAGTCCAAACTTTTTTGGACCAAAGTGGCAATTTTGAGCAAACCACAGGGACCATTTGTGCAGTTTAGTCTTTATAAAATGTACTGAATTGATAATGATATGTGTATTCATAAAATGTTGTTGATAAAAATATTGTTTTTTTTTATAATGAATACATTGTCTAATACAAATAAACAATTATCTTACCTTCCTTCTTGTTTAGAAACAATAAATTATAATTTCTTTAAGAAAAAACATCATAAATGGTCCCTGTGGTTTCCCAAAATCTGAAGTTTAGTCCCCGTAGTTTAAAAACCTCATAGATGGTCCCTGTGCTTTCAAAACTTTTGACACTTGGTCCTTATCCCTCACACCGTTAGAACCCACCGTTAACTCTTATTTCATTAAAATAATATAAGGGAAAATTAGTCTTTTCACATGTGTCCTCTTCACAGCAAACCCAAACACCCAATGAATTCTTCTTTATCCTCTGTCAAAACCAAAAACCCAAAGAATTCTTCTTCATCCTCTGTCAAAAATCCAAGTCGACCATCCCAAAAACCTAATTCAATTTCTACCAAAAATAATAAAAAAAAGAAGAAAAAGAAAGAACACGGGACTGCTTGTGACATCCACAAAATCACGGCCAGAAAAGACCGGTTCGTTTATGCTTTGTTTAAAAATCAGAGTAACATTTTAAATAAAAGTGTTGCGGAATTTGTCCCAAAACAAAATATGATAAAGATTTGTCAAAAGCATTTCCATAGAAATGTATTTCATTAAAAGACTTGGGATGTCATGTTCGTACAGATCAAAAGCATAAACAATACAATATAAGCCTTACTACATTATTTCATATCTACAAGCCTATATCCGTAATCCCTCGTCCAAACATCATAGCTATGCTCAAGCGCCACTACCTGTAATACATAAAACAGAGTGGGTCAGGCTTGGGAGCCTGGTGAGCACATAGGGTTTTCAACCCACAATAAATAAGTTTATTAACTTCATTAAATTAAACAAACCCGATTACTCGTTCCCGTTATCCTCACATTACGTCCCTAAGCATCTATCATAAGGGACCTATCCTAAGGATTATCATCGGGACGGACACTACTACTAAGGGGATTCCTCAGCAATAAATGTCCTTAAGGCAACCATGTGGGGGATGGAGTACATCTGGTGAGCACACAGTTCAAATAAACACACAGTTCGAATAAACACCTACAGGTTGCGAGCCTGCTAGTGTTCCACTGGACTGTCTAGAATAGTCTGTGGTCGTCATCTATACTCTGCTAGATGATTGGATCATCAATATCATCTATAATGAGGCCTCTCATCGTTTTATCTTGTCACATAGCAACTATTACATCTACCCATGTTTTACGAAACACATTTTGTAGATATAAAATACATATACAGTTTAAATCATTGAAAACATGTATAAAACGTTCATCCAGATTCCCCGTACCGTGAGTAGTTAAAAAAATATTATAACGACACTTATATAAGTTATAATAATAGCTCAAATATGTATTATAAGTTCATAATAACAATACTAATTTTAAATATAAGCTATATGAAAATAAGGTAAGCATAACTTACTTACAAGGGGGTTTTAGCTAGGAGTCAGGCTCTGCAGGGGTAGAACTTCGTCGCTGAATCTTTCTAAGAAAGATTCGTGCAGCGCTTCAGCGCTCACCTTACTATACTAAACTACAGAAAGAGAAGTCGAATCACGAGGGACCGAAATGCTCGGGGGATAAGGAGAGAAAGACTCTTGAATCAAGAGAATGGTGCAAGAAATATGAGAGTCCAAGGCTCTTATTTATACTAATTGAATTTTCAAAAACTACCCTCCATAATTACTTAATGACCTTTTAGTTATATAAACAACTAAATACCCCTCTATAAGACTATTTTAAATGGATTTAATGATATTTGTACTAAACTAATGTCGAAAGAACTCAGCATTAGTCTTATAATGACCGCATCATCGATACCTTTCTAATGATATATACATATGTATATATATGTGTACGTATACATGATTTATACTTTATTTTAATACGTAAATATGCTATTATAATTTGTAACTCGTTCATACGAACTCCGTTTTTGACGTTCTTTATATCCACGCGTAGGTGGAGACGTACTCTACAACTTTTTCGTGTAGACTCCGTCGGCTAATTTTGACTTTATTTTTAAAGTTATATTTTTAACAGGCCGGGACAGGATTGGTCCGTTAAAATCTCATAACTTCTTAATCCGATGTCCATTTTTGTCTGTCTTTTTATCTTTACGCTACTAATAACGAGATTTTCGATTCTCGTTTAGGTTGTGTCGGCTAAAAATCAATCGATCTATAATTCGAATTTCGGGCTGCACCGCTAATCCGAAACTTCGAAAAATCATAACTTCTTCATACGAAGTCAGATTTGGGCATTTTTTTTTATCCATGTTCTTAGTTTTACATATTCTACGACTTTCATTTAGAGCGCTAAGGCGAAATCTCGCTCTATCATAAATTTACTATTTACGCTTCCCGGTGTCGTGTCGGTTCCGACGTGAAACTTCGACGGGTCATAACTTCTTCGTTATAACTCGGATTTCGGCGTTCTTTATATGTACAGAAACCTTGTGACATATTCTAAAACTTGGTTAAGATTATTTACTCTAAATAATCTTTTTGTCGAAAAGTCGTTTTCGACCCCTATTGCTTCTAAATTGACTAGCCTGGATCTACGGGCGTTACAATTATCTCCCCCTTAGGATGATTACGTCTCGGAATCATCAACGAAACAGGGCTCGTATAATGACTCCATACGTCATCTCTTCATCCTAGGTAATAATTATAACTTCTATATTCCTTCAAGTCTATCTGTTAGACTCACTGACTGTAAGCAATACTCGATCGTGCACCTGCTCTCTACCTCAGGATAGACTCCAAATTATGACCTATCATCATGTGATGCACGTTTAGACTCAGGTCTCTTAGAGTTAAATTCTAAAATAGACTATGCCTTCCTTCATGTTCTAATGTGATATAATCACACTTTAACATGTAGCGTTTCTAGCTACCAACTTTTTTAACAACGAACGAGATACTTCTATTGATCGCTCTGATTTCAATTGTTTGGTTTAATTCGGACACTACATCGAAATTGGTTCCCTGAACCACGCAACATACTCATCGTAGTCGGACTCAATTCGATATGACCACTAGGGTTGGAATATCAACAATCATTTTAGTCATTACTGAAACGATGGTAATGACATACTTGAATAAAACAGAATCAGTTACTAGCTTCTTGGTAACCTTGTGCCTTTCCCTGATCCAAGTGTGAGTCCTGTGCTTCCTTTAGTATAGGCCTCTACTACCATTCACACCTACTCATACTCGTCTCAAGTATTGTCCCGCAGTTTTCCAAGTCACCACACAAGAAAATCACATAACAGCTTAACACATCAAATATCAAAACGAAGGTTTTTTTTATTATTCCTCGAAACTATTACATAGGTGTTCAAGTTCACCCTAGACTATGCCTCTAACAGGCTACATCATACGATTCTATGGCTACTTCATAACTCGATCCTTGGATGTCAAGCCGTCACTCCTGAATCCTCGCATTGTCATCTGCTTCGTCAAGGATCATTTGAAATGCTCTCGCCTTTGGCTTTTGCGACACATTTGGCTTTGTAGCCCCTCTCTTTTTGGGCAATCTTGCTTGAAGTGCCCTTCCTCATTACATTCGTAACACACCCTTTTATTGAATTTACACTCATTGGCATAATGCCCATGCTTCCCACACTTGAAACAAGTTACTTCCTCATCGCATTTTCTAGAGTGTTTCTTTTTGCACCTCTCGCACCATCTTTCTTCACTCCCTCCTCCTCTAAACTTCCTGGTACTGGATTTGCTTCTCTCATCGGGCTTCGCAGACCCCTCAAATTTCCTCTTTTCGCCAACCTCGTTCTTGTTGGCGGCTCTTCCCTTGATCATCTCCTCAACCGACATGGCAGCCCAGATAGCTGCCTCCAAAGTAGGTGTCTAACGCACTGGCATTGCATATTCACATGGAAGTCCTTTTGCGTACTTGTCAATTTTCGTCAGCTCATCCGGAACAAGATATAAGGCGAACTCCATCTTATCTGTGAAGTTGTTGGTGTATTCATCAACAGACATGCTTCATTTCTTTAAGGTAAGGAATTGGTTTTCTAGCTCGAGCAGATTTTGGGCTGAGCAGTACCTACGTTTGAATTGCACCAGAAATTCTGCCCATGTCAGTTGCAGGAGCTCATTGGGGCTCAACGTCTTTCCCAAGGTATTCCACCATCGTACAATGCCTCCTCGAAACTGACGCACTGCAAATGTGGTCTGTTGTTTTCCCTTGCAACCGCATGTCATGAAAGCTAATTCCATCTCCGAGATCCAATCCATGACCCCGATCGGATCCTCCTTTCCAGTGAAAGTCGATGGCTTGCAAGTCAGAAAATCCTTGTACTTGCATCCATTCCTCTCGACTTCGTCATCTTGGTTGTTTTGTCGAACTATTGGTGGGTTGACTTGACCAACAGTCCCACTGTAGCTTCCTTCCTCAGTCTGCCCTTCGTTCAACTCAGGCTGTTCGATCTGAATAGTCGCTTCCTCTCGATTTTGCTAGAGCAAACGTCTGGTTTCCTCCATTTGACGATTCAACATCGCTTGGATCATCGCTTGCACTCTGGCCAACGTTATTGGCTCAGCAGCGGCTACCACAATCGGTATTTGCTCAATCGCTGGGGGTTGATCTCGGTTCCCATTTGCATTCACGTTTCCGCTACGGGTTCTTGCCATCTTGATCTATACACCAAATAAGGTGAATCTAGACCTTTACTTAGGATTGACGTTTAAATTATTCTTATCACTCTGAAACGTTTATATGCTAGTTCTAATATCGTAGTCGTATGTTTAGAATCCTAAACACATAAGGTTTCCATATCCGGTCGGCAACAGACCATAGATCCAAACAAATAATAGCATATCAGGCACAAAGCATTTAGCACATAAAAGCATTTTAGTCAAAATTCCTAAAATATTCTAGTGCTCACACCTCACAATCATTGCTTAGCATTCTAAGTTTAAGTCTAGAAATAAATCCATATTCCTAGTTCGCTTAAACTAATGCTCTGATACCAAGTGTGACATCCCCAAAATCACGGTCAGAAAAGACCGGTTCGTTTATGCTTTGTTTAAAAATCAGAGTAACATTTTAAATAAAAGTGTTGCGGAATTTGTCCCAAAACAAAATATGATAAAGATTTATCAAAAGCATTTCCATAGAAATGTATTTCATTAAAAGACTTGGGATGTCATGTTCGTACAGATCAAAAGCATAAACAGTACAATATAAGCCTTACTACATTATTTCATATCTACAGGCCTATATCCGTAATCCCTCGTCCAAACGTCATAACTATGCTCAAGCGCCACTACCTGTAATACATAAAACAGAGTGGGTCAGGCTTGGGAGCCTGGTGAGCACATAGGGTTTTCAACCCACAATAAATAAGTTTATTAACTTCATTAATTTAAACAAACCCGATTACCCGTTCCCGTTATCCTCACATTACGTCCCTAAGCATCTATCATAAGGGACCTATCCTAAGGATTATCATCGGGACAGACACTACTGCTAAGGGGATTCCTCAGCAATAAATGTCCTTAAGGCAACCATGTGGGGGATGGAGTACATCTGGTGAGCACACAGTTCAAATAAACACACAGTTCGAATAAACACCTACAGATTGCGAGCCTGCTAGTGTTCCACTGGACTGTCTAGAATAGTCCATGGTCGTCATCTATACTCTGCTAGATGACTGGATCATCAATAACATCTATAACGAGGCCTCTCATCGTTTTATCTTGTCACACATCAACTATTACATTTACCCATGTTTTACCCAACACATTTTGTAGATATAAAATACATATACAATTTAAATCATTGAAAATATGTATAAAACGTTCATCCAGCATAGATAGCAAGTATTCAGATAAAATGCACACATAGCACGTAATTTATATAAAATACTTCATATCTATCTGTAAGCTGAAAGTAACTATGCACTCACTTGTTAGAGTGATGATTCCAAAATCGGGCAGCGCTTGCTTCTAACGATTCTATTTTCCTTCGACGAAACCAAGCATTATTATCGCTAAATTTTAGTCTAATATTTACCGTGACCAACTATTAGTCTTATTATTATTATTATTATTATATAAGCGTTAAACAATATTTTTCAACCAATATGTACAGACAGGGGCCAGACATAAAACACCGGAGGGCAGGACCATTTTGGTATATAGCACTTCTGAAATCCAACAACCCTATGCGGCCCTTTAAACCAGATTCCCCGTACCGCGAGTAGTTAAAAAAAATATTATAACGACACTTATATAAGTTATAATAATAGCTCAAATATTTATTATAAGTTCATAATAACAATACTAATTTTAAATATAAGCTATATTAAAATAAGGTAAGCATAACTTACCTACAAGGGGGTTTTAGCTAGGAGTCGGGCTCTGCAGTGGCAGAACTTCGTCGTTGAATCTTTCTAAGAAAGATTCGTGCAGCGCTTCTGCGCTCACCTTACTATACTAAACTACAGAAAGAGAAGTCGAATCACGAGGGACCAAAATGCTCGGGGGATATGGAGAGAAAGACTATTGAATCAAGAGAATGGTGCAAGAAATATGAGAGCCCAAGGCTCTTATTTATACTAATTGAATTTTCAAAAACTACCCTCCATAATTACTTAATGACCTTTTAGTTATATAAACAACTAAATACCACTCTATAATACTATTTTAAATGGATTTAATGATATTTGTACTAAACTAATGTCGAAAAAACTCAACATTAATCTTATAATGACCGCATCGTCGATACCTTTCTAATGATATATACATATGTGTATATATATATATATATATATATATATATATATATATATATATATATATATATGTGTGTGTGTGTGTGTGTGTGTGTGTACGTATACATGATTTATACTTTATTTTAATACGTAAATATGCTATTATAATTTGTAACTCGTTCATACGAACTCCGTTTTTGACGTTCTTTATATCCACGCGTAGGTGGAGACGTACTCTACAACTTTCGTTTAGACTCCGTCGTCTAATTTTGACTTTATTTTTAAAGTTATATTTTTAACAGGCCGGGACAGGATTGGTCCGTTAAAATCTCATAACTTCTTCATCCGATGTCCATTTTTGTCTGTCTTTTTATCGTTACGCTACTAATAACGAGATCTTCGATTCTCGTTTAGGTTGTGTCGGCTAAAAATCAATCGATCTAAAATTCGAATTTCGGGTTGTACACCGCTAATCCGAAACTTCGAAAAATCATAACTTCTTCATACAAAGTCAGATTTGGGCGTTCTTTTTATCGATGTTCTTAGTTTAACATATTCTACGACTTTCGTTTAGAGCGCTAAGGCTAAATCTCGCTCTATCATAAATTTACTATTTACGCTTCCCGGTGTCGTGCCGGTTCCGACGCGAAACTTCGACGGGTCATAACTTCTTCGTTATAACTCGGATTTCGGCGTTCTTTATATGTACGGAAACCTTGTGACATATTCTAAAACTTGGTTAAGATTATTTACTCTAAATATTCTTTTTGTCGAAAAGTCGTTTTCGACCCCTATTGCCTCTAAATTGACTAGCCCGGATCTGCGGGCGTTACACTGCTGAAGCAGCCCTATCCACTTACCTGCAACCTTCGATGGCCTCAAGACAATGATACCTCCTCACGATCGATTAAGAGTCGCCAACACCACCGACTGTTGCTCGCATCGCTCCAGAATGATTCTCCCTTTTCCCCTTCTCACATCACCATCGGAGCAGGAAGAAGCTTCACAGTTTCTTCCCTTCATTCCTTCAATCTCAAAGAATCCGGAGAAGCTTCCTCAGCCGACATCGATTTGCACCAATTTAACCACTCAGCAACCTTCGTGTCCCTTTCTGGTTACCGATTTCCTCCCTCCGCCCTCTTCTGTTCCGACAACTAACCACACTGTGAGTGTGTCAATGTTTTTCCTATACCCTGAAACCACCAAACCATTGGTATGTTTTTCTCCCTCCTCTTAGTGATTGAATTTGTCCACAAAGCCATCGGTTTTGCCACTGAATTCCTTTTCCCTTCAATCGACCGGTGAACCGCCGAAGATGTATGTTTGTTGGCTTGTGTTTCTCTCTGTCCTTATTCATATTTCCCTCCTCTATATCGATCAATGGAGATGGGATTAAAAAAGCCCTAAGTCATTTATGTTTATAAAATAAACAAAATACACCCTTAGTTGAACAATTTATACGAAATAAGTCCAATCCCTACCAATGATTCCAGGGCACACGTGAAAAGACCAGTTTGCCCTTATATTAATTTAATGAAATAAGAGTTAACGGTGGGGTTCTAACGGTGTGAGGGATAATAACCAACTGTCAAAATTTTTGAAAGCACAGGACCATCTATGAGGTTTTTAAACTATGGGGATTAAACTTCAGATTTTGGGAAACCACATGGACCATTTATGATGTTTTTTCTTTCTTTAATTATAGTTATAAAGTATAAGTTTACAAAATGATTATTTATTTAATAAAAATTATAAATTAAAAGTATACATCATCATGATAAATAACTTTTAAATTTTACATAAATTAAAAGTATTGTGTGATACGTAACTAATACATTCAAATAATAAAAACAAATCCAACATATTGGTTATATGTTAAAAATTTCATCACGTAAATTAGACGTATACCGAAAAAAATGTTACACCTTGCAATTAATTAATATGCTTATATTGATGTATATTGAAAAAATATTACAAATTGGAACTTGCATCCAATTATTAACAGACATATATGAACCATAATTCATATGCAGAAGAATGAGAAATGAAGAAGGATTCTAAAATCATGAACATTAGATCCGAATTAGGAGGAAAAAAATGAGTGGTATGGAGGGTAATTTGGAAAAGAAACAAATATAAGATTGTCGCTTAATGTTAATGTTAAGAATATATGTTTTGCAAATTAATATGTTAGCATATTTTACTAACATTAAGTATCGAAGAGACAAGTACATGTAGCTTAATTTATTAAGTTTTGTATATATTAAATACATCAAGTCAAAAAGAAACACAACCTAACATCATATATAAATATCTATAACAATAATTTAAACTAATAACCTAAAAAAGTTGAAGATTCTTATGATTACAATAAGCATATATCGTGAGTCTATATTCTAGAGTACATGTAGGGCGTTATTATATATTTTTATTTAAAAATAAAAACTTATAATATAGATACAAGAGTTTATATATATATATATAGTAAAATGTGAATGTGAGGCAAACGAGTGCCCTTATGCCAACAAACGACTATCATCAAAAGACAATGACAATCCCGATTAGCCATGGATGACAAAGAGTTGGGGGCGACATTGACGGTCGCTTTGGGTTCTCCGACTCCCTTCTTTTCCCTTTCTTCTTTTCTTTTTACTTCTTCTTTTCCCTTTTTTTTTTCTTTCATTTCTTCTTTATACTACTTATGTTGGTGGATAACTTTCTTCTTTCTTTTCTTCTTTTTTGATTTTTATGCATGACGCAACTTTTATCGTCTTATTTCTTTTATTATTTTCTTACTTTACTTCTCTGAAATCCTCGAAACTCCTTTTTGATTTTTCAAAGTGTTGGTGGAAATACAATAAAAAATATTATATTAATATTTGTTAGTAGCAAAAGTGTTTGTACTCCCCGTGTATGAATCCATCCTTGTATACATTAATGCATTATAAGATCTTTGCATCTATTAAAATTACATTGATTTGAACAACGAAGAGAAGAGGAACGATGATACGATTCAATACAATATAATACAATACACAAGACACAAATAAAGTTGAAGGCTTGATAGAGATTTTGGGTAGTTAGTTTGTTTGAAAACTGAAAAATGTTAAGGCTAACATGACATTATTGACATAAATTTTATACATCATACATACTTATAAAGCTAACATTTTTTCTTAAATCTCTTTCATTTGAAAGCCAATTTTTTAACTTTCTCAAACCAAATTCATTTGAAACCTCATTGTTTAACTAATGAAACTCAAAAGTTTTTTTAATTATGATTTAACACTGAAAAGTTTTTTATAACTTATATTATGTTTAATTAGCATTTAGTGAAAAATTTACTATAAAAAAAGCAATCTTTTTGGGAAGCATGCATACAAATCATATACAAATTTCGGAAAAAAAACAAACATAAAGTTTTTTGTGTTGGATTGAAGTCTTTTGACTACTTTTGAAGATATGCTATTATATGAGAGTTTTTAATTTGTAAGTTTGATATACTAATTCATTTTTATATTTTCTTCGTTTTTGGATTATTGTAATACAATCGTTCTATATTGTGGTTTAATCGTTAATATATTGATCATACGTTATATAGGGTGATATCGAAAATATTTAATTAAATATTTTAAATATGTTTTTTTTTGTTTTGTAATTGTACCGTTTCAAAAAGATAATTAATTAAAAGTCATATATAAGTTATATTTTCCAGCTATCTCTCTCTCTCTCTCTGTATATACTCTGTATATTTATATATATATATATATATATATATATATATATATATATATATATATATATATATATATATAGGTTAAAACACTTCAACCAAAATTCATTTAAAATATAATATTTCAAATGTTTTTAAGTAATGATTGTAAAAATTTCAACACGTATTACTTAATTGATTGATTAATAAAATATTAATGGTTTAAAACTCCTATCTCTTAAACTAATATTATTTAATTTGGTAGTTAACTAAAATATTTTTTCTAAATAAAGATAACATTTTTATATTTGGTTACTCATATTTGTTTATATAATTAGAAATCAATGTGTACATAGAATGACTACTTAAATTTCACATAGGAATCGATATCACTAGAGAAGTATGTTGTTTTTAACCGGTGGTAGGAGATCCACATACCGTTTTAATTATTTATATTAATGTTTCATAATATCTATTTTATATTCCTATTCACCGTAATTTTTTACGTAAAAATTAAGAAAGATGATTCTCGGCGTACCAACATAAAGTCAAACGTACGCCTTGCAAAATATGTAATTAAAATTAAATATCATATTTACAAATCGACTTATTTTAAAACTCTCTTGATGACATTTATGTATAATGATATACTTTGTATGACTTCATTCTTAATTTCAATGTTTAACATTTGAAAGTTCATATATGAAACGTTGGATGTTTTGGTGTAATATAAATAGTGCAATACATAGTTTATTAGTTTAATATTGTTTATTAATAGCTCATTCAAAACAACTTATTTTTTATTTTATCAAAAAAATATTATTGGACATAAGAAAACTAGATTATATTAATGTCATACATAAACATATAATATATATTGGATATTATAAAAGTAAAAGTAAAGTTTATAAGGTATGAACTATATTAGATAGTATCAAAATATAAGTTGATTGATTTTTATGTTATTTGATAATTCGGTTAATGCCCAAAAAAATGACTAAAAACGTAAATTTTAATATATTTCTGTTTTCCTATAATTATCTTGATCACTTAAATGCATCAATGCGCAACACACGATGTTATACCTAATACATAATTAAAATGGGGCTCAACTAATAGTAATATTTTAAAAATCGATAAATTTAAAAAAAAAAAAAAAAAAAAAAAAAAAAAAAAAAAAAAAAAACTGGAATATTTTATATAAAAACTATAATTTCTTCATCCAAAAAAAATCACAGGGTTAGGTGCATATATACATAATTCTTATAATCATAACTAAATCATAAAAAAAAAACACTCATTTTTATTTAGTAATGTATAAACACAATAGTACAAGTATTTTATTCGATACAAAATAAATATAAAAAACAAAAAAATGCTCAAAATTTTCAAAGCGTTTTCATGTCTTCATGTCAAGATTTCCATATTTTCTTCAATTTATCACTTTTACATCTTCAATTTCCACAAATTCTTTCAAATCCATAAGAAAATAAAAAAAAATGACTAATGCAAGAACACTTACAAAAATGCATGTGTATATATAGACATAATTCATATGTGATACACTTGTGATTTACATGTGAATTACATGTGATTCATATATGAATTACGTGTGAATCACATGTAATTCATATGTGATTCACTTGTGATTCACTTGTGATTTACATATGAATCACATTTAATTCATATGTGATTCACTTATGATTTATTGCTAAAAGGAAATAAATTAAAATAAACTATATTGTTAGCAAAAGTAAATAATTAAGATGATTCACATGTGAATCACAAGTGATTATGAAGCTCAATAGAGAAACAATTACCATAAATCAAATGTAGTTAATTAGCTAATAGATCAAATATAATGATATTAACAGATGAGTTGCAATATTTAGCACATTCCTGTATAAGTTGATAAACATTGTATATGTAATATTAATATGTAAATGTTAATATTATGCTTTACTAAAAAGTGGTGGGGTTAATATTAATATGTAAATGTTGTTCCTTTGTAGCCTTATTATATTTTTTTAACAATTTAAAATGTAAATATTTACCTGTAGAGAAGATTCAGAAGTCAATAAAGCCTCACATTGATAAGAATAACTCTTTCTTATGTTGCTACAGTTGCAAGTTCAGAAACCACCCAATTTGTCCCCTCTAACCGTAGAAAAGCAATTTATTTACAACATCATTCAATTTTATATACTTCAAATGAATAAGTATTAAAAGATATGAAACTCACTCTCAATAGTGTAGACTGTAATGAGGATCCAATCGACTGAATTACTTGAATGCATTGACCAAAAAGTAAAATGACATAATATGGATAAAAACATAAAATTATTTTCTCATTGATCCTCAATAAACCACTACAAAGTCACCACTTTTAATAAATGAAGGAGAATGTCATTACAAGTAGAAGTAGGATGAACAATGTTCGTTGCCAAATCGACAAGTCAAGATTGATTCCACTCCGAAAATGATTTCAAGATTTGATATCCATCGATTGAGATATAAATTGAGACGACTATTGGTATCAAATGTCATCGAATTGTCGATCCTTATCACACTGTCCGTATGTTGTTTCTTCGATTCGTTGTCGACTATCTAGATATTAGGGAGTGTGAATGGTCGGAGGTATGATGAAAGGTAGAGAGAGACAGGAAGAAGAGAAAGAGAGAGAGAGAGAGAGAAAGAGAGAGAGAGAGAGAGAGAGAGAGAGAGAGAGATGGGGCATAGAGTTAATGTGTCAATTACATTATCCCTAAAATGTCCATGATTATTTTCAATAAGATGCCCACGTTCCATTTTATTTTTAAGTATTTACAAAAATATCACAAATCCTAACCCATTATTATTTTAATCTAACGATCGTTGTTTAGTTGTCGAGTTCTCGAGAAACTATAAGTTCTTAAATAATCATTTCTCTCTCTCTCTCTCTCTCTCTCTATATATATATATATATATATATATATATATATATATATATATATATATATATATATATATATATATAGCTTGACTTTCAATAGAGAGAATCATTATTAACAAGGAACCAAAGAACCAATCGTGAGCATTAGAAATCATAATGATCAACGGCCAAAGGGAATGGATGTACACTTGTAAATTTACACCGGATTATACCGTAAACCTATCGCTTTACTAAAAGTCACCTCTTTTTCATTTAAATTTTTTTAAGCCATGTTTTTTATTGAAAAAAAAAACTGGATATACCATTGTTCATGATTTTTCATCATCCTTTCATAGAGATCTATTTTGATATATAAAAAGCAAAAAAAAATCCGAAAGAAACACACTTCGTTTTGTTGTTTTTTTTCAATATTTAAATTTAATTTTCTCCCAAAAAAGCTAATTATACAAAAAAATCTGAATTTTTTGTACTCTATTAATAAATATCAACATCGATTCAAAATGTACATATGATCATTCACAAGGTGAATCTGACTTACTATTTCAACTCTTGATCATTCACAAATTAAGTGGAATTTACATATGAATCGAAATATATTTAAATGTAATTTTATAATATTATAACGTTTTGATTACTTGTAAATTAGTCATATAAAATCAACAAATGGATTTATTCACATTGTGAATCTAAACTGTATATAATTTAGTTTTTAGAATTCACAATGTAAATCTGACTTACTATCATTCACACTATGAATTTGAATTTTTTTTAAACATCAATATGAATCTATGTTTTATTAGTAACAAAAATATATGAATTTTGATATATTTATTAATTTTTTCAATAAAAAATAAACCTTAAGTTTTCAAAAAACAAAGAAAAAGAATTGGGTTTTTTTTTTTGAAAAAAAAATGTTCATTATATATATATATATATATATATATATATATATATATATATATATATATATATATATATATATATATATATATATGGATCTCTATGGAAAGAGGACAAAAATCACGAACAATAGTATATTTGGGTTTTTATCAATAAAAAACGCGGCTTAAAAAAATTATACAAAACAAAAGAAATTGAGTTTTCTTATAATCTGATGCATTTGCATTCATTGTAAAAGTTTACAACTGTAAAGTAGCAAAAGTAGCGTTATGTAACAAAGAAATCCAACCTAACTTCGTTTTCGTATATCTATTGGAAATCCAATAAAACGACCTACGAATGGCATCATCAAAAAGAATAGATTTCCTAGTTAGGAGTCGTCCTAAACAAGGTGGAATTACGAAAATTCCATAAACACCAAAAAGTAGTGATTACCATAACCTTAAAAGCCTTCCATTGACCCCCGCCCCTTCTCAAAGAAACCAAATTCAACCAAGAGAGAAGAACATATACCGAAATCTGTACTCGCACATGGATACCCCCACCAAATAGCAATACGCATCCAAATATCAATCAAGTGGATACAATTAGCAAATAAATGATCAACCGACTGCTTAGTAAGGGAACTAACAAGATACAAAATCGAGTCCACTATAATACCTCTGTGAGAGATTGTTTCTCTAGTGGGAATCTTTGTATGCGAATCTTCCAAATAAGAATGTTAAGTCTGATAGGAACCCAATTATTCCACCTAGTATCCCTGCCTCCCAAATATGATATACCACAATCCAGATAACGTCTATCAAAGGACACCAAAATCTGTCAGAAACATCAAGGAACAAGCCAATCTATCTGGATTTGAATCCAAGTGAAGATCTTGCATCAAGGACGAGAAGGAATCTCATTGGATCTGTTCAATACCTCTAGGGTTATGTCTAAAATAAACCAGGTCCAACCCGATGGCCATCTGATCATTCCCTACATCATGACTATAGGTATCCAAACAAAAAATCATGTGACAAGTGATAGCTAGAAGCGAATCTCCCGTCCACACATCATGCCATAACGACGTAAAACTCCTATCTCCAACCTTAAAAGCATACTTGGATTGAAGATCAAATCCTCCATCCTAAATATATTTATTCCTATATTTATAAATAAAGTAAACTTGTTTTTTTAATATGGCCGATGATCGCAACTATATTAATTTCAACTCATCACAACTATTCAACTTCTATTTAATTAATTGTATAATAAGACATTTAACTAATAATACAATTCTAATTTAGCATTAATTTAAATATTATTTTCATTGAATTAAACTATTTATAAGTTTACCTACAACTTAACATATATTTTAATTGCGTACATCAACAGCAGAGGAGGAATACGTAGCCGCTTCTGCTTATTGTCCTCAAGTTATCTGGATACAACATCAACTTATGGATTATGGTTTGAATTTTCTAGAAACCCTTATTTTTTGCGATAATGAGGCTGCAATTCAAATTACTAGAAATCTTTTCCAACACTCGAAAACCAAGCACATCGATATCAAAGTGCATTTTATCAGCGATTGTTTTGAGCGTTCGCTCATTCGGTTGGAACAAGTTCCCACTGCTAATAATGTGGCAGACCTGTTCACAAAACCGTTTAACAAAGCTTGATTTGGTGTGCTTGTGGGATTTTTGAAAATGATACGCATTGAGGACTAACTTTTGTTTTAGGATAGTTTAAATTTGCGCATTTAGTTTTCATTCTCACCCATGCACAGATTTAGGGGAGAAATAATAAAAAAACCAAACAAAAAAATAGAAAATCAAAAATCTAAAAATAGTGTTCTTTCAGTAGCATATTTATGTAGGTGTTGTGATGCGAAGTGATATCAACAAGTGATAACAGGAAATCTGAATCTGTGTAAGGTACCAAAGCTGAATTGTTAAGACTCTGTGTTCAATGCGCTAGTAGGCACGAAAGATTTATATGGACTTGACTAGGCATAGATGAACTTAAGGAATCTAGAGACTTGACAAATCTTGACCTAGATAGATCCGTTTAGCCTGAAAATACGACGCTTGGATAGGTTGAGCAGGGAGATATACATGAGAATCTGCGGATTACATTAAATGATATTTATCTAGAACTATGGATTAACTTTTCCTCGATGTGTGGATTTTGTCCTTAATTTCGGTATTGACAGGGTGACTGGGGAATTCCGATATATTAGGTCTGTAGAAGGTTATTTTCTTTCTTTCTTTCTGTTAGCCATATGTTTCCTCTTCTGTGTGATCGAAAGATCCGACCTGGACTACAACATTTGCGATCCTATCTCTCTGCATCTCCTTCTATGGAATTCTTCTTGTCTGTTAGCCATATGTTGTCTCCTTTGCGTGATTAACACTCCGACCTGGTACACAACATATGCACCATTCTACCTATCAATCCCTCTAAATCTGGTTAGTTATATGTTTCACCCTTTGTGTGATTGAAAGAGATCCGACCTGGGTGTACAACATATGCATTCTAAATTTATCTTCTCCTACAATACTTTTCTGCTCATCTAAAGTAAGGAGTATTTTGGAAGTCCTTGATTATTGGGGTATATCAGGAAGCGGGAAACATGTTCTAGTACACCTAAAATTAAACATTCAAAAGGTTGTCTCTAGATCTCGCTGCTCAATTTAGGTGGACAACAATATCTTTGGTCGTCGTCTGCTGAATGATCCTTAGGAACTTTATCTAGGAACATAGGTTCACAACGTCTTGTCACTTATAGTATGTCCTAAATCTGTCACAATTTATTTCGTGTTTAGGTGGACCACAATATCAGCGATTGATCAGATCTATTCATGAAAAGGAGAGGTACTGATTAACGGATAAAAGTTGTTTAATAACTTTGATCCCAAAATCACAAAAATATTATCTGTAGTTGTGAAATGAGAAATTAGGGTTAATTCATTTCAATTTTATTCTTATTTTTTTCTAGTTTTATTTTTATTTTTATTTTTATTTTGCTAAAAATCAAAAATCAAAATTATTTCTATTTTAATTTAAATTTTTAGATTTTATTTTTATTTTTTATTTTTTATTTTATTTTTATTTTTATTTTTATTTTTATAGTCCTCAAAATGTTTTATTTTTAAAATGAATTGATGTATTGGGCTTGAACTTAAGGCATCTTGGGTTGCAGCCCATAAGTGATGGACCGGGCAGGGTCCATGTATAAACGGATGAGTTCTTCGTCGAGATCAGTTTTTACTCTCTCTTTCTATTCACGGCTGCAAACTCCTCTACTCTCTCCCATTCTCGATTTTTGATTCATCTCTTTTCGTTAAATTGTGTGCTTAATCTTGTAGGTATGCCTCTATCGATCATCATAGTGTTACTCTAATAAAAAAACGACCGTGAATCGAAGGCTAAATCGAAAGAAATCGATTGTTCGACATTCATGGCCCTCTGAAGCGTTTACGGCCCTTTGAAGGGTTTGCGGCCATTGAAGGGTTCATGGTCGTGAACCCCTTTGTGGCCGTGAACCCCCTTTTGAACTGTGAACCCCAATTTTTGGACCTAAATTTTTCACACTTAATAAATAATTAAAGCCTGATTAAACTGTTTAATGAGAAAAACGTAAAATGTAATTGTTTAAATCATTGGTTTCTTACTTCACTTGGTTAAGTGCATATCACAATGGCAAACTTGAGGTTTTCAGACACTCACAACCTTTCTGTCTTTTTGGTTGATCCACCTGCTCCTCATGGTGACTTTAAATCCATGATCAATGGGTTGAAGGAGTGCTGCATGACTTTTGCTCTTACCGCAAGTCCGATTATTTACCAAGAGCCAGTGAAACAATTCTGGGAAACTGCCACTATACTCTAAGTAAATGGTGAGGTTATTTTAGAGGTTGCCAACCAGGTTTTCCAACCGAACATCCAGGAACATTGTTGGAAACTGCCACTGTACATAACAGGAAAGTCTCGATCATCGAGCAAGTAATTCGTGAAGTTCTTCAGATCGATGACCAACCAGGTTTTCCAACCGAACATCCTTTGGACCAGACCAAAGAAATCGTGGCTCGCATGGGGTATGAGGGTGTATTTCCACCAACTATCAAGAAATTACTTCAACCCTATTGGAGGTTTTTGGTTCATGTTTTCATTAGCTGCATTTTGGGAGGAAGAGTCAAGGCTGACGAGGTCTCGTTGCTCAACATCGGAGTAATTGTTGCCTTGGTTGCGGGATTGGATTTCAATTTTTCAAGGTTCATCTTGAATGATATGATAGGCAACATTGAAGGGAAAGGCAGAGAAAAAATTATGATGTTTCCAAGGTTCCTTCAAATGATTTTTAATAAGAAATATCCAGAAATTGAGAAAATGGGAGACACAATTGATTTGAAGTCTCTTGGTTCCACAACCTTTGGTCTCATGAAACAAAACAGAAAAGGAAAATTTATGTTTGAAGGGAAACATCTGTTAGTGAATTTTGGTAAATTTGCAAAAGTCAATGATTCATCTGCAACTGAAAGCTCATCAACACATGAAGAATCTGAGGATGATGTAATCACTGCTTCTGATAAGGAAGAAGAAAGAGTTCCTCCTGTTGCAATCGTTCCAGATGAACATGATTAGATGAAAAACATGGAGGTTCAAAGTGACTACAATGAAGGAGAAGAAGATGATGATGATGATGAAGATGAGTTTGAAGAGAGTATGATGGAAAATGTAGCTGTGGATGATGATGAAGAAGAAGAGGATGATCTTTATCATGATATTGATCTCTCAGGTTTTGATAAGGATGACATTCCTTTAAATTTAGAAATCAATGAGTGTTTCCTATCAAATGCATACCTCAACACTTTCTTTGACAATATCAATGACGTTGCACAACAAGCAAAGGAAATAGGGGAGCTGAAGATGTTCAAGAAACGATTCCTCCTACCTCAAAACAAATGGATAATACCTCAAGTCATATGGATGAAACTTCAGGGATTCCTCCCCTTAATGTTGCTATTCCGACTTCTATGCCATCTATGAGTCATCCTCTAATGACTCAAACCTCCCAGCCTCCGTTGAAAAGGAGACAACATGATCCAAGGCCAGGAGTAATTATTCTGGAACAAGCCACACCAACTCAATTAACAACAGCAACTGTTGTTGCATCACTCGAACCAATCGAAGAAGGTCCAAGTACTATATATGAAAATGGAGGCTCATCAGCTGCTCAGGGTTCCTCCCTTACAAAAACCGGCGGATGATGTTGCCTCTATGAGGCTTGACAGGTTCTTGGTAGAACATGAATCAGACCTTCCTGCTCGTGAAAAGGGTATACCTACTGGGGAAGGCATCTCAAGGGGAGCATACCCATGGACTATAGAGCTAAGGGAGGAGATCACAATGCTTAAACAAAAAATCATTGAGAAGGATCTTCAGATTGAGAACCTTGAGTCTCGAATCACTAAGCTTGAAACTGAAAACTCTCTGAAGAATGATTAGATCTCCGAACTTCAGTTAGAAAATGTTCAGAAAGCTAAACAGATTTCCAACCTCCAGCTTAATCTTGGTGCTCTGTCAGCTGGATATTTTGATTTCAAGCATAGACTTATTGTTGTATTCGGAGATAAATTGTAGACAACAGCTGTCTGCCCAAGTGCTACCCATATTTCTTAACTTGCCCCAGTCACTACATCAATTCTTGATCAGTCTGATAATACACCAGTCAGAACCACTATGATTGTTGACAACTTTGAAAAGGAACCTAAGAAAGCTCTTCCTAGAATTACAATCAAACGAGGAGGAAGGAAGGTCACATCATAGAAAAGAGGAGGTTTTCTTTTCATGAAGAATTCTGATCAAAATCTAAGTGGTGATCAGCCTCAACTCACCGTGACAAAAATAAATAAGAAAATGTTCTAGCACGAATATGGAGATTGGTCAGGAATTCGGATGTAGGGATTTCATGAAGAAACCAATCTCTGGCTAGTGAAAAGAAAACGCAACACCGTGGAATATCCCTTCATCAGCCTTGGACTGGAATATTGAAAGGTTATCCTTGAGATTCATTATAAAGCACAAGAAACCAAAAACATGGAAAAATTTGACATTCGGTTTCCTATTGTTAATGATTTCAGAACGGGTTATATTAAATCGACGATGAATGAAATATCGATTTTGAGTGAAACAAGATGTTGAAACTGCATCAGCCCAAAGATACTATGGAAGATTCGCATATGTAAGCATTGTTCTTGATGCTTCACAGAGAGATCGGTTCCTCCTTTCGAAAACACCATTTTTATTTAGGTGTGTATGGAGAGGAAAAGTTATGTGAAATGCCTTTGTCAGTTAAGAACAAATGAAGAATCTTGTTCTTGAATTCTGAGCTATTATCACTCTTGATCTTACGAACCTTTTTCTTCAAACTCACTTATATGTGCTTGATGAAATTAATCATTGATTTCACTGTTTCAGACTTCATTCGTAGAAAATACACACAAGTAAACCTGGAAAAATCATCAACAATGACTAATATGTACCTTTTCTTGTTAATAGTCTCAAAAGCCGAAGGACCTCATAGATCAATGTGAAGAAGCTCCAAAGGTTCAATCATCTTCGAATCTATGACAATGAGATGACCTTGTCGATGTTGTTTCCCTTGTTCACAAGCTGCACATAAAGTATCATTATAAAACTTTAAAACTGGCAAACCTCAAACAAGATCATTTACGACCAATTATTCAAATTCTTGAAATTCAAGTGAGAGAGTCTTTCATGCCATAACCAACTTATATCTGATAAGGCTTTCGAAAGGAGACAAACTGAGGGAACACCAACTATTGGTTTGATGTCAAGAGTAAACATATCTCCTTTTCCTTTTGATTTGAGCAAGACTTCTTTTGTTTCTATGTTCGAAATCACACTTCCTTCTTCATTAAAAAGAAACTGATTTCTAGTGCCCACAACAAGTCGTGAAACACTTATCAAGTTATGTTGAAGACCTTCGACATATGCTACCCTGTTAATAGTGAACTTGAAATTCGTAACTTTGCCATATCCTTTGACTTTTCTTTGTTATTATTACCAAACTTCACCACTCCAGCATTTTCCAGACTTCGAAAATATCTCAGATATTCCTTCTTTCTAGTCATGTGACGAGAGCATCCGTTATCAATGTACCATTTGTCATCATATTGCTCGTCACACAAAACCTATAATCAATGAAAGAATGTAGGTCCCTAAGGTTGTTTTGGTCCTTGACTATTAGAACAAAATGCATGATGAAATGAAGATCCCAAGACCCAATTACAAACTTTTTCTTTCAAACTATCAATTAAGCCCACTTTGTTCATTAAAGGCATAAAAATGTAATCATTTGTTGATTTAGAATCGACACTGACCTTCCCTATGACCTTCTCAGTTCGTTTCTCATCAACATTTTCTTTTGGAGTAGCTCTCCACTATCAAACAAAAGGATTCGAATCTTTGGATGATGATCTTCCATTAGAAGACTCATTCAAGTAACTTTCATACACAACCTTGATCTCTTCTTGCGAAAACTTCCCAGTTTGATATAGTTTTCCTTTCCCTTCCAACCAATGATTTACGTTTTTGACATTTGTTGTTCCTTTGGAAAATGAAGTGCTACTTGGCTTCTACGAAGGTGGAGTGTGAAAATGAGGTTGTGTGGGTTTAAACATCAAATATATTGACATTTAACTTTTCAAAATGTTGTTTTGAAAACCATCTTTTACTTGTCATTGAAAACGATTTTGAATTTTTTTTTCGATAACCAACATTTGATTGATGAAAAACTTATAGACCACTCGAAAATCTTTGTTGACTTGGAAAGTGAGTAGAATTCCTTGGTTCATTGATATGAAAATCTTTTCCTTGAGAATGATTTTGAGAAAACCTTGCATGTTGGATACGAACATAATTTCTTGATGATTGAGATTGTACAAACTTCTCATTATTTGATTTTTGAAAATTTAGTTTAGAATTGAACTTCGAATTCTATGCTTTACTTTTGGAATTTTCTTTTTGTGGTTGACTTTTTGAGAAATCTTTTGATGGTTGCTTTGGTGTTTTCTTATTAAAAGTCTTGCTTTGAGAAGATCTCTGAACATATTTATACTTAATCGTTCCAAATGATTTAATTAACAAAACATTTTGTTTCTTTCGAGACTCAATATTTTGCCAATAAACCTTCTTTTTCGCTTTTGTCATTAAAATCCCATTTCCTTTAGAAATCTTTTCAGTTTGTTCTTTGAAGCTTTGGGCATTAGACTTTGATTTTTGAGAAACGTCAACATTTACTTGTTGTTCAACTTTTGGAGTTTCAGTTTTAGCTACCCAATTTCATTATGGTTTTTGTCTTTGAAAACTGAACGGGTTCTAGTTGAGATTAGTTTCAACAGTGCTTTGGTTTGAGAAGAATCCTTCTTTCGAAGCTTCCTTGTTATCCTCTTCAACAATTTTGTTAATTTCATGTTTAACTTTATCACCATTTATTGAGGTAACAAACACTTGATTTGGGAAGATAACTTCATATGTGCATTTGAAGTTTGGATACACAACCGTATTTGATTCAAGATAATGAGGACCCTTTCTTTCATGATTTTTTTGAATTTGTCAGTTTCCTCGTAGACTTGATCAACAACAACTCGGGGTATGGTTGTTTCTATCGAAACATCATCATTATCAAAATCACTATTTGTTTGACTATCATCGACAGACAGATAGTCGGGATCATAAACTTTCAAAGTCGTGGGTTGGTCAGTGTAAATTTTAACCGAAGAATCATTATAGATTTCTTTACCCTTAGCTATAGAAGTGAAATTAATGATAAATAACTAAGAATAGTCAACAACTTCCTTCGCCTCAATTTCAATTATAACATCAGAGTCATCTTCAATATCAACAAAATTGTTTTGAGAGTTAGATGTCGAATTATCAGTTCTTTTCAAAAAATTTATTTGTTAGTTTTTGGTCAAATACTTAGCTGTATTAAACTTGGAAATTTTTCTCTCACAGTTATCGGAAGTCGAATCAATTTTCTCCCTCTCGAAAGCTAAGAAGGGCAAAAGCTTCCTATGCTGTTCTTTGCTAATATTTGATGAATGATGTAATGCAGTTAATTTTCCATACAAACACTTAGCTGTATTACAATATATATTTCATTGTTTGAGTAAAATATTAATATCAGTTCTGAGACTATCTCTCTCGCACATTACATGTGTTAATTGCAAATCTAATTGATCTTAGATTTCTTGGACTCCAAACACTTCTGAGTTTCTAGCAGTTGAGAATTGAACTTTTTAGCATCACTACTAGTAAAAATAAACAAATCATTAACATAACTAATAGCTTCATCAAACTCTAATAAAATTGAATCATATGCACTAGAAGGAATATTAAAAGATTGAAAAAGAGAACGTACTTGCAAAGTCATTGGAGACTTATGAGTAGTGGTAGAAACGAAGTATTTCCCAGTAACATTCTATTCATCTTCTTCCTCAAAGCTTGCGAACATCTCTCCATGAGTCGGGTTTCGCATCTCCTCATCATCTGATATTGATGACTACATTTGATACGTTCCCTCCTCATTATCCATTCCCTTCGCAACCATAGACATTCCCTTAGTCTTCGATCTCACTTCCTCAAGCCTCTCCACATAGTATGTCATACCCCGAAACCAAGGATGGCGGAAACGTCCGAGGGTGGAGGACTTCATGTGTAGCATCATAACAACAATTGCAATAGTGATTTAAGCAAACACAACAAACATATATATATATATATATATATATATATATATATATATATATATATATATATATATAATTGAAAAAGTTACATCATTGTATGAATTACATGTTTCCAAATCAATTACAATATGTTGCAAAATGTGAAATGTTTGACGCCTTAACGTCCCATCCTCAAAAGCACTTGGTTACCTGTTTAGTGATTTCCTGAGAATACAAGTTGTTTGAAAAAGTGTCAACACAAAGGTTGGTGAGTTCATAAGCATTTGTAGACGGTTTATGAAAAGCTTTTTCTTGTAAAAGTAGTGTTTGTTCCAGAAAAATCCAATATTTTCCTTAAAATGTAAAAGTAGTCTTAAAACCCAAAGACCGAGGTGTACAAGTAATTTGTTATACTTAAGATAAAATGATGCAAGTTTAAATCAACGTAAAATAGTTTGATCTACATGAATTCCCTGTAAATTCTATGTTTTTTAATACTTACGCAGAGCTATTATAACCATACTATGACCTAGTTGGCCTGAAACGACGTTCTTCAGGCATCGGAACTGTTATGACATTTGTCACCACAGACCTGCTGGTCTAGCCGTTGCAAGCAGCTCAGGTGTGGGTTTGTCAATCCCAATATAAATCTATATACAACTATCACGCTCTCCCTCCAGGAGACTCTGGTTACAATACAAGACTTATTGGTAACTGAAGCGAATGTCTCACAAAAGTCATTAACGAATTCACGTGCAATGTAATGGGAAATTCCTTTTTGTATGAATGTACCCTTTTTGTATGAGTGTGTTATGTGATGTATCATAAACTATACCTATTATAGTTTATCAAAACAAGGGTAAAAGTGGTAATGTACATAAAGTATACTTAACATAGTTTATTCAAATGTTTGTATGTAATAGATTTACTTTGATTATAACAAATTGTTACTTCTTTGCTTTGTCTAGAAAACTTCATTTGTTAATTGATGTATGTCTACATACTAAGACAATGATGTCATATATTGTAATAACATATAATCACATAAAGATATACACCTTGCTCAACATGTTACAAGATGAAATGACATTGATAGTATTTTCTGTTGATAACATTTTCTATCCTTGTTCATAGAAAATTTGTAGAAAAATCATCAAAGGTCCAAATCAGAATCCAAAAATTTTGAGAGTTTGGAAAATGAGTCTAGTCTCTCCATAATTTTTCTCATGATTTTTAATGACCTCTAACTTGTGTGAACAAGTCCATAATCACAGACTGGTCTGGATTGATGTTTGAAATGATAGGTAGTTTTGTAAAAATCACTATAAATTCTAGAAAAATCGTATGGAGATGTGCAAGTAGTCATTTTAAAGCTAAGAACTTGAGCTATTTTTACCTAGTACAGTTTTGAAAATTAAAATGCTTAAGTTGTCCAAAACAGTCCATGAATGGAGTCTAACTTTTCTGATGAAAGCTGTTAGAAAAGTTCAGTTATGTTCTTGGTGTTTTAACTTGTATTCCCCCCCCCCCCCCCCTTAAAACTTTAGAAAACAGGAAAATACAGGGTTATGAACTCACCTTATGTGATTTCAGTAGGTGATTGTTGGAGAGGGGAAGTGTTCAACTCAAGAACACTTGTAGATGCCTTGAGGATTTTCTAGAATCTAACATCAAAGTGATGGAGTTTGTGTAAGAAATGAATGATTTGAGTAGAATGAAGTGTAATAATCACAAGGAGGATGAATTATACTTACCAAGAGTATAATAAAGCTTGATGATCAGCCTTGGAGTCTTGAAATAGAGAGAAAAAGTTTGAGAGAAAAGTGTTTGATCTTTTGGTGGAAAATGAGAGAATGAATGAAGTGTGAGGAGAGAGGATGGATGTTTCATCTCTAAGAACGTGGGAAATGGCTTATGATTGATGGAAAGGTACAAGGAAGTGACTAGGGATGGTGGGGAGGAGTGTGGGTTAGTCATGAAGTGGGTATGGTGGTTGCTTGTCTCATAATACAAAGAAAAGTCAACACTCAACCTTTGTACTTCACCCACTCATTTCTTGGATAAGATTTGCACCAAAAACGTGGGAATTAATGAATTATAAGGCTTTAATTGATAGAATAAAGTGTTGGGTGAAAATCCCGCGTTAAAATGATGAAAAACGAAGCCAAAACGAAGTCGGAATCGAAAACCGAGAAAAATTGCTCTTTCTACGAGGCTTCTCGCAAGGGGTGCCGAAGGTGGCTACGTTCGGTCCTTAGAAGGCTGGGACCGAAGGCGCGGGTGAGTCGGGAAGCGAAATGGAGCGAAATAGAGTGAAAGTGGGTAAGAGGCAAAATTGACCGAAGGTGGCTTCGGTTCCTTGTGCGAGGCTCGGGCCCGAGAGCACCCTTCGGGTTCGGTTCAGCAGCCTTCGGGTTCGGTCCAAGAGGGTTTGGTCCCTAAGAGGATTTTCGGTCCTAAGAGGGGTTTTGGCTCCTTAAGGCTGTTTTTCGCGTAGACTCCCGTTTTCGAGCGGTTTTTGACTAAATTAGGGGCTGGGATGCCCCGAGTGATTTTTAGAGAGATTTGGGAGAGATTCCACATTCTTGGAGAGATTTGACATACTTAGACAGATTTCACATACGAAGAGAGATTTGGGAGAGAAAGAGTGAATACGATTGAGAGAGGTTTCGTTTGTGACATTTTTGAGTGTCCGGCTTTGCAATGCAAGTTCCGTAAACCTCATTAAGCTATGTTTTATGATCTTACCCACTCCAGATGATTATGCAACCTTATTTTATCGGTTTGGTTTGTTGTTTAGCACTAAGGCTAAGGAAAATTAAACATACGAATTTTTCCAAGTGATGTTTTTTCTTTAAAATAGTGAGTTGTACAGTAAATACATAACGTTAACCCTTATATACAAGGTTTAATTGAGTTGACCAGTTTGACTCGCTGACTTTGTTTGACTTTGACTTGACTCGAAATTGACTCTTGTCACATCATCCCCCCGTTAGAGGGAATTTCGTCCCGAAATTTACATTCTGACAGGGACTTCAAGAGTTTGGGAAGAGACGCGGGTATTTTTGATTCATTTGATCTTCGTGTTCCCAGGTGAACTCAGGTCCTCGTTTCGCGTTCCAACGAACCTTCACTATGGGAATACGACTTTGTTTCATTCTTTTGACCTCCCAATCCATAATCTCAACTGGTTCTTCCACGTAATGGAGACTCTCATTAACTTCAATTTCGTCGAGAGGTATCATGAGAGTCTCGTCGGAAAGGCACTTTTTCAAGTTGGATACGTGGAAGGTAGGGTGTACGTTATTAAGTTCTTGTGGTAATCGGAGTTTGTACGCTACAGGACCAATCCTGGAAAGGATTTCAAACGGTTCGATGTACCTTGGGTTTAGTTTCCAACGTTTACTATGACAACCAAATTTTTTTTTATTTTATAAGCTCAGTCAGTCAACTCAACTGAGTGTCAAAATCATTAGTACAAAGTTCTAGCATGGTTACAGGTCATTCTAAGGAGTTTTGAGCCTAATACACTTAAGAAATAAGTGTTAGAAAGTACCCGCTAGAACCACAGTGTAGCAAAACGAACCCTAACCTCAGCTAAGTGAGTTCACGGCCACAAGACCATGAGTTTACGGCCGTAAACTCATGTGGTCGTAAACTCAAGAGCATATATAAGGCAAATGGTCATTTTAAGTCATTTCTCTCATTCCCTGGCCAATTCTCCTTGGTTCTCTCTCAACTACCATCCAACCTTTTTCCTTAGATCTTCAAAAGAGTGAGTATTATATCCCTTGATTAGTTAATACATCTTATTAACTAGCTTCTTACATTGATTTCATCCATGAAAATCATGTTTGTTTAGATACTCAAGAAACACCAAGAATACACACTAGTGTTCTTGGCCAAATCGACTAGTTCAATGTGACAACCGTCAAGTTCCGGTCAAGTCAAAGTCAACTAAAGTCAACAAGTCAAACCGGCCGACTCAATTAGCCCATGGGTACTAGGGCTTACATTATGTAATTACTAAACAACTCGCTATTCTAATGAGAGATCATAAATTGAAAGCTCGTACATCTAGATTTCCTTAACCTAAAATTGTGGTAAGTAACAAACCAAACCGATAAAACAATGTTGCATACTCATTGGGAGTGTGTAAGATCCTTAAACATGGCTTAACGGTGCTTACAGACCTTGGGTTACGGAGCCAAACACTCACAAGTGTCACACACGAAACCTCTCTTAATCGTTTTCACTCTATCTCTCTTTATGCGAAATCTCTCCCAAATCTCTCTTTGTATGAGAAATCTCTCCCAAATCTCTCTTTGTATAAGAAATCTCTCCAAGTATGGGAAATCTCTCCCAAATCTCTCTCCATATGATAAATCTCTCCAAGAATGTGGAATCTCTCTAAAATCTCTCTTTGTATGAGAAATAACTCTCTAAGTATGGGAAATCTCTCCCAAATCTCTCTCTATATGACAAATCTCTCCAAGAATGTGGAATCTCTCTCAAATCTCTCTTTGTATGAGAAATCTCTCCAAGAATGTCAAATCTCTCCTAAATCTCTCCAAGAATGTGGAATCTCTCTCAAATCTCTCTTTGTATGAGAAATCTCTCCAAGAATGTGAAATGTCTCCCAAATATCTCTTTATATGAGAAATCTCTCCAAGAATGTGGAATCTCTCCCAAATATCTCCAAGAAGGTGAAATCTCTCCCAAATCTCTCTCAAAACCACTTTTGGTTTTTTTTTTTCGTAATCAATTGGGGCGTCCCGACACTTGACTTGGTGAAAAACCATGCGAAACGGGAAGATACCTTGGAAAATAGCCTCTTAGGGCCGGAGTCCTTCTATGCGGATCAAACCCTTCTTGAACCAAGGTCAAAGGAGCTAGGCCGAGGAGACCACAACCATCCAAAGCCGCAGCCGAGGAGACAGCAGCCATCCGAAGCCGCAGCCAAGGAGACCGCAGTCGTCCAGCCACAGCGAGCCTCGCCTCCGGACCGCATCAAGACTTCGGACCGCAACCCTTTTTCCTTCAGATCCACCTCCGCGACCAAGACCTCCTTTCGGATGTGGACTGCTGATAACCGAGCCTTAGCGCCTCCGGTCCTGGAATTGGGAACTCTCAGAACATACGGATTTAGTTTTCGACTTCGTATGATTTTTCTATGACTTTTCTAAACCAGCGCAGAAAGGTTAAAAATTAGTTAACAACTTATAACTTTCATAACACTTTGTATTATGTTGAGCAAAGTGTATAACAATAAGTTCAAAATATTGAATGTGTTTCCTTGTTAGTTTATCATCATAAACTGAAACTTAGTCATTCATGATAAGATTATTCATTCATTTAGAACGCGTATATTAAGCTATAATAAGCATAGTTCATGGATTCATAACACTAATTAATGTGTTTTCATAAAAGAGTTCTTATACATTACAAACGTTTTGGATAAACTATAATAGGTATAGTTTATGTACCATTTACTTTTCAAACTTATTTATCAATGGTTTTCAGTTTAGTTCATATAATCTGTTAATGAATAAATTTGTGAGTCATTCGCTTCGGGTTACTTCCAAAGTAACCAATTCAAAAAGTCCTGTAAATTGTAACCAAAGTCTCTTGTATGGAGAACATGATAGTTGTGTATAGATCTATATTGGGTTTGACAAACCCACACCTGAGCTGCTTGCAATAGCTAGACCGGCAGGTTTGTGGTGACAAGTGTCATTTAACGGCGACGCCTGAAGAACGTCACATTACGAGGCCGTCTAAGTTAAGTATGGTTATGATAGCTCACATGTAGTATTAACAAATCATAAGATTTATGGGTTCTAACTTTAAATTAGCGATTTATGTCGATTTAGATCACTGAAATTACTTTAAGTATGGAAAAATACTTGTACACCTTCATATCAGAAAGAGTTTTACGCCAATTTGAAACCACTTTTATATCTTTAAGTATGACAAATCCTTGTTCGTTTTCGGTCCTGGTATTTAGGACCACATAACTTTTTAAAGGAAAATATTGGATTTTTCTTGGTGACACACAACACATTACAAAGAACGGTTTCCAAACTCTTTATCTCAAAAACTTATGAACTCACCAACCTTTGTGTTGACATTTTTTCAAAACTACTTGTATTCTCAGGAATTCAGTGAAACATGAAATCAACAGCGTTTTGAGGATGGGACGATAAATCGTCAAACAGCTCATTTTGTCATCATAATGTAATTGATTTGAAATATGTAAACATATACATTGGTGTAACTTTTTCAATTATATTTATGATGGTTGTATTTACTTTGAGCACTATTATACACGTTGTTGTGATACTATACATGAAGTCCTCCACTCCTGGATGTTTCCGCCATCCTTGGTTTGGGGGTGTGACATTCAAGCTCCTATATCATAAGCACTCTTCTTCTAACTTGTTGTACACTAGGTTACACATGTCTAGACCTTAGAAACATCAAGAAACAAGGGTTAGAAGAGAGTTCACGGCCAAGGATGTTCTTGGGCCGTGAACTCCCTTTTATGGAGCAAAGATTCCCCAAATTCCTTCCTTAAGCCTAGAGAATAGCCTAGCACTTTACCTTGATGTGTTTAGGACTCAAAGCAATAAAAATACCATCACCCATAGGTGATGACGGCCGCAAACACATGCCAAAATGGTCCATGGACCGAAAACTCAAGTTAGGGGTGTTTTGATGCCACAAACACTTCCTAAGGCTTAGACTTGAAGTTAGGATGCTTCATTATCACTTTTAGGACCCTAAACAACTCTCATAAACATAAATGGTCATGAGTTGATGATTGTAAACTAATTAGGGACGTGAACACCCCAAAAGCTTCAAAGAAAGTGGTCTTCCTCATCCTAGGGTAGAGCTAAGGTCCCTAAAACATCTATAGCCTTCAAGCTTGCATTTATACATGAGTAACCATGAGTTTACGGCCGTAAACTCCCTCAGGCCATAAACCCATGGTATTAAACTCATGTGAGTGCCATTCTACCTTCCTTTGTTGAATCACATGTGATTCCAACACTTGGTAAAGGACTTTCCTAGTCTCGGAAGGTGTTTCCTTTCATATAGTTTTTTATAAACACTATATTCATGTCAATATGTGTCCTTATATATCATTTAGGACTTATTGTGTCTCGTGACTTCATTCGTGGAACTTCTCATCCTTACATGCATACCCGTTTGAATCACCTACATCAGGTGATTTCATACCCCTTAATGAATCTTTTAACTATTTTAACTGTTTTAAGGAGGGGGGATACAAGTTTAACACAATGATAATTGTGTAAATGCTTGTTATAGACATCTTTCAAAATGTTACTTATGTTATTTATAAGTTGTCAAAACATTTCAAAACTCTTTTAAAAGTTTATGTTAATTTATAGATATACAAAACTCCGTTTTTAAAGTACAGGCATAACTTAGTAGAGAAACGAGTCTTTTCAGTAACAGTCCAAGTAGAGCATTAGTAAACTATTATATGTATAGTTTATGAGAATGTTATTCATTACTTCTAGTACAATGAAACACAGAAAGAGTCAGTCCAGTTCATGAGTCTATACTAACGCAATACGTTTACATAGATACGATATCAATATATGATGACATGACAAAACATAGTAAGGTGCCATAGCATGGAACGTTTTCAGGATCTAACTATACCAATGAATCACAACGCATTATGATAGTTATATTGGGTATACATGATCATAGTAATGTGGATGTTCGTGGCTTGCACTCATGAAGGGGTCGCATGTAGTTCCTAAAATCTCTTAACAAGGGAGCATTTAGCATAGGATCTAGCCATTCACATTATGCCTTAACCCTCAATTAAGGCAAAATGGTACTTAAAGTAGTCACTTATTACAAATACTACAGTACTTACACTGTCATTACGACAATTACAGAAGGATATAAATTCCAGTGTCAATGTTATTAATAGTCGTACAGTCGGGTCTTGGTAGAAGGCTACTTTCAAAACAGTCGGGTCTTGGTAGAAGGCTACTTTCAAAACAGTCGGGTCGTGGTAGAAGGCTACTTTCAAAACAGCCAGGTCTTGGTAGAAGGCTACTTTTAAAGGTTTTGGTCATAATGCTAGCTTTATGATTCCTTAATGTATACACTATAGGATACATATATACTAATAGATTCCGACAACTAATAGGATGTGTGCTCTTCGCTTCACTTCCTGTTCTCGTTGGATTGTGGGCTTGGAATGAGGTCACCCAATCTATTATCTACCCGAATCTATATATATCTATGCTTAGTATACATTAAGTCATCATAAGGGTACCAGGTATGGATTAGGTCATAGGACATAGAGTCAAAACACAGTTTTTCTAGGACAACTTACTTTTCAAATGCAGTACTTTTGGTATACAAAACTAGAGATTTCCCAGATAAGGGCTTAATCCATTTTATTAAGCCAGTACAGTTTTAGAGACTTTAGGTGAGTAACTCTATATCACCTTAGTTAATACACCATGTTTGGATCAGTGCGTACTCTCTCGCAACTGTACTATCCCCAATGACAACAGCATATCCGAGAATAGCCTAGTTTCAATGGGTCCACGCCGATTCGGGTCGGCCCGCAATGCCGCCCACCACACAATCATATGATGTGTGAGTGAGAAGAGGCTCCAGGAAAGGTAATACCCAACAAGCATGAGCTCCCCCCCTGAAATGAAAGGATTCAATCCACCCGCGCCCTCGATACGACTACCTTGTTACGACTCCACATCTGTCTGTGAATCCCAGGGCACTCACCATCCCTTTCAACCGTATAATTCCTCTACTTAGAAAAAAAAACAGATCCAAATTCCTTATAGATCGCTGGATTTTACGATATGGGATGTTTGAGAAAGGATCGCTTTGGATCTGGGCTAAGTGCATCCCCAACGTTATATAAAACAAATGTCCAATAGATAGTTACATGTGTGTTTTCCGCCTTACTTCTTGTTCCCGTTCGATTGTGGGCTTAGGGAAAATTCACCGAATTAACTTTCTACCCGATATCAGATTATAAATAGCAGTATAAACAAAGCTATTATAAAAGTAGTTAATGTAGTCAATATTTTACTATAAGAAATATAGGTTTTCTTAAAAGGACTTTTAGTTAGATATAAAGGAACCATTACGAATAATTCCATGTGTAACAAGTGACTACACTAGGGTTATATATGACAACGATCTAATAACCAATGGAATGTGTGCTATCCGCCTTACTTTTTGTTCCCCGTTGGGTTGTGAGCTTAGGGCAGATGCGCACAATCGATTGTTCATTTACTCTGAGTATATATAACTTGTACCCACTTAGTACGCATAGAAAGGCTTGTAGTGTCATTTTACTTAACTTTCATTCAAGTAGGAAATATAGGATTTTCTAGAGGAACAGGAGAACTTTTCAAAACAGAACTTACAACTTACATCACTTATGCATATACATTTTCAACCACATTTTACAGCTTACTCACATCACTAAAATCTTATGAACTCACCAACTTAATTACTGATCAACTCTTTCAAATAACTTGTACTCTCAGGAGACGATTAGACAGGTGCTCGTGCTGGGACTTCAGAAGATGGAGCATTATAGCTTCAAGTCTTGTTTTGTTATTTGTTTATGATTCTATGTTTTGTGAACACATACATTGTAAACACTTTCTTTCTAAATGAAATGGTTGTTCATTACTTGCTTACCATATACATATCTCGTGATACTAAACATGATGTCCTCCACCCCCGAACGTTTCCGCCATTCTGGTTTTGGGGTGTGACAGATTAGTATCAGAGCATTGTTTATAGTGAACTAAGTATATCAACCGATAAAAGATATACATCTATAAATACAATGGGGCTTAAGTGCTCTGTATAATGATATATTTTATAGTATAACTACAAGTTATTAAAATATACCTACTTGCTTATACGTGTACATAATCGAACTAGTGTCACGAGGAGAACAAAACTAAAGTATTTAAAGGTTGGACATTGTCATCAACCTGAACAGTTATGTAATCATAGCTAGGATCAATATAGCCTGATCAACTATATTTATTCGAGATGTGACTGACATGTGTTTGGGAATGATGTGGTGTTGCAACAGGGTTAAAACTTACCTGAACACCAGTGAAGAGAATGCCAGAACAAGTACAGTTAGAGTTAGAGTACTATGGGAGTATTCTATGATACGATAGCGCGATAAAAAGATTAGAACATACCAAGTACATTACGTTAGAATACTATAGGAGTATTTTGGTCCAGATAAATAACTTATGTGATAACTTAAAAGACCCTTGTGGATAGGTCTATAAGCTTACAAGGTATATTCATAAAGTTTTATATATAATCAAGATCTTATGGACATAGAATCTGTGACCGACGCTTCGCGATCCATTCATCTTAAGGAAGTAGTGTTGAGGTGGGACTAATTATTCGAAGGCCTATTTGATCTTCAATTATATACAATACAAACTGGTGTACCTTGTACAATTATAGGAGGATTCCGTAGGGATCACCCCATAAAGTTTGTGGTATGCATGTAATTGTACTTAAATGAACTATCAATTTAAGTTGAACGAAATGCTGTTTAAGTGTAAAAAGAAAATTTGTTTTGTCAGAGAGTATTAGTCCCTTAAGCATTTATAGTTTGTATATCTTATGTGGTTCGATATACTTAGTTCACTATAAACATTGCTCTGATACCAATCTGTCACACCCCCAAACCTGAACGGCGGTAACGTTCGGGGGCGGATGACTTCATGTGGTAACGTAACAAATGAATACATAGTAAAGAAAGAAATACAACCATCATATATATAATTGAAAGTTTACATTTGTCAAAAGTTACATGTTCAAAACCTAATTACAATATGATGTCAAAATACGAGATTAAACTGGCGCCGCAGCATCCCTTCATCAAAAGCGAAATGAATACCTGAAATTACTGATTTCCTGGGACATACAAGTAATTTTGAAAGAGTAGATCAGCATTTAAGCTGGTGAATTTCATAAGTATTTAAGTGACAATGTTTGAATGAAATGAAATGTTTTATCTTTGTTTGTATGTGTTTAGAAAATCCTATATTTTCTACTAGTATAAAAGTAGCCTTCACTCAAGACCAATGTTTGTTTCCAAAATGTATGTAAATGTAAAATAACCAATGAGTTTGAAAACTTTGTAAATCAATGCATTTTTAATACCCCTTGTGAGTTTTATAACCATACTATTGACTCTGAATGCCTATACACAACGTTCTTCAGGCGTTGGAATGTTATGACGTTTGTCACCCCAAACGGTGGACTGCAGCTAACAGTCAGGGCGCGGGTTGTCAAGCCCGTATAGATCTATACACAAACACCATGCTCCCCCTCCAAGGGATTCTGGTATATAATACAGGACTTGAAATGTGTACTCGAACGTACATGAAGTTAGTGTCTCACAAAACCGTGGTATAAAAACAGATCTACTTGTTAAAATGTTACGTTTGTTCTTGTATACGAAAGTAAACTTCTTGAAATATATGTTTCTTAGTACATAAGAGTTAGAAATCTGTTTGTAAACTATACCTATTATAGTTTTCAAAAAGTGTGTCTTGTTTGTTTAGAAATACCTAGAAAAAGAATCACTTGTTTATGAAAGCATAGATTTTTGGTGTAGAGTCTAAGATAGAAAAGAATAATTTAAGAACAGTTTAGTTTTATACAGGTATTACAACAACTTTATATTTTAAAAGTTCGAATGCTATTGTAACATATGTTATATATATATAAAAGTTCCTTAAAGGTTTATAAATCGCATGTGATTTGAATATATAAGAATATATAAAAGAGTTTGTTTATGTAACACACGATAATACTCGTGTGTTTTACTTGTAATCCCCCCCTTGAAAGCATATAAAAGTATTTAGAATAATTAAAACGGTTGATTAAGGGGTATGAAACTCACTTGAAAGTTTTGGAGATAGCGAGATGGAAAACCGGGCAGAGTTTCATCTCGGGAAACGGATTTTCCTCGGGATTCTCGGGAATCTCGGGAGTAAAATCGACCTTCGGGACTTGAGCCAAAAGACCAGAGCTTCGGGTTTGAACGGACACGGAAAACGAGGCAAAGTTGAGAGAGAGAGAGAAGAGAAATGAGCCCTTTCTTTGGAAACCCTCGCATCCTATTTATAGTAAGGCTGGTCTGCCTCGGTACGCGGGGCGTACGCTTGTACGCAGCGCGTACGCGTACGTCATGCATGACCGAAGCCTCGACTGCCTCGGTTCGGATGGGACGGGTTGCTGGGTACGCGGGTCGGATGGGACGGCGGGTCGGACGGGTCGGGGCTTCGGACGGGTCGGACGGGTCGGTTTCTTCGGATAGCGGAATGTGGACGAACAGAGGCCAATCCTCTCGGTTACGCGGGGCGTACAGGGGTACGCAGCGCGTACATCGGCTGAGAACGCTGACTCCCCTTCGGATAATATCCGAATTTTGAATAAAATAAATAATTAATTTATTTAATAAACTTCAAAAATTCATATCTTCTTCATACGAACTCTGTTTTCGATGGTCTTTATATCCTCGCGTAGGTGAGACTACGCTCTACAACTTTCGTTTAGACTCCGTCGGCAAATTCCGAAATTATTTTTTTTTATTATTTATTAAAAACCCATCGTGTTTAAGGAATTTCTTTGAAAATTCATAACTTCTTTATCTGATGTCGGTTTTTGCCAGACTCTTTACCGCTGGAATACCATTGTCGAGACCTTCGATTCTCGTTTAGGTCATTCCGGCCAAAAGTCGCTCGATCTCCGATTCGAGTTTTTAGCTGTCTGTTGCTAAGCCGAACTTGGAAAAATCATAACTTCGCTATATGAAGTCGGATTTGGGCGTTCTTTTCACGTACGATCAAGGTGCAAAGACATTTAATCATAGAAGGAAATTAAATAGTACTTATTTGTACATTTTATTATGAAAGTAAATTTTTATTATTCAGAAGTGGTTACAATACTTGACCCATTTTGGTCGTTACAAAGAGTTGAAATATCGGGTTGTCACATCATCCCCCCGTTAGAGAGAATTTTGTCCCGAAATTTTAAGTAGTAAAGATACTAGTGAACAAGAAAGAGATGAGGGTACTTTTGTTTCATCTGATCCTCGCGTTCCCATGTGAATTCGGGTCCCCGCTTGGCGTTCCAGCGAACCTTCACGATGGGTATGCGACTTTGTTTTGTTTGTTTGACCTCTCGGTCCATGATTTCTACTGGTTCTTCCACAAAGTTGAGGCTCTCGTTGATCTCGATCTCGTCGAGTGGAATAACAAGAGTCTCGTCGGACAGGCACTTTTTCAAGTTTGAGACGTGGAAGGTTGGATGGATGTTACTAAGTTCGCGCGGTAGGTTAAGCTTGTAAGCCACAGGGCCGATTCTGGCAAGAATCTCGAAAGGCCCTATGTATCTTGGATTTAGTTTCCCACACTTTCCAAATCGTATTAAACCCTTCCACGGTGAGACCTTTAATAAGACGTGGTCTCCTACCTAGAATTCCAAAGGTTTCCTCCTTTGGTCAGCGTAGCTTTTCTGTCGGTCTCTTGAGGCTTTCAATCGTTCACGAATCTGAACGATCTTCTCTGTTGTTTCACGTATGATCTCCGGACCTGTGAGAGTGCTTTCAGGAACTCTTCCTCTAGCTAACTGGGTATCGCCAACTTCAGTCCAGCACAGAGGGGATCTGCACTTTCGACCATAGAGGGCTTCAAACGGAGCAGCCTTTATGCTTGTATGATAACTATTGTTGTATGAAAATTCGAGAAGGGGTAAATGAATATCCCATGCCTTTCCAAAGTCAATCACGCAGGCTCTCAGCATGTCTTCTAAAGTTTGTATTGTTCTCTCACTTTGTCCGTCTGTCTGTGGGTGGTAGGCTGTACTCATGTCTAGCCTAGTTCCCAGGGAACTTTGTAGTGACTGCCAGAATCTTGAAGTGAATCTACTATCTCGATCGGAGATAATGGATATCGGAACACCATGCAGTCGCACTACTTCCCTTAAGTAAGTTCTTGTAAGCTTCTCCATTTTGTCAGTCTCCTTGATGGGTAGGAAATGTGCGGATTTGGTCAATCTGTCAACAATGACCCATATGGTATCGAGTCCACATGTCGTCTTGGGTAACTTGGTTATGAAGTCCATAGTAATCCGCTCCCATTTCCATTCCGGTATCTCTGGTTGTTGTAGTAGTCCTGACGGTTTCTGATACTCGACCTTAACCTTAGCGCAAGTAAGACATTTACTCACGAAGGTAGCAATTTCTGCTTTCATGTTAGGCCACCAGTACAGTTTCTTAAGATCCAGATACATTTTATCTGAACCCGGGTGAACGGAATATCTTGAGTTGTGAGCCTCGCTCATGACTACGTTTCTGAAACCACCATGATTTGGGGTCCAGATTCGGTCCATGAGATAGTAGGCTCCGCCACCCTTGACTTCTAAATTCTTCTCCATTCCTCGCAGGGATTCACCTGCCACATTTTTAGGTTGCAAAGCTTCCATTTGTGCTTCTTAATTTGTGTGGATAAGTGGGAATGGATAGTCATGGTCAGAGATTTGACCCTCCGACCAGTGTCTTCCTTTCGACTGAGGGCGTCAGCTACTACGTTGGCCTTGCCAGGATGATAACGAATTTCGCATTCGTAGTCATTCAGTAACTCAACCCATCGTCGTTGTCGCATGTTGAGTTCCTTCTGATCGAAAATGTGTTGAAGGCTCTTGTGATCGGTGAATATAGTACTCTTTGTTCCGTATAAGTAGTGCCTCCAGATCTTCAGAGCAAATACCACTGCTCCTAACTCGAGGTCGTGTGTCGTATAGTTCACTTCGTGTGTCTTAAGCTGTCGGGAGGCATAAGCGATAACCTTCCCTCTCTGCATAAGAACACAACCAAGTCCTTGATTTGAAGCATCGCAATACACTACGAAGTCTTCTATCCCTTTGGGGAGGGATAGTATCGGTGCGGTGCACAAGGCCTGCTTTAGTGTCTGGAATGCCTTCTCTTGTTTCGCTTCCCAGTCAAAGGCCACACCTTTCTAGGTTAATGAAGTAAGAGGTTTCGCAATGCTCGAAAAGTTCTTTATGAATCTGCGATAGTAGCCAGCTAGACCTAGAAATTGACGAATTTCTGTAGGTGTCTTTGGTGCCGACCAGTTCTCAATAGCCTTAATTTTGGAGGGGTCCACGTGTATACCTTTCTCGCTAACAACGTGACCTAAAAATTCGACTCTTCGAATCCAAAATTCGCATTTAGAGAACTTTGCATAGAGTTTCTCCGTTCGGAGTGTTTCTAGGACTTTTCGTAGGTGCTGACTATGCTCTTCCTCACTTCGAGAGTAGATAAGTATATCATCGATAAAGACGATGACGAACTGATCCAAGTAAGGGCGGCATACCCTATTCATTAGGTCCATAAATAATGCTGGTGCATTGGTTAATCCGAATGGCATCACCACGAATTCGTAGTGTCCATAACGAGTTCGGAAAGCTGTCTTTGGAATGTCCCCCTCTAGAACTCGTAATTGGTGATATCCGGATCGCAGGTCTATTTTGGAGAAGTAGTTCGCCCCTTGAAGTTGATCGAATAGGTCGTCAATACGGGGTAGAGGATATCGATTCTTGACAGTAAGTTTGTTCAGCTCTCTGTAGTCGATGCACATGCGGAACGATCCGTCTTTCTTCTTTACAAACAAGACCGGTGCTCCCCAAGGTGAGAAACTTGGTCTTATGAATCCTTTGTGAAGGAGTTCATTAAGCTGACTGGAAAGTTCCTGCATCTCTGCTGGTGCAAGACGATAAGGCGACTTCGCTACTAGGGTAGCTCCTGGAATTAAGTCGATTCTGAACTCGACTTGGCGTTGCGGTGGTAATCCTGGTAGTTCTTCTAGAAAGATATCGGGATAGTCGCGTACTACCGAGATGTTCTTGATGTCCTTCAGTTCTTGACTTGTATCGACGATGTGAGCTAGGAATGCTCGACAATCCTTCCGCAAGCACTTTCGAGCTTGGATGCACGAAATGATGCGAAGGTTTGCACTAGATTTGTCGCCGTAGATAACTAATGTTTCGTTGTTAGGGAGGTTAAGACGGACTGCTTTCTCAAAGCACATGATGTCGGCGCGAAGAAGAATCAACCAATCCATGCCGACTATGACGTCGAAACTTTTAATTTGAACCGGCATGAGATTGATTGGGAAAGAATGGCCGTCTAATGTTAACGTACAGCCCATGTATATGCAATTTGTGTTTTCGGTTTTCCCATTGGCCATCTCTACAGTGAATGAATTTTCTAACCTGCTAGGTTTAGGTTTAAGTAAATGAATAAATTTTTGACTCACGAAGCTTCTCTCCGCTCCACTATCGAATAATATGCATGCGTATGAATTATCGAGAAGGAACGTACCAGCAACTATAGTTGGGTCAGTTACAGCTTCATCGTGGCCTATTGCCAAAACTCGTCCCACACCTCCGGTGCCTGCTGCCTTAGGACAGTTTCTCTTGTAGTGGCCCACCTCGCCACAACCGTAGCAAGCCTGCCCTACACCCGCACCGGGAACTTGAGTAATCGGCTTTGCGGGTTCCTTGCAGAAACGGGCTGTGTGTCCTTTCCTGCTGCAGTTGGCGCACTGCATATCTCGACAAGATCCATAGTGGTGGTAATTGCATTTGGTGCATTTTGGAAGGTTGCCTATATAGGGCTTTGTTGGGTAGGTATTTGTAGGGGCTGTAGCAGGTACAATGGCAACATTTACTGACACCAGTTGTTTCTTTGCGGATTCTTGGGAAGACCCACCCTTCCCTTTAATCCACGCTCTCTTCCTGCCATTGTTGTTGTTGTTGTTGTTGTTGTTGTAGTTGTTGTTGTTGTTGTTTGCTTTCTGTGGTGCTGGTGTAGAAGTGGTTGAGTTCTGATGGCCTCCGTAGTCGATCAGAGATTGTGCCAGTTCCTTAGCACTTTCAGAAGTGTCAGGTTTAGAAGCTAACACGCTTGATCGCATTTGGGGCATCAGTCCCCATATGTACCTTTCTATCTTCTTCCTCTCGGGAGCAATCATATCTGGACAAAGGATTGCCACTTCGCAGAATCTGTTGGTATAAGTAGCGATGTCGGTACCCACCATTCCAAGAGTCCATAGCTCGTGTTCAAGCTTTTGAATTTCTCCCCGTGGGCAGTATTCTCTCATCATCATGGCCTTCAAGCTCTCCCAGCTTATGGAGTTCGCCACGATTAGGGTAAGTACTTTAACGTGGCCATTCCACCAAGTTAAAGCTTTATCGAGAAGGGTGAAAGTTGCAAATTTGACCTTGCTGTGCTCGGGGCAGGAGCAGATTTCAAAGACTGCCTCCGTCCTTTCAATCCACTGCCTCAGGGCCATCACACCACCAGTACCATAAAACATCCAGGGCTTGGCATTAGTGAAGTCCTTATAGGTGCATTCTCGAGGTGGTCCATGACTCTCGCCATGGTTGGATGGGTGTGTGCCAGATCCCGAGCCATTAGCACTTGAGTTATTGATCTGTGACATGGCAGCTGCCACCGCTGCGGTGACTGCTGCTTGAAACATTACAGCATCAAATTGGGGTGGTGGAGGTGGTGGTGGTATAGGTGCTTCCTCACCGTTGTTTCGCCTTGGATTCCTACGCGGAGGCATCCTTCAACTATAGATTGAAAAGACAAGGATAAGAATTTCATAGAATGGAAAATGAATGTGTCTCATGAACTAAATCGCTATAGTTCAATAACATATGATAGTATGAGTCTTAAAATAGAAGAATGAAAGTTATTTGTAAGACTGAAGGTATGAAACAAGTATTTGGGTTCACAAAGACCATTCAAGGTTCGAACAAAATACTCAACATAGTAGTAATAGTGCCACTTATATTAATATTAAAAGTTGTTACAACGATCATGAAAATTTGACCCCTATAAGGGTCTCCGATTACAAAGTTCGAGAAATTTAAAGACTTTTAGCCGAGGTCCTAAGCTATAACAAAATTTGAGTCCTTGACAAGCACTACTTGCGTCGAAGGTTGCGCTTGGAGCTTGACTCCGTATCTGATTTCATTGACTCCATTAGACGCCTATCGAAAGCGGCTTGTTGTTCCCTTAGTTCGGCGAGGGCTGCAATCAATTGCGCTTGAAACGCTTCAGTTTGGAATTGAGCGTTGTCTTGCATCTTGTCCAGCCTATGGATGTCAGAAGTGTGAACCTGCACTTCCACGTTGATATCCCGGAGTCGACTAGCTTGTACTCCAGACTGATAGGACTGATTGGCTAACTTTCCCACCATTACCGGGAGTGCTCGATCAGCCGAACCTCCGCCGCAGACATCATAGAAGTCCCGGCACATGCCGTAGGGAGGGCGTAGGTTTTGTTGTTGGCTCCAATGGTGGAGGTGACTTCCCCAGACGGGAGTCGGTCCTTGAAAGTTCCTTACGAAGACGGGAGGTTGAATGGGTGGTGGATTGATAACTTCCGGCTCTGAGTCGGTACCGGAGTCATCACCCACTTCTATGGGTTCCTCGTCCTCTTCGGGATCATCTTCGATCCATCCTCCGTTGCCTTGGTTGGGAAAGTAGGGGTCGCCAGGGTGGTGAAATCCAGCCATTTGACTGTACGAGAAATAGGGTTATAAGAATTGAATAAAGTCGGAACATGTAAAATGTAACAGCCCAAAATCTCAAGTATTATCTAATTGTATTTTTGGGTGTTTTTAAGGGGAGACTCGGCGAGTTGGAGCCAGACTCGCCGAGTGGGGTCGCAGCTTGGGTCGCGGGTTCGCGACTGGACTCGACGAGTCCAGGTATGGACTCGGCGAGTCGACGTCGTTCAATGGAAAACCCTAGCCGTTCGGAATGGGGTCGTATATAAGGGTTATTATGCCGTCATTTCACGACTTTGGGATCGATTGGGAAGAACCCTAGACGACTGTGGCATCCAGAGCAAGCTTGAAGGCCATTATTGACTTTGAAGGAATCGTGGTGCAAGAAGAGGAAGGATTTTGGCCAAAGGAAGATCAAGGGGATCGAGTTCTGAGGTTGGGGACGCAGAGAGTACGTTTTCAGGTTATGTTTCGGATCATTCCTGTTATTTTGATGTGTACACGAACTTAGGGCTTATGGAACCCATTTGGAGATTAGATGGATTGTTGTGTCGTTATCCAATGTTTACAACCTTGTATTAGGACCCTTAGAGGTCCAGAAGGTCCCATGTTTGTATATTCGGGAATATATGTATCTCAGGAAGCAGTTCGATCGACTGCATGGCGTGGACTCGCCGAGTCGGATGAGCAGACTCGGCGAGTAGCTTGAAGATTTACTGGGACTCGCCGAGTTGGTTCTTCAGACTCGGCGAGTAGAGTCAGGGTGGCCCCGCGTTTCCTCCAGGAGTAACTCGTCGAGTCAAAGAGGATACTCGACGAGTGGAAGGGGACTCGTAGAGGATTGAAGGACGACCAGACTCGCCGAGTCGCCGGGGAACTCGCCGAGTCCAGTCGAGCTGACAATGGTCTGTTGACCAGAGTTGACCGATGTGATTTCTTAGGGTCAGTTAACGTGGGAGATAGAAGTATTAATAAGGGATATATGATGTTTCAGGGAGCTTGTAGCTCGGAGGATCAAGTGCAAGGGATTTCAGGAGTTGCTATCTTCCAGTGTCCGCGAGGTGAGTCTTCTCACTATACTTTACCCGGAAGGGTTTGATTGTGAGACCGGAAGGTCGTATGTGTGATATTTATGCTATGGCTAGAGAGATAGACGCTTTATATGTGATGTATGCTTATATATGATGTATACTTATACGGGCCGGAAGGCGAGACTTCACGTGATAGGAAGAACGGTATGATGTATGACTTATGTGTTATGTGCGTTAGGTTACATGTGTTATGTTTATACTGTTATGGGCCGGAAGGCGATTATGTTACGGGCCGGAAGGCAATATTATGTGGACCGAAAGGTCCGGGCCGGAAGGCAATATTATGTGGACCGAAAGGTCCGGGCCGGAAGGCAATATTATGTGGATCGAAAGGTCCGGGCCGGAAGGCGTGTGTGCGTAAGGTATATTGGGGAACTCACTAAGCTTCGTGCTTACGTTGTTATGTTATGTTGTTTCAGGATCTTACAGTAACGCGGGATGGCAACGGTTCGATTGTACACACCGAAGAGAGAGTTGTGTTTTGAAGGATCCTGGTCTTCCATTATAACGAAAATGGAACTATGTTTTGTAATTTGAATGTGAATAAGATTTTAAACAAGTGTTTTAATATTAATTTAATTATTTACATGAAAATTTTGTTTTTGGAAATCACGACGTTACAAATTGGTATCAGAGCCTTGGTTTGAGGGATTCGGACGCGCCTACAGGTGAGTCTGGACTCAAACTGAGGAATTAAGAAAAAGTTTTCAAATAAATAGTTTTCTAAAGTGAATAAGAGTTCAAAGAGAAAGCAAGAAAAGCAGTGTGTACAATCAGCCAGAGCCAAACGGTGATTTCCCAAAATACCTTTACTTTTGTATTATGAGATATCTATTATGCACTTTATGAGACATTATCGCATGCTAGAGACAGGCTAAGTATTTCACATCTTAGGACTAGAGTGGCCTGATTTGTGATGCCTTAGTCTAGGGTTTGCTGTTATATGTGCGTTATGCTTTTGTGTGTATGTGATGAGTGAGAGTATCTAGTTAGAACGCGCGAGGGGTAGAGCTACAGAGTACAGTGGTACTTCCGAGGATGAGCCGAGAAGGTGGAGCTATCACAGCTAGGGAGTCCTATGTATGCTTCGATGCTCGAATGCTGCTTGCTTCGTGCTTTGTGGAGTTCTCGATGATGGGAGACAGCTACTAAGTGAGTATGACGATACTCAGGAGGTAGATGTTTGGCATCATTAGGAGCTCTTCAGCAGCTGATAGCAAAGAAGTGGGAGGACGGCGGAATGGGCTAGAGATTAAACCTAGCCAAGATGGGTGCGCGGGTAGAGTAGAGGATTTCGCTGGGGAGCGAGCATGCAAGATGGGATTGGTGAAAAAGAGCAGGTTTATCAGCTACTTAGGAACTCTGGGATGGTCCGTGTGGAAAGTATGGGTAGATGTGGCAGGTAGTATGGGCCCGTACTACTGAAAGCAGAGGACCCATACTTGATACAGGGGGCATCCTAAAGGTCCTAAGGAACAGATTGAGGGGTGATGTTATGGTTCGGATACCATACATCGGAGCGGATACAGAGTGATGTTATGGTCCGGGCACCATACATCGGAACAGATTGAGATAGATGTTGTGGTCCGAGTGCTATACGTTGGGGCAGATTGGGAGTGGTGCTAGGGTTCAGGTACCCTACACCGAAGCATGTCAAGGAGGGATGTCATGGGATGAGTACCATGGTTCGTAGTGGATGATGCTTGTGGCTATCTTGTTATCCGGTTATGACCGATGAGGTGGAGATTGGACGCTATGGGTTTCAAGCCTGTAGACCATGATTGAGTACGGGGAGGCGTTCCTCGAGGGGAAAGGCGAGTGCTTATCAGAGTATTTTGGGTAAGAGTCAAAGACAGGGGAAAATTTCAGTCGAGTTGAGCAATCAGACGACAGAGGAGAGGTCACCTTTTGGGTGGGTAGTGTCATTTATGCTCGTGTGCAAGACGCGAGAGGCCTGGTGTTTCAGTTCTGGATTTGGGAGTACACCCTGCAGGTAGTTATCGATAATGACTTCCCTCAGAGCATCAGGTAGCGGGTGTACCGCGAGGCAGAGATTTACCGTGAACAGACAGTCAGTTGGGGCTGAGGTAGTCGAGAACCACACCACACCTAATTGAGAATAATAGGTTGGGTTATAGTGGTAGCAGTGAAGAGTTCAGACGAGTTTCGCAGTGTGGAGAGTTGTCGTCTATGTTGAGAGTAAGTCCCTGTCCTTGGGACAAATCCGGCGTTGGATACGGGTTGATGGGCTGAGATGAGAGGAACGATGATGCTGCGGTGCAGTCTGCGAGCCAGATATGTTATCAAGCAGTGCAGGTGCTTGGTATTAGATCAGTATGGGATTTGGAACGATTAGAGGCAGCCGTGATGAGAAGTTCTTGGAAAGTCAGCTAGAGGTTCAGAGTATAGGGGATTGTTTGACTCCATAAGGGGAGGGACTACCGGGTGTTGCACAGCACTTTTCTGGAGCAGATACGATTTCGCTGGTGAAGGATAGTCGTGGGTTGATTGTATATTAATTGGCGTTGGTTCGAACCCTAGTGGGGGAGAACCGGGTGCAGTATGTAAGAAAGCAAGAATTGTCAGGAGTAGTAATAAGTGGAGTGTAGAGATGCAGTAGGAAAGCATGAGACCAAAGGTGTCGTCGATCGAGTAAAAAGGGGTTACATCGGAGCTTGCGGGTCCGGTGGTGCAAGCCGCAAGTGCGGAAAGGAGGGGCACTGTGCACGGGATTGTTGGCAGTCAGTGCCAATTCGGGACTTGAGGAGGACAAGATGGAGCGGAGCCCCAGAGGGCTCAGGGTCGTGTTTATCTGCGTACGACAGAGGGAGACGGAGCAGTGCCGGAGGCAGCGGGTATGATGTTTTCATGATGTCTTAATTGTTTTGCATTGATTTGACGTATTGGTTGTGCTGGTATCTTGTATGGATTTCGATGCGGTATTCGTTGTTTCGCGGGTCTGGCATGGTGATGGATTGGTGTTTCAGGTTTTCGCCTTGGCATTCGTTGTTCCCTGATGGTTGAGTATGGTTATAATTGGTGTTTTAGTGTCAGTAGTCTTGTGCGGTTTTCGATGTGGTGTTCATCCTTTGGGCAGATTGTGAGTTTGGTTATGGGTTGTTGTCGCGGATTCCTTTGGTTATCGTCCGTGGGGGTTGTTAGGGGAGATGCGGCACTGGGTTGATTGTCGGGTAGCATCTACAGTCGTGGAGTGGATGATTGAAGGACTAGATTCTTGTGAGTGGGTTGATCAGGGAGGATGTGTGTTTTGCTGGGGGTTGCTTGTGCTTGTGGGAAGCAGTCAGTGTGTAATTGTCCTCTTTGTACAGGATTGTTCGGTAAAGTCGTTAATGGCGATCGGTGGCAGTTAGTCAGTGTTTTAGCGGGGGAGAATTAGAAAATTCTCCGGGAGATCGATGAGTATGTGAGGGTGCTTAGCTGTTGGGATTCAACAGTGGTTGTCAGCGCAGAGTATAGGCCGACGAGAGCGAGTGTCGGGTATGCAGAGCGGGATACAGACCTAGGGCATTCTATTGTGGAGGCCTGAGAGAAGGTCAGGATCAAGCTTGAGTAAGTGACCGGGGCTATGTGATCAGAGTATTGGTATGTTTAAGATACGTGATGGGTTGTACTGCATTAATCCCACGGGATTATGTTGTGCATGTTTCTAGAGCGGGAACTGGAAGGTTCCAGAGTTAGAACCGAGGATTCGCAGAGTTGGGTATACGGACCCACAGAGACATAGCCTCGAGTGGCTAGTATGTGTTATGAGAGTCGGTCCAGTCATGCTGGAGACTCTGTTGGTATTGCTGGATCAGTTTGAGATTACGGATTGTGTATGTTGCAGTGTGATGGCATTGGAAGGTCTGGCCCCGGGTTAGTGATCTTGTTTAGCTGAGGCAGTGATCTTGATGAGTGGAGAGAGTGCATGAGATTGAGAGCCCCTGCAATGAGAACCAGAGTATGTGGTTAGCGGTTATGCAAAAAGGGTGGTGTCGCTTGGGGCGAGCACCGTGGCACCGGTTGGAGTGGCATTATGGCCAAGAGGGTTCCTTGGAAAAAGGAAAAGAGGAAGGTGTGTAACTCCGAAGGGGTGCAAGTTCACGATAGTGAAATCTGCAGAGCAGGGTTATGGTTAGAGTATTTCAAGTATGGTTTCGAGCATCGTGTATGCGGCAATGAAGTAGGAACCATCCGGGTTGGGATGACTGACGAGACTCAGGAAGATGCAAGAGAATGGAGAATCTTGAATTCTCAGTGTGATTCTGATCAGAGTATAGTACGGATATTAGTGGTTCCCTTTGGGAGATGTTCGAGGATATCATCAGTGTATCGGGTTTTTCAACCTGCGGGTGTTGGGACTAGTTCAGTATGTGTATGTGATGGCAAGAGGGAACTTGTGAGAATTGATCTGAGAGGGAGAATGGATCTCTCAGTCGAACCGGAATGGACAAAGTGGGCTTTGGATAGGGGATCCGGTGGTTCAGGATTTCCTAATCCTTATGGGTTGAGTGATCGTTGAGATTTGGAGCAGAGTGCATCTTGGGTAATTTCCGATTACAGAGAGTGATGAGCAGTTCAGAGTTCGTACGTTAGTTGACAAGCAGACTCAACAGGTTAAAGAGAGTTAGTGATCGTCTAGAGTTAACAGGAAGGTTATGCAGTCAGACGCCGTTACGAGCATGTGATTCCGGTCGGCGACCTCGCATTTCTGTCGGGGTGTTTCAATTTAGGAAGAGGGGTAAATGGGGGGCCCCGGTATGTTGGATCTTTTCGTGAAGGTACGAAGGTAGGAAGGGTGACCTATCGTTGGAGCTGTCAACGGAATTGGGACGGATCCATGACACTTGTATGTGTCGCAATTGAAGAGGTGTATAGCGGATGAGTCAGCAGTGGTTCTACTAGAGAACGATTAGGTGGATACGAGCCTGTGTTACGTCGAGAGGCCAGTGGCCGACGGAGATCGGAAGATCAAGGTTCTGAGGAACAAGGAGGTACCTCTGGTATTGGTTCAGTAGCGGCCTCGGGAGAGATCGGTTGTGTCTAGGGAAGCCGAATCGTGAGATGCGGGAGCAGCAGCCAGAACTATTTTCAGAGTGAGACTTCGAGGGCGAAGTCAAATTCTAGTGGGGGAGAATTGTAACAGCCCAAAATCTCAAGTATTATCTAATTGCATTTTTGGGTGTTTTTAAGGGGAGACTCGACGAGTTGGAGCCAGACTCGCCGAGTGGGGTCGCAGCTTGGGTCGCGGGTTCGCGACTGGACTCGACGAGTCCAGGTATGGACTCGGCGAGTCGACGTCGTTCAATGGAAAACCCTAGCCGTTCGGAATGGGGTCGTATATAAGGGTTATTATGCCGTCATTTCACGACTTTGGGATCGATTGGGAAGAACCCTAGACGACTGTGGCATCTAGAGCAAGCTTGAAGGCCATTATTGACTTTGAAGGAATCGTGGTGCAAGAAGAGGAAGGATTTTGGCCAAAGGAAGATCAAGGGGATCGAGTTCTGAGGTTGGGGACGCAGAGAGTACGTTTTCAGGTTATGTTTCGGATCATTCCTGTTATTTTGATGTGTACACGAACTTAGGGCTTATGGAACCCATTTGGAGATTAGATGGATTGTTGTGTCGTTATCCAATGTTTACAACCTTGTATTAGGACCCTTAGAGGTCCAGAAGGTCCCATGTTTGTATATTCGGGAATATATGTATCTCAGGAAGCAGTTCGATCGACTGCATGGCGTGGACTCGCCGAGTCGGATGAGCAGACTCGGCGAGTAGCTTGAAGATTTACTGGGACTCGCCGAGTTGGTTCTTCAGACTCGGCGAGTAGAGTCAGGGTGGCCCCGCGTTTCCTCCAGGAGTAACTCGTCGAGTCAAAGAGGATACTCGACGAGTGGAAGGGGACTCGTAGAGGATTGAAGGACGACCAGACTCGCCGAGTCGCCGGGGAACTCGCCGAGTCCAGTCGAGCTGACAATGGTCTGTTGACCAGAGTTGACCGATGTGATTTCTTAGGGTCAGTTAACGTGGGAGATAGAAGTATTAATAAGGGATATATGATGTTTCAGGGAGCTTGTAGCTCGGAGGATCAAGTGCAAGGGATTTCAGGAGTTGCTATCTTCCAGTGTCCGCGAGGTGAGTCTTCTCACTATACTTTACCCGGAAGGGTTTGATTGTGAGACCGGAAGGTCGTATGTGTGATATTTATGCTATGGCTAGAGAAATAGACGCTTTATATGTGATGTATGCTTATATATGATGTATACTTATACGGGCCGGAAGGCGAGACTTCACGTGATAGGAAGAACGGTATGATGTATGACTTATGTGTTATGTGCGTTAGGTTACATGTGTTATGTTTATACTGTTATGGGCCGGAAGGCGATTATGTTACGGGCCGGAAGGCAATATTATGTGGACCGAAAGGTCCGGGCCGGAAGGCAATATTATGTGGACCGAAAGGTCCGGGTCGGAAGGCAATATTATGTGGACCGAAAGGTCCGGGCCGGAAGGCAATATTATGTGGATCGAAAGGTCCGGGCCGGAAGGCGTGTGTGCGTAAGGTATATTGGGGAACTCACTAAGCTTCGTGCTTATGTTGTTATGTTATGTTGTTTCAGGATCTTACAGTAACGCGGGATGGCAACGGTTCGATTGTACACACCGAAGAGAGAGTTGTGTTTTGAAGGATCCTGGTCTTCCATTATAACGAAAATGGAACTATGTTTTGTAATTTGAATGTGAATAAGATTTTAAACAAGTGTTTTAATATTAATTTAATTATTTACATGAAAATTTTGTTTTTGGAAATCACGACGTTACATAAAACATGTAAGTTAAACTAGTTTAGATAGCAAATACTCCTATAGTATTTAAATTCTTGTGTTTGATTCTTGTAATGGTTTGGTAAGTTTTGACTTGTTGCTTACTACGATCATTCCTCGATATACGTTGGTCCAATCTTGGGCAAATATAGTTGATCATGCTATATTTGTCCAAATCTGATTACATATATCGAGTCTCAATCGTAGTGTCAACTTGTCTAAATACTTGTATAGTTGTATAACATGAAAATAGTTTGTGGTATGCATGTAATTGTACTTAAATGAATTATCAATTTAAGTTGAACGAAATGCTGTTTAAGTGTAAAAAGAAAATTTGTTTTGTCAGAGAGTATTAGTCCCTTAAGCATTTATAGTTTGTATATCTTATGTGGTTCGATATACTTAGTTCACTATAAACATTGCTCTGATACCAATCTGTCACACCCCCAAACCTGAACGGCGGAAACGTTCGGGGGCGGATGACTTCATGTGGTAACGTAACAAATGAATACATAGTAAAGAAAGCAATACAACCATCATATATATAATTGAAAGTTTACATTTGTCAAAAGTTACATGTTCAAAACCCAATTACAATATGATGTCAAAATACAAGATTAAACTGGCGCCGCAGCATCCCTTCATCAAAAGCGAAATGAATACCTGAAATTACTGATTTCCTGGGACATACAAGTAATTTTGAAAGAGTAGATCAGCATTTAAGCTGGTGAATTTCATAAGTATTTAAGTGACAATGTTTGAATGAAATGAAATGTTTTATCTTTGTTTGTTTGTGTTTAGAAAATCCTATATTTTCTACTAGTATAAAAGTAGCCTTCACTCAAGACCAATGTTTGTTTCCAAAATGTATGTAAATGTAAAATAACCAATGAGTTTGAAAACCTTGTAAATCAATGCATTTTTAATACCCCTTGTGAGTTTTATAACCATACTATTGACTCTGAATGCCTATACACAACGTTCTTCAGGCATTGGAATGTTATGACGTTTGTCACCCCAAACGGTGGACTGCAGCTAACAGTCAGGGCGCGGGTTGTCAAGCCCGTATAGATCTATACACAAACACCATGCTCCCCCTCCAAGGGATTCTGGTATATAATACAGGACTTGAAATGTGTACTCGAACGTACATGAAGTTAGTGTCTCACAAAACCGTGGTATAAAAACAGATCTACTTGTTAAAATGTTACGTTTGTTCTTGTATACGAAAGTAAACTTCTTGAAATATATGTTTCTTAGTACATAAGAGTTAGAAATCTGTTCGTAAACTATACCTATTATAGTTTTCAAAAAGTGTGTCTTGTTTGTTTAGAAATACCTAGAAAAAGAATCACTTGTTTATGAAAGCATAGATTTTTGGTGTAGAGTCTAAGATAGAAAAGAATAATTTAAGAACAGTTTAGTTTTATACAGGCATTACAACAACTTTATATTTTAAAAGTTCGAATGCTATTGTAACATATGTTATATATATATAAAAGTTCCTTAAAGGTTTATAAATCGCATGTGATTTGAATATATAACAATATATAAAAGAGTTTCTTTATGTAACACACGATAATACTCGTGTGTTTTACTTGTAATCCCCCCCTTGAAAGCATATAAAAGTATTTAGAATAATTAAAACGGTTGATTAAGGGGTATGAAACTCACTTGAAAGTTTTGGAGATAGCGAGATGGAAAACCGGGCAGAGTTTCGTCTCGGGAAACGGATTTTCCTCGGGATTCTCGGGAATCTCGGGAGTAAAATCGACCTTCAGGACTTGAGCCAAAAGACCAGAGCTTCGGGTTTGAACGGACACGGAAAACGAGGCAAAGTTGAGAGAGAGAGAGAAGAGAAATGAGCCCTTTCTTTGGAAACCCTCGCATCCTATTTATAGTAAGGCTGGTCTGCCTCGGTACGCGGGGTGTACGCTTGTACGCAGCGCGTACGCGTACGTCATGCATGACCGAAGCCTCGACTGCCTCGGTTCGGATGGGACGGGTTGCTGGGTACGCGGGTCGGATGGGACGGCGGGTCGGACGGGTCGGGGCTTCGGACGGGTCGGACGGGTCGGTTTCTTCGGATAGCGGAATGTGGACGATCAGAGGCCAATCCTCTCGGTTACGCGGGGCGTACAGGGGTACGCAGCGCGTACATCGGCTGAGAACGCTGACTCCCCTTCGGATAATATCCGAATTTTGAATAAAATAAATAATTAATTTACTTAATAAACTTCAAAAATTCATATCTTCTTCATACGAACTCCGTTTTCGATGGTCTTTATATCCTCGCGTAGGTGAGACTACGCTCTACAACTTTCGTTTAGACTCCATCCGCAAATTCTGAATTTTTTTTTTATTATTTATTAAAAACCCATCGTGTTTAAGGAATTTCTTTGAAAATTCATAACTTCTTTATCTGATGTCGGTTTTTGCCAGACTCTTTACCGCTGGAATACCATTGTCGAGACCTTCGATTCTCGTTTAGGTCATTCCGGCCAAAAGTCGCTCGATCTCCGATTCGAGTTTTTTGCTGTCTGTTGCTAAGCCGAACTTGGAAAAATCATAACTTCGCTATATGAAGTCGGATTTGGGCGTTCTTTTCACGTACGATCATGGTTCAAAGACATTTAATCATAGAAGGAAATTAAATAGAACTTATTTGTACATTTTATTATGAAAGTAAATTTTTATTATTCAGAAGTGGTTACAATACTTGACCCATTTTGGTCGTTACAAAGAGTTGAAATATCGGGTTGTCACAACCAGCTCAACCGATCTCCCAAGTCCTTGGAGCTGAAGAAAACTAAGCCTTCTATGGCTGTGGTGAGTCGGGACACCGACAGAGGGACTGCCCAATAATAAAGAACTCAGGTGCGGATGGAAGTATTCTGATGATCACCATAGGAGAATCTACCCCGGAGTCGTCAACGAGTAGTGGTACGTTTTCAAAATAGTAATTACTTTTAAAATTAATTTATATTCATATAAGATTAAAATTTGGGGATGACACTTAAAAGTAACTATAACAACTCACATGTTGAAATAGGACGTAATATTCAAGAGAATTAAAAGATCCTTTAGAGATGCTATTATGGCTCACCATATACATCAGAGTTGTGTGCAACTAAGATGTTGCATACTTAGAGTGAGTGACTCTGCTTAGGTCCCCTTTACTTAATTGGTTGAGGATTTGAGGCAGAGATACTCAATCGACGGCCTGGCTCGTCTTAATTATTCGTAACTTGTATATGACAGGCGATGGTAGTGGTACCATGGGGGATCATGGAATAAAAGTATCCCTTCGGTTAGTAAAGCACTTTTATTTGTATGTATGCGCACATAGTGGTACGATACATAGGAGTGTTAACTTCAAATAGAAAATAGGAAACACGAGAACAGTTACAAAGAGTACATTGTTGAACATACTAGGAGTACAGTATCAAGCATGCCAGGGATACATCGTCGTTTATCAGACGTTTCTTTCATTTGACCAAAAAGTTTTTTCAGTATAGGGTCCGTTGTTTTCTTTCGTCATGAATTGGCATGGTCCTCATCATACTGAGTTCATATGTTTCTATCGCCTCGATCGGAAAGTTCTCAAAACGTTCATCTTTAGTATCGAAATTCCGACCTGAATAAAAAATTTTATCTTTCGCATTTTAAACCCCCGAAGTACTCGTGCGAAGAGTACTTTGTCCTCCGAAGCCTTATCGTCAGACGTCTGCATACCGTCACGAAATACCAGTTGTCCAACAGACCGAGTTCGAGCACAGAGGCTATGGATGAGTACAACCCACCTATTATTATTTAGTGTATACGCAAGGGTGGTATATCATTATGATTACGCAGATCTAGTATGTTTGTTTCCCCTATCTCTTATCCTCGTTGGGTTGTGGACCTGGGGCAGAGACGCACATCCGACCGTCTAACTAACCCTAATTATATACGACTTGTGTACACGAGCTAATGATAGATAGACCAAGTACGAATCCTATCATGAACGGAAGGGCAAGGTTGCCAAGTCTACAAGTGGGTATTCTGCCGATCAGAAGGGCGCAACCCCAGTAGTAATGATAAGAGAGCTAATTTCGAGACGAAATTCCCTCTAACAGGGGGGTGACGTGACAACCTGAAAAATTTTTATTTTATAAGCTCAGTCAGTCAACTCAACTGAGTGTCAAAATCATTAGTACAAAGTTCTAGCATGGTTATAGGTCATTCTAAGGAGTTTTGAGCCTAATACACTTAAGGAATAAGTGTTAGAAAGTACCCATTAGAACCACAATGTAGCAAAACGAACCCTAACCTCATCTAAGTGAGTTCACAGACACAAGACCATGAGTTTATGTCCGTAAACTCATGTGGCCATAAACTCAAGAGCACATATAAAGCAAATGGTCAAAATAAGTCGTTTCTCTCATTCCCTGGCCAATTCTCCTTGGTTCTCTCTTAACTATCATCCAACCTTTTTCCTTAGATCTTCAAAAGAGTGAGTATTCTAACCCTTGATTAGTTAATACATTTTATTAACTAGCTTCTTACATTGATTTCATCCATGAAAATCATGTTTGTTTAGATACTCAAGAAACACCAAGAACACACACTAGTGTTCTTGGCCGAATCAACTAGTTCAAGCTCCTATATAGTAAGCAATCTTCTTCTAACTTGTTTTACACTAGGTTACACATGTCTAGAACTTAGAAACATCAAGAAACAAGGGTTAGAAGAGAGTTCACAGCCAAGGATGTTCTTGGGCCATGAACTCCCTTTTATGGTGCAAAGATGCCCGGAATTCCTTCCTTAAGCCTAGAGACTAGCCTAGCACTTTACCTTGATGTGTTTAGGACTCAAAGCAATCAAAATACCATCACCCATAGGTGATTACGGCCGCAAACACATGCCAAAATGCTCCATGGGCCGAAAACTCAAGTTAGGGGTGTTTTGATGCCACAAACACTTCCTAAGGCTTAGACTTGACGTTAGGATGCTTCATTATGACTTTTAGGACCCTAAATAACTCTCATAAACATAAATGGTCATAATTTTAGGGTTGTAAACTCATTAGGGCCGTGAACACCCCAAAAGCTTCAAAGAAAGTGGTCTTCCTTATCCTAGGGTAGAGCTAAGGTCCCTAAAACATCTATAGCCTTCAAGCTTGCATTTATACATGAGTAACCATGAGTTTATGGCCGTAAACTCCCTTGGGCCATAAACCCATGTTAGTAAACTCATGTGAGTGCCATTCTACCTTCCTTTGTTCAATCACATGTGATTCCAACACTTGGTAAAGGTCTTTCCTAGTCCCGGAAGGTGTTTACTTTCATATAGTTGTTTATAAACACTATATTCATGTCAATATGTGTCCTTATATATCATTTAGGACTTATTGTGTCTCGGGACTTCATTTGTGGAGCTTCTCATCCTTACACACATACCCGTTTGAATCACCCACATCAGGTGAGTTCATACCCCGTAATGAATCTTTTAACTATTTTAACTATTTTAAGGGGGGGGGGGGTACAAGTTGAACACAATGGTAATTGTGTAAATGTTTGTTATAGTCATTTTTCAAAATGTTACTTATGTTATTTATAAGTGGTCAAAACATTTCAAAACTCTTTTAAAGGTTATGTTACTTTATAGTTGTACAAAACTCCATTTTAAAGTACAGGCATAACTTAGTAGAGAGACGAATCTTTTCAGTAACAGTCCAAGTAGAGCATTAGTAAACTATTATAGGTATAGTTTAGGAGAATGCTATTCATTACTTCTAGTACAATGAAGCATACAAAGAGTCAGTCCAGTTCATGAGTCTATACTAACGCAATACGTTTACATATATACGATAACAATCTACGATGACAGAACAGAACATAGTAACGTGCTATAGCATGGAACGTTTTCAGGATATAACTATACCAATGAATCACAACGCATTGTGATAGTTATATTGGGTATACATGATCATAGTAATGTGGATGTTTGCGGCTTGCACTCATGCAGGGGTCGCGTGTAGTTCCTAGAATCTCTTGATAAGGGAGCGTTTAGCATAGGATCTAGCCATTCACATTATGCCTTAACCCTCAATTAAGGAAAAATGGTACTTAAAGTAGTCACTTATTACAAATACTACAGTACTTACACTGTCATTACGGCAATTACAGAAGGATATAAAATTCCAGTGTCAATGTTATTAATAGTCGTACAGTCGGGTCTTGGTAGAAGACTACTTTCAAAACAGTCGGCTGTTGGTAGAAGGCTACTTTCAAAACTGTCGGGTCTTGGTGGAAGGCTACTTTCAAAACAGTTGAGTCTTGGTAGAAGGCTACTTTTAAAGGTTAGGATCATAATGCTAGCTTTATGATTTCTTAATGTATACACTATAGGATACATATATACTAATAGATTACGGCAGCTAATAGGATGTGTGCTCTTCGCTTCACTTCCTGTTCTCGTTGGATTGTGGGCTTGGAATGAGGTCACCCAATCTATTATCTACCCGAATCTATATATATCTATGCTTAGTATACATTAAGTCATCATAAGGGTACCAGGTATGGATCAGGTCATAGGACACAGAGTCAACACACAGTTTTTCTAGTACAAACTTACTTTTCAAAGGCAGTACTTTTGGTATACAAAACTAGAGATTTCCCATATAAGGGCTTAATCCATTTTATTAAGCCAGTACAGTTTTAGAGACTTTAGGTGAGTAACTCTATAACACCTTAGTTTATACACCATGTTTATATATAAAACTAATGTCCAATATATAGTTACATGTGTGTTTTCGCCTTACTTCTTGTTCCCGTTGGATTGTGGGCTTAGGGCAGATTCACCCAATTAACTTTCTACCCGATATCAGATTATATATAGCAGTATAAACAAAGCTATTATAAAAGTAGTCACTGTAGTCAATATTTTACTATAAGAAATATAAGTTTTCTTAAAAGGACTTTTCGTTAGATATAAAGGAACCGTTACAAATAATTCCATGAGTAACGAGTGATTACACCAGGGTTATATATGACAACGATCTAATAACCAATGCAATGTGTGCTATCCGCCTTACTTTCTGTTCCCCGTTGGGTTGTGAGCTTAGGGCAGATGCGCACAATCGATTGTTAATTTACTCTGAGTATATATAACTTGTACCCACTTAGTACGCATAGAAAGGCTTGTAGTGTCATTTTACTTAACTTTCATTCAAGTAGGAAATATAGGATTTTCTAGAGGAACAGGAGAACTTTTCAAAACAGAACTGCAGCTTACATCACTTGTGCATATACATTTTCATCCACATTTTACAACTTACTCACATCATTAAAATCTTATGAACTCACCAGCTTGCTGATCAATTCTTTCAAATAACTTGTATTCTCAGGAGACTATTAGACAGGTGCTCGTGTTGGGACTTCAGAAGATGGAGCATTATAGCTTCCAGTCTTGTTTTGTTATTTGTTTATGACTTCTATGTTTTGTGAACACACACATTGTAAACACTTTCTTTCTAAATGAAATGGTTGTTCATTACATGCTTACCATATACATATATCGTGATACTAAACATGACGTCCTCCACCCCCGAATGTTTCCGCCGTTCCGTTTTTTAGGGTGTGACATTTACCAAATCGTATGATTACTTTCCAAGGGGAAACTTTTAGTAGTACTCGATCACCGACCTGGAATTCCAAGGGTTTGCGTTGCTTGTCCGCGTAACTCTTTTGTCGATCATGAGACGCCTTCAGGCTTTCCCGAATTTGAACAATCTTTTCTGTGGTCTCCCTTATGATTTCAGGACCAGTAAGGGTACTATTAGGGACTTGTACCCTAGCTAGTTGAGTGTCCCCTACTTCTGCCCAACAAAGGGGTGATCGGCACTTGTGTCCATAAAGAGCTTCGAATGGGGTGACCTTGATGCTAGTGTGATAGCTGTTATTGTAGGAGAATTCAATAAGCGGTAAATGGGTATCCCATGCCTTACCAAAGTCTATCACACAAGCTCTCAACATGTCTTCTAATGTTTGTATGGTGCGCTCACTTTGGCCGTCGTTTGTGGATGGTAGGCCGTACTCATGTCTAGCTTGGTTCCCAAAGATTTATGTAGGGACTACCAAAATCGCGAGGTGAATCTACTATCTCGGTCGGAGATAATGGATATTGGTACACCGTGCAGTCGCACAATCTCCTTGATGTACGTCCTGGTTTACTTCTCCATCTTGTCGGTTTCCTTTATCGGCAGGAAGTGCGCAGACTTGGTCAATCTGTCTACGATTACCCATATGGTATCAAGCCCGCCTGAAGTCTTAGGCAGCTTGGTTATGAAGTCCATGGTTATTGTTGGGGTGCAAAGTTATTCATTCATGACTTTGTAAATGTTTGACTTTTGTAAAACCCACTTGCATGTGGTGCTTTAGCCTTTAGACCCATTTGTTAGTTAGAGTGAGAGAGAGACATGTAAACACCTCTATAAATAGTGGGTTCATATCACTTGTAGAGGTGTGCTTGATAGATGTAGAAGTGAGTGTGTAAGTGTGTGTTAATTATGTAGTCTAGATCTAGATCCTTTTTGTAACACCATATACATTCAATATATCTCTTAAACACCCAAATCACCATGTTCAATCGTGCAAGCTTTAATTCCGCATGCCAAACCATGTTCTTTGTCACTACAATTGGTATCAGAGCGGGTCTTCAAGATCAAGGTGATATTTGAAGAACGATTCTCGGTTTGGCAATTTTTTTCACAATTTGGAACAATTTTGGTGAGTCTCTCTCTATGATCTCTCTTAATTTCATTGAATCGTGCGTTACGTTCTTGAATTTTGATCATTTTGTTTCGTTGGATCTAATCCGTTTTTACCCTATTGATGATCCAATAAATTTTTTGTTTAGATCAAGCCCAAACAAAATCAAAAATCAATTCTGTTACTATTCACGTATTTTGAGCCCAAAATCAAATTTTGTTTATTGTTCATGATCCATTTTGTTGAGCCCAAAAGAAAGTTTAACTTGATCCAATTTACGAATCTGTTATTGACTCATTAGAATTGTGCCCAATAACAGATCAATATTGAGTCCATAAATTGTTTCACTCATTCACAGTTCTTAGTTAGCACCATACACATAAAGATTTGTACATTCTTAAATTTCTTCAAGATCGGAGTTCTTGTATCTTTGCAATCTTTCGCTGTGAATCTATCATTGTGAATCTATCGAGTATTTTGATTCATAACTGATTGCTAAGTGGCATAGTCGACATTGACTATATGATCTAAATCAGTTTTGGAGCTGAAATTGATTGGGATTGTTGAATGGATGAGTTTTTTTTTTTGATCGATTGTGAAAAGCGACGGTGAAGGCTGATGATTGACGGTTAGATTGACGTACAGGGATCGATTGTTCATCTTGTCAATATATGATTTTAAATTCGAAAAAAAAACTAAGATCGATGAATTTCGCATTAACAGGGTCAACCAAAAAGTCAAAATATGTGTTCTTAGATGTTAAATGATCGATGTTTGGATTGATATTGATAGTAGTCAGTTTGATTTCGAAAAGATCGATTGTTGGGATAAAGAGAATGAATTTTGGAGTCGATTGTGAGTTTTTGGAGCTTAATAGATAACGAAGCATTGAAATCGAAATTTTGATGTCGATGTCTAAAAACGAATGTGATGATTTTTGATTCAATTTTCGATTCTTGAAAGTCGATATCAAGAATTGATGGTGAGTCGTGAAAGACCCGAGACTCTTTAGTGTTGAAAATTTTCGAAGACTTGGTGTCTGTATTCGTTAATTTGGAATCGATGGGTTTGTTGGAATCGATGATGTTTTGGTTTGAATGATAAAAGCGAAGGTTGAGTTGGTGTTAGTTTTGATTTTGGAGTCTCGAAATTTTGATCTCGCTGAATTGAAAAACAAAGATTTAGAGTCAAGATTCGAAGGGTACTTGCTTTGGGTTTGGGAAGAGCGATAAGGAACGAAGAACTGTAAGAACGATTTTGAAGACTGTATCTGGGTTTCTTGAACGAAGACTATGATTTGTGATTTTGATTCGAAGGGTTGGAGAGTAGATGGCTTGATTTGTTTTGTTAACTCTAAAAACGAAGCCTTGGTTTTGGTTATTTGATCCATGAATTGGTGAAGAAATGTATGGAATGAAGACTGTAAGAACAGATGGTTTACACCAAAAAGCAAAGGATTAATTTGGGTTACTAATTTTCGAAGACTAAGTTGGTGGTCTCAATTAACGAAGGGTTACTGTGTTCACTGCGACAAGTCTTCGTATGTTTTGCTAAAAGTCTTCGAATGATTTGATCAAATAGCACAAAGTTTCGAAATTAGCCCCTAAACTTTTGTCATCTTAACAACTTTTCCAACTCTTCATATGAATGTCACAATAACACAAGTCTTCGAAAATGGGCATGCTTCGTATGTTTGTGAAAAAGGGCAGAATTTTCGAAAATGGTCCCTAAGGCTTCGAATTTTTGGCAGTTTGCACCCAAATTCGAAAAAGGACTTGCTGAAAATTGAAGAAAGTGCATTTCAGGCCCCTGCAGTTTGCGCAAATTGACACTTTCTACCCAGCTTTGGAAAAGGGGGAGAGTTTTGCATATTTTGCTGTTTTGGGCGCAACGGGTCACTGCAGAATTTTAAAATTGACAATTTCTACCAATTTTGAGAAATTTTGTCAAAGGCGATCCGTGAACGAAGCTAAAAATTCAATATTTTTTGGGTTTTCCGAATTGAAGCACAAAGTTTATGCCACATCTTAAGGGGGAGTTTTGACACGAAAAATTCCGAATAGAGCACGTTCTTTTTCCTTTGGAGTTTTATAATCAAATTTCGATTATAAAAAGGGGGAGAAGTTTTATATGGAAATTCGAACTTGAATTTTTCATATTACACGAATTTGATGACCGAAGTGATCTTGAAGTTTTGAAGCCTACGAGATGATGCAATTGGATGTTCGGAAGTGATGTATTCGAAATGGGTTTGGTTTTATTGAAGATTTTTGGGGTGTGTTTTTATGCGCAACTTTTGGGTGATTATTTGGAGTTTGGAATACTCTTAATCATTTTTTGCTGCTCGGTTTGTAAGGTCTCACATCCTAGAGCCCAAATTGAAGAGTCATGGAAGAATTGAAGATTGAAGTTCGTTTCGACATGTGTCACCTTTGAGGCTCGAACCGCGTAGTGCTTGATTTTGGAAGTTTGAAATGGGTCATTCATTCCTAACTTTGAGGGGGAGAATGTTGGGGTGCAAAGTTATTCATTCTTGACTTTGTAAATGTTTGACTTTTGTAAAACCCACTTGCATGTGGTGCTTTAGCCTTTAGACCCATTTGTTAGTTAGAGTGAGAGAGAGACATGTAAACACCTCTATAAATAGTGGGTTCATATCACTTGTAGAGGTGTGCTTGAGAGATGTAGAAGTGAGTGTGTAAGTGTGTGTTAATTATGTAGTCTAGATCTAGATCCTTTTTGTAACACCATATACATTCAATATATCTCTTAAACACCCAAATCACCATGTTCAATTGTGCAAGCTTTAATTCCGCATGCCAAACCATGTTCTTTGTTACTATAGTTATCCGTTCCCACTTCTACTCAGGTATATCAGGCTGTTGTAGTAGTCCTGATGGTTTCTGGTATTCCACCTTGTCCTTGGCGCAAGTCAGACACTTGCCCACATAAGTCGCAATCTTCGCTTTCATGTTCGGCCACCAGTATAGCTTTTTGAGGTCTAGATACATCCTGTTTGAACCTGTATGGATGGAATATCGAGTCTTGTGTGCTTCATTCATGACTACGTCTTGGAACCCACCAAACTTTGGCGTCCAGATCCGATTCATGAGATAACGTGTTCCATCATCCTTGACTTCTAAGTTTTTATCCATCCCTCTTAATACCTCACCTGTCACATTATCTAGTTTCAAGGCTTCTAGTTGGGTTTCCTTGATTTGTGTAGCCAGGTGGGAATGGATGGTCATGGTTAAGGATTTTACTCGGCGGCCCGAATATTCCTTCCTACTTAGGGCATCAGCCACTACATTGGCCTTGCCCGGGTGGTAGAGAATTTCACACTCGTAGTCGTTCAGCAGCTCAACCCATCTTGGTTGCCGCATGTTGAGCTCTTTTTGATTGAGGATATGCTAAAGACTTTTTTGATCGGTGAAAATAGTGCATTTTGTGCCGTAGAGGTAGTGCCTCCAGATCTTTAAGGCAAACACTACCGCTCCCAGTTCAAGGTTGTGGGTAGTGTAATTAGCTTCGTGTGTCTTAATTTGTCTTAACGCGTAAGTGATGACTTTCCCTCTCTGCATGTGCACGCATCCGAGGCCTTGATTTGAAGCATCGCAATATACCACGAAGTCATCAGTTCCTTCTGGAAGAGACAAGACCGGTGCGCTACATAGGGCTTGTTTTAATGTTTGGAAGGCGACTTCTTGTTTATCTCCCCACTCAAGCATCACACCTTTTTGAGTCAAGGTGGTGAGTGGTTTTGCGATCTTGGAGAAGTTTCGGATGAATCTTCGGTATCATCCAATGAGTCCTAAGAATTGTAGGATTTATGTCAGCGTTGTGGGTGCTGGCCAACTTTCGATCGATTTGATCTTTGAGGGATCCACATGTATCCCCTTCTCGCTACTTACGTGACCAAGGAATCCCACTTCTCGAAGCCAAAATTCGCACTTTGAAAACATAGAATAAAGCTTCTTGGCTCTTAGAGTCTCCAGTATTAGTCGCAGGTGATGCATGTGCTCTTCTTCGCTCCTTGAATAGACCAAGATATCATCGATGAACACGATCACCAATTTATCTAGGAAGGGTCGACACACTCGGTTCATCAGATCCATGAACACCGCAGTCGTGTTTGTTAATCCAAATGGCATCACTACAAATTCGTAGTGTCCATAGCGAGTTCTGAATGCTGTCTTGGGGATATCTTCTTCTTGAACTCACAATTGATGGTAACCCGACCCCAAGTCGATGTTTGAAAAGTAGCTTGCTCCTTGAAGTTGGTCGAAAAGGTCTTTGATTCGGGGTAGGGGATATCAATTCTTGATGGTAAGTTTGTTTAACTCCCTATAATCGATGCACATCTGAAAGGATCGATCCTTCTTTTTCACAAATAGAACAGGTGCTCCCCAGGGTGAGAAGCTCAATCTGATGAATCCCTTTCTTAATAGTTCGTTTAATTGACTAGACAGCTCTTGCATTTCTGCCGGTGCGAGGCGATATGGTGCTTTGGCTACGGGGGTAGCACCGGGAACCAAGTCGATTCGGAATTCGACTTGTCGTGCGAGCGGTACACCTGGCAGATCTTCTGGGAATACGTCGGGGAAGTTGCACACTTCCGGAATGTCTTTGATGTCCTTTACCCCTTGATTCTTATCTACGACGTGGGATAAGAAGTCATGGTATTCCTTTTGGAGATACTTTTGAGCCTTGACGCAAGAAATGATTTGTAGGTTTGTACTGGGTTTATCGCCATAGACGAGAAGAGTTTCATCATTTGGAAGATTGAGGCGGACGACCCTTTCATAATATAAAATGTCAACACGATTAGGACTTAACCAATCCATACCAATGATGATGTCGGAACTTTTTATTGTGACTGGCATTAGATCGATTTTGAACGAATGTTTGTCTAGAGTGAGAGTACACCCTATGTAAATATCATGAGCGTGCTCAACCTTTCCGTTTGCCATTTCTACGACGTATGAATTATTTAATGACTGGGGATTTTGCTTAAGTAAATGTTTGAATTGGTGGCTCACGAAACTCCTTTTTTTCCCACAATCGAAAAGTACGCATGCATAAGAGTTATTGAGGAGGAACGTACTGGTAACTACTGTAGGATCCTTGACAGCTTCCCCGTGTCTCATTGGCAGGACTCTCCCTACACCAGCAACATTAGGAGCTTGTGCCTTGGGGCAGTTTCTCCTGAAGTGTCTTGCTTCACCACATCCATAGCAGGTTTGGCTTGCCCCTGCATTGATAACTTGGTTGCTCGGTTGTGCTGGTGCTTTACAAAAATGAGTGGTATGCCCTTTCTTGTTGCAGGTTTTGCAGTGCATTTCCCACCACGCACCATTGTGGTGGTAGTTGCACTTGTTGCACTTAGTGAGATTTCCAACATATTGCTTCGGTGGTGTTGGAGTGGTAGCAGTAATTGCAGCACAGACAGCAACGGTATGTTGCTTCTATGCGGGGTCCAGTACTGGTTGCTTCTTTTTATGGTTCCAAAACCTCTTCTTGTTGTTTCCTCCCTTTGCTTGGTCGGTGGTGGCGATCACGGTACCACAGCTGGCCCTGTGATCGATAAGTTGTTGTGCCAATTCCTTGGCACTCTCAAAGGTAGTAGGTTTTGAGGCCAGTACAGTATCTTGAATCTGGGATGATAGTCCCCAGAGGTATCGTTCCACCTTTTTCCCCTCTGGAGTGACCATTGATGGACAGAGGAGCGCTAGGTTATTGAATCGGGCAGTGTAAGCTTCAAGGTCTATGCCCGACAGTCTGAGGTTCCAGAGTTCTTCTTCGAGTTTTTGGATCTCGCCCCTCGGTCAATACTACTTCAGCATCAAGGCTTTTAAATCCTCCCAACTTATAGAGTTAGAAACTGCAGGAGTAAGCGACTTAACTCTGCCGTTCCACCAAGTGAGAGCTCTTCCGGTGAAAGTGAATGCCGCGAACTTGACCTTGCTTGCTTCGGGACAAGCACATATTCGTTTGATCTACATTAATTTGTTATACTTATGATAAAATGATGCAAGTTTAAATCAACGTAAACTCGTTTGATCTACATTAATTCCCCATAAATTCTATGTTCTTTCATACTTACTGTGAGCTATTATAACCATACTATGACCTAGTTGGCCTGAAACGACGTTCTTAAGGCGTCAGAACTGTTATGACATTTGTCACCACAGACCTGCCGGTCTAGCTGTTGCAAGCAGCTCATGTGTGGGTTTGTCAATCCCAATATAGATCTATATACAACTATAACACTCTCCCTCCAGGAGACTCTGGTTACAATACAAGACTTATTGGTAAAGTGAAGCGAATGTCTCACAAAAAATCATTAACGAATTCACGTGTAATGTAATGGCAAATTCCTCTTTGTATGGATGTACCCTTTTTGTATGAGTGTGTTATTTGTTGTATCATAAACTATACCAATTAAGTTTATCAAAACAAGGGTAAAAGTGGTAATGTACATAAACTATACTGAACATAGTTTATTCAAATCTTTGTATGTAATAGATGTACTTTGATTATAACAAATTGTTATTTCTTTGCTTTGTATAGAAAACTTCATTTGCTAACTGATGTATGTCTACATACTAATACAATGATGTCATGTATTGTAATAACATATAATCAAATAAAGATATACACCTTGCTCAACATGTTACAAGGTGAAATGACATTGATAGTATTTTCTGTTGATAACATTTTCTATCGTTCTTAGAAAATTTGTAGAAAATTCATCAAAGGTCCAAATCAGAATCCAAAAACTCTGAGAGTTTGGAAAATGAGTCTAGTTTCTCCATAATTTTTCTCATGATTTTTAATGACCTCTAACTTGTGTGAACAAGTCCATAATCATAGACTGGTCCGGATTGATGTTTCAAATGATAGGCCGTTTTGTAAAAATCACCATAAATTGTAGAAAGATCGTATGGAGATTTGCATGTAGTCATTTTAAATCTAAGAACTTGAACTATTTGCACCTAATACAGTTTTGAAAACTAAAATGTTTAAGTTGTCCAAAACAGTCCGTGAATGGAGTCCAACTTTTCTGATGAAAGCTGTTAGAAAAGTTTAGTTATGTTCTTGGTGTTTTAACTTGTATTACCCCCTTTAACACTTAAGAAAACATGAAAATATATGTAACGACCGAAAAACACAACCAATTTTAAATTTTTCAAAAACATCTCGATTCCATTAAATCTTTACAAAAAGGTTTTCAATACAAAACATTTAACGTGTTCCCAGAATCACAATACAACAAATTCATGAGGAGCGGTACGATCACGCCTTCGCCTTGCCACAGTCTCCTGAAGAACCTGAAAATATGAAACCACAACTGTAAGCCCGAAAGCTTAGTGAGATATCCCCAAAATACCAACCACAAATACCATACACGCATAACATGCCATAACATATCTGATCACAGAACAGCCATGCACTTCGGGTCTACTATGTGACTGGTCCGCCGCACCGGCCTACAGTCCACCTGGTCCACCCTCTGAGTCTATCCACATACATTGAGTCTACAGTGTGATTGGGCCGCCCGGTCCCGGGCCTTCAATCCACCTGGTCCACTCTCTAAGTCTACAGTATGACTGGTCCGCCCGCACCGGGCCTTCAGTCTATCTGGTCCACTCTCCGAGCCTTCGGCACGTCTGGTCCGCCCTTTCGGGGCCTACAGCCTATCCGGACCGCTCGCTGGGCCTTCGGGACAACCGGTCCGCCCTGGGTATCTTGGCCTACATCACGCAGCAGGACCCGCCTCAACCCAACTCCAATCCAAACAACCATGTGCACATATACATACAATCATATAGCAATTCACAGTCAACAAGCAGATCAAACAGATCACATAGCATATCATCATCCTAACCAGGATACCGATCTCAAACAGGTCTCTATATACCATCCTAGCTCTCAGGATGCAAACATAACATAGCAACAACATAACAACAACTACCCGGATCTCAATCCGATAAGGGCCGACCTTGGTGCCTTAGACCCTGTTGATATAATGAGGATAACTCACCTCGAAACTGCCGACTGAACAGATAACCCGAGCTGCTCCGATCACTGATACGATCTCCACCACTGACCAACCACCAATGCACTGAACTCAAAACAATAATCAACAATTACCACACAGCCCCTAGAACCCACTGGTCAACCCTTGGTCAAAGACAAGGTCAAAGTCAACCCCTGACTGACTCTACTCGCCGAGTCAACCCGATGACTCATCGAGTCCCCATACTCAGAACTTCCCTCAATCCGCGACCTAACTCGCCGAGTCACCTCGAGACTCATCGAGTTCAACAACTCTGAGTCCACTCGCACACAACTCACCGAGTCATCCCTTGACTCGCTGATTCTCGACTCAACCAGAAAAGATTGGGACTCTTCGACAAGACTCGCCGAGTCCAAGAACAGACTCGCCGAGTCTAAGGCTATCTTCAACCTACTCGCCGAGTTGTTCATACAACTCGCCGAGTTCCAGGCCATCTTCATCAAACTCGCCGAGTTGTTCATACAACTCGTCGAGTTCCAGGCCATCTTCAAGCAACTCGTCGAGTCCACCCATGTGACTCGCCGAGTACCACCGGTCTGAATCTATACAGAAGCACTCCAGGCCATGCAATTGATCCAAAACATAGATCTAGCCTCCTACAACCCATCCATCATGTAAAGTGGCAAACTTTACGTGAATCCAAAGAGATCTAAGCCTTTTGCACCTTGGGCTAGGGTTTGGGACATGATGGCTCCACTAAACACTCCAACACAGGGACTTTCATGCTCTCTGATCCTTCTCCATTCCAGATCTGAGGTAGCAACCTCAGATCTAACCTCTAGGCTCTAATTACATCCTAAGACAAGCTTCCCACAAACCCCAAAATGAAGAAACAACATAACAACAGCCCAAGAACGAGATATTACCTCCAAGGAACGCCCCAATTGCAGTGAAACTTGAATCCAAGCAAAGCCCCTTGCTCCAAGCCTTCAAACTCCCAAAATTCCTTCAACAAACACCTCCTTCAAGCTCCCAAATGAGATATGATCACTCACACACGAAGGCTAAGGGTTTCTGGACTTGAGGATGAATAAAGAGGCTGAGAGAGGGCTGTTATGTTCTTTATATAGGGCTCAACCCCGAGAATTAGGGTTTTCTCCACTCAGCGCCTACTCGCCGAGTCCATCTTACTGACTCGCCGAGTCGGCTACTTAACACACGACCCAATCGCGACTCTAATCGCCGAGTCCACCCATGGACTCACCGAGTCATTCTTCCCAATTTACTCTTTTAGCCCTTCTACTCTACTCTTGATCTTTCGGGATGTTACAATATAGGGGTATGAACACACCTTATGTGATTTCAGTAGGTGATTGTTGGAGAGGGGAAGTGTTCAACTCAAGAACACTTGAAGATGCCTTGAAGATTTTCGAGAATCTAACATCAAAGTGATGGAGTTTGTGTAAGAAATCAATGATTTGAGTAGAATGAAGTGTAATAATCACAAGGAGGATGAATTATACTTACCAAGAGTATAATAAAGCTTTATGATCAGCCTTGGAGTCTTGAAATTGAGAGAAAAAGTTTGAGAGAAAAGTGTTTGATCTTTTCGTGGAAAATGAGAGAGTGAATGAAGTGTGAGGAGAGAGGATGGATGTTCCATCTCTAAGCACGTGGGAAATGGCTGATGATTGATGGAAAGGTACAAGGAAGTGACTAAGGATGGTGGGGAGGAGTGTGGGTTAGTCATGGAGTGGGTATGGTGGTTGCTTGTCTCATAATACAAAGAAAAGTCAACACTAAACCTTTGTACTTCACCCAATCATTTCTTGGATAATATTTGCACCAAAAACGTGGGAATTAATGAATTATAAGGCTTTGATTGATAAAATAAAGTTTTGGGTGAAAATCACGCGTTAAAATGATGAAAAACGAAGCCAAAACGAAGTCGGAATCGAAAACCGGGAAAAATTGCTCTTTCTACGAGGCTTCTCGCAAGGGGGCCGAAGGTGGCTAGGTTCGGTCCTTAGAAGGCTGGGACCGAAGGTGCGGGTGAGTCGGGAAGCGAAATGGAGCGAAAGTGGGCAAGAGGCGAAATGGACCGAAGGTGGCTTCGGTTCCTTATGCGAGGTTCGGGCCCGAGAGCACCCTTCGGGTTCGGTCCCTAAGAGGATTTTCGGCCCTAAGAGGGGTTTTGGCTCCTTAAGGCTGTTTTTCGCGTCGACTCCTGTTTTCGAGCGGTTTTTGACTAAATTAAGGGTCGGGATGCCCCAAGTGATTTTTTAGAGAGATTCCACATTCTTGGAGAGATTTGGGAGAGATTTGACATACTTAGAGAGATTTCACATACGGAGAGAGATTTGGGAGAGATTTGACATTCTTGGAGAGATTTGGGAGAGATTTGACATACTTAGAGAGATTTCACATACGGAGACAGATTTGGGAGAGATAGAGTGAATACGATTGAGAGAGGTTTCGTTTGTGACATTTTTTAGTGTCCGGCTTTGCAATGCAAGTTTTGTAAACCTCATTAAGCCATGTTTTAGGATCTTGCCCCTCGGGCAATACGCCTTCAGCATCAAGGCTTTTAAATCCTCCCAGGTTATATAGTTAGCCACTACAGGAGTAAGCGACTTAACTCTGTCGTTCCACCAAGTGAGAGCTCTTCCGGTGAAAGTGAATGCCGCGAACTTGACCTTGCTTGCTTCGGGACAAGCACATATTCCAAAGACTGCTTTGGTGCTTTCAAACCATTGCATCAGGGTGATGACGCCCCCGCTCCCATTGAAGGTATCGGGTTTGCCATTTGTGAAGTCCTTGTAGGTGCATTCCTTTGTGTGCCCCGAACTGTCACCCTGATTAGAGGGTTTAGCACCAGATCCGGATCCACCGTTGCCATTAGTGCCAATTTGTGACATACCTACCGCCACAGCTGCTGTTATTGCAGCCTGGAACATTGCTGGGTCAAATTGTGGTGGCGGCGGCGGAGGAGGTGGTGCTGCGCTACTGGAAGGTCTTGGTCTTTTCCTTGGTGGCATAGTTCTGTCATAATTTTAAAATGACAAGTCGGTAAGACTTCGATAGTAATAACGAGTCAAGTGTTACTCGTTTTATCTCATTTGTATTATATCCCGAGTTTATTACATTAGCAGGTAATTCATAGAAAATTTTATGCAATTAAACTTATGAATTAAATAGTGTTGACCCAAACAGAGTCATTAGTTGTAAAATGTTTGTAACACCACATAGTGAAATCTCACGTCAACATCCATTGAAGTAAAATGCATGCCAAATTCATTGATAAATTTTTAGTACATATTGTTTTGGGGGAAAGTTTGACCTCATAGGGGTCCACATTACATCAAAATAAAAAGTGATCTTTGGCAGCACAAAAGCCCTTTGACTAGTGTAGTCACTAAGTCGCGGGGTCAACCTATTCGCAATACAAAGTAGCACCAACGCATACTCGAAATCCTAGTTTTATAACAAAACATGAGCAGTGCGAACACTACTCGCGGCGGGTGACATCTGGTCCATGGTGGCTCTGAGATGAGGTTGAGGCTCCCTCAAGCTCTGCAATCCGGCGTGACCCCAATATTTTCCTTAAAATGTAAAAGTAGTCTTAAAACCCAAAGACCGAGGTGTACAAGTAATTTGTTATACTTATGATAAAATGATGCAAGTTTAAATCAACGTAAACTCGTTTGATCTACATTAATTCCCCATAAATTCTATGTTCTTTAATACTTACTGTGAGCTATTATAACCATACTATGACCTAGTTGGCCTGAAACGACGTTCTTAAGGCGTCAGAACTGTTATGACATTTGTCACCACACACCTGCCGGTCTAGCTGTTGCAAGCAGCTCATGTGTGGGTTTGTCAATCCCAATATAGATCTATATACAACTATAACACTCTCCCTCCAGGAGACTCTGGTTACAATACAAGACTTATTGGTAAAGTGAAGCGAATGTCTCACAAAAAATCATTCGTGGTGTGTTGGACCATGAGGAGGAGGGCTCTGACAGCCATTCCCCCGTGGCTGAGGTCATAGTAACCTCGTTGGTCGCCATATGGTAACCGTTTGCGTTTTTGTCGGCTCCACCTCTCGATCATGGTTGCCTAACGGGGCTTAGGCCCGTTGTGGCGAAAGCGGTTCGCCGACACCCTGGCGATGTAAGGAGGGTTGAGGACTTCCTCTTCTAGTTCTTCCTCACTTTCGTGCTCATCCATGTCTACCTCGTCGTCTTCCTCTTCTTCTTCTTCGTCTACCTCCTCTTCTTCTTCTTCTTCTACGGGTTCCTCTTCGGGGTCCTCTTCAATTAGCTCTTCGGGCTATTCTTCAATCCAGCTGGCATTTCCCTGATTGGGAAAGTATGGGTCTCCTGGTAAGTGGAATCCTGCCATGTCGTCTGCGTGAGAATAGGGGTGTAAGAAGCAGGTAATGGTTAATAATAACATTGCACTATAGCAACATACAAATACTCCTATAGTATTTTAAATGTTTAGATTTGGCTCTTAGAGCATTCTTTGTAGAGTGAAGTTAGGTTATTAGATTTGTTGCCCCCTACGACTATCCCCCGGTATGAGTAAGTCACTTCTCGGACATATATAGTTGATCAGGCTATCTCCTTCCCAGAACTGATTATTCATACCAAGGCATACTCGTAGTGTTCAACTCCTCTTCTTTTACTTTATTTTCTTCTATTTACGACACTACGGGAATATGTAATGGATGTAGGTATACTTTTAAACGAGAAAACTACTTATTTTCTAAAAGTATAACCCATTAAATTGCTTTAAAATCAGAGACTTTTAGTCCCAAATGTGTTTATAGTTTGTATATCCTATGTTGTCTGATATACTTAATTCACTATAAACCGTGCTTGGATACCAATCTGTCACACCCCCAAACCAAGGATGGCGGAAACGTCTGGGGGTGGAGGACTTCATGTATAGCATCATAACAACAATTGCAATAGTGATTTAAGCAAAAACAACCAACATATATATAATTTAAAAAGTTACATCATTGTATGAATTACATGTTTCCAAATCAATTACAATATGTTGACAAAATGTGAAATGTTTGACGCCTTAACGTCCCATCCTCAAAAGCACTTGGTTACCTGTTTAGTGATTTCCTGAGAATACAAGTTGTTTGAAAAAGTGTCAACACAAAGGTTGGTGAGTTCATAAGCATTCGTAGACGGTTTATGAAAAACTTTTTCTTGTAAAAGTAGTGTTTGTTCCAGAAAAATCCAATATTTTCCTTAAAATGTAAAAGTAGTCTTAAAACCCAAAGACCGAGGTGTACAAGTAATTTATTATACTTATGATAAAATGATGCAAGTTTAAATCAATGTAAACTCATTTGATCTACATGAATTCCCCATAAATTCTATGTTTGTTAATACTTAATGTGAGCTATTATAACCATACTATGACCTAGTTGGCCTTAAACGACGTTCTACAGATGTCGGAACTGTTATGACATTTGTCACCACAGACCTGCCGGTCTTGCTGTTGCAAGCAGCTCAGGTGTAGGTTTGTCAATCCCAATATAGATCTATATACAACTATCACACTCTCCCTCCAGGAGACTCTGGTTACAATACAAGACTTATTGGTAAAGTGAAGCGAATGTCTCACAAAAGTCATTGACGAATTCACGTGTAATGTAATGGGAAATTCCTCTTTGTATTAATGTACCCTTTTTGTATGAGTGTGTTATGTGATGTATCATAAACTATACCTATTATAGTTTATCAAAACAAGGGTAAAAGTGGTAATGTACATAAACTATACTTAACATAGTTTATTCAAATCTTTGTATGTAATAGATGTACTTTGATTATAACAAATTGTTATTTCTTTAAAGGTCCAAATCAGAATCCAAAAATTCTGAGAGTTTGGAAAATGAGTCTAGTTTCTCCATAATTTTTCTCATGATTTTTAATGACTTCTAAGTTGTGTGAACAAGTCCATAATCACAGACTGGTCGGGATTGATGTTTCAAATGATAGGCCGTTTTGTAAAAATCACCATAAATTATAGAAAAATCGTATGGAGATGTGCAAGTTGTCATTTTAAATCTAAGAACTTGTACAATTTGCACCTAATACAGTTTTGAAAAATAAAATGTTTAAGTTGTCCAAAACAGTTCGTGAATGGAGTCCAACTTTTCTGATGAAAGCTGTTAGAAAAGTTTAGTTATGTTCTTGGTGTTTTAACTTGTATTCTGCCCCTTAACACTTAAGAAAACATGAAAATATAGGGGTATGAACACACCTTATGTGATTTTAGTAGGTGATTGTTGGAGAGGGGAAGTGTTCAACTCAAGAACACTTGAAGATACCTTGAAGATTTTTGAGAATCTAACATCAAAGTGATGGAGTTTGTGTAAGAAATCTATGATTTGAGTAGAATGAAGTGTAATAATCACAAGGAGGATGAATTATACTTACCAAGATTATAATAAAGCTTGATGATTAGCCTTGGAGTCTTGAAATAGAGAGAAAAAGTTTGAGAGAAAAGTGTTTGATCTTTTCGTGGAAAATGAGAGAATGAATGAAGTGTGAGGAGAGAGGATGGATGTTCCATGTCTAAGCACGTGGGAAATGGCTGATGATTGATGGAAGGGTACAAGGAAGTGACTAAGGATGGTGGGGAGGAGTGTGGGTTAGTCATGGAGTGGGTATGGTGGTAGCTTGTGTCATAATAAAAAGAAAAGTCAACACTCAACCTTTGTACTTCACCCACTCATTGCTTGGATAAGATTTGCACCAAAAACGTGGGAATTAATGAATTATAAGGCTTTGATTGATAAAATAAAGTTTTGGGTGAAAATCCCGCGTTAAAATGATGAAAAACGAAGCCAAAATGAAGTCGGAATCGAAAACCGGGAAGAATTGCTCTTTCTGCGAGGCTTCTCGCAAGGGGGGCCGAAGGTGGCTAGGTTCGGTCCTTAGAAGGTTGGGACCGAAGGCGCGGGTGAGTCAGGAAGCAAAATGGAGCGAAAAGGAGCGAAAGTGGTTAAGAGGCGAAATGGACCGAAGGTGGCTTCGGTTCCTTGTGCGAGGTTCGGGCCCGAGAGCACCCTTCGGGTTCGGTTCAGCAGCCTTCGGGTTCGGTCCAATAGGGTTTGGTCCTTAAGAGGACTTTCGGCCCTAAGAGGGGTTTTGGCTCCTTAAGGCTGTTTTTCGCGTAGACTCCCATTTTCGAGCGGTTTTTAACTAAATTAAGGGTTGGGATGCCCCGAGTGATTTTTAGAGAGATTTGAGAGAGATTCCACATTCTTGGAAGATATTTGGGAGAGATTTGACATACTTAGAGAGATTTCACATACGGAGAGAGATTTAGGAGAGATTTGACATTCTTGGAGAGATTTGGGAGAGATTTGACATATTTAGAGAGATTTCACATACAGAGAGAGATTTGGGAGAGATTTGACATTCTTGGAGAGATTTGGGAGAGATTTGACATACTTTGAGAGATTTCACATTCGGAGAGAGATTTGGGAGAGATAGAGTGAATACGATTGAGAGAGGTTTCGTTTGTGACATTTTTGAGTGTCCGGCTTCGCATTGCAAGTTCCGTAAACCTCATTAAGCCATGTTTTAGGATCTTACCCACTCCAGATGATTATGCAACCTTGTTTTATTGGTTTGGTTCATTGTTTAGCACTAAGGCTAAGGAAAATTAAACACACTCATTTTTCCATGTGATGTTTTCTCATTAAAACAGTGAGTTGTACAGTAAATACATAACGTAAACCCTAATATACAAGGTTTAATTGAGTTGACCGGTTTGACTCGCTGACTTTTTTTGACTTTGACTTGACCCGAAATTGACTCTTGTCACATAGTAGGGTTCGTCCTTGACTCTGATCTTCTTCTCATCTCTCTTCCCTAGCATGCAATCACTAGCCATGTGACTCGCTACACTACAATAATGGTAATCAAAACTAGAATCTCCCTTGATCTTCTTCTCTATCTTTGCTTCCCCAGTCTTCACTTCCTTCTACTCTACTCTCTTCTCATCATTCACATTTATCCTAGAAAAACTTCCTTTCATATCACCCATTTTTGACTTCGGATTAAATGGATTTTTGAAAAAATGCTTCCCTCAATTGTTAGAATAGAAAGCCACAACTTCGTCATCAGAATTGATGATCAATCCTTCATCTTTCGAACCCTCATTCTCAACAGACTCTTTCTCATCTTCTTTACTAGGAACTTCCGACATCAGCGCCAAAGGACCTCCCAAACCACTTCTTGTTTCCTTGGCTATCCCATTCACTTCACTTTCATGTGCCTTCAACACATTATAGAGATCATTGAGAGAAAAATAGTCGAAGCTTTGTTGAGTTTTTATCATTAAGCTGACATTGTGCCATTCCTTGTGAAACCCCATGATGAAATTCAATTTGAACTCCATTGTTGACCTTGTAACTCCATATCTATTGCACTTGTAGATTAGTTCATTCGGACGATTGTAATAGAGCTCAATGGATTCACCTTATTTTTTCTTGAATTCTCCCAACTCCAACAGACACTGCTTAATTGAGCTTATCTTTGTTTTCTCACTACCTTCATATTTTTCCTTCAAAGTATCCCAAATTTCCTTTGATTTCTTGCAACTACACACACAGTTGTAAACTAGAGCTGTAAGAGCACCACAGAATTGACGCAAGCATCATTTCTTGTTTTTCTTCATTTACTCTTCTTGACGTGCAACATCTGGATTGGTAGTAGTAGTTCCAACACTTTGTAGCCTAGTAGGAGATTGAATTCCATTACTAATGCAATTCTAGAGTTCCTCGTCGATTTTCTTCAGATAATCCTCCATTCGATTAGCCAATTCATCATAGAACTCTGGAATCAACATAGAATCGTTGTTGATGAACCTAGAAGATGAGAATATGAGGTCATGGTGTTCATGTTAAAATTCGCCATTGATGTACCGGAGGATTTTGAGAAAAGCTTCAAAAACTGATATTTAATGAATAATACTTCTTGAAAACAAACACAAAATACTCTATCTAACAAATCGAACGCAGCATCAAATTCAAAACAGGTGATCTATCATGATTTTCAGGATCAAAAGAGCGGAATATTTTGAATCTGTAATGAGACTCAAAAACTTTTAAAAACACGAGAAAATCATATCACAACTGAATGAATCCTACTTTAATACCAAATGTAGTTATTAAAGATCAAGTATATGAAGCTAAATTATAGTTTATAATGAATTAAGAACACACGATGTAAATATGATCTCTATGTCTCGATGACGCTTTAACAAGATACATAGAAAAATAGAAAGTATAAGTCGAAGAATCCAAGAACTACTCTAACTCTAGTACCCATCCCATATTTATAGGTATTACTAAAGCGTACAAAACAAATATGAGGGACTAAAAATTACTGCCTCAACACAAACAATTCCCTTATATAAAAAATACAGTTGTAAAGCGTCATCAAATATAAGTTGGTAACCCTTTTATAATTCAAAGTTTAACACCAAATCTTTTTGCAAACATATAAACCAATATACAAACAACTAGTTTTATGAGATTAATATTATTAATATGTGAAAATCCAGTTACAATTGAAAATTTGATTTTTTTAAGCTAAAAATAAAAAATTAGAGTAGATGAATGAAACAATAACTTTAATCATGTTTTCTCAAGCAATAATTGCATTGAATCACATTTAACATCATTCTGAACGAATGTGATTTTCAGAAAAACACAAAAAGTTCTTCAATTGAATAACTGGTGAACAAATCAAATTAAAATATATATATATAAACTAAACAAAACAGATGTTAGTAGTTCTTACTGCAATCAATCTAATAAAAATTGTTCTAGTTATAAGAAGCTAACCTCATTAAATTAGAACCGCAAATTGTTACAATAGAAAATTGTTTGTTGTATGACTAAACTTTGAGGTGTAAAAGAAGATGGTGATTCTAGATTTGAGTTCAGCATAATCCACGAACGCAATTATTTTTCCGAGCCCAAGGACGTAATCATTTTTCTCAGCTCACATATTATTTTGTGATAAAACTACCCTTAGTAAAGTCGATTGGTCGTGGAGTGTTCTCGTAGTCGTCACCGAATTGGAGTCCTTATCGGATCTGGACCTTATATATATATATATATATATATATATATATATATATATATATATATATATATATATATATATATATATATATATATAATAGGTATGCGCCTGCGCAAAGCGGCGACGACAATTATTACTGTTTCACCGAATGTTTTCTTTTCACAAAATATTATTTGACTGTTTCAATGGCTACAAATTTTATATGACTGATATGTTAGAAAAATCGTATGCTCGACCTTTGGACAAACAACATGCCTAGGCTGAGATAATATAAATCGTTTCTCCACGTTGAGGCCCAAGAAGATGATTAAAAATTAATTATAAAATAAGAATCTAAAAACTCAAAGTTTTTTCAGAGAATGTTTTGAAAGTTTCATCTATGATAAATTATCTTAGACTATTTTCAATAACAAGAATGACGAGAGATATCATATCTCTTGAAACCATGAGAGATCGAAAGAAATGGACAAAACAAAAGAAAATGCACTTTTGTCCAATTAACATTAGTGGAATATACTACTTAACAAATGGGTGTTATGTAAATTTGTTATCTAGAGGAATAAGCCACTCGAGATGGTTCGAAAACTGATTTCCAACCTAAAGAAATAATCTTTCAAAAAGATATATAGACTTAAATGTAACAATGAAGAATAATTATATTTTATGAAGAAAAAGATATCAAAACAAGAAAAATTGCATTGAGACAGATCCTTGTTCTTGAGGAGTTTGAACCGACCTGTCCGTCAAAAAGTTGGATAGATGAACAACCTTTAATAGCTCTTCAATATTACTTTGGAGAAAATAATATCAATTATATCATTCCTCATACGTTTATTAAAAATTCACTTTAAGTTTTCTAAAAAATTCACTAAAGAAAAGAGGAGAGACCCACCACATACAAATTTAACATATACACAAATATATAGAAAATCAAGAATATGAATGCATAATTTTTTTTATGTCAAAACTTTATCATATACATAGATATATAGAAAATCAAGAATAAAAAGAATACATAGTCATGATAGAAACAATTAATAGAAAATCAGGTATATAGAGGCCTACCACTCTTTGATAACCGCAGTACCAAAACCAAAAACATCCTTGAAAATCCACAAGAATTTCTGCCTATACACTATTGATATGAAACATGAATAAAAAAAAAGTTAAACTAAAAGATTAACACCGAAGCTGAAATATGTTAAAAAACGCGGAGTCGTGAATTCTAATGAATAAAGTGAAAATAATGTTAAAATGATAATATATCTTATATTTTTTACTTTTTAATATAAGTTTCTACGTTAAAAAAGAAATAGTATTTAATTGATACTTCATTCTTTAAATTTCCTCGGTAATTATTCTTTACTATAAAGTTCAATATATATATATATATATATATATATATATATATATATATATATATATATATATATATATATATATATATATATATACGCTTATGATGTTGAAGTTGATAGTATAAATTAATATTATAATTCAATTCTTGTGCCCAATGTTATTTAAGTGAATGTCGTTCAGATATTTGGCCAAATTTGATGGGATTGTTGTCACACTGATTCATTTCTTTTACATGAAAACTTTGGTTTAAATTGAGTTCCACATCTTAATCATTAAAATTGAGTTATAACTTTTGATAGATGCATAACACCTTCTTGAATTATAATTTTACTTCAAAAATAATTTTCCTTTTATGTTCTGGTTATTAGTTAAGTTTAGTCAAACAGGTCGATTCTAGAATATTTATGATTAATTGTTGATGCCTTGACGGGCATGGAACCATCGCTTTCTTGAATGAACGGTCGTACCCATTATTTGTCTTTTGTAAATTAATTAGATTATAGCCCGCGTTAAACGCGGGGAACACATAAAAAACATACAAATCTACAAATATTGCAATATTGCATGATAATTATTAAAAAAAGTTATAGTTAGTGATATCATTGAAATGTATAGAAGATATATTGAAATCAATAAATATCTATAATAGTTGAAGGACTTCTTTGTAGACAATATATTTTTTTTATTAGTTGAACGACATTCTTCGTCACATACGAGTACCGTCAAAATCATAGATAATTTTATTAGTGTAATTTGATGAAAGATTGATAGATAAACATTAAGGACATTTCTTTTAATTTTTTTTTCTTGAAGAAGATGAATCGTCACTTGAATTCATCACTTTCTTTTATTGTTAATGTTGCTTATAAAAGTTAAATATAAATATATAGACATATTGGTAAATTTATTATTTTGTATGAGAAAAGTAATAATTATCACGGGAAAACATTATCTAATATATAAATGCTTGAAATATTTTTGGAGGGAAAAAATCAGGATCATTAAAATATGTTGTATAAAAAGAATACAAATCTAGATTGAGTGTAATTATAGATGAAATTAATGAAGAATATTATTTTGGAGAGAATTATATTTTGTAAGGTATAATAATATGATAAAATTCAAATATATATATATATATATATATATATATATATATATATATATATATATATATATATATATATATATATATATATATATATAAGCAACATACCAACCTATTGTATTTTATCTTTATATAGTAACAATAAATATATATATATTTGTTGTGTAAGTTTATAAATTTTATTGTTACTATATAAAGATAAAATACAATAGGTTGGTATGTTGCTTATATATATATATATATATATATATATATATATATATATATATATATATATATATATATATATATATATATATATATATATGTTGGTAAGTTCTATTATTTTATGAGGAAAGTAATAATTATAATGGGGCAATATTATTTAAAACTAAATGACTTAAAATTTAAATTTGATAAAGGAAACGTGTAAGTAAAATTAAATTTTATACGGATATAAGGAAAATAAGAATTTAAATTTGATAAAGAAACGCGTAAGAAATAAATGGTCGAAATATTTTTGGAGGGAAAAACCAGGATCATTAAAATGTTTTACATAAGGAAAATATAAATTTAAATTTGGTGAAATTATAGATGAAATTAATAACGATTAAATTAGTAGGTTTCGAAATCCGATTTAGGAAAGTTTGAATTTGACAAAGGTAAAGCCTAAGTCATCAACATATAAAATTTTAAATGCGGAGGAATATATAAAAAATACATATAATGTTATAAAAAGGCGACACAATAAAAAATAAGATAAATCAACATAAAAAAAAATTATCCTAATAAAAAAGAAATTTTCCCATTCATTTTGCCAAATAGAAATTTTTGGTATTTTTGAATTAACTATTTTTCACTTGTCATTATCCTATGTTTTTCAGTTATTTGGAAATGTTACTTAATCATACTGTTATATAAGCATAAACATTATAATTAGACGTTCATTCCATAATAAGGTTACTTAATTTAAACCTATATTGACAACCATTATACCGTTTTTTCACAGCGTTAAATATTGACAACTATTTCATTTATTCAAGTAAAGTCATTGAGTATAATTTTTTGAATGTTAAATGTTAAATGGATTTAATTTTATTATATCATCAATGTAAATTCTTTTCTAAATCATGATTGGTTTATTTTAAATTGATTATGAATATAAGTGCTAGTTTTTATGTTTGTTCTTATTTATTTGGTGTTCGTATGAACTTTGTATTAGACTTGATGCAACGTTGAATAATTTTGGTATATCACCAATGTAATTTGATATATATCTTTCAATTATATAAAATTTCAAATAATGACATTTCATTACTCTTTTGATAATTTAGTTTATATATGGCATTTTTACTAATGTTAATAGTTTTATTTTTTTTTCTCATAGATATGAGACTTTTACTAATTATACTTTTATAAAGACAAAATTGCATGGTCTCTGTGGTTTGTCAATTTCTTTGGGTAAGTTACAAAAATGTTTTTATTAGTAAAACAAGTCTTTATTTGATGGTTTAGCTGTGATTTTGGTCCATATTTCGTTAACTTTAACATTTTGCTGTTAACTTTTTAAAATTTCAATTTTACCCTCAGGACCAGTTTTGCACTTATCACTTTTTTACCAAATTACAAGGACCATTTCTGCAATTCTTCTTATAAATTTATTGAATTATTATATATTAATCCTTCTATCTTTTTAATTTTATTGAACTATTATACATTAATTCTTTTTTAGTTTTATTTTTATTTGATTAATTTTTTTATCTGATTATTATATATTAGTTATTTTTATTTTTAATATATATATATATATATATATATATATATATATATATATATTAATAAATATTATATTATTATTTTCTTTTTACAATTTTTAAAATTTTATTTTATTGGATTATTTTTTTTTTAAAAAATGTTAGATTTTTATTGGATTATTACATTTATTTTATTATATTCTGTATATAATAAATAATATTTTAGTAGATCAATAATTTTTTTTAAATGTATAATATTTCCCACTAAGCGATCGTTTTTTACTAGAACTATCACTATTTGAACCACCAAGAAGTCCAACCCAAACACCCATGTCAGTTCCTCCATTTGTTGCCTTTTACCAACTTACTCCACAGAATCATACCACCTAGCCAGTTCCTTCATTCGTTGTCTTCCACAACCCATGCACAACCTTATAACATTGTCGCCATTAACGGAAGTGTGGGTAGTCAATTGGTGTAGTTTTTGTTGAGAATGACGGATTATAGGGAACGATCAAAGATTGCTGACAAGAGGATGTGGCAGCGCATGGTGGTAGAAAGCAATGATTGGAGGAACTAACCATGGGTGTTTGGATCGGACCTTATGGTGGTTAACACGGTATTGGTTGTAACAGAAAACGACCAACTTAGTGGAAAATCTAGAGGATTCCGACAGAATGTGAAAATGTTGCTGCCGGTGGCTGCTTGCAACGTTGTGTGGAACAAGTATCCGGATTTGCTACTAAGTCGGTAGTTTTATGTTACAACTAATACTGTGTTAACCACCAGGAGGTCCAATCCAAACACCCCTAGTCAGTTCCTCCATTCGTTGCTTTCTACAACCTTGCGCTGCCACATCATCTTGTCGGAAATCTTTGATCGTTCCCTACAATCTGTCATTCTCAACCAAAACTACACCAATTGACTACCCACACTTCATTAATGGCGACAATTTTATAAGGTTGGGCATGGGTAGTGGAAGGCAACGAATGGAGGAACTGGCCAGGTAGTATGATTTTGTGGTGTAAGCTGGTAAAAGGCAACAAATGGTGGAACTGACAGGGGTGTTTGGGTTGTGCTTCTTGGTGGTTCAAGTAGTGATAGTTCTAGTAAAAACTGATTGGCTTACTGGCAAATATAAAGGATTCTGACAGATTGTGAAGAGGTTGTTGCATGTGGCTACTGGATAGCGGTGTTGGGAGAAATAGGTTGGTAGTGTTTCTGCCGGACCTCCGATGAAGGTTATTAGCGGTGGTCCCGACTATTTTCGATGATGGGATGAGGTGCTTTTGCGTATTCCGAAGACTTTGTGGTAGAACCAATAATTTAAAAAGAACCAACAAATTAAAAAGAATTAATATTATACATTTAAAAATTATTGATCCACTAAAATATTATTTATTATAAATAGAATATAATAAATTAAATGTAATAATCCAATAAAAAAATCTAACAATTTTTTAAAAAAAATAATCCAATAAAAATATTTAAAATAGTAGTGAAATGAAAATAATAATATAATATGTATCAACATATAAATATTATATATTTAAAATAAAACTAAATGATATATAATAATAAAATAAAAAAATTAATCCAATAAAAATAAAATTAAAAAAGGAATTCAAATATAATAGTTCAATAAAATTAAAAAGAAATAAGGATTAATATATAATAAATCAATAAATTTAAAAAGAAGAATTGCAGAAATGGTCATTGTAATTTGGTAAAAAGAGATAACTGCAAAAATGGTCCCTGAGGGTAAAATTGTAATTTTAAAAAAGTTAGCAGTCAAATGTTAAACAAAATATGGATCAAAACCATAGCTAAACCATCAAATAAGGACCTTTTTTGCTGATAAACTTCTTTTCGGGTCTTACCCTAAGAAATTGGCAAACCACACGGACCATTTTATCAATTTTGTCTTTAACAAATATCCTAATATCTTATAAATTTTTATCATACTTTATAATTTTTCATAAGTATGCTATCTTCAAGACTGAATGTCTTAAATACAAAACTTTGTTCACTGATTTCGACCAAAAAAGGTTTCCCATGACTGAGATATGACATTTCAAAGACAGGGACATATTAAGGAAACATGCTGAAATAAGAGCTTTAACTTTTTAAATAAAAAACACCACATACGCACATTGCTATTAACAAAATACGTTAAAAACAAAATAGAAATTACAACGCATTTTGTCTCGACTAAATACAGTTAAAACAACTCAAAAGAAATTTAGAAATTGAAATTCAAAACACTATATATTACAGTCAAAGTACATTGTCATTAACTAAATCTGTTAAAAACTTAGAATTATGAGAAAATATGTCAAATTAATAGCAATATAATATTGATAATTAAAAACACTAAAGGGTAAATGGTAGTTTTCAATCATCAACAACTGTGCAATCCAAACAATCTCAGAAAAAATTAATTACGCAAGACACACATACATACATACAATTAATCAAAAGTCATTGTGCTTTTCTAATGGGCATTTTATCAAACATGTATAGTGCAACATCAAATGCAAGGTAAAAAAGATAAAAGTAAAAGATTGGAAAACTAATACTAACATTTATAATCAAGATTATTCATGCATTAAAAGATCACAGTCAAATACAACACCAATGATAATAAAAAAATTGAATACAATTAATAAAATTAAGAACATCATATTAAAGAAGGAACCTGGATGAAGACGTGATGCTACAAAGAGTGATGTTGTTTGAACGTGATGCTACAAAGGGCCTAAAGAAAATATAATATACAAACAACAACACCTAATTTATACATAACTTTTCACAATGATTATTGAAAGGATATCAACTTTCGAATTCTTTGATTCTTTGAAAATGAGTGACGATATCCCGTAATTTTGTAGATATGTTTCATATAATAGATGTGAATTGAATGAATATACATGTGCCAGCTAATAACGTGATTTTATTAAGAAGGAAAAAAAATTACTTTCAAATATTATGATGAGGTTTACATGAGTTGAATAAATTCCTTTTATAAATGACATTAACATTAAATGAGTTAGTCAAACTTTCAAATTTAGTCAATATTAATTTTATTTTATTTTATTTTATGATGAAATCATCAACATGATCTAAGCGTTGAAATTAATCAAGGAAACACAATGAATGACTCTGATTGTTGAAGGTGATGTCATCAGATTTCTCTTTTAATATATATACAGATGGCGTTAGCATATTGGTTTAACTACATTTTTTGCTTTATGGGAAAATATAGGTATTTAATATATTTTCTATTAAATTTATCATAATTTCATTAAATAGAAAAAGATTATGAGTATAGTCCCTTTTTTGCCTATCTTTCTTTGAAAAAATGGAGAACGGCTGCAAAGAGGTTCGTCGGCGGAATTCTTCCACGGTGGGGAAGAACGTTCTCTGGAGCAAGTTTGTTTCCTGCATAACTTCTTTCTATGTTTCAAATCTTCCGGAGAATGTTATAAAATCAGATATCTGGAAGCCTTATTGATTGCTTGATATGTTGGTTGATGTATACATCGCATGTAGGAGAGACTCATCTGATGCATTCTTTTCTTTCGTTCGTTATGCGAACGTGAAAGATATTTGATCTCTAGATAGGGACTTAAATGACGTAATTTTGCAGAGGCCAGAAGTTGAATGCTAATTGTGTAACATCCCAAAATTCAAGGCCAAAATTTTTTGTTTTGATTAAGTTATAATATAAAACCATCAGTAAGAAAACATACATATTCATATCTCATGTCAAAACCAAAGTGTCAATAATCAAAGCATTTTATCGTAAAACAATATCAGAGTGTAATCCCAAAGATCTCATGTGCGGAAAACATAGTGTGATGCGCTGCTATCCAGCCGACTCCTTTCCTTTGAAAACGAGTACCTGAAACCAAAACAGTAAACCGTAAGCACGAAGCTTAGTGAGTTCTCCCGTCATACCACATACCATACAATCATATAATGAACAGCTAGGAGATACGGGCCTCGCCTAAACTCATGGAGATACGGGCCTCGCCCATACTCCTCTAGCTGGGAGATACGGGCCTCGACCACACTCCACTATCTCTGAGATACGGGCCTCGCCCACACTCTGCTACTAAACCATAACATGCCAATATATACAATCATATAATGAACAACTAGGAGATACATGCCTCGCCCACACTCATGGAGATACGGCCCTCGCCCACACCTCGCCCACACTCCACTATCTCTGAGATACGGGCCTCGCCCACACTCAGCTACTAAACCATATATCATAACACAACCATACTATCAGATATACCTGTGGGTCCGAACTACCCTTCGTTCCTAACAACCGAACTTGGGGACTATTCCCCTCATACTACCACTATCACATATAACATATCATGGCAGCATACAAACATATCATCACATACTGTCAGCCATATCTGGGGTGTCTGACCTACCATTTGGTCCTAACAACCGAACTCTACTACTATTGCATATAACATATCAGGTAGTAGAAAAACCTAGATGATATCACAAAGACAATCATCTAACATACAACTCCTACTAGTGGGCCGGCATTGTGGCCGTAGACCCACCGCTACTGGAAGGTAACTCACCTCACACTGCGGAAATCCCGAAGACACAATCCCACACTTGTTGAAGTCCCGCAGACTCGACCCCAACTGCTGGCTAATAGATTCCCGAACTGTCAACACCGAAATAACACCCAATTAATAATTAGGTCCCAATACATAACCATACGTACATTCTTTGGGTAATTACTACATTACCTCTAGCTTGGCTTATTCAAGCCCAAGGCCCAATCCGTAGGCCCAAAGTCTATTAGGAATCAGAGCCCAACACATGGCCTAATTTTCCAAATTGGGCGTAGGACTATACATGGTCTCATTCTAAGGCCCAACAATAAACCCAAGTGAAATTAGGGTTTCACATAAAATGATGATTAGGGTTAAGTTTCCTACTTAACCCATTAAGGACTTAATCCATTAAGTCCAATGTCGCTTAGATTAATCTTGCCAATGCTTATTATTTAATATTTCAAGTTATTAATAATTCCTGTGTGTGTCTCCCGATTAATTCTCAAAATTAGGGTTTCATTGCATTAGGGTTTTCCAAACCCTAATTAAGGTTTCCAACCCACATTAGTCCATTAGGCCTAATAGCTAAGTCATTAGATCCATTAGGGTTCACATAAAATGATAACTAGGGTTAAGTGTTTCTTACATAACCCATTAAGGACTTAATTCATTAAGTCCTTTACTCTACTAGATAAGTGATATGGAGTGATTTGGGCTTAATACACAATCCAATCCCAATGGCCCAAAGATGGGTCAAATAAGTCTAAGGCCCAATTACTCACAGTTAGGGTTTTCCTCTCAAACATGGCCCAACAGGCCTAAAATTAATCTTTAAGCCCATTAGGGTCTTGCTACGCCCATTAGGGTTTGATTGTGGGGCACCACCCACTACCACCTCGGGTAGTGGTGGTTAATGGCGGCTCACGGCGGCGGTCACCACCTTACGGTGGTGGTTTAGTTCATTTTCGTTATTCCAAATTCAAATTACATTTTACTAGGCTAAATCTCAACTAACCACACACACACTAAACTAATCACACAAACACACACAGCCACCCTAGTGGTGGCCGGCGGTGTCTCGTGGCGGCCGTGGCTTTTTCGACCAAATAAAACACACGACACAAACTAAATGGAAAATACACACACCCTATATGGTCACCAAACGACCCCAGCCACCCACCTGATGGCTCAAGGCGGGGACAGAAGCGACAGAACGGAAAGGCAGTGACGACAACCACCACTTCGCGTTGGTGGTGGCGATTCCCTTGATCCCCAGCCGAGCAACCCCTACACACGCTTCGTGGTCACGATCTGAAGAGCGAAACATCCCCAACTCAACTGCTACGGTTGGCAAGCGACGACCGGAAACCCAACAATGGCGGCCAAAGCCCACCATCGGTTCCCGTCGACATACATGACGTTAGGCCACAAAAGAACGAGGAATAGGCGATGGCGGTGGTCCTTCCTCGGCAGTTCCCGGCTTCACCGGCAGTGAAATCATAACGGAAGTGCTCGACATCGGCTGGCAGCGGCGGCGGCAGCTTCGCTCGCCTAACCCCTCACATCCCCGTCGCCAAAAGCTTGACTCGTTGAACACTCTCTCGCCGATAGAACACATGGAGGAAGTCCGGTGGTGCTAGGCGGTCCGAAATGAGCGAGGTGAATGATGGCGCCGGAGACAGAAGGAAGAGTATGGCGGATGCATTCTAACTCCTAGGGTTAGGGTTTGAAGTGGGAGGGGTGACGGGTTATATACCCCGATCCCCCAAACTTACTTCCATAGTGACGAGTTTAGCCCCTTCCTTCCCTTTTTCTTTCAATCTTAATCCAATATTTAACCTTTAGCCCTTGATCCCATAATTTCCTTTCACAATAAGTCCTGAAATTAACAACCAGCCCCTAAGCCTTCAAATCTTTTCAATTTAAGTCCATTAATTACCAAACGCACCCTAACTTCTCAATTCCTTCTCAAATTAAATCCATAACTTACACTTTTAACCCCAACTTCTAAAATTATGACAATTAGCCCTTCGAGACCATCCTTTGATATATAATTATTTATTTTAGTGCTATTAGTCGTTCATTATTTAAACTTAATAAATAAACAGGTGTTACAACTCTCCCCCACTTAAATTAGATTTCATCCTCGAAATCACTCCTTACTATTTCTTATATACAAAACCACTTCTAGTGACATGATCACCGTCTTGGGCACACCTAGCCTTCCCAGGGTAGCTATGACCAATCTTCACAAAGCCGTAATATCCTCCTATAAACGAATTCATCGCAACTTGATGACCTCTATTTCTTCTGAATCTACTATCTCGAGATGGTCGGATTCCCTGACAGATCGCTTATACCGAATCATAATCGACGAATCCAGTTTGTTTATCCCTCAACTGGCTACTCAACTTCTGATAGCTTTAGGTTCTCACTATAAAACAGGTTCACAAACCCAATTATCCCTATAGATCACTTATACTTGGCCAAGGCTCAGCTAATCCCACTGTGAGTGACTTGTCACTTCCCAAATCAACCATCTATTCCGTCCGTACTTGTAACCTGAACCACAATTGCTAATACTGCCCAAATACTGAACTGCCTGAAGCAGTATGCTGCTACATAGATGTTTTCCAAAATCTAACGAGACCTCCCTGGTCTCTATTTGTTTGCCAATCTTCTGAAATGTCGAGTTCCTGCCCAGCTACGGAGCCAATGGACTCCCACTAAGTCACCTCACACGACTTCTGAACGAAATCCTTCTCTGGAACTAGTTGCCACTAGTTATCATGTCACTGTAGTTCTAACAAACTGTTGATCCAATCAATCCGGTCCATGCATCGAATCCTGACGTCATGAAACCCAAGGTTGAAAGTGATGGCTCCATGACCAATGGTAGCCTTATATCATACATGAACCTAAACAATCCATTGTTTCACTGATCTCATAACTGCAATGATGTTGCAGCTGTCGTATCATTGACTCAACCAGATCTAATCCATTTGGGTAATCCCAAATTCCAATCTATGGATATCCATATCCTCATTACTGCACCCGCACTGGTGGATACTACTGATCCTTCCGCGTCCTAACAATGCACTGATGCTATCTACCAACCTAGTGAATGCTACGGCTACACCCGCAGACTTACAACACTCTATCACTGTCTGGCTGCAAGTGAATACTATGGTTACACCTGCAGTCTTACAACACTTCCCATGCTAACTGACCACTAGTGAATGCTACGGCTACCCCCATAGTCTTACAACACTTTCCATACCGGTCAAACACGCGCTCGACCTAACACACAACTAAGTTTGAGTCCTAACCGGAACTCTAACCTGGTTCCTGAAACCTGCTATCACGTGACCCAACTGTATCCATACCGCACTCATGCCCATGATCAAAGCATCACAATAACCCACAAAATCATCTACACCCTCTGGCATGGTGAGACTTAGTGCCTCGCACAACCGCTGTCTGAGAGTCTCGAAGGCTGTCTGCTGCTCAGGCCCCCAACGAAAGGCCACCGACTTCTTGGTTAGTCGGGTCAAAGGAACCACAATCTCAGAGAAGTCCCGTATAAGTCTCCATTAATAACCTGTTAGACCTGGGAAACTCCGAATCTCAGATGGAGACCTCGGAATCTCCCACTGCATCACGGCCTCTATCTTGGCCGGATGAACTAGAATACCCTTCTGGTTGACAAGGTGGCCAACAGATTGCGCCTTGCGCAACCAGAACTCACAGTTGGAGAACTTTATAAAAAGTATCTCCCCCACTTAGATTCGACTAAGTCTTTACTATACGCGAGAATTGAAGGATTCCTGATCCTTCTCACTTTCTAATAGTCCACTAATGATAACCTGTACTTACCAGTGCTAGCGATACATCACCAATCAAGCCTTAAGATCGCCCATCCTTTGAAATCTTAAAGAGTACTCTTGAAATATGGTCCAATCTGACACCGCAATCCATCTAACATGCTGTCATTTGAAGACCTTAATCTTCACTCTAGCGGACGAATCCTCGTTCCCACTCCCAATCTTGCAGTACCACTGAACTCTAACTGAACACAGCCCATGCGAAAACACAATTCTCTTGAACATCCAATGACCAAACACTTATGCATTTAACACCCACGACTGACACTACCATCTTCCTGTCACCAGTTTTGTCCTAGCAACGGTAGTGCCTTGAACTCCAAAGTTCATCCATAAACAATTACTGACCATACCTGAACAATGATAGAACCTCTGAACGCTGACTTCATTGGAGAACAATCATTCCAACCCTGATCGAGTATCCTCTAAATAATACTCCCGCATAGATCCCGACAAAGATCCGAAATGATAATGGTATGCACGGAACCCACTCCGCAAGTTGCGTCCGTCTTTGGGTTCATCATGGACCTTTCGGCAAGCAGGATGGCATATATGATCCTTGGTAACCCAAACACTAGCAGAAAAACCGAACCGAGGTCTGACTTATCCAACTCGCTCACAATTGCAAAGCGGTACATATTCCAAACATCCACCTAATATCATAGAAGATGACATACCCGCAACATCTGGAGGAATACTGACCCCTTTTTGCTGATATGACCAATCATGTTACCCTGTAGCAGCCTAAACCCTTGGAGTGACAAACTCCCTCGTGTACTTTCTCGTATGCGCTGCACTGACTTAGGCCCTGCTGGCCTTTCACCCGATGCTCAGAAGACATGGGTCCCTTCCCGGGGCCCTCTACTATACAGACCCGACACACACCTCTCTTTCCAGGGTGCTCCCAAATCGATCCCGCATCTGCAACTCTTGGAAATCATATCCTTCAGAGTCTGACACCCTGTCACGCGCACTAGTTTGCTTGCCAATGGCTAAGCTGCAACAACTGGAACATCCTTTGTCCCCAAATTGGGTCACAAACTCTTCCCTAAAGCTTCTTAGATTCTCCAAGACTCTCACTGATTCGAGTATGGATCATGTGCTTTTAGTAGTACGGGCCCAATACTACCTTCCACACCTATCCATACTTTCCTCAACAATCCTCCCGAATCCTCTAAGTCATTTCCTCAAACTGGTACAACCAAGTGTCACTGAGCCTCACTACTAACCCACTGAAACGTATCCTAGGCTTTCCTAGGTTCCCCAACCCACCCAGTCCTCAGCTGCTGAAAGATCCCCAGTAATGTCAACTAGCTACCTCATGTATATAGCCACATGCAATAGAGATCAGATAATCCTTCGAGTAATAGACCTATCTCTAGAACGGTTGGACTCAGACAAGAGATGCGCAATAGGGTCAAGTCTCTCACTCTGAGATTATCTGGCCTGTGTCCCATGTGACTTAGTATATTCACTTAATAGTTAGCTAACATTACTAAGAGTCCCACCAAGCACAGAGTAAGCAACATTCAGACAATGGAAAATCTAACCATCATACTCCAATCAAATCATTCTATCCTCTAATCAGGAATCTGTACATGCAATTCAAAGGCTCATACAATCAAGCATAACCTAAACAGGCTACCCTATTACTGACTAATCAGTACTAACATGCAAGTCTACAAGCACATACAATAGGCATATAAGGCATCTTCCCTGGATCCTTAGCCCTAATCTAGCATGCAGTTCTCATAATCATATAATATCATAACATCTCATAACATGTATGGATATCTTGGGGAAGACTTACTTGAGCTCGGCTGATTGCACGCATCACACACCTTGTTCTTTTCAAAGTTCTTTTCTCTTTTCAACTTCTTTTATAAAATGATTCTATTTTTGAAAATTTTCATACCAAGTCCTTAGTTTGAGTTCAGACACACCTGGGAGTGTGCCCGAATCCCTCAAACCAAGGCTCTAATACCAACTTGTAACATCCCAAAATTCAAGGCCAAAATATTTCGTTTTGATTAAGTTATAATATAAAACCATCAGTAAGAAAACATACATATTCATATCTCATGTAAAAACCAAAGTGTCAATAATCAAATCATTTTATCGTAAAACCATATTAGAGTGTAATCCCAAAGATCTCATGTGCAGAAAACATAGTGTGATGCGCTGCGATCCAGCCGGCTCCTTTCCTTTGAAAACGAGTACCTGAAACCAAAACTGTAAACCATAAGCACAAAGCTTAGTGAGTTCTCCCGTCATACCACATACCATACAATAATTTAATGAACAGCTAGGAGATACGGGCCTCGCCCACACTCATGAAGATACGGGCCTCGCCCACACTCCTCTAGCTGGGAGATACGGGCCTTGCCCACACTCCACTATCTCTGAGATACGGGCCTCGCCACACTCTGCTACTAAACCATAACATGCCAATATATAAAATCATATAATGAACAGCTAGGAGATACGGGCCTCTCCCACACTCATGGAGATACGAGTCTTGCCCACCGCTACTGGTGGGCCGACATTGTGGCCGTAGACCCACCGCTACTGGAAGGTAACTCACCTCACGCTGCTGAAGTCCCGAAGACAAAATCCCACACTTGTTGAAGTCCCGTAGACTCCACCCCAGTTCCTGGCTGACAGATTCCCGAACTGTCAACACCAAAATATCACCCAATTAATAATTGGGTCCCAATACATAACCATACATACATTCTTTGGGTAATTACTACATTAACCCTAGCTTGGCTTATTCAAGCCCAAGGCCCAATCTGTAGGCCCAAAGTCAATTAGGAATCAAAGCCCAACACATGGCGCAATTTTCCAAATTGGGCCTAGGCCTATACATGGTCTCATTCTAAGGCCCAACAATAAACCCAAGTGAAATTAGGGTTTCACATAAAATGATGATTAAGGTTAAGTTTCCTAATTAACCCATTAAGGAATTAATCCATTAAGTCCAATATCGCTTAGATTAATCTTGCCAATGCTTATTATTTAATATTTCAAGTTATTAATAATTCCTGTGTGTGTGTCCCGGTTAATTCTCAAAATTAGGGTTTCATTGCATTAGGGTTTTCCAAACCCTAATTAAGGTTTCCAACCCACGTTAGTCCATTAGGCCCAATAGCTAAGTCATTAGATCCATTAGGGTTCACATAAAATGATAACTAGGGTTAAGTGTTTCTTACATAACCCATTAAGGACTTAATTCATTAAGTCCTTTACTCTACTAGATAAGTGATATGGAGTGATTTGGGCTTAATACACTATCCAATCCCAATGACCCAAAGATGGGTCCAATAAGTCTAAGGCCCAATTACTCACAATTAGGGTTTTCCTCTCAAACATGGCCCAACAGGCCTAATGTTAATCTTTAAGCCAATTAGGGTCTTGCTACGCCCATTAGGGTTTGATTGTGGGGCACCACCCACTACCACCTCGGGTAGTGGTGGTTAATGGCGGCTCACGGCGGCGGCCACCACCTTATGGTGGTGGTTTAGTTCATTTTCGTTATTCCAAATTCAAATTACATTTTACAAGGCTAAATCTCAACTAACCACACACACACTAAACTAATCAGACAAACACACACAACCACCCTAGTGGTGGCCGGCGGTGTCTGGTGGCGGCCGTGGCTTTTCCGACCAAATAAAACACACCACACAAACTAAATGGAAAATACACACACCCTATATGGTCACCAAACGACCCCAACTCAAGGCGGGGACAGAAGCAGTAGAACGGAAAGGCAGCGACGACAACCACCACTTCGCGGTGGTGGCGGCGATTCCCTCGATCCCCAGCCGAGCAACCCATGCACACGCTTCGTGGTCACGATCTAAAGAGCGAAACGTCCCCAACTCAGCTGCTACGGTTGGCAAGCGACGATTGAAAACCCAACAACGGCGGCCAAAGCCCACCATTGGTTCCCGTCGACAAACACGACGTTAGGCCACAAAAGAACTAGGAATAGGTGATGGCGGTGGTCCTTCCTCGGCAGTTCCCAACTTCACCGGCAGTGAAATCATAGCGGAAGTGCTCGACATCGACTGGCAGCGGCGGCGGCAGCTTCACTCGCCTAACCCCTCACATCCCCGTCGCTAAAAGCTTGACTCGTTGAACTCTCTCTCGCCGATAGAACACATGGAGGAAGTCCGGTGGTGCTAGGCGGTCGGAAATGAGCGAGGTGGATGATGGCGCTGGAGACAGAAGGAAGAGTGTGGCGGCTGCATTCTAACTCCTAGGGTTAGGGTTTGAAGCGGGAGGGGTGACGGGTTATATACCCCGATCCCCTAAACTTACTTCCATAATGACGAGTTTAGCCCCTTCCTTCCCTTTTTCTTTCAATGTTAATCCAATATTTACCCTTTAGCCCTTGATCCCATAATTTCCTTTCATATTAAGTCCTGAAATTACCAACCAGCCCCTAAGCCTTCAAATCTTTTCAATCTAAGTCCATTAATTACCAAACACACCCTAACTTCTCAATTCCTTCTCAAATTAAATCCAAAACTTACACTTTTATCCCCCAACTTCTAAAATTATGACAATTAGCCCTTCGAGACCATCCTTTGATATACAATTATTTATTTTAGTGCTACTAATCTTTCATTATTTAATTTATTTAACTTAATAAATAAACGGGTGTTACAAATTGTGCGATGCATCCTCATTCTAATCCCAAACATGTTTGTAGTAAATCCGCAAATTATACACCTAATCATTTTGCTTCGGTAGATAGGGATTCTAGATATTTTGCTGACGTAGCTAAAGGAGTGTCGAACCCGATCCCAGTTCTAATATTCAACCTCTCTTGTATTCAAGAGGTGCAAAATTGGTTCTTTGATTCTGTGCTTGTTGGACATGCTAAGAATTTTGATGTGCTCTGTAATTTTCCATCTTTATTGAATTTAGTGGGATTTGATGTGGTGGAGTACAAATATCTTAGGGTCGTGCAAATTGAAATCAAATTTAAATTTGCTAGTGTTGTTGATATGCTCAAGGCAAATAAGAGCATATGGATGAAATGGTTCAACCATTTCGATCATTTAGGGAAGAATGTGATGCGTTTTGAGTGAATTGCTTAGTTAAAGATTACCAGAATTCCTATTCTTGCATGGTACACTACTAGAAAAACAAACTTTTACGATGCAATGTGTTTCGTAAGACACTCAGACGAGGCGAAAATACGTGTCAAGGAAGGTCTTGTCATGGTGAGATATGACACGCTTTTGCGTGTCGTCTATAGACGACACGCATTTAGGACACAAATTTACGTCACACAATGCGTATCAAGGAAGGCCCTATCATAAAGGAAGACAACACACATTTTCGTGTCGTAACCTTAGGACACACATTGTGTATCATTATGTCCCATTTCATAAATGAAGATGACATGGATATGCGTGTCTTAAACTTCAGCAACCATTTACAATATGCATATACAACAGGCCTTTATGATACTCTTTTATGCATAATACAAAAATATAGAAAAAATATATATACCAAAACAATCAATTTCATCCAATAACATCATGTCAAAAAAATTGTAATACATTGATATTAAGGGGATCTGATTGTACATTGTTGTTAAGTGGCTTTCCCTAACTATATAACCTAATACTGCGTTGCTATAAAGGGGCACCTTCTTGTTTCGGTAACTCATCATTAAGTTGTCTAAAGAAGCTCTGGAACCCTTCATGTATTCAACCAATCATCATGTCTCTTAGCTTCAATATCAATCCCAACTCTTGATCAAAAACAACACAAAATTCCGACACAAAAATCATATCAGTTGTATAATATCAATATCAACTAATTAATAATACACATGGTATGTATGAGAGTAGAAGGAAAATGATCTACCAATAAGAGTTTTATAGTGTCTTGAATCAATGTATTTTTGTTGGCCTTAAGGGCAGCTCCCAAAAAATACTCCTTGCCTGTGCCATCTTCCTTTTTAATTTGCAGGAGAGTGTCTGGCTGTTCAAATCAGTAGAGTAAACCAACCTAACCATTACATTGTTGTTATTTGCATTTATCCCTACAATTTAAATTTAATGGCATTAAAAAAAATGCATGAAATAAGTTATTATTTCACCTGATCAACCAACAGACCACTATGCTGCCTCACTTTGTCAACCACTTCCTTAGCTACAACCTTCCTCAAATTGCTTATTGACTTACAGGCGACAAGAAGAGGGTACATAAGAGCCTAAAATGGATAGGTAAATGGGGATATGTGTAAATTAATGAATATGTTAATGGGATATGTGTAATTTTATCAAGTTGAAGAAGAAAGGAATTAAATTCATGGGTTTTAGAAAGGATTTTTGAATTCGTATGGCTGGGGTATTTTGTGGATTTCAAGAGAATTCAAATCTTACCTATTTACAACCAAACATAGGATTTGATCTAAATTGAATTCCAATTCTTGGCAAATCCAACGAAATCCTATAAACCAAACACCCCCTCAAGTAGATATGTAACGAGTGTATACCTTCCAGGAATCCAAGTAACTAACCATGCATCTCTGCTGTCCAAAAGTATCCTCAAGTACGTAGGAGATTTCTTCATATTTGGAAGCCTCTCTGTTCCCCAAGTCCAGCATATAAGGCCAAACACACATAAATGTGCTCAATAAATATCGACATAAATCAACATTTTTACTTGAAGAGACTTTTGCATATTTGAATAAGTTGTGGGTGATCACTCTTGTGTGCCTTTGGATCAGAAAGTGACTCAAAAGCTATCAATATTCTACTGATGAATATGTCCATAAAAGCTTTCATATTAGGCGACTTGGTTGTTGAGGAGGAAATAAAGTTTAATTCCCTGGTTTTCATCATACATTGTGTTTAAAAAATCAGCAAATAAATATATACTTATGAGTTGAAGAGAAAAATAAAAAACATCAACACTTTTAGATTCCACTCGTACCGAGAAAGGTATAATAGCACTGGTTGGAGCAAGATCCCTTTGTTCACCGCATCATTATATACAAAGCATCTTATAAAGGCATTTTGTGCTAAAAGTGCAACAGACCACACACTAGAAAAAGAAAAGAATGTGAATGTAAACATCATAACTTCACTAAAAAGGTTATCCTTATAAAATGGTAAATAATGAATTTCAATAATGAACAACAAGATATTTCATATGTACAAGGCTTAGATAACAATAACAATAGAAGTCATATGATTTCAATATACAATGGCAAAGATTATAGGGAAATGAGTACAAGTAACAAAACATGACTTGCCCTAGTTCCTTGCAAAAAGTTGAAAACTATATCTTTCAGCAACTCATGACAGTAAATTTAAGGGGTAATGCTAAGGAAAGGTAACAAACTATGTCTTTTCCTTTACTTTATATTAATAAAGTTTTATACTTTCTAGCCCATTGAGCAACCGAATTTTGTTTCAAATTAAGATAGTCCATTGGGCATAACATTCTCAACCAGTTACCATCTGATATGGGATCCTGGTGTCTACGTGGCATACACATTGAACTTCATTTCATTGGAATGATATGAAAACTTAATATCACTTTAGTATACTAAACTTTAGAACTTATAACTTTATTAACAAACAAAATTAAGTTCTCCTATTCTCCCCAATACTTACAGAATTCTTGATAAAGCCTTTGATTGCTCCTTTTTTTCTTTACGAAGCTTTGGTTTTGTATCTACTCCTTGTAAAATCTAGAAATATTGGTCTCTTTTTATCAAAGAAAAAATGGATATTCACCTTCTTCCCCTACAATGTTTGAAAGCAAAAAACTCGTATATATCAATCTCTGCTAAAAGGATATCTATTGTTTGATTATCTTTCTCGAAAATTGAAGTGCAGAATATATTAGGCGTATGATAATAAGAAGAGAATTATATTTTTTTTTTGTTATTTATTTTTAATGATCCTTTCACTGCTGTAATCGAACACATAACAGGATAAATAAATAAAAAATTGTGTAAGGCATTCATCAAAGATTAATCTTCTCTAAAAAGAAGGATATGATATTTGATAAATAAAAACATGTAGATAACTATTTATTTGATGCATAGAAAATGATACAATTGCAATGAATACATAAAGATTCTCTTTACCATCTATGTTTCCAATTACTTCTACCATTGGTTTTAAGTAAATCGTGTGGTTGCTTATTTGACTTAATCCATACACTCTAAGAAAAATGATTTATTTTTGGAAATAATTAAACCTAATAATACTTGAACTGCACCAATTGTCTTTTCTACATTTGGTAAACTTAGCTCTGTACGCACACCTTCTCCACCAAAAGCAAGTCCCCATGAAAAAGGACCTGCACTCAAATCATTAAAAGCCCACCCGACATTCAACAAATAATCAGTAACATATACATATACATATACATATGTATATATTTACATATATATATATATATATATATATATATATATATATATATATATATATATATATACACCTGTCTTTTCTAATCCATGTATCTCTATGACTCTTTCATGTCACTGTTTGAATATGGCTCCAAGTTTGCTTCTACAACAAAGTAGGAGACAAGGGTCCAATAATTTGGATATTTTTTTGTAAGTAATCAAATAATCTAATCAAAATATCAATATCATATTCATATTTCCAGATACCTACATTACCCATTTCTTTCTGCAAACAATCACCAAGATGAATAATAACCAACATATTCAAGTTTTTACTAGATTCTAGATGAATAAGAACCAATAAGTTAACTTGTTTTGAATAAACTGATAATCATATAAATCTTAAAATCCTACCAACCAAATCACTCATAGCACCGACTTTTCTCATTACACTGGAAAATGATAAGATGATAACGAGCACCATGACAGCCACTACAACTACTATTTGTGCAACCATAACAACTGGAGCAAGAAGGAAAACATAAGATGGAAAAAGTTCAGATTGTGGGTCTTGACAATATATTTAACGAAAAATTAGATATCCAATTAATTTTTCAATCTCATCATTAAAAATCCAAACAACATATTATGTGTTTTCACAAAAGCCCTTAATCTGATTTGTTATTGAGTAACATGAAAAAAAGTTGAAAATTGAAATGCACCCAAAATCCATAATATGATTTTCTCCTAATTTGATATTTTAAACATTTCATATAGAACACTGAAGGAAAGTCGAGGGATTACCAACACAGTTTGTCGGGATCATCCTTGTGGAGAAAATTGCAATCAAGCCCTAAATTGAATGGTTCTCCATTTAAAGAAAACGTTATGGGGCTACAGTTGATAATCTTGAAGAAAAAAGCTGAAGAATAGAAGAACATGAGGTTGAACTAACGGAATGCAATAAATAAAGGAAAATTCTTACCTTTTTCTTCGAACGGTCGGTGCTAGGGCTTAGTGATTGTAAGAGGAAGAAGACAGACATACTCTCATAGACGATGGTTGTATGTGCTTGATTTTGTGAAAATGAATTAAGGGGGTGTTTGGGGTATCTTTTCAGAGGGCAGAAGAACTTTTGGGAAAACTTTCAAAAAGCCAGGTTTTCTGAATTTTCCAAAAAGTCAGTTTTTCTTCTATAAAATATCCAAAAGGAGCTTTTAAGAAGCTTTTACCAAACATCTATTCTCTCTTATCTTTTCCCAAAAGTCCTTTTGCCCTCTCAAAAGATATACCAAACACACTGTAAAGGAAAGAATTAAGGGGTTTCTTGTTGTAAGTGAGATTAGGTTTTTTTTGTTGATGTTGTAGTTCGTATAAGTCAGGGGAGAAGCCAGGAAAGTGGTTAGAGGAGAAGGGAATCGTTGAAGAAGAAAAACATGATGATATACAGAAATAACAGGGAAATCCAACACAAAAACAAATAATCAAATATGAAGAGAGAACCAAAGAAGAAGTGAATAAAAAAAAACCAGATTTGATACAGATCATTGTGGTGTGGTTGGAGGTTGAGTTACGATTGACATAAATACAAACTATAGTGTATCATGATGGGGGGTTTTGTTATCGGTGCAGTACGAAAGGAAAGAATGGTATAATAGCTGCTACGAAGATGAAGGCCCTAGGGCTTTTGCTTGCTAATTGGATGAGGTGGGGGGGTTTATTTTCGGGATCCAATAGGCGGGTGAAACCCCGCCTTAAAATGCGTGTTTCATTAAAAAAATTATAAAGCGAAACACTTAGATGACACACATTTTATGAAATACGTCCTCCAGATTTCCTTTTTTTCTTTTCTGACACAAATTTTAGGTTACGCACAAATGCGTGTCCTCTATCCTTCAAATTTTGCAAAACTGACATTATTTTTTAGGGCACGCACAAATGTTTGTCCTCTATCAGCACGTGTCATTGTTTGGGCGTCATTAAAGGTTATTTTCTAGTAGTGGGATGAATAAAATTTTGAGGTAATTGTTGGTGAACTCGGAAAGATGTTAGTTAATATTTTTCCTTTCTGGAATGAAAATGATGTCTCATATGGAAAAATTTGTATACTATCATCCTCAAGAACAAGAATTAATGAGGAAGAGATTGCATATTTTGATGGGTTATCATACATAATTGGAGTTTCTGAAATTGAAAATGGTTGGACTCCCTTTAAACCATTATCGTTGGGGTGCCCTAATGATGATTCGGAAGAGGAACTTGCATATGATATCAATGGTGTCCCCCAGTACATAGGCTTAGGAGAACATTGATCTGGATGATGGTGAGATTAACCCAAATGAGAATTTTCAAGCTAATGATCGTTAATCCTCTCTGACGATGGAACTGCTCTGGTGGAGCCTGAGATGGCGGTGGATGTGTGTAAGGCTATTCGTGTGGAAGTGGATGTGGCGCAACTTTGGAATTCCCCATGCATTGGTGAGGCGAACGAGAATCCTCTAGTTATTGGTATTAATTACAGCTATGGCAATTGTGATGGAATTTCACATGTGCCTGGTTCCACTCAAATGCTAGGTTAGCGGAGTGATACATAATCTCCTAGGCTAAACTTTCTTGGGCCAAACTCCAAATGTCAGTCCAATGGGAATTCTAGTAGTCCAGGTTTTAAGCCAGGGGAATCTATTATTAAATGGCGCTGTAAAAAGAAAAAAGACCAAAAATAAAACGTTTCTATTGAAAGTTGACTTTGATGAACACTTCGATTCCATCAATTGGTTGTTTTTGGATTCAGTAATGTAACAAATCAGATTTAGTGTTAAACGAGAATTTTGGAATATGGAGTGTCTTACATGTTCTAGAGCCACTACTTTATTAAATGGATCGACTACCAACGAAATTCCTATTATGAAAGGTGTTCGATAATGTGATCCACTCTTACCGTTTTTGTTCATTATTTCCATGGAAGGTCTTAATCTTGTGTAACGCCCTGATTCTCGGGTATTGAGTTTGATATAAGATTTTTCTTGTTTTCAAGGTCTACTCTATGAGTTGGTTGTCTGACTCGTCGAGTAGCAGTAGGTTGGTCCACGTGCTTAAGTGACCTACTCGCCGAGTCCAAATAGGGACTCGACGAGTAGGAGCTGAGGATGAAACCCTAATTTTCGGAGTGTTGCATCCTATTTAAAGGATCACTGGCCTCCCCAGCCTCCCCTTCATAGCCCCCTTGACATTTCAAAACCCTAATTTGTGTGTGTATGCTTCATTAGTGTATTTAAGCTTTGATGAAGGATTTTGGTGAGAAAAGCTTGAGGAAAACAACTGATTTGAAGCAATGAACTCCAAGGAATCAGAGATCTACTTCGGGTGGCACGCTTTTGAAGGTATTAAGGTGTTACCTTGGCTCATTTCTTCCTAGATCTCTTTTGGGTGGGTTTTTAGGAAGCCTTTCTTGTGTTTGAGCTAAGATCTTAAGTTGCAACTTCAGATCTGATCTCTTTTTGGTCTCTAGGTCCATAGCTATCAACTTTGACAAGTATGATCCTTCCCTCAAGTGTGAGACTTCTTTACGAGCTTGGTTGTGTCATTTTAAGACTTTAGAGCTTTGCATGCACGTAAAGTTTGCAACTTTACGTTATAAACATACCTTGGAAAGCTGGATCTACAATTTGGAACCATAGCATGGCTTAAAAGCATCTGTATCAATGAAGGACTGAAGGGACTCAGCGAGTTGCATGGTCAACTCGGCGAGTCCGATGAAGATTGTCGTGGGCTCGACTAGTCAGTTGAGTGACTCGGCGAGTCGGCTAGGGTTTTCCCAACCTTTGGACACATATCGACTTGGCGAGTTGTAAAAGGAACTCGACGAGTTGGCCAAGGTGTTTACGGCCGCTAACCGTAAGAACTCGGCGAGTCACTGTAGTGACTCGACGAGTTGACAAGTTATGCAAGGAACTCGACAAGTAGCTGAGGGTACTCGACGAGTTGAGGTCAACATGGATTGTTGACCTTGACCATTGATTTTGACTTTGACCAAGGGTTGACAATTGGACTTCTGGGACATTTGGGAACTTATGAGTATGGTTGTGTGGCGAATATAGGTTGTGGAGTTTGAGGTGGTGATCCAAGGGTTGAGCTTATCTTTCGAGTCGATAGTTGCGAGGTGAGTTATCCTCATTATATCAATGGGTCTAAGGCACCAAGGCCGACCCTTTATATGTTTGAATATGGATTATGGAATGATATGTTTATTGATTACATCTTGGTAGTGATCATGGTGGTATGCTTATGTTTAGTGACATGGTTAGGTCAGAGTTCTGGTTATAGGATGATGCTTTGCTAGTGATCGGTTAGGTCTGTATCCCGGTTATTGGGATGTTCCTATGATTAGCAATCTGTTAGATTGGTTTGCCTATTATATGATAGGAATTAGCGTATGTCATTTATGTGCACATCCTTGTCTGTTTGGGGATCTGGTTGAGGCGGTCCTGCTTTGTGTTGAAGGCCAACATACCCGGTGAGCGGTATGGACAGGCTGTAGGCCCTGCGAGGCAGTCCAGTCATGCCGAAGGCTCAGGAGCGGTCCAGATAGGCTGCAGGCCCTGCGAGGAGGTCCAGTCGGGCCGAAGGCTCATTGTGCATGTTGATCCGTACTTGCTGAAATTATATGATTATGGTTACATGAGTTGGTATTTTGGGGGTATCTCACTAAGCTTTCGGGCTTACACTTTCAATTTATAGTTGCGGGTACATCAGGGGATCGCCGGCAAGGCCAAGGTGTGATCGTACAACTCCTCTTGTGTTGTGTATGTTTCTAGGAATACTCTGATATTTATTATTTTGAAAACAAACTTTGTAATGTTAAATGGTTTTAAGTGTTTCGAAAAAGTTTAAATTTGGCATGATATTTATGGGTGTTACATGTTGGTATCAGAGCCTTGGTTTGAGTGAATTGGAGGAACACTCGTGTGACTCTAGTATCAAATCAAGGAAAGGATTTTTAAAATGATTTTTTTCAAAATATTTTCAAAATAAGTATGGGAGGATGCAGGGTGTACGATCAGCCGAAGCTAGTAAGTAGACCCTAAAATACCATATGATTATTGGATATTGTGATATGTTAGAACAACATGCTAGAAATAAGCTACAGATCCTCAGGAGTTGGATGATAGAATTGCTTGATTACATGATGCCTGCTAGCCTAGGTTTTTCCTTATATGAGATTGACGTCATTACTGTAGTTACTTGGGTATGTACCACAATTGTACGTAATTAAGACCTTATAGCCTATGAATGCTTGATTTGGCCTTATGTTCTGTTCTTTTCAGTTAGGGACTTAGGATAGGATCAGATATTCGTAAGTCTATAGGTACAACTTTACGTACGTCTAGCACGCCCTAGTGGTGCAGGGTTGGTGGAAGTTTCATGGAAGAGTGGGTTGTGTGAGGCCGGTAGGTCAGTTGTGAGTTAGTTAGCCCTCCTCTAGGAGTGAGGTTGAGCGACTGCCATGTGCATGTGTATTGTTAGGGCATTGTGGTGATACTTGAGAAAAATATGGATAGGTGTAGAAGGTAGTATGGGCCTGTACTATTGAAAGCACACAACCCATACACGTAGCAAGGAAGTCACAACCCCTAGGGTTTAGTAGGAAATTGGTTTTCAGTTATTTAGGTGGATTATCGGATATCTAGTGGTATGTTTCAGAATGGTGATAACGAGACGCTTTGTGACGGGATCCAGTTCAGGATTAAGATTAGGAGACGGAGGCGAGGAGGGGCCAGCATCACCTGAGCTTGTGGTGCAGATGGGGACAGATGGGTTAGACGCCATGATTCGAAAGATCCTGTATGATGAGGTTGCCACGTTGTTCCTGGCACAGCTACCGGGAATGTTTGGGTCTGTTAAGACCGCAATGATCGAGTACTTTGACGAGCAATATGCAGCCCTTGAAGAGACGGCTGCCGCTGCAGCAACATCAGCTGTAATAGCGGCAGGGTAGGAGTAGCAGCCACTCAAGGCTTCTAGTATAGGGACTTTTGTTGGATAAGGTGTCTAAGTCCATAACTTATTTGGTATATACTTGACTCGACCCGGCATGGTCCATTTGGGTTGCATTTCATCCAAACTATTTATGAATAATTTTATGAGAGTTATACACATATGTTTATTAATATATTATAAGTTATAATATATTAATATGAAGTTATGTTATTTAATTACTCTTAGTCTTAAATTAATTATGAATTAATTTACAGATTAAAAGGAAGACTAATTAGATTATGGGCTATTGGTTTTATATAGTGTGGGCTAACACTCATTTGTTAATGGGCTAGGCTTATATGGAAGTCCATGGATGATCCATGGAGCTTTTAACCCATGGATCCTTGGAAAGGAAAAGACATGGGTTATTAGGGTTTCACCCTAATCATGTACACTATATAAGCATGCTTATGTTGCATAAAATAGCCACTAGTGGCACTAGTGTGTGTGAGACTTAGGTGTGGCCGATTGCTGTGTGTGTATACACTCTCTCAAAGCTTTCCAAGAGTTTGTGGTGATTTGTGATTCCATTTGAGGCATTCACACTATTGGTGCTTGGCCCTCAAACTCCTTAGGAATCAAACTCATCATCAAAAGGTATGTAATCTCATCTAATTCTTTTATGTTTAAAAGTACCCCATGCCATGTTAGATAGGTTATGAACCTTGGAAAATTATTATTTTGAATGTATTATGACAAACATAGATCCAAGGTTTATTAGGGTTGCATGGACACTTAGGAAGTGTTAGATTGCTCAAAACCCAACAGTAGTATCAGAGCCTAGGCTTGCTTGTTTGATACTTGATGCATATTGCTGAAAATCGAAGATTTTATGATTTCTGCACAGTTGAATCGCCGAGTCCATGAAGGGACTCGACGACTCCAAGGCAAAACTCATCCAACTCGGCGAGTTGGTTCATGCACTCGACGAGTTGGACCCCCAGACAGCATATCTTCGAGTTTTTGCGCTGGAATTGGTTTAGAATCATTACCTTAAACTGTTTTGGACTCATAAAACCTATTTTTGATGTGGTAATGATGATGGTGGACCAATTTCAAAGTTATAATAAAATTTCAAGTTTATATGTGTTCATATGATTCTTGAAATTGTTGATGTGGATGTTCATGTTCATATGAGTTTTGTTAGATCATAGGAATTATTTGCAAATTGTTTGTTAGTTAATTCTTGATCTTAATGTGTTTTAATGGGATTCTTAATTTGTCCTCAAGTTATGGAATTTTAAGTGTTTTTCTTTTAAATGTTTTTTAAGAAGTTGTAGGTTACATTTTCTTGAAGTGTTTTTCCCATAAATGTTTTATGGACTCCATAACTTGTCCTCAAGTTATGGATTTCCAAGAGACTCTTCATTAAAAGCTTTAAAACACTAAATTAAAACTCATCAGTTATGAATATCCAAAAGTTTATGAATTGTTCAAAACTTGCCCTCAAGTTTTCGAATTTGTAAAGTCTCACACAAACTTTAATTCCATACCCTAGAAGTTTTAAAAGTTAAAATTCTACCCTTATACTATTATAAGATTAATGGTTAATTATTATATATATGTATAAGAACAAGTCGTTTTACCGTTAGTAGGCCTCATTCACGAAGCCGGTCTATAAGGTGGGTATAAGGTTGTTGCCTATAAAATGGCGACTTAATGGGTGTCCACTCTCACCCACCGCTTGCTTGACTGGTGGAGGGTCATTAGCCGAACGGGTAGGACAATGACTTTAAATTCTCATTAAAAGTATAATGATCATTATAAAGTAACTAAATATTTTTTATTTAATTCCCAATCTTAGTTACTTTAGGAAAAATGTGAATTTGGTGCTAGCCCATGGAATTCACACTTTGTACCTTACCAAGTCGTTGGTGGAGCGTGTGTGGTTAACCGGCACACTAACTTGGACTAGTAAGGATCACGAAGGGTGACTTAATGTTTGTCATAGATCAATGAAGCGTGTGTGGTTAACCGACACATTGATTACGTGATAATATTAAGGGTACCAAGTGAATTGGTATGGTTATTCACACCTTGTTTTGTGATCCTCGGCATCCCAGTCACAAAATTTGAGAGGGCACACTCGAGATTGAAACATGCCATTGAAAAGTTCAATGAGTCTCAAAAGATTTAGGAATTTCAAATCCAATTAAAACCTAATAAATTATTTCTTTTTTCATGGTGGATTACGGCATCACTCTTCCAAATTATAAAATATTGTGTTGGGTCCTAGCCTTAATATTTCATATTGGGTGTTATATTAAGGACTTTGAATCAACTAACTTGATTTTCTCCCATTATAGATGTCTGGTTCAGACAATTATGATCTTCCCAAATCTCTTGAAGATGGTGTCCCTCAACATCATGCTTCACTTCCTCCACTTCCTCCAATTATTCTCCCTCATCCACAAGTTCTTGAAAAGTTTAAAGTCACTCAATCCCTATTGGCAAGCATAGTCTATGTGTGCTCACATCTTGAAGATAAAGTCACATATTGACAAGCTGGGAGAGTTGGGTGTCAAAGTCTCTTGAAAGTTGGATGTTCAATCACTTTCTTAGTAACATAGTGAGTCTCTTTGGGACTACTATGAGGCAGACTATGACATTACCCTTAATAATGTTATCTATTTGCTTGGTGTTGTGGAATCAGCAATGATTTGGAACACCAGTAAAGCAAATTTGATTAAAAGAACAACTTCCCAAGTCTTAAATGGACATTGACAATGGTAGCATTGGATATCTAGAAAAAGATTTCTCTTCCTAATGGAAAAGGGATCGGCCATAGTCAACTCGGTTGACCAAATGGTAAAGAGAAAGGTTAAGTCTGAGATAGTCTCATGTGCCATTACCAAAGGATCCATGTGTTTTGTTGCCAAAGGAAGGGGCATTGGTTGCGAAGCTGCCATATTCACCTGAAAGGTCATAAGGTTGATCAAGTCAAGAGGTTTGACTCTACTTCGGGTAAAGTCCACTGTCTAACTCTATTAAGTTCTTGTTTGGAGATTCTTATTACATAATGTGAATGGGTCACATACTGATGTTATTAAGAATCAAAGAAAAGATAGGAAACTTAAAGTAAGTATATGTTGATTCTGATTGCAAAGGTGGGGTTCGATCACATGGTTTGGCAATCAGAATTTTGAGCTGTTGCTTAAGAGTTATAATATATTGCTTATGAATAGATAACCGCAAGGTTTTCATGTGGATTGTAAGGATAAGTTTTTCCGCAAAGTTTTAAAATAAAAGAAAAAAAGGGTTTTAATTTTATTTATTTTTAAAATATCCTTACAATGGCATCTGTGGAAAATTGTTGCTTATATGTTTCCAGTACTAGCAATATTGGAAAGTGGATTTGATTCTTTCATTTGTGGTAGTGTCTGAATTTACCAAATGAAGAAAGTTTTTCATCACCCAAGTTTCAATTGGACAGAAACTTGGAATCATAGAAGTTGTATTGTATGATGAATGAGAATTTTCATCTTTGAAAATTAAGACTAATTCTTTGATCACATGTATATGTGAGTCAATTGAAGGACTAAGGAATTAGGTACACTGGGTGTGCGCTGGTCAAGGTCCACCACAAAGATTGATTTGTCATGATTTACTAAAGATTAGTAAATATGATTATACTTATAAGGTTAAGTATAATTCTGTAACATTGGAAAGGTTACAATGTATGACAAAACAAATGAGAAGAATCAAATTAGGCAGAAAGATAAAAGTTTCTCAAATCTGAAAGGATGGGAGAGTACTTTAGTATCATATTTCATGATCATCTTAATGATTATGAAACCATATCACAAATTCATACTCTAAGGACGTCTTAGTGCATTGTTATGGCTAAGAAGAGAGGTCATGACTTGTTGGATTGGTTAAGATCGAGAAGATGAGTCATACTTCGTTCCAAAACAATTCTTAGAGTCATACTCCAAGATTGTAACATTGAGTGACATAAAGTAAGGTTTAAAACACTTATCAAATGTAGTGTAGAATGTTTCTACCCTTGTACATTTGAGATTGGTAAGCTATGATGTCTTGGATGAGACAAAGACCAACTAAGACCAATTGTGTGAAGTGTTAGTCTTGATAAGAATCCGTACTATCCCTTGAATATTTGTTTTGTCAAGGAATGGTTCTTGACTGGGGAAACTTATATGTTAAGGGGACAGTGGGAGCCTTAAAGATCCTGAAAGAGTTTCAAGAGTTAATCAAGAGTAAAACCTGTAATTTATCACTAGCACACAACTTAAGGTTTGCAACCTATCATGTTGACATAATTCTTGTTTCTGTACCTACTTCAAATAAGTTGAATTTGCATATGAGTTATCAGAGTTCAACTTGGAAGCATTGGTGGGCCTTGTGCTACCAAGGTGACAAGAAACTAAGATTGAACAAGTTTAATCCATGTAAGGCTGAATTTGTCACTAACCTTATCTTGTGATTATGGTTTTGACAAATTCACATGGATAGGAACTCATACACAATAAAAACTAAGTATCATAAGGTTTCTCTCCGATTCATGAAAATGATGGTGAGGAAACGCTCTCACTAAGTAGATTTTACGTAGATATCAATTGTGTTATTTGCATTTTTAAAAGTCGTTAGTGGAGCGTGTGTGGTTAACCGGCACACTAACAGGGACTTGTGAGAAATAGCAAAGGTCTAAGAAATTGAGACTATGATTACGACATCCCTTTTCATAGTTCTTGAAATTGCTTAGACACACATGTGAGCTATCTACGAAAGGGTGTATGAATCTAAATTTCAGAAGTCCAGCAGATTTCTGGAAATATGTCAGAGCTAGTGGGAGCATAAGTGTTATGTTGATAATCATCATGTTAGTGAGAGCATGATTATTACGTTTAGTGTTGCAAGTTAGCAATGTTAATTATAGAAAACAAAGTTTCAATTTGTGAAGTTGCAGGGGTTGAAAAGTTGTTTTGCTATATTTAAGGGAGAGGAAATTATACTTCATTTCAATTCTAGAAGCTTAGATTGAGATTTTAATCATCTTTAGTCAAGGACATATATATGAATTTTATGTCTGAATGGTTCGACTTAAGGAAAATCTATATATATTGCGTTTTCAAAATTCGATTATGATTACGGCATCCCTCTTCATAGTTAAATTTTGAAAAACATGGCAAACAAAAAATATTGTAGCAAAAGACTGGTCTAGTATCATGTCTTTATGTCAAACATCATGAATCGTGTCCCATATGCTTCGGATATAGGATCGATTGCATGTGCTATAATATTGATCTTTTCTAAATTTTCCAAATGCTTAAGGCATTGAGAAGGGAAAAGTCTAGAACTGGATATGACTAAAGTGATTAAGCAATTGTCGAGGACAATCTGAGGTTCGCTAAAGATTGGTTGCTCAAGGACAGTTGGAAGTATGATATAAGTTGTCGGAAAGGACCATATTGACATATTCTGAAAAGAAGTAACTCTTGTTCGGAAGTGATAGTCAAAATGGGACTATGGAAATGTCTCCATAGGTGGAAGTTATTCAATCTATGTAAGATTAGAAAACCTTAATGCAAGAAGGATGTTCAAAGAAATGTACTTTGAATATGAGACTTCCGTTCCATAGAGGTTAACCTTCTTTGGAATACTCTGTAATGACTGGTGACAAGGTTTTGGTGACTTTGTGCATAATCATTACAAGAGGAACGTTGCATAAAAGTTTAAAATCTAACAGACTTTTTGGTAAATGATAGGAATCGGGGATTCTCACATTTACAATAAGGATTTGGGATTGTGAAATGAGTATCATTGGAATCATGTTCAATTGATCTACATCACAATGTAAGGATCATAGACAAACATAGTGTGCATACTTGGAGTATGGCATAACTATTGTTTAGAAAAAGAAAGTGTACATGCTAGGAGCATGGGACGACTGTTGTTTTTATTCAAGTCTTAAGTTTATTGTTTGAAACATTCTACAATGAATAATGTGTAATTAATATGGTGATAAATAAAAGGTGGTTCTATTTATATTCAAAAGGGTTCTGAGACCATATTGGATTCGATTATTATTATGTTTCACTTTGCATGTTTTGACTTCCAAAATAGCTAGGTTATTCTTTCCGAATGACTAAGTTATTTAAACACTCCACAGTCGTTCATATGTTGGAAGTAGGTATGAATCAAGACTGTCATGAATCTAGTTTGTAGATGGCTAAATGGGTTTAGTCATAGCAATGGTTGCTACAACATTCATGAGTGCTCATAAGTTATGAGTATTGGAATAAACCCACACTCACTTGTATCACTTCATGGAATTTATCTCGAGTGATCGTGAGACGGTAATATTATATAAATCTTCAAACCTAGAGATATGAGTTGTTACCTATGAGTTGGTTGTGCATTGATTGCACGTAAACGCATCAGTAACTTGATGTTATAAAACGTGCCTTTGTGTACAATTCAACAAGTAGTAGAACAAGCATATGAGTCGAAGTTTATCTGTTCCTTCTAGAAATAGAAGCGATATCTGGGCCCCTCGATGATTTTGTTGTGACCTATGTACTGGCCGGTCAGAACTAAAACTGACGTGTTCGATTAAGTTCTTTGTCAAACAAATCGAAAATCGGGAAACAAACTGCTGGACAATAAGTACGACGTTGTTCCATGTATTTGTCCGGCTGATATCATGAGAACAGAGGATTATATGATCACTTATCTAAAATGGCGCTTCATAGTTCAACATAGTTTTCGAGAGCTACGATTGCTGGTTGGTTCCTGAAGTAACATACGCAAATATAGTTATTAGACTTATCCAAGTGGGAGTCTGTTGGATAAGGTGTCTAAGTCCATAACTTATTTGGTATATACTTGACTCGACCCGGCATGGTCCATTTGGGTTGCATTTCATCCAAACTATTTATGGATAATTTTATGAGAGTTACACACATATATTTATTAATATATTATAAGTTATAATATATTAATATGAAGTTATGTTATTTAATTAGTCTTAGTCTTAAATTAATTATGAATTAATTTAGAGATTAAAAGGAAGACTAATTAGATTATGGGCTATTGGTTTTATATAGTGTGGGATAACACTCATTTGTTAATGGGCTAGGCTTATATGGAAGTCCATGGATGATCCATGGAGCTTTTAACCCATGGATCCTTGGAAAGGAAAAGACATGGGTTATTAGGGTTTCACCCTAATCATGTACACTATATAAGCATGCTTATGTTGCATGAAATAGCCACTAGTGGCACTATTGTGTGTGAGACTTAGGTGTGGCCGATTTCTGTGTGTGTATATACTCTCTCAAAGTTTTCCAAGAGTTTGTGGTGATTTGTGATTCCATTTGAGGCATTCACACTATTGGTGCTTGGCCCTCAAACTCCTTAGGAATCAAACTCATCATCAAAAGGTATGTAATCTCATCTAATTCTTTTATGTTTAAAAGTACCCCATATCATGTTAGATAGGTTATGAACCTTGGAAAATTATTATTTTGCATGTATTTAGACAAACATAGATCCAAGGTTTATTAGGGTTGCATGCACACTTAGGAAGTGTTAGATTGCTCAAAACCCAACAACTTTGATAACACGAAGCCTCCTACTTTTGATGGGACTCAGGATCCCTTCAAGCCTATGAGGTGGATTTCAGAAGTAGAGGGGTGTTTCTTTACTTGCTCGTGTCTAACTGACCAGAAGGTCAGGTGTGCTATGAACCTGCTATGGTCTGGGGCCAAGGACAAGTGGAGATTGGCGACTGGGCCGTACACCGATGATCAGAGAGCTGCTGTTACTTGGGAGCAGTTTAGGGATATGTTCCGCACCCGATACATTCCACGAGTTGAGTGAGAGTGGTTGTTACATGAGTTTTTGAGCTTTAGACAGGATAGGGAGTCGGTGACGGATATCACCTGCATGTTCACAGACAGGGAGATGTTCTGCCCAGAGTTTGCTTCCGAGCAGGCTCAGATGACCTGTTATCTGAGCATGCTCAAGACTGATATCCATTAGTTTCTATCTACCCAGCAATGTGATGCCCTTCTGGAGTTGCAGGAGGCCTCTAGGTGGCGTGAATTGGAGATTGAGCTGCAGTTAAGGGAGCAGCGGCAAGCCCTGACGCAGTTGTAGCCGGAGCCGAAGTGGTCGAAGACCACTGATTCTAGGATCGGGGGTCAACAGAGTCACACTTGTGGAAGGTGCGGTAAGGGTCATTCTGGAGTTTGTCGGATGGATAGTGGGTGCCACAAGTGTGGCAAGGAGGGGCACTATGCTAGGGATTGTCACCAGACAACCTTACATCGGATATGAGGATATGTTATCACTGTTATCAGGTCTTTCATGTGGAGACGAACTGTCTATAGCTCGTAGCCATGCCGGCTTAGGCTCCAGCGCCGGCTACATCGAGTATTCCGGATGGCTGGCCAGTCAAGGAAGATCCTCCAAAGGCTCAAGGGCGTGCCTTCCAACTTACAGCAGAGGAGGCCAGGGCAACACCGTATGTGGTTGCTGGTATGTTTTATCCTATATTTCATTTATTATATATGTTTTATAATTATTTGTTATACCTGTGATTAGGTACGTTTCTAGTGAACTCCTTACCTGCGTTGGTTCTATTTGACTTGGGGGTGAGTTGCTCGTTTGTATCTCAGTCTTTCAGTAGGGAGTTCAGTGTGCCAATGGGTGAGCTAGAGTTTCTGTTATGAGTCTCTATCGCCAACGAACACGGGGTTTCTGCTTCTTCGGTTTACCGAGGATGTAAGTTGCAGATTTTCTGAGTGTCCTTTCTGATAGATTTGATTCTGATTCCCATGGGGGAGGTGTCCGTGATTGTAGGGATTGATTGAATTAGTCAGTTCGGTGCGATGATTGATTGTAAGGGTCATCGGGTGGTAGTTCGAACCCCAAGTGGGGGAGAACTTATTGTATATGGCGAGAGAACCAGAGAAGGATCAGGGTTTTGTTCAGTTGATACATGGGTCAGAGTTCAGACTCCAGTTTCAGAGTTTCTAGTGGCCAGAGAGTTTCCTGACGTGTTTCCGGAGGAGTTGCCAGGGGTACCTCTAGAGAGGCAGGTTGAGTTATGGATCGACCTGGTGCCGGGTGCGGCTTTTATACCAAGGCACCGTACCTGTTGGCACCACCTGAGATGAAGGAGCTGTCGTCACAGCTGCAGGAACTGCTAGGCAAGCAGTTCATTCGACCTAGCAGTTCTCCATGGGGCGCATTAATCCTCTTCATTAGGAAGAAGGATGGCTCGCACCGGATGTGCATTGATTATACGGAGTTGAACAAGTTGATGGTGAAGAACAGTTATCCACTCCGAAGGATAAATGATCTCTTTGATCAGTTATAAGGTGCATCTTGGTTCTCCAAGATTGATTTGAGATCGGGGTATCATCAAGGCCGAGTCAGAGAGGAGGACGTGGAGAAGACCACGTTCGGACTCGTTATGGTCATTACGAGTTCGTGGTGATGTCGTTTGGGTTACCAAAGCGCCATCAGTATTCATGGACCTGATGAGTCGGGTCTGCAGACCGATGCTTGATCGCTCGGTCATAGTATTTATTGATGATATCTTGGTGTATTCCAAGACCTGAGAGCAGTACGACGAACACCTTAGGGAGTTGTTGGGAGTTCTGAGACGAGAACGGCTGTATGCCAAGTTCTCAAAGTGTGAGTTTCGGTTACGAGAGGTCTAGTTCCTTGGGCATCTCGTTAATCAGGATGGGATTTTGGTCGACCCGACCAAGATCGAGGCAGTCATGCAATAGGAGACTTTGAGGTCTGCTTCAGACGTCAGGAGTTTTCTGGGATTGGCGGGTTACTCGTCTGATGGTGAAGGGGGTGGATTTCCGGTGGGGCCCTGAGCAGCAGAGGGCGTTCGAGACCCTCCTTCATCGGTTGTGCGAGGATCCAGTCTTGACACTCGCGGAAGGAGTGGAGGATTTTGTGGTATTCTATGATGGATCCATCATAGCTTTGGGGGCATCGCGGCAGCTGAAGCCGCATGAGACAATATACCCTATGCACAATTTGGAGTTGGGGGTGGTCGTATTTGCTCTAAAGATTTGGAGGCATTACCTATATGGGGTCCGTTGTACCATATACACGGATCACAAGAGCTTGGGGCACGTCATGGATCAACCGAACCTGAATATGGGGAAACACAGGTGGCTGGATGTAGTCAAGGACTACGATTGCGAGATCCTTTACCACCATGGTAACGCGAATGTGGTGGCGGACGCCTTGTGCTTGAATTTTTAGTTACAACGTGGGTTCTCTTCCTTTAAAGTATCTTGGAGTTCGGTTGGTGCTAATATAGGTCTTAAGAAAAATTCGTCACCTATTGTTGATAGAGTTCATAGTCGTCTTTCTTCTTGGAAGGAAATAACTCGTTTTTTTCGATGGGAGGTTGACACTTGTGAAGTATGTTCTTCCCAGCCTCTTGTTGTATTTTTTTCTCTCTGTTTATGGCCCCAAGCTTTATTATTGATCTTCTTGAGAAGTTGAGAAGATCATTTTTATGGGGTTGTTAGGTTTTTATAAAAATACTAGTTTAAAAAACATAAGATTTAGGCAACAAAAGACTTGATAATTTGAATAACATAAAACTAGTTTATAACCTACCAATGATCTTCTTACAAATTTTGGAAAGAAAACTAGCACCAAAGAAGAAGATGGAGAAAATTACAACCTTTGTAGTTCTTTGGATCCTCCTGGGACGCTTGGAAGTTGATGAAGAATGTAGCACTTTAGAGACACTAACAATGAATCAACTTGATGTAGAATGCTAGTTCTTTTGTATAAAACTCTTAAGACTCTTAAGTTTTATGTTTTTATCAAAATAAGAACATAAAGAGAGCATAAGAAAGAGTGTTATATTCAAGTCTTCAACTAAAACTAGAGAGAAAAACACATACATACATATTTATGATTTTTTGCATGATTAGTGAAAGAGATATGAAAGCCTCACTTTATTTAGAAAATCATTGGTCCATAAGTTCTTAAGACTTTAAGAACCCACTGCCCTAAAGTCTACGCGTTCCCCATGCTTCAAACCGTGCATTTCTTTTGAATAAATTAATCAGAAGACCATCACTTCGTATTTTAATCATATTGTCCATGATTTTCCTTTTATAGGAGTGTTCTTTTCATTAAAAAATGGAAAGCCCATACTCTCTTTTGTCTAGCCATATCTATAAAATATGAAGGAAAAATGTAACACCTTGTTTTTAGGCACTTTCAGTATTGACCCTTATATTGAGATTTATTTCATTTGGTCCTTATAATGTAAGACTTTTAGCTGTGAGGGGAAAATATTGCCACTTTTGGATTTATGGGATGGTGCCACGTACGCTGGGCATATACTTTGTGTACACAAGGTGTATGAGGTGAAGTCCCAAACACTAATATTTAGGGTTTGGATCTTATTTATTCTTCATTAACTCTCAACCTTGGTTCCTTTCCTCAACCTCCATCCTCTCAAAACTTCCCTGCAACTCTAATCCACTTTGTGAAGCATTTCTAAGCATGAGTGAGTGTATTTTGTGCCTTTAGAGAAGAAGGAAGGAAGTAGAGACCATCTTGGAGGAGTGAAGCACTTTAGATCCAGAATAACACCATCTTTTGTCATCACTTGGAAGTATAAAGTTCTAAAATAGGTAAAGTTTCATTTAGATATTGTTTTGGGCTTGATTTTAGGTTCTTTTTGTCATAAATGGGATGACTCTTAAGCATAGCATGTTCTTGACCCATAAGTCCACCTTTCAGACCTTTGGAGGGGTCTTAAGTGATAACAATGTAGTCTTGGGGGACAGTTTCACCCCATCCATTCTTTAGAAGGTCTTAATGCATTAAGATGTTGTACTTTGGGGTATTCGGCACTTAATGGACATGCAAAGTTATAAAGTTGGAAACTTTATGACTCTTGTGGATATTTTAGCCTTAGATCTGCATCTAGAAGCATTAAGTCGAAGAAATAAGGGTTGAATGGGTTAAGAAGAGGACAACTGCATACGTTGGGTGTACTGCAAGGTACGTTGCATGTACATAGATATGGCCTTGATGCCTTGGATGCTTGGACGCCCCGTGTACCTCCAGAGTACGCCCCACGTACGAGGCCAGAGTCAACTCGGATGTGTTGACTCGTTGACTATGACTTTACCAAGTTTGACCAATGGGTATTTTGGGAATTTTGGATTGGGTTTGAGAATTGGTCATTTGGAGGGATAGGTGATGTTTAGAGCTGAGATTCAGAGTCGAGACCTCATTAGCTACTGTTTAGATCGAGAGGTGATTTTTCCTCACTATACTTTCGGGTCGAAGGCACAAATGCCGGCCCGTTGGATTGATATTTTTGTTTAACATATGTTGCTATGTTGTAGTGATTAGTTAGATCTGTATCCTAGTTTATAAGATGTTGTTATGTGGTAGTGATCTGTAGATTTTTCTGTTATCCTATTGATTGATTGTATGTTTATCTGTTATGTATATGTTGACATATGGTGTTGGGTTGACGTTGTACTCCTTTGTGGTGCAACCAACAAACCCAAGAAAACTCCACATATGAGCTAAGGTATGATAGGCATGCAAGACTCTTACGTAGGCTTGGGGCATTCTAGACTCGTATTGAGGGCCTAAGGGTATTCCAGTCCGCTGCACATTGGTATTCTAGTCTGATGACTAGTTGGGCCAAGGGTACGCCAGACATAAGCTACGGGACCCGATGTGAAGCCAAACTTATGTTGTGGACTCAGGAGTAAGCCAAACTTATGCTGTGGGCTCAGGAGTAAGCCAAACTCATATTGTGGGCTTAGGGGTAATACAATATTTTAGATGTGGACCTAGTACATGCTGTTATTTGTTATGTTTTCTCGGTGCTACTTTAGGGGAACACACTAAGCTTTGTGCTTACTATTTTAGTTTATTGGTGTAGGTACTTTAGAGGACCGTGTTAAGGAGAAGGCATAACCGTACACATCCTGATTTTTATGTTGTTGATTTTGGGAGACTTTGATTTTAAATAAATGTTTTGGAAATTATGTTTTTTAAGCGTTTCTATTAATAAATGGGTTGTTTTGAAAAGTTTAAATTTTTTGTGATTTTTGGGATGTGACAAGTTGGTATTAGAGCCTTGGTGTGAGCAAATTGGAGGAACACCCGTGTGAATCCAATCTCAAACTAAGGAACAACAAAGGTTTTAAAAATGATTTTCAAAAATAATGAAGAAAGGATGCAATGTGAAAGATCAGCCAGAGCCATTAAGCAGACCCCAAATTACCACACTGTTATTTTATATTAAGATATGTTAGAACTGCCTTCTAGTGATAGGCTAGGGATCTTCTGGAATTTCATGATAGAATTGCCTGATTATATGATGCCCTATACTCTAGGGATTCTTCCTTTTATGAAAGTGACATCATTATTGTGGTCTCTTAGCGTGTTTGCATCATAGGTGTACGTAACAAATATTATATAGAATAAGGATGTATGATTTAGCTTTACCTCCTATTTTTTTTATTAAGGGATTAGAGTACAGTCAAGTATTCAATTGTCTATGAGATCCTACATTGTGTATGATTAGCCTGCACTAGTGGCTGCAGGGTTGGTGAAGTTCCATGAGTAGGTGAAGTTCTTAGCATGATAACATGAGGAGTGACTAGCCACTCTTGTGAGAGTGAGGTCAGGATGAAGGTGTATCCTTGATTCTTGGGCCTAGTGGTCGGGATTTCCGTATGAGGATCTGCCTGATTTTAGTGTGTTTTAGTGCTTGTCAGCTCATCTGCTCGAATGTTTCTTGCTTTGTTCTTTGTGGGACTCATATAGATGTGATTTAACGATCAAATGAATACATTAAATTACATGTTATCAAGGTTAAACAATCTTAGAATGAAGGATTTGGTCCTATTGCACGACTCTTGTTTGAGTCCAACCGTGATAGGGTTGAGTCCTTTAGTTGAATGTTTATTTAAGCTTTGTTGCATGAAATATTATTCAAGATGTGGTTAGCTGACAATAGTAGGGTTCTTTAGCAGCTGATGGCAGTGAAGGTGGAGAAGCCTAAGAGAGCCTCGAAAGTATTTTAGTGTGATTTTTATGTTGTTAAGCAAGTATTGCGAATATTATAATGAGTAGGTGTCTTAGAGGAACCGGACGAATCTTGAATAAAGTATCGATAGGTGTGGAAGGTAGTATTGAGCCCGTACTATGGAAAGAACATGATCCATACTCGAATCAAGGAAATTTACGGGATTCTAAGGGTTAGTTGGGGAAGATCGCATGGTTAGATACCATGATTCGTGATAGTGGCCCCGTATCTGTTGATCTTTTAATTATGGTTGTTCAGGCATGAGGATGGCTCTGGTGATTGTTTGGGGCCTCAGTGGTGAAGTCATTTTGGGTGGAACAGTGCAGACCTAGATGAGTATGCTGGTTTTTAGGTATCGAGGGTTTTGGTCAAGGTTGTACATTAAGTCGCGAGACTAAAGATGGAAACGATTGTTATGATTGGATTGAGGATTTCAGTTGGATGTTGAGTGGCTGACTAATGGGTTGGAATGTCACTATCTATGAGGACGACTATGTCCTTCCAATTTTCCGAGTTAGGGGAAGAAGTGAGCAGAGAAGTGATATTCAGAGTTAGGATGTAAAAACAACATGGGGCCAGTTGGTTCCAGGGCTTGGCGGTAATATGTCTGCGTGGGAGTATGCAAGATCTGAGTAAAACACTAAGGAATGAAAGTATACAAAATTCTAAGATTTGGATTTAGGAGAATTGAAAGTATACAAAAAATACTAAGGACTCGACATTTAAACTTTGAAACTAAAATGCCTTAGTAAATAGAAAACATAACATCCAAAACTCACTCAATAAACGTCGACACATTACAACGTATTTGACTGAACATTCTCCCCCTTTGTAATTAGTGTCGAACTTTAGTTTGTGAGAACTTGAGCAGCAAAATGCATCATCCTTCGAATTTTCGTGTACCAGCTTAACACCTTCTTCAATTCATCTTTATAACCTTAATTTTTCTTTATATAGTTGTTCATACGAACAATAAAGTTCGTATACTAAGCTGTTGTGTATCTTTCAACTTTCGAAGCTTGAAATAAAAATCTCTTCGCTTTTCCCTTCTTATCTTTTCCTGAAAAGACTAACCCCATTGGCTTTAAAAAAATTTCTCCATCATCAAACTTCTTAAGTTCAGCTTGAGACTTCACAATTTCCATATCCACTTTTACTTTGATTCCTTATGCAGTAGATAGCTCTATTTCAGTCAAGGCTAGACAATTATAGTAATTGTATATGAAAATTTTGATGTGACCAAGCCCAAGTCTCAAAATTTCCTTGTTTGTTCCTTGAAATTTTGAAGCATCCATATCCTTACGAATTAATGCAGCTTGAATAAGATCATTCAAGTTCATCAATGGGAAATCAGCTACAGAAAAATCGCATGCCATGTTGTTCGCCCTAACCACATGATACCGAAAATTTTAGATCGTGTTTTCAAACATAACATCTTTTGTCACACATATCACTCGAACTATCTTAATAAGGGACCACATCTCCTCCTGATCTTGTCCAACCACAACATGAAACCTTAATTTCATATGGAGAAAATCATCTTCGTTCTGAAACTTTTCAATAATTTTGTATTGTGCTGTGATGAACATCGTTTCGTTTATCGCGAAATCAAGCTGATTCATATCAGTATTTTTGATAGAATAACTTCTTCTTGGCTTCTTTTTGAATGCATACATGTTGGCTGATCACCTTTATTCATTGTTGGTGGATCATTTTTGAGAAGCCTCAGAATACTTTGTATCTGTCTTTGCTTTTCCATTTCTGCTTCACTTTCTGCCTTCCTCTCATCTTTCAAATTTTTAACAATAATTACCTTTCCCTTTCCTCTATCAGCTTTAGTTGTTTTTGGTTTTGAAGAACTTGAACTCACTCCAAAAACTTCCAAACCAATAACAATCCCCTTTTGAATAGGTATTGTCGTTGTTTTTGTTGCCATCACTATAGTAACTTTCAGAACAATGGGAATTGGGATTTGAGTTGAAATCACCTTGCCAACTGTTTTTTGCTTTCTCCTTTCCTCCTTTTCTTACTTTCCATTCCTTACTAACTAACTTTGTTTCTCCCCCTTGCACCCCTGTACAACAGGTGGGGCACCAGTTCATAAAATATTTGCAAATTTTGATAGAGGAGCCATTACATTCGTTATTGCTGCTTCAAGGGAATTGAATTTTGAGTTAAAAACTCAGGAGTTAAAGAAGAAGTTGTAGTAGACTTTGACAAAATTTCCATCAATTCTCCAAGTAAGACTCCAATCTTTTGGAAATTCTGAACATCTTCACTTGCCTTTGCGTCATCCTTAGGAATTAATGACTGGTAGCATTCCACAACTTTCGTTACAGCCCTAGCTATGGTACCAACTTTCGAATGAAGAGAAGAATAATTAGTATTCAACTCTTGGATTTCATTCGAAACTTCAACCTTCATTTCCTCACGCTTGTATGAGTCATCCTAAGCTCTTTGATTTCACCATTGAATGAGTCATCTTGAGCCTTGACTCTGTGTAAGGTCCTTGATGGAAGGATCTTCACCAATGATCAATCAATCATAAGAAAACAAAGAAGAAATGGAGTAGAAGATGAATGAAACTGAGCTTGCATACGATTAAACACTTGAAACCGTCTGATACAACTCAGGGACCGAAAACTAGAAAAATTATAATTGTTCTAAACTCTGACAGCCTGACACCTATATATACTGACAAGGACCAAAAATAGTTTCGGTTACCAGACCGAAAACTGGTTTTCGGTCACACCTTAACCAAAAGCTTCCTAGACCGAAACATCAAACATACACAAAACGACTCCAAAATACATTGACAAAAGCCTTAACACATCCATACATTGATGCCGAGCCCAAACCATATATATTGGCCCTTCAATCTCCCCCTTGGTTTGGGGCTAACATGATTTAGTCTTTATCAATCACCAGTACGTCTGACTTTCCCATAGCTCCATTCCACATATCCTTTTCAATAATATCAACAACCATGGCAGTGTATTCCTTAGCAGCACACTCAAAAATGTCTTCAGCCACCACGATCTGATGAATAGAAAGCTGATTAATATCCCACTTTCCAAACTGTAGCAGATCCCTCTTGTCATATAGATGAATACATACACCATTTTTAAGTTTGATGAAAGCAGAAGCTGTAGTTTCATCAAACACTCAGTATTGCATGGATTGTAGAGATTTATTTGGATGGTCCTGAATTATAGGAATCTGCTTTACTTTATTAGTAGCGGGCCACATCACAGACCGAAGAGGCTGATTGGTTTTGGGATCAATGACATTCAGGTATACCATGATGATAAACTCTAAAGTCTTCATTAAAGGAAAGCCCTTTGCCACTTGACCTTCCAAAAATAACCTGAACTGTGTCGCCTTGGGTTCATTTTTTGGATTTGAAAAAGGAGCCTTAGACAATTCCGTAAGATCAACCCCGGTGCAAGAGTGGAAGTCGTGAGCATCTTTATAAAATTCGGTATTTCCACTCTTCCTTTTTACAATCCACATTTTTAGAGGGTCATGGAATCCCCATGAGATGATCCTAGACCTATCACCATAAATGTCTCTGAAGCGATTTTCTCCAAGATCCGAATTTTCAGAGGGTTCATTTTCAAAGGTGATGTTTGGTTGATCTACGTGAGCATTCTGATCCGAGCTCCTCTTTATGAAAAATTGACCCTTCTTAGCAGACTTCGCTAGTTTAGCACATTTTAACGCCACAACATTTGGAGCATGCGCTGGTTCTTTGTCAAAATGATTGACAATCGTGGTTGTTCTTCTAGGAGGTGGAACTATGGGAGCATCTTGATTGGGAAGATAGACTCTGGGCTCACTGACAGATGATTTGAATTTGTCACAATATTCTTGTTCTAGCTTCTGTTTCAAATCATAATAGCTGGCGGTCAACAAAGCAAAATGCGTCTGAAGATCGATGATCCGCTTTGTTTTCTGAGCTTTATCTTCAAGAAGATTAGCAACTTGAATATTTAGCTTGGCATTTTCAGTTTGAAGGTCTACAACCTTGATATCAAGCTCGATATCTTTCTGGTTCAGCACACTAATCTCCTTTCTCAGCTTAGGCACTGAGGCGTCATCATCTCTAGATATACCTTCCTTAAATGATGTTCCTTTTCCGCTTGAGGAGTGAGTTAGACTTAATGGCTGGGCCAAATGAATAGCTAGTCTCTCAGAGACAGTATCGTGATAAGGCCTTGGAGGAGATGATCTCAGGCCAGCAGACAAACCACTAGCTTCATAAATAGAGTTGGGATTCTCTTGAATGGGCACATATGAGGTTGGAGCAAATGTTGTAGATGGAGGAGTCTTTGTGGTTTCAGTTGGGTCAGGAAAAACTAGTCTCACCTTTGGATCAATTCTGCGTCTTTTCATTTGGGATTGGGAGGTCAGGACAAACTGGGTATCACTTGTAATTGGCTCGGATGTAGGAACCACATTATCAAGCGGAGGAATCCCTGATGATGTGTTCATATGAATTGAAGAATCTACCGCTTGAACAGTAACCGGAGGCTCAACTTCTTGATCGTCAGCTTTCTCCCTTATCTCCGGTGTTGAATTGGCTCCATCATCGATATCTTTGAGGAAGTCATCGAGGTCTTCATTTGGCAATGGGTGCTCAAGTCCAGTAAATTGCATCGAAATATCATCTTCGTCGTAACCGGAAAAATCAAAATTCCCATACTCATCCTCTTCTCCTCCTTCAGTCTCAATAACTTCTTCTATAGTTCCCTCACTGAAGTCACTCTAAACCGCCATGTTTGTGAGATCATGCTCTTCAGCAACAATGGTGGACGGAGTAACATTATCAATCTCATGGTCTGAAACGGTGAAAACATCATCATTCATATTTTCATATTCAGACGATGCTTGATCAGTTGACATTTGTTCAGACGACCCATGGGATTTTGAAGAGTCTGAAAGCTTAGTAAACTTTCCAAATTTCACGAGAGGGTACCTCCCATGAAACGTGATTTTCCCTTTAGGCTGTTGATGAAGATTTCTCCTGTCTTGACCAGATCGGGAAATAGGCTGTTGACGAAGATTTAAATAAATCTTGGATTAAGCAGAAATCGATCCTTCGACTTCTTGTTAGCATTAGAAACCATCTCTTCCAAAATAAACCTTGAGAAGTTGAAGTCAATCCCGGCAGCCAATGCAACGATTGCCTGAGTATTTCTCGAGGATATTTCGTCTGAATCGCCCTTTCTCCCAGATATGCAGTTGATAAATATGTGGGCTACAAACCTCCAGTAAGGAGGTAAAAACTTCTTTAGGGTTGGTGGAAAGACTCCTTCGTATCGTATCTTCTCGAGATACTCATCAACAATTCTTAGATTAATATCAGTCGGTTAAGCAGCTTGATTATCAATCTTCAAGATATCTCTAATGAATTGCTCAGAGATAGCAACTTTGCGTCCCCTGATAGAAGCTTCAATCTTCACTGATCCATTGTCTCCAGTCTTGACACTTGCAGATCTCCAGAATTCCTTGATTAGGTTCAGATAAATGATGGGGTTCCATGTAAGTGAAGTTGAGATGCAACACTCCCTTAGCTTGTACACCATTGATTTGAACTCGTTGTGTGCTACTGGAGGATCATCAAGAAGAATGGACACGTTGTGACTTTCTGCAACTTTGAGACTTGCCATTTTATCTGCATAAAACAAGCCAGGTGAGAAAACATTTGATTATACTAAATTAAAATAATTTTCTCAATTAAATCCATTAATATTGGCCATTTTAAATTGAATTTTATTAGAAAACAATGGGTTTTCGGTCAAGACAGTCAGACAGAAAACTCATGGACCGAACACTAGTGTAGACCGAAAGCCAATTAGAATCGAGAAGGCTTAAACGAGGCGGTTTGACCGAACACAGCTTCGACAGAAAGCCGTCTGAGCTGGCTTGACTGAGAATGGCTTGGCTTGACCGAAAGCCGGTAAGTCGGTGGACCGACAACCTCTTTGACCGAAAGCTCGTCGACAGTTCTTGTTTTCACGATTTTGCTATAATTTCACGGTCGATTGTTGGTAAAAATTACATAGGCATTGTCGGAATCTTAATACCTTCAAGAAAAACAAGTTGATTTGAAGAAATAACACAAATTTTTTTGAGGGTTTATAGGATTCTTGGAGGTTTTCGGTCGGAGAGAATGAAATGAGGGGATAACTGAATTCGGTGTCCCCTTTTCTTTATATACCTGGCCCAAACCCGGTTCTTCACCTATGGGCTGATCCCGATTTCATTTAACATTAAGGCCAAAACTCAAAAATTTTAAAAATAAATCATTTTGAGGATTAACTTCAAATAAAATAAAATAAAATTTTCTAAATTTTACCAATCCTAAAAATTTAAAGAATAAAAATAAAATAAAACAAAAAACATTTTCTAAAATTTATCAATCCTAAAAAATGAAAATAAAATTAAATAAAAAATAATAAAATTTTAATTCAAACAAAATTTAATCCTCTATCTTGAAATTGATTAACTTTTTGTGATATTGGATCAGAGTTGTTAGACAATCATTTTCCATTTATCAATACCTCTCCTTTCATGAATAGATCTGGTCGATCGCCGGTATTGTGGTCCACTTAAGCACGGAAAACTGTGACAAATTTTAGGATTTCTATCAGTGATAGGACAGATTGATCCTAAGTTACTAGAAAAAAATTCCTAAGGACCATTTATCTGACGACGACCAATGATATTATCGTCCACCTAAATTGAGCAGCGAGATTGTAACGCCCCGTGTTTTCTCGGTACGTTTGGTTATTTTAATTTAATTATCCTTGTAATCTTGGGTTAATTTATTTAACCAATGTCTGATTTCTTATGTTATTGGACTCTTTTGATCATATTGCAAACTCCTTTTATTGAAGTCCATGGGCTATGGGCCTATTTGCAAAGGCCATTTAGTTAATAGTACTTAATGTGTAAATTGAATCATTTGGAACACACACAAGGAAAACACTCTAAACCCTCCCTCTCTCTCAAAAATCTTCCCTCTCTCTCTCTTTGGGATCAAGAGCAGCCAAGGGGCTGTTTGGAGCTTAATTCTTGTTCATTTCCAGCCAGGATTCGTATTGGTATGAACCTCCTTATCCTTTCTTACGACTTGATTCATAACCTTGTTCTAGTTTTATTATTTCATCTTCACCTTTTCTCATTCTTATTTTATTGTAATTGTATGTTATACATCATGTCAAGATCCTATCTTCACCCCATATATGGTGGATGATGGATCTAGGGGATTACATGTGGCAAAAGATCATGGAAACCCTAAAAGGGAGAATGTTGATTTTATGTGCTTATGTTTATTTTCATGTATATTATTATTACATCCTTGTGGCTAAATGAAATCCTAATGATCCCTAACCCTTTTCGTACCACCATTATCATGGGGACTGAATTGGGATGATGAACACATCTTAAAATGTGTTTCAAAAGGAGAAGGATGGATAAGCCAAAAAGGAATCATGGGTGGCTACGATTCTGTTTTCCATCAGATCTGTAGTCATTTTGTAAAAATCGTATCTGGAGCTCTAGAACTCAAACGGACCCCAAAACAGTTCCAAAAGGTCACAAACTGAGTTGGCTAACTCTCTTAAGAAGGCCAACCTCACTGATAAGGGATTTATCTATGTGAAAGAATGGCATCTTTGCTGTTAGGTCTGATCCGGGTCTGTTCTGATATTTCATTTTGTTTTCATCATTTCTAAGGCTTGAAAAAGGATCCAGAGTGATTCAAAGTTTCTATATGTTCCTTATATTATGAATTTAAGATCTGGAGAATATGGGGTGTTATTTCCAATTATAAATTGGGTATAATGGATCCACACTCCAGGTCAGTGGGCAGTCACCAGCTTTTGCTAGTGCTGTGATTGTCCACAATGTGAATTTTATATATGGAGTTTGAGAGATGCTTTTCATTCAATTCCAACTCTGAGACTTTCACTTCTATGTCCTTTACTTCTCTTAATTTTCTTTTGGACTAATTCTACACACAAGTTGGGTAGAATTGGCCAACATCACTTGACTGTATTGTTGGAGACAGAAGTGATACACCATTTTGTAAAATTCATATTTAATTCATCTTTTGGAGTTAGAATGAGTTCTTTATGGTTGTGGAATCCAGAGAAATCATAGTTTCCTATAAAATTTATTTAAAGCTATGTTTCTGTTTTAGATTTTGGAGTAAATCCGTTTTGAACAGCAGGTCTGTTTTAGAGACCTTGCTGTGATTACTCTTTTCTCAACTCATAGCTTCGTTACTTCTCCTTTCTAACCTTTGGTCCTTCTTAGGTGAGGTTTTGAAGTTTGCTCAAGCTTGGTAGCATTATTTGATTGTTAGCCATCCTTAATACTCACTCAAGGTGAGTTCTCTCACACCTTTGTATTGATGATTGTGTTTGCTAGTTAGCTCGTGTGTGATTATTTGAATTTATACTATATAAGTATTGTTTTAATTCGTACATGTGCACTGTATGTAACTAATTATGGATATGGGGACACCACCAAAGGATACGGATTTACCGGTGTGGTGGGTAGGTAAGATCACCAACGTAATACTCTTCGTGAGGTGCGGTGATTAGGGCCAAATGATACGGGATCTTCCCGGTGCGGTTCAAACCTACAAGTCCTTCTCGTAATATAGACATTGATTCGTTCTTTGCCTTTATCATTATAATTGGAAAATGGATTAGGGCTAGTAAATATGAATGTTAGTACAATGTCTGTGTTTGAATTCACTAAGCTTCGTGCTTACGTTTTTCCCTTATAACTTTTCAGGTGTTAAGATTAAAGAGGCTAAGGCTTGACATGGAGCATCGGGACATCGCTACTAGTTATTTTGTTGGGACCTTATTATTATTATTACTTCCGCACTTATTTTATATGATTATTAAGTTGATGGATTATGTTATGACTATTTCAGTTGTTTTAATTTAATTTAAGATGGGTTTTAAAAGTTTAAAATTTTTGCAAAAAAAATTGGGTGTCACAAGTTGGTATCAGAGCCACAGTTTGAGGGAACTAGGCATTCTTGTTGGTGTTCTAGACTCAAATTTGAGGCTCTATAAGAGTTTATTTTCTTTTTAAAATATTTTTCAAACTTTCTGAAGACTAGTAGTGAAAGATGTCGCGGTGTACCAGTTAGCCAACCAAGTAAGCCTTATTTCTTATGTTAAATGTTTATGTTAAATTGTTGACTATGAATTGGATTCTACTAGCCTTAAAATATTAGATTACACACTTAGTTAGTGATAACATGTGACAGAGTTGTAAAATTAACGGCTAGAGCGAACTGGAAATTTTGAAACTAGACGCGAATGCGAAATTGGAACTTGTGTGGAAGGTAGTAGAAGGGCCCCTACTATTTGAAACATCGGTGCCGGTTTCGAGTCGGGGCAAGGTTGAAAAATTTTCGGCAAGCTGAGTGTTTTGTCTTCCTAGAAATATATAGGCTGAATTGTTTCTAAGATTTTCCTTCTTCTGTGGATACCAATGGCTCCGCCTGCTCGACTTAATCAGCTCCAAATGGAGCAAGTTAGGGATATTGTCGCTGAGGAATTCAATAACGGTTTCAACGAACTAATCCCGGGTGTGACCAACGACATAATCAACCAATTCGGTGCTCTTCTGGATGAGCGCCTCGCGGCTATTCCCGGGGAAGCGTTACTGTCTCTGCCTGTTCAGGATTCGGCATACTACTTCGAGAAGTTCAACAAGTGTAGCTCTCCTCTTTGGAATGGTGAATCCGACCCAGTTGCTACTAAGCCCTAGGTGTCAGATGTTGAGGGCGCCTTCATAAGTGTTGGGTGTCCGGACTAGTACAAAGCAGTGATCGCCATGAATCAGCTGTGAAAAAGGGGAAAGACATAGTGGAACACCATCACCGCTCTATTGAACGAAGACGAAGTGAGGGCCATGTCTTGGGCCCAATTTGTGGAGAGGTTCGAGGCACAATATGTGCCTAAGGTGGAGCAGCAGCGGATGCAGCAAGAGTTCATGGCATTACAGCAAACTACCGAATCTGTTAGTGACCTGAACGCCAAGTTCTTGGAGATGCTATCTTTTTGCCCCTCGTTTGCTGGGAACGAGGCCTGGTTAGTCAGCTGGTACACGACCATCCTACGTATCGAGATTCGGGAATTCGTTAGCATGCAGAAGTTCTCGAATTTATCTGCGATCATGAATGTAGCGAGGAGGAGGGAAATCGAGTTGCAGACCCAGTCCAAGAGGAAGGCCAATGACACCTCTTCCAAGACATCCAGAGATGCCCAGAAAACGCAAAAGCAGGGTAGTAAGTCAAGGTATGAGTATAGGACGTCTTCAGGGCGAGAAAAATATGTTGATATGCTACAACTGCAAAAAAGCCAGGGCATCATTGGAAGAATTGTAGGGATCCCCCTGCGAGTGCAGTACCTCATATTACTTCTACAATTCCGGTCTGCTATCACTACAACGAGACGGGACACAAGAAGCCTGAATGCCCGAAGTTGAAGACCGGTAAAGGAGACAGGGGTACAAATCCTGCAATTGCATCATCCTCTAAGGGAACCATTATGGTGACACGAGGTCGTGCTCACCAGATGACTGTGGAGGAGCCGGTGATTACAACGACAGTGGCAGACACTTATTTGCTAGATTCCAAGCCCGATGTTGTTATATTTGATAGCGGTGCTACCCATTCTTTTGTATCTCACACGTTTATTAATCGTTTGGGGCGTAGTATCGGAAAATTGGCTCACCCAATGGTTGTCGATGTTGTCGACAACCGCACTATTTATGTCACCGATGTCTATCGGGGTTGCACTCTCGAGTTTTCTGGAGTTGAATTCCCTATTGATCTTATCCCTATTGCGATGCGAGAGCTCTGCGTTATCGTAGGCATGGATTGGCTTGATGCGTTTGATGCGGAAATCCACTGTCGTAAGAAGCAAGTTCGTGTTCGAAACCCTAGAGGTGGAGAACTTATTATTCAGGGGGACATTCCCCGCCTGGCTATGCCTTCTTGCTCTTCTGCTATAGCACTAGACGACGTTCCTATCGTTTCCGACTTCAACGATGTCTTTCCGTAGGAACTCCCTGGCTTGCCACCTGTTCGGCAAGTGGAGTTTCGCATTGATTTGGTGTCAGGTGCGACTCCGATAGCGAAATCTCCTTACCGCTTGGCACCACCTGAAATGAAAGAGCTCCAAGATCAACTTCAAGAACTAAGTGATAAAGGGTTTATACGGCCAAGCTGCTCGCCTTGGGGTGCTCCTATTCTCTTTGTGAAGAAGAAAGATGGATCCCAGCGAATGTGTATTCATTATAGGGAGCTAAACAAGCGCACGATAAAGAATAGGTACCCGTTGCCATGTATTGACGATCTTTTCGATCAGCTTCAGGGAGCATCTTGGTTTTCCAAGATTGATTTACGTTACGGTTACCATGAGATGCGGGTTCGTGAAGAAGACATTGAGAAAACAGCATTCTGTACTCACCCTCTGACATTGAGAAAACGGTATTAAGGTCGATCAAGCCAAGGTTAATGCGGTTAAACAATGGAAGATTCCAAAAACACCTTCTGAAATTCGCAGTTTCTTGGGTTTAGCCGGTTATTACCGGAGGTTCATTGAAAATTTCTCTAAAATCGCCTTACCACTCACCCGATTGACCAAGAAATCAATGAATTTCGTTTGGGGCCCGGAGCAGCAGCTGGCGTTTGATTAGCTAAGGAAACGATTGTGTGATGCTCCGATTTTGGCCTTACCTGATGGGGTTGAGGATATGGTGGTTTACTGTGATGCATCACTTCAAGGTCTTGGTGTCGTGTTAATGCAACGAGATAGGGTGATAGCCTATGCCTCCCGACAGCTGAAACCCCACGAACGAAACTACCCCACTCATGATTTGGAGCTTGGGGCTGTTGTTTTCGCTCTTAAGATTTGGAGACACTATCTCTATGGAGTGAAGTTTATCATATACACTGACCATAAGAGTCTAAAATATTTGTTCGAGCGGCGGGATTTGAATATGAGGCAGATCCGATGGTTGGATGTGGTAAAAGATTATGATTGTGAAATTCACTACCACCCCGGTAAAGCTAATGTGGTAGCTGATGCTCTCAGTAGTAAACAATCTGCCGAACCGATTCGAGCTAAGTGTCTCCGGATCACGATGGTGTCGTCTTTGTTAGATCTAATCCGGGACGCCTAAAAGACGGCAATACTGGAGGAAAACATCAGGCGTGAGAAGATTGGGAAAGAGTTGCCTAAGATGGAACGAGACGGGAGGGGTTTGCTGACTCGCTACGGTAGGGTTTGGGTTCCATATACCGGGGGAAATCGGAAAACCCTAATGGATGAGTCTCATAAGTCAAAATTTTCTATCCATCCTGGTGCTACTAAAATGTATCGGGACCTTCATGAGGCTTACTGGTGGCATGGAATGAAGAATGATGTGGCTCGATTTGTGGAAGAATGTATGACCTGTCGGAAGGTCAAGGCGGAACACCAGAAACCGCATGGGAAGTTGCAACCATTGGAGATTCCTGAATGGAAATGGGAGCATCTAACCATGGACTTCATTACAAAACTTCCTAGAACTGCCCGAGGATCAGATACGATATAGGTGATTGTTGATCGTTTGACTAAGAGTTCTCACTTTCTGGCTATAAAGGAGAGCTCATCGGCGAAGAAATTAGCCGAGATCTTTGTTCGGGAGATTGTCTCATTACATGGGGTGCCCGTTTATATCGTCTTCGATCGAGACACCCAATTTACCTCTCGGTTCTGGAGGAAGTTTCAAGAGGAATTGGGCACACGATTACATTTTACTACCGCCTTCCATCCGCAGACAGACGGGCAGAGTGAGCGGACGATTCAGACCTTGGAGGACATGCTTAGGGCGTGTGCGATTGATTTTGGGGGTAGTTGGGATGACCATCTACATCTAGCTGATTTTTCTTATAACAACAGCTATCACTCGAGCATTAAAATGCCTCCATACGAAGCCTTGTACGGGAGGAAGTGCAGGACGCCCGTTTGTTGGGGCGAGGTTAGGCAGAGGGTACTTGGGAGTACCGATATCATGCTACGGACTACGGAGAAAATCCAAGTGATTCGGGATCATTTGGTCACAGCGAGCAGTCGTCAGAAAAGTTATGCCGACAAAAGATGCTCCAATCTTGAGTTCCAGGTGGGAGATTATGTGTTGCCTAAAGTCTCCCCCTGGAAAGGTGTGATTCGATTTCGGAAGCGGGGAAAGCTTGGACCTCGATTCATTGGACCCTACAAGGTCATAGCCCGTGTGGGGAAGGTGGCTTACCGTTTAGAGCTTCCTGACGAGCTTAGTCTAATTAATAATATGTTCCACGTGTCTCAGTTACGAAAATGCGTTGTTGATGAGACCGCTGTGATACCACTGGAGGACATACAAATTGACGAGCGTCTCAATTATGTTGAGAAACCAATTGCTATTTTAGAACGAAAGACGAAAGCTCTCCGCAACAAGACTATAAACCTAGTTAAGGTGCAGTGGCAACATAGGAAGGGTTCGGAATGGACTTGGGAACCGGAATGCGAGATGCGGGCTCATTATCCGGATCTGTTTCTAGGTGTTGACTTCGAGGACGAAGTCCGTTCTTAGTGGGGGAGAGTTGTAACGCCCCGTGTTTTCTCGGTACGTTTGGTTATTTTAATTTAATTATCCTTGTAACCGTCGGTTAATTTATTTAACCAATGTCTGATTTCTTATGTTATTGGACTCTTTTGATCATATTGTAAACTCCTTTTATTGAAGTCCATGGGCTATGGGCCTATTTGCAAAGTCCATCTAGTTAATAGTACTTAATGTGTAAATTGAATCATTTGGAACACACACAAGGAAAACACTCTAAACCCTCCCTCTCTCTCAAAAATCGTCCCTCTCTCTCTCTTTGGGATCAAGAGCAGCCAAGGGGCTGTTTGGAGCTTAATTCTTGTTCATTTCCAGCCTTGATTCGTATTGGTATGAACCTCCTTATCCTTTCTTACGACTTGATTCATAACCTTGTTCTAGTTTTATTATTTCATCTTCACCTTTTCTCATTCTTATTTTATTGTAATTGTATGTTATACATCATGTCAAGATCCTATCTTCACCCCATATATGGTGGATGATGGATCTAGGGGATTACATGTGGCAAAAGATCATGGAAACCCTAAAAGGGAGAATGATGATTTTATGTGGTTATGTTTATTTTCATGTTGATTATTATTACATCCTTGTGGCTAAATGAAATCCTAATGATCCCTAACCCTTTTTAGTACCACCATTATCATGGGGACTGAATTGGGATGATGAACACATCTTAAAATGTGTTTCAAAAGTAGAAGGATGGATAAGCCAAAAAGGAATCACGGGTGGCTACGATTCTGTTTTCCATCAGATCTGTAGTCATTTTGTAAAAATCATATCTGGAGCTCTATAACTCAAACGGACCCCAAACCAGTTCCAAAATTTCACAAATTGAGTTGGCTAACTTTCTTAAGAAGGCCAACCTCACTGATAAGGGATTTATCTATGTGAAAGAATGGCATATTTGCTGTTAGGTCTGATCCGGGTCTGTTCTGATATGTCATTTTGTTTTCATCATTTCTAAGGCTTGAAAAAGGATCCAGAGTGATTCCAAGTTTCTACATGTTCCTTATATTATGAATTTAAGATCTGGAGAATATGGGGTGTTATTTCCAATTATAAATTGGGTATAATGGATCCACACTCCAGGTCAGTGGGCAGTCACCAGCTTTTGCTAGTGCTGTGATTGTCCACAATGTGAATTTTATATATGGTGTTTGAGAGATGCTTTTCATTCAATTCAAACTCTGAGACTTTCACTTCTATGTCCTTTACTTCTCTTAATTTTCTTTTGGACTAATTCTACACACAAGTTGGGTAGAATTGGCCAGCATCACTTGACTGTATTGTTGGAGACAGAAGTGATACACCATTTTGTAAAATTCATATTTAATTCATCTTTTGGAGTTAGAATGAGTACTTTATGGTTGTGGAATCCAGAGAAATCATAGTTTCCTATGAAATTTATTTAAATCTATGTTTCTGTTTTAGATTTTGGAGTAAATCCGTTTTGAACAGCAGGTCTGTTTTAGAGACCTTGCTGTGATTACTCTTTTCTCAACTCATAGCTTCGTTACTTCTCCTTTCTAACCTTTGGTCCTTCTTAGGTGAGGTTTTGAAGTTTGCTCAAGCTTGGTAGCATTATTTGATTGTTAGCCATCCTTAATACTCACTCAAGGTGAGTTCTCTCACACCTTTGTATTGATGATTGTGTTTGCTAGTTAGCTCGTGTGTGATTATTTGAATTTATACTATATAAGTATTGTTTTAATTCGTACATGTGCACTGTATGTAACTAATTATGGATATGGGGACACCACCAAAGGATACGGATTTACCGGTGTGGTGGGTAGGTAAGATCACCAACGTAATACTCTTCGTGAGGTGCGGTGATTAGGGCCAAATGATACGGGATCTTCCCGGTGCGGTTCAAACCTACAAGTCCTTCTCGTAATATAGACATTGATTCGTTCTTTGCCTTTATCATTATAATTGGAAAATGGATTAGGGCTAGTAAATATGAATGTTAGTACAATGTCTGTGTTTGAATTCACTAAGCTTCGTGCTTACGTTTTTCCCTTATAACTTTTCAGGTGTTAAGATTAAAGAGGCTAAGGCTTGACATGGAGCATCGGGACATCGCTACTAGTTATTTTGTTGGGACCTTATTATTATTATTACTTCCGCACTTATTTTATATGATTATTAAGTTGATGGATTATGTTATGACTATTTCAGTTGTTTTAATTTAATTTAAGATGGGTTTTAAAAGTTTAAAATTTTTGCAAAAAAAATTGGGTGTCACAGAGATCTACAGACAATCTAGAATTGTTCAATTTTAGATGTACTACAACATGTTTCCCGCTTCCTGCCCCAATAATTAAGGACTTCCGAGATACTCCTTACTTTAGGTGAGCAGAATATTATTAGGAGAGAGGATAGATTTAGAATGGATATGTTGTACACCTAGGTCGGATCTCTTCCAATCATGCAGATGGTGAAACATATGACTAACTAGAATTTCAGAGGGATTGAGAAGTAGAAGGTTACATATGCTGTGTACCAGGTCGGATTATTAATCTCGCAAAAGAGACATCATATGGCTAACAGGTAGAAAGAAAGCATAGATAGATGATGCAGAGAGACAGAGTTGCATATGTTGCAGTCCATGTCGTATCTTTTGATCACATAGAGGAGGCAACATATGACTAATAGTAAGAAAGAAAGAAAATAATTTTCTACAGACCCACTTTATCGGAATTCCCCAGTCGCCCCATCAATATTGGAATTAAGGACAGAATCCGTACATCGAGGAAAAGTTAGTCCACAGTTCTAGGTACGGGTTTCTTTAATGTGACTGGTGGATTCTCATGTATATCTCCCTGCTCAACCAACCCAAGAGTCATATTGTCATGTTCAACGAAACTATCTAGGTCAAGATTTATCAAGTCTCTAGATTGCTGAAGTTCATCTACACCTAGTCAAGACCATTAAATTTTTCGTGCCTACCAGTGCATCGAACATTGACCCTAGACAATTCAGCTTTGGTACCTTACACAGATTCAGATTGCCTGTTATCAAAAATTTTATACAATTTCCCATCACATCACTTTTCAGAAACATTTTTTTATTTTTCTGTTTTTCTAATGTTTTTGGATTTTCTGATTTTCTATTGTTTTTGGATTTTTAATTTTCTAATTTTTGTTTATTTCTCCCCCTAAATTTGTGCATAGGTGAGAATGAAATTAAAATCTGCAAATTTAAACTAACCTAAACAAAAATTAATCCTCAAAGCGAATCATTTTCAAAAAGTTTACCAGCACATCGAATCGAGCTTTGTTAAACGGCTTGGTGAACAAATTCGCCACATTATTATCAGTGTGAACCTGTTCTAGCCGAATGAGCGAGCGCTCAAAACAATCTCTGATAAAATGAACTTTGATGTCGATGTGCTTGGTTTTTGAGTGCTGGACCGGATTTTTAGCAATTTGGATCGCAGCCTCATTATCACAGAATATAGGGGTTTCTTGAAAATTCAAACCGTAAGCCAACAACTGATGTTGGGTCCATATGACTTGAGAACAACAGGCAGATGCAGCTACGTATTATGCTTCTGTTGTTATGGTCGAGACAGTATTCTGCTTCTTGGATTGCCAAGACACCAACCTATCTCCGAGAAATTGACATCCGCCTGAAGTCGATTTTGCTGTCAAGCTCGCAACCTCCATAATTGCTGTACGCAAAAGCATAAAGATCAAATTCGGAATTTTTCAGATACCAAAGACCCAGTTTTGGGCTGCCTTTGAGATACTGAAAAATCCTTTTAACATCAATAAGATGAGACAGTTTAGGATTAGCCTGGTAGCACGCGCATTGACATACCGCAAACGTAATGTATGGGCGACTCGCAGTCAGATACATCAGCGATCCAGTCATCGATCTGTAATATGTTTGACCTATAGATTCGCCTTCAAAATTAGGAGTCAACAGTGGTCTCTCCACCATGGGCGTTAAAGCAGGTTTAGCGTCTCTAAACCCGAACTTCTCGAGCATATCGTCCACATATTTGGCTTGATGAATCAGGATTCCGGCTGAACATTGTTTGACTTGAAGCCCTAAAAACATGGTCATTTCCCCCAATGAACTTATCTCGAACCGCTTTTTCATGACGTCCTCAAACTCCTTGCATACCTGAGGACTCGTTGACCTGAAAATGATATCATCCATGTATATTTGGACAAGAATCTGGTCTGCAACGACATGCTTGATGAATAGGGTCTGATCGATAGTGCCACAGGAATAGCCATGGTCGAGCAAGGGCTGTGTGAGGGTAGCATACCAGGCTCGGGGAGCTTGATGTAGCACATACAAAGCCTTGTCTAACTTGTAGACATGGATATGAAGTTTTGAGTTAACAAACCCAGGTGGTTGGTCAACATAAATCTCCTCCTTCACTTTGCCGTACGAGAAAGCCGTCTTGACGTCTATTTGATATACGGTGAAGTTCATGTAGGAAGCATAAGCGAGGAAGATACGAATAGCCTCCAAGCGCGCCACCGGAGCATAGACTTCTTTATAATCAAGACCCTCAATTTGTCTGAACCCACGGACCACCAATCTCGCCTTATTACGTACAATGACACCCGAATCATCTTGCTTGTTCCTAAACACCCATCTAGTGTCGAGAGATTTCTTGCCTTTAGGCAGCTCCACCAACTTCCAAACCCCGAGCCTTTCGAATTGATTGAGCTCGTCATGCATGACATCTACCCAACTGGGCTCATTCAAATCCATTTCGACATTCTTGGGCACAATTTGCGAAATGAAGCAAGAATAGAGACATGTGTTGACGTCTCCACTCTGGCTTCTTGTTTGAACTCCGTCGCCCAGCTGGCCAATGACGTTTTCTATCGGATGACCGCACTGTATGCGAGGAGAGATTTCGTGACTGATGTCATTAAATGAGACGGGAAGATTATGATTATTTATAGCTCCGTCATGTGTTGAAGAATCCACGGTAGATGTACCAGCTTCGTGTGGTGAATTTTCTACAAACTCATCTGCGATCTGTTCGGGAAAGAGAAGTTCCATTAGATTTTGAGTGAAAACGGTAGCATCTTGGTTCATAAATCTCTTTCAATGGGGGTTAGAGGAGTAGTGTCAGCATCTAGAGCAGATTGTTGTGTTGAGGATTCAGGAGAAGCAATTGGAACAGTAGACACCACCAGAGGTTCAGAAGAAACCAATGGTGGTCGGTAGACAACCTCTTCATCTTCGTCTTCAATGATAGTCTTCGTGCCAGAGGTAGACCCAACATGGTTATCAGACGACACACTAAAGGATTTGAATAGAGATGTGTAGTCAAATAGCCAATCTGGACCCACCCTAGTGTCTGTCTCATTCTCTTCAAGCCAGCGAACATCGAAAGACTCCATGATTTGCTTCGTCTTCTTGTTGTATACCCGGTAAGTAGTACGAGCAGCGTATCCGATGAAATAGCAATCATTAGCTTTGGAATTGAACTTTGGGTTGGATTCCAAGTGGAGAAGGGTGCAAGGTCAGCCAAATACTCGAAAATGGCTGACAGATGGCTTGTGTCCATAAAGAATTTCATACGGTGTTTTCATCTGGGCTTTGTTGATCAGGACACAATTTTGAACGTGACAAGTTGTGTTGATCGCGTCCACCAAAAAGAAAACTGGAAGTTTAGAATCACAAAGCATCGTCCTTGTGGCGTCTTGTAATGTCTGATTCCTCCGCTCAACAACACCGTTCTGTTGTGGCGTCCGAACAGAACTAAATTGACGCACGATCCCTTTCTCAGCACAAAAATGATCAAGAATAGCGTTCTTGAACTCTGTTCCATTGTCTGTACGAAGTGCTTTGACTTGCTTGTTGGTTTGGTTCTCAATCATCACAATGAACTTCTTGATAAGATCGGCGATCCCAACTTTGTTGCACATAAAGAAGACCCACGTGAAACGAGAGAAATCGTCTATCACAACGAGACAATACGAATTTCGGTTGATGCTGAGGACGTTGACCGGACCAAATAAGTCCATATGCAACATTTGGAGCACCTGACTGATGGAGTTGACCTGCTTTGGCAGATGTGGTTTCCGATGGTGTTTTCCTTGAGCACAGGAAACACATTTTTCAAAGGTAATGAAATCTCTGACAGGCAGACCGCGAGCCATTTCGTTCTTAGCAAGACGATTCAGATTATTTGAATTTGCATGGCCAATTCGATGATGCCACAACATTGCATTTTGTTCTGAGACTTTGGAAAAGAGACAAGTGACTTCATCGGTTACATTTTTGTTCATGTCGATAATATAGACATTCCCATCCCGCTTTGATTTTACGAGAATCCACTCCTCTGGGATGACAATGCTCGGCTTTAAGATTAGACATTCTATATCGGTGAAATGTGTTGAGTAACCCTTATCACAGATTTGAGAGACACTCAGTAGACTGTGCTTCAGCTCAGGAGCATTATTGACATTCTCAAAACTGAGCACTTCGTTGGTCACCTTTGCCTTCTGCGTTATCTTTCCACCTTCTCTGCCCACAAAGGAGACATATCCCCCATTAAATGTCTGAATGTCACACAGTTGGGAGATATCTCCAGTTATATGCCGGGAGCAGCCGTTGTCCCCATACCAGGGTATGACGACATTCCTCCGCAACTGTCCCTACACGATGAGCGGAATTATTTAGATTTGGGGACCCAGGTCATTACAGTCCTGGGTTGATCCTTAACTTTCATAGATTCATCTTTGAATTTTTCTTTTTATTTTGCTTTTTCAACAGATACAGAGGAGGAGGATGACTGATCAGATTTTAATATTGGCATCCATTGATATTTAGGTTCTGAAACAGTTTTCTTTTTAGTTTGCTTTGAGCAGGTGGATTTTCTACTCGAAGAGTTTGAAGATCCAGACCTACTCTTTGACGTAATTGACTTTGGCTTAGCTAGGGTCGATTTTGGAAAACTGTTTGTGAATTTATTTAAAACCTGTTTGTTCTTTTGAAAACCTGCCTTTTTCTTGTTTTGATTTGTTTTCCAGTCATCATCTCGAGAGCGGGTTCTGGAGGATTTTCTAATTAAAGATCGTCCTCTAGACTCATTCTCTCCCCTTTTTGACATGTGATGCACAGACATACGGTTTAAACGATTTCTGACAATATGACCAGTAATACCACAATTGAATAAAATTTGTTTATTATCATTGGAGTGAGTACTGCTCTTGTAAGATTTCTGGTTGTTATTATCTTTTCTAGCATTTTCACATTTGCAAGAACAAGCACTAGATTATGTACCAAACACGGAAGATGTAGAAGCATTCAAATCAGATTTAGCAATTTTATGATAAACAATACCATTATTTTCAAAATTATCAGTATGAAGCAACACACGACCAGAAACAAAAACTTTAGAGTTTGAATTTAACACAGATTCATCACAAATTTCAACACCAAAATTGGACACAAAATTATTCGACTAAGACTTTTCAGCTTCTTGCTCCCCTAAGCTACTGACTTATCTCGGGTTTGGCAGGCTCTGGAGTGGTTTGCACCATAAATGCAAACTGAAGACTTATCATCTCTTCTTCAGGATCCTTCTCTATTTCTTCTTCCACACCATTATTGATCTGGGCAAGATGTGCATTTTCAGGTCCTGCAATATTCAGAGCCTGAACTGAAGAAGATCCCTTGTTGACATAGGTCACCGACACCATGGTTTGTTCAGAATTCTCTCTTCGATCTGCCTTTGGACATTCCCTTGCAAAATGCCCAGGCTCATGGCAGTTGTAACATCGTAGTTTTCCTTTGTTGAATCTAGCTTTCTTGTCGGAATTCACACTCCAATTGTTCTTTCCTGTTTTCTTGGAGAACTGCTTTGCCTTGAAAACTGCCATGGCCATCTGCCATGTAATTTCCATCTCTTCCACATCCTCAGGATGGATCTGGTCTAGTTCAGCAAATGAGAGTTGTGGGGAGAGTACTCCGGCCACAAAAGCGTTGTAGTAGTTTACCAAACCAGTGGCGAGGGCCAGATTTTCTTCCTTTTCTTTTAAAGATGAAGCTTGAGGACTGATTCCATGAGATTGAATTGGTGTAGCTATGGATGAACCAACATTAGAACTGTGACAACCCAAGTTGTCCCGTTACGTTTTCCCCGTTACCGTTAACGGAATGTTCCAGTTTATAAAGGTTCCGTTAATTAGAGGTCGTCAATTAAATAAACATTTCAGTTGTTTATTATTTAATAGGCCGTTAAGTCGTGATGAAAGGGAATAAAAACTCACATCACACATTTCCATTTATTTGGAAAGTGTTAAGTTTTATTATTACGACCCCTAAATCGGGTGCGACCAAAAGCCCCGTTTAACGGCAGTATCGGGTAAAATTCCACTGAGCCCCGACTCGAAACCCTATATAAGGGTGAGTGGAGTCCATTGGAGACTTTATAAACTCCCTAAACACTCTCTCTCTATACTCTCTCTCTAGACTCGTTTTCGCCCCGAATCCGCAACCAAACGCTTCCAAATTGTAAGTCCGCTTACCCTAGCTTACTCTAAACATATTGATTCATGTCCATAGCCCAAAAATCGGACTTAGAAGCTGATGAAAAGGAGTTCACGGCCTAAGATCCTCCTTAGGCCGTAAACACCCTATTTAAGGCCAAAATGACCCAAACTTGTCCCTAATGGCTTCGAAATAAATAGAGGAATTAGCCTAGGAGTGTTTGCACATTTAAAACAATCATTTTGGGGCAAAAAAGAGAGTTTACGACCCAAGCACTTGCTTAGGCCGTAAACACCTCTAAACCATGTCAAAAAGCCCCAAACACACTCCTAAAACACCCTTAGGCTTCATACATAAATTAGGGGCTTATCCTTTTGGGTTTAGAACATTTAAACATAAGGATTTGGAGGATTAAAAGGAGTTTACGGCCCAGACATGTGTCAAGGCTGTAAACTCCCCAAAACACACCCAAATGATAGTTTTAATCCCCCAAAATGGCATCACACTCCATTATAAATTGCTAGGAAGGCATTAGGGGCTTCAAACTTCACTTAACTCAAAGAATGAGAGTTTACGGCCGTAAACTCCCTTAGGAGTTGTCCCTAGGCCGTAAACTCCTATAAGATGCCCTTAGAAGCCTTAAACTCACTCATGCCTTTTTGGAAAAGTAATTAGAATAATCCCATGAACAAGTAGAAGCCTTAAAACACACTAGATACCCTCACCATGAGTTTACGGCCGTAAACTCATGGTGAGATGTCCCTGGGCCATAAACATCATATTAAGGGCTTAATCTTGGAGAGTAAACTCCATTCCTAAGCCATACACACCTTTAAACGCTACCCGGGACACCCAAACACTTATCTAAAGTGTTTTCCGCTCCTGTGAGCGCGTATATTTGTTTAATTAGTATTAAATATACTGATTTTATGTGAACATATGTTATCATATGTTAATTAGGTCATTGTGTGTGTTTGAGTCCTTGCGTGACACCGAGCACCCAACCGGCGCTTTCGTCGGACCTACTTACACCAGGTGAGTTCATACCCCTGAATGAACCTTTTAAATGTTTTTACATGTTTTATAAGGGGGGGGGGGGAATACAAGTTAAACATGCGTGTTATCATATCAATCACATGTGATTGATAACCCGCATGCACAAGATTTTACCACTGTACACTATTTTACCGAGTAGGACACTATAATGGTTTTCTAAAAGGTTTTCATTGTTTCAAAACTCTTACTTATACAGTTTTGTCTAAATTCATTCTAAACTGATTTATGAAAGATTTCCAAAGGTTTTCAAACACGTTTTTACAAAAGAATACAAATTGTGATTTTTTCCGAATATAAAGGTTTTTCATCAAAGTTTCTCTTTCACGACGTATACGTTTACTTATTAGATACTGCTGCTTCGCTTATACTTATTTTATACTCCTACTTAGTAACGCTTTCACTTATACTTGCAACCGTTTCTACTTCACTTGTTCGACTCTCTTACTTCACTTGCGACCGCTCCTACTTCACTTATTAGACACTCCTACTTCACAAGAATCACTTCTACTTGATACACACTCAGCGTAGTTAGATGTATGTATGTGCTTGTATAAATGCATATAAATAATGATTGAAGGACTTAGGAAGGCTTGTCCGCCCTATTTCCTTTTCTTCGTTGAGATGTGGTCTGGTGGGATTGGATGTCCATCCGAAGGTCGTTTGATTCATTAGTTATATATTATGTACACAAGCATAGACATATCGGTTTACTTCGATCAGTTCAGTTAAGAGTCTCTACCTCTAGTCTACACTTACATTAGAAACCCACTATTGGGAAGACTCTACCTCTAGTTCAGCAATTACACACTACCCACTATTTGGAAGTCTTTACCCACTATTTGGGATGCATCTTCAGGACACGACCTTCTCCATTGTCTACTTGGTAACCAGAGTCTCTTGTAGGGAGAGCGGACATTGTGTGTATAGATCTATACGGGACTGACAACCCGGCACCCAAACTGTTAGCTACAGTCCCGGCCTACCAAGCCAACGGGTGACAAATGTCACATTTTTAGACGCTTGTAGGGCGTCTGGTACTCTAGTCAGTATGGTTATGAGTATCCCGGGTTACCTTATAACTCATTGGCTTTAAGGTAACAGTATTTTGCCATCAATTTACACTGTATGCTGGTAATTCATTTTCAGAGTCACACTGTTTTGACCTTACAAGACGTATCTTTCATTTGATACTGTCTGGGGTCTTTCTCCTCTGTTTTGACCTTACAAGACGTATCTCTCATTTGATGTTGTCCGGGGTCTGTATCCACTGTATTCACAGTATCCACTGTATTCACTGTATTCACTGTATTCACTATATCCACTGTATTCACTATTTTAGACATTGCTAGACGTATCTTTCATTTGATATTGTCTGCAGTCTGTATTCACTGTTTTGGACCTTACCAGCTGTACCTTTCATTTGGTACCTTCTGGGGTCTGTGTCTCTATTTCTTAGACTGAACCAGGCGTTTCGTTCGTTCGATACTCTCCTGGAGTCTATGATTCCTTGCCTTAGTCAGCAGTCCTCACTGCTGAGGCATATGTTATTCCCTGATGTCATTTGCTTTCCTCGATAATCAAATTAAGTATTTTGATAATGATAGCAATTTAGGGAGAACAACTTTTTACCACATAACACTGACTAGTCTTGGTAGAAGGCTGCTTTATTTAAAGAAAATATAGGATTTTCTGGAAAGGACTCTAATACACTGAAATCTCTTAAACTATTACTTTTATTAAAGTTATTTGAATGAAAACGTCACTAAATGCTTATGAACTCACCAGCATTTGTAAAAATGCTGATACTTGCTTTTCAAATAACTTGTATTCTCAGGTTAGCATTAGACAGGTACATCTTGGAGCTGTTGATGAAGATAGCTTAGTACCGCGAAATATTTATTCTATTACTTGTATTACTTTGATGTGTTGTGATACTTGACATGACGTCATCCACCCCAGAACGTTTCCGCCGTTCCGGTTTTGGGGTGTGACAGATTGGTATCATGGCATTGTTTATAGTGAGCTAAGTATATCAATTCATAAAAGATATACAACCTATAAACACAAAGGGATAAAACACTCTGACCAAGAATTATACTTTAAAATATAACCATATTTTACCAAAGTATAATAACATCCAGAACCTAAACACTTGAACAAAAGTATCACAAGAAGAACAAGAATAAAAGTCTTCGGATGTTGAGAATTACCGTCAAACCTAGGCAGTTATGTAATCGTAAGCTGGGATAAATGTAACCTGATCAACTACATTTATCCGAGATGCGATGAACGTGTGCTCGGGAGTGATAGTGGTGTGCAGCAGGTCTGAAACTTACCAACTAGGATTGCTAGAGCCAAACATAAAGTTAAAATACTATAGGAGTATTTTAGAACACTAAAAGATCCACACTAATCCCAGAATCATAATCAGAAGATAAGAATCAAACAAGAATTAAAATACCAGAGGGGTATTTAAGAATCCATAAACAACCTTGCGTGAATAACTAAAAGCATCCTTATTGATATACCTACAACTACAGAGGGTGTACTCCCAAGGTTATATATAATAAGGATGCCATAGGCTAAGAATATGTGGTTTCTCTCTACTTCCTTTTCCTTGTTTGGATGTGGATCCCGAGTAGTATCACATATTCGAAGGCCTATCGGATCTAAGTGATATATGATTTGTATACCCTGTGTAATCGTAGCAGGACTCGATATGGATCATACAGTGAAATGTTAATAATCTCTTAGGATTCTTTAGATATTTCCATTCTCGCGCGAACCCTGTAGACAACCCTATCCGCTTCAGTGCATGACAGAGAAGTTGATTCAGACCCAGAAGAGGTTCATTGAGAAGATTTCCAGTTCGGAAATAAATGAGCTGGGTCGTGACTATTGAATTAACTAAGTGCCTATATCTTTTAGGGACAGTGGTGAGAGATTCGCCTAAACTTCCGAGATTCCAGTCATCCATCATGAAGTGGTGACACCCAAAGTCGGAATCAAAAGGAAGGCGGAGTAGAAATTCAGTACGTCCATACGAGAAAAGAACCCTAGGTAACTACCCGAAGGAAACCAACGCTGATTCCAGTCAAAGATACGAGGCAGACCGAGGGAGCCAGTACATGGAACTCGGGAATTGTCTTTTCCTCGTGTTCATCACACTAATAAACCCATAAAATAATACAATTTAGTGAGTTAGTGGTCACACTACTCACACTATGTGTTAGGTAAATCGTCGATTCCCGTTGCCAGATACACGATTAGGGCGGATCCCCGCACCTTTATTGAGAGTGCTTAGCCGTGAGCTTTCATGAGCCTCTCTTTCCGCAGTTTCGTTCCGAACCGTTCTCAAATCTCTCCAGGCCGGAGAGTGAGACCTTTCCCAGTATAAAAGGTAACTTAGTAGGAACGACTCGCATCTTATGGCCTTTTCCGATACTCATACTCCTACCTTGATTACCATGACTACATCATAGGGATGTAGGTCGACACTCAGACAACCAGTACCCAAGGCACGGAAAAATTTATGCCTAATACGTTCAGGACATAAATGTCCAGGGTTAACCATCGTCTCTCATTACCTTGTATTCCTTTCCGTGTAGGAAAACCATGCCACCGAAGAAGAGTAACCAATCCACAAGCAAGAAACCTGCTCTCTTATTCGATGAAGCTACGTTCCAAGCTGCAGTCTCAGTAGCCGTAGCAGCTGTCATGGCTCACCTGAATGCTAACACCGCCAATGTTAGCAAGGGCCCTGTCGGGATTTCCAATCCTGGCAATGGACAGCAGCAACCAACACTTCCATACTCAGCCATCGAAGAACCACACTCAAACCCACTAAAGAGAAAGCTCAAGATTGAGGAGGGAAGTACCTCGGCTCAAGGACCTTCCGAAGGGCAACGAGCTGAGGCAGTCTATACCCCTGTCAATCCTTCCCTCCTGACTCCAAGAAAATTGTACCTAGGAGACCTTCCCCACTGCAGCAAGTGCAGCTACCATCAGTATGGTACCTGCCGGGAACTCTTATGTGCTAGGTGCAACATGAAGGGGCATACGGCTCGTGTATGCAGAACTCCAGTGGAGCGTATTGCATCAATCACCAATGTGACGACAAATCCAGTTTGTCGTATATGTGGTGAAATGGGACACTTCAAGAAGGATTGCCTAACCGAAGGGAAAGACAAGGACACAGGAGGATCCTGACTCTACTTCTTAGGAAGAAGTGGCAAGGAACTCGTTAGATTTTGGTACGTCTCTCGATCTTGGATAACTAAAATAAGAACAATAAAAGACTAATTCAAATGTAAATTCTTCCCAGTAAGGCGAAAGTCGCAGCACTGTTATAAAATTTAAAATTCATTAGGTAAACTATAATGGTTAAACATATACGTTACGGCCATGTATATCTAAGATGGATAGACCTAGAGTGAGCGAATGCCGCCTCATTTCCTGTTCCTCGTTTGGTTGTGGATTTAGGGCGGGGTCGCTCAGTCAACAGTCCTCCCCACCTTAAATATACATGACTAGTATAAGTGAGGCGATTATAGAAATGCCTTGTGAGAATCCATTCATGAAAAGGTACTCTATTCGGAAACACTTAGAACTCTCTATAGTCCCGCGTCGACTCTATCGGTCCAAGTATCCATGGTAGTGATACATAGGACGAAACCCGAGACGCCTAGAACTTGTGTGCCTGTTCGGCACATGACTCTATCGATCTTCACTTTATATCATGTCAGAGTGTGCCAACTTCGACGACTCTATTGATCACGGTTTAACTTCGTGCAACCGTGTGTACATCCTTAGTGCTGTGTAAAATGAACTTTCTCCATAGCCATGTAAGCAAATAAAGGTTCTCCCGAACCTAAACCTAACACAAATAATCAAACCTAATGCGATCCGTCAATCGTCTCTCTTATCTCAAACCTTCCGAAGTACCCAAGAGAGGGTACCGCGCGCCGTCGACCGACCCCTCGTAGTCAGATGAACACCGAAGCGAAGGAAATTGCAGATACTCCAGAAGACAACAACCATCCGAAGCGTACTTCATAGTTTCCCCAGAAAGACCCTTCGCACCTCGCACGTCAGGTTCGTAAGCATAGAGATTAGAACTCATGAGACTGACCACTATAACTAGGTATATGCGTAAAGGTGGCATATAATTGAGATCAAAAAGATTTAGGGTGTGTGTTTCCTCCCTATTCCCTGTTCCTCGTTTGGTTGTGGGTTTGGGGTGGAGTCGCACAGCTGAACATCCTGCCGACCTCAATTATATACGGCTTGCATACACCCGATATTTGTGGTTAAGCCAAGCATGAGCTCTACCATGAACCATTTCGCAAAACGCTTTCATCCTATTCCATAACATAGGAGTCGGAATCAAGAGAATCACTGCGGGTTGAGCTAATAAAGTTCCGAGTGATGAGACCCTATACCCACTAGATTTGACCTAGACCGAGAAAACTCAGAACCTTCGGAAGAGTAGTTGCGGTAGATGTTCGCACTACTCAGGCACCTCGTCCACCCAGTTATAGACAAGTGGTGCTTATCATCCTCCACCCTCTCGCAAGGAAGAAATCGTTGTCGCTCGGTAGACGAAGAATCACACCTTCTGAAGTAAACACTAGAATACCGAGAACCACAGGATAACCTTCGCAGCCAAGAATACTTGATCAAAGAGCGAAAGTACTTGCGTTAAGCCTCATGACCCTGATCCCGAAGAGGTTATAGAGTTGACACCAGTCCTGGTGGTAGTCGAAGGGTTATGCAGGAGCATACACTTTCCACGCTAGAATAAACCACAGTCTTAGAGATTCCTTGGACTATTAGGTGCTCCACGAATACTATGTCACGCAGAGATAGTAGAACCACCTCCCGAGATAGTCCAACACTCGTCTGGTGAAACCTTATATTCCCGACCTCCAGGGTTTCCGCATCTCAAGCTTCGTTAGTGCAGATTCCTTTTGCACAAGCTTGAGATAGACACTCTACAACAAACCGATAACCATAGTCACGCAACCCACTCAACGATCTACAAAGTCTCTATCAGCCAGTTGACAGGAAACACGAAACCAAAGACCACTCGAGATTTCTAAGAACCAACCTGAAGGACTACACTACCAGTACGGGAGAGAACGTTAGGAACTTCAAAATGGCAATCATGCTAGTGATGATCTTGCCATAAAAGTACACTATGTTCTTAGTATTGAAAAGCTCTACCAATTCCGAGAGCTTAGGACTATCAGAGAATTCTCATGGAGACATGGTCCAAACCTTTTCAGGCCGCTACTACCTTCGGATATACCACATGATTCACACCCGATCGATCCACTTCTTAGACTTGATATGTGATCTCCCGACAACACTCTTCGTGCCTCACTCATCTTGATTGAATCCATTGAGAACCCTAACCTCGTAGATGCACTAGTTGGAACCCACTAGCTACACTAGATGGAATCCGCATCCTGTACGTGAAGGTCTGTCGGAATGACAAACACAGGCAAGAGTTCACTTGGGAATGCGAGGACAACCGTATAGGAAGTACTCTCTTACCCTCACTTGGCCATTCATACGTACTTCCTTGTCTAGACCTGAATTTCGGGACGAAATTCCCTCTAACGGGGGGATGATGTGACAACCCAAGTTGTCCCGTCACCTTTTCCCCATTACCATTAACGGAATGTTCCAGTTTCGAAAGGTTCCCTTAATTAGAGGTCATCAATTAAATAAACATTTCAGTTGTTTATTATTTAATAGGCCGTTAAGTCGTGATGAAAGGGAATAAAAACACACATCACACATTTCCATTTATTTGGAAAGTATTAAGTTTTATTATTACGACCCCTAAATTGGGTGCGACCAAAAGCCTCGTTTAACGGTAGTATCGGGTAAAATTCCAATGAGCCCCGAGTCGGAACCCTATATAAGGGTGAGTAGAGTCCATTGGAGACTTTTTACACTCCCTAAACACTCTCTCTCTATACTCTCTCTCTAGACTCGTTTTCGCCCCGAATCCGCAACCAAACGCTTCCAAATTGTAAGTCCGCTTACCCTAGCTTACTCTAAATATATTGATTCATGTTTATAGCCCAAAAATCAGACTTAGAAGCTGATTAAAAGGAGTTCACGGAATAAGATCCCCCTTAGGCCGTAAACACCCTATTTAAGGCCAAAATGACCAAAACTTGTCCCTAATGGCATGGAAATAAATAGAGGAATTAGCCTAGGAGTGTTTGCACATTTAAAACAATCATTTTGGGGCATAAAAGAGAGTTTACGGCCCAAGCACTTGCTTAGGCCGTAAACACCTCTAAACCATGTCAAAAAGCCCCAAACATACTCCTAAAACACCCTTAGGCTTCATACATAAATTAGGGGCTTATCCTTTTGGGTTTAGAACATTTAAACATAAGGATTTGGAAGATTAAAAGGAGTTTATAGCCCAGACATGTGTCAAGGCCGTAAACTCCCCAAAACACACCCAAATGATAGTTTTAATCCCCCAAAATGGCATCACACTCCATTATAAATTGCTAAGAAGGCATTAGGGGCTTCAAACTTCACTTAACTCAAAGAATGAGAGTTTACGGCCGTAAACTCCCTTAGGAGTTGTCCCTAGGCCGTAAACTCCTATAAGATGCCCTTAGAAGCCTTAAACTCACTCATGCCTTTTTGGAAAAGTACTTAGAATAATTCTATGAACAAGTAGAAGCCTTAAAACACACTAGATACCCTCACCATGAGTTTACGGCCGTAAACTCATGGTGAGATGTCCCTGGGCCGTAAACATCATATTAAGGGCTTAATCTTGGAGAGTAAACTCCATTCCTAAGCCATACACACCTTTAGACGCTACCCGGGACACCCAAACACTTATCTAAAGTGTTTTCCGCTCCTGTGAGCGCGTATATTTTTTTAATTAGTATTAAATATACTGATTTTATGTGAACATATGTTATCATATGTTAATTAGGTCATTGTGTGTGTTTGAGTCCTTGCGTGACACCGAGCACCCAACCGACGCTTTCGTCGGACCTACTTACACCAGGTGAGTTCATACCCCTGAATGAACCTTTTAAATGTTTTTACATGTTTTATAGGGGGGGGGGGGGATACAAGTTAAACATGCCTGTTATCATATCAATCACATGTGATTGATAACCCGCATGCACAAGATTTTACCACTGTACACTGTTTTACCGAGTAGGACACTATAATGGTTTTCTAAAAGGTTTTCATTGTTTCAAAACTCTTACTTATACAGTTTTGTATAAATTCGTTCTAAACTGATTTATGAAAGATTTCCAAAGGTTTTCAAACATGTTTTTACAAAAGAATACAAATTGTGATTTTTTCCGAATATAAAGGTTTTACATCAAAGTTTCTCTTTCACGACGTATACGTTTACTTATTAGATACTGCTGCTTCGCTTATACTTATTTTATACTCCTACTTAGTAACGCTTTCACTTATACTTGTAGTCGCTTATACCGATAGACACTCTTACTTCACTTATTGTCGTCTCTACTTCGTGATATGCTTATACTTGATCGACACTCCTACTTCACTTGCGACCGTTTCTACTTCACTTGTTCGACACTCTTACTTCCCTTGTGACCATTTCTACTTCACTTGTTCGACAGTCTTACTTCACTTGCGACTGTTTCTACTTCACTTGTTCGACAGTCTTACTTCACTTGCGACCGTTTCTACTTCACTCGTTCGACACTCTTACTTCACTTGCGACCGATCCTACTTCACTTATTAGACACTCCTACTTCACAAGAATCACTTCTACTTGATACACACTCAGCGTAGTTAGATGTATGTCTGTGCTTGTATAGATGCATATAAATAATGATTGAAGGACTTAGGAAGGCTTGTCCGCCCTATTTCCTTTTCTTCGTTGAGATGTGGTCTGGTGGGATCGGATGTCCATCCGAAGGTCGTTTGATTCATTAGTTATGTATTATGTGCACAAGCATAGACATATGGGTTTACTTCAATCATTTTAGTTAAGAGTCTCTACCTCTAGTCTACAATTACATTAGAAACCCACTATTGGGAAGTCTCTACCTGTAGTTCAGCACTTACACACTACCCACTATTTGGAAGTCTTTACCCACTATTTGGGATGCATCTTCAGGACACGGCCTTCTCCATCGTCTAGTTGGTAACCAGAGTCTCCTATAGGGAGAGCGGACATTGTGTGTATAGATCTAGACGGGACTGACAACCCCGCACGCAGACTGCTAGCTACAGTCCCGGCCTACCAAGCCAACGGGTGACAAATATCACATTTTTAGACGCTTGTAGGGCGTATGGTACTCTAATCAGTATGGTTACGAGTATCCCGGGTTACCTTATACTTCATTGGCTTTAAGGTAACAGTATTTCGCCAGCAATTTACACTGTATGCTGGTAATTCATTTTCAGAGTCACACTGTTTTGACCTTACAAGACGTATCTTTCATTTGATACTTTCTAGGGTCTGTCTCCTCTGTTTTGACCTTACAAGACGTTTCTCTCATTTGATTTTGTCCGGGGTCTGTAACCACTGTATTCATAGTATCCACTATATTCACTGTATTCACTGTATCCACTGTATCCACTTTATTCACTGTTTTAGACCTTGCTAGACGTATCTTTCATTTGATATTGTCTGCGGTCTGTATTCACTATTTTGGACCTTACCAGTTGTACCTTTCATTTGGTGCCTTCTGGAGTCTGTGTCTCTATTTGTTAGACTAAACCAGGCATGTTGTTCGTTCGATACTCTCCTGGAGTCTATGATTCATTGCCTTAGTCCGCAATCCTCACTGCTGAGGCATATGTTATTCCCTGATGTCATTTGCTTTCCTCGATAATCAAATTCAGTATTTTGATAATGATAGCAATTTAGGGAGAACAACTTTTTACCACATAACACTGACCAGTCTTGGTAGAAGGCTGCTTTATTTAAAGAAAATATAGATTTTCTGGAAAGGACTCTAATACACTGAAATCTCTTAAACTATTACTTTTACTAAAGTTATTTGAATGAAAACGTCACTAAATGCTTATGAACTCACCAACATTTGTAAAAATGCTGATACTCGCTTTTCAAATAACTTGTATTCTCAGGTTAGCATTAGACAGGTACATCCCGAAGCTGTTGATGAAGATAGCTTAGTACCGCGCAATATTTATTCTATTACTTGTATTACTTTGATGTATTAATGTAACCATGTAAAACTATTACTATTAATGCAATGTTTTGTTGTAATTTGATTACTATAATGCATGTGTTGTGATACTTGACATGACGTCATCCACCCCAGAATGTTTCCGCCGTTCCGGTTTTGGGTTGTGACAAGAACCAACTTGTTGAGCTAAAGTTTGAGGTTGAGGAACTTGAATGTGTTGCATTTGAGATGTAACGTATGAGGTGGGCTGATGAGTCACACATGGTTGCACTTGAGGAACATGAACTTGAGGAGCTTGAGGAGTAGAAAAACTTGAGAAAGCAGTGTTGTTGGTGGTTTGGATACCAAGATTTGTTGTGGACTATGAATTGACATGGTTAATCTCCCTTTTCTTATCATCGAGATCACAAGCCTTGATGATTGCCATCGTTTCAGCCAAACTCAAATGGTTCAAATCTTTGGTCTTCTTAATCATTGAGACATTCATTTCCCAGGATATTGGCAAAGAGTTCAGCAACTTTTTTTTGATCTCCGATCTTGTAACCATCACACCAGCAGAGCTCATTTCTGTGGTGAGTGTGAAAAACCTTTGCAACCTATTCTCAAGTGTTTCTCCCAAGACATAGTTAAACATATTGAACTTTTCCACAACATGTCTTGGCGACTTTATTTCATGTCTTCGTTGCCTTCATAGACTTCGGTCAGTGCTTCCCATAAGGCCTTTGCTGATGTATACTCATGAAAATCTTGAGCGATTTCTGGAGATAATGCCATGGTAAGTGTAGCAAGAACCTTTTCTTGCTCCTCGACTCTCTCCAAATTATCATCGGTGTAGTTCTCAACTTGCTTATCACTTATGGTTCCATCTTCCAATGTAGTTGTAATGCGGATTGGACCTCTAAGAATGCTTCACCATATCTTGAAATCCTTCATTTTGATATACTTCTCGATCCGATATTTCCATTCTGTAAATCCTTCAGCAGATAACAGTCGTGGAATTTGAGAAGTGGTTCCCATAATTACATGCAATTCATGGTGAGCTGACATGATTTGAGATTCCATTTTTTTTTGGTTTCTTTTACTTTTGTTGTTTTTTTGAAATTATTTTAAAAACAACTTGAAAATCAAATAAAAATATCAAGTAAATAGGTTTTCGGTTTCTGAATGATAAGGGTTTTTGGTTAATGAAAGATCAAGAGTTTTCAGTTTATTATGATAAAGGGGGTTTTCGGTTTCTGAAGACTCAAGAGATTTCGGTTGAAGAACAGTTTTCGGTTCCTGAAGATTCAAAGGTTTTCGGTTGAAGAACATTTTTCGTTTTCTGAAGATTCAAAGGTTTTCGGTTGAACAAACAGTTTCCGGTTTCTGAAGATTGAACCGAAAACTAATAGTTTTCATTGAAAAACATAAATTTTCGATTCGATTTTGATTTCCACACACTTGAAACCTCAAACACAGCTTCCAAACAACTTAGATCTAAGTAGAAATCAATTGAAGATACGTTTTCGATTGATGAAGAGGAAACTGAAAACTAGGGTTGTCAATTCGGGCAGTCGTGTCGTGTTTTTGTCTGACACAACACGACACGACAAGGTTTTGTATAACACGAACACGACACGACACGATGTCGTGTTTTTTTTCATTAACATGAAAACAAACCAATTAAAACACAACAACATGACACGACAAGACAACTATAATATTACATAACTATTAGTGTATTTCGTTCATACATAAAGATATATAACACGACAAAAATGACAAACACAGAAAACACGACAACCACATGCTTAATTGTGTCAATTCTGCTTGAATTTCAGCTTTTCACATGAAATCTTATTGTTTTCGTGTATTTTTGTCGTGTCGTGTCATAAATTGACACCCTACCGAAAACAATAAGATTTCAAGTGAAAAGCTGAAATTCAAGCAGATCTTTATTCCAGACGATGCAAACTGTGATCTGATCATCAAAACTTGAGCAAAACCAAGCATCAAGAGACCGAGAACATGAAGAACACGACTGTGAAGCAGAGAACTGAATAAACACACTTGATTGACACCGGTTTATGCTCTGATACCAATTGTAAGGTCCTGGATGGAAGGATCTTCACCAATGATTAATCAAGCATAAGAAAAGAAAGAAGAAATGGAGTAGAAGATGAATGAAACTGATCTTGCATACGATTAAACACTTGAAACCGTCTGATACAACTCAGGGACCGAAAACTAGCAAAAGTACAACTGTTCTAAACTCTGACAGCCTGACACCTATATATACTAACAAGGACCTAAAATAGTTTTCGGTTAGCAGACCGAAAGCTGGTTTTCGGTCACACCTTAACCAAAAGCTTCCTAGACCGAAAACATCAAACATACACAAAACGACTCCAAAATACATTGCAAAATCCCTAAGTCATCCATACATTGATGCCTAGCCCAAACCATATATATTGGCCCTTCACTCTGAGCTCATTTTTTTATCCATGATATCTATATGTTTTGGAAGACGTAACTCATGTGCCTTGAGCATTACATCTACATCTATACTCGGAACAAAATGTTTTGCCCCAGAGTCAGCCTGGGATTGATGAATAGACTTGAGATTTCGATTAAGTATCTCTAACTATTTGCCAAGCATTACATATGATCTGGAATGTTTTCTTCCTCAAAATGAAATTCTAAGTCTGCAAATATTCCTCCAAAACCTCCTCCATTAATTTCATCAACGAATGTAGGCTTTGATGGATCAGTGGATTGTGATGTGAACAAAGTAATGAGTGGTTGTTGTAAGATGTTTTCGAAAGTGAGTGAAGTTGTGGTGGTCATAACTTTCGAAATAAATGTTGGAAGTGAAGTGTTAATGACAAAAAGTGGCTTCGACGGTAGATGAAGTGATTATACCTTGAAAGATAGCTGACTTCGTGACATCATCACCCATGTTGACATTTGCACCCATATCAGATACGTTTGCATGAATGCCTAAAGTTGGAACCTCCTCAGTAAATGACTTAGTTAACACAACTTCGAGTGGAATTACAGCAAATGTATTGGGAGTAGATGTTTTGATTGGTGATTTCGATCCCAATGGTGTTTCTAGGACAATATCACTGTCTGATGACTCTTCGTGAGTGATCAGTTTTCTCTTCTTTCTCTTATCAACTATATGTTTTGCAACATCTTCAGCTCTTCTTTCCTTTGAGGAAGGAGAAACTGGTGCTGGGATTTCTTGAACAAGAACCCCCTTCATATTCAATTGCGCTTTTCGAACTAAAGCAGAGTGATCATTAGAAGATACTTTTGACTTGTATGACAACTTCTTCAATCTTTTAAACACGCCTGATTTCGAAGATATTAATTCCTTCGAAGAACCAGTTTTAGCCACTTCAATTTGATTGACCACTTTCTTCAAAACTTTTTCTTTATCATCAGCATGCTTCTTTGGTGATTTAGCCAGGATCTTCTTAGGACTTTCTTTCGAAGGAATTTCTTCAGTTTCCTTCTTTGACTTCTTGGATTTCTTGGAAGCCGCCTCATCACTTCTTGGTAAAAGAACTCCATTTTCCACTAAAGAATTAATTTCTTTCAAATACGCCACCAAAATAGGATTCGATGGATCTATATTTTTGAGCATAGCATCCAGAATTCTTGCTGTGTTTGGAAATACCTCTGCATCATCCTCAACTGTGTTTGGAAAATGATACTTCATGAATTTTGCTGTGGGTTCGTCAACTGGAACTTGAATTCCTTCCTTCTCATAAGTATAACGTATGATCAAACTCTATTACTAAGCACACAATATCCCTTGAACCACATTCATGTTTTCTATGCTTTTAAAAAACTCCTTCCACATCTGCAAAGCATAATCAACATTCAGATCATACTATATGCCAGCCACCATAGCATACACTTCCAAACGACCCTTGTCAAGCCCAACACTTCGATCACTTAAGCATCGAAGGTAAATGCCAAAGAAAATATTCCAGATACATGGCATGCTTGATTTCTTGAGGTCACTGATCTTGGTAAGAGGTGGTTGATGACCAATCTCATTGAATATATGGATGACCTGAGCATTCGTAACCCTGTAGAATGGCGGAGAATTAGGGATTTCAAGAATTTAAGCGAACAACTTTTTGTCTTTTACCAGATTGAAGATAACAACATCCATGGCCTTGCTATAAGTGGCAGTGGAACCCGCCATTGACAAGAATGACATAGGAACATTGAAATAGTTGAACATCGCAGTTAAGAAGCCTGAGTGTTTGAGAGCAACAATTAACATCTTGAGTTCATCAGGATACACTGAAACATCATCTTCAACTTGGTAATTAATGCTCTGAAGCTTCATGATTGGCTGAGATGAAGCATCTTCTGCGGTATGAGTTTGAGCAACAACCATTGATTAGAGTTTTGATAGCTTTGAAGAAGAGAGAGAAATTAAGGTTTAAATCATCTGAGAGAATTTTGAACACGTAAGGTGTTAATGATAAACCAATTTCCTTTTATATGTATCCTCATTTGAATACCAAATGATTTAATCAAAGTACTAGCCACGTCTATCCTTGAAACTTGCACTACTAGCCGTTATTAATGCCACGTCAGATAAAGCAACCTTGAAACTCGCACCATGTTGCCAAACGGTTACATCATACTGTTCGTGAGTACCAAGAAGATAAGAACAAAAATCTTCGGCAGAGAGGTTGGGCTCTTTCGCTTTTGGGCTTAGAAGCGTAGTCATATGCCATAATTTCAAAATCTTCAGCCTGAGTAGGTAGTACTCAAAACCTCAATGATTTTGTGAGTGCAGCGTGCCGATGAAATAAGGCAAGAAGCAATTAAAAAAATTTGGATCTGTGATGTCGAAAATAAAATTTCGACATAAAGACAGTTAAATCCCGGGAAAATATTGCTTTGTTAATTATCAAGAGAGATAATCAACTGCTTGTGTAGTTTCCCGTGAATTACAATAAAATATTTCTAAAGAAGTATCGAAGGGCTTCTTTTAAAAGGCTTTATGGCTGGATAATAATTTCGTTACATTTTAGCACCAAACATAAGTGTGATCAATTGTAACCGAAATTACGTGTTTGACCAGTGTAGTCAATGACAAGTATGCTTTGGAAAACCTTTAATATGACAAAGATAACAAATGATACTTATACAAAAATCATATTCTGAAAAACAAAATTTTAGTTGGATATTGGTGGGAAACAAATGTCGTGGGTTTCTAACATTTGATCAAATGTCGTGGGAAACAAATGATGTTAAGTATTGGAAAATTGGTACTGAAACAAGTGTTTCGTGAAAATCTGGAACAAAGTTCCCCGTTAATTCCTTAAAAAATTTCAAAATATTGGCTTTCACTGTCATCACAGCCTCATGAATCTAGATCATAAGCACAGATTTTTGATATGTATAAATCTTGATTGGTTTCAATGAAAGATCTCTTGGACATATGTCTTTGTGTGTGACTATGTTACAAATTTAGGATGAAAAAGATTGGTTTCCGAAGCGATTGTACCTTTGGTATGTCTGGACCAAGCAGTAAACTCTTAACTCCATTGAGAAGAGTAAGGTAGCTCAGGGACTAATGTGAACACCGCCTGATTGGGAAGAATTTTTTCGTAAAAAAAAATTTCATTAAGGCTTTCGAAAATACACATTGAGTCAATGGAGGCTTGGGTCGACATGCTGCAACATGCTTCAAGGGACAACATAACTAGTTCAAAGTTTTTCAAAAGAATACGTGATCCCAGAAGTATAAGCATGAATCTTGAAGATCTTCATTGTAAAATGCATGAACCAATTCGAAATTAATAAAAAATATTTTTGTGAATTTTGATTTTTCGCAATGAAAAACAAACAAAAAAATATTTTTGATATTTTGATTTTTTGAAAATAAAGAACAAATAACGAAAATATTTTGGTGCTTTTCGATTTTTCGATAAGAAAAACAAACAACGGAAAAAATACTTTTGGTATTTTTGATTTCTTTTCGAAAATAAACAACAAATAACGAAAATATTTTTGTGGTTTTCAACTTTTTCGAAGAAAAACTAAAGAACTAAGAATGAAAATATTTTTGTGGTTATCAAAATTTTTGAAAAGAAATAACAAAGAAATTTCGAAAATTCAAGCTTATGAAAGTTTTTTATTCTTGATGTCGAAAGTGAAGCGTGTCGAAGTGTTGAATGTGAACAGTAACCTCTAAATGATTAACCCTAGTAACATCTGAATGATTAACCATTACCTCTGAATCGACACTTTTTCTCAACACCAGCTTTTCACTCCTTCGAAATCAGTCCTGGAAAAGAATTGTTTCTATAATCCCCAAACCTATTAACATTCTAACAAATGACATTTCATCCAAGGGTTTTGTAAAGATATCAGCTAGCTGATCAGTTGTCTTTACAAAATGAACTTCGACATTTCCATCTTCAACATCATCTTTTATGAAATGATAACGAAGTACAATGTATTTTGTTTTTGAATGTTGTACTGGATTATGAAAAATGTGTATTGCACTTTGTGAATCACAATATAATGTAATCTTTTTCATATTTATTGTATAATCATGCAATTGGCTTTGGATCCATATGATTTGAGAAGTGCAAGCAGCAGCCGCAACATACTCTACTTTAGCAGCTGAAATTGCAACGCATGTTTGCCTTTTAGATTGCAAACTAACAAGCTTCCCATCTAATAATTGACATCCGCCACTTGTACTTTTCTGATCAGGACTGCAGCCTCCCAAATCTGAATCTAAGATTGCTTGAATGAAAAAGCCATATTTCGAAGGATACCAAAATCTTAACGAAATTGTTCCTTTGAGATATCGAAATATATTTTTCACAGCAGTTAAGTGAGGTTCTCTGGGATTTTCTTGATACCTAGCACAATTACAAACATAAAACATGATATCAGGTCAACTTGCAGTCAAAGAAAGCAACAAACCTATCATGATCCTGTATAAAGTAAGATCAATAGCAACTTTATCTAACGAAGCTGCAAGCCTTGTTCCAACAGCCATTGGTACTCTTAAATTGGTGCTATTAGTCAATCAAAACTTTTCAAGCAAATTCTTGGTATATTTTTCTTGATTGATAAAAATGCCTTCTCTGCTTTGATGAATATTTAACACTAGAAAATTGTTAATTTTTCCCATCATACTCATCTCAAACTTACTTTTCATTAAACATTCGAATCCATTGGACAAAGCAGGGTTAGTCGAGCCAAAAATAAAATCATCAACATAAATTTGAAGAAGCATTAAATGATTCCCAACATTCTTTCGAAATAAAGTGGGGTCAACTGATCCATGTTTAAATTTTTAATGTTTTAAGAAATTGGTAAGAATTTCATACCAGGCTCTTGGTGCTTGTTTGTAACGCCCGTAGATCAGGGCTAGTCAATTCAGAGACGATAAGCGTCAAAAATGACTTTTTGATAGAAGATTATTTAGGATGGATAATCCTAACTAAGTTGTAGTATATTTTACAAGGATTTCGTACATATAAAGAACGCCAAAATCCGAGTTATAATGAAGAAGTTATAACTTGTTGAAGTTTCGTGACAGAACCGGCACAACGATGAATGACGTAAAAAGTGAATTTGCGTTAGAGTGATATTTAGCGTTAGCGATCTAAACGAGAATCGAAGATCTCGTTGTTAGTAACGAAACGACGAAAAGGTAGGCAAGAACGGACGTCAAACGAAGAAGTTATGAATTTATAACGAAATTTTCTGTCCCGGCCTATTAAAAATAAATAATAAAAATAAAAGTCAAAATTAGCCGACGGAGTCTAAACAAAAGTCGTAGAGCGTAGTCTCACCTACGCGTGGATATATAGAACGTCGAAAACGGAGTTCGTATGAAGAAGATATGAATTTCGAAGTTTATTAAATAATTAATAATTAAATTTAATTATTAAATCCCGGTATTATCCGAAGACGAGTCATCGGACTCATCCGAAGTACGCCCCGTGTACTAGTGTACGCCCCGCGTATAGCGAAGCACGACGACCTTCGCACTCGAGTTCTTCGGATGACGCATGCAGTGACGTTTCGGACGCGTATGCCCCGCGTACGCCTGTACGCCCCGCATACTCCGAGGCTCCAGCCTCCTATAAATAGGATGCGAGGGCAGCCGACCCAATTGCTCTTTTTCTCTCTTCTCTCTCCTGTTTTGCATCGTTTTGCGTGCCAGAAGGACCTCGGAGCCCTGGTAATATTCTCGAGCCCCGAAGCAAGTCCCGAGATCCCGAAGATCCCGAGAAGTGCGATTCCCGAGCCGAAGCTCTGCCCGCGAGAAGCTCGATTTTTGTAGAGATCTTCCAGATCTGCTGAGGATTACTACTTCTGCAAGTCGTAGTGCTGTCCGATCATCTTCTGATCAAGTGAGTGTATACTACCTTTCATAAACACGATTGTTGGGTCATGTTTTGTATTAAGTGTTGCGTCTATTGGGCTCGTTAGCTAGTCCGTTTTTGTATTTCCGGTATGGGCCTGTCCATCCGTGAGTTTAATAGGGTTTATTATAAATATAGGTGCTTGCATGCATCTTAGGTTAGCGATTTGAAACTATAGTAACGATAGATCAGAGAATTAATTCAGAAGTTTATTATCGTTCTTGTAACCCTACATACTTGTCTTATTTACTGTTTTGTGTTCATCGTAATACCTGTTACAAAGATCTAATCGATCTTCAAGTTTATTTAATAACTTATCAATTGGTATCAGAGCAGGAGGCTATGTAATTCATACACTTCTTTTCTGTGAAAAAGGTTGTGATTAGGGTTATTCCGCATTTACTGATATTTATTGAGCTGTCATCCCATAATTGACGTAACTCAACATTTATTTGTGTTGCCCTAATTTAATATATTACAAGTCTGATCATTTAAACAGGTTATTCGATCAAGCATGGACGAGTCACAATCCAATCCCATCAATATCTCAAACAACATTGGATCAACGACAAAGATTCCCATCCTTTACACCCAAGATTACGAGGTCTGGGCACATCACTTTGAATATTATGTCATCGGATCTGAGGACAATGGATATCTCATCTAGGAAGCAATCGTTTTCGGACCATTCGCTCATTCAGCAACTTCAAGAATTATTAAAACTCAGAAGGAGTATAATGATCTTTTGAAAGACGTTAAAGATATTGCTCAAGACGAAAAAGATAAATTTCAGTCCAATATTAAAGCATTGAGACTAATCAGATTCGCTCTTCAATCTGACACTTTTAGGCTAGTGAGTTCATGTAGCATTGCCAAAGAAATATGGGATAGGCTGCGAGAGTTATATTCTACGGACGAAGATCTCGAGCATTCCATTCAAACCTTGCTTTTGTCCGAATTTGGTGAATTCAAGCAGATTCCTGAAGAAACTGTGACTCAGACGTTCGATCACTTCAATCATCTTCTTAGTAAGATGATTAAGCATGACATTGAAAGGAAGTTGATTGAACAAAAGGTTACATTTTTAAACGGTCTCAGATCTGAGTGGAGAGAGGTTGTGTCCACTGTTAAAGCGCATGGGCAATTCAAATCTTACTCATTGGCGAAACTGGTAGGGATTTTTAAATCTCAAGAAAAGATTGTGTTACATGAGAAAAATGTGGTTTCATGCTTGGGATCATTGGCCCTTCTGTCCAAAAGCAAAGCTGTGATGGAAGATGAAGACCTCAACCTAGAGGATTATGACCTTACCTCTGAAGACTATGCAATGATGGTCTCAAACCCAAAAAGGTTCATGAAGAAAAGGTTCCCTGCAAATAAGAACCGAAATTGGCAGGGAAGTTACAGTTCTAAAAAGGTTAGGGAAGAACCGAAAGCAGAAGAATCAAAGAAGGAACGGAAAGCTGAAGGAGATTCGGGTGTGAGCTGCTATTATTCTGGAGGAAAGAACCACTATGCCAAAGATTGTGTTCTCAAGAAAATGGCAGAAAAGGATGAAGAAAAAGACGAAGAAATTGTGCTGTTGAAAAAGCTGGAAGAGATCAAAAGAAAGAAATCCACTGCTAACCCCTCTATGTATGCTCTAATTGTGCAGGGTTCAGTAGCGGATGATGAGTTCGGTGGCGTGGAAGTCTGGTCAACCGATTCTGAGGACGATGAAGTCAGGAAGCCATCTCATGGAAAGGCCTATGTTGCAGAAGGTGAAGGGAGCGGTAGAAAGTGTTTAATGGTGTCAGACGTGTCTCAAATGAGGGGATACAACACTGATGGTGGGAATGAAGACACAAAGGAGCAAGAGGACTTGTGCTTCATAGCAAAACCTCTCAGCGTGCAGTTTAACGAGCTTGATGAATTAATCAAGAAGGTACAATCAGTTTTTGTTTCATTCAAAGTCCCACAAAGTTCATATGAAAAGGAATTAAAAAATGTCAATTCAAGAATCTCTCATCTAGACAGTAGTTTAACTCAAACACGAGTCACCAATTCTAACCTAATTGACCAAATAAGCAGGGTATCTTCAAAGAGTGAGGAACGAAGGATGTGGATCGAGCTAAAGGAGTCGGAGTTAATCAAATCCAACGATGAAAACATTTATTTACAAAGAGACAATTTAAAACTTTTAAAACATAGAAATGTCTTTTGTTTAATTGCTAAGCGTCTTTACACTAATATCACTCAACTTCATTTGAACTGTGAAATAGGGTAGAAAATTCATCGCATGATTTTGCCCTTCCTTGAGTTTAGGGAGGATGAAATTGACGCTGAAGCATATAACTGTGAAAGTGTTGTTTCGTCTGAGGATGTTAATCCGACATATATGTATGGTCTAGACAAAATCGAATCTTTCATAAAGTCCAAGGACCATAAAGACATGCTGAAAAATCTTTTGGATGAAAATGATAAACTAAAACTAAGAACCGAAACCATACAAAAGTTTGACTCATTGAATGCCAACCTGAGCTCAGAAAATAAAATTGATGTTGAAAATGCATATGAGCTCAATGAGGACGATGATATGAGTGAAATTTCTGTTGAAGACACAGTTGACTGTTCAGAGTTTGTCAAGAGCGAACCCGAAAACCACAAAAATCTTATTTCAGAAAATTCTGTGGAGTTTGCTCGTCTGTCCCAACAAAAGTCCCCGATCCATGAAGAAAAGGCTGTTGTATACCAAAAGGTGAGAACAACTCGAAATCAAGTGTATAAAGTCACAGGCATAACAGAACATCAGACAGCCGAACTCACAGCTATTGTAAACGAAGACAATGCTGATGGTTGTGATGAGTTCTTCTGGTCTGCGCCTATCGACAATGCTGACGAAACAGTTGGTCTGTCAGAAAGGACTTCATGGAAAACCAAAGGCAGATATGTGCCACAACCTTTGAACAAGCCTGATAGTTTCGACGTGCCAAGTACTATTGGTACAAAAGATGTTCCTGAAGAAAAAGAAGTTCCTGCAAAAGAAGTCACTCCTTCAAGCGAAACTTCGTCAGTTCAAAGTGAACCTGCTGACTGAAAGCAAAAACAAAAAGCGAATGTCCATCGTCAGCCGAAGCAGGTGAGAAATCAGAAACAACAAAGGAATCAGAGATACAAGAAGAATCTCTCTGAAAGAAAACAGTTCTGGCGATCTTAGAATGCCCACTTCTCTTATCATGATAGAAACTTAAAGTCAGAGAAAAACATTATTAGGTCACAAGAAAGTCATAACAACCGAAGAGAAAGGTTCGGTTATGAAGGTCAAAACAACTGAAAGGATACGTTCAGCTCTGAAAAATTTGACAACCGAAAGCAAAGGTTCGGTTCAGAAAACACTATCTACCGAAAGCAGAGGTTCGGTTCCGAGAGCAAAAGAGACCAAAGATCTAGGTTTGGTCCCACTAATGATAAAAAACAAAAGGGTCACTTAGAATCTAAAGCCAAGAACTCATCTCAGTCTAACTTCTCTCATTCTTCTTCTTCTAATTCTTCTAATTCCTCTCAACCTCTTTCTAAATCTAAATCTGTTCGCACTCAAAATCCAAAATCTTCAACAGATTTGAAAGGAAAATCGAAGGTTTCCTCAGTCAAAACCGATCAAAAGCATTCCAATGTCCCAGTGCCTAAACCTGAATCCAAACCGACTGTAACAAATCCCAATAAAATTAAGGTTTTCACCATTAAAAAGAAAGATGAAACAGCTTTAATAAAAAGAACATATATTGTTGACATCTCTCTTACTATTCTTATTCCTATGAAAGGCTCACGTGGACCCAAGAAACTTTGGGTTCCTAAATCTGCTTAATTTTTGCAGGTTATCAGTGATGAGCAGTTTGACGAAGAATGGTACATTGACAGTGGCTGCTCACGTCACATGACAGGAAGGAAGGAAGAGCTGAGGGAATTTCGGTCTCTTTCAAACGGTGGAAATGTCAAGTTCGGGAACAACTCCTTCGGCACCATAAAAGGCTATGGAATGATTACAAATGGTGATTTTACGATTAGGAAGGTTGCATACGTTGAAGGACTGTAGCACAACCTCATCAGTGTATCTCAGCTTGTTGGAGGTACCGGTCTCAAGGTTTCATTTGATGATGAGGGTTCGGAAATAATTGAGAAGAAAACGAAAAGATTCATTCTCAAATCAGAACGCAAAGGCGAAATGTTTCCCCTGAACCTCAAACCTATCAAAGGGAATCCAGCTATCTGCTTGTTATCTAAAGCACAATCTAACGAAAGCTAGTTGTGGCACCGAAGGCTCTCTCATCTCAACTTCAAAGATATCAACAAACTTGTCATAGGTGGTCATGTTCAAGGTCTTCCATTGCTCAAATTTGATCGAGAACATTTATGTGCTGCGTGTGAAATGGGAAAGCAGAGTCGTCAAAGTCACCCATTGATTGTAAACACTAAAGTTGTTGAACCATTAGAGTTAATTCACATTGACTTGTGTGGTCCATCATCTATCGAAAGCATCGGCGGTAGCAAGTATATTCTTGTCATCGTTGATGATTTCTCGCGTTTTACATGGGTGTTCTTTCTGAAGCACAAATCTGAAGCGACTCTCAAGCTGAAGACGTTTATCAAGCAGATTGAAGTACAGCTAAAGAAAGTCGTTCGCAACATCAGGAGCGATAATGGTCTAGAGTTCAAAAATAAAGAATTCGAAGAATTCTTAGCCGACAAAGGAACCAGTCATAACTTCTCAGCTCCCTACACTCCTCAACAAAACGGGATTGTTGAAAGACGAAACCGATCTTTGTGTGAGGCGGCCCGAAGCATGCTAAGTTTTGCTTCTTTAATTTTATATTTTTGGGCTGATGCTATTGCTGCTGCTTGTTTTACGCAGAAAAGGTCATATCTCAATAAACGATTCACTCTCACTCCTTATGAGATCATCAACAACAGGAAGCCAAATGTCAAATTTTTCCATGTATTCGGCTCACGGTGCTTCATCTTCAATTCTAAAGAACATCGTAACAAGTTCGATGTCAAAGCCGATGAAGGGATATTTTTGGGCTATTCTCTCACTTCTAAAGCCTACAGGGTATTAAACAAGCACTCGAGGAAAATAGAAGAAACCTATTATGTGACTTTTGATGATAGCTATGTCAAAAAGCTTAAGGCTAAAGAAGACACAGTTGGAGAAATCTTTTCTCAAACAGGCCAAGTCACAGCCTCGATTGCAAACCTATTTGAGAAGTTCGTCGAGTTATTTGATGAACCAGAGAAGGCAACTCTCTCAGAAGCGAGTGCAACAGACAACAAAGTAGATCATCTGAAGCAACTCATCGAAGATACTGCAAAGAGAATGAAAGAAGGAGGATCAAGTTCTGACGACCCTCCACAGCACGATACTTCAGTTGAGGGGGAGGGCACATCTTCGTCATCACAAGCAAGCTCACATGTTGAGGGGGAGAACTATTCTCCAGCTGCTCCCGAAAGCTCATCTGCACCCGAAAGTCCAGTGGTACCCGAAAGCTCAACACCGCACGAAACTCCTATAGCTCCAGAAACTCAAGACACACCTGAAAGCTTATCTGTCGAGGGGGAGAATGCAGCTATGTCTTACGACTATGATAGTCAATCTGAACTAGAAGAGATGGTAAACGCTGAATTGGATCCATCTTATGATCCAAATTACCCTCCTCTTGTCAAATGGACCAGAGATCATCCTGTTTCTCAGGTTGTCGGTAATGTCTCCGAAAAGGTCCTGACCCGATCACAACTAAAGGCAAAACAAACTTCCTTATTTTCAAAAGCAGAATTCTGCATGTTTAACTCCTTCGTCTCAAAAGTTGTACCAAAGACAGTTAACACTGCTCTTGATCACTCCGATTGGGTTCAAGCTATGCAAGATGAACTAAATGAATTCGAAAGGAATAAAGTTTGGCGTCTCATTCCAACTCCTCAAGATGCCTCAGTTGTTGGTCTCAAATGGGTCTTCAGAAATAAGATGGACAAGGAAGGCAACGTGATACGGAACAAATCCCGTCTGGTGGTGAAAGGATACTGTCAGGAGGAAGGAATCGACTATGAAGAAACTTTCGCTCCTGTTGCTAGGCTGGAATCCGTTAGAATATTTCTTGCCTATGCAGCACACAAAAACTTTGAGGTCTACCAAATGGATGTCAAGTGTGCATTTCTAAATGGTGAACTTGAAGAAACCGTGTACGTGGAGCAACCTCCTAGATTCGTCAATGAAAGGTATCCCAATCACTGTTACATTTTGGACAAAGCAGTATATGGACTGAAACAAGCTCCAAGGGCCTGGTATGAAACGCTAACCAAATTTTTAAAGATGTCCAAATTCAAACAGGGTTCGGTTGACCCAACCTTCTTTCGTAAGAAGGAAGGTAACCACCTTATGATTGTTCAAATTTATGTTGATGATATCATCTTTGGCTCAACGAATCCTAGCTTAACGGCTGAATTCAGAAAGCTGATGGAGACTAAATTTGAAATGAGCTCAATGGGTCCAATTAACTTTTTCCTTGGTTTAAATATTAGACAGGGACCCGAGGGCATCTTTATTAATCAGGAAGCTTACACAAAGACTCTCCTTGCAAAATTTGGCATGATGGGAGATTCAAAGGTTAAAGTTCCAATGGCGTTCGGCACCAAGCTTACTCCATCATTAGATAAGCCAGCAGTTGATATTACGCTATATCGCCAAATGATCGGTTCACTGATGTATCTTACTGCTAGCAGGCCTGATATCATGTTCTCTGTTTGTTACTGTGCTAGATTTTAGGCGAATCCGCGTGAACCTCATATGCTTGCAGTGAAGAACATACTCTGTTATCTCAAGCGAGCTTCCTCTTTAGGCCTATGGTATCCATCCAACTCAGGCTTCTTCGTTCAAGCCTACTCAGATGCAGACCTTGGAGGTTGTGGACTAGACAGGAAAACCACCATGGGAGGCTGTCAATTCCTAGACAGAAAGTTAGTTAGTTGGCAATCAAAGAAACAAACTTGTGTGTCTTTATCTACAGCTGAAGCGGAATACATTGCAGCTGCCTCCTGTACTTCTCATGTGATTTGGATCCAAAGTCAACTCCGGGATTATGGACTCAATATGAAAAAGATCCCACTATATTGCGACTCAGAAAGTGCAATTAGGATCTGTCATAACCCAGTGCAACACTCGAAGACTAAGCACATAGCACTGAGGTATCACTTCATTAAAGATCATGTGGAAAATGGGAACATCGAAATTCATTTTATTCGAACCACTGATCAACTGGCTGACATCTTCACCAAAGCTCTTCCTGAAGCATCGTTCAACAAAATTGTACAAGGGCTAGGTATGACGGAATCGGAGTCAGTACCAAACATTACCTCACATACTCAAAAGTAAGAAGCGAAATAGACCGAACGTTTGGGTTCGGGTCTTGTACTAATGTAGCGAAATGAACCGAACGCTCGGGTTCGGTTGAATAATCTGCTTTTCGCTCATCAATTAAAGGTAGTTTTCTTGGTTGTATATCTTATGTATAATTGCTCCAATTGTATTTATTTTATTATCAAAGTTATTCTCTTTTTGAAAATCTATTTTCTTTGGTAACCGAAATAGACCGAACGCTCGGGTTCGGTTCCAAAGTTTTTCACAACCGAAATAAACCGAACGCTCGGGTTCGGTTCCAAAGTTTTTAAAATTTTTTTTTTCTTATTTTCATTCCTTTTTTTTTCTTTCTTTTCTAAAAAATTCCAATATTTTTTTTTCTGTTTTTTTTATTTCATTTTTTTATCAAAAACTTCAAAATTATTTCTTTTATAAATTCAAAAACTCCAAAAATATTTTTTTCTTTATTTTCTTTTTGGCTTTAATTTTATGTGTGTGTTCGTTTATGGGGAAATTGTTGAATTAGCTAAGTGTCCCTACAAGCATGCTGCTATATGTGTCCAAAGCCTCGCTTGATTCTGAATAATAGGCCTTACTGACTTGGTATAAACAAACCTTGTCTTCCCAATTAGGCTTTCTTATTTATTCTAATCATGAGCTACCTAACTCTCTTCTCACATGAGATAAGAGTTTTCTGCTTGGTCCAGTTTTTCACAGCAGAGGTACTTTGTTTTCTTACACCATCTAAATTGCATTTCTCCATCACTTTCGTTTCACAAAAGTAACCCTTGAGACTCTCAGAAATTACCACTGAGCTTTATGGTTACACAATTTCTGTGTTTATGATCTTAGTTTCGTGTCACTACGATCTAAGTGAAACCCAAAATTCAATACCCAATACGAATTGACGGTGAACAATTAATTTGCTCTAGTTTTCACTAATGAATTGACGTACGTACCTCCTTGAAATCTCAAATTTTCTTTTGTGCGATTCCTATGAAATTGTTAACACCCATAACATTTCTTCCCTTGGGATCCAGTTTTAGATTTTTGTTGAGATTTTTTTTGAAATGTTCTAGCCAAATTAAATTATTCCCAACCTACTTGTTCAACAGACTACACAAGTCTCACAAGTACTTCGTTCACTTTCTATCTTATATCAATATTAGGAATATTGAATAGAAGCGAAAGCCACCCTAATAAGCCTAATTAAAAGAAGCCTTTCAACACTTCTTAATAAGTGTTTGATCGTCATTCAACGGGAAACCACACCAACACTTTAAGGTCTCTCTTGACTTTGAAGGAAGAGATTCGTGCCCGGGATCATCTGTTTCGTGTCTTTATTTACATCACACTTTTCCCAAATATTATTGCTTTATTTCTTTTCTTTTACACCCTTAGCACGAAAATCTTTGATTTTCCAAAATTCGGGTTCTATTAATTACAAGGTATTTCTTGGATTGGAGTCGATTAAAGGCTGTGGTTGATTTTAATCCATGTGGCGATATTTTTCAAAAGATGCCATTACAATTTAAAGGGATAAGATGAGGACATGCTGACTCAGGCGGGAGTCTAATCGATTTGATTTCAAACGGCGCTAAAAGGGCATGCGTGAGAATCGGAAGCGTTTAATCTCCAAACGACGCAAGAAAGGCGCATGTGAATCTGAAACGGTTCATATCCAAATGGCGCTTGATGGGAGGCATGTTCTTTGGGATCTGACACTCTCTCTCATGCGTGATCATCGGCTACCCCAACTGTCACGCATCAGTCAACTCCGGAAAACTCTTCGTTTTTTGTTAGAAGATTTGGGAAGATCTTTCTCTCTCCTTACCCCCACAGTATAAAAGGCAACATCCTCTACCGTTTACCTCTTTACTGCAATTAAAATTCCCAGAGCGCAAGAAATCCCTGAACCTTCACTGTTCATCATCTTCTCCACTTTCTTCAAGCAATGGCAGATTCATCTTCTGTTCATGCAACATCCCACATTCTACCCATTCGCCCACAACAAAGCCTAATAATCGATTTATCCCCTCATGTTTACGATGCCTTCATGTTCCCCATTATTGAGTGCTTGAAGTTTTCGCCGATTGCTCCTGCACTTACAAGAGCAGAATCCGTTCCGATGGAGTTCTTGTCGCAGATCTTTGCGACTGCTCACTACGACAAGGTCGTGGATAGAATCTTCTTTGACATTTTTCAGCACAAGGCCTCGATTTCAAAGTAAAGATTTTGCTCGCTGTTAGGGTTTGAACCTAATTCCTCGACGGTTAACCCAGAAACGATTCCTATGGGGCATTTGATCAACATGTTTTACAAAATAGGTTATACGGAGCTGCTTTCTTCAGTTGCGAAGTTCAAGAAGTCGTGCCTACCGCCACAGTGGAACGGGATGTTCACTGTTTTATTCAAAGGGTTATCTGAACGAAGCGCTGGATCTGATGGTGCTAGTCGGTTGTTCTTGTCAATAATGTATGGTGTCTACAATGGCATCAACATGGATTATGGGTCTATTTTGTGGCAACAACTCATCCAGAGTCTCTCCTCTACATCCAGACACTTTGAAATTTCTTACGCCAGGTTCTGGACTTTGGTCACGAAATGGGTGATGGACAAGTACCACGTCCCCATTGTCGCTGGTGCTCCAATGTCTTCGATTGGTACATTCCATACCACGAAGATCATTATCTCAGACGCTTCCAAGTTTCCATTCAACGGTTCAATTCCGGAAACTATGTATGGAGATGTTCCTGCTGATAGCCGGATTATCCAGACGTACAAAGGATTCAAGCGTTCTGGTCCGAGGGATCTCACACTGGAGATGTTGAAGTCTATTCATGACACCGACAAGCCTGCTCCAAGAGGCAAGAAGGCTGAAAAAGGGAAACAGGTGGCGAAAGGGGCTAAAGGCCCTTCTCCAAAGAAGAGGAAACCGACCAAGGCTGCTCAGTCTCCGCAGCCAAAGAGATGAAAAACTCAGCCCAAGCGAAAGCTGATCATCGCGTCCTCCTCAAGCGAGTCTGAGGGTGAGAGTTCGGATTCTGACGATTCTCCACGAGGCAACAGTCCACCCAGATCTCCTACTCCGGAGGTTCATGTCTCTCCTACTCCCATTAATCCCCCACCTAGAACCATTCCTATTTCTATTCCCCCCATAACTTCCACTACTTCAATACCACCCACTTCAATCCCCATACCTACACCCATATTCACCAAAGCAACCAAAACATCCACTGCAGATGTTAGAGCCAACGTATCTGATACGGGGGTTCATACTGATGCACCCGAAACCACCCCAGCACCCGAAACCACAAACACATCCGAACCTACACCAATACCCGAAACAACCCAACCTGAACCTACCCATACTTCATCTCCACCAGCTTCACGAACACCACCTTCTCCTGGTCATGTTTCATAGGGTGATGAACCATTCCTTGGCGGGGAAAATATAACGTTTGACTCGGTCTACTATAGTTCGTTTCAAATTCAGAGTGATGATGATGACGATGCTCCCGTTACAAAACGACATCTCAAGGAGCTACATGACAAAGTTGATTTGCTCATTGCCTCATCTTCCACCTCTCAGTCATCCCTTTCTGAAGATGCAGTTCAGAAGATTGTTGACGCTTTCTCTAAGGCTCAGCAAGATTCCATTGCTTCTGCAACCTCCGCCATCGACGCCTCAACAAAAGCCTGTCAGGCTGCGACCGAAAAGGTCGATAAACTATTTTCTGATGCCTCTTCCCTGTTAAAGTCTTTACAGGAGAGTGCAAATGCTGCAAAGACTATGTTGGAACCAATTGTTCAACAGTTGACAACGTCTGTCTCAACTGAGTTGAAGTCCTTCGCTTCATTTCGTCAAACGCTTTCCGATGACAACTCAGCCTTTCGCACAACCATTGACGAGCGTCTCTCGAAGCTCCAAGAAGATTTGGCTGCTGAGAACTCTCTTATGGATGTTCTTGCCAAGAGGACCACTGCTCTGAAGGTCAAGAGTGTTCAACTCTCCCAATCTCAACAGAAGATTGAATCTCTTCGGTCCGAAAGGGAGGTGATAAAGATGTGTGTTTCGGATGTCCACTCCGCCATCTCAAACATCCTCGAAGCACATGATCCTATCCTTAACTATTCTGTGAGGCGTACCCTTGCAGAGAAGCTTGCTCCCGCCCTTGCCCTGTTAAGCAAAATCGAAGGGCTACTTGATTTCGTGTCCATTCCGAAACAAGGGGGAGAGAAGGAGTCTGTATCCCAACCACCTCATTCCTCAAAGACAACTCACACTAACGACCCTCCTCCAGTAGGCCAAGCCTCCGGTTCGGGTGTGAAAAACAAAGGCAAAAATGTTGCTGAGGAAGAAGAGGAAGAAGACAAAGAAACCATTGCCAACTTGTTGAAGCGCAGAAGTCGACGCAATGAGGCTGATGTCAATGCTCGTGTGGAAAAAGTGGCTGAAGAAGCTGAACGGAAACAGAAGGAAGCCCACGACCTTCTTGAGAGTAGGAAAACTCTTTTTCCTGCTTGGACTCTCGAGAGGATGATAAAAGAAGCCATCGACACACCGAGTATCTTGTGGCTGGAACCCGTTATTTCGTTTGACTGTTCCAATACTGTCAACTCTCAGTTTGACATGCTACTGACCCGAAAGGCGTTTATCTTTCATGCCTTCTCCAACGTTGCAGAGTTCCCTCATCCTCATCCACAGGTTGATCGGTACTTAATTGATTTCTATCTGAAGGCTGCTCAACCTCAGTATCAGACTTGGAGCGCTCAGAAGATTATCAACGTTAGGGTCTTGAAGCCGTATACTGAAGGGAACTTCATTAACTTTCGGTTCAAGGTACTTCGGGGATCTGCCAAAACCGAGCATGCCATTTCCCTTGCAGATCTTCCGAATCTCAATCCCCATGATTGGATAATCTTGCACAACATCCTTCTCACCAACGAAACTGAATATGGTCCGATCATTGACCATCTCAAGAGGATGTTGGTGTGCTACATCATGGAAGTTGCACTGATGGATCAGGAGATAGCAAGCGTTTTTAAGAAGAAACCAAAAATCTCTCCTGTTGGCTCGGCCAGTGATCTGAACCAAATGCAGATGGGCAGAATTGATTCAAGAAGGAATTCTGTCATGTTCACCATAAACGAAGGACAAAAATGTCTCTTTGCCTTGGCTGACAAACATCTATACACTACTACCTGCTTAGAGCATGTTTTGGGGATCATCCACAGATGCAAGCAAAACTCAGCGGATGATGTCAAGTACTTCGATGACATGATACAATGGTACATTCGGTTCAGACAAAATATTCTCGCTCTCATCACACGTCTGTTTGATACTGCTAAGAAGACACCCGCTGCTGGCCCAAGCAAGAAGAAGAAGTAGTCTCGCTCAAATTTGACGCAAAGGGGGAGATTGTTGGGTCGTGTTTTGTATTAAGTGTTGCGTCTATTGGACTCGTTAGCTAGTCCATTTTTGTATCTCCGGTATGGGCCTGTCCATTCGTGAGTTTAATAGGGTTTATTATAAATATAGGTGCTTGCATGCATCTTAGGTTAGCGATTTGAAACTGTAGTAACGATAGATCAGAGAATTGTTTCAGAAGTTTATTATCGTTCTTGTAACCCTAAATCCTCTACAGCGACAGTTCTTAGTCGAGCTCTGCTGAGGATTGTTTGAATTAATCATTCGACATATTTTGATCCATACTTGTCTTATTTACTGTTTTGTGTTCATCGTAATACCTGTTACAAAGATCTAATCGATCTTCAAGTTTATTTAATAACTTATCAACGATAATAATACAAGTATGGTTTGAGTGTATTAAGTATATTGTTGTTTATATGTGTGAGTGTGTAGTTACTTTCTTCTAACACATAAATATGCAGTATTTGCTATGAAATACGTGCTATGTGTTTATATATTATTTGTCTATTTGAGATGGGCATGGAATTAATGTTTTACACAAGTGTTAAATGACTTAAACTGTGTAAGTATTTATATCTACAAAAATGTTGGGTAGAACTTGGGTAGATGGGATAGTTGGTGACTATGGAATTAGCGCCTATTGTATAAACCTTGGCGACGATGTGACTTCGTGCCTATTTGATGAACCTTGGCGACTATGGAGTTAGCGCTTGTTGAGTAAACCTTGGCGACTATGGAGTTAGCGCTTGTTGAGTAAACCTTGGCGACTATGGAGTTAGCGCTTGTTAAGTGGACCTTGGTGACTATGGAGTTAGCGCCTATTGTATAAACCTTGGCGACGATGTGACTTCGTGCCTATTTGATGAACCTTGGCGACTATGGAGTTAGCGCTTGTTGAGTAAACCTTGGTGACTATGGAGTTAGCGCTTGTTCAGTAAACCTTGGCGACTATGGAGTTAGCGCCGCTTGAGTAAACCCCGGTGACTACGGAGTTAGCGTCTGATAACTATGGATTTAGTACCTGATAGATAAACTTTGGCAGCAATGGAATTCGTGCCAATTCCTTACGAATAAATGAATGAAGGATAGTTGGTTCTTAGGGTAAAACCTTAAGAAGATAATGGGGATGGGTAATTGGGTTGAATGTTTGCTGATTACATATAATAATTATATTATTGTGGGTTGAAAACCCTTTTTGCTCACCAGGCTCCCAAGCCTGATCCACTTAGTTTTCTTTTCATTACAGGTAATGGCACAAGGGTATAAGTTGGCGGACTTGACGAGAGATTTTGGATTATAGATCAGTAGTTATGAATAACTGTTGTAAGGTTTATTTTATATTATTTATGCTTTTGGTCTGTATCGAACATGACATCCTGAGATTTTATTATTTAATGAAAATACATTCTCTTTGAGAAATGTTTGGATAAATGGTTATCTTATTTTTGTTTTTGGGAACAAATTCCGCAACAGTTTTCTTTAAACGATTACTCTGATTTTAAAAACAAAGCATAAACAAATCGGTCTTTTCTGGCCGTGAAATTGGGAATGTCACAGTTGGTATCAGAGCATTAGTTTAAGCGAACTAAGAATATGGATTTATTTCATGACTTAAACTTAGAATGCTAAGCGCTGATTGTGAGATGAGTGTCTAGCATATTTTAGGCACGAGCACTAGTATATTTTAGGAACGATGCCTAAAATGCTTTTATGTGCTAAATGCTATATGTTTGCTATATATGAAATTGTTTGTTTGGATCTATGGTCTGTTGCCGACCAGATCTGGAAACCTTATGTGTTTAGGATTCTAAGCGTTTGATATGATATTAGAACTAGCATGTAAACGTTTCGGAGTGATAAGGATATTTATACGTCTATCGTAAATAAAGCTTTCTTATCTTAAATTCTGGCCCGGTGCACCGAACGTCTGCTTGGGTGTACAAAGCATTATGGTGAAGACTCGTAGAGAATTGAGTAAATGGAGGAAATGAAAGGCTTATGATAGTGAATGACACCTATCGGAAGATATCGTAAGAGTGGTGTCTTGCCTTTAGTTTATGTTTGATAAAATAACAGAACGTTTAGAGGAGTACGGTACGTCTGAAGTACACCTTTGATTGGCAGGATGATGGAACGATTGGTGTAATTCGTGAAATTGTCCCATAATCTAGAATTTCCATCACCAATCGAGTTGAAGTATGATTGATGATAGAAAATACGCATGGAAGAAGTCCTAGTAGAGTCTAGGAAATTTTTTATGATTAATTGGACACATTCGTATGTGTTAAATTGTTTGGTGATTTCAGGACTTGGGGACTCCGAGACAATACTTTGGACGAGTATGAGTAGGTGTGAATAGTAGTAGACATCTATACTACTGGAAGCACAGGACTCACACTTGGATCATGGGAAGTCACAAGGTTACCAAGAAGCTAGTAATTGATTTTGTTTTATTCAACTTTGTCATTTCCCTTGTTTCGGTAATGGCTAGTAGGATTACGGTTATTTTGACCCTAGTGGTCATATTAAATTGAGTCCAACCACGATGAGAGGTCATCGGGACACGACCCATCGGTTAGTTACAATAGATAAATGAATGTATTTATCCTTAGAAGAAGAAGGAGTCCACAATAAGGATTAATTTTGTAACTTAAAGATGTCGATCGAAAGGCCAACGTAGTATGAAGAGCAGATGCAGGATTGAGCATCAAGGTTATTACTTAGGATGGAGAGATAACTTATGGAGTCAGTATACGAATCCTATTTCGTTGATGATTCCGGGACATAATCATCCTAAGGGGGAGATAATTGTAACGCACGTAGATCAGGGCTAGTCAATTCAGAGACGATAAGCGTCAAAAATGACTTTTTGATAGAAGATTATTTAGGATGGATAATCCTAACTAAGTTGTAGTATATTTTACAAGGATTACGTACATATAAAGAACGCCAAAATCCCAGTTATAACGAAGAAGTTATGACTTGTTGAAGTTTCGCGACAGAACCGGCACAACGCTGAATGACGTAAAAAGTGAATTTACGTTAGAGTGATATTTAGCCTTAGCGATCTAAACGAGAATCGAAGATCTCGTTGTTAGTAGTGAAACGACGAAAAGTTAGGCAAGTACGGACGTCAAACGAAGAAGTTATGAATTTGTAACGAAATTTTCTGTCCCGGCCTATTAAAAATAAATAATAAAAATAAAATTCAAAATTAGCGGACGGAGTCTAAACGAAAGTGGTAGAGCGTAGTCTCACCTACGCGTGGATATAAAGAACGTCAAAAACAGAGTTCGTATGAAGATGATATGAATTTTCGAATTTTATTAAATAATTAATAATTAAATTTAATTATTAAATCCCGGTATTATCCGAAGACGAGTCATCGGAGTCATCCGAAGTACGCCCCACTTACTAGTGTACGCCCCGCGTACAGCGAAGCATAACGACCTTCGCACTCGAGTTCTTCGGATGACGCATGCAGTGACGTTTCGGACGCGTACGCCTGTACGCCCCGCGTACTCCGAGGCTCTAGCCTCCTATAAATAGGATGCGAGGGCAGCCGACCCAATTGCTCTTTTTCTCTCTTCTCTCGCCCGTTTTGCATCGTTTTGCGTGCCAGAAGTACCCCAAAGCCCTAGTAATATTCTCGAGCCTCGAAGCAAGTCCTGAGATCCCGAACATCCCGAGAAGTGCGATTCCCGAGCCGAAGCTCTGCCCGCGAGAAGCTCGATTTTTGTAGTGATCTTCCAGATCTGCTGAGGATTACTACTTCTGCAAGTCGTAGTGTTGTCCGATCATCTTCTGATCAAGTGAGTGTATACTACCTTTCATAAACACGATAATAATACAAGTATGGTTTGAGTGTATTAAGTATATTATTGTTTATATGTGTGAGTGTGTAGTTACTTTCTTCTAACACATAAATATGCAGTATCTGCTATGAAATACATGCTATGTGTTTATATATTATTTGTCTATTTGAGATGGGCGTGGAATTCATGTTTTATACAAGTGTTAACTGATTTAAACTGTGTAAGTATTTATATCTACAAAAATGTTGGGTAGAACTTGGGTAGATGGGATAGTTGGTGACTATGGAATTAGCGCCTATTGTATAAACCTTGGCGACGATGTGACTTGGTGCCTATTTGATGAACCTTGGCGACTATGGAGTTAGCACTTGTTGAGTAAACCTTGGCGACTATGGAGTTAGCGCTTGTTGAGTAAACCTTGGCGACTATGGAGTTAGCGCTTGTTAAGTGGACCTTGGTGACTATGGAGTTAGCGCCTATTGTATAAACCTTGGCGATGATGTGACTTCGTGCCTATTTGATGAACCTTGACGACTATGGAGTTAACGGTTATTGAGTAAACCTTGGCGACTATGGAGTTAGCGCTTGTTGAGTAAACCTTGGCGACTATGGAGTTAGCGTCGCTAGAGTAAACCCCGGTGACTATGGAGTTAGCGTCTGATAACTATGGATTTAGTACCTGATAGATAAACTTTGGCAGCAATGGAATTTGTGCCAATTCCTTACGAATAAATGAATGAAGGATAGTTGGTTCTTAGGGTAAAACCTTAGGAAGATAATGGGGATGGGTAATTGGGTTGATTGCTTGCTGACTACATATAATAATTATATTATTGTGGGTTGAAAACCCTTTATGCTCACCAGGCTCCCAAGCCTGACCCACTTAGTTTTCTTTTCATTACAGGTAATGGCACAAGGGTATAAGTTGGCGGACTTGACGAGAGATTTTGGATTATAGATCAGTAGTTATGAATAACTGTTGTAAGGTTTTTGGTATGTATCGAACATGACATCCTGAGATTTTATTATTTAATGAAAATACATTCTCTATGAGAAATGTTTGGATAAATGGTTATCTTATTTTTGTTTTTGGGAACAAATTCTGCAACAGTTTTCTTTAAACGATTACTCTGATTTTAAAAACAAAGCATAAACAAATCGGTCTTTTCTGGCCGTGAAATTGGGGATGTGACAGTTGGTATCAGAGCATTAGTTTAAGCGAACTAGGAATATGGATTTATTTCTTGACTTAAAATTAGAATGCTAAGCGCTGATTGTGAGATGAGTGTCTACCATATTTTAGGCACGAGCACTAGTATATTTTAGGAACGATGCCTAAAATGCTTTTATGTGCTAAATGCTATGTGTTTGCTATATATGAAATTGTTTGTTTGGATCTATGGTCTGTTGCCGACCAGATCTGGAAACCTTATGTGTTTAGGATTCTAAGCGTTTGATATGATATTAGAACTAGCATGTAAACGTTTCGGAGTGATAAGGATATTTATACGTCTATCGTAAATAAAGCTTTCTTATCTTAAATTCTGGCCCGGTGCACCGAACGTCTGCTTGGGTGTACAAAGCGTTATGGTGAAGACTCGTAGAGAATTGAGTAAATGGAGGAAATGAAAGGCTTATGATAGTGAATGACACCTATCGGAAGATATCGTAAGAGTGGTGTCTTGCCTTTAGTTTATGTTTGATAAAATAACGGAACGTTTAGAGAGGTATGGTACGTCTGAAGTACACCTTTGATTGGCAGGATGATGGAACGATTGGTGTAATTCTTGAAGTTGTCCCATAATCTAGAATTTCCATCACCAATCGAGTTGAAGTATGATTGATGATAGAAAATATGCATGGAAGAAGTCCTAGTAGAGTCTAGGAAAATTTTTATGATTAATTGGACACATTCGTATGTGTTAAATTGTTTGGTGATTTCAGTACTTGGTGACTGCGAGACAATACTTTGGACGAGTATGAGTAGGTGTGAATAGTAGTAGACATCTATACTACTGGAAGCACAGGACTCACACTTGGATCATGGGAAGTCACAAGGTTACCAAGAAGCTAGTAATTGATTTTGTTTTATTCAACTTTGTCATTTCCCTTGTTTCGGTAATGGCTAGTAGGATTACGGTTATTCTGACCCTAGTGGTCATATTAAATTGAGTCCGACCACGATGAGAGGTCATCGGGACACGACCCATCCGTTAGTTACAATAGATAAATGAATGTATTTATCCTTAGAAGAAGAAGGAGTCCACAATAAGGATTAATTTTGTAACTTAAAGATGTCGATCGAAAGGCCAACGTAGTATGAAGAGCAGATGTAGGATTGAGCATCAAGGTTATTACTTAGGATGGAGAGATAACTTATGGAGTCAGTATACGAATCCTATTTCGTTGATGATTCCGGGACGTAATCATCCTAAGGGGGAGATAATTGTAACGCACGTAGATCAGGGCTAGTCAATTCAGAGACGATAAGCGTCAAAAATGACTTTTTGATAGAAGATTATTTAGGATGGATAATCCTAACTAAGTTGTAGTATATTTTACAAGGATTACGTACATATAAAGAACGCCAAAATCCCAGTTATAACGAAGAAGTTATGACTTGTTGAAGTTTCGCGACAGAACCGGCACAACGCTGACTGACGTAAAAAGTGAATTTACGTTAGAGTGATATTTAGCCTTAGCGATCTAAACGAGAATCGAAGATCTCGTTGTTAGTAGTGAAACGACGAAAAGTTAGGCAAGTACGGACGTCAAACGAAGAAGTTATGAATTTGTAACGAAATTTTCTGTCCCGGCCTATTAAAAATAAATAATAAAAATAAAATTCAAAATTAGCGGACGGAGTCTAAACGAAAGTCGTAGAGCGTAGTCTCACCTACGCGTGGATATAAAGAACGTCAAAAACAGAGTTCGTATGAAGATGATATGAATTTTCGAATTTTATTAAATAATTAATAATTAAATTTAATTATTAAATCCCGGTATTATCCGAAGACGAGTCATCGGAGTCATCCGAAGTACGCCCCACTTACTAGTGTACGCCCCCCTACAGCGAAGCATAACGACCTTCGCACTCGAGTTCTTCGGATGACGCATGCAGTGACGTTTCGGACGCGTACGCCCCGCATACGCTTGTACGCCCCGCGTACTCCGAGGCGCCAGCCTCCTATAAATAGGATGCGAGGGCAGCCGACCCAATTGCTCTTTTTCTCTCTTCTCTCTCCCGTTTTGCATAGTTTTGCCCCAATAATATTTTCAAGCCCCGAAGCCCCAATAATATTTTCAAGCCCCGAAGCAAGTCCCGAGATCCCGAAGATCCCGAGAAGTGCGATTCCCGAGCCGAAGCTCTTCTTGCGAGAAGCTCGATTTTTGTAGAGATCTTCCAGATCTGCTGAGGATTACTACTTTTGCAAGTCGTAGTGGTGTCCGATCATCTCCTGATAAAGTGAGTGTATACTACCTTTCATAAACACGATAATAATACAAGTATGGTTTGAGTGTATTAAGTATATTGTTGTTTATATGTGTGAGTGTGTAGTTACTTTCTTCTAACACATAAATATGCAATATTTGCTATGAAATACATGCTACGTGTTTATATATTATTTGTCTATTTGAGATGGGCGTGGAATTGATGTTTTATAGAAGTGTTAAATGATTTAAACTGTGTAATTATTTATATCTACAAAAATGTTGGGTAGAACTTGGGTAGATGGGATAGTTGGTGACTATGGAGTTAACGCCTATTGTATAAACCTTGGCGACGATGTGACTTCGTGCCTATTTGATGAACCTAGGCGACTATGGAGTTAGCGTTTGTTGAGTAAACCTTGGCGACTATGGAGTTAGCGCTTGTTGAGTAAACCTTGGCGACTATGGAGTTAGCGCTTCTTAAGTGGACCTTGGTGACTATGGAGTTAGCGCCTATTGTATAAACCTTGGCGACGATGTGACTTCGTGCCTCTTTGATGAACCTTGGCGACTATGGAGTTAGCGCTTGTTGGGTAAACCTTGGCGACTATGGAGTTAGCGCTTGTTGAGTAAACCTTGGCGACTATGGAGTTAGCGCTTGTTGAGTAAACCTTGGCGACTATGGAGTTAGCGCTTGTTAAGTGGACCTTGGTGACTATGGAGTTAGCGCGTATTGTATAAACCTTGGCGACGATGTGACTTCGTGCCTATTTGATGAACCTTGGCGACTATGGAGTTAGCGCTTGTTGAGTAAACCTTGGCGACTATGGAGTTAGCGCTTGTTGGGTAAACCTTGGCGACTATGGAGTTAGCGCTTGTTAAGTGAACCTTGGTGACTATGGAGTTAGCGTCGCTTGAGTAAACCCCGACGACTATGGAGTTAGCGTCTGATAACTATGGATTTAGTACCTGATAGATAAACTTTGGCAGCAATGGAATTCGTGCCAATTCCTTACGAATAAATGAATGAATGATAGTTGGTTCTTAGGGTAAAACGTTAAGAAGATAATGGGGATGGGTAATTCGGTTGATTGTTTGCTGATTAAATATAATAATTATATTATTGTGGGTTGATACCCTATATGCTCACCAGGCTCCCAAGCCTAACCCACTCAGTTTTTTTTTCATTACAGGTAATGGCACAAGGGTATAAGTTGGCGGACTTGACGAGAGATTTTGGATTATAGATCAGTAGTTATGAATCACTATTGTAAGGTTTATTTTATATTGTTTATGCTTTTGGTTTGTATCGAACATGACATCCCGAGATTTTATTATTTAATGAAAATACATTCTCTTTGAGAAATGGTTGGATAAATGGTTATCTTATTTTTGTTTTTGGGAACAAATTCCGCAACAATTTTCTTTAAACGATTACTCTGATTTTAAAAACAAAGCATAAACAAATCGGTCTTTTCTGGCTGTGAAATTGGGGATGTCACATTGTTTTAACCCATAAACAACTTTATCAATGATATAACATTGACCAGGATATTCTTCATTTACAAAACCTGGAGGTTGTTCATGGTATATTGTTTCTTCAAGTTCGCCGTTGAGGAAAGCACATTTGACATCCATTTGACATACATCAAAATCCTTGTGAGCTGCATAAGCTAAAAATATTCGAGCAACCTCGAGTCTTGCTACAGGGGAAAAGTTTTATTTTGGATTAGATGTCTAAGCCTATAACTATTATTGGTATGTATTCGACCGGAGAGTAGCATGGTAAATCTGGGTTGCAGTTCATCGGAACAATTTATATGGATAGTCTTTTGAGAATAGTATGTTTATGATTTATATTAATATATTATAAGTTCTAATATATTAATATGGAATCATATTATATAATTAGTATTGATCAAGAATTAATTTAGAATTAATTTAAGTGATCAAAAAGAACTAATTAAGTACGGACTCTTATATATAGTGTAGGCCAAGTTCATTTAGGTTGGGCTAAGCTTGCATGGATAGTCCATGGAGTTTTTAACCCATGTATCCTATGGAAATGAAAGGGCATGTGTACTAGGGTTTACATGGATGAAACCCTAATCCTTCATACTATATAAAGAGGTCTTTTGCACATGAAATGGCACTACTATGTGAGTATACAAGAGTGGGCCAATTTCTATTGTGCATACTATTATCTCAAGACATCCAAGGTGTTTTTGGTGATTTATTATTCCACTTGAGGCTTCCACACTATTGGCGCTAAGCTCTTAAAGTTTAAGACTTCAAACTACATCAAAAGGTATGTCATCTAAATAGTTTCTTGTAGTATAGTTGCTTTATATTATGCTAGTTAGGATGAAACCTTAGAATATTGAATATTTGCATGTATAATAGAGAAAACACAAATCCAAGGTTTATAGGGTTGTATGTACACCATATGAGTGTTAGAATAAACCGTTCAGTATTATCAGAGCCTAGGCTTGTTTTCATTTATACTTGATGCAAACTTGTTTTTCAAAACCAAAATCTTCCCAGACTGGAAAACTTGACGAGTTCTTGCCTAGAACTCGTCAAGTTCATGAGTTAATACATGAACTCGATGAGATCCTTAGAGAACTCGACGAGTTGGTCTTCCAGTTTGCATATTTTCGAGTTTTCTGGCAGGAATTGGACTAGGAACATTACCCTAAGCTGTTTTTGAACTTGTAAACCTGTTCTTGATGTCGTAATGTTCATGCTAATCCAATTTCATAGATAATTGTCAATAGATTCCTGTTTTGTATTAGTTTAATGGTTTGGCTAATTACATGAAAATTGATTGATTTGAATTATCTTGTTCTTATGAGTTGATTTAGATTAATATAAAACTTATGTGATAATATGTTTTCAATCCAAATTGATCTAAATGTTCTTCATAATATGTATTTTTGTAACTTTTCCTCAAGTTATATGAAAAGTCACATTTATGATTATTAAAACTTGTAAGATTTCCATAAGTTATGAAAATGAAGAGTCTCATTTTTAATTGTTTTAAAGTCTTCCATACATGACCAAATGAGGTCCAAACCCACAACCAACACCCATACATGACCAAATGAGGTCCAAACCCACAACCAACACTATGGACATGACCAAATGAGGTCGAAACCCACAACCAACACCCATACATGAGCAAATGAGGTCCAAACCAACAACTAACACCCATACATGACCAAATGAGGTCCAAACCCACAACCAACACTATGGACATGACCAAATGAGGTCCAAACCCACAACTAACACCCATACATGACCAAATGAGGTCCAAACCCACAACCAACACCCATACATGACCAAATGAGGTCTAAACCCACAACCAACACTATGGACATGAACAAATGAGGTCCAAACCCACAACCAACACCCATACATGACCAAATGAGGTCCAAACCCACAACCAACACCCATACATGACCAAATGAGGTTCAAACCCACAACCAACACTATGGACATGACCAAATGAGGTCCAAACCCACAACCAACACTATGGACATGACCAAATTAATTTTACATATTAATTAAAAATTTATATATAAATTTATTTTTTTGTTTGATAAAAAAACAATGCTAGTATGGATATTATATTTAATTAATATTGTAGATAGTTTTTTACATGAATATAATAAATATTAATGTAAATACTAGATATATTAATGTGTAATACAAAGATGTGTAATCATTATCGTAGCCGAATAGCCGTCGTTCAAAATCCTCCTCTGTAGACTGCAATTAATCGGAGAAGTGATGGCCTCAGTCGACGTCCCTTCACCTCCGACTGATGATGTGACAACCCGAAATTTCTATTATGTACAAACAATATCAAGTCAATAGAAGTTAGAAGAGTTGCAGTAAATTTTCAGACTTTTAGTATAAGTTTGAGTATTTCAGGATTTACACTTAAAGAGATATCAGGAGAGAGGATGCACAAGGGTTTTGTGCAACTCTGTTATTCTAAAGCTCTATGATATTAGAGTTTGTTGCCTGAATAAAATATTTTCTGCCAAAAACCCCAGGGGTATATATATGGTCCTTATCCATATTTATTCACTTGTTCCATTTCCAACTAGAGAAAAGCCAAATTCTCTCTCACGGATCTTCGGCCTTTCGTCCCAAATCGTGAGTACTTCTATCTAAGTTTATTATAGAGCTTGATATGTGTCTAATAACATAGAAATCGTATGAATACAACAAGATCAAAGATTTTACGGCCCAAGAACATCTTGGACCGTAAACCCTTCTTTAAGGGACAAAAGAGTGCCCTAGTCCCTTCCTTTTGCAATAAAACTATCCTAGACTCGTACCCTAATGTATGTAGGACTAGAAAACACCCCAAGAACACCAAGATCAAAGGTGTTTACGGTCCAAGAACACCTTGGACCGTAAATCCTATTTAGGGTGCCAAAGTGTGCTTTATCTTATCCTAAGCCTTGGGTACTAACTTAGAATCCTTCCTTGATGTGTTTAGCACATGAACACCACCAAACTCACTCATTTATATGCGTTTACGTTTTGGGGATCTCCCAAAACCGTAAACACCCCAAAGGTGTGTAAAAATGGCCCTAATCCCTTCACAAGCTTAGTAAACTAGTCTAGATTTGTTTCTTGATATGTTTATGACCGTAAACACATGGAATAGTTGTCCATGGGGCGTAAAATCCATTTAGAGGTGTTTTGATGCCACAAATACTTCCATAGGCTTATATTCCAATGTAGAAATGCTTCAAGGGACTCACAAGACTTCAAAACAACTCATGGTAAAGAAGACATTAGTTTACGGCCGTAAACTCAAGGGTTTACGACTGTAAACTCAAGGGGTGTTGGTCTTTAGGGAGTAAACTCAAGAAGGGGGTCCTTTGGAACCCTAAACCCACTAGCCTTGCCTACAACAACTTAGATGCAGTCCTTAGGGCTTATAACACTTATATAATGTGTTTAGCATGTTTTAGGAGGTCTTTAAATTTTCAATTAGTAGTTTAAGACTAATTGGGTACACATATGTGTGATTATATGTTAACTAGGATCCTTGGGTGTGTACAAGTTTTCACTTGACACTTAGCAATCCTACATCGTTCAGTTCATCGAAACCACCATCTTCAGGTGAGTTCATGCCCCTTAATCAATGATTTAAATGTTTTTAAATGTTTTTATGTGGGGGGATACAAGTTGAATCATGCTAGTTATTATATTAATCACATGTGATTAATAAGTAGCATACAAAAGGATTTATTTCTTCTTCGGCTGTTTTACCAAACAGTTTACTTCAAATGGTTTTACAAAACTTATTTTATGCTTTTATTGTCACAGCCCAAAACCAAGAACGGCGGAAACGTTCTGGGGCGGAGGACGTCATGTAAGGTAATCACAACACAGTAAATGTAAATAAGCAAACAACATCATCCATTGCATTAAGTATATATTTTTAATACAATCGTGTTCTGTACAGTTTTAGACACCAAAAATATAACGTAAATCAAAATAATAATATGATGAGTCTTGAGTGCGCTCCATCATCGCAAAAGCTGGCATCGGTACCTGTCTACTGATGACCTGAGAATACAAGTTATTTTGAAAGAGTTTATCAGCATTAAGCTGGTGAGTTCATAAGTATTTTAATGTTGGTGTTTGTTTATCAAAGACATTTGAACATGTCTCAAGTATAAGTTCATGTATGTAACTGTTTGTAAAAGTGTGTAATTTCCCAAGTGCAACTATCTTTTAACAAAATATAGTTTGTACATAAAAATTCAAGTGAGGTTATCACTAAAAATATGTAATGGGTAAATCATTGTAGTACTGTAGCTTAGTTTTATAGTGGCTACTGTTATACTAATTACCTTAAACCGGATTTATATTAAGGTATAATGTGATAATTGCACCATACTATCGACTGATAACAACGACATAAAGAACGGTCGTAATAACGGAATGACATTTGGCACCCGCAGACCTGCAGGTCCGGCTGTAACTAGCAGCAAGGTGTAGGATAGTCAATCCAGTATAGATCTATACGCAAACTCAACGCACTCACTCCAAGTGAATTCTGGCTACAACTCGGGCCATGACATTTAAGGCATGCTCCGATACAGTGGATCACATTTGTTATCGTATTCTTGCATATGTGATGAAATGTTTCTCGTCCTAGTATAGTTGTATTTGTTCTCATAGTATAGTTGCATATATTCTCTTCCTAATATAGACTCATGAATGAACTGACTCATTGATCTAGCAGTTGTAATAGTATGATTCTGTGTTACCCCGATGGTAACTTACTAATGGTGTGGCTAGTACGTATGAATATGGAAGTACTTTTATGTCTATATATGTATATTGGATATATAATTGATATTGAAACGACCTTCGGATGGTCACCCGAAATCCCACCAGACCACATCCAAATCGAGAAAAAGGAAATAGGGTGGATGGCCTTCCTAAGCCCTTTAAACATTATTTATACATCTATACATATATGGGCATGCAATTTATAATATAAAAGCATAAATAAGTTGTTATAAGACATTTGAAACATAAGTATTATTTTTAAAGAAAGATCGACTTGATGTCAATCTATAAAACAATTTGAAGGCGTAGGGTTGGTTAAAACAGTTTAAGTATAAGGAACATTTGTTTAAATCACAGTTGTAATATAATTTGAAAAGTAAATGGGTTTGTAAAACATTTTGAAGTAAGACAGTTTGATAGACAGTTTGAACAGTGATAAAATCACTGGTTTCCCCAGTTATTAATCACATGTGATTAATGCAATCACATGTGATTGAAGCAGTAACTATAAGTATTTAACTTGTATCCCCCCTTGAAAGCATATAAAAGAATTTATAGAACATTTAAAAGGTAAATTAAGGGGTATGAACTCACTTGATTGATTGAAGAAAGCGAGATGGAAAACCGGGCAGAGTTTCGTCTCGGGAAATGGATTTTTCTCGGGATTCTCGGGAATCTCGGGAGTAAAATCGACCCTCAGGACTTGAGCAAAAAGACCAGAGCTTCGGGTTTGAATGGGCACGGAAATCGAGGCAGGATCATGAGAGAAAAGAGAGAAGTGAGCAAAATTTCCGGAAAGCCTCGCATTCTATTTATAGGAAGGCTGAACCGCCTCGGTACGCGGGGCGTACGCTCGTACACAGCCTCGGCTTCAGATGGGACGGATCGGTGGGGAGGCGGGTCGGACGGGACGGCGGGTCGGATGGGACAGCGGGTCCGACGGGTCGGTCGGACGGGCGGGTCGGAAATCTCGGATAGGGCGACGTGGACGATCAGAGGCCAAGTCTCTCGGGTACGCAGGGCGTACAGGGGTACGCAGCGCGTACCTCGGATGAGGACGCTGAATCCTCTTCGGATAAGGTCCGAATTTTGAATTAAATAAATATATAATTTTTTTTAATAAACTTCAAAAGTTCATATCTTTTTCATACGAACTCCGTTTTCGACGGTCTTTATATCCTCGCGTAGGTGAGACTACGCTCTACAACTTTCGTTTAGACTCCGTCGGCAAATTCCGAAATTATTTTTTTATTATTTATATTAAACTCATCGTGTTTAAGGAATTTCTTTGAAAATGCATAACTTCTTTATCTGATGTTGGTTTTTGCCAGACTTTTTACCGCTGGAATACCATTGTCGAGACCTTCGATTCTCGTTTAGGTCATTCCGGCCAAAAGTCGCTCGATCTCCGATTCGAGTTTTTAGCTGTCTGTTGCTAAGCTGAACTTGGAAAAATCATAACTTCGATATATGAAGTCGGATTTGGGCGTTCTTTTTACGTACGATCATGGTTAAGGACATTTAAACATAGAAGGAATTTAAATAGAACTATTTGTACATTTTATTATGAAGTAAATTTTATTACTCAAAAGTGGTTACAATACTTGACCCATTTAGGTCATTACAAAGAGTTGAAATATCGGGTTGTCACATCATCCCCCCGTTAGAGAGAATTTCGTCCCGAAATTTAAAGTAGTAAAGATACTAGTGAACATGAAAGAGATGAGGGTACTTTTGTTTCATCTGATCTTCGTGTTCCCATGTGAATTCAGGTCCCCGGTTGGCGTTCCAGCGAACCTTCACGATGGGTATGCGACTTTGTTTTGTTTGTTTGACCTCTCGGTCCATGATTTCTGCTGGTTCTTCCACAAAGTTGAGGCTCTCGTTGATCTCGATCTCTTCGAGAGGGATTACAAGAGTCTCGTCGGATAGACACTTTTTCAAGTTAGATACGTGGAATGTAGAATGTACTTTACGAAGTGTGTCTCGTAGTTCGAGTTTGTAACCTACGGGGCCGACTCTTGCAAGAATCTCGAAAGGCCCTATGTACCTCGGATTAAGCTTCCTACGCTTGCCGAAGCGTATCAAACCCTTCCAGGGTGAGACTTTGAGAAGGACTCGGTCTCCCACCTGAAATTCCAAAGGTTTTCTTCGTTTATTAGCGTAGCTCTTCTATCGGTCTCTAGAGGCTTTCAATCGTTCACGGATCTGAACGATTTTCTCTGTTGTTTCCCGAATGATCTCCGGACCGGTGAGAGTACTGTTGGAAGCTTGCCCCCTAGCTAATTGGGTATCGCCCACCTCAGCCCAGCACAGAGGGGATCTGCACTTTCGACCGTAGAGAGCTTCAAATGGAGCAGCCTTGATGCTCGTGTGATAATTGTTATTATAGGAAAACTCGACAAGGGGTAAATGAATATCCCATGCCTTCCCAAAGTCAATCACGCAGGCTCGCAACATATCTTCCAGTGTTTGGATGGTCCTCTCACTCTGTCCGTCGGTCTGAGGATGGTAGGCTGTGCTCATGTCCAGCCTTGTTCCTAGGGAATGTTGTAATGATTGCCCAAATCTTGAGGTGAACCTACTATCTCTATCGGAGATAATGGACATAGGTACACCATGTAGCCGTACGATTTCCCTAATGTATGTTCTCGAAGTTTCTCCATCTTGTCAGTTTCTTTGATAGGCAGGAAGTGTGCAGACTTGATCAATCTATCAACGATGACCCATATGGTATCAAGTCCACCCGCTGTCTTGGGCAACTTGGTTATGAAATCCATAGTGATCCGCTCCCACTTCCATTCCGGGATCTCTGGTTGTTGCAATAAACCAGAGGGCTTCTGGTACTCGACCTTAACCTTTGCGCAAGTAAGGCATCTACTCACGAAGGTAGCAATCTATGCTTTCATATTAGGCCACCAATATAGCTTTTTAAGATCCAGATACATCTTATCTGAACCTGGGTGGGCGGAATACCGAGTGTTGTGCGCCTCGGTCATGACCAAGTCTCGGAAACCACCGTGTTTCGGTGTCCAGATCCGGTTCATGAAATATAAGGCTCCGTCACCCTTGGCTTCTAAATTCTTGTCCATTCCTCTAAGGGATTCATTCGTCAAATTTTCAGGTTTCATGGCTTCAAGTTGAGCCTCCTGAATTTGCTTAGACAAGTTTGAATGGATGGTTATTGACAACGACTTGACTATGCGACCAGAATATTCCTTCCGACTTAGGGCGTCTGCTACTACGTTGGCTTTATCCGGATGATAACGAATATCACATTCGTAATCACTGAGTAGCTCGACCCACCGTCGTTATCTCAGGTTGAGCTCCTTTTGATCGAAAATGTGTTGTAAACTCTTGTGGTCGGTAAAGATAGTGCTCTTCGTTCCATACAAGTAATGTCTCCAGATCTTCAGAGCAAACACCACTGCTCCTAGTTCAAGATCGTGGGTCATGTAGTTAACCTCGTGTGTCTTCAACTGTCTCGAGGCGTAGGCGATGAACCTACCTCGCTGCATCAGGACACATCCGAGCCCTTGATTCGATGCATCGCAATAGACTACGAAGTCTTCTATTCCTTCGGGAAGGGATAGTATTGGCGCGGTGCACAAGGCTCGTTTGAGCGTTTGGAACGCTCTTTCTTGTTTCTCTTCCCAGTCAAAGGCCACGCCTTTCTGGGTTAGGGTTGTAAGGGGTTTCGCTATTCGAGAGAAGTTCTGAATGAATCTGCGGTAGTAGCCAGCGAGACCTAGAAATTGACGAATTTTTGTAGGCGTCTTAGGTGCTGACCAGTTCTCAATGGCTTTAATTTTGGATGGGTCCACGTGGATTCCCTCTTCGCTTACTACGTGTCCTAAGAATTCGACTCTCCGGATCCAAAATTCACATTTCGAGAACTTCGCATAAAGCTTTTCTTTTCGTAATGTCTCTAGAACTTGTCGCAGGCGATCGCCATGCTCTTTCTTACTTCGGGAGTAGATCAGGATGTCGTCAATGAAAACGATGATGAACTGATCCAAGTAAGGTCGGCATACTCTATTCATCAGATCCATGAAGACTGCGGGCGCATTGGTCAATCCGAATGGCATCACCACGAACTCGTAATGTCCGTAACGAGTTCGGAAGGCTGTCTTCGGCACATCCTCCTCTAACACTCGTAACTTGTGATATCCGGATCTCAGGTCAATCTTAGAAAAATAGTTCGCCCCTTGCAGTTGGTCGAATAGATCATCTATGCGAGGCAGAGGGTAACGATTCTTGACTGTCAGTTTGTTGAGTTCTCTGTAGTCAATACACATACGGAATGATCCGTCTTTCTTCTTAACGAACAAGACCAGTGCTCCCCAAGGTGAGAAACTCGGTCTTATAAAGCCCTTGCTGAGCAGTTCGTTAAGTTGACCAGAGAGTTCCTGCATCTCAACTAGTGCTAAGCGGTAGGGCGACTTGGCTACTGGGGTAGCTCCTGAGACTAAGTCGATTCTGAACTCGACCTGTCGTTGCGGAGGTAACCCGAGTAGTTCTTCTGGGAAAATGTCGGGGAAGTCGCTCACTACAGGGATGTTCTTTAGTTCTTTCGTCTCGAGGCTCGTGTCGACGATGTGAGCAAGGAATGCATGGTATTCCTTACACAGATATTTCTGTTCTTGAATACTTGATATGATGCGAAGACTTGCACCGGGTTTGTCGCCGTAGACTATAAGAGTTTCGTTAGACGGAAGGTTTAGACGGACTGCTTTCTCGAAGCACATGATGTCGGCACGATGAAGGCTTAACCAATCCATGCCAATGATAACGTCAAAAGTTTTTATTGAGACTGGCATGAGGTCGATTGGGAAAGAGTGGTTATCTAGAGTTAGGGTACAACCTATGTATATGCTACTCGTACTTTCAGTTTTTCCATTAGCCATTTCTACTGTGAATAGTTCTTTGAATGCGTGCGGTGGTTGATTAAGCATGCGAGCAAATTTATGGTTTACGAAGCTTCGCTCCGCTCCACTATCGAACAGAATGCATGCATAGGAGTTATCGAGGAGGAACGTACCAGTCACCACTGTCGGGTTAGCAACTGCTTCCCCGTGGCCTATAGCTAGTACCCTCCCTGCTCCTCCAGCATTCCTCGCTTTGGGGCAGCCCCTCTTAAAGTGGCCTGCTTCGCCACATCCATAACAGGTTGGGCTCGCGCCAGAGCCAGGGACTTGGTTGATAGGTTGTGCCGGGAATTTACAGAAACGGACGGTGTGGTGGTAGGTGCATTTGTTGCACTTGGGCGAACTTCCAGCATACCGACTCACCGGAGCAGTAGTAGCAGCAGCAGGGGTTATTGCGGCATGTATTGCCACAATTTGCTGCTTTTTGGCAGCCTGTTGCCTTTTCTTTTCATCCCAGAATTTCCGCTTAGTATCAGCAGTTTTGGAGGGTTCCGGGATGGCTAGGGTGGTTGTGATTGCAGGGGTTTTGACTCCATGGTCAATGAGTCATTGTGCCAATCGTTTGGCACTGTCGAAGGTAGCGGGGTTTGATGCTAGAACATTCCCCTGATACGGAGGCACCAGCCCCCATATGTACCTCTCGATCTTCTTCCCCTCGGTGGGAACCATATTGGGGCAGAGGGCCACCAGCTCGCTGAATCGGGCAGTATAAGTGACCACGTTGGTGCCCTTGATCGTCAGGTTCCAAAGTTCCTGCTCCAGTTTCTGGATTTCGCCCCTCGGGCAGTATTCCTCAGACATGAGGTCTTTCATTGCTTCCCAGCCTATGTCGTTGGCTACAACGGGGGTTAGTGCCTTAACATGGCCGTTCCACCATGTCAGGGCTTTTCCTTCAAAGGTGCATGCGGCGTACTTGACTTTACTCGCCGCAGGGCATGAACAGATTTTGAAGACTGATTTAGTCTTCTCGAGACATTGCAAGAGGGAAATGACTCCGCCGGTGCCATAAAAAGGCTTCGGTTTGCAATTTGTGAAATCTTTGTATGAGCACTCTCTCGAGCGCACAGGGGTTTCAACCGGGGTTGATTCCACAGGGGTTCCACCTCTGCTGGCATCAGAAGAGTGATATTGAGCCATGGCAGTTGCCACTGCTGCAGCTACGGCAACATTCAGGGCTACAGTATCGATGACCGGAAGCGGAGGAGGTGGTGGTGCAGGATTATTCCTGGGAGATTTGCGAGGAGGCATCTTTCAGCTATAAGTTTATAAAGATAAGAAAAATGGTAAGAATCGATTTGTAAGCAACGTGAGAGTGACACATGGACTAACTAACCATAGTCCAATAGTTGAAAGAGTGTTTGAAACCACAATAAGAAATATTAGTAGGAAGCACAAGAGTATAAATTTTTCCCACAGATAGATAGATCTCAAAAATACTGGTATTACTGATGTAATAAGTTCAGGGAAAATCGACCTATCAGTAGGTCTTACATCATACCATATAGAAAAGTTTGACAGTTCTTAGATTTCAAATTTGAGTACGGAAAGTTAAAAATATTTTACAGACAAGTGCTACTTAGAGCACAAATGTTAAAGGCTATTCTTTAATCAAAATACAGAGATGTACTAGACATCAACCAACGGCGATGGGAAAGTCCCGGGCGAGTACTGCGGTCGGACACTTGACGAAACACCTCTTGAAGGTGTCGATCCTGAGTCCTCTGACGAGCTCGCAGTTCCAAGATTTCAGCTCGTGAGGCAGCCAACTGCTACTGTAGGTTTTATTTGTCCTCCGGGTCCGTTCCATGTCTTCTTCAAGACGGCGGATGCGGACTGTGTTGACACCTGAGTCAGCATCAATCTCTATGACTCGGTCGACGGCTGCTCAACCTTGCTCGACATTACGAGCTATTCTGCGGATAATGACAGGCAGAGCTCGGTCAGTAGAGCCACCATCGCTGACGTTGTAAAAGCTTCAGTCCCCTAAGTATGGTAAGGGTTGACCCTGTTCATCACTCCAGCGATTCCAGTTGTCTGCCCATAAGGGAGTAGGACCTGGAAGAGTTGGTCGAGGGTTGTTGACTTCAGGCTCGGAGTAGGATCGATCAGAAAAGCCTTCTGCGAGGTGATCATCCAAAGGGATTGGATGCTCATCATCGAGCTCTTCATTGATCCACCCGACATTGCCTTTATTTGGAAAGTACGGGTCGCCGTGATGGAATCTAGCCATTTGATCTACGCGAGAAGGGAGGTCTAAGAATGTAGTATACGTGTAACTAGTAGTACAAAATACACCTATAGTATTTTTAGCTTAAGTTCTACTAATCTTCTTGTAGTATGGTTGGTAAGTTTTTAGACTTGTTAACCTATCACAACCATTCTAGGGCATGTGCTAATCACTCCTAAGACCAGCATAGTTGATCAGGCTATGCCATTCCCAGGACTGAGCATACATCCCTGAGCTCACTTGTGATATTTAACAATCGTAATACTTTTGTTTATGTCGTTGTGACACTGGTTTTAGTATGAATGCAGACTAGTATACTTAATTAAATATTTTAATATTTAAAGTATAGACTCTTGGTCAGAGTTTAATCCCAAATGGGTTTATAGTTTAGTATATCCTTTATGGGTTGATATACTTGATTCACTATAAACAATGCTCTGATACCAATCTGTCACACCCCAAAACCAAGAACGGCGGAAACGTTCTGGGGCGGAGGACGTCATGTAAGGTAATCACAACACAGTAAATGTAAATAAGCAAAAAACATCATCCATTGCATTAAGTATATATTTTTAATACAATCGTGTTCTGTACAGTTTTAGACACCAAAAATATAATGTAAATCAAAATAATAATATGATGAGTCTTGAGTGCGCTCCATCATCGCAAAAGCTGGCATCGGTACCTGTCTACTGATGACCTGAGAATACAAGTTATTTTGAAAGAGTTTATCAGCATTAAGCTGGTGAGTTCATACGTATTTTAATGTCGGTGTTTGTTTATCAAAGACATTTGAACATGTCTCAAGTATAAGTTCATGTATGTAAGTGTTTGTAAAAGTGTGTAATTTCCCAAGTGCAACTATCTTTTAACAAAATATAGTTTGTACATAAAAATTCAAGTGAGGTTATCACTAAAAATATGTAATGGGTAAATCATTGTAGTACTGTAGCTTAGTTTCATAGTGACTACTGCTGTACTAATTACCTTAAACCGGATTTATATTAAGGTATAATGTGATAATTGCACCATACTATCGACTGATAACAACGACATAAAGAACAGTCGTAATAACGGAATGACGTTTGGCACCCGCAGACCTGCAGGTCCGGCTGTAGCTAGCAGCAAGGTGTAGGATAGTCAATCCAGTATAGATCTATACGCAAACTCAACGCTCTCCCTCCAAGAGAATTCTGGCTACAACTCGGGCCATGACATTTAAGGCATGCTCCGATACAGTGGATCACATTTGTTATCGTATTCTTGCATATGTGATGAAATGTTTCTCGTCCTAGTATAGTTGTATATGTTCTCATAGTATAGTTGCATATATTCTCTTCCTAGTATAGACTCATGAATGAACTGACTCATTGATCTAGCAGTTGTAATAGTATGATTCTGTGTTACCCCGATGGTAACTTACTAATGGTGTGGCTAGTACGTATGAATATGGAAGTACTTTTATGTCTATATATGTATATTGGATATATAATTAATATTGAAACGACCTTCGGATGGTCACCCGAAATCCCACCAGACCACATCCAAATCGAGAAAAAGGAAATAGGGTGGATGGCCTTCCTAAGCCCTTTAAACATTATTTATACATCTATACATATATGGGCATGCAATTTATAATATAAAAGCATAAATAAGTTTTTATAAGACATTTGAAACATAAGTATTATTTTTAAAGAAAGATCGACTTGATGTCAATCTATAAAACAATTTGAAGGCCTAGGGTTGGTTAAAACAATTTAAGTATAAGGAACATTTGTTTAAATCACAGTTGTAATATAATTTGAAAAGTAAATGGGTTTGTAAAACATTTTGAAGTAAGACAGTTTGATAGACAGTTTGAACAGTGATAAAATCACTGGTTTCCCCAGTTATTAATCACATGTGATTAATGCAATCACATGTGATTGAAGCAGTAACTATAAGTATTTAACTTGTATCCCCCCCTTGAAAGCATATAAAAGAATTTATAGAACATTTAAAAGGTAAATTAAGGGGTATGAACTCACTTGATTGATTGAAGAAAGCGAGATGGAAAACCGGGCAGAGTTTCGTCTCGGGAAATGGATTTTTCTCGGGATTCTCGGGAATCTCGGGAGTAAAATCGACCCTCAGGACTTGAGCAAAAAGACCAGAGCTTCGGGTTTGAATGGGCACGGAAATCAAGGCAGGATCGTGAGAGAAAATAGAGAAGTGAGCAAAATTTCCGGAAAGCCTCGCATTCTATTTATAGGAAGGCTGAACCGCCTCGGTACGCGGGGCGTACGCTCGTACGCAGCGCGTACGTGTACATCATGCATGACCGAAGCCTCGACTGCCTCGGCTTCAGATGGGACGGATCGGTGGGGAGGCGGGTCGGACGGGACGGCGGGTCGGATGGGACAGCGGGTCGGACGGGTCGGTCGGACGGGCGGGTCGGAAACCTCGGATAGGGCGACGTGGACGATCAGAGGCCAAGTCTCTCGGGTACGCAGGGCGTACAGGGGTACGCAGCGCGTACCTCGGATGAGGACGCTGACTCCTCTTCGGATAAGGTCCGAATTTTGAATTAAATAAATATATAATTTATTTAATAAACTTCAAAAATTCATATCTACTTCGTACGAACTCCGTTTTCGATGGTTTTTTTATCCTCGCGTTGGTGAGACTACGCTCTACAACTTTCATTTAGACTCCGTCGGCAAATTACGAAATTATTTTTTTATTATTTATATTAAACTCATCGTGTTTAAGGAATTTCTTTGAAAATTCATAACTTCTTTATCTGATGTCGGTTTTTGCCAGGCTTTTTACCGCTGCAATACCATTGTCGAGACCTTCGATTCTCGTTTAGGTCATTCCGGCCAAAAGTCGCTCGATCTCCGATTCGAGTTTTTAGCTGTCTGTTGCTAAGCTGAACTTGGAAAAACCATAACTTCGATATACGAAGTCGTATTTGGGCGTTCTTTTTACGTACGATCATGGTTAAGGACATTTAAACATAGAAGGAATTTAAATAGAACTATTTGTACATTTTATTATGAAGTAAATTTTATTACTCAAAAGTGGTTACAATACTTGACCCATTTAGGTCATTACAAATAGTTGAAATATCGGGTTGTCACATTTATGTTGTCAATTGAATTCTTATATATGTATAGTTTTATAAGTAATTTTTAAAGGACTTAGGAAGGTTAACCCGATTTATTTCCTTTTCCCCGTTGGGATGTGGTCTGGTAAGGTATCGGGTATCCGTCTGAAGGTCGTTTAAATATTAGTTATGTATCATGTGTACATATATAGTCATAAAGCTTCTTCCAGTTAGTTCAATACCCTTGGGTAGGAAGGGTATACTTCCATGTTCATACGTACCAGTTACATTACTAGTAAGCTACCATATGGGTAGTTTAGGAAGATACTATACGTTTACTAGAATGCGGAATCAAACCACGAGTTAGTTCATTCATGAGTCTATACATACCCGATAGAGAGAGAACACACATTATAGCTGGTACACCCAGTACATTACTATACATGCTAGACAGAGAGAGAACACACGTTAAAGCTAGTACCCGCAAAACATTACGGTACATTACTGTACTATTACATAGACACGTTTACATGATTACGCTTACATGAGTACGTTTACATAGATGCATTTACGTGATTACATTTACATGAGTATATCTAAATGAGTACATTTACATAAGTACATTTACATAGATACGTTTACATAGAGACCCTGTTATAAGCATGCCTATATATGTATAGTTATATAAGTAATGTTTAAAGCACTTAGGAAGGCTAACCCGCTTTCTTTCCTTTTCCCCATTGGGATGTGGTCTGGTGGGTGTCGAGTTTCCGTCTGAAGGTCGTTTAGATACTTAGTTATATATCATGTGTACATATATGGACATAATAGTTCCTTTCAGTCAGTTCAGTACCTTTGGGTAGCAAAGGTATGCGTTCATATACTTTTACATAGATCATATACAATGATAGGACAGACATAACTAGGCGTTATAACATGGAACGATTTCAGGATCAAACTATACCAATGAATCACAATGAATTGTGATAGTTATATCGGGTATACATGATCACAGTAATGTGGATGTTCACAGCTTGCAAACATGCAGGGTTCGTGTATGGGTTCCAAAATCTCTTTGACAGGGGAGCGTCTAGCCTAGGATCTAGCCATCACATTATCCCTTATCCCTCAAATAAGTCAATATTAGTACAAAAGTAGTCACTTATTACAAATACTACAGTAATTACATGATTACAATAGGTTAAATGTAGTTAGTACGGTTGTGGTTATTTGATACTACACCATAGTACTATTCCATTTTCCCATTACATTCACTTCGTGAATATTCACACGATGCACGATAATGTAGAAGCTATATTTTGATTGATGATAGTCGGATTTGGGAAAATACACACTCTTACAAGAGACACACACAGATACTAGATGCCTTGGTAGAAGGATACTTTTAGTAGGAAACATATGGTTTTCTAGGATGTTCAGAAAGTTTTCATACGTACAATTCATTTGCATTCAAATTCTTACATTTTCATATACATAAAAATACTTACATTTCATATATGTACAAATACTTACATACAAATTAAGACACTAAAATACTTATGATCTAACCAGCTTTAAAGTTGATACTCGCTTTCAAAATAACTTGTATTCTCAGGTCAACGATAGACAGGTACCGATGCAAGGTTTAGAGAAGATGGAGCTCGTTCAAGACTCATCTTTCATTTTGATTTATACTTTAGTGTCTATTAGATATATCAGAACAATTGTATTAAAATTATATTAATAATGCAATGGATGATGTTGTTGCTTGTTTACTACTATTCATTGTTGTGATACTGTACATGACGTCCTTTGCCCCAGAATATTTCCGCCGTTCATGGTTTTGGGGTGTGACAGATTGGTATCTGGGCATTGTTTATAGTGAATTAAGTATATTAACCCATAAAAGATATACAAACTATAAATACAATGGGATTAATATACTCTGACCAAGAGTTATACTTTAAAAAATAAGATATTTAATTAAGTATATGTGCCTGCATTCATACTAAAATTAGTGTCACTAGGACAGTACAAAAGAATTACAATTGTTGGATAACACAGGTGGACTTAGAGACATATGGTCAAAACTGGGAAGATATAGCCTGATCAACTATATTATCCGAGGGATGACTAGCAAGTGCCTAAGTGTAGTTGTGTGGTTGCAACAAGTCTAAAATCTTAACAGCAATACCAGAATGAGAACAATAGAACATAAACCTAAAATACTATAGGGGTATTTGGTGTTACTCTAAGTACTTCATACTTGATAACTAAAACGAGATCTTCATTACTAAGTTGATAGTTGCTAAGTGGTACACTAAGGCTATATGTAACTAGGATGTTATTGACTTAGAATCTGTGAAAATTTTTGCCTTACCCCTATTCTTTGTGAATTTCGAGTTAAGGTCACTTATTCGAAGGCCTATCCTGTTTCGATTACATATAACTGGTATGCACTTCACAAATAGTGATGTAACTAATGAAGATTTTCTAAATAATTCGCTAGGTAGTTCGTCTAATACTTATTTTCTTACCCCAATTCTCGCGTAGATAACATGGCTGGACTTTATCCCCACGACAATCCGTACCTTCCGAACGAAGTCATTGCTGGATGGTTTGGAGAAGAAATAGAGAATGATCATCCTATCCCTTTGAATGATCAACATGATGAAGACCTTTCGGATGGTGCTAACTCCGAACCCATGGTTGAGAACCTACTCAGGCAGCACCTTTCCAAATCCTAACCCTCGTCCGACTTTTCATGGCCCGACGCCTCCATGGGTGGAATGCTTGGAAACATGTAGCCAAGGACAAGACCAGCCTATGCCATTTAACGGTGACCGAAGCTTTTATGACCTGAGCAATGGGGGCTCAGCAGACAGAATCTTGCAAATCCTGGTCCGCAGAGTAGCTTGAAATGAGATTCAAGGCAGGACAACCCTACATCAGATCACCGAAGTTGTCGCCGATGCGAGAATGCATACCCTCCGCACCATTCGTCTAGAGGATGCTCGTGAGATATCTGAGACAGACCATGAAACCTTGCTGCAAGCACTGGATGAATCACGAGCCGAAGTCATAGAACTCCGAGTACGCCAAAGGGTGTACGAAAGACACCTACTTGATGTGGAACGCCAACTGGCTGAACTGAGAGTTCACCAGAAGGATGACCGTCGCCAGTAGTAGATGCTTTACTTTATTTTCCTTGTTAAAAGGAGTCGTTTTTTGTCTATGCCCGATGTAGCATTTTCTATGAAACTATCTTGTACTGTAAGTACTTTAGTTAGGCCTTTATGTTGTCAAGAACTATCTTCTCTAGATATGATGTAAGACCTTTTACAAGGTCATTTTCCCGAACTTTTACGTCATGAATATCAAAGATATTGACAGTCGGCAAACTTCTGTGTCATTCATTATTCAAATACTCTCATCATACTTTCATTGGAGTCTATCTGAAACATGCTTTAGCCAAGACATTGGACTATAGTATTTTAACTCCGGAGACATTTCCAAGTCTCTTTTAGTGGTTGGATCCTGTTATTCACCAACCAACGATACCTCGGCTGGAACGAAAAATGTCTTCAAACCATTCTACGAACTTACTTCCACTCAGTACTAGGACTGCATCATAGGGATGTAGGTCAAACCTTCGCGAACATACTTCTAATCCGTACTAGGACTGCATCATAGGGATGTAGGTCAAACTTTCGAGAACATACTCTTACTCTTTGCTTGAGCAATCAAAATGGTACAGGTTCGACCATACTCGCTCACGAAGTCATTCTCTTTTCCTGTAACGGAATCATGTCGTCACCCAGAAAGAGTTAGCCGAGCAGCAAAACCCCTATCCTCCATATCGACGCCGCTACATTACAAGCTACAGTAGCAGCTACGGTGACAATTTTCCTTACACACATCAACTCCGGCAACACAAACAAGACTGACAAAGGAGTCGAGAGTTCCGATTGTTCTACCAAACCGAGAAGTCAACAAATGGCAACAGTCATGGACTTGCGAAGCCGTAAGAGCGAAAAGAGGAGAAGATATCGCCAAGCCAGAAGTGAGCGAAAGCGATCCCAAAGACTTGCCATGCAAAAGCAGCAACTGGCAACTCCTACCGACATCTTTAGGAGGCAATTTCCAAAGTGGAGTAATGAGGAAGGCACTCATGTCCACGTAACTCTAACTAAACACCTCACTCCCACCACCAATGCTAGTACTAGACAGTCATGCCACCAATCCAGTGAGATAGGGCACTCCAAGAAGGATTGTCCTATAACAAAGAACTCCGACGCTGACGGCAAAATTCTAAGGATCACTGCTGTAGGGGAGACTACTTCGGACCCACGTCAATGTAATTAAGGCGTTTCGTTGTAACAGACTTATAAATCATCCAAAACTAGCACAGCTAGGGTCTTATCTTTTGCGAGATCCCGTCGGTATAGGGATGCTCGTGCTGCGTGTACTTGTCTTTTGTAATATACCTAGTTCGCAGCAATAGTCTTGTATTAAGTCTTAAGTACTGAAACTCTGTTGATGGTTGCACGGTTGTGTTTTGTCTGTAACGCGTTATGTTCAAATCTAATGTCTTTAAGTTTCCTTATGATTCTGACATTACCATACGACTAGATTCAATTTCATCCGCACAATACCAGCTTCATACGTACATCTCTATCTTCGAAATCACCTTTCCAGCGAAGCCGTCATATCATAACACCGAAGTACTCATGAATGGAGTACCTCATAGTTCTTTTCCTTTCCGAAGAAATCCCCGAAGTACCACTCGTACGGTACGTCATGTTCAATCCAATGATCCATAGGGTTGATCCGTCGCTGAGGAATGTATACATAGGGGTGATATATAATCAAGGTTCTACAGGTTTAGAATTGATGATTCCACTTTAACTTCTTTTCCTAGTTGGGATGTAAGCTTAAAGAAGAATCGGTTATTCGAATACCTTTTCAATCTTAAATATATACGACTTGTATACATGAGACTGCAATTGATGAACCATGTATGACGTCTATTATGAACGTCAGGACGGAGACTGCCCCAGACTACGAGTAATCACATCATCATGTGAACAAACCTAAAGCCCATTACGACTTCTGCAACTAGATCGCCATACAGTTTAAACACCGCAGAGAGACAAGAACAATCTGGACAACTTAGCGAACTACTCAAAAATAGAATTGGAATACTAGGCTTCTCACCTTGGAGGGCTCTGGTCTTATTCTTCTAGAAGTACACGGATTGCATGATAGGTACCTCGGCTATCAGGGACTCGTCAAGATTTCAATTAGAAATCATTATCTCTGCCTCGCATGAATGTGTGGGCTAAGCAAATACAAGGAAGGATTTACCTTTTAGGAATGGACCGAGATCCGAATATCAACAGTTTCGAGTGTTAGGGAAGGATGTCCCAAAGACTACCTTCCGAACTCGATGCGGACACTTCAAGTCCGTAGTGATACCCCATGGATAGGACCAATACGCCCATAGCATTCATGAGTGTAATGGGTTGGGTACGCCATTCTTACTTGGATCAGTTCGTCATTCTCCTGGTAATGACTTACTTATCTACCCTCGTAGTAAGAAGGAACCCATGGAAACATTACCTTTAGAGAAACTTTTCGTGAAGTTATCTAAACAAGAGTTTTGGAATTGAAGAGTCAAATTCCTAAGACACACTATTAGTGATGTGGAAATTCTTGAGTACTCTGTCAATTTATCCAAAACCATTGGAAACTTGTCGGCACCGGAGATGCCGACAAAAATTTGCCAAATTCTAGGTCTTGCAGACCCACTATTGTAGTCCATTCAGAACTCCTCGCAAATTACAGAAACCCTTACGACTTTGACCCAGTAGAGGGTGGCCCTCGACTGGGAAGATAAGTAAGAAAAAGAAACCTTGGAATTCCAAGTGAGAGACCAAATTCTTTAGGAAGTCTCACTCTGAGAATGCCTTAATACGCTTCGTAAAGCGTGGGAAGCTGAATCCAAGATGTTTAGGACCTCCGGGATGGTTACCGGAATCGGTCCTGTATCTCACAGACTAGACCTACTCCACGAGCTCAGTAACATACATTTTACCCTTCACGTCTCGAACGTGAAACCGTACCTTTTCGTTAGGACTCTCATAAGTCCACTTGACGAGATCGAGATCAATGAGATCCTCACCTACGTGGAAGAACTGTAGTGACCATGGACCGAGAGGTCATGCAAATGATTCATAGTCGTTTCCCTTTAGGTGAAGGTTCGCTGAGATGCCAACCAGGGACCCGAATTCACTTGGGAGCGCGAGAATCGATCGATTAGGAAGTATCCCCACTTCTTGGATTGATTATTCATGCGTACTTCCTTACATAAATACTAATTTCGGGATGAAATTCCTTCTAAGGAGGGGATGATGTGACAACCCGAAATTTCTATTTTGTACAAAGAATATCAAGTCAATAGAAGTTAGAACAGTTGCAGCAAATTTTCAGACTTTTAGTATAAGTTTGAGTATTTCAGGATTGACACTTAAAGAGATATCAGGAGACAGGATGCACTAGGGTTTTGTGCAACTCTGTTATTCCAAAACTGTATGATATTAGAGTTCGCTGCCTGTATAAAATATTTTCTGCAAAAAACCCCAGGGGTATATATATGGTCCTTAGCCATATTCATTCACTTGTTCCATTTCCAATTAGAGTAAAGCCAAATTCTCTCTCACGGATCTTCGGCCTTTCGTCCCAAATCGTGAGTATTTCTATCTAAGTGTATTATAGAGTTTGATATGTGTCTAATAACCTAGAAATCGTATGAATACAACAAGATCAAAGAGTTTACGGCCCAAGAACATCTTGGACCGTAAACCCTTCTTTAAGGGACAAAAGAGTGACCTAGTCCCTTCCTTTTGAAATAAAACTAGCCTAGACTCGTACCCTAATGTATGTAGGACTAGAAAACACCCGAAGAACACCAAGATCAAAGGTGTTTATGGTCCAAGAACACCTTGGACCGTAAACCCTATTTATTGTGCCAAAGTGTGCTTTATATGATCCTAAGCCTTGGGTACTAACTTAGAATCCTTCCTTGACGTGTTTAGCACATTAAAACCACCCAAATCCCTCATTTAGATGTGTTTACGGTTTGGGATCTCCCAAAACCGTAAACACCCCAAAGGTGTGTAAAAATGGCCCTAATCCCTTCACAAGCTTAGGAAACTAGTCTAGATTTGTTTCGTGATATGTTTGGGACTTGAAAACGTCAAAGGACCTTATATTATATGTGTTTATGACCGTAAACACATGGAATAGTTGTCCATGGGGCGTAAACTCCATTTAGAGGTGTTTTGATGCCACAAATACTCCCATAGGCTTATACTCCAATGTAGAAATGCTTCAAGGGACTCACAAGACTTCAAAATAACTCATGGTCAAAAAGACATTAGTTTACGGCCATAAACTCAAGGGTTTACGACTGTAAACTCAAGGGGTGTTGTTCTGTTGGGAGTAAACTCAAGAAGGGGGTCATTTGGAACCCTAAACCCACTAGCCTTGTCCTACAACAACTTAGATGCAATCCTTAGGGCTTATAACACTTATATAAGGTGTTTAGCATTTTTTAGGAGGTCTTTAAATTTTCAATTAGTAGTTTAAGACTAATTGGGTACATATATGTGTGATTATATGTTAACTAGGATCCTTGGGTGTGTATAAGTTTTCACTTGACACTTACCAATCCTACATCGTTTAGTTCATCCAAACCACCATCTTTAGGTGAGGTCATGCCCCTTAATCAATGATTTAAATGTTTTTAAATGTTTTTATGTGGGGGGATACAAGTTGAATCATGCTATTTATTATATTAATCACATGTGATTAATAAGTAGCATACAAAAGGATTTATTTCTTCTTCGGCTGTTTTACCAAACGATTTACTTCCAATGGTTTTACAAAACTTATTTTATGCTTTTATATTGTCAATTGCATGCCTATATATGTATAGTTGTATAAGTAATGTTTAAAGGACTTAGGAAGGTTAGCCTGCTTTATTTCCTTATCCCCTTTGGGATGTGGTCTGGTAAGGTATCGGGTATCCGTCCGAAGGTCGTTTAAATATTAGTTATGTATCATGTGTACATATATACTCATAAAGGATCTTGCAATTAGTTCAATACCCTTGGGTAGCAAGGGTATACTTCCATGTTCATACGTACCAGTTACATTACTAGTAAGCTACCATATGGGTAGTTTAGGAAGATGCTATACGTTTACTAGAATGCGGAATCATACCACGAGTCAGTTCATTCATGAGTCTATACATACCTGATAGAGAGAGAACACACATTATAGCTGGTACACCCAGTACATTACTATACATGCTAGATAGAGAGAGAACACACGCTAAATCTAGTACCTGCAAAACATTACGGTACATTACTATACTATTACATAGACACGTTTACATGATTACGTTTACATGATTACGCTTACATGAGTACGTTTATATAGATGGATTTACGTGATTACATTTACAAGAGTATATTTACATGAGTACATCTACATGGATACATTTACATGAGTACATTTACATGAGTACATTTACATAGATACATTTATATAGAGACCCTGTTATAAGCATGCCTATATATGTATAATTATATAACTAATGTTTAAAGGACTTAGGAAGGCTAACCCGCATTATTTCCTTTTCCCCATTGGGATGTGGTCTGGTGGGTGTCGAGTTTCTGTCTGAAGGTCGTTTAGATACTTAGTTATATATCATGTGTACATATATGGACATAATAGTTCCTTTCAGTTAGTTCAGTACCTTTGGGTAGCAAAGGTATACGTTCATATACTTTTACATAGATCATATACGATGATAGGACAGACATAACTAGGCGCTATAACATGGAACGATTTCAGGATCAAACTATACCAATGAATCACAATGCATTGTGATAGTTATATTGGGTATACATGATCATAGTAATGTGGATGTTCACAGCTCGCAAACATGCAGGGGTCGTGTATGGGTCCCAAAATCTCTTTGACAGGGGAGCGTCTAGCCTGGGATGTAGCCATCATATTATGCCTTATCCCTCAAATAAGTCAATATTATTACAAAAGTAGTCACTTATTACAAATACTACAGTAATTACATGATTACAATAGGTTAAATGTAGTTAGTACGGTTGTGGTTATTTGATAATACACCATAGTACTATTCCATTTTCCCATTACATTCACTTCGTGAATATTCACACGATGCACGATAATGTAGAAGCTATATTTTGATTGATGATAGTCGGATTTGGGAAAATACACACTCTTACAAGAGACACACACAGATACTAGATGCCTTGGTAGAAGGATACTTTTAGTAGGAAACATATGGTTTTCTAGGATGTTCAAAACGTTTTCATACGTACAGTTCCTATGCATTCAAATTCTTACATTTTCATATACGTAAAAATACTTACATTTCATATATGTACAAATACTTACATACAAATTAAGACACTAAAATACTTATGATCTCACCAGCTTTAAAGCTGATACTCGCTTTCAAAATAACTTGTATCCTCAGGTCAACGATAGACAGGTACCGATGCAAGGTTTAGAGAAGATGGAGCTCGTTCAAGACTCATCTTTCATTTTGATTTATACTTTAGTGTCTATTGGACATATCAGAACACTTGTATTAAAATTATATTAATAATGCAATGGATAATGTTGTTGCTTGTGTACTACTATTCATTGTTGTGATACTGTACATGACGTCCTTTGCCCCAGAAAGTTTCCGCCGTTCATGGTTTTGGGGTGTGACAGATTGGTATCTGAGCATTGTTTATAGTGAATTAAGTATATCAACCCATAAAAGATATACAGACTATAAATAAAATGGGATTAATATACTCTGACCAAGAGTTATACTTTAAAAAATAAGATATTTAATTAAGTATACGTGCCTGCATTCATACTAAAATCAGTGTCACTAGGACAGTACAAAAGAATTACGATTGTTGGATAACACAGGTGGACTTAGAGACATATTGTCAAAACTGGGAAAATATAGCCTGATCAACTATATTATCCGAGGGTTGCCTAGCAAGTGCCTAAGTGTAGTTGTGTGGTTGCAATAAGTCTAAAATCTTACCAACAATACGAGAATGAGAACAATAGAACATAAACCTAAAATACTATAGGGGTATTTGGTGTTACTCTATGTACTTCATACTTGAGAACTAAAACGGGATCTTCATTACTAAGTTGATAGTTGCTAAGTGGATACACTAAGGCTATATGTAACTAGGACGTTATAGACTTAGAATCTGTGAAAAATTTTGCTTTACCCATATTCTTTATGAATTTCGAGTTAAGGTCACTTATTCGAAGGCCTGTCCTGTTTCGATTACATATAACTGGTATGCACTTCACAAATAGTGATGAAACTAATGAAGATTTTCTAAATAATTATCTAGATAGTTCGTCTAATAATTATTTTCTTACCCCAATTCTCGCGTAGATAACATGGCTGGACTCCATCCCCACGGCAATCCGTACCTTCCGAACGAAGTCATTGCTAGATGGTTTGGAGAAGAAATAGAGAATGATCATCCAATCCCTTTGAATGATCAACATGATGAAGACCTTTCGGATGCTGCTAACTCCGAACCCGAGGTTGAGAACCTACTCAGGTAGCACCTTTCCAAATCCTAACCCTCGTCCGACTTTTCATTGCCCGACGCCTCCATGGGTGGAATGCTTGGAAACATGGACCCAAGGACAAGACCAGCCTATGCCATTTAACGGTGATCGAAGCTTTTATGACCTGAGCAATGGGGGCACAGCAGACAGAATCTTGCCAATCCTGGTCTGCATAGTAGCTCGAAATGAGTTTCAAGGCAGGACAATCCTACATCAGATCACCGAAGTTGTCGCCGATGAGAGAATGCATACCCTCCGCACCATTCGTCTAGAAGATGCTCGTGAGAGATCGGAGAGAGACCATGAAACCCTCCTGCAAGCACTGGCTGAATCACGAGCTGAAGTCATAGAACTCCGAGTACGCCAAAGGGTGTACGAAAGAAACCTACTTGATGTGGAACGCCAACTGGCTGAACTGAGATTTCACCAGAGTGATGACCGTCGCCAGTAGTAGATGCTTTAGTTTATTTTCCTTGTTAAAAGGAGTCGTTTTCTGTCTATGCCCGATGTGGCATTTTCTATGAAACTATCTTGTACTGTAAGTACTTTAGTTAGGCATTTATGTTGTCAAGAACTATCTTCTCTGGATATGATGTAAGACCTTTTACAAGGTCATTTTCCCGAACTTTTACGTAATGAATATCAAAGATATTGACAGTCGGCTAACTTCTGTGTCATTCATTATTCTAATACTCTCATCATACTTTCATTGGAGTCTATTTGAAACATGCTTTAGCCAAGACGTTGGACTATAGTAATTTAACTCCGGAGACATTTCCAAGTCTCTTTTAGTGGTTGGATCATGTTATTCATCAACCAACGATACCTCGGCTGGAACGAAAAACGTCTTGAGACCATTCTACGAACTTACTTCCACTCAGTACTAGGACTGCATCATAGGGATGTCGGTCAAACCTTCGCGAACATACTTCTAATCCGTACTAGGACTGCATCATAGGGATGTAGGTCAAACTTTCGAGAACATATTCTTACTCTTTGCTTGAGTAATCAAAATGATACAGGTTCGACCATACTCGCTCACAAAGTCATTCTCTTTTCGTGTAACAGAATCATGTTGTCACCCAGAAATAGTCAGCCGAGTAGCGAAACCCCTATCCTCCATATCGATGCCGCTACATTACAAGCTACAGTAGCAACTACGGTGACAATTTTCCATACACACATCAACTCCGACAACACAAACAAGACTGACAAAGGAGTCGAGAGTTCCAATTGTTGTACCAAACCGAGAAGTCAACAAATGGCAACAGTCATGGACTTGCGAAGCCGTAAGAACGAAAAGAGGAGACGATATCGCCAAGCCAGAAGTGAGCGAAAGCGATCCCAAAGACTTGCCATGCAACAACAGAAACTGGCAACTCCTACCGAACTCTTTAGGAGGAAAGTTCCAAAGTGGAGTAATGAGGAAGGCACTCATGTCCACGTAACTCTGAGTAAACACCTCACTCCCACCACCAATGCTAGTACTAGACAGTCATGCCACCAATGCGGTGAGATAGGGCACTCCAAGAAGGATTGTCCTATAACTAAGAACTCCGACGCTGACGACATAATTCTAAGGATCATTGCTGCAGGGGAGACTACTCCAGACCCACGTCAATGTAATTAAGGCGTTTCGTTGTAACAGACTTATAAATCATCGAAAACTAGTGCAGCTAGGGTCTTATCTTTTGTGAGATAAAGTCAGTATAGGGATGCTCGTGCTGCGTGTACTTGTCTTTTGTAGTATACCTAGTTCGCAGCAATAGTCTTGTATTAAGTCTTAAGTACTGAAACACTGTTGATGGTTGCACGGTTGTGTTTTGTCTGTAATGCCTTATGTTCAAATCTAATGTCTTTCAGTTTCCTTATGATTCTGACATTTGTTGGATTAATGTCTAAGTCCATAACTATAATTGGTAAGACTTGACCCAACCCGGCATGGTCCATTTGGGTTGCAAACCTTCATGCACTTGGATAGACTATAATGAGAGAAATAAGACACTTATGGTTATTAATATATTATAAGTTCTAGTATATTAATAATAAGAATAATAAGATTATTTAATTAGTATTGATCAAGAATTAATCTAGGATTAATTAAGTGATCAAAAGAAGACTAATTAAATATATGGGTTGATTGTGTAAATCATCCATACTTATATAGTGGGCTAATGCTCCATGGATAATCAAGTTGGGCTAAAACCCATATGATGCTCCATGGATGCTCCATGGTGTATTTGAACCCATGGATCCAAGGAAATGGAAAGCCATGACAATTAAGGATTTACCCTAATTGTAACACTATATAATGATATTATTCTTGACAAAAATCGGCCACTAGGATTATTCTAGAGAGGGCTAGTCGATTTCATGAAGTGTAGAACTCTCTCAAGTTATTCTAAGTGTTTTGATAACTGTGATTCCATTTGAGGCTTCCACACTATTGGGGCTAGGCACTCAAGCTTCATGAAGACTTTCTACATCAAAGAGGTATGTATTCTATCTTGTTATATCTATGTTTTGTATGATAGATTAGCATAATACCTTGGATGTTCTTATTTGCATGTATAATAGAGAAAACATAGATCCAAGGTATTTAGGGTTGCATGTACACTTAGGAGTGTTAGAATGCTCAAAACCCAACAGTGGTATCAGAGCCTAGGCTTGTTTTCTTGTTATACTTGCAATGGAGCTGAAAAAATCGAGTTTTGATGCTGTCAGCCCAGCAGACTCGCCGAGTCCACGAAGGGACTCGACGAGTCCAAGGCAAAATGCATCCAACTCGCCGAGTTATGTTCATGCACTCGACGAGTTGGACCCCAAACAGCATATTTTCGAGGTTTTTGGCTAGAAATGGACTAGGAACATTACCCTAAGTTGTTTTTGAACTTATAAACTTGTTTTTTAATGTGGTAATGTTCATGCTAATCCATTTTCAAAGATAATTGTCAATAGATTCATGTTTTGTATTAGTTTAAGGTTTAGACTAATTACATGAAGAAGTTTGATATGAATTATCTTGTTCTTATGAGTTGCTTAGATTAATAGAAAAGTTAATTGAAATAGTTGTTTTCAATCCATTTTAATCTAAGAGTTGAGTATAAAATGTGTTTGTGTAACTTGTCCTCAAGTTACATGAAGAGTCACATTAAAGACTCATAAAACTCATAAAAGTTGGTAATGGTTACAAAATGAAGAGTCTTGTGTCATTCAATTTTTTTTTTATGACTCCATAACTTGTCCTCAAGTTATGGAAATTCAAGAGTCACTTCATTAATAAATAAATAAATAAATAAAGTGTAACCTTAATTAATTCCATAAGTTATAAAAATAAAGAAAAGATTAATTCTTTTATTAGTTTAAAGTCTTCCATAAGTTATGGAACTTGAAGAGTTTTTTGGATTAAAACTACTTTAAACACATAAGTTATGGAATTAATTAGTTTTGAATAGTTTCAAAACTTGCCCTCAAGTTTTGGAATTTGTAAAGTTTTTCTCTTATGAATACTTTAATTCCAAATTAGCCCTTAGAATTCTATAGAGTTAAAATTCAACACTTATACTATTTATAACATTAATGGTTAATTATTATATATATGTATAAGAACAAGTCGTTTTACCGTTAGTAGGCCTCATTCACGAAGCCGGTCTATAAGGTGGGTATAAGGTTGTTGCCTATAAAATGGCGACTTAATGGGTGTATACTCTCACCCACCGCTTGCTTGATCGGTGGAGGGTCGTTAGCCGAACGGGTAGGACAATGACTTTAAATTCTCCCTTCATTAAAAGTATTAATGATAAATACTAAAGTAACTAAAATCTTAATAATTCCCAATCTTAGTTACTTTAGGAAAAATGTGAATTTGGTGCTAACCCATGGAATTCACACTTTGTACCTTACCAAGTCGTTGGTGGAGCGTGTGTGGTTAACCGGCACACTAACTTGGACTAGTAAGGACCACAAAGGGTGACTTAATGTTTTTCATAGATCAATGGAGCGTGTGTGGTTAACCGGCACATTGATTAGGTGATAATATTAAGGGTACCAAGTGAATTGGTATGGTTATTCACACCTTGTTTTGTGATCCTCGGCATCCCAGTCATAAAATTTGAGAGGGCACACTCGAGATTGAAACATGCCATTGAAAAGTTCAATGAATCTCAAAAGATCTAGGAATTTCAAATCCAATTAAAACTTAATAAATTATTTCGTTTTTCATGGTGGAAATTGGTGAATCGTCATTCGCCTACCTTCAAATATTTTATAGCTTGGATTACGGCATCCCTCTTCTAAGTTATAAAATAGTTTGTTGGGTCCTAGCCTTAATATTTCATATTGGGTGTCATATTAAGGACTTTAAATCAACTATCTTGAATATCTCCCAAAACATGTCTGGTTTAGACATTTATGATCTTCCCAAATCTCTTGAAGATGATGTTCCTCAACATCATGCTTCACTTCCTTTATCTCCTCCAAATTATTCTCCCTCACCCACAAGTTCTTGAAAAGTTTAAAGTCACTCAAGCCCTATTGGCAAGTTAAGGTCTTGGTGTGGTCACATCTTGGAGATGTAGTCACATATTGACAAGACGGGAGAGTTGGGTGTCAAAGTCTCGTGAAAGTTGGATGTTCAATCACTTTCTTAGTAACATAGCGGGTCACTTTGGGACTACTATGAGATAGACTATGACACGAGCCTTAATGATCTTATCTATTTGCTTTGTGTTGTGGAATCAGAAACGATTTGGAACACTAGTAAAGCAAATTTTGTTAGAAGATCAACTTCCCAAACCATAAATGGACATTAGCAATGGTAGCATTGGACATCTAGAAAAGCATTTCTCTTCCCAATGGAAAGGGATCGGCCATAGTCAACTCGGTTGACCAAATGGTAAAGAGAAAGGCTAAGTCTGAGATAGTCTCATGTGCCATTATCAAAGGGTCTACATGTGTTTTGTTGCCAAAGGAAGGGGCATTGGTTGCAAAGCTGCCATAATTTACCTAAGAATGTTAAGTCGATAAGATTGACTCTACTTCAGGTAAAGTCCACTGTCTAACTCTATTAAGTTTCTATTATGAGATTCTTGATACATGATGTGACTGGGTCACATGGTGATGTTTTAAGAATCAAAAGAAAAGATAGGAAGCTTAAAGAAGTATATGCTGATTTTGATTGCGAAGATGGGTTTCGATCGCATGGTTCGGTAATCAGAATTTTGAGTTGTTGCTTAAGAGTTATAATATATTGCTTATGAATAGATAACAACAAGTTTTTCATGTGGATTGTAAGGATAAGTTTTTCCGCAAAGTTTTAAAATAAAAGAAAAAAAAGGTTGTAATTTTATTTATTTAAAAAAAAAAAAAAATCCTTACAATGACATCTGTGAAAATTGTTGCTTATATGTTTCCAGTAATAGCAATATTGGAAAGTGGATTTGATTTTTCATTTGTGGTAGTGTCTGAATTTACCAAATGAAGAAAGTTTTTCATCACCCAAGTTTCAATTGGACAGAAACTTGGAATCATACAAGTTGTATTGTATGATGAATGAGAATTTTCATCTTTGAAAAATTAAGACTAATTCTTTGATCACATGTATATGTGAGTCAATTGAAGGACTAAGGAATTAGGTACACTGGGTGTGCGCTGGCCAAGGTCCACCACAAAGGTTGATTTGTCATGAATTTACTAAAGATTAGTAAATATGATTATACTTATAAGGTTAAGTATAATTCTGTAACATTGAAAAGGTTCCAATGTATGACAAAACAAATGAGAAGAATTAAATTAGGCAGAAGGATAAAAGTTTCTCAAATCGTAAAAGATGGGAGAGTACTTTAGTATCAGTTTTATGATCATCTTAATGATATAGAAACCATATCACAAATTCATACTCTAAGGACGTCTTAGTGCATTGTTATGGCTAAGAAGAGAGGTCATGAATTGTTGGATTGGTTAAAATCAAGAAGATGAGTCATACTTCGTTCCAAAACAATTCTTAGAGTCATACTCCAAGAATGTAACATTGAGTGACATAAAGTAAGGTTTAAAACACTTATCAAATGTAGTGTGAAATGTTTCTACTCTTGTACATTTGAGATTGGTAAGTTGTGATGTCTTGGATGAGACAAAGACCAACTAAGACCAATTGTGTGAAGTGTTAGTCTTGATAAGAATCCGCACTATCCCTTGAATATTTGTTTTGTCAAGGAATGGTTCTTGACTAGGAAAAATTTATATGTCAAGAGGACAGTGGGAGCCTTAAAGATCCTGAAAGAATTTCAAGATTTAATCAAGAGTGAAACCTGTAATTTATCACTAGCACACGACTTAAGGTTTGCAACCTATCGTGTTGACATAATTCTTATTTCTGTACCTACTTCAAATAAGTTGAATTTACATGTGAGTTATCAGAGTTCAACTTGGAAGCATTGGTGGGCCTTGTGTTACCAAGGTGACAAGAAACTAAGATTGAATAAGTTTAATCCATGTAGGGCTGAATTTGTCACTAACCTTATCTTGTGATTATGGTTTTGACAAGTTCGCATGGATAGGAACTCATACACTATAAAATCTAAGTGTCATAAGGTTTCTCTCCAATTCATGAAAATGATGGTGAGGAAACGCTTTCACTAAATAGATTTTAAGTAGATATCAATTGTGTCATTTGCATTTTCAAAAGTCATTAGTGGAGCGCGTGTGGTTAACCGGCACACTAACATGGACTTGTGAGAAATGACAAATGCCTAAGCAATTGAGACTATGATTACGGCATCCCTTTTCATAGTTCTGAAAATTGTTTAGACACACATGTGAGCTATCTAAGAAAGGGTGTATGAATCTAAATTTCAGAAGTCCAGCAGATTTCTGGAAATATGTCAAAGCTAGTGGGAGCATAAGTGTTATGTTGATAATCATCATGTTAGTGGGAGCATGATTATTATGATTAGTATTGCAAGCTAGCAATGTTAATTAGAGAAAACAAAGTTTCAATTCGTGAAGTTGCAGGGGTTGAAAGTTGTTTTGCTATAATTAAGGGAGAGGAAATTATGCTTCATTTCAATTCTAAAGCTTAGATTGAGATTTTAATCATCTTTAGTCAAGAATATATATGAATTTTATGTCTGAATGGTTCGACTTAAGGAAATTCTATATATATTGCGTTTTCAAAATTCGATTATGATTACGGCATCCCTCTTCATAGTTAAATTTTGAAAACATGGCAAATGAAAAATATTGTAGCAAAAGACTGGTCTAGTGTCATGTCTTTATGTCAAACATCATGAATAGTATCCCATATGCTTCGGATATAGGATCGATTTCATGTGCTATAATATTCATCCTTTCTAAATTTTCCAAATGCTTAAGGCATTTAGAAGGGAAAAGTCTAGAACTGGATATGACTAAAGTGATTAAGCAATTGTCGAGGACAATCTGAGGTTCGCCAAAGATTGGTTTCTCAAGGACAATTGGAAGTATAGTGTTAATTTTGGTAGGACCATATTGACATTTTCTGAAAAGAGGTAACTCTTGTTCGGAAGTGATAGTCAAATAGGACTATGGAAATGTCTCCATAGGTGGAAGTTATTCAATCTATGTAAGATTAGGAAACTTAATGCAAGAAGGATGTTCCCAAGGAGCTGATCTCCTTTGGAATGCTCTGTAATGGTTGTTGTCAAGTCTTTCTGACTTCGTGCATAATCATTACAAGAGGATCAATGCATATAAGTTTAGAATCTAACAGATTTCAGTAAATGACATAAATTTGGAATTCTTGCATTTACAATAAGGATTTGGGATTGTGAAATGAGTATCATTGGAATTATGTTCAATTGATCTACATCACAATGTAAGGATCATAGACAAACATAGTGTGCATACTTGGGGTATGGCATAACTATTGTTTAGAAAACAAAGTGTACATGCTAGGAGCATGGGACGACTGTTGTTTTTATTCAAGTCTTAAGTTGTTATTTGAAACATTGAATAATGTGTAATCAATATGGTGATAAATAAAAGGTGGTTTTATTTATATTCAAAAGGGTTCTGAGACCATATTAGATTCGATTATTATTGTGTTTCACTTTGCATGTTTTGACTTCCAAAATAGCTAGGTTATTCTTTCCGAATGACTAAGTTATTTAAACACTCCACAGTCGTTCATATGTTGGAAGTAGGTATGAATCAAGACTGTCATGAATCGGGTTTGTAGATGGCTAAATGAGTTTAGTCATGGCAATGGTTGCTACAACATTCATGAGTGCTCATAAGTTATGAGTATTGGAATAAACCCAGGCTCACTTGTATCACTTCATGGAATTTATCTCGAGTGATCGTGAGACGATAATATCATATAAATCTTCAAACCTAGAGATATGAGTTGTTACCTATGAGTTGGTTGTGCATTGATTGCACGTAAACGCATCAGTAACTTGATGTTATAAAACGTGCCTTTGTGTACAATTCAACAAGTAGTAGAACAAGCATATGAGTCGATGTTTATCTGTTCCTTCTAGAAATAGAAGCGATATCTGGGCCCCTCGATGATTTTGTTGTGACCTATGTACCGGCCGGTCAGAACTGAATTGATGTGTTCGATTAAGTTCTTTGTCAAACAAATCGAAAATCGGGAAACAAACTGCTGGACAATAAGTACGACGTTGTTCCATGTATTTGTCCGGCTGATATCATGAGAACGGAGGATTATATGATCCCTTATCTAATGGACAAGTCATTGACAAGGTCAGAGTTCATCTACAAGGTCAGAGTTCGACAGAAGCTTTTGAGAGCTACGATTGTCGGTTGGTTCCTGAAGTCATACGCAATAATAGTTTTAGACTTATCCAAGTGGGAGACTGTTGGATTAATGTCTAAGTCCATAACTATAATTGGTAAGACTTGACCCAACCCGGCATGGTCCATTTGGGTTGCAAACCTTCATGCACTTGGATAGACTATAATGAGAGAAATAAGACACTTATGGTTATTAATATATTATAAGTTCTAGTATATTAATAATAAGAATAATAAGATTATTTAATTAGTATTGATCAAGAATTAATCTAGGATTAATTAAGTGATCAAAAGAAGACTAATTAAATATATGGGTTGATTGTGTAAATCATCCATACTTATATAGTGGGCTAATGCTCCATGGATAATCAAGTTGGGCTAAAACCCATATGATGCTCCATGGATGCTCCATGGTGTATTTGAACCCATGGATCCAAGGAAATGGAAAGCCATGACAATTAAGGATTTACCCTAATTGTAACACTATATAATGATATTATTCTTGACAAAAATCGGCCACTAGGATTATTCTAGAGAGGGCTAGTCGATTTCATGAAGTGTAGAACTCTCTCAAGTTATTCTAAGTGTTTTGATAACTGTGATTCCATTTGAGGCTTCCACACTATTGGGGCTAGGCACTCAAGCTTCATGAAGACTTTCTACATCAAAGAGGTATGTATTCTATCTTGTTATATCTATGTTTTGTATGATAGATTAGCATAATACCTTGGATGTTCTTATTTGCATGTATAATAGAGAAAACATAGATCCAAGGTATTTAGGGTTGCATGTACACTTAGGAGTGTTAGAATGCTCAAAACCCAACAACATTACCATACGACTAGATTCAATTTGATCCGCACAATACCAGCTTCATACGTACATCTCTTTCTTCGAAATCGCCTTTCCAGCGAAGCCGTCATATCAGAACACCGAAGTACTCATGAATGGAGTACCTCATAGTTCTTTTCCTTTCCGAATAAATCCCCAAAGTACCACTCGTACGGTACACCATGTTCAATCCAATGATCCATACGGTGGATCCGTCGCTGAGGAATGTATACATAGGGGTGATATATAATCAAGGTTCTACAGGTTTAGAATTGATGATTCCACTTTAACTTCTTTTCCTAGTTGGGATGTAAGCTTAAACAAGAATCAGTTATTCGACTACCTTTTCAATCTTAATTACATAGTACTCGTATACACGAGACTGCAATTTATGAACCTTGTATGACGTCTATTATGAACGTCAGGATGGAGACTGCCCAAGACTACGAGTAATCGCATCGTCATGTGAACAAACCTAGAGCCCATTACAACTTCTGCAACCAGATCGCCCTATAGTTTAAACACCGCAGAGAGACAAGAACAATCTGGACAACTTAGCAAACTACTCAGAAATAGAATTGGAAGACTAGGCTTCTCACCTTGGAGGGATCTGGTCTTATTCTTCTAGAAGTAGACGGATTGCATCATAGGTACCTCGGCTATCGGGGACTCGTCAAGATTTCAATTAGAAATCATTATCTCTGCCTCGCATGAATGTGTGGGCTAAGAAAACGCAAGGAATGATTTACCTTTCAGGAATGGACCGAGATCCGAATATCAACAGTTTTGAGTGTTAGGGAAGGATGTCCCGAAGACTACCTTCCGAACTCGATGCGGACACTTCAAGTCCTTAGTGATACCCTTCGGATAGGACCAATACGCCCATAGCATTCATGAGCGTAATGGGTTGGGTACGCCATTCTTACTTGAATCAGTTCGTCATCTCCTGGTAATGACTTACTTATCTACCCTCGTAGTAAGAAGGAACCCATGGAAAATTACCTTTAGAGAAACTTTTCGCGAAGTTCTCTAAACAAGAGTTTTGGAATTGAAGAGTCAAATTCCTAAGACACACTATTAGTGATGTGGAAATTCTTGAGTACTCTGTCAATTTATCCAAAACCGTTGGAAACTTGTCGGCACCGGAGATGCCGACAAAAATTTGCCAAATTCTAGGTCTTGCAGACCTACTATCGTAGTCCATTCAGAACTCCTCGCAAATTATATAAACCCTTACGACTTTGACCCAGCAGAGGGTGGCCCTCGACTAGGAAGATAAGTAAGAAAAAGAAACCTTGGAATTCCAAGTGAGAGACCAAATTCTTTAGGAAGTCTCACTCTGAGAATGGCTTAATATGCTTCGTAAAGCGTGGGAAGCTGAATCCAAGATGTTTAGGACCTCCGGGATTCTTACCAGAATCGGTCCTGTATCTCACAGACTAGACCTACTCCACGAGCTCAGTAACGTACATTTTACCCTTCACGTCTCGAACTTGAAACCGTACCATTTCGTTAGGACTCTCGTAATTCCACTCGACGAGATCAAGATCAAAGAGATCCTCACCTACGTGGAAGAACTATAGTGACCATGGACCGAGAGGTCATACAAACGATTCATAGTCGTTTCCCTTTAAGTGATGGTTCGCTGAGATGCCAACCAGGGACCCGAATTCACTTGGGAGTGTGAGAATCGATCGATTAGGAAGTATCCCCACTTCTTGGATTGATTATTCATGCGTACTTCCTTACCTAAATTCTAATTTCGGGACGAAATTCCTTCTAAGGAGGGGATGATGTGACAACCTGAAATTTCGATTCTGTACAAACAATATCAAGTCAATAGAAGTTAGAACAGTTGCAGTAAATTTTCAGACTTTTAGTATAAGTTTGAGTATTTCAGGATTTACACTTAAAGAGACATCAGGAGAGAGGGTGCACTAGGGTTTTGTGCAACTCTGTTATTCCAAAACGCTATGATATTAGAGTTCGCTGACTGAATAAAATATTTTCTGCCAAAAACCCCAGGGGTATATATATGGTCCTTAACCATATTTATTCACTTGTTCCATTTCCAATTAGAGTAAAGCCAAATTCTCTCTCACGGATCTTCGGCCTTTCGTCCCAAATCATGAGTACTTCTATCTAAGTGTATTATAGAGTTTGATATGTGTCTAATAACCTAGAAATCGTATGAAAATAACAAGATCAAAGTGTTTACGTCCCAAGAACATCTTGGACCGTAAACCCTTCTTTAAGGGATAAAAGAGTGCCCTACTCCCTTCCTTTTGCAATAAAAATAGCCTAGACTCGTACCCTAATGTATGTAGGACTAGAAAACACCCCAAGAACACCAAGATCAAAGGTGTTTACTGTCCAAGAACACCTTGGACCGTAAACCCTATTTAGGGTGCCTAAGTGTGCTTTATCTTATCCTAAGCCTTGGGTATTAACTTAGAATCCTTCCTTGATGTGTTTAGCACATGAAAACCACCAAAATCCCGCATTTATATGTGTTTACAGTTTGGGGATCTCCCAAAACCTTAAACACCCCAAAGGTGTGTAAAAATGGCCCTAATCCCTTCACAAGCTTAGGAAACTAGTCTAGATTTGTTTCTTGATATGTTTGGGACTTGAAAACGTCAAAGGACCTTAGATTATATGTGTTTACGACTGTAAATACATGGAATAGTTGTCCATAGGGCGTAAACTCCATTTAGAGGTGTTTTGATGCCACAAACACTTCCATGGGCTTATACTCCAATGTAGAAATGCTTCAAGGGACTCACAAGACTTCAACACAACTCATGGTCAAGAAGACATGAGTTTACAGCCGTAAACTCAAGGGTTTATGACCATAAACTCAAGGACTGTTGGTCTATTGGGAGTAAACTCAAGAAGGGGGTCCTTTGGAACCCTAAACCCACTAGCCTTGTCCTACAACAACTTAGATGCAATCCTTAGGGCTTATAACACTTATATAAGGTGTTTAGCATTTTTTAGGAGGTCTTAACATTTTTAATTAGTAGTTTAAGACTAATTGGGTACATATATGTGTGATTATATGTTAACTAGGATTCTTGGGTGTGTACAAGTTTTCACTTGACACTTAGCAATCCTACATCGTTTAGTTCATCCAAACCACCATCTTCAGGTGACTTCATACCCCTTAATCAATGATTTAAATGTTTTTTATGGGGGGATACAAGTTGAATCATGCTAGTTATTATATTAATCACATGTGATTAATAAGTAGCATACAAAAGGATTTATTTCTTCTTTGGCTGATTTACCAAACGGTTTACTACAAATGGTTTTACAAAACTTATTTTATGCTTTTATATTGTCAATTGCATGCCTATATATGTATAGTTGTATAAGTAATGTTTAATGGACTTAGGAGGGTTAGCCCGCTTTATTTCCTTTTCCCTATTGGGATGTGGTTTGGTAAGGTATCGGGTATCCGTCCGAAGGTCGTTTAAATATTAGTTATGTATCATGTGTACATATATAGTCATAAAGGTTCCTCCAATCAATTCAATACCCTTGGCTAGCAATGGTATACTTGCATGTTCATACGTACCAGTTACATTACTAGTAAGCTACCATATGGGTAGTTTAGGAAGATACTATACGTTAACTAGAATGCGGAATCATACCACGAGTCAGTTCATTAATGTATCTATACATACCAGATACAGAGAGAACACACATTACAGTTGGTACACCCAGGAGATTACTATACATGCTAGATAGAGAGAGAACACACATTACAGCTAGTACCCGCAGAACATTATGGTATATTACTATACTATTACATAGACACGTTTACATGATTATGTTTACATGATTACGCTTACATGAGTACATTTACATAGATGCATTTACATGATGACATTTACATGAGTATATTTACATGAGTACATTTACATGGATACATTTACATGAGTACATATACATAGATACGTTTACATAGAGACCCTGTTATAAGCATGCCTATATATGTATAGTTATCTAAGTAATGTTTAAAGGACTTAGGAAGGCTAACCCGCTCTATTTCCTTTTCCCCGTTGGGATGTGGTCTGGTGGGTGTCGGGTATCCGTCCGAAGGTCATTTAGATACTTAGTTATATATCATATGTACATATATGGAAATAATAGTTCCTTTCTGTCAGTTCAGTACCTTTGGGTAGCAAAGGTATACATTCATATACATTTACATAGATCATATCCGATGATAGGACAAACATAACTAGGTGCTATAGCATGGAACGATTTCAGGATCTAACTATACCAACGAATCACAACGCATTGTGATAGTTATATTGGGTATACATGATCATAGTAATGTGGATGTTCACGGCTTGCAAACATGCAGGGGTCGTGTATGGGTCCCAAAATCTCTTTGACAGGGGAGCATCTAGCCTTGGATCTAGCCCTCACATTGTGCCTTATCCCTCAAATAAAGCAATACTAGTAAAAAGTACTCACTTATTACAAATACTACAGTATTTACAAGATTACAATAGGTTAAAGGTAGTTAGTACGGTTGTAGTTATTTGATACTACACCATAGTACTATTCCATTTTCCCATTACATTCACTTCGTGAACATTCACACGATGCACGGTAATGTAGAAGCTATATTTTGATTGATGATAGTCGGATTTGGGAAAATACACACTCTTACAAGAGACACACACACAGATACTAGATGCCTTGGTAGAAGGATACTTTTAGTAGGAAACATATGGTTTTCTAGGATGTTCAAAACGTTTTCATACGTACAGTTCATATGCATACAAATTCTTACATTTTCCTATATGTACAAATACTTACATTTCATATATGTACAAATACTTACATACAAATTAAGACACTAAAATACTTATGATCTCACCATCTTTAAAGTTGATACTCGCTTTCAAAATAACTTGTATCCTCAGGTCAACGATAGACAGGTACCGATGCAAGGTTTAGAGAAGATGGAGCTCGTTCAAGACTCATCTTTAATTTTGATTTATACTTTAGTGTCTATTAGACATATCAGAACACTTGTATTTAAATTATATTATTAATGAAATGGATGATGTTGTTGCTAGTTTACTACTATTAATTGTTATGATATTGTACATGATGTCCTCCGCCCCAGGATGTTTCCGCCGTTCATGGTTTTGGGGTGTGACAGATGATCCTTATAAATAGTTCGCTTATGTCAATTTATTCATTCTCACATATTCATTACGTTACGATAAATTCGATTACTCCTTCTTCCTCTTTGAAGAAAAAAGTACGTCGATTTTCAGAAAAGAAGATGAATGCTGATCCGTGGGCCCGTCTGAACTTCAATCTCTGGAGTGTAAGTGCAGAACCACCAAAAAACACACTGGTGGTTGAATACAGGAAGCCAAACGACAAACGTTTCACCATTCGCATTGTCCATGGTGGGTTCTTTACTGACTACCCAGGCAAGGCGTATCAACAGACCAATGTTCTCTTCATTTCTCATGTGAACATCGATTTGTTAGACATGGTGTTGCTTGGGCGTTTTTCTAGAAGCCTTGGGTATACCAGTTTGGGGAACTGGTATCATATGCCCATCAGAGAACACAGTGGGTTCTCAATGGTTCCAATACTAATTGATGAATGTTTGGAACCATTCAAGACGTTAGTTAGGGCCAACGAATTCAAAGAGACTTAACATCTATATGTTGAACACAGGCCTGTGATTGTTCCAAACAATTTGCCACACTTTTTGATGAACTCTCCAGCCAAATGCGTTGAGAAGCTTATTCACATGTTTGTAACAGAACATCCAAAGGCTTGTGTTGATGATGGAATAGCATATTGTTGGATATAGTGTCTAAGTGCATAACTGTATTTGGTATGTACTTGACCTGACCCGGCATGGTCCATTTGGGTTGCACTTCACCCGAAAAATTTATGGATAATCTTTGGAGAATAGTATAAGTTATGATTTATTAATATATTATAAGTATTACTAATTAAATATGGGCTCTTATATTTATATAGTGTGGGCTAATGCTTATTTGGAATCGGCTAGGCTTGCATGGAAAGTCCATGGATACTCCATAGAGCTTTAACCCATGGATCTCATGGCAATGAAGAGACATGGGTATTAGGGTTTACATGGATGTAACCCTAATCCACCACACTATATAAAGAAGGCCTTGGTTCTTGAAATCACACTAGTTGAGGTGAGCAAAGCAAGAGGGCCGATTTCAAGATAATTGTGACTATTCTCTCAAAGTTCCAAGTTTGTGGTGATTTGTGATATCCATTTGAGGCATCCACACTATTGGTGCTAGGCTCTAAAACTCCAAGCAATCAACTACAACTACAAGGTAAGTAATTCTACTAGCTTTATTTGATTCATGTTCCCCATGCAATGCTAGATAGGATATGAACCTTCGAAAAATAATTATTTGCATGTATCTTAGAGAAACATAGATCCAAGGTTTATTAGGGGTGCATGTACACTTAGGAAGTGTTAGAATGCTCAAAACCGATTAGTGGTATCAGAGCCTAGGCGTATTTGTTTAATACTTGATGCAAAATATTGGAAAAAGTCGAAAAACTTGCTGTCTGCCTGATGAAGTCGCCTAGTCCATGGGGGGGACTCGCCGAGTTCATGTGTATCTTCATCCTAATAAATGAGTAGGTTCATGCACTCGACGAGTAGGAGCCTCAGAATGCAGATTTTCGACTTTTGCTGCTGGAAATGGACTATAAACATTACCCTAAACTTTTTTGGTGTTATACAACTTATTTTAGATGGTGTAATTTTTGTTCTAATCCATTTACAATGGCTAATATCAATTTTTCATGATTATATGTGTTCATATGATCTTGAAACATTGATATGGATATTCATGTTCTTGATCTTATGAATTTAGATGATCATAGGAATTACATGTAACCTACTTGGTAGTTTAATTCTTTATCATAATGTGTTTTAATGGAGTCCATAACTTGTCCTCAAGTTATGGAAAACCAAAAGTCACACTTGAATTAAAACCATTAAAAGAACACAAGAGTTAGAAAAATGAAGAGTCTTTATTTTTAATAATCTAATTAACTCATAAGTTACAAGAAATGAAAAGTTTTGAAAGTTTACAAAACTTTCCCTCAAGTTTTGGATTAAGTAAAGTCATATTAAAAACTTTAGTTCCAACCCTTAGAATTTTAAAAGTTAAAATTCAACCCTTATACTTATAATATTATAGGTTAATATATATATATATATATATATATATATATATATATATAAATATATATATATATACATATATATATATATACATATATATATATATATATATATATATATATATATATATATATGTATAAGATCAAAGTCGTCTTACCGCTAGTACGCCTCATTCACGAAGCTAGTCTATAAGGTGGGTATAAGGTTGTTGCCTATAAAATGGCAACTTAATGCGTGTCCACTCTCACCCACCACTTGCTTGACTGGAGGAGGGTCGTTAGCCGAACGGGTAGGACAAGGACTTTTCAATTCTCATTAAAAGTATAATGATAATACTAAAGTAACTAAACCTTACTGAATTCCCAATCTTAGTTATTTTAGGAAAATGTAAATAAGGTGCTAATCCATGAAATTACACTTTACACTTCGTTTAAGTCATTAGTGGAGCGTGTGTGGTTAACCGACACACTAACTTGAACTTAACAAGGTAGGTAAAGGGTGACTTAATGTTTATCATAGTATCGATGGAGCGTGTGTGGTTAATCGGAAAATCGATTGATGGGTAATACATTAAGGGTACCAAGTAAACTGCATGGTTACTTCACACCTTGTTTTGTGATCCTCGGCATCCCAGTCACAAAACTTGAAGGGCACACTCGAGATTGAAACATGCCATTGAATAAAGTTCAATGAATCTCAAAGAATCTAGGAGTTTCTAAACAAATTAAAACCTAATTAAAATTTCGTTTTTCATGGTGGAAATTGGTGAATCGTCATTCACCTACCTTTAAATATCTTATAGCTTAGATTACGGCATCCCTCTTCTAAGTTATAAAATATTGTGTTGGGTCCTAGCCTTAATACTACATTTGGGTGTTTTATTAAGGACTATCTCTAAATCTAATCTAATCTATTCCCTCTTGCTTTAAAATGTCTTCCAATAACAATGCTTTTGGCTCTAACCCTACTAGCTCTTTCTCTCTCATGAATCTTTGTGGGAGAGTCATCTTCGATGGATCCAACTTTACTGATTGGATTAGGAACATCAGGATGGTCAATCGGTATGAGAACCAAGAATATGTTCTCGACAAGGAGCTAAAGGTACCCGAGCCAACTGCTACTCCTAAAGAGCTTGCTAAATATGAGGTACATGAAAGGGATGCTACAAAAGTAGCATGCATCATGATGGCCACCATGACAGCCGAGCTCCAAAAGTCCTATGAGGACTATTATCCTTTTGAGATGCACCCGGATTTGATGGACTGTTACCATCTGTGATAACCGTCAAATTATGGTCAAGTCAAAGTCAAATAAAGTCAACAAGTCAAATATGTCAACCCAATTAACCCTCGTGTACTAGGTTTTACGCTATGTTATTTCCGTACAACTTGTTATTCTAAGGAGAAATCATCAATTGAAAAGTTGGTATATGTAGATTTCATTAACCTAAAACGATGTTAAGTAATGAACCAAACCGATAAACAAATGTTTCATACTCATCGGGAGTGTGTAAGATCCTTAAACATGGCTTAACGAGGTTTACGGACCTTGCGTTGCGAAACCGGACACTCACAAATGTCACACACGAAACCTCTCTTAATCGTTTTCACTCAATCTCTCTTTATCGAGAATCTCTCCCAAATCTCTCCAAGAATGTGAAATCTCTCCCAAATCTCTCTTTGTATGAGAAATCTCTCCAAGAATGTGAAATCTCTCCCAAATCTCTCTTTGTATGAGAAATCTCTCCAAGAATGTGAAATCTCTCCCAAATCTCTCTTTGTATGAGAAATCTCTCCAAGTATGTGAAATGTCTCCCAAATCTCTCCAAGAATGTGAAATCTCTCCCAAATCTCTCATTGTAGGAGAAATGTCTCCAAGAATGTGAAATCTCTGCCAAATCTCTCTTTGTATGAGAAATCTCTCCAAGAATGTGAAATATCTCCCAAATCTCTCTAAGTATGCCAAATCTCTCCAAGTATGTCAAATCTCTCCCAAATCTCTCTCAAAATGTCTCTCAGCATTTTATAATCACTTTGGGCATCCTGACCCTCGAATTTGGCGAAATCAGCCCAAAAACGGAAGTCTACGCGAAAAATGGACTTAAGGAGCCGAAACTCCTCTGAGGAACTGAAACCCTCTCAGGAACCGAAACCTCTTAATAGCCGAGACCCTCTCAACCGAAATGGACCGAGTGCTCTATTTATTTCGGTCCTCTGATCATTCCCAAACCGAACCTGACCTTCTGCTATTCTCTTCTCACTTTCGGTCCGAGAGGACTACACCTTCGGTCTAAGGAGCGGACCTTCGGTCCGAGGGATTGAGCTTCTGTCTGAGGAGCAAGCCTGCGCAGCCGAACCTCTCTACTCTCGGTTCCTCTTTTTCTCTCAGTTCCCATGCACAACCAAGCCTCACATTCGGTTCTAAGCTCCTAAGGAGCCGAACCTTCGCATCCTTGGCCCAAATTTCGGAATTTGGCAGTTTTTGCCCAGTTTTCAATATTTTTAGCGTTTGAGCCCGTTTTTCGATATTTTAACGCGGGATTTCCACCCAAACTCGTATTTTATCATAATAAACCCCAAATATTAATGTTTTAATTATTTTTTTTTTGGGAAATCCTTGCCTAAGAATAAAATCTAGTTGGTGAGATATTTTGTTGAGTGTTGACTTTTCTTTAGTGTATGACACAAGCAACCTCCCATTCCCACTCCATGACCAACCCACACCCCTCCCCACCATACCTAGTTACATTCTTGTACTTTTTCCCTCTCTTTCCAACACTCCCCACGTTCTTAGAGCTGGAACATCCATCCTCTCTCCTAACATTCTCTCATTTTCTCATTCTCCCACACAAGATCAAACACCCTTTTCTCTCTCAATTCTCTCACTAAAATTCGAGATTCAAGGCATACTCCAAGGCTTTTCTCCTTCATTTAGTAAGTATCATCCTCTTTCTTATGATTATTACACATCCTCCTACTCAAAATCGTAGTTTGCTTACACTTCTCTTCTTCAACACTCATCTACTGAAACTAATCAACGTGAGTTCATAACCCTACATTTTTATGTTTTATTAAGTTTTTAGGGGGGGGGGGGGGAATACAAGTTAAAACACCAAGAACATAACTAAACTTTTCTAACAGCTTTCATCAGAAAAGCTGGACTTCATTCACGGAATGTTTTGGATAACTTAAACATTTTAGCTTTCAAAACTGTTTACGGTGCAATTAGATCCTGTTCTTAGCTTTAAAATGAATACTTGCACATCTCCATATGATTTTTCTACAATTTACGGATTTAGTTTTCGACTTCGTATGATTTTTCTATGACTTTTCTAAAACAGCGCAGAAAGGTTAAATTTAGTTTATAGCATATAAATTTCATAACACTTTGTATTATGTTGAGCAAAGTGTATAACAATAAGTTCTAAATATTGAATGTATTTCCTTGTTAGTTCATCATCATAAACTGAAACTTAGTCATTCATGATAAAATTATTCATTCATTTAGAACAACTATATTAAGCTATAATAAGCATAGTTTATGGATTCATAACACAAATGCGTTTTCATAAAAGAGTTGTTATAAATTACAAACGTTTTTGGATAAGCTATAATAGGCATAGTTTATGATTCTTCACATAACACACTCGTACAAAAAGGGTACATTCATACAAAAAGGTTTTACACTTACGCACACTACATGTAAACTTGTTAACTCAGATTGTGAGACTTTCTCTCCCCGTACGTCCGAGTACGGGATCCAAATTCCTGTAAGTTATAACCAAAATCTCTTGTACGGAGAGCGTGATAATTGTGTATAGATCTATATTGGGGTTGACATCCCACACCTCGCTGCTAGCTACAGCCGGACCGGCAGGTCTGCGGGTGACAAGTGTCATAGGATCAGGGCGTCTAAAAGACGTTGTGCAGGTTACCTCTAGTCATAGTATGGTTATAGCGACTCACATAGGGAGCTAATAATACATAAAGTTTACGGGATTTTTATAAAACAAAAGGGGTTTTATGTCGATTTAAAATCACTTTTTATATCAACAATTACAAATATTGTTGTTCATTTTCGGTCTTCGTATTTAGGACCACATAACTCTTATAAAGAAAATATTGGATTTTTTGTATACATACTCTATCGCTTTTACAAGGAAAACGGTTTACTTCTCTAACAAAATCTTTTATGAACTCACCAAACTTTGTATTGACACTTTTTCAAAACTACTTGTATTCTCAGGAATTCAGTGAAACAGGAAATCAAGTGCATTTTGAGGATGGGACGAGAAATCGTCTAACAGGTCATTTTGTATCATAATGTAATTGATTCGAATCATGTAAACATATACTTTGGTGTAACTTTTTCAATTATATTTATGATGGTTGTATTTACTTTGAGCACTATTATACTCGTTGTTGTGATACTCTACAGGAAGTCCTCCACCGCCGGCCGTTTCTGCCATCCTTGGTTTGGGGGTGTGACAGATTGCTATCAGAGCATTGTTTATAGTGAACTCAGTATATCGAACCACATAAGATATACAAACTATAAATGCAATGGGGCTAAAAGTCTCTGATTTAAAGTTTTCAAAACAATTATACTTTTGGAAATAAATAATTCCCTATTAAAAGTATACATGCATGCATACATATTAAGGTCAGCATCATTCTCGAACAAAACAAAAGTAACGATTGTTGAATATCACAGGTAAGCTCGGGGATGTATGGTCAGTCTTGGGAGAGGCATAGCTTGATCAGCTATGCTGGTCCGAGGAGTGATTAGCACATGCCCAAAAATGGTTGTGATATGGCAACAAGTCTAAATACTTACCAACACTACCACAATGAGAACATTAGAACAGAACACGAGTTTAAAATACTATAGGAGTATTTTGTAATATCATAACTTATATGAAAACTAAATAGATCCTTAATAATAGGTCTATAGTCCCTAAGTGGATACCCTAAGGTATTATATAACTTAGAAATCATAGACTTAGAATTTGTGGTCATTGCCTTACTTCCTTTTCCTTGTTTGGATGTGAATCTAGGGTAGGATCACTTATTCGAAGGTCTATCATATCTTGTTATATGTAATTATTATGCACTATGTCATTATAGAAGTAACTAATAAGGATCACCCGTATAAGTAATTAATTATAAATTTAGACGCCTAGTAATTATCTCTTCCACTCCTATTCTCGCACGTACAACATAGTAAGATCCTACTTACCGGACGACCCCTACTTTCCCAATCTGAACCCGAGAAATGGTGAATGGTTATGAGGAGAATCAGAAGAGGAACCGGAGGTAATCAATCCTCCATGCATAGCAAGGGTTTCCGCGAACCGTTTCGACTACATCGAACCTGTGCTCCGTTGGGCAATCGTGATCGACGGTTGAATGTTGACAGTAATGACAACAAACACCATGTGTAGATCAACGAGGGTGCTATGACCTCAACCACGGGGGACCGACTGACAGAGCCCTGCCGGATAAGACCCGGCAGATCGCGAACATTGGGGATTAAAGCAGGTAGACTACAACCCGAGTTCGGAAACTGCACGCTACTACAGGCCCTACTGTCTCACATACCCGAGACTCGGAAAGAGACTACTATTTTGGAGACCAACTCTCTGTTTAGGACCTTATCGCCACTCAGGAAGAGGCAAGAGAGTAACGGGCTAGACACACAATATTCAATGAGAGGAGGATTGCAGCCAAGCATCGATTGATAGAGCTGCAAGCTGTATCGACTTTGCCTCATGCATCGCAAGGGACAGATCGTCGTAAGTAGAGTTCATACCGCTCACAAGACCTTGTAAATTAGGTTCGTGAGTATGCGTTGGTGCTACTCTATTCTAGACGTAAGCACGACACTGGTATTTAAGCGGTCATACTAAACGAGGGATCTAGTTGCTATCAAAACTTTTCCATGCTCGGATGTGAGGTAAACCTACACCTAGGTAAAAAAATTTCGCTGAAACCATAATTAATAGAGTCATATTAACAAAATGGGCTTAGGATATACCTAATAGACTTAAAGGTCTATTTAGGCATAGTTATATAACTAAGCATACTTCAATTGGTCATAATAAGGACCTAGCTTGGGTCAAGTATAAGGGTTCACTTGGATACAGAACTACTGAAATACATGAATATACCATATAAAGAATCTCTTTATGAATTGTTTTCAGAACACCCTTAACAACCGGATTGCGTTACAAATCGATATAAAATAAAATTTGATAGAAACTCGTGACGCATAGCCATTCTAAAAACTCATTATCATCTCACCCTTAAACATTTTGTTGCGAAGTTCCTTCTTCATAGACCTATGGGTGCCATCATACCAGCACTAATGCACCGGGTCCTATCAAAAATCCTCAGCCAAGCGTGTTCGGACAAACATGATTCTCAGATGAGTAAAGCTTAACGCCCGTATGAAACATACTCTTACCCACTGCCATAACTCCATTTCAAGAATGTTAGCGGGAACACTAGGAATAGTACAGTAATGTGCAAAAATTTATATGCGTAAATATAAATCGTAAGGATGCACTTAAGATAATCACTTCCACTAACGAAGTCGTTTTTCATCGTGGAACAGAGCTATGTCTTCACCAAGGGGAAACCAACCAACTAGCAAGGCGCCAATCCTGCAGATAGACTCTGCTACTTTTCAAGCTGCGGTCACGGTAGCCGTAGCAGCCATCATGGCGCAGCTCAATGCTAACCCCGCCAACAGGCGTGGAAATAGAGTCAGAAATACTAACTGCGATAAGAATCAAGAACATCAGTGGGCAACTATCAACGAAAATGCCTCAGGCCACAAACCTACAAAGAAGAAGCGAAAATTTTGGAACAAAAAGGAGCGCAACCAATCTCAAAAACTCGCTAAAAGACAGCAATCTGGGGCTGCTCCTACTATAATGACAGCAGTCACAAATCATGCCTCAACACTAGCCACAATGTCTGCCACTCCAGCACCGGTCAGCCAGTATATGGGAACACTTCCGAAGTGTAACAAGTGTAACTACCATCACACAGGAGGTTGCCGGATTCCACACTATAATAACTGCAACAGGAAAGGACATACCTTCTGTTTCTGTAAGGCCCCGACCCAGCATCTTCCTTCAATCACCAGCACCAAGGTAGACCCAGTATGCTACTTATGCGGTGAAACGGGACGCTTCAAGAGAGAGTGTCCAACCGAGAAGAATGACGGGGGATCAGGAGGAGTGTGATGAACATACCAGCAGGAGCAGCAAGGAACCCTATTAGGATTTTTGTAATGTTACCAACGACAAAAACGTTTAAGTACCATATGTTTGTAATGAATTCGGTGTGCTTGCTAAAGTCACAGTCTTTCTAAAAATAGTTAAAATACTCTATCGTTCAAATCAAACCAAAGACACTCGTATATGACTTTAGGATCATTAGTTGTAAGATGTGATGACTTTGTACATACATTGGGGTTAATTATAATCAAAATACTAAAGTCTTGAAACAAATAATTCCATCCTGACTCCTATTTTGTGTCTAGTAGTAAGAATTGAGTGGGGCCACCCACTCGACGATTGTACCAACATCAACTTACATACGACGTTCATATACCGCTCGATCGTAGGGAGACCTATCAGGGATCATGATATCAAGTATCATTACTGGCTATCGAAACATACCCACTACCAGTGCTACACACTATGGTATGAATCATCTACAGTAATAATAACATCTAACAAAACGGATCACCCTGAAAAGAAACACAAGGTACCCTATCACTCTAATGAGCACTTCATATGAATACAACTTATCTCATGTCTTACCTAAAAAGATTCGGTTGTCACCATTCAGTTTCGGTTAGCATAGTCCTCATCTTCCCGATTTAACGACTACAAAAGGACCGTTCAACTAACCCCCCAAATATCGGAACCTTTGTCTCCCATAAACACGTCCAACACGGATCTCCGGGTCATCTCTCGCTGCGAAACTACAAAACGCGCACCAAAGGGATGTTATACTTCCCGAAACCTTATCACAAGTATTTATAGGAGACCTTCAGGAATGTCACGCATGTAGCAGACAATTAAGATTCTACGAACATTGGATGTGTGCTTCCGCCCTAATTCATATTCCATGTCTGATTGTGGAATTGGGGCAGAGTCACCCATCCAACTGTCTTGCCAATATTAAGCACATATGACCTATATGTGAAAGTTAATAATAGATGGACCAGGTACGAGTCCTGCCATGAGCTTCGGACCAAGGTTTCACAAAAGGATGAGTAAATGTCATACCATCTGAAAGGGCCTAGTCGCGTAAACCAAACCCACATGCTTCCTACTGAGCTACAAGAACTGTCAGGTCAAACCTGTCGAACTACTCAACAATGAAATTGAGGAACCAAGCTTCTCACCCTGGAGAGCTCCGACCTTATTCTTCAAATAGAAAGGCAAATTGCTCGTTGTTCCATCAACCTCAGAGGCCCCGACAATATCTCCAGTAGAAACCTTTACTATCTGCCTTGCATAGATGAATAGACCGACCAACCGCGAGGAACGAAGTACCCTTCAGGAATTGGACCTGAGATCTAAATATCACCAGTCGCGAGTATTGGAGAAGGATGTCTGAGGACAATCCTCCAAATTCGATGCGGACGCTGCAAGTCCGTAGTGATACCCCTTGGATAGGACCAACCCGCTCACAGTATTCATAGGATATGCCATTCTTACTAGGATCCGTTAGTCATTGTCATTGTAAATGACTTGCTTATCTACCCTCGTAGTAAGAAGGAAACCAAGGAGAGCAGCTACAACAAACCGCGGAAACAATACGATCAGAGAAGCTTTACCCGAAGTTCTCTAGATACGAGTTTTGGAATTGAGGAGTCGAATTCCTAAGACACATCATTATCAATGTGGAAATTCTTAAGGACCCTTTCAATTGATCAAAAACCGTTGAGAAATAGTCAGCACCAAACGCGTCAACAAGAATACGCCAAAAGTCCAGGTCTCACTGACCTACCGTCTTAGTTCCCTTGGAACTTCTCGTAAATTACGGAACCCCCTTACGACTTTGACCCTGAAGGGAGCAACCCTTGACAGGGAAGAGAAGAAAAAGGTAGAGAAACCTTTAGAACTCCAGAATAAGAGACCAAATTCCTTTGGAAGCCTCACTCTGGGAAGGCTTAGTATGCTTCAGAAGGCGTGGAAAACTAAAACCCCAAATAATTAGGCCTTTCGAGATTCTTGTCAGAATCAGCCTTGTAACTCGCAACTTCAATCTACCCTCGCGAGGTTGGTAAGGTACATTCTACCCGACACGTCCCAAACTTGCAAAAGTATCTATCCGACGAGACTCTTGTAATCCCCCTCGACGAGATCGAGTTCCACAAGAGCCTCACCTTCGTGGAAGAACCGTAGTGACCATGGACCAAGAGGTCAAGCGAATGCAGCAACGCCGCTTCCCATTAGTGAAAGTTCGCTGGAATACTAACCAAGGACCTGGAGTCACTTGGGAGTGCGAGAATTAGTCGATTAGGAAGTATCCCCACTTCTTGGCTCGATTGTTCATTCCTACTCCTTGCCTAAATTCAAATTTCGGGACGAAATTCCCTCTAACGGGGGGATGATGTGACAACCGTCAAATACTATTCAAGTCAAAGTCAAATAAAGTCAACAAGTCAAACCGGTCAACCCAATTAACCCTCGTGTACTAGGGTTTACGCTATGTTATTTTCATACAACTCGTTATTCTAAAGAGAAATCATCAATTGAAAAGTTGGTATATGTAGATTTCATTAACCCAAAACGATGTTAAGTAATGAACCAAACCGATAAAAGAATGTTTCATACTCATCGGGAGTGTGTAAGATCCTTAAACATGGCTTAACAGGGGTTACGGACCTTGCGTTGCGAAACCGGACACTCATAAATGTCACACAAGAAACCTCTCTCAATCATTTTCACTCTATCTCTCTTTATAGAGAATCTCTCCCAAATCTCTCCAAGAATGTGGAATCTAACCCAAATCTCTCTTTGTATGAGAAATCTCTCCAAGAATGTGAAATCTCTCCTAAATCTCTCTTTGTATGAGAAATCTCTCCAAGAATGTGAAATCTCTCCCAAATCTCTCTTTGTATGAGAAATCTCTCCAAGTATGTGAAATGTCTCCCAAATCTCTCCAAGAATGTGAAATCTCTCCCAAATCTCTCTTTGTACGAGAAATCTCTCCAAGAATGTGAAATTTCTCCCAAATCTCTCTTTGTATGAGAAATCTCTCCAAGAATGTGAAATATCTCCCAAATCTCTCTAAGTATGCCAAATCTCTCCAAGTATGTCAAATCTCTCCCAAATCTCTCTCAAAATCTCTCTCAACGTTTTATAAGCACTTTGGGCATCCCGACCCTCGAATTTGGCAAGACCCTTTCAACCGAAACGGACCGAGTGCTCTATTTATTTCGGTCCTCTGATCATTCCCAAACCGAGCCTGACCTTATGCTCTTCTCTTCTTACTTTCGTTCCGAGAGGACTACACCTTCGGTCTAAGGAGCTGACCTTCGGTCCGAGGGCTTGAGCTTCTGTCCGAGGAGCGAATCTGCGTAGCCGAACCCCTCTACTCTCGGTTCCTCTTCTGCTCTCGGTTCCCATGCACAACCAAGCCTCACCTTCGGTTCTAAGCTCCTACGGAGCCGAACCTTCGCATCCTCAGCCCAAATTTCGGAATTTGGCAGTTTTTGCCCAGTTTTCAATATTTTTAGCGTTTGAGCCCGTTTTTCGATATTTTAACGCGGGATTTGCACTCAAACTTGTATTTTATCATAATAAACCCCAAATATTCATATTTTAATTTTTTTTTGGGAAAATCCTTGCCTAAGAATAAAATCTAGTTGGTGAGATATTTTGTTGAGTGTTGACTTTTCTTTAGTGTATGACACAAGCAACCTCCCATTCCCACTCCATGACCAACCCACACCCCTCCCCACCATACCTAGTTACATTCTTGTACTTTTTCCCTCTCTTTCCAACCCTCCCCACATTCTTAGAGCTGGAACATCCATCCTCTCTCCTAACATTCTCTCATTTTCTCATTCTCCCACACAAGATCAAACACCCTTTTCTCTCTCAATTCTCTCACTAAAATTCGAGATTCAAGGCATACTCCAAGGCTTTTCTCCTTCATTTAGTAACTATCATCCTCTTTCTTATGATTATTACACATCCTCCCACTCAAAATCATAGTTTGCTTACACAAACATCGTCACATTCTTGTTAGATCTTCGAATCTTCAAGTGATTCTTCAAGTGTTCTTGAGTTGGAAACTTCTCTTCTTCAACACTCATCTACTGAAAATAATCAAGGTGAGTTCATACCCCTACATTTTTATGTTTTCTTAAGTTTCTACGGGGGGAATACAAGTTAAAAAACCAAGAACATAACCAAACTTTTCTAACATCTTTCATCAGAAAAGTTGGACTCCATTCACGGACTGTTTTGGATAACTTAAACATTTTAGTTTTCAAAACTGTTTTAGGTGCAATTAGATCCAGTTCTTAGCTTTAAAATGACTACTTGGACATCTCCATACAATTTTTCTACAATTTATGGTGATTTTTACAAAACTGGCTATCATTTCAAACACCAATCCGGACCAGTCTGTGATTATGGAAATTTTCACCCAAGTTGGAGGTCATTAAAAATCATGATAAAAATTAAGACTAAACTATACACACGTTGGGAACTCTCAGAATTTACGGATTTAGTTTTCGACTTCGTATGATTTTTCTATGCCTTTTCTAAAACAGCGCAGAAAGGTTAAATTTAGTTAACAACATATAATTTTCATAACACTTTGTATTATGTTGAGCAAAGTGTATAACAATAAGTTCTAAATATTGAATGTGTTTCCTTGTTAGTTTATCATCATAAACTGAAACTTAGTCATTCATGATAAAATTATTCATTCATTTAGAACACGTATATTAAGCTATAATAAGCATAGTTTATGGATTCATAACACAAATGCGTTTTCATAAAAGAGTTGTTATACATTACAAATGTTTTTGGATAAGCTATAATAGGTATAGTTTATGATTCTTCACATAACACACTCGTACAAAAAGGGTACATTCATACAAAAAGGTTTTACACTTACGCACACTACACGTAAACTTGTTAACTCAGATTGTGAGACTTTCTCTCCCCGTACGTCCGAGTACGGGATCCAAATTCCTGTAAGTTATAACCAAAATCTCCTGTAGGGAGAGCATGATAATTTTGTATAGATCTATATTGGTGTTGACATCCCACACCTCGCTGCTAGCTACAGTCGGACCGGCAGGTCTACTGGTGAAAAGAGTCATAGGATCAGGGCGTCATGTGCAGGTTACCTCTAGTCATAGTATGGTTATAGCGACTCACATAGGGAGCTAACAATACATAAAGTTTACGGGATTTTTATAAAACAAAAGGGGTTTTATGTCGATTTAAAATCACTTTTTATATCAATAATTACAAATATTGTTGTTCATTTTCGGTCCTGGTATTTAGGACCACATAACTCTTATAAAGAAAATATTGGATTTTCTGGATACAAACTCTATCACTTTTACAAGGAAAACGGTTTACTTCTCTAACAAAATCTCTTATAAACTCATCAACCTTTGTGTTGACACTTTTTCAAAAGTACTTGTATTCTCAATGAATTCAGTGAAACAGGAAATCAAGTGCATTTTGAGGATGGGACGTTAAATCGTCTAACAGTTCATTTTGTATCATAATGTAATTGATTCGAATCATGTAAATATATACTTTGGTGTAACTTTTTCAATTATATTTATGATGGTTGTATTTACTTTGAGCACTATTATACTCGTTGTTGTGATACTCTACATGAAGTCCTCCACCCCCGGACGTTTCCGCCATCCTTGGTTTTGGGGTGTGACACCATCAAAGTCCACGTCAAGAGTGATATGAAATAATCTCCTCCATGACAATAACCCAAATGAAGGATGGTGAACCCATCACGGGCCACATGCAGAAAATGCAAAGCTATGTGGACCGTTTACTGAAGCTGAATGTGAACTTCCCCGACGAGTTAGCAATAAACATCATTTTGCACTGCTTACCATCGTGTTATAATCAATTCCGCATGACATATCACATGAAAAAGGAAGAAGTCACCCTCAGTAAAATTCAGGGACTCTTGAAGACCGCGGAAGGTCGTCTAAAGGGTAAGTCGGTTGTTACTACTCCTACTTCTACTCCTACTGCGGCCAATGTCTTGGCAATCGGGCATGGCAAAGGGTACCAAGGGTAAGACCCTTGAAGGCTCCTCTTCAAGAAAAACGAAGAAAGGTTTTGTCACTCCTTTTGCTAACACTAATGAGGCTGAATGCTTCTATTATCATGAAAAGTCGCATTGGAAGCGAAATTGCCCAAAGTACCAGCAAGATGTGAAGGATGGGAAAGTAAAACCCGACCATGTAGGTATATACACTATATTGTCTAATAACTCACCTCATTCTAATTCTTGGGTCCTTGACACAGGTTGTGGTATCCACATATGTTGTGATTTGCAGGGACTAAGAAGAAGTGAGAATGTGGAGCAGGGAAGGATAAACTTGATCATGGGAAACAGGAAAGCTTCACCTATCACCAAGATAGTAGTTTATTAATTAGTGCTAAATAGTGGGTTTACATTAGATTTGAATAAGTGTTATTATTCGCCAGAAATGGCAAGAAATGTTATTTCCTTTCATGCACTGTATAAACAAGGTTTTACCTTTTATTTTGATAATAATAATGGGAGTATTGATGCTTTCTTTAATAATGTTCATTATTTTAAAGCATTACCTTGTGACGGCGTGTATGAAACTATATATGTTGTAGATACTCTAGGAAATAATGTATTGTATATTGACTCTTCCACTTGCTTAGATAAATCATCTTTATGGCATTGTCGTATTGGACTTGTAAGCAAGAAACGCATAGGCCAACTCCAAAAGGATGGAGTCTTGGAGTCATTTGACCTAAAGTCAGATGATAGTTGTGAATCTTGTTTTCTTGGTAAAATGACAAAGTCACCTTTTATTGGCACTTGTGCTAGGGGTGAAGGTTTGTTGGACCTCATACACACGGATGTGTGTGGACCCTTTAGAACCGCCACAAGAGATGCTAATAAGTTTTATGTGACTTTTACTGATGATTTTAGTAGATATGGATATGTCTACTTAATCAAGCATAATTCAGAAACCTTTGAGAAATTCAAAGAGTTTAAGCAAGAAGTGGAGAATCAATTGGGCAGGAACATTAAGATGCTTCGATCCGATTGTGGTAGTGAGTATCATAGTACTGAGTTCCTTGACTATCTTAAGGAATGTGGGATTATCTCACAATTGACACCTCCTAGGACACCACAATTGAATGGTGTAGCTGAGAGGCGCAATCGGACCTTGTTGGACATGGTTCGTTCCATGATGAGTCGAGCTTCGCTACCAATCTCATTTTGGGGGTATGCCTTAGAGACTGTCGCCCATATCCTTAATCTAGTCCCTACAAAGAAGGTTGCCAAAACACCTCACGAGATGTGGACTGAAAAATTTCCCAATCTAGAACACATCAAGATTTGGGGTTGTGAGGCTTTCGTGAGACGCGGGACTCGCGATAAGCTTGAACCCCGAAGTGAAAGGTGTATTTTCATTGGCTATCCACATAAATCCTTTGGCAACATCTTTTATAGACCTAGTGATAATGTGGTCTTTGTAGCAAGAAGACGATTCTTTCGAGAGAGAGAAATCATGAGTCAAGGAGACAGTGGGAGGCAAATTGACCTTGAGGAACTTCAAGAGTCAAGTGATGAAGGAACCTCAAACCCTAGCCCTCAACCTGAGGAGGAAACTCCTGTTGAGACAACTGAAGAATCTATACCTTTGAGGCGTTCCACCAGAGTTAGGAATGCACCTGAGCATTATTATGGTTTCCATATTACTGCGGAAGGTGAGACACTTATCAGTGATAACACAATGGTAAATCTAGATGAGCCCAACAGCTACACGGAAGCCATGGCAGGCCCTGAGGCTGCTAAATGGAAAGAAGCTATGGATAGCGAGATACAGTCCATGTATGACAATCAAGTTTGGAACTTCGTTGACAATGTACCTGATCGTAAGGTAGTTGGGTGCAAATGGATCTTCAAGAAGAAGACCGACATGGATGGTAATGTACACACTTATCAGGCACGACTGGTTGCAAAGGGTTATTCTTAAACTCCGAGAGTTGATTATGATGAGACCTTTTCACCAGTGGCCAGGATTAAGTCTATTAGGGTTCTGTTAGCCATTGCTACATTTCATGACTATGAAATATGGAAAATGGATGTCAAAACCACTTTCCTTAATGGAAAGTTGGCTGAAGATGTTTACATGGTTTAGCCAAAAGGTTTTGTAAGTACAGAGTACCCTAATAGAGTGTGTAAACTCGAGAAATCCATTTATGGATTAAAACAGGCACCTCGCAGATGGAATCTTTGCTTTGATGAGAAAGTCAAAGAATTTGGCTTTTCGAGGAGTGAAGATGAATCGTGTGTCTATATCAAGGCTAGTGGGAGCATAGTCAGCTTTTTGGTACTATATATGGATGACATACTACTCATAGGAAATGACATCCCAACCCTGCAGTAAGTAAAGTCCTGGCTTGGGAAGTGTTTCGCTATGAAGGACCTTGGTGAAGCTGCCTATATCCTAGGGATAAGGATTTTAAAACACAGGAGTAAAAGACTAATTGGACTTAGTCGAAGCACCTATGTGGACAAAGTGTTGAAAAGATTCAACATGCATAACTCCAAGAAAGGTGAGCTACCCATTCAGAGTAACGCCAGATTGAGTAAGACACAAAGCCCTAGTACAGAGGCTGAGATATCAGAAATGAGTCGACTACCTTATGCTTCAGCTGTAGGATCGATCATGTATGCTATGATGTGTACTCGACCTGGTGTAGCCTTTGCTTTGAGCATGGTTAGCAGGTATCAGGGGAACCCTGGCAAGGCACACTGGACTGCGGTAAAGAATATCCTCAAGTACCTACGAAGGACTAAGGACTGGGTCCTTACCCTTGGTGGGAGTCATGAATTAAGAGTTGTAGGGTACAGTGATGATAGCTTCCAGATAGACAGGGATAATTTGCGCTCTCAGTCGGGCTGGGTCTTTACCCTAAACAGAGGGGCAATTACTTGGAAAAGTTCCAAGCAGGAGACAGTGGGTGATTCCACTTGTGAATCAGAGTATATAGCAGCAAGCGAGGCCGCAAAGGAGGCTATATGGCTAAAGCACTTCATCGGAGACCTTGGAGTTGTACCAGCCATAACGGAGCCAATGGAGATTTTCTATGACAGTAATAGTGCAGTTGCCTTAGCCAAGGAACCAAGAGATCATGGGAGATCCAGACACATTAACATAAAATATCTCTTCATTAGACATCGAATATAAGAAGGAATCCTCGTGGAAAAGAGGGTATCATCAGATGAGAACCCAGCAGATCCCCTCACGAAGGGACTGACTCGGGTTAAGCATCTCTAGCCTGCTCAGAGAATAGGGATGAAAGATAATATTAGTTTTAGTAGTTAGATAATCTCGAAATTCGTAAAATGTAATTGACATTTGATGATAAATAAAAACTGTTATTTATGAGTAAAGTGTTGCTATCACTTGTCAATCGATTACTATATTTCTTTTGCATGTTTTGACTTCCAGGATAATTATGTTCGGTATAACATATTATTCAAACCTCCACAGTCGGTCATACATCGGAAGTAGGTATTAATCAACACTGTCATGATTGGTTGCAAAGGTCTAAGGTGTTGGACATGGCTAAAACAATCATGAGTGCTCATAAGTTTTGAGCATTGGATTCAACCCACGTTGTAACAGCCCGGAATCCCAGGTTTTTGTTATAATTATGTTTTGGGTGTTTTAAGAGGGGACTCGGCGAGTTGGAGTCTAGACTCGCCGAGTAAGATCGCAGACCTGGTCGCGGGTTCACGACTGGACTCGACGAGTCCGGATATGGACTCGGCGAGTCTGCGCTGTTCAGCGAAAACCCTAACCGTTTAGGTTTGGGACGTATATAAGGGACTTATTAGCCGTCATTGTTCACTTTAGCCTTCTGAGAGAAACCCTAATTCGATTGTGTGCATCTGGAGCAAGGTTGAAGACCATTGTTGATTTTGGAAGAGTTGTTATGCAAGGAAGAGAAGGCTTGGTGAAGGGAACAACAAGGGGAGTCACGTTCTGAGGATTGGGGACACAGAGAGCACATCATCCAGGTAAGAATTCGAGTTATACTCTGCTATGTTGATGTGTATATGGATTTAGAGTTTATGGAACCCTTTTGTGACTAGATTGAATGTTACCCTAGTCCCCTAAACGATTGGAACCCTGTATTGGGACCTTTGGAGGTCCAGAATGTCCCATGCCTGAGCATTTCGGGAATTGATGGAGGTTTTGGATTGGAATCCTTATGCCTTAGGTCAAAATGTAAATTATGAGTCATGGGGTGTATTATGAGCACCGAAATGAGGACCTTACGTGATGAATCAGTTTAGGAAGGCCAGACCTATGAATGGTCGGAGCAGTTCTGACCTTAAAAGGCAGTTGGAGCGGTTGCATGGCATGGACTCGCCGAGTCCAATGAACAGACTCGGCGAGTAGCTTGAAGATTAACTGGGACTCGTCGAGTTGTTCTTCAGACTCGGCGAGTTGAGTCGGGGTGGCCCCGCGATTCTTCCAGGAGGAACTCGTCGAGTCAAAAAGGGGATACTCGACGTGTAGAAAGGGAATCTTAAGGAATCGGTGAGCTAAGGGCGAGTGGACTCAGAGTGGTTGAACTCGGCGAGTCTTGGGGTGACTCGGCGAGTTAGGTCGCGGGTTGAGTGAAGTTCTGAATATGGGGACTCGGCGAGTCATAGGGTTGACTCGGCGAGTAGGGTCAGTCAGGGGTTGACTTTGACCTTGTCTTGGACCAAGGGTGACCAGTGATTCCTGGGGTAGTTTGGTAATTGTTGTTTATTGTTGGAGTTCAGTGCATTGGTGGCTATCCAGAGGTGGAGATTGTATCAGTGATCGGAGCAGCTTGAGCTATCTGTTCAGCCGGCAGTTTCGAGGTGAGTTATCCTCACTATATCGCTAGGGTTTATGGCACCAAGGTCAACCTTTTTATCGGATGGAAATCCGGGTAATTGTCAGTTGTTATGTGTTATGGGCCGGAAGGCATTGCTATGTGGACCGGAAGGTCATGACCTGGAAAGGCGTATGTGTGCATTTAGTATGTTGACTGATTCGTAGGGTGATGTTATGCTAGTGACCGGCTAGACCGGTATCTTGAATAGAGTAAGGTTATGTTATGTGGTCTGTCGATAGATTGCTGATTGTGAACTATTATATGATTATGTGTTATGCGTATGATTGCTAGACCTGATGTGACCCGGTATGCAGGGTTGTTCTATGTTCTGTTATGATATGTATGCTAATATGTTATGGGCCGGAAGGCAATATGTTATGGGCAGGAAGGCATTGCATTATGGGCCGGAAGGCGATATGTTTTGGGACCGGAAGGTCGTGGCCTGGAAAGGCGTATATGTTGTGACATCCCCAATTTCACGGCCATAAAAGACCGATTTGTTTATGCTTTGTTTTCAAAATCAGAGTGATTGTTTAAAGAAAACGGTTACGGAATTTGTTCCCAAAATAAAATATGATAACCATTTTATCAAAACATTTCTCGAAAAGAATGTATTTTTATTAAATAATAAAACCTCGGGATGTCATGTTCGTTACAGACCAAAAGCATAAACAACATAAAATAGACCTTACAATAGTTATTCAACTACTGATCTATAATCCAAAATCTCTCGTCAAGTCCGCCGACTTATACTCTTGTGTCATTACCTGTAATGAAAAGAAAACTGAGTGGGTCAGGCTTGGGAGCCTGGTGAGCATATAGGGTTTTCAACCCACAATAATACATTTGTTATATTCAATTATCAAACAATCTACCCAAATACTCATCCCCATTATCTTCTTAAGGTTTCACCCTAAGAACCAACTATCCTTCATTCACTTATTCCTAAGGAATCGGCACGAAATCCATTGCTGCCAAAGTTTATCTATCGAGTACTAAATCCATAGTTATCAGACGCTAACTCCATAGTCGTCGGGGTTTACTCAAGCGGCGCTAACTCCATAGTCACCAAGGTTCACTTAACAAGCGCTAACTCCATAGTCGCCAAGGTTTACTTAACAAGCGCTAACTCCATAGTCGCCAAAGTTCATCAAATAGGCACGAAGTCACATCGTCGCCAACTTTATGCAATAGGCGCTAACTCCATAGTCACCAAGGTTTATCTAATAATAGGCGCTAACTCCATAGTCACCAAGGTTTATCTAACAGCAGGCACTAACTCCATAGTCACCAAGGTTTATCTAACAGCAGGCGCTAACTCCATAGTCACCAACTATCCCATCTACCCATGTTCTACCCAACAATTTTGTAGATATAAATACTTACACAGTTTAAATCATTTAACACCTGTATAAAACTCCAATTTCCATGTCCATCTCAAATAGACAAATAACATATAAACACATAGCGCGTATTTCATAACAAATACTTCATATTGATGTGTTAGAAGAAAGCAACTACACACCCACACATATAAACAACAATATACTTAATACACTCAAACCATACTTGTATTATTATCGTGTTTATGAAAGGTAGTATACACTCACTTGATCAGAAGATGATCGGACAACACTACGACTTGCAGAAGTAGTAATCCACCGCAGATCTGGAAGATCTCCACAAAAATCGAACTTCTCGCGGGCAGAGCTTCGGCTCGGGAACCGCACTTCTCGGGATCTTCGGGATCTCGGGACTTGCCTCGGGGCTAGAGAATAATACCGGGGCGTCGGGGTATTTCTGGCACGCAAAACGATGCAAAACGGGAGAGAGAAGAGAAGAAATTGGCAATTGGGTCGGCTGCCCTCGCATCCTATTTATAGGAGGCTGGAGCCTCGGAGTACGCGGGGCGTACGCCAGTACGCGGGGCGTACTGGTCCGAAAAACGTCACTGCGTGCATCATCCGAAGCCACTTGCTGCGAATGTCGACACTTCGGAGTACGCGGGGCGTACTCGAGTACGCGGCGCGTACCTCGGATCAGACCGGTGACTCCTTCGGATAATGCTTCCGAATTTCCTTTTAAATTTAAATACAAATTGATAAATAAACTTCGGAAATTCATATCTTCTTCATACGAACTCCGTTTTCGACGTTCTTTATATCCACGCGAAGGTGAGACTACGCTCTACATCTTTCGTTTAGACTCCGTCGGCTAATTTTGACTTTTATTTTTATTATTTATTTTTAATAGGCCGCGACAGAAAACTTCGTTATAAATTCATAACTTCTTCGTTTGACGTCCGTTCTCGCCTAACTTTTTATCGCTTCGATACCAACAACGAGATCTTCGATTCTCGTTTAGATTGCTAAGGCTAAATATCGCTCTAACGTAAATTCACTTTTTACGTCGCGCTGTGTCGTGCCGGTTTTGTCGCGAAACTTCGACAGGTCATAACTTCTTCGTTATAACTCGGATTTTGGCGTTCTTTATATGTACGGAAACCTTGTAACATATACTACAAATTAGTTAGGATTATTCATCCTAAATAATCTTCTATCAAAAAGTCATTTTTGACTCTTATTGTCTCTAAATTGACTAGCCCTGATCTACGGGCGTTACAATTATCTCCCCCTTAGGATGATTACGTCCCGGAATCATCAACGAAATAGGATTCGCATACTGACTCCATTAGTCATCTCTCCATTCTAAGTAGTAACCTTGATGGGTCATGTCCCGATGACCTCTCATCATAGTCGGACTCAATTGATATGACCCCTAGGGTCGGAATAACAACTATCTTACTAGACATTACCGAAACAATGGTAATGACATACTTGAATAAAACGGAATCAATTACTAGCCTCTTGATAACCTTGTGACTTCCCCTGATCCAAGCGTGAGTCCTGTGCTTCCGGTAGTATAGATCTCTACTACCATTCACACCTACTCATACTCGTCCCAAGTATTGTCTCGCAGTTAACCAAGTCACCATACATTAATCATATAATCATTCAACACATCAGATAACAAAACTAGGATTTATATTAATTCTTGAAACTATTACACAAAAGTTCAAGTTCACCCTATACTATGCCTCTAACAGGCTATGCTTCCTGATACAGACTTTACCGACTTTACATATTAATATGAAGTCTTCATCCTTTAACCCTCCCATCCCTTTCTGCTTCGTTGAGGAACATGTTGAATGCCCTTGGCTGTGGAGGTGTGTTTTTCTGTGGGCAGTCTTTAGAAATATGACCTTCTTCATTACACCTATAGCACATCTTCTTGTTAGGTGCGCACTTGTTGGCATAGTGCCCTGTCTTCCCACATTTGTAGCAAGTCATCTCCTCGCTACATTTCCCGAAGTGTTTCTTCTTACACTTCTCACACCACTTAGCCTCATCTCTTCCTCCAGTTTTCGAGAATTTACTTTCTTTATCGATTATTGAAGATCCTTCACGTTTCCTTTTCTCTCCAACTTCAGCCCTTTCCAGACCCTTTTCTTTTATTTGGGTCTCAACATTTTTGGCTGCCCAGATGGCGGCTTTCAGAGTGGTTGCTTGTTTGACTATCGGACCAAAGTCCGCTGGTAATCCATTGGCAAACTTGTTGACCTTGGAAAGTTCAGTCGGAATTAGGTATGGAATAAGCTTCATCTTCTCCGTAAAGCTCGTAGCGTATTCAGTAACGCTCAATTTTCCTTTCTTCAGATTCTGGAACTCATTGTTGATTTCCAGAAGATCCTGCTCAGAGCAGTATTGCATTTTCATTTGCTCCACGAACTCTTCCCAAGACATCTTGCTAGCTTCCCCCTTGGGCATTGAACCAGCCAGTAACTTCCACCAGCTCAATACTCCAGATTTTAACAGAGGGATTGCAAGAGCGGTCTTCTGTCTGTTGCTACACTCGCAACTTTCAAACATTGTCTCCATTTCGGAGATCCAGTCCATGACTTGCACCGGTGTCGGGCTCCCAGAAAGACATGGTGGTTTGGATGCCATGAAATCCTTGTACTTGCATCCACGTCCATCATTTCCCCTATCCTGGTTGTTTTGGCGAACTATTGGTGGGTTGGCTTGACCAACGGTCCCACTATAGTTTCCTCCTTCAGAATGCCCTCCATTTACTTCGGGCTCTTCTACTCGAATTGACAATTCCTCGCGATTTTGTCTGATCAGACGTCTAGTTTCTTCCATCTGATTATTCAACATTGCCTGGATCATCACTTGAACTCCGGCCATTGTCATTGGTTCAGGCGCTGCTGCCACAACAGGTATTTGTTCAATTACTGGTACTTGATTCCTGTTCTCATCAGCATTTCCAACTCCACTCCTCGTTCTCACCATTTTTGATCTATACACCGAATATGGTGAAATTAGATCCTTAATCACGATAGATATTCAAATCATCCTTATCACTCCGAAACGTTTATATGCCAGTTCTAATATCGTAGACGTACGCTTAGAATCCTATACACATAAGGTTTCCAGATCCGGTCGGCAACAGACCATAGATCCGAACAAATAATAGCATCAATATAGCTATCACACAAAACATTTAGCACGTAAAAGCATTTTAGGCAATTTTCCTAAAATAAAACAGTGCCTGTGTCAATTTAGGTGTACTACCTAAAATATAATGGACACACTCAACTCGCAATCATTGCTTAGCATTCTAAGTTTAAGTCTAGAAATCCTACAAATTCCTAGTTCGCTTAAACTAATGCTCTGATACCAACTGTGACATCCCCAATTTCACGGCCATAAAAGACCGATTTGTTTATGCTTTGTTTTCAAAATCAGAGTGATTGTTTAAAGAAAACGGTTACGGAATTTGTTCCCAAAATAAAATATGATAACCATTTTATCAAAACATTTCTCGAAAAGAATGTATTTTTATTAAATAATAAAACCTCGGGATGTCATGTTCGTTACAGACCAAAAGCATAAACAACATAAAATAGACCTTACAATAGTTATTCAACTACTGATCTATAATCCAAAATCTCTCGTCAAGTCCGCCGACTTATACTCTTGTGTCATTACCTGTAATGAAAAGAAAACTGAGTGGGTCAGGCTTGGGAGCCTGGTGAGCATATAGGGTTTTCAACCCACAATAATACATTTGTTATATTCAATTATCAAACAATCTACCCAAATACTCATCCCCATTATCTTCTTAAGGTTTCACCCTAAGAACCAACTATCCTTCATTCACTTATTCCTAAGGAATCGACACGAAATCCATTGCTGCCAAAGTTTATCTATCGAGTACTAAATCCATAGTTATCAGACGCTAACTCCATAGTCGTCGGGGTTTACTCAAGCGGCGCTAACTCCATAGTCACCAAGGTTCACTTAACAAGCGCTAACTCCATAGTCGCCAAGGTTTACTTAACAAGCGCTAACTCCATAGTCGCCAAGGTTCATCAAATAGGCACGAAGTCACATCGTCGCCAAGTTTATGCAATAGGCGCTAACTCCATAGTCACCAAGGTTTATCTAATAATAGGCGCTAACTCCATAGTCACCAAGGTTTATCTAACAGCAGGCGCTAACTCCATAGTCACCAAGGTTTATCTAACAGCAGGCGCTAACTCCATAGTCACCAACTATCCCATCTACCCATGTTCTACCCAACAATTTTGTAGATATAAATACTTACACAGTTTAAATCATTTAACACCTGTATAAAACTCCAATTTCCATGTCCATCTCAAATAGACAAATAACATATAAACACATAGCACGTATTTCATAACAAATACTTCATATTGATGTGTTAGAAGAAAGCAACTACACACCCACACATATAAACAACAATATACTTAATACACTCAAACCATACTTGTATTATTATCGTGTTTATGAAAGGTAGTATACACTCACTTGATCAGAAGATGATCGGACAACACTACGACTTGCAGAAGTAGTAATCCACCGCAGATCTGGAAGATCTCCACAAAAATCGAACTTCTCGCGGGCAGAGCTTCGGCTCGGGAACCGCACTTCTCGGGATCTTCGGGATCTCGGGACTTGCCTCGGGGCTAGAGAATAATACCGGGGCGTCGGGGTATTTCTGGCACGCAAAACGATGCAAAACGGGAGAGAGAAGAGAAGAAATTGGCAATTGGGTCGGCTGCCCTCGCATCCTATTTATAGGAGGCTGGAGCCTCGGAGTACGCGGGGCGTACGCTAGTACGCGGGGCGTACTGGTCCGAAAAACGTCACTGCGTGCGTCATCCGAAGCCACTTGCTGCGAATGTCGACACTTCGGAGTACGCGGGGCGTACTCGAGTACGCGGCGCGTACCTCGGATCAGACCGGTGACTCCTTCGGATAATGCTTCCGAATTTCCTTTTAAATTTAAATACAAATTGATAAATAAACTTCGGAAATTCATATCTTCTTCATACGAACTCCGTTTTCGACGTTCTTTATATCCACGCGAAGGTGAGACTACGCTCTACATCTTTCGTTTAGACTCCGTCGGCTAATTTTGACTTTTATTTTTATTATTTATTTTTAATAGGCCGCGACAGAAAACTTCGTTATAAATTCATAACTTCTTCGTTTGACGTCCGTTCTCGCCTAACTTTTTATCGCTTCGATACCAACAACGAGATCTTCGATTCTCGTTTAGATTGCTAAGGCTAAATATCGCTCTAACGTAAATTCACTTTTTACGTCGCGCTGTGTCGTGCCGGTTTTGTCGCGAAACTTCGACAGGTCATAACTTCTTCGTTATAACTCGGATTTTGGCGTTCTTTATATGTACGGAAACCTTGTAACATATACTACAAATTAGTTAGGATTATTCATCCTAAATAATCTTCTATCAAAAAGTCATTTTTGACTCTTATTGTCTCTAAATTGACTAGCCCTGATCTACGGGCGTTACATATGTGGTTGGTATTTTGGGGGTATCTCACTAAGCTTTCGGGCTTACAGTTGTGGTTTTATGTTCAAGGTTCTCAGGAGTCTGTGGCAAGGCAAAGGCGTGATCATACCGTTCCTCGCGTTGGTGTTTTATGAATTGAACCTGGGAAATACTCTGTTAAATAATGTATTGAAAACCTTTTTGGAATTTATCTCGAGTGATCGTGAGACGATAATATCATATAATTCTTCAATCCTAGAGATATGATTTGTTACTTACGAGTTGGTTATGCATTGATTGTACGAAAAATGCATTGGTAACTCGATGTTATAAAACATGCCTTTGTGTATAATTCAATGAGTGGTAGAACAAACATATGAGTCGAAGTTTATCTGTTCCTTCTAGGATTAGAAGCGATATATGCGCCCCTCGATGATTTTGTTTTGACCTATGTACCCGGCCCGGTCAGAAGTAAATTGATGTGTTCAGTTAAGTTCTATGTCAAAGAAACCAGAAATCGGGAAACAAATGTTGGACAATAAGCAAGACCATGTTCCATGTATTTGTCTGACTGATATCTAGAATAGAGGATTATATGATCACTTACCTAAAATGGCACGTTCTAGTTCAACAGAGTTTAAAGAGCTACGATTGCTGACCGGTTCCTGAAGTCATACTTGAAACTATAGTTATTAGACTTATCCAAGTGGGAGACTGTTGGATATAATGTCTAAGTCCATAACTGTATTTGGTATGTACTTGACCCGACCCGGCATGGTCCATTTGGGTTGCACTTTACCCGAACAATTTATGGATAATCTTTGGAGAATAGTATAAGTTATGATTTATTAATATATTATAAGTTCTAATATATTAATATAAGATCATATTATTTAATTAGTATTGATCTATAATTAATCTAGGATTAATTTAGAGATCAAAAGTATTACTAATTAACTATGGGCTCTTCTATTGATATAATGTGGGCTAATGCTTATTTGGAATCGGCTAGGCTTGCATGGAAAGTCCATGGATACTCCATGGAGCTTTAACCCATGGATCTCATGGAAATGAAGAGACATGGGTATTAGGGTTTACATGGATGTAACCCTAATCCACCACACTATATAAAGAAGGCCTTGGTTCTTAAAATCACACTAGTTGAGGTGAGTAAAGCAAGAGGGCCGATTTCAAGATAGTTGTGACTATTCTCTCAAAGTTACAAGTTTGTGGTGATTTGTGATTTCCATTTGAGGCATCCACATTATTGGTGCTAGGCTCTAAAACTCCAAGCAATCAACTACAACTACAAGGTAAGTAATTCTACTAGCTTTATTTGATTCATGTTCCCCATGCCATGCTAGATAGGATATGAACCTTGGAAAAATAATTATTTGCATGTATCTTAGACAAACATAGATCCAAGGTTTATTAGGGTTGCATGTACATTTAGGAAGTGTTAGAATGCTCAAAACCCATCACATACATCCAACATATGCAAAACATGACAATTCCAAGAGAAAAAATCGAGGATGCTATGGACATGGCGATAGAAAATGTCTTAGCGTGGAAAAACATAGCCTAGGTGAACTATGTTGTAATGTTTTTTGTGATTAATATAGAGTGAATATGATACTCTAATTTTGTACTTAATATAAAAATCTTTTATTTAATGAATTGTTATATATTATGTTTATATGTCATATTGTTTTGATTATATAGTAAGTCTACATTTGATGTTTTACATTATGTCCCTGTTTTAATATATTATGTTGTGAAAAAGGCAATGTTGTTTGGTAACACAGGGGTATAACAGTCTATTACATGTTATATGCCCAAATTTGATGGTGTTTGCAATATAAATGTCATAGGGCAGAATCAGAATTAGTTATCATAATAATTTTATATGTTATTTATATCCATGTTTTGCATAACATGTAACTAAGTCATCTTTGTCCCTGATATAGTTAATTTTTTATTAAGATGGAAATGTACTTTGAAACTTAGTTGTAACCTGTATTTATGCTAACACAGGAGTATAATAGTCATTTATATATTATATGTCCAGATTTGATGTTGTTTTTAATGTAATTGTCTTGTGGGAAAAATGGTAATTACTTATCATTCTATATTTTATATGTTAATTATGTCAATGTCTTGCATTTTTGTCCCTGATATAGTTAATTTTTTTACTAAGATGGCAATTTACTTTCAAAATCAGTTGTAATCTGTATTTATGCTAAAACAGGGGTATAATAGTCATTTATATGTTATATGTCCGGATTTAATTTTGTTTTTAATGTAATTGTCTTCTGGGCAAAATGGTCATTACTTATCATTCTATATTTTATATGTTAATTATGTCCATGTCTTGCATTTTTGTCCCTGATATACTTAATTTTTTATTAAGATGACAATGTACTTTGAAATTAAGTTGTAACCTGTATTTATGCTAACACATGGGTATAACAGTCATTTATATATTATATGTTTTATATGTTAATTAAGATTGTTTTAGCAAGGGTATATTTGTCCATTAATTGTTATTATGATAAATCAAACAAAATTATATAATTTCTTGCTAACTGTGTTTGTATTAGATCAGTTTTACTGTATTCCTTTCTCTTTTGGTTAATGTTTCTGTTTTTAGGTAGAGCAATTATTTGCAAACAACCAGGTGCCCCACTTGGTAAGTGTCAATGTAGTTATTGGTATATTTTGGAGTGTCATGGGTTCGAAACCAATTACCAACACTTTTTTTTCTTTTTTTTTTAATGTCTCGATATGCCCCTGATCATCCAGACTCATTGCGTAAATATCCCAAATTAGACAATATGAATTCCTATCGATTCGATCTATGATAACTATAAAGGCCCTGCAACTACGTTTATTCTTCAACCAGAAATTGATGCGTCAAAATCAAATTCATACAGGTACAAATACTACATTTAATTAATACAGGAAATTACAATTATTTTTCTTTCGAGATATTAGATTTATTAGTAATGTGATCTATTTTGTTTATGCACACCAACTGTTTGTTAAAATGGGTCAATTAATAGGAAACGCATATTGCTTGTTGACGTTGTTGTAAGCTGAATATGGATAAGTCTTGGATGGGAGCATACAGAACATCGGAAACCTACGTAAAACGTGTTGCAGAATTTATCAAATGTGCAGTGCACAATTACAAGATTTCTAAACATATGGATCCTGCAGATACCAAAAAAAAAAAAAATTCTCTGTCCATGTGTTAAGTGTTCAAACCACATATGTCATTCCGTGGATGTGGTAGATGATCATCTATTTACGAATGGAATTGATCAAACATACACAAATTGGAATAAACATGGAGAAAGAGAAGAACCACCAAGAAGTTATGTATATGAACATAATTTTGACATGGATACGTTAAACGATGTAGATTCCACAACCATGAGCACAAAAATGCCAACAGATGCTATAGAAACTATAAAGATAGTTGAAGTTGTTGAAGAAAATTTTATTTGGAACCCTGATAAGTTTAGACAACTGATAGAGGATGCCGATAAGCCCCTATACACAGGGTGTCATAATTTCACAAAGTTATCTGCAATCATTCAACTACTCAACTTGAAGAGTAAGTATGGAGTATCAGATAAGTGCTTTACAGAATTATTAGTTTTGATAAAAAAAACATGTTACCAGAAGGAAACGAAATGTATAGTAGTACATATGAGGCGAAAAAAGCATTTATGGCAATGGGTTCAGGGTATACTAAGATACATGCATGTGTCAACAATTGTATACTTTATAGAAACGAATAGACAGACTTGGCAGCATGTCCTACTTGTGGTAAATCAAGATGGAAGGCTGATGAACAAAAAAAATAAAATTTACAACAATATTCCTGCAAAATGTTTGTGGTACTTTCCAATTATTCCGCGCTTCAAGCGTCTTTTCCAGTCTAAGACAACTGCAAAAGATTTAACATGGCACGCAATAGAAAGATTGACGGATGTTGGGGTTTTAAGTCACCCAGCTGATTCACCAGCATGGGCTGCCATTGATGACAAATATCATCATTTTGCTAGGGAACCAAAGAATTTGCGACTACCATTTCGGCAGACGGGGTTGATGTGAACAGAGGAAGTAGGAGTCATAGTGTTTGGCCTGTTTTAACTGTCACTTACAACCTTCCACCATGGTTGTGTATGAAGAGAAAGTTCATCATGCTTTCGTTATTGATTTAGGGGACACCAGGAAACGATATTGATGTGTTCCTCGCACCTTTTATTGATGATCTGCAGTTATTATTTGATTTTGGAGTTGAAACATATGATGCATATGCACAAGAGCATTTTAAACTACGCGCAGTCATGTTATGGACTATTAATCATTATCCTGATTTAGGTACATTAAGTGGTTGCCCATACTGCGGTTTTCAAGGTTGTGTTGTGTGTGGTGAAGAGACACATTGCATTAAACTCGCTGAATCGAATAAGCAGAGTTATGCTGGTCAGAGAAGATTTCTACCATATGATCACCCGTTCAGAAGACAAAAGAAGGCATTCAATGGACAAAAAGAGTTCTCACCCTCTCCATTACCTATGAATGGGGACGAAATATATAACACGGTAAAGTTTATAATTAAATAATGGGGAAAGGTTAATAAGGGCAAGGAGGTAGAAATCCAACAATCAACTAGTGGAAGAGGTGGGAAGATGAATAAAAAAAGAGAAAATCACACAAATTGGGTACTTCAGATGTGGGCCAGCAAAATAATACATAATGGAAGAAATTCAATATATGGTATAGACAACTAAGGTATTGGCCCGACAATTTGGTTCCACATTGTATAGATTTTATGCATGTGGAGAAGAACGTGGATGAGAGTTTAACAGGAACTGTTTTGAACGTTCCCGGGAAGACGAAAGATGGTTATAAAGCTCGATTGGATTTGGTTCATTATGGTTTAAAACCAGAGCTGCATCCTCAGATAGAAGGGAACAACACAACACTTCCCACAGTAGGTTGTACATTGATAAAAGAGGAAAAAGACAAATTCTATGAGACTTTATACAACTTAAGGGTTCCTCAAGTGTATTGTTCTAATTTTTCTAGTTTGGTGAGTCTAAAGGATAGAAAGTTGATCCGACTAAAATCACATGACTATCAAATGCTCATGCAATAATTTTTGCCCATAGCAATTCGATCTATTATGCATCCACCCACCAAATATGCTATTACAAGGTTTCGTTTCTTTTTCAAATCAATATGTAGAAAAGAAATCATAGTGGATGAGCTCGATAAGTTGAAAGAGGAGTTATATGTAACCTTATGTCTTCTTGAGAAACACTTTCCACCATCATTTTTTGATGTGATGATTCATTTAACCGTTCATCTCACTAGGGAAGTAAACTTATGTGGTCCAATATTCTTTAGATGGATGTACCCATTCGAAAGGTATATGAAGGTTATTAAGGGGCACGTGCGAAACCAAAATAGACCAGAACGATGCATTACAGAAGAGACAATTGAGATTTTTAGTCAATTCCTTAAAAGGATGGATATTGTTGGTATTCCACCTGACAATCATAACCATTGTGGAATTCATAAAGGTGTAGATAGTAGCTCTATTATGGACGGTACTCCTGTATCAGCTGCTAAATCGGTAGAAGTTTTTGCAGAACTATTCAGCAAAGCACATTTCTTTGTATTGCAAAATACATCTGAAGTATTCCCATATATCAAGTAAGGTTTTTTACATGTATGTTTTTTTATAATAATATTAACATTAACATATTGACAGACGACACATGGAATTTTTCGAACATCTACACCCTCCTAAACGAAAGGCACATCTAGAACAAGAGCATAGTAAAACATTTGGTCATTGGTTACGAAAGGAGGTATATTCTTTTCAAATATTTCGTGTTCTTTGTTATTTTTGTCTTGATTTCTTAAATTAATAATCTATTTACAATTCAGGTAGAGAGAGTTAGGGCCTGTAGAGAAAGTATAACAGAGACAATGAGATGGATTTCACATGGACCCAATAAGAACATTATTAAATACGATGTATATGCTATTAATGGATATTCTTTTCGTACAAAAGCTCGTGAAGGTAAAGTTTACCAAAACAGTGGCGTTAGTGTTGTTGCAACCGACACACGCATCATAAAATAAGTTGTAACATATGCCAAAAACACTTATTATGGTGTTTTACAAGAGATATCAGTACTAGATTATCATTTTAAAAGAATTCCAATTTTCATGTGTGACTGGGTTGACAATAGAAAAGGGGTAAAAAGGGATAAATTGGGGTACACACTAGTTAAACTAAAAAGATTAGGCCATAAAGGTGATCCCTTCATACAGGCCTCACATGCACAACAAGTATTTGACGTCACAGACCCACTCGATCAAAAAATGTCTATTGTGTTCAAGACACCTCCCAAAAATTACAAAGATACATATGAAGATGCAGATGAAGAATTTAGTACTATTGTTCCTCATAATGATAATATATTGCCACGTGTAGACACACTTGACTTGCAGAAGGAAAAGGATTATTTTCGTAACGATTGTCACGGTATTCTTATACGTTCGGTACGTGTTTCTTAATGACATGAATTACATTTCTAGCGATAATATTTTTCCTTCTTTTAACACTTAATGATCTTTATTTTTCGTGTTTAGAAGGGAAAGGCCAAAACATGAGCACATCGTTATGTGGAGAATAAGAAAATGACAAAAGATGATGTTGTACTTTACTTAATGTCTTTTTACTATATATACCATCAAATTATTCTAGTGTAGTATTCTTATAACTCAAAGATTTTTTTTTCGGTTTTTTACTGTTATATTGTTACACATGTTATAACATAAACTACATGTAATAGCAATGTACTTTCGTTATGCAATGCTAAACAAGTTATGTTGTATTCACTTCATTTATTTATCATAATATTCAGTTAAAATAAGTTGTATTCTTTTCATTTTTAATGGTGTATTTGATGGGTTTTGAGCATTCTAACACTTCCTAAGTATACATGCAACCGTAATAACCCTGGATCTATGTTTGTCTAATTATCATGCAAAGTTGAATTCCAAGGTTATATTCCTATCTAACATACATGGGGAAAAATTTCTAACTTGAATGAAAGATAGAATAACTTACCTTGTTGTTGCTTTTGTTTCTTGAAACCTCGTGAGCCTAGCACCCCAAGTGTGATGCCTCAAATGCTTCACACAACACCAAATGCTCTTGGAAAGACTTTTGAGAGAACACACACTTCTTAAAATCGGCCTAGCCCTCTTGTTTCATATGTGTAGCCGATTTTTGTGGAGAATAGGACTCTTATATAGTGTTGACACATCTAGGGTTGCACCATGTAAACCCTAATGTGTCATGACTCTTCATTTCCATGACCCATGGGTTTGTAACTCCCATGGGGCATCCATGGAGCATCCTATGGGTGGAACCCAAGTTGATAATCCATGGAGCCTCTTAGCCCACTATACAAGATATGGATGATTTACATAATCAACCTATATATTTAATTAGTTATCTTTTGATCACTTCATTAATTCTAAATTAATTCTTGATCAAACTAATTAAATAATATTATTACTAATATATTAGAACTTATAATATATTAATAATCTCCAAGTGTTATTTCTCATTTAGTCTATCCAATTGCATGGTGCCATGCAACCCAAATGGACCATGCTGGGTCGGGTGAAGTACTTACCAGAGATAGTTATGGACATAGACACCTTATCCAACAGTCTCCCACTTGGATAAGTCTAATAACTATAACTCTAGTACTTCAGGAACCGACCGGAAATCGTAGCTCTTTCAAGGTCTCTCGAAACTGAGAAGATGATGAGACGCCATTTAAGATAAGTGATCATATAATCTTTTGCTTTAGATATCATCCGGAAAAATACATGGAACAATGTCTTACTTTTTGTCTAGCAGTTTGTTTCCCGATTTCCGATTAGTTTGACAAAGAACTTAATTGAACACATCAACTTAGTTCTGACCGGGCCCGATACATAGGTCAAAACAAAATCATCGAGGGGCCCAGATATCAGCTTCTAATCCAAGAAGGAACAGATAAACTTTGACTCATATGTTTGTTCTACCACTCATTTAATTATACACAAAAGCACGTTTTATAACATCGAGTTACCAATGCGTTTTTGTACAATCAATGCATAACCAACTCGTAAGTAACAAATCATATCTCTAGGTTTGAAGACTTATATGATATTACCATCTCACAATCACTCGAGATAAATTCCATGAAGTGATTCCAGCGAGCGTGGGTTGAGTCCAATGCTCAGAACTTATGAGCACTCATGATTGTTGAAGCCATGTCCAACACCTTAGACCTCTGCAACCAATCATGACAGTCTTGATTCATACCTACTTTCGACATATGACCGACTATGGAGGTTTGAATAATATGATATACTGTAACAGCCCAGAATCTCAGGTATTATTAAATTATGTTTTTGGGGTGATTTAAGAGGGGACTCGGCGAGTTGGAGCCTAGACTCGCCGAGTAGGATCGCAGACTTGGTCGCGGGATCGCGACTGGACTCGACGAGTCCAGATATGGACTCGGCGAGTCGACGCTGTTTAGCGAAAACCCTGACAATTCAGGTTTGGGTCGTATATAACGCATTATATGCCGTCATTGTTCGTCTTTTAGTCGATTGAGAAGAACCCTAAGCGGTTGTGAGCATCTAGAGCAAGATTGAAGGCCATTGGTGACTTGAGGAAGTTGTGGTGCAAGGAGGAGAAGAGTTTGGCTAAAGGAACTGCAAGGGATTCGAGTTCTGAGGTTTGGGGACACAGAGGGTGCATTATTCAGGTAACATTTGGATCATTTCTGTTATTTTGATGTGTGCATGGATCTAGGGTTTATGGAACCCATTTGGTGATTAGATGGATTATTACCTTGTTACCCAAACGACTATAACCTTGTATTAGGACCTTTAGAGGTCCAGAAGGTCCCATGCTTGTGTATTCGGGACAAAACTTATCTCAGGAAGCAGTTTGATCGACTGCATGGCATGGACTCGCCGAGTCCGATGAACAGACTCGGCGAGTAGCTTGGAGATTGACTGGAACTCGTCGAGCTGTTCTTCAGACTCGACGAGTGGAGTCGGGGTGGCCCCGCGATTCTTCCACGAGGATCTCGTCGAGTCAAGGAGGATACTCGACGAGTAGATATGGAATCTCAGAGAGTTGGAGGATGTCTAGACTCGCCGAGTCGCCATGGCACTCGCCGAGTCCGGTCGAGTTGACCGTTGACCATTGACCAGAGTTGACCTAAGTCTGACTTCTTAGGGATAGTCACACTTAGAAGATATAAGTGTTAATGAGATATGTGATGTTATAGGGAGGTTGTAGCTCGTCGGATTGTGCACGAGTGATTTCAGGATTTGCTAGCTTTCAGCATTTACGAGGTGAGTCTTCTCACTATACTGTACCCGGAAGGGTTTGACTGTGTGACCGGAAGGTCGGATATGATATGTGATATGTATGCTATATGTGGTAAGTTATTTTTTATACGTGCTATGTATGCTATGGGTCGGAAGGCGAATATATTATGGGCCGGAAGGCAATATGTTATGGGCCGTAAGGCGATATGTTGTGTGATGGACCGGAAGGTCGGCGTGGGTAGGACCGGAAGGTTTACCCAGCAGGGACGGAAGTCCCCTGAGACACATGGACCGGAAGGTCAAGGCCTGGAAAGGCGTATGTGCGTAAGTTGTATATTGGGGAACTCACTAAGCATTTATGCTTACAGTTGTTGTGCATGTATTTCAGGTACTAGCGAGGACCGTGGGAAGGCGCCGGCGTGATCGATACACACTGAAGAACGCTTTTATGATCTTGGGATTTTGATTATTTGTATTTGACAGAATACTTAAACTATTTATGCCTTGTTTTGAATCGAAATAAATATATTTTTAAAATGAAAATTTTGTTTGAGAATTTGCGTTGTTACATATACCAAACATTATTATTCTAGAAGTCAAAACATGCAAAAGAAATATAGTAATTGATCGACAAGAGATAACAACACTTTACTCATAAATACAACACCTTTTATTCATCATCTAATGTCAATTACACTTTACAAATTTCGAGGTTATCTAACTACTGAATCTAATATCATCCTTCAACCCTATGCTCCGAGCATGCTGGAGATGCTTAACCCGAGTCAGTCCCTTCGTGAGGGGATCTGCTGGATTCTCATCTGATGATACCCTCTTTTCCACAAGGAGTCCTTCTTCTATTTGATGTCTGATAAAATGGTATTTTATGTCGATGTGCCTGGATCTCCCGTGATCCCTTGGTTCCTTGGCTAAGGCAACATCGCTTTCACTATCACAAAAAATTTCTATTGGCTCTTTAATAGGTGGTACAACTCCAAGGTCTCCAATGAAGTTCTTCAGCCATATCGCCTCCTTTGCTGCCTCGCTAATTGCAATATACTCTGATTCACAAGTTGAATCAGGCACTGTCTCTTGCTTGGAACTCTTCAAAGAAATTGCTCCTCCGTTTAGGGTAAAGACCCAGCCTGACTGAGAGCGGAAATTCTCCCTATCAGTTTGAAAGCTACCATCACTATACCCTACAACCCTCGAGTCATCACTCCCACCAAGGGTAAGGACCCACTCCTTAGTCCTCCGTAGGTTCTTGATGATATTCTTTACCGCAGTCCAGTGTGCCTTGCCAGGGTTCCCCTGATACCTGCTAACCATGCTTAGGGCAAAGGCTACATCGGGTCGAGTACATGTCATAGCATACATGATCGATCCTACAGCCGAAGCACAAGGTATTCGACTCATTTCTGCTATCTCAGCCTCAGTTCTAGGGCTTTGTGGCTTACACAATTAGCGTTACTCTGGATGGGTAACTCTCCATTCTTGGTGTCCTGCATGCTGAATCTCTTCAGCACCTTATCCAAGTAGGTACTCTGACTAAGTCCAATTAGTCTTTTACTCCGGTCCCTCAGGATCCTTATCCCTAGAATATAGGTAGCTTCTCCTAGGTCCTTCATATAGAAACACTTCCTTAGCCAGGACTTAACTTCCTGGAGAGTTGGGATGTCATTTCCTATGAGTAGTATGTCGTCCACATACAATACCAAAAAGCTAACTATACTCCCACTAGCCTTGACATATACACTAGATTCATCTTCACTCCTAGAAAAGCCAAATTCCTTGACTTTCTCATCAAATCAAAGATTCCATCTGCGAGGTGCTTGCTTTAACCCATAAATGGATTTTTCAAGCTTACACACTCTATTAGGGTACTCGTTGCTGACAAAACCTTCTGGCTGACTCGTGTAAACATCTTCAGCCAACTTTCCATTAAGGAAAGCGGTTTTGACATCCATTTACCATATTTCATAGTCATGAAATGCAGCTATGGCTAATAGAACCCTAATATACTTAATCTTAGCCACTGGAGAAAAAGGTCTCATCATAATCAACTCCCGAAGTTTGTGAGAAACCCTTTGCAACCAGTCGTGCCTTATAAGTGTGTACTTTACCATCCATGTCAGTCTTTTTCTTGATGATCCATTTGCACCCTACTGTCTTATGACCTGGTACATTCTCAACCAAGTTCCAAACTTAATTGTCATACATGGACAATATCTCGCTGTCCATTGCCTCTTTGCACTTGGCTGACTCAGGGCCTGCCATGGCTTCTGTGTAACTGTTAGGTTCATCCGGACCTATCAGTTTCTCATCACTGATAAGTGTATCACCTTTTGCAGTAATATGGTATCTATAGTAACGCTCAGGTGCATTCCTAACCCTTCTGGAACGCCTTAGAGGTACAGACTTGTCAATTGGCTCAACAAGAGTTTCCTCCTCAAGTTGAGTGCTAGGGTTTGAAGTTCCTTCACCGCTCGACTCTTGAATTTCTTCAAGATCAACTTGCCTCCCACTGTTTCATTGGCTTATGAACTCTCTCTCTCTCTAAAGAAAGCCCTCCTAGCTACAAAGACCACATTTTAACTAGCTCTGTAGAAGAGGTAACCAAAGGATTGATGTGGGTAGCCGATGAAAATACACCTCTCGCTTCGAGGTTCGAGCTTATCATGAGTCTCGCGTCTCACGAAAGCCTCGCAACCCTAAATCTTGATATCGTCTAGTTTGGGTACTTTACTAGTCCACATCTCATGAGGAGTTTCGGCAACTTTCTTTGTAGGGACTAGATTAAGAATATAGGCGGGAGTCTCTAAGGCATACCCCCAAAATGAGATTGGTAGCGAAGCTCGACTCATCATGGAACGAACCATATCCAACAAGGTTTGATTAGGCCTCACAGCCACACCATTCAACTGCGGTGTCCTGGGAGGTGTCAATTGTGAGACAATCCCACATTCCCTAAGATAGTCAAGGAACTCTGAACTAAGATACTCACCACCTCGATCGGATCGTAGCATCTTAATGTTCCTGCCCAATTGATTCTCGACTTCCTGTTTAAATACCTTAAACTTTTTGAAAGTCTCTGACTTATGCTTGATTAAGTAGACATATCCATATCTACTGTAATCATCAATAAAAGTCAAATAATAATGATTAGCATCCCTTGTGGCATGCTTGAAGGGCCCACACACATCCGTGTGTACAAGATCCAACAAACCTTCACCCCTCTCACAAGAACCTGTGAAGGGTGACTTTGTCATTTTTCCAAGTAAGCATGATTCACAACTATCATCTGACTTTAGGTCAAATGACTCCAACACTCCATCCTTTTGGAGTTAACCTATGCGTTTCTTGCTTATATGTCCAAGACGACAATGCCATAATGATGATTTGTCCACGTTATTATTAACAGAATCAATACACAATAATTGATTTCCTAGATTATCAACCACAGATACTCTTTCATACACGCCATCACAAGGTAATGCTTTAAAATGGATAGCGAGATACAGTCCATGTATAACAATCAAGTCTGGAACTTCGTTGACAATGTACCTGATCGTAAGGTAGTTGGGTGCAAATGCATCTTCAAGAAGAAGACCGACATGGATGGTAATGTACACACTTATAAGGCACGACTGGTTGCAAAGGGTTATTCTCAAACTCCGGGAGTTGATTATGATGAGACCTTTTTACCAGTGGCCAAGATTAAGTCTATTAGTGTTCTATTAGCCATCGCTACATTTCATGACTATGAAATATGGAAAATGGATGTCAAAACCGCTTTCCTTAATGGAAAGTTGGCTGAAGATGTTTACATGGTTCAGCCAGAAGTTTTTCTCAGTACAGTGTATCCTAATAGAGTGTGTAAACTCAAGAAATCCATTTATGGATTGAAACAGGCACCTCGCAGATGGAATCTTTGCTTTGATGAGAAAGTCAAAGAATTCGGCTTTTCAAGGAGTGAAGATGAATCGTGTGTCTATATCAAGGCTAGTGGGAGCATAGTCAGCTTTTTGGTACTGGATGTGGATGACATACTACTCATAGGAAATGACATCCCAAGCTTGCAGGAAGTAAAGTCCTGGCTTGGGAAGTGTTTCGCTATGAAGGACCTTGGTGAAGTTGCCTATATCCTAGGGATAAGGATTTTGAGAAACAGGAGTAAAAGACTAATTGGACTTAGTCAAAGCACCTATGTGGACAAAGTGTTGAAAAGATTCAACATGCATAACTCCAAGAAAGGTGAGTTACCCATTCAGAGTAACGCCAGATTGAGTAAGACACAAAGCCCTAGTATAGAGGCTTAGATAGCAGAAATGAGTCGACTACCTGATGCTTCAGCCGTAGGATCGATCATGTATGCTATGACGTGTACTCGACCTGATGTAGCCTTTGCTTTGAGCATGGTTAGCAGGTATCAAGGAAACCCTGGCAAGGCACACTGGACTGCGGTAAAGAATATCCTCAAGTACCTGTGAAGGACTAAGGACCGGGTCCTTACCCTAGGTGGGAGTCATGACTTGAGAGTTGTAGGGTACAGTGATGCTAGCTTCTAGACAGACAGGGATAATTTGCGCTCTCAGTCGGGCTGGGTCTTTACCCTAAACAGAGGGGCAATAACTTGGAAATGTTCCAAGCAGGAGACAATGGCTGATTCCACTTGTGAATCAGAGTATATAGCAGCAAGTAAGGCTGCAAAGGAGGCTATATGGCTAAAGAACTTCATCGGAGACCTTGGAGTTGTACCAGCCATAAAGGAGCCAATGGAGATTTTCTGTGACAGTAATAGTGCGGTTGCCTTAGCCAAGGAACCAAGAGATCATGGGAGATCCAGACACATTGACAGAAAATATTGTTGGGTTTTGAGCATTCTAACACTCCTAAGTGTACATGCAACCCTAAATACCTTGGATCTATGTTTTCTCTATTATACATACAAATAAGAACTTCCAAGGTATTATCCTAATCTAGCGTACAAACACAATGACTATAGCAAGATAGAATACATACCTCTTTGGAGAAGAAAGTCTTCATGAAGCTTGAGTGCCTAGTGCCCCAAGTGTGACACCTCAAATGGAATCACAATCATCAAAACACTTGGAATGACTTGAGAGAATTCTACACTCATCAAAATCGGCTAGCCCTCTCTTCACACACACTAGTGTAAGTCTTGTCACCGATTTTGCCAAGAATAATATCTTTATATAGTGTTACAATTAGGGCAAACCCTAATTGTCATGACTTTCCATTTCCTTGGATCCATGGGTACAAATACACCATGGAGCATCCATGGACCATCCTATGGGTTTTAGCCCAACTTGATTATCCATGGAGCATTAGCCCACTATACAAGTATGGATGATTTACACAATCAACCCATATATTTAATTAGTCTTCTTTTGATCACTTAATTAATCCTAGATTAATTCTTGATCAATACTAATTAAATAATCTTATTATTCTTATTATTAATATACTAGAACTTATAATATATTAATAACCATAAGTGTCTTATTTCTCTCATCCAAGTGCATGATGGTATGCAACCCAAATGGACCATGCCGGGTCGGGTCAAGTCTTACCAATTATAGTTATGGACTTAGACATTAATCCAACAGTCTCCCACTTGGATAAGTCTAAAACTATTATTGCGTATGACTTCAGGAACCAACCGACAATCGCAGCTCTCAAAAGCTTCTGTCGAACTCTGACCTTGTAGATGAACTCTGACCTTTGTCAGTGACTTGTCCATTAGATAAGGGATCATATATTCCTCCATTCTAGATATCATATGGACTGAGACATGGATTATAATCATTCTCTCTGTCCATTTGTTGTTTCCCGATTTCCGATTTATGACGACTGACCAATTGAACGAATCAAATCAGTCCTGGCCCGGCCGAGCACTTCCATTTGTCATCATCAAATCATCGAGGGGCCCATAGATATCGCTTTTATCCCGAAGGTAAAAGGAATGGATAAACTTCGACTCATATGGCTTGTTCTACTACTTGTTGAATCATACACAAAGGCACGTTTTATAGCACCGAGTTACCAAATGCATTTTCGTGCTATCAATGTACTATCAACTCATAGTAACAACTCATATCTCTAGGTTTGAAGAATATAAGATATTATCGTCTCATGATCACTTGTGATAAAATCCATGAAGTGATTCCAATGAGCGCGGGTTGAATCCAATACTCAGAACTTATGAGCACTCATGATTGTTGTAGCCTTGTCCAACACCTTAGACCTCTACAAGCCAACCCATGACAGTCTTAATTCATATCTACTTCCAACATATGACCGACTGTGGATGGTTTGAATAACTTAGTCATTCCGGAAGAATAACCCAGTTTATTCGGGAAGTCAAAACATGCAAAGTGAAACACAATAATAATTGAATCCAATATGGTATCAACCCTTTGAACATAAATAAAACACCTTTTATTTATCACCATATAATTACACATTATTCATTGTATACTGTTTCAGCTATCAACTTTATTCTTGAATTTAAAACAATAGTTGTCTCATGCTCCAAGCATGTACACTATGTTTTCTTAAACACTAGTCATGCCATACACCAAGTATGCATACTATGTTTGTCTATGATTTTTACTTGTGAGCTAGATCAATTGAACATAACTTCAATGATTCTCTTTTCACAATCCCAAATCCTTACCGCAAATGCAAGAATTCCAAATTCATGCCATTTACTGAAATCTGTCAGATTCTAAACTTATATGCATTGATCCTCTTGTAACGATTATGCACAAAGTCGGAAAGAGTTGACAACAATCATTACAGAGTATTCCAAAGGAGATCAGCTCCTTGGAAACATCCTTCTTGCATTAAGTTTCCTTAATCTTACACAGATTGAAAAATCTTAACTTTGAAACATTTCCAGATTCCATTTTGACCATCACTTCTGAACAAGAGTTGCCTCCTTACAGACTATGTCAATATGGTCCTTCCAGAATTATCACTATACTTCCAACTGTCCTTGAGCAACCAATCTTTGGTAAACCTTAGATTGTCCTCGACAATTGTTTAATCCTTTTAGTCATATCCAGTTCTAAACCTTTTCCCTTCTTAATGCCCCAGGCATTTGGAAAATTTTAGAGCGGATGATTATAGCACATGTAATCGATCCTATATCCGAAGCATATGGGACACGATTCATGATGTCTCACATAAAGACTAAACCAGTCTTTTGCTATAACATTTCCATTTCAATTTGCCAAGTTCTCATAATTCAGATTATGAAAAGGGATGCCGTAATCATAACCAAATTTTAGAACGCAAATAATGGACCCATATACAGAATTTCCTTATGTTGAGCCATTCCAACATGAAATTCATATATATATGCTTGACTAAATGATTAAAACCTCACGATCTAAGCTTATAGATTTGAGATGAAGCATAATTTCCTCTCCCTTAATTATAGCATAATTTCCTCTCCCTTAATGATGATTATTAGCATAACACTTATGCTCCCACTAGCTTTGACATGTACTCAGAAATCAGCTGACTTTCTTACCAAAGTTCAGATTTCTGATACTAGATTGTTTTGATAAGACTTTATCAAAATCATACACCTTCCCTTAGATAGCACACTTGTGTATCTAAACAATTATGAAGAGGGATGTCGTAATCATAATGGTTAGACCTTTTTGCCACTTCTCACAAGTCCATGTTAGTGTGCCGGTTAACCACACGCGCTCCACTAACGACTTTGAGAATGCAAATATCACAATTGCTATCTAGATAAAATCTACTTAGTGAAAGTGTTTCCTCACCATCATTTTCATGAATCGGAGAGAAACCTTATGACACTTAGATTTACTGGTGTATGTGTTCTTATCCATGTGAGTTGTCAAAATCATAGTCACAAGACAAGGATAATGACAAATCCAAACTCATATGGACTGAACTCAATCTTAATTTCTTGCCACCTGGCAGCTCAAGGGCCTGCCATTGCTTCCAAGTTGTTGTGCAACAAATTGAGAACTCTAAGAACTCATATGCAAAACCAACTTTAACTGGAATGGGCACAGAATATGTCAACACGATAGGTTATAAACCTCAAGTTGTGTGCTAGTGAAGAACTTCAGGTTTTATTCTTGATTAGTTCTTGTGACTTTCAAGACCTTTAAGACTCCCACTGTCCTCTTGACATATAAGAATCCCTTGTCAAACATCCAAGAGATAGTGCGGATTCTAATCAAGAAAAACACTTCACACAATTGGCCTAAGTTGGTCTTAGTTTTATCCAAAACATCACAACTTACCAATTTCAAATGTACAAGAGTAGAAAACTTTTACTCTTACATTTGACAAGTGTTTTAAACCTTCTTTTGAGACATGTCACTCAAGACTCTAAGACTTGTATTGGAACGAAGTATGACTCATCTTCTTGATTTAACCATTTCAACAATTCAAGATCCCTCTTCTTAGTCATAAGAATGCACTAAGATTTTCTTATAGAACTAATTGTGCTATGGTTTCTTAATCATTAAGATGATCACAAAACTGATACTAAAGTACTCTCTTATCTTTTCAGATTTGAGAAACTTTTATCTTTCTGCCCAATTTTGTTCTTCTTATTCGCTCTGTCATACATTGGAACCTTTTTCCAATGTCTCAGAGTTACACTTAAGCTTGTAAGTATAATCATATTTACTGAGCTTTAGTAAACTATGACGAATAGTTTTATCAATCTTTTTGTGGTGGACTTGACCAGTGCACAAGAATGTGTACTCGATCCCTTAGTCCTTTACTTGACTCACACATCCATGTGAACGAGTAATTAGTCTTAATTTATCCAAAACTTGAAAGTTCTCATTCATCATGCTATACAACTTGCATGATTCCAAGTTCCGGTCCAATTGAAACTTGCGTGATGAGAATCTTTCCTTATTTGGTAAATCTAGACATTACCACAAATGAAAGAATCAATTTCATATTTCCACTCTTGCTCTTAATGGAATCATATAAGCAACAATTTTTCCTCAAATGCCATTGTAAGGATATTTTAAAATAAATAAAATCAAAAATTTTCTTTTATTTTAAAACTTTGCGGAAAAAAAAACTTATCCTTACAATCCATAAGCACATGAAAACTTGTTGTTATCTATTCCTAAGCAATATCTCATAACTCCTAAGAAGCAGCTCAAGAATCCGATCTTCAAACTATGCGATAGAAATCCATCTACGCCATCAGATTCAGCATATTCTTTCTTTAAGTTTCTTCACTTTTCTTTCATTCTTAAAACATCATCATGTGACCCAGTCACATCTGTTGGGTTTTGAGCATTCTAACACTCCTAAGTGTACATGCAACCCTAAATACCTTGGATCTATGTTTTCTCTATTATGCATGCAAATAAGAATATCCAAGGTATTATCCTAATCTAGCATACAAAACAATAACTATAGCAAGATAGAATACATACCTCTTTGATGTAGAAAGTCTTCATGAAGCTTGAGTGCCTAGTGCCCCAAGTGTGACACCTCAAATGGAATCACAATCATCAAAACACTTGGAATGACTTGAGAGAATTCTACACTTATCAAAATCGGCTAGCCCTCTCTAGAATAATACTAGTCACCAATTTTGCCAAGAATAATATCTTTATATAGTGTTACAATTAGGGCAAACCCTAATTGTCATGACTTTCCATTTCCTTGGATCCATGGGTTCAAATACACCATGGAGCATCCATGAACCATCCTATGGGTTTTAGCCCAACTTGATTATCCATGGAGCATTAGCCCACTATACAAGTATGGATGATTTACACAATCAACCCATATATTTAATTAGTCTTCTTTTGATCACTTAATTAATCCTAGATTAATTCTTGATCAATACTAATTAAATAATCTTATTATTCTTATTATTAATATACTAGAACTTATAATATATTAATAACCATAAGTGTCTTATTTCTCTCATCCAAGTGCATGATGGTATGCAACCCAAATGGACCATGCCGGGTCGGGTCAAGTCTTACCAAATATAGTTATGCACTTAGACATTAATCCAACAGTCTCCCACTTGGATAAGTCTAAAACTATTATTGCGTATGACTTCAGGAACCAACTGGCAATCGTAGCTCTCAAAAGCTTCCGTCGAACTCTGACCTTGTCGATGAACTCTGACCTTTGTCAGTGACTTGTCCATTAGATAAGGGATCATATATTCCTCCATTCTAGATATCATATGGACTGAGACATGGATTATAATCATTCTCTCTGTCCATTTGTTGTTTCCCGATTTCCGATTTATGACGACTGACTAATTGAACAAATCAAATCAGTCCTGGCCCGGCCGAGCACTTCCATTTGTCATCATCAAATCATCGAGGGGCCCACATATATCGCTTTTATCCCGAAGGTAAAAGGAATGGATAAACTTCGACTCATATGGCTTGTTCTACTACTTGTTGAATCATACACAAAGGCACGTTTTATAGCACAGAGTTACCAAATGTGTTTTCGTGCTATCAATGTACTATCAACTCATAGTAACAACTCATATCTCTAGGTTTGAAGAATATAAGATATTATCGTCTCATGATCACTCGTGATAAAATCCATGAAGTGATTCCAATGAGCGCGGGTTGAATCCAATACTCAGAACTTATGAGCACTCATGAGTGTTGTAGCCTTGTCCAACACCTTAGACCTCTACAAGCCAACCCATGACAGTCTTAATTCATATCTACTTGCAACATATGACCGACTGTGGATGGTTTGAATAACTTAGTCATTCCGGAAGAATAACCCAGTTTATTCGGGAAGTCAAAACATGCAAAGTGAAACACAATAATAATTGAATCCAATATGGTATCAACTCTTTGAACATAAATAAAACACCTTTTATTTATCACCATATGATTACACATTATTCATTGTATACTGTTTCAGCTATCAACTTTATTCTTGAATTTAAAACAATAGTTGTCCCATGCTCCAAGCATGTACACTATGTTTTCTAAACACTAGTCATGCCATACACCAAGTATGCATACTATGTTTGTCTATGATCTTTACTTTGTGAACTAGATCAATTGAACATTACTTCAATGATTCTCTTTTCACACTCCCAAATCAATACTGCAAATGCAAGAATTCCAAATTCATGCCATTTACTGGAATCTGTTAGATTCCAAACTTATATGCATTGATCTTCTTGTAATGATTATGTACAAAGTCATAAAGACTTGACAACAACCATTACAAAGTATTCCAAAGGGGATCAGCTCCTTGGAAACATCCTTCTTGCATTAGGTTTCCTTAATCTTACACAGATTGAAAATTCTAACTTTGAAACATTTCCAGATTCCATTTTGACCATCACTTCTGAACAAGAGTTGCCTCCTTACAGACTAAGTCAATATGGTCCTTCCAGAATTATCACTATACTTCCAACTGTCCTTGAGCAACCAATCTTTGGTAAACCTTAGATTGTCCTCGACAATTGTTTAATCCTTTTAGTCATATCCAGTTCTAAACCTTTTCCCTTCTTAATGCCCCAGGCATTTTGAAAATTTTAGAACGGATGATTATAGCACATGTAATCGATCCTATATCCGAAGCATATGGGACACGATTCATGATGTCTCACATAAAGACTAAACTAGTCTTTTGCTATAATATGTCCATTTCAATTTGCCAAGTTCTCATAATTCAGATTATGAAAAGGGATGCCGTAATCATAATCGAATTTTAGAACGCAAATAATGGACCCATATATAGAATTTCCTTATGTTGAGCCATTCCAACATGAAATTCATATATATATCCTTGACTAAATGATTAAAACCTCACGATCTAAGCTTATAGATTTGAGATGAAGCATAATTTCCTCTCCCTTAATTATAGCAAAACAACTCTTTCCCAATTGAAACTTTTGTTTTCTATAATTAACATTGCTAACTTGCAATACTTATCATAATTATCATGCTCCCACTAACATGATGATTATTAGCATATCACTTATGCTCCCATTAGCTTTGACATGTACCCAGAAATCAGCTGGACTTCTAGAAATCAATACTTTATTGACTTTCTTACCAAAGTTCAGATTTCTGATACTAGATTGTTTTGATAAGACTTTATCAAAATCATACACCTTCCCTTAGATAGCACACTTGTGTATCTAAACAATTATGAAGAGGGATGCCGTAATCATAATGTTTAGACCTTTTTGCCACTTCTCACAAGTCCATATTAGTGTGCCGGTTAACCACACGCGCTCCACTAACGACTTTGAGAATGCAAATATCACAATTGCTATCTAGCTAAAATATACTTAGTGAAAGTGTTTCCTCACCATCATTTTCATGAATCGGAGAGAAACCTTATGACACTTAGATTTACTGGTGTATGTGTTCTTATCCATGTGAATGGTCATAACCATAGTCACAAGACAAGGATAATAACAAATCCAAACTCATATGGACTGAACTCAATCTTAATTTCTTGCCACCTGGCAGCTCAAGGGCCTACCATTGCTTCCAAGTTGTTATGCAACACATTGAGAACTCTAAGAACTCATATGCAAAGTCAACTTTAACTGGAATGGGCACAGAATATGTCAACACGATAGGTTATAAACCTCAAGTCGTGTGCTAGTGAAGAACTTCAGGTTCTATTCTTGATTAGTTCTTGAGACTTTCAAGACCTTTAAGACTCCCACTGTCCTCTTGACATATAAGACTTCCTTGTCAAACATCCAAGAGATAGTGCGGATTCTAATCAAGATAAACACTTCACACCATTGGCCTTAGTTGGTCTTTGTTTTATCCAAAACATCACAACTTACCAATTTCAAATGTACAAGAGTAGAGAACTTTTACTCTTACATTTGACAAGTGTTTTAAACCTTTTTTTGAGACATGTCACTCAAGTTACAATCTTGGAGTATGACTCTAAGACTTGTATTGGAACGAAGTATGACTCATCTTCTTGATTTAACCATTTCAACAATTCAAGATCCCTCTTCTTAGTCATAAGAATGCACTAAGATTTCCTTAGATAACTAATTGTGATATGGTTTCTTAATCATTAAGATGATCACAAAACTGATACTAAAGTACTCTTCCATCTTTTCAGATTTGAGAAACTTTTATCCTTCTGCCTAATTTGATTCTTCTTATTCGCTCTGCCTTACATTGGAACCTTTTCCAATGTCTCAGAGTTACACTTAAGCTTGTAAGTATAATCATATTTACTGAGCTTTAGTAAACTATGACGAATAGTCTTAGCGATCTTTTGTGGTGGACTTAATCAGTGCACAAGAATGTGTACTCGATCCCTTAGTCCTTTACTTGACTCACACATCCATGTGAACAAGTAATTAGTCTTAATTTTTCCAAAACATGAAAGTTCTCATTCATCATGCTATACAACTTGCATGATTCCAAGTTCCGGTCCAATTGAAACTTGGGTGATGAGAATCTTTCCTTATTTGGTAACCTAGACATTACCACAAATGAAAGAATCAATTTCATATTTCCACTTTTGCTCTTAATGGAATCATATAAGCAACAATTTTTCCTCAAATGCCATTGTAAGGATATTTTTAAAATAAATAAAATCAAAAATTTTCTTTTATTTTAAAACTTTGCGGAAAAAAACTTATCCTTACAATCCATAAGCACATGAAAGCTTGTTGTTATCTATTCCTAAGCAATATATCATAACTCCTAAGAAGTAGCTCAAGAATCCGATCTTCAAACTATGCGATAGAAATCCATCTACGCCATCAGATTCAGCATATTCTTTCTTTAAGTTTCTTCACTTTTCTATCATTCTTAAAACATCACCATGTGACCCAGTCACATCATGTATCAAGAATCTCAGAATAGAAACTTAACAGAGTTAGATAGTGGAATTTACCTGAAGTAGAATCAAACTTATTGACTTTAACATCCTTAGGTAAATTTTGGCAGCTTCGCAACCAATGCCCCTTTCTTTGGCAATATAAACATATGGACCCTTTGATAATGGTACACGAGACTATCACAGACTTAGCTTTTCTCTTTAACATTTGGTCAACCGAGTTGACTATGGCCGATCCCTTTCCATTGGGAAGAGAATGCTTTACTGGATATCCAATGTCATCATTGACAATGTCCATAAAGTTTTAGGAAGTTGATCTTAGCAAATAGATAAGATCATTAAGGGTCTTGTCATAGTCGGTTTCATAGGTGTTCCAAAAGAACTCACTATGTGACTTAGAAAGTGATTAAACCACCAACTTTCTCAAGACTTTGACACCCAACTCTCCCGGCTTGTCAATATGTGACTACATCTCCAAGATGTGACCACACCTAGACCTGGCCTTGCCAATAGGGCTTGAGTGACCTTGAACTTGTGGGTTAGGGAGAATAATTGGAGGAGGAGAATGAAGTATGATATCCATGGGACATCATCTTCATTAGGAAACCTTGTTTCAAGAGATTTGGGAAGATCATAGGTGTCTAAACCAGACATCTTTTGGGAGATATTCAAGATAGTTGATCTTAAGTCCTTAATATAACACCCAATATGAAATATTAAGGCTAGGACCCAACAAACTATTTTATAACTTAGAAGATGTATGCCGTAATCCAAGCTATAAAATATTTGAAGGTAGGTGAATGACAATTCACCAATTTCCACCAAGATAAACGAAATGTATTATTAGGTTTTAATTGGTTTTGAAACTCCTAGATCTTTGAGATTCATTGAACTGTTTAATGGCATGTTTCAATCTCGAGTGTGCCCTTCAGGTTTTGTGACTGGGATGCCGAGGATCACAAAACAAGGTGTGAAGTAACCATGCAAATCACTTGGTACCCTTAATAAATTACCCCTCAATCGATGTGCCGGTTAACCACACACGCTCCATCGATACTATGATAAATATTAAGTCACCCTTTACCTACCTTGTTAAGTCCAAGTTAGTGTGCCGGTTAACCACACACGCTCCACTAACGACTTAGACAAAGTGTAAAGTGTAATTTCATGGATTAGCACCTTATTCACATTTTTCCTAAGTAACTAAGATTGGGTATTATTAAGAGTTTAGTTACTTAGTATTTTTCATTAATACTTTTAATGAAGGGAGAATTCTAGTCCTGTCAAACCCGTTCGGCTAACGACCCTCCACCAGTCAAGCAAGCGGTGGGTGAGAGTGGACACCCATTAAGTTGTCATTTTATAGGCAACAACCTTATACCCACCTTATAGACCGGCTTCGTGAATGAGGCGTACTAGCGGTAAGACTGACTTTACTCTTATACATATATATATTATTAACTTATAATATTATAAAGTATAAGGGTTGAATTTTAACTTTTAAAATTCTAAGGGCTAACTTGGAATTAAAGTATTCATAAGTGAAAACTTTTCAAATTCCAAAACTTGAGGGCAAGTTTTGAAACTATTCAAAACTTTTCATTTCTTGTAACTTATGAGTTTAATAGAGTAATAAAATGAGAACTTTTCATTTTTCTAACTCTTGTGTTCTTTTAATGGTTTTTTTTAATCCAAGAGACTTTTGGTTTCCATAACTTGAGGACAAGTTATGGACTCCATTAAAACACATTATGATCAAGAATTGAACTACCATATAGGTTACAAATAATTCCTATGATCATCTAAACTTCATATGAACAAGAACATGAATATGAACACTTTCAAGAATCAAAATCACATTAAAGTTTGTAATTTTGATAACTAGTTGTTGTAAATGAATTAGCAAAAAAAAACATTACACCAGCTAAAACAAGTTTTCAAGTACCAAAACAGTTTAGGGTAATGTTTCCAATCCATTTCCAGCAACTAAAGTCGAAAATCTGCACTCTGTCGACCCTACTCGCCGAGTTGCATGAACCTACTCGCCGAGTAGGTTGAAGATACACATGAACTCGCCGAGTCCCCCCCATGGACTCGCCGATTCCATTCGTCAGACAGCAAGTTTTCGACTTTTTCCAACTTTTAATTACAAGTATAAGAGAAAGCAAGCCTAGGCTCTGATACCACTGTTGGGTTTTGAGCATTCTAACACTCCTAAGTGTACATGCAACCCTAAATACCTTGGATCTATGTTTTCTCTATTATGCATGCAAATAAGAATATCCAAGGTATTATCCTAATCTAGCATACAAAACAATAACTATAGCAAGATAGAATACATACCTCTTTGATGTAGAAAGTCTTCATGAAGCTTGAGTGCCTAGTGCCCCAAGTGTGACACCTCAAATGGAATCACAATCATCAAAACACTTGGAATGACTTGAGAGAATTCTACACTTATCAAAATCGGCTAGCCCTCTCTAGAATAATACTAGTCACCAATTTTGCCAAGAATAATATCTTTATATAGTGTTACAATTAGGGCAAACCCTAATTGTCATGACTTTCCATTTCCTTGGATCCATGGGTTCAAATACACCATGGAGCATCCATGAACCATCCTATGGGTTTTAGCCCAACTTGATTATCCATGGAGCATTAGCCCACTATACAAGTATGGATGATTTACACAATCAACCCATATATTTAATTAGTCTTCTTTTGATCACTTAATTAATCCTAGATTAATTCTTGATCAATACTAATTAAATAATCTTATTATTCTTATTATTAATATACTAGAACTTATAATATATTAATAACCATAAGTGTCTTATTTCTCTCATCCAAGTGCATGATGGTATGCAACCCAAATGGACCATGCCGGGTCGGGTCAAGTCTTACCAAATATAGTTATGGACTTCGACATTAATCCAACAACATCATGTATCAAGAATCTCAGAATAGAAACTTAACAGAGTTAGATAGTGGAATTTACCTGAAGTAAAGTCAAACCTATTGACTTTAACATCCTTAGGTAAATTTGGCAGCTTCGCAACCAATGTCCCTTTCTTTGGCAATACAAACATATGGACCCTTTGATAATGGTACACGAGACTATCACAGACTTAGCTTTTCTCTTTACCATTTGGTCAACCGAGTTGACTATGGCCGATCCCTTTCCATTGGGAAGAGAGAGCTTTACTAGATATCCAATGTCATCATTGTCAATGTCCATAAAGTTTTAGGAAGTTGATCTTAGCAAACATATAAGATCATTAAGGGTCTTGTCATAGTCTGTTTCATAGGTGTCCTAAAGGAACTCACTATGTGACTTAGAAAGTGATTGAACCACCAACTCTCTCAAGACTTTGACACCCAACTCTCCCGGCTTGTCAATATGTGACTACATCTCCAAGATGTGATCACACCTAGACCTTGCCTTGCCAATAGGGCTTGAGTGACCTTAAACTTTTCAAGAACTTGTGGGTTTAGGAGAATAATTTGAAGAGGTGAAGAAGTATGATATCCATGGGACATCATCTTCATTTGGAAAGCTTGTTTAAAGAGATTTGGGAAGATCATAAATGTCTAAACCAGACATCTTTTGGGAGATATTCAAGATAGTTGATCTTAAGTCCTTAATATGACACCCAATATGAAATATTAAGGCTAGGACCCAACAAACTATTTTATAACTCAGAAGAGGTATGCCGTAATCCAAGCTATAAAATATTTGAAGGTAGGTGAATGACGATTCATCAATTTCCACCAAGATAAACGAAATGAATTATTAGGTTTTAATTGGTTTTGAAACTCCTAGATCTTTGAGATTCATTGAACTTTTCAAAGGCATGTTTCAATCTCGAGTGTGCCCTTCAGGTTTTGTGACTGGGATGCCGAGGATCACAAAACAAGGTGTGAAGTAACCATGCAAATCACTTGGTACCCTTAATAAATTACCCCTCAATCGATGTGCCGGTTAACCACACACGCTCCATCGATACTATGATAAATATTAAGTCACCCTTTACCTACCTTGTTAAGTCCAAGTTAGTGTGCCAGTTAACCACACACGCTCCACTAACGACTTTGACAAAGTGTAAAGTGTAATTTCATGGATTAGCACCTTATTCACATTTTCCTAAGTAACTAAGATTGGGTATTATTATGAGTTTAGTTACTTAGTATTATCATTAATACTTTTAATGAAGGGAGAATTCTAGTCCTGTCAAACCCGTTCGGCTAACGACCCTCCACCAGTCAAGCAAGCGGTGGGTGAGAGTGGACACCCATTAAGTTGCCATTTTATAGGCAACAACCTTATACCCACCTTATAGACCGGCTTCGTGAATGAGGCGTACTAGCGCTAAGACTGACTTTACTCTTATACATATATATATTATTAACTTATAATATTATAAAGTATAAGGGTTGAATTTTAACTTTTAAAATTCTAAGGGCTAACTTGGAATTAAAGTATTCATACTTGAAAACTTTTCAAATTCCAAAACTTGAGGGCAAGTTTTGAAACTATTCAAAACTAATTAATTCCATAACTTATGTGTTTAAAGTAGTTTTAATCCAAAAACTCTTCAAGTTCCATAACTTGAGGACAAGTTATGGAAGACTTTAAACTAATAAAAGAACTAACTTTTTCTTTATTTTATAACTTATGGATTTAATTATGGTTACATATTTTCCTTTAATGAAGTGACTCTTGAACTTCCATAACTTGAGGACAAGTTATGGAGTCATAAAAAATTATTCAATGACACAAGACTCTTCATTTTGTAACCATTGCCAACTCTTATGAATTTTATGAGTCTTTAATGTGACTCTTCATGTAACTTGAGGACAAGTTACACAAACACATTTTATACTCAACTCTTAGATTAAAATGGATTGAAAACAACTATTTCACTCAACATTTCTATTAATCTAAGCAACTCATAAGAACAAGATAATCAAATCAAACTTTTTCATGTAATTAGTCTAAACCTTAAACTAATACAAACATGAATCTATTGACAATTATCTTTGAAAATGTATTAGCATGAACATTACCACATCAAAAACAAGTTTATAAGATCAAAATCAACTTAGGGTAATGTTCCTAGTCCATTTCTAGCCAAAAAACTCGAAAATATGCTGTCTGGGGGTCCAACTCGTCGAGTGCATGAACAAACTCGGCGAGTTGGATCGAATTCATCACTTTTAAGGCATGGACTCGTCGAGTCTCCTGATGGACTCGCTGAGTCTGATAGCCAGACAGCACCAGATTCGTTTTTTCAGCTTCTATTGCAGGTATAACAAGAAAACAAGCCTAGGCTCTGATACCACTGTTGGGTTTTGAGCATTCTAACACTCCTAAGTGTACATGCAACCCTAAATACCTTGGATCTATGTTTTCTCTATTATACATGCAAATAAGAACCTCCAAGGTATTATCCTAATCTAGCATACAAAACAATAACTATAGCAAGATAGAATACATACCTCTTTGGTGTAGAAAGTCTTCATGAAGCTTGAGTGCCAAGTGCCCCAAGTGTGACACCTCAAATGGTTCACACAACACCAAATACACATGGATTAACTTAGAGAGAATTCTACACTTCATGAAATCGGCTAGCCCTCTCTAGAATAATCCTAGTGCCGATTTTGCCAAGAATAATATCTTTATATAGTGTTACAATTAGGGCAACCCCTAATTGTCATGACTTTCCATTTCCTTGGATCCATGGGTTCAAATACACCATGGAGCATCCATGGACCATCCTATGGGTTTTAGCCCAACTTGATTATCCATGGAGCATTAGCCCACTATACAAGTATGGATGATTTACACAATCAACCCATATATTTAATTAGTCTTCTTTTGATCACTTAATTAATCCTAGATTAATTCTTGATCAACACTAATTAAATAATCTCATTATTCTTATTATTAATATACTAGAACTTATAATATATTAATAACCATAAGTGTCTTATTTCTCTTATTATAGTCTATCCAAGTGCATGATGCCATGCAACCCAAATGGACCATGCCGGGTCGGGTCAAGTCTTACCAATTATAGTTATGGACTTAGACATTAATCCAACACTTAATTGAACACATCAACTTAGTTCTGACCGGGCCCGGTACATAGGTCAAAACCAAATCATCGAGGGGCCCATATATCAACTTCTAATCCAAGAAGGAACAGATAAACTTCGACTCATATGTTTGTTCTACCACTCACTGAATTATACACAAAAGCACGTTTTATAACATCGAGTTACCAATGCGTTTTCGTACAATCAATGCATAACCAACACGTAAGTAACAAATCATATCTCTAGGTTTGAAGACTTATATGATATTACCGTCTCACGATCACTCGAGATAAATTCCATGAAGTGATTCCAGTGAGCGTGGGTTAAGTCCAATGCTCAGAACTTATGAGCACTCATGATTGTTGTAGCCATGTCCAACACCTTAGACCTCTACAACCAATCATGACAGTCTTGATTCATACCTACTTCCGACATATGACCGAATGTGGAGGTTTGAATAATATGATATACCAAACATTATTATTCTGGAAGTCAAAACATGCAAAAGAAATATAGTAAACGATCGACAAGAGATAGCAACACTTTACTCATAAATAAAACACCTTTTATTCATCATCTACTGTCAATTACTCTTTACAAATTTCGAGGTTATCTAACTACTGAATCTAATATCATCCTTCAGCCCTATGCTCCGAGTATGCTGGAGATGCTTAACCCGAGTCAGTCCCTTCGTGAGGGGATCTGCTGGATTCTCATCCGATGATACCCTCGTTGCCACGAGGAGTCCTTCTTCTATTCGATGTCTGATAAAATGGTATTTTCTGTCGATGTGTCTGGATCTCCCATGATCCCTTGGTTCATTGGCTAAGGCAACATCGCTTTCACTATCACAGAAAATTTCCATTGGCTCTTTAACAGCTGGTACAACTCCAAGGTCTCCAATGAAGTTCTTCAGCCATATCGCCTCCTTTGCTGCCTCGCTAGCCGCAATATACTTTGATTGACAAGTTGAATCAGCCACTATCTCTTGCTTGGAACTCTTCCAAGAAATTGCTCCTCCGTTTAGGGTAAAGACCGAACCTGACTGAGAGCGGAAATTCTCCCTATCAGTCTGAAAGCTACCATAACTATACCCTACAACCCTCAAGTCATCACTCCCACCAAGGGTAAGGACCCAGTCCTTAGTCTCCGTAGGTACTTGAGGATATCCTTTACCACAGTCCAGTGTGCCTTGCCAGGGTTCCCGTAATACCTGCTAACACAGCTCAGGGCAAAGGCTACATCAGGTCGAGTACACGTCATAGCATACATGATCGATCTTACAACCGAAGCATAAGGTATTCGACTCATTTCTACTATCTCAGCCTCAGTTCTAGGGCTTTGTGTCTTACTCAATCTAGCGTTACTCTGGATGGGTAACTCTCCTTTCTTAGATTCCTGCATGCTGAATCTCTTCAACACCTTATCAAGGTAGGTACTCTGACTAAGTCCACTTAGTCTTTTACTCCGGTCTTTCAAGATCCTTATCCCTAGAATATAGGTAGCTTCTCCTAAGTCCTTCATAGAGAAACACTTCCCAAGCCAGGACTTAACTTCCTGCAGAGTTGGGATGTCATTTCCTATGAGTAGTATGTCATCCACATACAATACCAACAAGCTAACTATACTCCCACTAGCCTTGACATATACACAAGATTCATCTTCACTCCTTGAAAAGCCAAATTCCCTGACTTTCTCCTCAAAGCAAAGATTCCATCTGTGAGGTGCTTGCTTTAATCCATAAATGGATTTTTATAGCTTACACACTCTATTAGGGTACTCGTTGCTGACAAAACCTTCTGGCTGACTCATGTAAACATCTTCATCCAACTTTCCATTATGGAAAGCGATTTTGACATCCATTTGCCATATTTCATAGTCATGAAATGCATCTATGGCTAACAGAACCCTAATAGATTTAATCTTAGCCACTGGAGAAAAAGGTCTCATCATAATTAACTCCCGAAGTTTGTGAGAAACCCTTTGCAACCAGTCGTGCCTTATAAGTGTGTACTTTACCATTCATGTCGGTCTTCTTCTTGATGATCCATTTCCACCCTACTGTCTTACGACCTGGTACATTCTTAACCAAGTTCCAAACTTGATTGTCATACATGGACAATATCTCGCTGTCCATTGCCTCTTTGCACTTGGCTGACTCAGGGCCTGCCATGGCTTCCGTGTAACTGTTAGGTTCATCTAGACCTATCAGTTTCTCATCACTGATAAGTGTATCACCTTCTGCAGTAATATGGGATCCATAGTAGCACTCAGGTGCATTCCTAACCCTTGTGGAACGCCTCAGAGGTACATACTTATCAATTGGCTCAACAGAATTTTCCTCCTCAAGTTGAGTGCTAGGGTTTGAAGTTCCTTCACCGCTTGACTGTTGAATTTCTTCAAGATCAACTTGCCTCCGACTGTTTCCTTGGCTTATGAACTCTCTCTCTCTCTCTCTCTAGAGAAATCCCTCCTAGCTACAAAGACCACATTTTCACTAGGTCTGTAGAAGAGGTAACCAAAGGATTGCTGTGGGTAGCCGATGAAAATACACCTCTTGCTTCGAGGTTCGAGCTTATCATGAGTCTCGCGTCTCACGAAAGCCTCGCAACCCCAAATCTTGATATCATCTAGTTTGGGTACTTTACTACTCCATATCTCATGAGGAGTTTTGACAACTTTCTTTGTAGGGACTAGATTAAGAATATAGGCGGCAGTCTCTAAGGCATACCCCCAAAATGTGATTGGTAGCGAAGCTCGACTCATCATGGAACGAACCATATCCAAAAAGGTTTGATTACGCCTCTCAGCCACACCATTCAACTACGGTGTCCTGGGAGGTGTCAATTGTGAGACAATCCCACATTCCCTAAGATAGTCAAGGAACTCTGAACTAAGATACTCACCACCTCGATCGGATCGTAGCATCTTAATGTTCCTGCCCAATTGATTCTCGACTTCCTGTTTAAATTCCTTAAACTTTTTGAAAGTCTCTGACTTATGCTTGATTAAGTAGACATATCGATATCTATTGTAATCATCGGTAAAAGTCAAATAGTAACGATTAGCATCCCTTGTGGCATGCTTGAAGGGCCCACACACATCCGTGTGTACAACATCCAACAAACCTTCACCCCTCTCACAAGAACCTGTGAAGGGTGACTTTGTCATTTTTCCAAGTAAGCATGATTCACAACTATCATCTGACTTTAGGTCAAATGACTCCAAGACTCCATCCTTTTGGAGTTAGCCTATGCATTTCTTGCTTATATGTCCAAGACGACAATGCCATAATGATGCTTTATCCAAGTTATTATTAACAGAATCAATACACAATACATTATTTCCTAGGTTATCAACCACAGATACTGTTTCATACACGCCATCACAAGGTAATTCTTTTAAATAAATAACATTATTAAAGAAAGCATTAATCGAACCAACTTCATTATCAAATGAAAAGGTGAAACCTTGTTTGTACAATGCATGAAAGGAAATAATATTTCTTGCATTTCTGGCGAATAACAACACTTATTCAAATCTAAACTAAACCTACTACCTAGCGATAAAGTATAAACTCCAATCTTGGTGACAGGTAAAGCTTTCCTATTCCCCATGATTAAGTTTATTCTTCCTTGCTCCACATTCTCACTTCTTCTTAGTCCCTGCAAATCAGAACAGATATGAATACCACAACCGGTATCAAGGACCCAAGAGTTAGAATGGGATGAGTTATTAGATAATATAGTGTAAATACCTGCATGGTTGGCTTTAACTTTCCCATTCTTCACATCTTGCTGGTATTTTGGGCAGTTTCGCTTCCAATGTGATTCTTCATGGCAATAGAAGCATTCAGCCTCTTTTGGGTCAGAAGAAGGAGTGACGAAACCTTTCTTGGTTCCACTTGAAGAAGAGCCATCAAGGGTCCTAGCCTTGGTACCCTTCGAAGAGCTCTTCCTCTTCTTCCCTTGACTTTTCCCGATTGCCAAAATTGGAGCGGAGTTTGGAGTAGGAGTGTTAACCACCGACTTCCCCTTAAGACCTGTTTTTGCAGTTTTGAGAAGAGCCTGAAGTTTGCTGAGTGTGACCTCTTCCTTATTCATGTGATATGTCATGCGGAATTGATCATAGCACGATGGTAAGTTTGCAAAATGATAACTATTGCAAACTCCTCAGGGAAGTTCACATTAAGCTTTAGCAACCGATCAACATACCTTTGCATTTTCTGCATGTGGCTCATGACGGATTCCCCGTCCTTCATCATGGTTGTTATCTTGGAGCAGATGATTTCATACCTCTCTTGTCGTGCACTTTGATGGTATCTTTCCATCAGATCTTGGTGAATTTCAAAAGGGTAGAAGTCCTCATAGGACTTTTGGAGTTCCACTGTCATCGTGGCCATCATGATGCATGCCACTTTGGTAGCATCCCTTTAATGTGCCTGAAAGTCAGCGATCTCCTGGGGAGTTGCAGTGGTCTCATCAATATCCTTAAGCTCCTTGTCGAGGACATATTCTTTGTCCTCGTAGCGGGTAATCATCCTGATGTTTCTGATCCACTCATTGAAGTAGGATCCATCAAAAGTGACTTTCCCACACAAGTTCATAAGGGTAAAGGAGCCATTAGGATTAGAGCCAGAAGCAACATTGTTTGAAGACATCTGAAGGAAGAGGACAAGATTTGTTTAGATATTAAGAGAGTCCTTAATAAAACACCCAAATGTAATATTAAGGCTAGGATCCAATCACAATATATTATAACTTAGAAGAGGTATGTCTTAATCCAAGCAATAACATATTTGAAAGGCAGGTGAATGACGATTCACCAATTTCCACCACGAAAACTTAAATATTAAATATTAGGTTTTTGATTGGTTCTTAGAAATTCCTAGATTCTGTTGAGATTCAATGAACTTTTCAAAGGCATGTTTGAATCTCGAGTGTGCCCTCCAAGTTTTGTGACAGGGATACCGAGGATCACAAAACGAGGTGTACAGTAACCGTGCAAATCACTTGGTACCCTTAAAGTTTATCACTCAATCGATGTGCCGGTAAACCACACACGCTCCACCGATACTATGATAAACCATAAGTCACCCTTTACCTACCTTGTTAAGTCCAAGTTAGTGTGCCGGTTAACCACACACGCTCCACCAACGACTTAAACAAAGTGTAAAGTGTAATTTCATGGATTAGCACCTTATTCACATTTTCCTAAAGTAACTAACATTGTGAATTTAATAAAAGCATTTAGTTGCTTTATAATATTCATCATACATTTAATGAGAATTTATAAGTCCTTGTCCTACCCGTTCGTCTAACGACCCTCCAACAGTCAAGCAAGTGGTGAGTGAGAGTGGACACCCATTAAGCGGCCATTTTATAGGCAACAACCTTATACCCACCTTATAGACCGGCTTCGTGGATGAGGAGTACTAGCGGTAATATGTGACATCCCCAAAATCTCGGCCAAAAAAGACCGATTTTCATTTATTCTTTTAAAATAATTTCAGAGTAAATCCTTTTGATTTGAAAGAGTTGCGGAATTTGTTCCTAAAAACAAAACATGATAAAACAATGTTTACCAAAGCATTTCATAAAAGAAATGTATTTGCATTATATAATCCAAAACTCGGGGTGTCATGTTCCGATACAGACCAATAAGCATAAACGATAACATTACAAGTCATTCAACAAATATATACATATACAAAATTGTAAACAAAACAACTTGATGGTTCATCCATCTTATGCCCTTGCTCCACTTCCTGTAATACAAATAAAACTGAGTGGGTCAGGCTTGGGAGCCTGGTGAGCATATAGGGTTTTCAACCCACAATAAATAATTATATTTAATTCCACCAACCAACAATAACCCAATTACCCATTCCCGTTATTCTCACTTTATGTCCCTAAAATAACTAACACAAGGGACCTAGTCTAAGAATATTTCATCGGGGCGACAACACATGCTCCGGGGGTTCCTCGGCAATATAAGTCAATAAGGCAACCATGAGGGGGATGGAGTACAACGAATGAACACCCAAGTTCATTAACACCTACAGGTGGCGAGCCTGCCAGTGTTCCACAAGACTGTCTACAAATGTCCGTGGTCGTCATCTAAACTCCACTAGATGACTAAATCAAACAACAATGAGGCCTCTCATCTGTTTATTACACACCAACTATCTACCCATGTTCTACCCAACATATTAGTAGATAAAAATATACATTTTTATACATAGTTTAAAAACCTGTATAGCATGCTTTAATCAATACATATTCCACATAACAGATGAGGCACACACACACATAACACGTATTTCATAGAGAATAAATCATATCTATGAGATAAAAGAAAGTGAATACACATTCACACACATAACCACAAAATATACACATAATATGTATTTCGTATAAAATATTTCATAATTATGTGTTAGAAGAAAGTAACTACACACTCACACATATAAACAACAATATACTTAATACACTCAAACCGTACTTGTATTATTATCGTGTTTATGAAAGGTAGTATACACTCACTTGATCATAAGATGATCGGACCGCACTACGGCTTACAGAAGTAGTAATCCTCAGCAGATCTGGAAGATCTCTACAAAAATCGAACTTCTTGCAGACAGAGCTTCGGCTCGGGAATCGCACTTCTCGGGATCTTCGGGATCTCGGGATCTCGGTGTACGCTGGGCGTAGGCTAGTACGCGGGGCGTACTTCGGATGAGTCTGATGACTCGTCTTCGGATAATACCGGGATTTAATAGTTAAATTTAATTATTAATTATTTAATAAACTTCGAAAATTCATATTTTCTTCATACGAACTCTGTTTTCGACGTTCTTTATTTCCACGTGAAGGTGAGACTACGCTCTACAACTTTCGTTTAGACTTCGTCGGCTAATTTTGAGCTTATTTTTATTAATTATTTTTAGTAGGCCGGGACAGAAAAACTTAGTTATAAATTCATAACTTCTTCGTTTGATGTCCGTTCTCGCCTAACTTTTCATCGCTTCGATACCAACAACGAGATCTTCGATTCTAGTTTAGATCGATTCGACTAAAAACCGCTTGATCTCAAATCGAGTATTTCGGGCTGCATACCGCTAAGTCGAAACTTCAGAAAATCATAACTTCCTCATACAAAGTCAGATTCTGGCGCTCTTTATATATTCGGAAACCTCGTTTCAACTACTACAACATTATCCAAAGATATCAAGTTTATTTTACACTTAAATTTTGACGCTCATTTTATTCTTAATTAATCAAATCACCTAATTAAGAAATTAAGTACAAAACACATAATACTCAAATAATATACTTCTATTATTTCAAAATGGGTTACAAAGGTTAACCTAGACTATTACATCAACGAAAATGCCTAGCCTGGAAACGCGGGCGTTACATAAGACGACTTTGATCTTATACATATTTGTATTATTATTAACTTATAATATTATAAGTATAAGGGTAGAATTTTAACTTTTAAAATTCTAAGGGTTGGAACTAAAGTTTTAACATGATTTTAATTGTTCCAAAACTTGAGGTCAAGTTTTGTTAACTTTCAAAACTTTTCATTTCTTGCAACTTATGAGTTTATTAGGGTATTAAAAATTAAGACTCCTCATTTTTATAACCCATGTGTTCTTTTAATGGTTTTAAAGCAAAGTGACTTTTGGTTTTTCCATAACTTGAGGACAAGTTATGGACTCCATTAAAACACATAATGATCAAGAATTAATCTACCACATAGGTTACAAACAATTCCTATGATCATCTAAACATCATAAATCAAGAACATGAACATGAACACTTTCTTGAATCAAAATTACACTTAAAACTTTGTAATTTTGATAACTTGTTGTTGTAAATGGATTAGAAAAGACATTACACCATCTAAAACAAGTTTTCAAATACCAAAACACTTTAGGGTAATGTTTCTAGTCCATTTCCAGCAACTAAAGTCGATAATCTGCATTCGGAGGCTCCTACTCGCCCAGTGCACGAATCTACTAGGCGAGTAGGATGAAGATAGACATGAACTCGGCGAGTCCCCCCATGGACTCGGCGATTTCATCTGGCAGATTGCACAAAATCGACTTTTTTCAACAATTTAGCACAAATAACAAACAAACAAGCCAAGGCTCTGATACCACTGATGGGTTTTGAGTGTTCTAACACTTCCTAATGTTGGATTAATGTCTAAGTCCATAACTATAATTGGTAAGACTTGACCCGACCCGGCATGGTCCATTTGGGTTGCACGGCATCATGCATTTGGATAGACTATAATGAGAGAAATAAGACACTTATGGTTATTAATAATAAGAATAATAAGATTATTTAATTAGTATTGAAAAAGAATTAATCTAGGATTAATTAAGTGATCAAAAGAAGACTAATTAAATATATGGGTTGATTGTGTAAATCATCCATACTTGTATAGTGGGCTAATGCTCCATGGATAATCAAGTTGGGCTAAAACCCATAGGATGGTCCATGGATGCTCCATGGTGTATTTGAACCCATGGATCATCGAAATGAAAGGCCATGTCAATTAGGGTTTACTTGGTGTAACCCTAACTATATAAGCATCTTGTTCTTGACCAAAATCGGCCACTAGTGTGTGAAGTAAAAGGGCTAGCTGATTTTCATGAGTGTAGAATTCTCTCAAGTTATTCCAAGAGTATTTGGTGTTGTGTGAACCATTTGAGGTGTCACACTTGGGGCACTAGGCACTCAAGCTTCATGAAGACTTTCTACACCAAAGAGGTATTTATTCTATCTTGCTATAGTCATTGTTTTGTATGCTAGATTAGGATAATACCTTGGATGTTCATATTTGTATGTATAATAGAGAAAACATAGATCCAAGGTATTTAGGGTTGCATGTACACTTAGGAGTGTTAGAATGCTCAAAACCCAACAGTGGTATCAGAGCCTAGGCTTGTTTTCTTGTTATACTTGTAAAAGAAGCTGGAAAATCGAGTTTTGATGTTGTTTGCCCAGCAAACTCGCCGAGTCCATGAATGGACTCGCCGAGTCCAAGGAAAAAAGCATCCAACTCGCCGAGTTGGACCCCCAGACAGCATAAATTCGACTTTTTTGGCTGGAAATGGACTAGGAACATTACCCTAAGATGTTTTTGGACTTATAAACTTGTTTTTGATGTGGTAATGTTCATGCTAATCCAATTTCAAAGAGATAATTGTCAATAGATTCATGTTTCGTATTAGTTTAAGGTTTAGACTAATTACATGAAAAAGTTTGATTTGAATTATCTTGTTCTTATGAGTTGCTTAGATTAATAGAAAAGTCGAGTGAAATAGTTGTTTTCAATCCAAATTAATCTAAGAGTTGATTCTAAAATGTGTTTTTGTAACTTGTCCTCAAGTTATATGAAAAGTCACATTTAATTTTCATAAAACTCATAAAAGTTGGCAAAGGTTACAAAAATGAAGAGTCTAGTTCTAATTAAATGGTATTATGACTCCATAACTTGTCCTCAAGTTATGGAGGACCAAGAGTCTCTTCATTAAATAATAAATTAAAAAAAAGTATAACCTTAATTAATTCCATAAGTTATAAAATAAAGAAAAGTTAATTCTTTTATTAGTTTAAAGTCTTCCATAACTTGTCCTTAAGTTATGGAACTTGAAGAGTTTTTGGATTAAAACTACTTTCAACACATAAGTTATGGAATTAATTAGTTTTGAATAGTTTCAAAACTTGCCCTCAAGTTTTGGAATTTGTAAAGTTTTCTCTTATGAATACTTTAATTCCAAGTTAGCCCTTAGAGTTTTAAAGAGTTAAAATTCAACCCTTATACTTTATAATATTATAAGTTAATAATATATATATATATATATATATATATATATATATATATATATATATATATATGTATATATGTATAAGAGTAAATTCAGTCTTACCGCTAGTACGCCTCATTCACGAAGCCGGTCTATAAGGTGGGTATAAGGTTGTTGCCTATAAAATGGAAACTTAATGGGTGTCCACTCTCACCCACTGCTTGCTTGACTAGTGGAGGGTCGTTAGCCGAACGGGTTTGACAAGACTATAATTCTCCCTTCATTAAAAGTATTAATGATAAATACTAAGTCACTAAACTCTTAATAATACCCAATCTTAGTTACTTAGGAAAATGTGAATAAGGTGCTAATCCATGAAATTACATTTTGCACTTTGTTTAAGTCGGTTAGTGGAGTGTGTGTGTTTAACCGGCACACTAACTAGTATTTAACAAGGTAGGTAAAGGGTAACTTAATGTTTATCATAGTATCGAAGGAGCGTGTGTGGTTAACCGGCACATCGATTGAGGGGTAAAAACTTAAGGGTACCAAGTAATTTGCATGGTTACTTCACACCTTGTTTTGTGATCCTCGGCATCCCAGTTACAAAACCTGAAGGGCACACTCGAGATTTAAACATGCCATTGAACAGTTCAATGAATCTCAAAGATCTAGGAGTTTCAAAACCAATTAAAACCTAATAATACATTTCGTTTATCTTGGTGGAAATTGGTGAATCGTCATTCACCTACCTTCAAATATTTTATAGCTTGGATTACGGCATACCTCTTCTAAGTTATAAAATAGTTTGTTGGGTCCTAGCCTTAATATTTCATATTGGGTGTTGTATTAAGGACTTAAGATCAACTATCTTGAATGTCTCCCAAAAGATGTCTGGTTTAGACATTATAATCTTCCCAAATCTCTTGAAACAAGCTTTCCTAAATGAGGATGATGTCCCTTGGAAAGCATACTTCATTCACCTCCTCCAATTATTCTCCCCAACCTACAAGTTCTTGAAAAGTTTAAGGTCACTCAAGCCCAATTGGCAAGGCAAGGTCTAGGTCTGGTTACGTCTTGGAGATGTAGTCACATATTGACAAGCCGGGAGAGTTGGGTGTCAAAGTCTTGAGAAAGTTGGTGGTTCAATCACTTTCTAAGTCACATAGTGAGTTCCTTTGGGACACCTATGAAACAGACTATGACAAGACCCTTAATGATCTTATCTATTTGTTAAGATCAACTTCCTTAAAACTTGATGGACATTGACAATAGTGACACAGGAAATCCAGAAAAGCATTCTCTTACATATGGAAAGGGATCAGCCATAGTCAACTCGGTTGACCAAATGGTAAAGAGAAAAGCTAAGTCTGTGATAGTCCCGTGTACCATTATCAAATGGTCCATATGTTTATATTGCCAAAGGAAGGGACATTGGTTACGAATCTGCCAAATTTACCTAAGGATGTTGAGGTCAATAAGTTTGAATCTACTTCAGGTAAAGTCCATTATCTAACTCTACTAAGTTTCTAATCTGAGATTCTTGATACATGATGTGACTGGGTCACATGTTGATGTTTTAAGAATCAAAGAAAAGTAAAGAAACTTAAAGAAAGAATATGCTGAATCTGATTGCGTAGATGGATTTCTATCGCGTAGCTTGAAGATCGTATTCTTGAGCTACTTCTTAGGAATTATGAGATATTGCTTAGGAATAGATAACAACAAGTTTTCATATGGATTGTAAGGATAAGTTTTTCCGCAAAGTTTTAAAATAAAAGATTTTATTTATTTTAAAAAATATCTTTTAAATGGCATTTGAGGAAAAATTGTTGCTTATATGATTCCATTAATAGCAAGATTGGAAATATGGAATTTATTCTTTTATTTGTGGTAATCTCTAAATTTACCAAATAAGGAAAGATTCTCATCACCCAAGTTTCAATTGGACCGGGACTTGGAATCACGCAAGTTGTATTGCATGATGAATGAGAACTTTCAAGTATTGGAAAAAATTAAGACTAATTACTCGTTCACATGGATGTGTGAGTCAAGTAATGGACAAAGGGATCGAGTACACATTCTTGTGCACTGATTAAGTCCACCACAAAAGATTGATAAAACTATTCGTCATAGTTTACATAAGCTCAGTAAATATGATTATACTTACAAGCTTAAGTGTAACTATGAGACATTGGAAAAGGTTCCAATGTATGGCAGAGCGAATAAGAAGAATCAAATTAGGCAGAAGGATAAAAGTTTCTCAAATCTGAAAAGATGGGAGAGTACTTTAGTATCAATTTTTATGATCATCTTAATGATTAAGAAACCAAATCAAAGTTAGTTCTCTAAGGAAATCTTAGTGCATTCTTATGACTAAGAAGAGGGATCTTGGATTGTTGAAATGGTTAAATCAAGAAGATGAGTCATACTTCGTTCTAATACAAGTCTTAGAGTCATACTCCAACATTGTAATTTGAGTGACATGTCTCAAAGAAGGTTTAAAACACTTGTCAAACGTAAGAGTAAAAGTTTTCTACTCTTGTACATTTGAAATTGGTAAGTTGTGATGTTTTGGATAAAACAAAGACCAACTTAGACCAATTTGGTGAAGTGTTTGTCTTGATGAGAATCCGCACTATCTCTTGGATGTTTGACAAGGGAGTCTTATATGTCAAGAGGACAGTGGGAGTCTTAAAGGTCTTGAAAGTCTCAAGAACTAATCAAGAATAAAACCTAAAGTTCTTCACTAGCACACGACTTGAGATTAATAACCTATCGTGTTGACATATTCTGTGCCCATTCCAGTTAAAGTTGGCTTTGCAAATGTGTTCTTAGAGTTCTCAATTAGTTGCACAACAACTTGGAAGCAATGGCAGGCCCTTGAGCTGCCAAGTGGCAAGAAGTTAAGATTCAGTTCAATCCATATGAGTTTGGATTTGTCATTATCCTTGTCTTGTGATTATGGTTTTGCCAATTCACATGGATAAGAACACATACACCAGCAAATCTAAGTGTCATAAGGTTTCTCTCCGATTCATGAAAATGATGGTGAGGAAACACTTTCACTAAGTAGATTTTAGCTAGATAGCAATTGTGATATTTGCATTCTCAAAGTCGTTAGTGGAGCGTGTGTGGTTTACCGGCACACTAACCTGGACTTGTGAGAAGTGGCAAAAAGGTCTAACCATTATGATTACGGCATCCCTCTTCATAATTGTTTAGACACACAAGTGGGCTATCTAAGGGAAGGTCTATGATTTTGATAAAGTCTTATCAAAACAATCTAGTATCAGAAATCTGAACTTTGGTAAGAAAGTCAGCTGATTTCTGAGTACATGTCAAAGCTAGTGGGAGCATAAGTGTTATATAATCATCATGTTAGTGCGAGCATGATAATTATGATAAGTATTGCAAGCTAGCAATGTTAATTATAGAAAACAAAAGGTTTCAATTGGGAAAAGTTGTTTTGCTATAATTAAGGGAGAGGAAATTATACTTCATCTCAAATCTATAAGCTTAGATCGTGAGGTTTTAATCATTTAGTCAAGGATATATATGAATTTCATGTTGGAATGGCTCAACATAAGGAAATTTTGTATATGGGTCCATTATTTGCGTTCTAAAATTCGATTATGATTACGACATCCCTTTTCATAATCTGAATTTTGAGAACTTGGCAAATTGAAATGGAAATATTATAGCAAAAGACTGGTTTAGTCTTTATGTGAGACATCATGAATCGTGTCCCATATGCTTCGGATATAGGATCGATTACATGTGCTATATTCATCCTTTCTAAAATTTTCCAAATGCCTAGGGCATTAAGAAGGGAAAAGGTTTAGAACTGGATATGACTAAAAGGATTAAACAATTGTCGAGGACAATTTAAGGTTTACCAAAGATTGGTTGCTCAAGGACAGTTGGAAGTATAGTGATAATTCTGGAAGGACCATATTGACCTAATCTGGAAGGAGGCAACTCTTGTTCAGAAGTGATTGTCAAAATGGAATCTAGAAATGTTTCAAAGATAGAATTTTCAATCTGTTTAAGATTAAGAAACTTAATGCACGAAGGATGTTTCCAAGGAGCTGATCTCCTTTGGAATACTCTGTAATGATTGTCATCAAGTTTTTCTGACTTTGTGCATAATCATTACAAGAGGATCAATGCATATAAGTTTAGAATCTAATAGATTTCAGTAAATGACATGAATTTGGAATTCTTGTATTTGCAGTAAGGATTTGGGAGTGTGAAAAGAGAATCATTGAAGTTATGTTCAATTGATCTAGTTCACAAAGTAAAGATCATAGACAAACATAGTATGCATACTTGGTGTGTGGAATGACTAGTGTTTAGAAAACATAGTGTACATGCTTGGAGCATGGGACAACTATTGTTTTAAATTCAAGAATAAAGTTGATAGCTGAAACAGTATACAATGAATAATGTGTAATCATATGGTGATAAATAAAAGGTGTTTTATTTATGTTCATAGGTTTTGATACCATATTGGATTCAATTATTATTATGTTTCACTTTGCATGTTTTGACTTCCCGAATAAACTAGGTTATTCTTCCGGAATGACTAAGTTATTAAAACCATCCACAGTCGGTCATATGGTGGAAGTAGATATGAATTAAGACTGTCATGGGTTGGCTTGTAGAGGTCTAAGGTGTTAGACAAAGGGCTACAACACTCATGAGTGCTCATAAGTTCTGAGTATTGGATTCAACCCGCGCTCATTGGAATCACTTCATGGATTTTATCACGAGTGATCATGAGACGATAATATCTTATATTCTTCAAACCTAGAGATATGAGTTCTTACTAGATTTGATAGTACATTGATTGCACGAAAACGCATTTGGTAACTCGGTGCTATAAAATGTGTCTTTGTGTATGATTCAACAAGTAGTAGAACAAGCCATATGAGTCAAAGTTTATCCGTTCCTTTTACCTTCGGGATAAAAGCGATATCTATGGGCCCCTCGATGGTTTGATGATGACAAATGGAAGTGCTCGGCCGGGCCAGGACTGATTTGATTTGTTCAATTAGTCAATCGTCATAAATCGGAAATCGGGAAACAACAAATGTACAGAGAGAATGATTATAATCCATGTCTCAGTCCATATGATATCTAGAATGGAGGAATATATGATCCCTTATCTAATGGACAAGTCATTGACGAAGGTCAGAGTTCATCGACAAGGTCAGAGTTCGACAGAAGCTTTTGAGAGCTACGATTGCCAGTTGGTTCCTGAAGTCATACGCAATAATAGTTTTAGACTTATCCAAGTGGGAGACTGTTGGATTAATGTCTAAGTCCATAACTATAATTGGTAAGACTTGACCCGACTCGGCATGGTCTATTTGGGTTGCATGGCATCATGCACTTGGATAGACTATAATGAGAGAAATAAGACACTTATGGTTATTAATATATTATAAGTTCTAGTATATTAATAATAAGAATAATAAGATTATTTAATTAGTATCGGTCAAGAATTAATCTAGGATTAATTAAGTGATCAAAAGAAGACTAATTAAATATATGGGTTGATTGTGTAAATCATCCATACTTGTATAGTGGGCTAATGCTCCATGGATAATCAAGTTGGGCTAAAACCCATAGGATGGTCCATGGATGCTCCATTGTGTATTTGAACCCATGGATCATGGAAATGAAAGGCCATGTCAATTAGGGTTTACATGGTGTAACCTTAACTATATAAGCATCGACCACTAGTGTGTGAAGTAAAAGGGCTAGCCGATTTTCATGAGTGTAGAATTCTCTCAAGTTATTCCAAGAGTATTTGGTGTTGTGTGAACCATTTGAGGTGTCACACTTGGGGCACTAGGCACTCAAGCTTCATGAAGACTTTCTACACCAAAGAGGTATGTATTCTATCTTGCTATAGTCATTGTTTTGTATGCTTGACTAGGATAATACCTTGGACGTTCATATTTGTATGTATAATAGAGAAAACATAGATCCAAGGTATTTAGGGTTGCATGTACACTTAGGAGTGTTAGAATGCTCAAAACCCAACAGCAAGTTGTATAGTATGATGAATGAGAACTTTCAAGTATTGAAAAAATTATGACTAATTACTCGGTCACATGGATGTGTGATTCAAGTAAAGGACTAAGGGATCAAGTACACATTCTTGTGCACTGGTCAAGTCCACCACAAAAGATCGATAAGACTATTCGTCATGGTTTACTAAAGCTCAGTAAATATGATTATACTTACAAGCTTAAGTGGAATTCTGAGACATTGGAAAAGGTTCCAATGTAAGGCACATCGAATAAGAAGAATCAAATTAGGCAGAAGGATAAAAGTTTCGCAAATATGAAAAGATGGAAGAGTACTTTAGTATCAGTTTTTGTGATCATCTTAATGATTAAGAAACCATAGCACAATTAGTTCTCTAAGGAAATCTTAGTGCATTCTTATGACTAAGAAGAGGAACTTGAATTGTTGAAGTGGTTAAATCAAGAAGATGAGTCATACTACGTTCCAATACAAGTCTTAGAGTCATACTCCAAGATTGTAACTTGAGTGACATGTCTCAAAGAAGGTTTAAAACACTTGTCAAATGTAAGAGTAAAAGTTTTGTACTCTTGTATATTTTAAATTGGTAAGTTGTGATGTTTTGAATAAAACAAAGACCAACTAAGGCCAATTGTGTGAAGTGTTTGTCTTGATTAGAATCTGCACTATCTCTTGGATGTTTGACAAGGGAGTCTTATATGTCAAGAGGACAGTGGGAGTCTTAAAGGTCTTGAAAGTCTCAAGAACTAATCAAGAATAAAACCTGAAGTTCTTCACTAGCACACGACTTGAGGTTTATAACCTATCGTGTTGACATATTCTGTGCCCATTCCAGTTAAAGTTGGCTTTGCATATGAGTTCTTAGAGTTCTCAATTTGTTGCACAACAACTTGGAAGCAATGGCAGGCCCTTGAGCTGCTAGGTGGCAAGAAATTAAGATTGTGTTCAGTCCATATTAGTCTGGATTTGTCATTATCCTTGTTTTGTGACTATGATTTTGATAATTCACATGGATAGGAACACATACACCATTAAATCTAAGTGTCATAAGGTTTCTCTCCGATTCATGAAAATGATGGTGAGGAAACACTTTCACTAAGTAGATTTTAGCTAGATAGCAATTGTGATATTTGCATTCTCAAAGTCGTTAGTGGAACGTGTGTGGTTTACCGGCACACTAACCTGGACTTGTGAGAGTGGCAAAAAGGTCTAATCATTATGATTACAACATCCCTCTTCATAATTGTTTAGACACACAAGTGTGCTATCTAAGGGAAGGTGTATGATGTTGATATAGTCTTATCAAAACAATCTAGTATCAGAAATCTGAACTTTGGTAAGAAAGTCAGCTGATTTCTGAGTACATGTCAAAGCTAGTGGGAGCATAAGTGTGATGGGTTTTGAGCATTCTAACACTTCCTAAGTGTACATGCAACCCTAATAACCTTGTATCTATGTTTGTCTAATTATCGTGCAAAGTTGAATTTCCAAGGTTATATTCCTATCTAGCATACATGGGGAACAATTTTAACTTGAATGAAAGATAGAATAACTTACCTTGTTCTTGCTTATGTTCCTTGAAACCTTGTGAGCCTATCACCCCAAGTGTGATGCCTCAAATGCTTCACACAACACCAAATGCTCTTGGAAAGACTTTTGCGAGAATACACACTTCTTAAAATCGGCCAAGCCCTCTAGTTTCTTATGTGTAACCGATTTTGGTGGAGAATGGGACTCTTATATAGTGTTGACACATCTAGCGTTACACCATGTAAACCCTAATGTGTCATGACTCTTCATTTCCATGACCCATGGGTTTGTAACTCCCATGGAGCATCCATGGAGCATCCTATGGGTTGTACCCAACTTGATAATCCATGGAGCCTCTTAGCCCACTATACAAGATATGAATGATTTACATAATCAACCCATATATTTAATTAGTTATCCTTTGATCACTTAATTAATTCTAAATTAATTCTTGATCAAACTAGTCAAATAATATTATTAATATATTAGAACTTATAATATATTAATAATCTCCAAGTGGTATTACTCTCATTTAGTCTATCCAATTGCATGGTGCCATGCAACCCAAATGGACCATGTCGGGTCGGGTCAAGTACTGACCCGAAATAGTTATGGACTTAGACACCTTATCCAACAGTCTCCCACTTGGATAAGTCTAATAACTATAACTCTAGTACTTCAGGAACCGGCCGGCAATCGTAGCTCTTCCCAGGTCTCTCGGAACTGAGAAGATGATGGTACGCCATTTAAGATAAGAGATCATATAATCCTCCGTTCTAGATATCAGCCGGACAAATACATGGAACAATGTCTTACTTATTGTCCAACATTTTGTTTCTCGATTTCCGATTAGTTTGACAGAGAACTTAATTGAACACATCAACTTAGTTCTGACCGGGCCCGGTACATAGGTCAAAACAAAATCATCGAGGGGCCCAAATATCAGCTTCTAATCCAAGAAGGAACAGATAAACTTCGACTCATCTGTTTTTTCTACCACTCATTGAATTACACAAAACCACGTTTATAACATCGAGTTACCAATGCGTTTTCGTACAATCAATGCACAAGCAACTTGTAAGTAACAAATCATATCTCTAGGTTTGAAGACTTATATGATATTACCGTCTCACGATCACTCGAGATAGAATTCCATGAAGTGATTCCAGTGAGCGTGGGTTGAGTCCAATGCTCAGAGCTTATGAGCACTCATGATTGTTGTAGCCTTGTCCAACACCTTAGACCTCTGCAACCAATCATGACAGTCTTGATTCATACCTACTTCCGACATATGACCGACTGTTGAGGTTCGAATAAGATGTTATACCAAAAAAAATTATTCTGGAAGTCAAAACATGCAAAAGAAATATAGTAAACGATCGACAAGAGATAGCAACACTTTACTCATAAATAAAACACCTTTTATTCATCATCTAATGTCAATTACACTTTACAAATTTCTGGGTTATCTAACTACTAAATCTAATACTATCCTTCAGCCCTATGCTCCGAGCATGCTGGAGATGCTTAACCTGAGTCAGTCCCTTCGTGAGTGGATTTGCAGGGTTCTCATCCGATGATACCGTCTTTGCCATGAGGAGTCCTTCATCTATTCGATGTCTGATAAAATGGTATTTTCTGTCGATGTGTCTGGATCTCCCGTGATCCCTTGGTTCCTTGGCTAAGGCAACAACACTTTCACTATCACAAAAATTTCCATTGGCTCTTTTATAGCTGGCACAACTCCAAGGTCTCCAATGAAGTTCTTCAGCCATATCGCCTCTTTTGCCGCCTCGCTAGCTGCAATACACTCTGATTCACAAGCTAAATCAGCCACTGTCTCTTGCTTGGAACTCTTCCAAGAAATTGCTCCTCCATTAAGGGTAAAGACCCAGCCCGACTGAGAGCGGAAATTATCCCTATCAGTCTGGAAGCTAGCATCACTATACCCTACAACTCTCAAGTCATCACTCCCACCGAGGGTAAGGACCCAGTCCTTAGTCCTCCGTAGGTACTTGAGGATATTCTTTACCGCAGTCCAGTGTGCCTTGCTAGGGCTTGCCTGATACCTGCTAACCATGCTCAGGGCAAAAGCTACATCAGGTCGAGTACACGTCATAGCATACATGATCGATCCTACAGCCGAAGCATAAGGTATTCGACTCATTTCTGCTATCTCAGCCTCAGTGCTAGGGCTTTGTGTCTTACTCAATCTGGTGTTACTCAGGATGGGTAACTCTCCTTTCTTGGAATCCTGCATGTTCAATCTCTTCAGCACCTTATCCAAGTAGGTACACTGACTAAGTCCGATTAGTCTTTTACTCCGATCTCTCAAGATCCTTATCCCTAGATTATAGGTAGCTTCTCCTAGGTCCTTCATAGAGAAACACTTCCCAAGCCAGGACTTAACTTCCTGCAGGGTTGGGATGTCATTTCCTATGAGTAGTATGTCATCCACATACAATACCAAAAAGCTAACTATACTCCCACTAGCCTTGACATAAACGCAAGACTCATCTTCACTCCTAGAAAAGCCAAATTCCTTGACCTTTTCAATAAAGCAAAGATTCCATCTGCGAGGTGCTTGCTTCAATCCATAAATGGATTTCTCAAGCTTACACACTCTATTAGGGTACTAGTTGCTGACAAAACCCTCTGGCTGACTCATGTAAACATCTTCAGCCAACTTTCCATTAAGGAAAGCGGTTTTGACATCCATTTGCCATATTTCATAGTCATGAAATGCAGCTATGGCCAACAGAACCCGAATAGACTTAATCTTGGCTGCTGGAGAAAAGGTCTCATCATCGTCCACTCCAGGAATTTAAGAGAAACCCTTTGCAACCAGTCTAGCCTTATATGTGTGTACATTACCATCCATGTCGGTCTTCTTCTTGAAGACCCATTTGCACCCTACTGTCTTACGACCTGGTACATTCTCAACCAAGTTCCAAACTTGATTCTCATACATGGATTGTATTTCGCTGTCCATCGCCTCTTTCCACATGGCTGACTCAGGGCCTGTCATGGCTTCCGCGTAACTGTTAGGTTCATCCAGACCTATCAGTGTCTCATCACTGATAAGTGTATCTCCTTCTGCAGTAATATGGAATCCATAGTAAGGCTCAGGAGCATTCCTAACCCTTGTGGAACGCCTTAGAGGTACAGACTTGTCAATTGGCTCAACAGGAGTTTCCTCCTCAAGTTGAGTGCTAGGGTTTGAAGTTCCTTCACCGCTTGACTCTTGAATTTCTTCAAGACCAACTTGCCTCCCACTGTTTCCTTGGCTTATGAACTCTCTCTCTCTCTCTAAAGAAAGCCCTCCTAGCTACAAAGACCACATTTTCACTAAGTCTGTAGAAGAAGTAACCAAAGGATTGCTGTGGGTAGCCGATGAAAATATACCTCTCGCTTCGGGGTTCGAGCTTATCATGAGTCTCGCGTCTCATGAAAGCCTCACATCCCCAAATCTTGAAGTGGTCTAATTTGGGTACTTTACCAGTCCACATCTCGTGAGGAGTTTTGGAAACTTTCTTTGTAGGGACTAGATTAAGGATATGCGCGGCAGTCTCTAAGGCATACCCCCAGAATGAGATTGGTAGCGAAGCTCGACTCATCATGGAACGAACCATATCTAACAAGGTTCGATTACGCCTCTCAGCCACACCATTCAACTGTGGTGTCCTGGGAGGTGTCAATTGTGAGACTATCCCACATTCCCTTAGATAGTCAAGGAACTCTGAACTAAGATACTCACCACCACGATCGGATCGAAGCATCTTAATGTTCCTGCCCAATTGATTCTCTACTTCCTGTTTAAATTCCTTAATCCTTTTGAAAGTCTCTGACTTATGCTTGATCAAGTAGAAATATCCATATCTACTGTAATCATCAGTAAAAGTCAAATAATAACGATTAGCATCCCTTGTGGCATGTGTGAATGGTCCACACACATCCGTGTGTACAAGGGCCAACAAACCTTCACCCCTCTCACAAGAACCTGTGAAGGGTGACTTTTTCATCTTTCCAAGTAAGCATGATTCGCAACTATCATCTGACTTTAGGTCAAATGACTCCAAGATTCCATCTTTTTGGAATTGGGCTATGCGTTTCTTGCTTATATGTCCAAGACGACAATGCCATAATGATGCTTTATCCAAGTTATTATTATTAATAGAATCAATACACAAAACATTATTTCCTATGTTATCTATAACAAATACTGCTTCATACACACCATCACAAGGTAATGCTTTAAAATAAAGAACATTATTAAAGAAAGCATCAATAGAACCAACTTCATTATTAAACGAAAAGGTAAACCCTTATTTGTACAAAGCATGAAAGGAAATAATATTTCTTGCCATTCCTGGCGAATAACAACATTTATTCAAATCTAAATTAAACCCACTACTTAGCGATAAAGTATAAACTCCAATCTTGGTAATACGTAAAGCTTTCCTATTCCCCGTGATTAAGTTTATTCTTCCTTGCTCCACATTCTCACTTTTTCTTAGTCCTTGCAAGTCACAACAAATATGAATACCACAACTGGTACCAAGGACCCATGATTTAGAATGGGGTGAGTCATTAGAAATGATAGTGTAAATACCTGCATGGTTGGGTTTAACTTTCCCATCCTTCACATCTTGCTGGTATTTTGGGCAGTTCCGCTTCCAATGTGATTTTTCATGGCAATAGAGGCATTTAGCCTCTTTTGGGTCAGAAGAAGGAGTGATGAAACCTTTCTTGGTTCCACTTGAAGAAGAGCCATCAAGGGTCCGAGCCTTGGTACCCTTCGAAGAGCTCTTTCTCTTCTTCCCTCGACTTTTCTCGATTACCAAAACCGGAGTACAGTTTGGAGCAAGAGTATTAACAACTGACTTCCCCTTAAGACCTGTTTCTGCGGTCTTGAGAAGTCCCTGAAGTTTGCTGAGTGTGACCTCTTCCTTATTCATGTGATATGTCATGCGGAATTGATCATAGCACGATGGTAAGGAGTGTAAAATTATATCTATTGCAAGATCCTCAGGGAAGTTCACATTATGCTTCAGCAAACGATCCACATACCTTTGCATTTTCCGCATGTGGCTCGTGACGGATTCCCCGTCCTTCATCATGGCTGTTATCATGGAGCAGATGAGTTCATACCTCTCTTGTCGTGCACTTTGATGGTCTCTTTCCATCAAATCCTGGTGCATTTCATAAGGGTAGAAATCCTCATAAGACTTTTGGAGTTCCGCTGTCATCGTAGCCATCATGATGCATGCCACTTTCGTAGCATCCCTTTCATGTGTCTGAAAGTCAGTGATCTCCTGAGGAGTTGCAGTGGTCTCATCAATCTCCTTAAGCTCCTTGTCAAGGACATATTCTTTGTCCTCGTAGCGGGTAATCATCCTGAAGTTTCTGATCCACTCATTGAAGTTGTATCCATCAAAAGTGACCTCCCCACACAAGTTCATAAGGGTAAAGGAGCTATTAGGATTAGAGCCAGAAGCAACATTGTTTGAAGACATCTGAAAGAAATGGACAAGATTGGTTTAGATATTAGGAGAGTCCTTAATAAAACACCCAAATGTAATATTAAGACTAGGATCCAATCACAATATATTATAACTTGGAAGAGGTATGCCGTAATCCAAGCTATAACATATTTGAAAGGTAGGTGAATGACGATTCACCAATTTCCACCACGAAAACCGAAATATTAGATATTAGGTTTTTGATTGGTTCTTAGAAATTCCTAGATTCTTTGAGATTCAATGAAATTTTCAAAGGCATGTTTCAATCTCGAGTGTACCCTCCAAGTTTTGTGACTGGGATACCGAGGTTCACAAAACGAGGTGTGAAGTAACCATGCAAATCACTTGGTACCCTTAAAGTTTATCACTCAATCGATGTGCCGCTAAACCACACAAGCTCCACCGATACTATAATAAACCTTAAGTCACCCTTTATCTACCTTGTTAAGTCCAAGTTAGTGTGCCGGTTAACCACACACGCTCCACCAACGACTTACACAAAGTGTAAAGTGTAATTTCATGGATTAGCACCTTATTCACATTTTTCCTAAAGTAACTAAGATTAGGAATTTAATAAAACATTTAGTTACTTTATAATATTCATTATACTTTTAATGAGAATTTATAAGTCCTTGTCTTACCCGTTCGGCTAACGACCCTCCACCGGTCAAGCAAGCGGTGGGTGAGAGTGGACACCCATTAAGTTGCCATTTTATAGGCAACAACCTTATACCCACCTTATAGACCAGTTTCGTGAATGAGGCGTACTAGCGGTAAGAAGACTTTGTTCTTATACATATATATATAATTATTAAATCATAATAATATAAGTATAAGGGTTGAATTTTAACTTTTAAAATTCTAAGGGTTGGAACTAAAGTTTTAAATTGACTTTACTTGTTCCAAAACTTGAGGGCAAGTTTTGTAAACTTTCAAAACTTTTCATTTCTTGTAACTTATGAGTTTAATAGAGTAATAAAATGAAGACTCTTCATTTTTCTAACTCTTGTGTTCTTTTAATGGTTTTTAACTCAAGTGACTTTTGCTTTTCCATAACTTGAGGACAAGTTATGAACTCCATTAAAACACATTATGATCAAGAATTAAACTACCACATAGGTTACAAATAATTCTTATGATCATCTAAACATCATAAGATCAAGAACATGAACATAAGCACTTTCATGAATCAAAACTACACTTAAAACTTTGTAATTTTGATAACTAGTTGTTGTAAATGAATTAGCATGACATTACACCATCTAAAAAAGTTTTTCAAGTACCAAAATAGTTTAGGGTAATGTTTCTAATCCATTTCCAGCAACTAAAGTCGAAAATCTGCACTCTGTCGACCCTACTCGCCGAGTGCATTAATCTACTCGACGAGTAGGTTGAAGATACAAGTGAACTCGACGAGTCCCCCCATGGACTCGACGAGTCCAGCAGTCAGACAGCAAGTATTTCGGCTTTCTTCAACTTTTTAGTACAAATAACAAACAAACAAGCCTAGGCTTTGATACCACTGATGGGTTTTGAGCATTCTAACACTTCCTAAGTGTACATGCAACCCTAATAACCTTGGATCTATGTTTGTCTAATTATCATACAAAGTTGCATTTCCAAGGGTATATTCCTATCTAGCATACATGGGGAACAATTTTAACTTGAATGAAAGATAGAATAACTTACCTTGTTCTTGCTTATGTTCCTTGAAACCTTGTGAGCCTAGCACCCCAAGTGTGATGCCTCAAATGCTTCACACAACACCAAATGCTCTTGGAAAGACTTTTAAGAGAATACACACTTCTTCAAATCGGCCAAGCCCTCTAGTTTCTTATGTGTAACCGGTTTTGGTGGAGAATGGGACTGTTATATAGTGTTGACACATCTAGGGTTACACCATGTAAACCCTAATGTGTCATGACTCTTCATTTCCATGACCCATGGGTTTGTAACTCCCATGGAGCATCCATGGAGCATCCTATGGGTGGAACCCAACTTGATAATCCATGGAGCCTCTTAGCCCACTATACAAGATATGAATGATTTACATAATCAACCCATACTTTTAATTAGTTATCCTTTGATCACGTAATTAATTCTAAGTTAATTCTTGATCAAACTAATCAAATAATATTATTAATATATTAGAACTTATAATATATTAATAATCTCCAAGTGTTATTACTCTCATTTAGTCTATCCAATTGCATGGTACCATGCAACCCAAATGGACCATGCCGAGTCGGGTCAAGTAATGACCCGAAATAATTATGGACTTAGACACCTTATCCAACAAAGTGTTATGCTAATAATCATCATGTTAGTGGGAGCATGATAATTATGATAAGTATTGCAAGCTAGCAATGTTAATTATAGAAAACAAAAGTTTCAATTGGGAAAGAGTTGTTTTGCTATAATTAAGGGAGAGGAAATTATACTTCATCTCAAATCTATAAGCTTAGATCGTGAGGTTTTAATCATTTAGTCAAGGAAATATATATGAATTTCATGTTGGAATGGCTCAACATAAGGAAATTTTGTATATGGGTGCATTATTTGCGTTCTAAAATTCGATTATGATTACGGCATCCCTTTTCATAATCTAAATTATGAGAACTTGGCAAATTGAAATGGAAATATTATAGCAAAAGACTGGTTTAGTCTTTATGGGAGACATCATGAATCGTGTTCCATATGCTTCGGATATAGGATCGATTACATGTGATATATTCATCCTTTCTAAAATTTTCCAAATGCCTGGGGCATTAAGAAGGGAAAAGATTTAGAACTGGATATTGATGGGTTTTGAGAATTCTAACACTTCCTAAGTGTACATGCAACCCTAATAAACCTTGAATCTATGTTTGTCTAAGATACATGCAAATAATTATTTTTCCAAGGCTTATATCCTAACTAGCATGGCATGGGGAACTTGAATCAAATAAAGCTAGTAGAAACACTTACCTTGTAGTTGTAGTTGATTCCTTGGAGTTTTAGAGCCTAGAATCAATAATGTGGATGCCTCAAATGAAAGTCACAAATCACCACAAACTTGGAACTTTGAGAGAACAGTCACACTTCTCTTGAAATCGGCCCTCACCTCAACATGTGTCAACTAGTATGATTTCAAGAGCCAAAGCTTCCTTTATATAGTGTGGTGGATTAGGGTTACATCCATGTAAACCCTAATACCCATGTCTCTTCATTTCCATGAGATCCATGGGTTAAAGCTCCATGGAGTATCCATGGACTTCTCCATCCAAGCCTAGCCCATTCCAAATAAGCATAAGCCCACACTATATAAATATAGAAGCCCATATTTAATTAGTAATATCTTTGATCACTAAATTAATCCTAGATTAATTATAGATCACTACTAATTAAATAATATGATCTTATATTAATATATTAGAACTTATAATATATTAATAAATCATAACTTGTACTATTCTCAAATATTATCCATAAATTGTTCGGGTGAAGTGCAACCCAAATGGACCATGCCGGGTCGGGTCAAGTATATACCAAATATAGTTATGGACTTAGACACTATATCCAACAGATATGACAAAAAGGATTAAACAACTGTCGAGGACAATCTATGGTTTACCAAAGACTGGTTGCTCAAGGACAGTTGGAAGTATAGTGATAATTTTAGAAGGACCATATTGACATAATCTGTAAGGAGGCAACTCTTGTTCAGAAGTGATAGTCAAAATGGAATCTGGAAATGTTTCAAAGTTAAAATATTCAATCTGTTTAAGATTAGGAAACTTAATGCAAGAAGGATGTTTCCAAGGAGCTGATCTCGTTTGGAATACTCTGTAATGATTGTTGTCAAGTCTTTCTGACTTTGTGCATAATCATTACAAGAGGATCAATGCATATAAGTTTAGAATCTAACAGATTTCAGTAAATGAGATGAATTTGGAATTCTTGTATTTGCAGTAAGGATTTGGGAGTGTGAATGCTTGGAGCATGGGACTACTATTGTTTTAAATTCAAGAATAAAGTTGATAGCTGAAACAGTATACAATGAAAAATGTGTAATCATATGGTGATAAATAAAAGGTGTTTTATTTATGTTCATAGGTTTTGATACCATATTGCATTCAATTATTATTGTGTTTCACTTTTCATGTTTTGACTTCCCGAATAAACTGGGTTATTCTTCCGGAATGACTAAGTTATTCAAACCATCCACAGTCAGTCATATGTTGGAAGTAGATATGAATTAAGACTGTAATGGGTTGGCTTGTAGAGGTCTAAGGTGTTCGACAAAGGGCTACAACACTCATGAGTGCTCATAAGTTCTGGGTATTGGATTCAACCCGCGCTCATTGGAATCACTTCATGGATTTTATCACGAGTGATCATGAGACGATAATATCTTATATTCTTCAAACCTAGAGATATGAGTTGTTACTATGAGTTGGTTGTACATTGATTGCACGAAAACGCATTTGGTAACTCGGTGCTATAAAACCTGTCTTTGTGTATGATTCAACGAGTAGTAGAACAAGCCATATGAGTCGAAGTTTATCCATTCCTTTTACCTTCGGGATAAAAGCGATATCTGTGGGCCTCTCGATGATTTGATGATGACAAATGGAAGTGCTCGGCCGGGCCAGGACTAATTTGATTTGTTCAATTAGTCAGTCGTCATAAATCGGAAATCGGGAAACAACAAATGGACAGAGAGAATGATTATAATCCATGTCTCAGTCCATATGATATCTAGAATGGAGGAATATATGATCCCTTATCTAATGGACAAGTCATTGACAAAGGTCAGAGTTCGACAGAAGCTTTTGAGAGCTACGATTGCCGGTCGGTTCTTGAAGTCATTCGCAATAATAGTTTTAGACTTATCCAAGTGGGAGACTGTTGGATTAATGTCTAAGTCCATAACTATAATTGGTAAGACTTGACCCGACCCGGCATGGTCCACTTGGGTTACATGGCATCATGCATTTGGATAGACTATAATGAGAGAAATAAGACACTTATGGTTATTAATAATAAAAATAATAAGATTATTTAATTAGTATTGATCAAGAATTAATCTAGGATTAATTAAGTGATCAAAACAAGACTAATTAAATATATGGGTTGATTGTGTAAATCATCCATACTTGTATAGTTGGCTAATGCTCCATGGATAATCAAGTTGGGCTAAAACCCATAGGATGGTCCATGGATGCTCCATGGTTTATTTGAACCCATGGATCCAAGGAAATGGAAAGTGATGACAATTAGGGTTTACCATAATTGTAACACTATATAAAGATCTTATTCTTGACAAAATCGGCCACTTAGAGTGAGTAAGGAAGGGCTAGCCGATTTCATGAAGTGTAGAATTCCCTCAAGTTATTCCAAGTGTATTTGGTGTTGTGTAAACCATTTGAGGTGTCACACTTGGGGCACTAGGCACTCAAGCTTCAGGAAGACTGTCTACATGAAAAAGATATGTATTCTATCTTGTTATATCCATTGTTTTGTATGCTCGATTAGGATAATACCTTGGATGTTCATATTTGCATGTATAATAGAGAAAACATAGATCCAAGGTATTTAGAGTTGCATGTACACTTAGGAGAGTTAGAATGCTCAAAACCCAACACCTAAGTGTACATGCAACCCTAATAACCTTGGATCTATATTTGTCTAATTATCATGCAAAGTTGAATTCCAAGGTTATGCTCCTATCTAGCATACATGGGGAATAATTTCTAACTTGAATGAAAGATTGAATAACTTACCTTGTTGTTGCTTATGTTTCTTGAAACCTCGTGAGCCTAGCACCCCAAGTGTGTTGCCTCAAACGCTTCACACAACACCAAATGCTCTTGGAAAGACTTTTGAGAGAACACACACAACTTAAAATCGGCCTAGCCCTCTTGTTTGGTATGTGTAGCCGATTTTGGTGGAGAATAGGACTCTTATATAATGTTGACACATCTAAGGTTACACCATGTAAACCCTAATGTGTCATGACTCTTCATTTCCATGACCCATGGGTTTGAAACTCCCATGGGGCATCCATGGAGATCCTATGGGTGGAACCCAACTTGATAATCCATGGAGCCTCTTAGCCCACCATACAAGATATGGATGATTTACATAATCAACCCATATATTTAATTAGTTATCTTTTGATCACTTAATTAATTCTAAATTAATTCTTGATCAAAGTAATTAAATAATATTATTATTAATATATTAGAACCTATAGTTTATTAACAATCTCCAAGTGTTATTTCTCATTTAGTCTATCCAATTGCATGGTGTCATGCAACCCAAATGGACCATGCCGGGTCTGGTCAAGTACTTGCCAGAAATAGTTACGGACTTAGACACCTTATCCAACAGTATTATTTGCGTGCAATTAAAAGAATAGATGACAAAAAGGACAATGAACGACCTCTAATTATAACTATAACACATTATTCTTCTTTTATGACTATATTTACATATAGACACATATAATAGTTGTAAACGTAACTAAATGCTACCTACACACACAATATTTGTTTATTCTTAATGCTAATTCATAATATTTTGACACACATAACAAAAGTTATATGACCATAAGTAACGCATACTAACTTCTTTTTATTTCTTGCGTAAACTAAATACAACTAGTACAGAACCGCGCTATGGACACACAAATATTTAGTGTGACCATATGTATCACCTTTTAGCTACTTTGTCTGATATGTGGCTAAAAAGACACCAGGTTATAGACACACAAAGAACTAACTCATGTGACGATACTTTTATCTACTGTCTCTCATAAAAAAAGTATGACAATCTTAATCCATACATGTGGCTGATTGTGACCTACGATCTCGGTTTTCGAGTGTGACTAATGTTTGTCACATTTGGTATAATTAAGTGTGGTAAAAGTGTCTATTGTCTATTTAATGGCCATAAATTTTAATTTAAATGTATCCCAAAACAGTCTCTAAGTTTTTGTAGTGACCTTTGGCCACACTTTTAAGAAAAAGTGTCACAGGCCATTTTTCGGAAAGTGTGACCGTAGGTCATTTTTGTACTAGTGTAACTTGTCCTCAAGTTATGGAACTTGAAGTGTTTTTCAATAAAACTACTTTAAACTCATAAGTGATGGAATTGAATAGTTTTTGAATAGTTCAAAACTTGCCCTCAAGTTTTGGAATTTGTAAAGTTTCACACACACTTTTATTCCAAACCCTAGAGTTTTAAAAGTTAAAACTCAAACCTTATATTTTATAATATTACAAGTTAATTATATATATATATATATATATATATATATATATATATATGTATATGATCAAGTCAGTCTTACTGTTAGTAGGTCTCATTCACGAAGCCGGTCTATAAGGGGGTGGGGTATACGGTTGTTGCCTATAAAATGGCAGCTTAATAAGTGTCCACTCTCACCCGTCGCTGCTTGACTAATGGAGGGTCGTTAGCCGAACGGGTAGCAGAAGGACTATAATTCTCATTATAAGTATAATGATAAATATAAAGTAACTAAACCTTTTATAAATTCCCAATCTTAGTTACTTTCGGAAAATGTGAGTTTGGTGCTAACCGATGAAATTACACTTTGCTTAAGTCGTTAGTGGAGCGTGTGTGGTTAACTGGCACACAAACATGGATTTAACAAGGTAGGAAAAGGGTAACTTAGTGATTATCATATGAGTGGTGGAGCGTGTGTGGTTAACCGGCACATCGATTAAGTGATAAATATTGAGGGTACCAAGTATATTTGCATGGTTATTCACACCATGTTTTGTGATCCTCAACATCCCAATCACAAAACTTGAGAGGGCACAATCGATATTGAAACATGCCAATGAATCTAAAAAGATCTAAGAGTTTCAAATCCAATTAAAACTTAATAAATTATTTTGTTTTTCATGGTGGAAATTGTTGAATCGTCATTCGCCTACCTTCAAATATTATATATCTTGGATTACGGCATCCCTCTTCCAAGTTATAAAATATTGTGTTGGGTCCTAGCCTTCATATTTGATATTGGGTGTTATATTAAGGACTTTAAATCAACTAACTTGAATTTCTCCAATTGTAGATGTCTGGTTTAGACAACTATGATCTTCCCAAGGTTCATGGAACTCAAATTTCTCTTCCTCCACCTCCTCAATATATTCTGCATGACCCACAAGCTCGAAGACTTGAAGAGTTTAAGATCACTCAAGCCCTTGTTGCTATGAAACTTATAGATGGAAGACCTGTGTGCACTCATGTCTTAGGAATGAAGTCACACATTGACAAGTTGAGAATGTTGGGTGTTGTTGTTCCAAGGAATTTGGTTATTGACTGGGTTCTTCAGTCACTTCCTGAGTCATATAGTGAGTTTGTTGAAGACAACTATGTGACAGATCACAACATAACCCTAATAGATCTTTATTATTTGCTTGTTGTTGCTGAATCAGCAATGATTTGGCACAATGGTCATGCCAATATTAGTGAAAGATCTATATCTCAAACTTCCATGGATATTGACAATGGTAACACTGGAAGTCCATAAAAGATTTCTTTTCCCAATAGGAAGGGATCGACCTTGGTCAACCCGGTTGACCAGAAGGTGAAGAAAAAGGATAATCTATATGTGTTTACTATCAAGAGAATGGACATTGGAAGTGATACTACCGTAACTACCTGAAGGATCTAAGAGAAGGAAGAATAAAAAAAATTGACTCTACTTCATGTAAGTCCACTATCTAACTCTGTTAAGTTCCTATTTGAAGATTCTTAATACATTTTGATGTTGATCAAGCAAAAGGAAGGAAACTTAAAGGAAGAGTATGTTGAATCTGATCGCGAAGATGGATTTCAATCGCATGGTTCGAATATCGGATTCTTGAGCTACTACTTAGGAGTTATGATAGATTTCTAGAAAATATGTAATAGCATAGTTTTCATTTAAATTTGCATTGTAAGGAAAAAAAATTTGCATTTTATAAATAAAATTTCGTTTTATTTTATTATATGTCCTTGCAATGGCATTTATGAAAACTTGAAGTTCGTATGTTTCTAGCAATAATGGAAATATGAATTTAATTCTTTCTTTAGTGGTAGTGTCTAAAATTTACCAAAAAAGGAAAGATTCTCATCACCCAAGTGTTAATTGGACTAAAACTTGGAATCATGAAAGTTGTATAATATGATGAATGAGAGCTTTCAGCTTTGGAAAATTAAAGCTAATTACTCATTCACATGTATATGTGAGTCAAGTGAAGCACTAAGGGATCGAGTACACATTCTTGTGCACTGGTCAAGTCCACTACAAAATATCAATAAGACTATTCCTCATGATTTACTAAAGTTTGGTAAATATGGTTATACTTACAAGTTTTGTATAATTCTGAAACATTGGAAAATTTTCGATGTATGGCAGACGAATGAGAAAAATAAAATTAGGTAGAAAGATAAAAGTTTCTCAAATCTGGAAATATTGGAGAGTACTTTAGTATCATGTTTTGTAATCATCTTGATGATTAAGAAACCATTTCACAATTGGTCCTCTAAGGACATCTTAGTGCATTCCTACAGCTAAGAAGAGGAATCTTGAATTGTTGAAATGTTTAAATAAAGAAGATGAGTCATACTTTGTTCCAAAACAAATCTTAGAGTTATACTCCAAGATTGTAATTTGTGTGATACATCTTAAAGAAGGTTTATTAACACTTGTCAAATGTAAGAGTAAAATGTGTCCTACTCTTGTACATTTGAAAAATGTATAAGCTGTGATGTTTTGGATAAAATAGAGACCAACTTAGGCCAATTATGTGAAGTGTTTGTCTTGATAAGAATCCACACTATCTCTTGAATATTTTTTTGTCAAAGAATGGGTCTTGGCAAGAGAGTCTTATATGAAAAGAGGACAGTGGGAGTCTAAAAGATCCTGAAAGAATTTCAAGATCTAATCAAGAATAAAACATGTAGTTTCTCACTAGCTCATGAGTTGAGGTATAACCTATCGTGTTGACATATTCCTAGTTTTGTGCCCATTCTAGTTAAAGTTGACCATGCATATGAGTTCTTAGAGTCTCAATTGGTTGCATAGCAACATGGAAGCAATGACAGGCCCTTGTGCTACCAGGTGGCAAGAAGTTAAGACTACACAAGTTCAATCCATATGAGTTTTGATTTGCCACTAATCTTGTCTTGAGATTATCGTTTTGACAAATTCACATGGATAGGAACACATACACCATAAAATCTAAGTGTCATAAGGTTTCTCTCTGATTCATGAAAATGATGGTGAGGAAACAGTTTCACTGAGTAGATAGCAATTGTGATATTTGTATTCTCAATGTCGTTAGTGGAGCATGTGTGGTTAACTGGCACACTAACATGGACTTGTGAGGAATGGCAAAAGTCTAAACAATTGAGACTATGATTACGACATCCATTTTCATAGTTTTGAAATTGTTTAGACACACATGTGAGCTATCTAAGGAAAGTTGTATGATTTTGATAAAGTTTTATCAAATCATTTCATATCAGAAGTCTGAACTTTGGTAAGAAAGTCAATAAAGTATTGATTTCTAGAAGTCCAGCTGATTTCTGAGTACATGTCAAAGCTAGTAGGAGCATAAGTGTTATGCTAATAATCATCAGGTTAGTGGGATCATGATAAAATGTTAATTATAGAAAACAAAAGTTTCAATTGGGAAAAGTTGTTTTGCTATAATTAATGGAGAGGATATTATACTTCATTTCAAATCTAAAAGCTTAGATCATGAGATTTTAATCAAATTTAGTCAAGTAAATATATGAATGTTATGTTGGAATGGTTCAACATAAGGAAATTCTATGTATGGGAACATTATTTGCGTTCTAAAATTCGATTTTGATTACGACATCCCTTTTCATAATCTGAATTTTGAGAACATGGCAAATAGAAGTAGAAATATTATAGCATTGCCTTTGAACACTCTTCTTGCATTAAGTTTCCTAATCTTGTTAATAATGGATCAATGAACAACACCTATAATTGGGGTTAGTCTAATGTCTACCCTACTAGAGAGAAATCTCCACTGAGTTTTTATGTCGATCATCCTAATGTCCCACCTGATAGACCATTTCACTCTCCTGTTAATGAAAAAACATACCCAGACAATATTCAATGTCATTTTAGAAAACTCCATGACTTAAGTAATAACTGTGTGATAGTATAGATTCTCCTAGAAACATTGGAACTCTATGATGACTTTCATTTAATACCTGTCATTGGAACAATTTGGCGTGGCTCAGGACCTGAAGTGGACGAAGAAATTATTCTACAAGGACCAAACGTATCACCAAAATCTTATGTTCACGAGGAGATTGTTTTGGAAGGACCTGACTTATGCACAAAACAAATGTATCTGAAGTTATGACTATTGCACCTCTGTGGTATCTCATTCTTCACCTTTAACAAAAGTCTCATCAGAGACCATTGTTATGTAAACTTCTAAAATTCATGCTCTTCCACGAGTAGTAAGAATGGAAAAACTTTAAACTGTACAATGTTCCACGAGGAGTTCTAATGAGTCATTACCGAAACGTACACCTTAGTCCAAACTTTTCAAAGTCAAAAGAATAAAATTGAACAAATCTGACGTTCCGTTATCGAAGGACGAGCCAAAGTAAGCCTTGAAATTTGAAATTAAATCTCGGATAAAGAAAAGGCATTCTGAGTCAAATCTTAAGGTAATACAAAAAAGGTCAAAATTTCAAAGAAAAGGCTTTCATCAATCTCTGAGTTAGAAAAATATTTCAAAACAAGTAGGAGCATAACACTTTTGCCCAAACTATCTCTTCAAAAAAACTCAAAAAGGAACAAAATAACAAAATTCCTAATAAATCACCAAGTCCTTCAAAATATCATAGCCCTAAAGCTATGTAGAACAACAACACCACAATTTTTGCTCCTTTAACAAAACGTCTGGCCAAAAACTCAAGACAATCATGGTTTATGGCACCGTAGTTCTCAATCAGAAGGATAAGAAAAATGAAAAATCCCAAATCAAAAGTAATCTTGAGAAACACTTTGATGATGTTCCAAAATCCAAACCTAGGCAAACCATCTGGATAAATCAAAAGAAAATGACTTTGAGATCCTATCCACCTCTTAGGAAAAGTCCTTTAGGTCTAAGTCTATGAATGTTGTCACACCCCCAAACCAGAATGGCGGAAACATTCGGGGGTGGATGACTTCACGTAGTATCACAACCATTGAATATTGTAAAGAAAGTAACACAACCATCACATATATAATGAAAACATATGTTATTGCGTTATACATATTAGGAAAAGAATATTACAATGAGATGATAAATGTTCAATAATAAAACATCCTTAGTGTTCCCTTCTCCAAAAGTTGGTGGTTACCTGTATTACTGATTCCCTAAGAAATACAAGTGGTTTCGAAAAAGTGTCAACAATTAAGTTGGTGAGTTCATAAGTGTTTTGCATTGAAAAGTATGTCCTTTTTTATAGTAAATCGATGAACGAGGTTTTCAGAAAATCCAATATTTTCTATAAATGATTTGAAAAGTTTTCCGTGTTGGAGTGCGTTAGTGTTTTCCGTACTTAAATAATAATGATAAAATTTGTGTTAACAATAAAATGGAAAACTGAAATGCATATATGAATCTCGTAAATCAAACTTGTTTGTATACTTTTATGTGAGTTTTATAACCATACTATTGACACTGACGGCCTGTAACAACATTCTTCAGGTGTTGTAGTGTTATGACATTTGTCACCCCAGACCTGCCGGTCTAACTATAGCTAATAGTTTAGGTGCGGGATTGTCAATCCCGTATAGATCTATACACAAGTATCACACTCTCTATCCAAGAGATTATGGTATATAAAACAGGACTTGAAATGCATACATACGAGTACGTTGAAGTTTAAATGTCTCACATTACTTGGTATAAACAAATTTATGATAATAAAGACTTTACTTCTTTTGAAAGTATTTCATTTGTCGAGATGTATATGTAAATGTATGAATAACTGGAATATAATGCTCATTATAGTTTCTCAAAAGTATGTTCCCATTTGGTAATAACAACTTGGTGATATAATAGCCCTTCAAACATAAAGTTATTTTTGTATCGAAACCCTATAAGAACGATAATATAATTATGTTTATAAAATGATACTTTGATTCGTAATGTACTTGTATTCCCCCCCGCCCTAAAATGTAAAAAGAATTGAAAAGTAGGGGTATGAACTCACCCGTTAAGTTTGAAGAGAGAGGCTAGAGTTGAGCAGAGTTTCGACCGCGGAAAGTTGCGTCTTCAGGTTCTCGGGAATCTCTGCAGTGCAGATCCTTCGTCGGGGGCTCGAGTGCAGAAACCAAGGTAAGGAAATGGTCTCTGGAACTGGGAGAATGCCTGAGGAATTGTGAAGGTGTGCCAAAACTCGAAGCTCATGCCATCTATTTATAGTGCTGGAAGAGTGAGTACGCAGGGCGTAATTTTGGAGTACGCGGCGCGTACCTCGTTATGCTGGGCGTAATATGGCATCATGGATTACGACTCCTGGCTAGCTAAGCGTAGAGGGGGCGGGCCGATGGGACTCGACTCTGGGTCTAGTACGCGGGGCGTACTCCCAAAGAACGCGGGGCGTAATCCGGCCTATCCTCTTCTAAATTCCGTAACTTTCGCGTACGAGCTCCGTTTTTCGTGTTCTTTATATCCACACGTAGGTGAGATTATGCTCTACAACTTTCATTTAGACTCCGTCGGCTAGTCTTGTCTTTATTTTTAATGATATATTTTGAATAGGCCGGGCCTCCTAAAGTTCGTTAAAAATTCATAGGTTCTTTATTCGACGTCGGTTTTCGTTTGTCTTTTTATCGTTTTATTACCACTGAGGAGATCTTCACCTTCCGTTTAGGTGGCGATAGCTAAATAACACTCGATCTTAAATCCGAGTTTTTAGCTCTCTACTACTGTTGCGAAACTTTGAAAATTCGTAACTTCTTCATACGAGGTCCAATTTGGGCAATCTTTTTATGTACGCTCACCTTTCAACGAGATCTACGACTTTTTTTTAGATACTTAAGGCTAAAATGCATTTTATTGAGATTTTACTTTTTACGTCAAATAATGTTTTAACGTCGTGTCGTAAATATACGAGTGGTTATAATTTCTTCAATATAACCCGGTTTTGAGCGTTCTTTATGTTTTTGGAATCCTTGGCATGATATCTAATATTTGATGCATTCCAACTTAGATACTTGAACACTTTACTTTTCGAGGTTAATTTCGTTGTTTTTGGCTTTCGAGTGTGTACAATGCTTTTGGGAAATATAGGGTTGTCACATCATCCCCTGTTAAGGGAATTTCGTCCCGAAATTTAATCTAAGATAGAGTTTACAGTTTTGGGAAAAAGATGCGGGTACTTTTGTTTCATTTGATCCTCGCGTTCCCAGGTGTATTCAGGTCCTCGCTTGGCGTTCCAGCGGACCTTTACAATGGTTATGCGGCTTTGTTTAGTCCTTTTGATTTCCTGATCCATGATCTCTACTGGTTCCTCCACAAATTGGAGGTTTTCATTTATTGCAATTTCGTCTAGAGGGACGACAAGGGTCTCGTCGAATAAGCACTTCTTTAGATTCGATATGTGAAAGGTAGGGTGTACGTTGTGGAGCTCCTGAGGTAGTCTAAGTTTGTAAGCCACTGGACCGATCCTGGCAAGGATCTTGAATGGTCCGATGTATCTAGGGTTCAGTTTTCCACGTTTTCCGAAGCATATTAAACCTTTCCAAGGCGAGACTTTGAGTAGGACATGGTCTCCAACTTGGAATTCCAAGGGTTTTCGTCTCTTATCTGCGTAACTCTTTTGTCTATCCCTTGATGCTTTTAGACGTTCTCGGATTTGAACAATCTTCTCCGTAGTCTCCCTTATGATTTCTGGCCCAGTGAGCGTGTTGTCAGTTGCTTGCCCTTTTGCTAGCTGTGTCCCCCACTTCGGCCCAGCACAAGGGTGACCTGCATTTGCGGCCATAGAGGGCTTCAAACGGGGCAGCTTTGATTACTGGTGTGGTAGCTATTGTTGTACGAGAACTCGACCAAGGGTAGATGTGTGTCCCATGCTTTGCCAAAATCGATTACGCAAGCTCTCAGCATGTCTTCTAGGGTTTGTAAAGTTCTCTAGCTCTGGCCGCCGGTTTGTGGGTGATAAGTGGTACTCATGTCTAGTCTTGTCCCCAAAGCTTTTTGTAGCGACTGCCAGAACCTTGAGGTGAATCTACTATCTCAGTCCGAGATAATGGATATGGGCACACCATGCAGTCGTACAATTTCTCTGAGGTATGTCCTTCTTAACTTCTCCAATTTATCCGTCTCTTTGATCGGTAGGAAATGCGCTGACTTAGTTAACCTGTCGACAACTACCCAAATGGTGTCGAGTCCGCTTGCTATTTTGGGTGATTTTGTTATGAAATCCATGGTTATCCGCTCCCACTTCCATTCGGGTATTTCTGGTTGTTGTAATAAACCCGAAGGCTTCTGGTATTCCACCTTGACTTTGGCACATGTCAGGCATTTGCTCACGTAGGTAGCAATGTCGGCTTTCATGTTCGGCCACCAGTACAACTTCTTGAGATCGAGATACATCTTATCGGAGCCGGGATGTATGGAGTATCATGTTTTATGGGCTTCGTCCATAACGATTTCTCTGAATCCACCAAACTTCGGTATCCAAATTCGATCCATGAAATAATGAATTCCGTTGTTCTTGGTCTCAAGGTTCTTATCCATTCCCCTTAGGGCTTCTCCTGTCACATTTTCGGATTTCAAGGCTTCTATTTGGGCTTCCTTGATTTGCGTGAACAGGTGTGATTGGATCGTCATAGTTAGGGATTTCACTCGGCGACCTCAGTACTCCTTCCGACTAAGTGCATCAGCCACTATATTAGCTTTTCCAGGGTGATATCGAATTTCGCACTTGTACTCACTTAGTAGTTCTACCCATCGTCTCTGTCTCATGTTGAGTTCCTTCTGATTGAGGATATGTTGGAGGCTTTTATGATCAGTGAAGATGGTACATTTTGTGCCGTAGAGATAGTGTCTCCATATCTTCAGAGCGTAGACGACTGCTCCTAGCTCAAGATCATGCGTTGTGTAGTTCACTTCGTGCGTCTTTAGTTGCCTTGAGGCGTAGGCGATGACCTTCCCTCTTTGCATTAAGACACACCCAAGTCCTTGGTTTGATGCATCACAATAGACCACGAAGTCCTCCGTTCCCTCTGGCAGGGTTAGGATGGGTGCACTACATAAGGCTCGCTTTAGTGTCTGAAATGCGCTGTCTTGTTTTTCTCCCAGTCGAAGGTCACATTTTTCTGGGTTAGGGTGGTAAGTGGATTGGCAATCTTTGAAAAGTTCGGTATGAATCTTCGGTAATACCCGGCGAGTCCTAAAAATTGCCGGATTTCTGTAGGGGTTCTTGGAGTAGTCCAACTATCTATTGCCTTTATCTTGGAAGGGTCCACGTGTATTCCTTCTTTGCTTACAACATGTCCTAGGAAATCCACTTCCCGAATCCGAAATTCACATTTGGAAAATTTTGCGTAAAGTTTCTCTGCCCTTAATGTTTCCAGTACTTGGTGGAGATGTTGGCTGTGTTCTTCCTGGCTTCTTGAATAGATGAGTATATCATCTATGAATACGATCACGAATCTATCCAGGAAGGGACGACATACTCGGTTCATCAAGTCCATGAACACTGCTGGAGCATTCGTCAATCCGAAGCGCATTACTACAAATTCGTAGTGACCATAACGTGTTCGGAAAGCCGTTTTGGGGATGTCTCCCTCCAGTACTCGCAGTTGGTGATAACCAGATCTTAGATCAATCTTTGAGAAGTAGCTTGCTCCCTGTAGTTGGTCGAATAGATCGTCTATGCGCGGTAAGGGATATCGGTTCTTGATCGTGAGTTTGTTCAGTTCCCGATAATCGATGCATATGCGAAAGGATCCGTCCTTCTTTTTCACGAATAGGACTGGTGCTCCCCATGGTGAGAAGCTCGGTCTGATGAATCCCTTACCCAGCAGCTCGTTTAATTGACTGGATAGTTCCTGCATCTCGGCTGGGGCTAAACGGTAAGGTGACTTTGCTACAGGGGTAGCTCCGGGGATTAAGTCGATTCTGAACTCGACTTGACGTTCTGGTGGGATTCCTGGAAGATCTTCTGGGAAAATATCCGGGAAGTTGCAGACTTCCGGAATGTCTTTAATGTTTTTCGATTCTTGTTTCTTGTCTACTACGTGGGCTAGAAAGGCATGATATTCCTTACGAAGATACTTTTGTGCTGTAATACAGGAAATGATTTGTAAACTTGAACTAGGTTTGTCGCCATAAATGACAAGAGTTTCGCCGTTTGGCAGATTTAGGCGAACAACCTTTTCGTGGCAAAGGATATCGGCATGGTAAAGGCTCAACCAGTCCATACCGATGATGACATCGAAACTTCTTATGGAAATGGGCATAAGATCGACTCGAAACAAGCGCTCGTTTAAATTTAGTGTGCACCCTACGTACAAATTGTTTGCGTGTTCTGTTTTACCGTTTGCCATTTCTACAGTGAATATTTTATTGAGTGGTTGGGGTTTTTGATTAAGTAGGTGTTTGAATTTATGACTCACAAAACTTCTCTCCGCACCGCAGTCAAAAAGTATGCATGCATAAGTGTTGTTGAGTAGGAACGTACCCGTAACCACCGTGGGGTCCGCTATTGCTTCATTCTGTCCTACTGCCAGCACTCTCCCCACACCGCCAATATTCCTTTCCTAGGGACAATCCCTCCTGAAGTGTCTAGTCTCTCCGCACCCATAACACGCCCGGCTTACGCCAGTGCCAGAAACTTGAGTGATTGGTCGTGCCGGTGCTTTACAGAAACGGGCTGTGTGCCCTTTCCTGTCACAGTTCTTGCAGTGCATCTTGCGACAAATACCATGGTGATGGTAGTTGCACTTGCTGCACTTGGGCAGATTCCCCGCATATGGTTTTGTTGGTGCAGAGGTAGCAGGAGTTGTGGTGGGGGTAGTAGCAGCATGAATCGCAACCATTTGCTTCTTTGAAGGTTCTTGCGAAGTTTGCCCCTTCCTTTTGTTCCAAAATTTCTTCTTGTTGTTGTTGTTGGCATTGTTTTCATTGTTGTTGTTCCCTTTGGTTGGTTCAGCCATAATAGCCGCGACTCCTTGACAGACACCATGATCAACAAGAGATTGCGCTAGTTCCTTGGCGCTGGCGAAAGTCAAGCGTTTGGAGGCTAATACACTTCCTCGAAGTTGGGGTGATAGTCCCCAGATGTATCTCTCGACCTTTTGGCTCTCCAGGGTTAACATTCCTGGGCAAAGTGTTATTAAGTCACTGAACCTGTTAGTGTAACCTGCTATGTCCGAACCTACCATCGAAAGGTTCCACAGTTCCTGTTCAAGCTTCTGAATCTCGCCTCTTGGGCAGTATTCTCGAAGGAGCATTCTTTTCAGGTTTTCCCATCCCATGGAGTTTGCCACCACCAGGGTTAGTGTCTGGACGTGGCCGTTCCACCAAGTCAGGGCGCGTTCAGAGAAAGTAAAAGCGGCGAACTTTACTTTGCTTTCTTCAGGACATGCACAGATTTCGAATACAGCTTCCGTTTTCTCTATCCATTGAAATAGAGCCAATACTCCCCCAGTCCCGTAAAAGAGAATAGGTTTTCCTTTGGTGAAGTCTTTGTAAGTGCATACCCCTGAACGGCTTTGACCTTGGCCATTTGTAAAACTGTTTGTTCCTCCCCCCGATCCGTTGTTGCTCATTTGTGCCATTGCTGCAGTTACAGCAACGGTTACAGCAGTCTGGAACATAACGGTGTCCATAATTGGAGGAGGTGGTGGAGGTGGTGTTGAAGTTGAGTTTCTGCGTGTTGATCTACGAGGAGGCATGTTCTGGTAGAGAAAAATAAGAATGAATACTATAAGTTTCTAATGTTTTGACAATCGTGTGTTAGTTGTATCTTGTAATTTGTTTTGACTTTAGTTTATGGTTTCAAGGTAGGCATAGAAATTTAAAACTCATAATTTTTGAGAGGTATAAAATAAGAAATACTTTATATTCATACATATAGGTCACACCTGAAGTGTGTTACATTACATGTTTTGTTTGGGAAATTTGACCCTCCTAGGGGTCTCCAATTACAGACACAAAAGGGAAACAAGGAAAAAATTTTATCCGAAATCCTAATTTATAACAAAATTGTTGGGGCTCGAACAAGTCCTACTTGCGGCGTTTGGAGCTAGATTCGGCATCCGACCGTTTGACTCCCATTAGTCGCCTCTCCAGATCTGCTTGTTGTTCCTTCATTTCTCTTATTTCTACCAGAGCCGTTATCATTTGGTTTTGAAGTGTTCCCGTGTATATTTGGGTTTTCTCATGTAGTCCTTCCAAACGGCGGATGTCAGCAACGTTACCTTGGGTAGCAGCATTGATCTCGCAAACTCTGGCTGCTTGTTGGTCCGCCTGGTAGTTCTGGTTAGCTATAGCATTCACGACGACAGGAAGTGCTCGATCAGCTGAGCCTCCCCCACTAACATTGTAGAGGTGGCTTCCCCAGATGGGGATGGGTCCCTGTCACACCCCCAAACCAAGGATGGCGGAAACGTCCAGGGGTGGAGGACTTCATGTACAGTATCACAACAACGTGTATAATAGTGCTCAAAGTAAATACAACCATCATAAATATAATTGAAAAAGGTACACCAAAGTATATGTTTACATGTTTCAAAATCAATTACATTGTGATGATAAAAATAAATTGTTGACGGTTTAACGTCCCATCCTCAAAGCGCTGAAGTTCTCCTGTTTCACTGATTTCCTGAGAATACAAGTAGTTTTGAAAAAGTGTCAACAATTAAGTTGGTGAGTTCATAAGAGTTTTGTTTGGAGTAGAAACCGTTTTCCTTTTTAAAAGCGATAGGATATGAATCCAGAAAATCCAATATTTTCTTAGTTAGGTGTAGACAAAATATTCCTATATGATGTGTTGATGAACCCTAGATTGACCCGTAGATTTCCTCTATAATCATCCAGCGTGTATAAGTTATAGAAGATTTAAGTCAGATAAAACGTCGAATGTAGTGGGTCTGCCCTAGGTCCACAACCCAACGAGGAACAGGAGATGAGGCGGGCACCACCAATTCTAAGCGAATCCAGACTAAATTCTTGTATGACTCAAGCATATACGCTCAATGATTATAGTTGAAGTCTAACAATGCTAACCTTTAATGTGAATATAACCTATACATACCATAGTTCACCGGGGAGTAATAGAGATTAGTGAACCTGAACTATGCATATGATAGCTTATCAAAAGTGATGGTGAATATAACCTATATGATGTGTTAATGTATCCTAGATTGACCCGTAGATTTCCTCTATAATCATCCAGCGTATATAAGTTATAGAAGATTTAAGTTAGATAAAACGTCGAATGTAGTGGGTCTGCCCTAGGTCCACAACCCAACGAGGAACAGGAGATGAGGCGGGCACCACCAATTCTAAGCCAATCCAGACTAAATTCTTGTATGACTCAAGCATATACGCTCAACGATTATAGTTGAAGTCTAACAATGTGAACCTTTAATGTGAATATAACCTATACATATCATAGTTCACCGGGGAGTAATAGAGATTAGTGAACCTGAACTATGCATATGAATAGCTTATCAAAAGTGATGGTGATGGTGAGTGTAACCTATACAATGTGTTAATGTGAATATAACCTATACATATCATAGTTCACCGGGGAATAATAGAGATTAGTGAACCTGAACTATGCATATGAATAGCTTATCGAAAGTGATGGTGAATTCCTTTCTTGTAATTAAGTTCCTAGAGTAGATGAAACATAAACTATACCTATTATAGTTTATTACATTGTTTGTAATATGTATTTACCATAACTATACCGATTATAACTAACGCGTTCGTTTGTGGGGGTATAATGGCTTAACTATACTTATTATAGATTATCTTAATCATCCATAGCGGCAATAACTCTTTTGTAAGTGTAAGACCTTTAATATTGTATTTGTTATATAAGTAACCCTAAACTATACCTATTATAGTTTATCGATTGATTTCGTGGGAAATGAGCATAGGCCTTACTTGTCATAATTTATCAATGTTTATATTTTAATGGATATAGCCTCGTAATATCGTATATATATATATATATATATATATATATTTGTCATACTTGTGAAGGTGTAAATCCACTTGTTTTCTGATGTATGTCTATGTAAGAATACAAAATTTGTCATATATTGCAACTACACATAATCACATAACAATGTATACCTTGCTCAACATGTTACAAGGTGAAATGAAATTTATTGTGTTTTTCTGTTAATAACATTTTCTGTAACTGTTATTGGAAAAATTGTAGAAAAATCATAAAATGTCCAAATCAGGTTCTGTAACTTCTGAGAGTTTGGAAAATGAATCTAGTTTGTTCATAATTTTTATTATAATTTTTAATGACCTCTAACTTGGGTGAAAAAGTCCATAGTCACAGACTGGTCCGGATTGATGTTTGAAATGATAGGCAGTTTTGTAAAAATCACCATAAATTGTAGAAAAATCTTATGGAGATGTGCAAGTAGTCATTTTAAAGCTAAGACGTGGAACTACACGCAACTAAAACAGTTTTGAAAACAAAAATATTTAAGATGTCCAAAACAGTCCGTGAATGGAGTGAAACTTTTCTGATGAAAGCTGTTAGAAAAATGTAGTTATGTTCTAAGTATTTTAACTTGTATTCCCCCCCTAAAAACTTGAAAAAACATGAAAATGTAGGGGTATGAACTCACCTTGTGTGATTTCAGTAGATAAGTGATGAAGAAGAGAAGTGTTCGACCCAAGAACACTAGAAGAACCGTTTGAAGATTCGAAGCTCTAACACAAATATAATGGAGTTTGTGTAAGATATCCATGATTTGAGTGGAAATAATAGAGGTAATCATAAAGGAAATGGATTATGCTTACCAAAGGTGGAGGAAACTCTCAAGATCAGCCCTTGAATCTTAGATTTCTAGAGAGAGAAAGTGAGAGAGAAAGGAGTTTGATCTTCTTGTGAAATGAGAACAAATGAAAGAAAAATGAGGAGAGAGGATGATTATCCAGCCCTCAAAGCATGGAGGTGGCTTGTGAGGGAGGTAAAAAGTACAAGGTATGGTGGGGAGGAGTGTGGGTTGTCATGGAGTGGGTGAGGGGGTTGCTTGCGTCATAACTAAGGTAAGGTCAACACTTCTTCTTTTTGTACTTTACCAACTCCTTTTTAAATAAGATTTTACCCTTAAAATGTGATTAAATCATTAATTTAGGGGTCTTATAATTAAAAATAAAGTTTTGGGTGAAAATCCCATGTTAAAATAATCAGAAATGGGTTTAAAATGCAAAAATATGTAAAAATAGGCGAAATCCGAGCTGCCCAGCGAGACCCTTCGGATCTCGGCCGAGGCTCGGTTCTCTGGGCGAAGGTTCGGACGCGGGTGGCTGAGGCGGGGAGGCGAAAGGCGAACAAGCTCGGTCCGAAGCGATGCAGTCCGAAGCGAAGGCGAGAAGCGGAAGGTAGAGGTTCGGTCCGAGGCAGGCTAGAACCGAAGGTACTGTTGTGAACAGTAATGAACAGTACTTTCGGTTCGGACCCTTCTTCCTTGCATGGTTCGGTTCGGACCTTTCCTCCTTGCATGGTTCGGTTCGGATGAACAGTACTTTCGGTTCAGCTCATGAACAATACTTTCGGTTCGGACCCTCATGAATAGTGCTTTCGGTTCGGTTCATGAATAGTACTTTCGGTTCAGAGGGTTCGTTTCCTTAAGTCCGTTTTTCGCGTAGACTTCCGTTCTTGGGCTATTTTCGCCAAATTCGAGGGTCGGGATACCCCGAGTGATTATAGAAAGTTGGGAGAGATTTGGAGAGAGATTTGAGAGAGATTCCTCGTTCTCAGAGAGATTTGGGAAAGATTCGACGTACTTGGAGAGATTTCGCATACGAAGAGATATGTGAGAGAGATTTCACATACTTAGAGAGATTTGGGAGAGATTTGACATACTTGGAGAGATTTGGGAGAGATTTGACATACTTGGAGAGATTTCACATACAAAGAGATATGTGAGAGAGATTTCACATACTTAGAGAGATTTGGGAGAGATTCGACGTACTTGGAGAGATTTCGCATACGAAGAGATACGTGAAAGAGATTTCACATACTTAGAGAGATTTGGGGGAGATTTGACATACTTGGAGAGATTTCACATACAAAGAGATATGTGAGAGAGATTTCACATGCTTAGAGATATGTGAGAGAGATTTCACATACTTAGAGAGATTTGGGAGAGGTTTCACATACTTAGAGATATGTGGGAGAGGTTTCACATACTTAGAGATATGTGGGAGAGGTTTCACATACTTAGAGATATGTGGGAGAGGTTTCACATACTTAGAGATATGTGGGAGAGGTTTCACATACTTAGAGATATGTGGGAGAGGTTTCACTGGTGACCTTTTTGAGTGTCCGGCCACGCACTGCAAGGTCCTTAAACCCAGTTAAGCCTTGATTAGGGATCTTGCATACTCCCGATGAGTATGTAACATTGTCGTATCGGTTTGGCTTTCTACGTACCACCGTTTCAGGTTAAGGAGATTTAGGTGAACGCACTTTTCGATTTATGATCTCTCATTAGAATAGAGAGTTGTTTAGAAGTTACTTAACGTAAACTCTAGTACTCACGACAAATTGGGTTGACCGGTTTGACTTGTTGACTTTTGTTGACTTTGACTTGACTGAAAACTGACGGTTGTCACATCATCCCCCCGTTAGAGGGAATTTCGTCCCGAAATTTGGATTTAGACAAGGAGTAGGCATGAATAATCGAGCCAAAAAGTGGGGATTCTTCCTAATCGATTGATTCTCACGCTCTCAAGTAAATCCAGGTCCTTGGTTGGCATTCTAGTCGTATGATAAAAAAAAAATGAAGTCGCTTGGTAATAAAGACACTAAATTTGATCGTAAAGGCGTTACAGACAAGACTCCACTGTGCAACTTTTAAACAGAGTTATAGTACTATGAATTTACTACAAGACTATTGTTGCGAACTAGGTATACTACAAAAGACAAGTATGCGCAGCACGAGGGTCCCCTCACTGACGGGGTCTCGCAAAAGGTAAGACTCTAGTTGCACTAGTTTTAAGCAGTTTATGAGTCCGATACAACGAATGCTTTAGATATTCTTAACGAGGTCCGGAGTAGTTTCTCCGGTGGCAGTGATCCTTAGTATCCTCCCATCTGCGCCGGAGTTCTTTATAATTGGACAGTCCTTTCTGAGGTGTCCAATCTCGCCGCATTGGTGACACATCTGGCTTGCACTAGCATTGGTGGTGGAAGTGAGGTGTTTAGTCAGAGTTATGTGGACACGAGTGCCCTCCTCGTTCATCCACTTCGAAACTTTCCTTTTATGGGGGCCGGTTTTACCACCACCTTTGGGTGCAGAGATTGTCCCGATGCCGGGTACTTGAGAAATTGGTTGTGCCGGTGCTGAAGGGGCAGGAGTTGCCACTTGTTGCTGTCGCATGGCAAGTCTTTGGGATCGTTGACGCTCCTTTCGAGCTCGACGATTTCGTTTCCTCTTTTCGGTCTTACGACTTTGTACGTCCATGACTGCTGCCCTTTGTTGGCTTCCTGGATTGATACAACAATCGAAATTTTCGATTCCTTTGTCAGTCACGATTGCGTTGCCAGTGTTGAGGTTTATAAGGGCAGCCACCGCAGCAGCTGTTACCGCGGCTTGAAACGTAGCGGCGTCGATATGAAGGATAGGGAATTCGTTGTTCAGTTGACTATTTCCGGATGATGACATGATTCTGCAACACGAAAGACAAGGAGTTTGTGAGTGACTAAGGTTGGCTCTGTATTATTTTGATTCCGACTAAGAGATGAGTTATTATACATGAAAACTTAGCTTATACACATTATGATATAACCAATACTGGGCGGATAGTAAAATGTGTGATTCTACTTCAGTTTCACATCCCAACGAGGAAAAGAAACTAAGTCAGAATTCTCACATTCTATTATCTACCAGGTATTCGTTATATATAACTGGGGGATGTATAAGTGAGGAAATCATAACAAATAACATTCTTAGTAATCCTTCTTAATGAATTAGAGTTCCTAGTCAGGGCTATCATTGAACCTAGATGTATTTCAACCGTTCACCTATAGAGTAGAAGCATGTTCTCGAAAGTTTGACCTACATTCCTATGATGCAGTCCCAATATGGAGTCGAGGTAAATTCATAGAATGGTCTCATGACGGCCTTGGAATTCCTTATTGTTTATGCTCTCAGTTTAATCCTTGGCATTACTACTATGCATGCTTTAATTGATGCTAGACTTAATTAAATAAAGAAATTTGGAATTTAGTCGTCGATGTTAGAAACACGTACTAATATTTGCGGGCAGTTCCGGGGTGGTCTCTCCTTCTAAAATCACTTGGTATATAATTTAAGAATTTCTTGGAGTTACCATATGTAAATTGTTTGTAGTATAGGGTTCGAGGATAATAGGTCTACATCTCATTAACGTAAGGAAGATTTTGGGCAATGCTATGGTTCCCTGGAATAGTGTAGTCTCCGGATTCTGAAGGATTCGAATGTCTCCACTTAACAACCTAGGTTGGTCGTGTTCTTCGTTCCAAGTTTCCAAGCATTCTACCCAAGGAGGCGTTGGGCCTTGAATAACCGGACGAGGGTTAGGATTTGGAACAAGGGCCATCGGGGTAGGTTCTCCACTTCAGGGTCGGGGTCAGGACCATCAGCAAAGCCTTCAGCTTGGTGACCATTCAAAGGGAGTCGGTAATCACTCTATGGCTCCTCTCCGAGCCATTCAGTATTGCCGTGGTTAGGGTAGTACGGGTCGTCGTGGGGAAGGAATTTAGCCATAATATCTTCGCGAGAAATGGGGATATGAGAAATAATAAGTAGACGTACTAATTAGATAATTATAAGATGATCTTTACCAGGTACTTCAATATATTGTTTAGTGCATACTAGTCATATGTATCTGGGACAGGATAGACCTTCGAATAAGCGATCCTAACTCTAAATCCCCAATCCAACGAGAACAGGAAGTAAAGCAAAGACCCACAGATTCTAAGTCTATGACGTCTTGGATACATATAATTTTAATGTATCCACTAGGCAATTATTGACCTATTGGTAAAAATCTATTTAGTTCTCAAATAAGTAATTATAATAACACCAAATACCCCTATGGTATTTCATTGTGGTAGTGTTGGTAAGTTTTTAGGCTTGTTGCAACACCTACGACCATTCCTGGGCATATGCTAATCACTTCTGGGTGAGACATAGTTGATCAGGCTATGTCATTCCCAGACCTGACTATACATCCCCAAGCCTACTCGTATTGTTCAACAATCGCTACTTTTGTCCCATCCCACCGTGATACTGACCCTAGTGTGTGTGCACCTGCTCCTACTTTTACCGAGGAATTATTTGTTTCTAAAAGTATAGTTGTTTTGAAAGCTTTAAATCAGAGACTTTTGGTCCCAATGTATTTATAGTTTGTATATCTTATGTGGTTCGATATACTGAGTTCACTATAAACAATGCTCTGATACCAATCTGTCACACCCCCAAACCAAGGATGGCGGAAACGTCCAGGGGTGGAGGACTTCATGTACAGTATCACAACAACGTGTATAATAGTGCTCAAACTAAATACAACCATCATAAATATAATTGAAAAAGGTACACCAAAGTATATGTTTACATGTTTCAAAATCAATTACATTGTGATGATAAAAATAAATTGTTGACGGTTTAACGTCCCATCCTCAAAGCGCTGAAGTTCTCCTGTTTCACTGATTTCCTGAGAATACAAGTAGTTTTGAAAAAGTGTCAACAATTAAGTTGGTGAGTTCATAAGAGTTTTGTTTGGAGTAGAAACCGTTTTCCTTTTTAAAAGCGATAGGATATGAATCCAGAAAATCCAATATTTTCTTAGTTAGGTGTAGACAAAATATTCCTATATGATGTGTTGATGAACCCTAGATTGACCCGTAGATTTCCTCTATAATCATCCAGCGTGTATAAGTTATAGAAGATTTAAGTCAGATAAAACGTCGAATGTAGTGGGTCTGCCCTAGGTCCACAACCCAACGAGGAACAGGAGATGAGGCGGGCACCACCAATTCTAAGCCAATCCAGACTAAATTCTTGTATGACTCAAGCATATACGCTCAATGATTATAGTTGAAGTCTAACAATGCTAACCTTTAATGTGAATATAACCTATACATACCATAGTTCACCGGGGAGTAATAGAGATTAGTGAACCTGAACTATGCATATGATAGCTTATCAAAAGTGATGGTGAATATAACCTATATGATGTGTTAATGTATCCTAGATTGACCCGTAGATTTCCTCTATAATCATCCAGCGTATATAAGTTATAGAAGATTTAAGTTAGATAAAACGTCGAATGTAGTGGGTCTGCCCTAGGTCCACAACCCAACGAGGAACAGGAGATGAGGCGGGCACCACCAATTCTAAGCCAATCCAGACTAAATTCTTGTATGACTCAAGCATATACGCTCAACGATTATAGTTGAAGTCTAACAATGTGAACCTTTAATGTGAATATAACCTATACATATCATAGTTCACCGGGGAGTAATAGAGATTAGTGAACCTGAACTATGCATATGAATAGCTTATCAAAAGTGATGGTGATGGTGAGTGTAACCTATACAATGTGTTAATGTGAATATAACCTATACATATCATAGTTCACCGGGGAATAATAGAGATTAGTGAACCTGAACTATGCATATGAATAGCTTATCGAAAGTGATGGTGAATTCCTTTTTTGTAATTAAGTTCCTAGAGTAGATGAAACATAAACTATACCTATTATAGTTTATTACATTGTTTGTAATATGTATTTACCATAACTATACCGATTATAACTAACGCGTTCGTTTGTGGGGGTATAATGGCTTAACTATACTTATTATAGATTATCTTAATCATCCATAGCGGCAATAACTCTTTTGTAAGTGTAAGACCTTTAATATTGTATTTGTTATATAAGTAACCCTAAACTATACCTATTATAGTTTATCGATTGATTTCGTGGGAAATGAGCATAGGCCTTACTTGTCATAATTTATCAATGTTTATATTTTAATGGATATAGCCTCGTAATATCGTATATATATATATATATTTGTCATACTTGTGAAGGTGTAAATCCACTTGTTTTCTGATGTATGTCTATGTAAGAATACAAAATTTGTCATATATTGCAACTACACATAATCACATAACAATGTATACCTTGCTCAACATGTTACAAGGTGAAATGAAATTTATTGTGTTTTTCTGTTAATAACATTTTCTGTAACTATTATTGGAAAAATTGTAGAAAAATCATAAAATGTCCAAATCAGGTTCTGTAACTTCTGAGAGTTTGGAAAATGAGTCTAGTTTGTTCATAATGTTTATTATAATTTTTAATGACCTCTAACTTGGGTGAAAAAGTCCATAATCACAGACTGGTCCGGATTGATGTTTGAAATGATAGGCAGTTTTGTAAAAATCACCATAAATTGTAGAAAAATCGTATGGAGATGTGCAAGTAGTCATTTTAAAGCTAAGAAGTGGAGCTACACGCAACTAAAACAGTTTTGAAAACAAAAATATTTAAGATGTCCAAAACAGTCCGTGAATGGAGTGAAACTTTTCTGATGAAAGCTGTTAGAAAAATGTAGTTATGTTCTAAGTATTTTAACTTGTATTCCCCCCCTAAAAACTTGAGAAAACATGAAAATGTAGGGGTATGAACTCACCTTGTGTGATTTCAGTAGATAAGTGATGAAGAAGAGAAGTGTTCGACCCAAGAAAACTAGAAGAACCGTTTGAAGATTTGAAGCTCTAACACAAATATAATGGAGTTTGTGTAAGATATCCATGATTTGAGTGGAAATAATAGAGGTAATCATAAAGGAAATGGATTATGCTTACCAAAGGTGGAGGAAACTCTCAAGATCAGCCCTTGAATCTTAGATTTCTAGAGAGAGAAAGTGAGAGAGAAAGGAGTTTGATCTTCTTGTGAAATGAGAACAAATGAAAGAAAAATGAGGAGAGAGGATGATTATCCAGCCCTCAAAGCATGGAGGTGGCTTGTGAGGGAGGTAAAAAGTACAAGGTATGGTGGGGAGGAGTGTGGGTTGTCATGGAGTGGGTGAGGGGGTTGCTTGCGTCATAACTAAGGTAAGGTCAACACTTCTTCTTTTTGTACTTTACCAACTCCTTTTTAAATAAGATTTTACCCTTAAAATGTGATTAAATCATTAATTTAGGGGTCTTATAATTAAAAATAAAGTTTTGGGTGAAAATCCCATGTTAAAATAATCAGAAATGGGTTTAAAATGCAAAAATATGTAAAAATAGGCGAAATCCGAGCTGCCCAGCGAGACCCTTCGGATCTCGGCCGAGGCTCGGTTCTCTGGGCGAAGGTTCGGACGCGGGTGGCTGAGGCGGGGAGGCGAAAGGCGAACAAGCTCGGTCCGAAGCGATGCAGTCCGAAGCGAAGGCGAGAAGCGGAAGGTAGAGGTTCGGTCCGAGGCAGGCTAGAACCGAAGGTACTGTTGTGAACAGTAATGAACAGTACTTTCGGTTCGGACCCTTCTTCCTTGCATGGTTCGGTTCGGACCTTTCCTCCTTGCATGGTTCGGTTCGGATGAACAGTACTTTCGGTTCAGCTCATGAATAGTACTTTCGGTTCGGACCCTCATGAATAGTGCTTTCGGTTCGGTTCATGAATAGTACTTTCGGTTCAGAGGGTTCGTTTCCTTAAGTCCGTTTTTCGCGTAGACTTCCGTTCTTGGGCTATTTTCGCCAAATTCGAGGGTCGGGATGCCCCGAGTGATTATAGAAAGTTGGGAGAGATTTCGAGAGAGATTTGAGAGAGTTTCCTCGTTCTCAGAGAGATTTGGGAGAGATTCGACGTACTTGGAGAGATTTCGCATACGAAGAGATACGTGAGAGAGATTTCACATACTTAGAGAGATTTGGGAGAGATTTGACATACTTGGAGAGATTTGGGAGAGATTTGACATACTTGGAGAGATTTCACATACAGAGAGATATGTGAGAGAGATTTCACATACTTAGAGAGATTTGGGAGAGATTCGACGTACTTGGAGAGATTTCGGATACGAAGAGATACGTGAAAGAGATTTCACATACTTAGAGAGATTTGGGAGAGATTTGACATACTTGGAGAGATTTCACATACAAAGAGATATGTAAGAGAGATTTCACATGCTTAGAGATACGTGAGAGAGATTTCACATACTTAGAGAGATTTGGGAGAGGTTTCACATACTTAGAGATATGTGGGAGAGGTTTCACATACTTAGAGATATGTGGGAGAGGTTTCACATACTTAGAGATATGTGGGAGAGGTTTCACATACTTAGAGATATGTGGGAGAGGTTTCACATACTTAGAGATATGTGGGAGAGGTTTCACTGGTGACCTTTTTGAGTGTCCGGCCATGCACTGCAAGGTCCTTAAACCCAGTTAAGCCTTGATTAGGGATCTTGCAAACTCCCGATGAGTATGTAACATTGTCGTATCGGTTTGGCTTTCTACGTACCACCGTTTCAGGTTAAGGAGATTTAGGTGAACGCACTTTTCGATTTATGATCTCTCATTAGAATAGAGAGTTGTTTAGAAGTTACTTAACGTAAACTCTAGTACTCACGACAAATTGGGTTGACCGGTTTGACTTGTTGACTTTTGTTGACTTTGACTTGACTGAAAACTGACGGTTGTCACAGTCCCGGTTGATATGGTCTGATTACGGGAGGATGAGGGATGGGAGGGTCGATCACTTCCGGCTCGGAGTCTGTCCCGCTAGAAATCTCCTCGATCTCTTCGTCGACTTCGAATTCCTCTCCGACTTCAACTTCGAATTCTTCCTCGATAACCCCTTCGGGTTCTTCCTCAACCTCTTCTTCGATTTCCTCCAGGTCTTCCTCCAGGTCTTCTTCTATTCAACCACATTGCCTTGGTTTGGGTAGTAGGGATCTCCTGGTAAATGGAATCCGGCCATTTGTCTGTACTAGGATAGATGTATGAGAACGTTATAAGAAAAGAAATTTCTATTTAACGACTTACTATTTTTAACTATAATTTTTATTGTACAACTATTTTTAATAATACTCCTATAATATTTCAACTTGGCGAAACTAAAATAATTTTGTATTTGGTAAGTTTTCGGCTTGTTGTCCACTACGACCATTCCTCGACGTACGTTGGTCAAATCCAGGATAAATCTAGTTGATCAGGCTATATTTATTCTTGACCTGATTACATACCCCGAGGCTCAATCGTAGTGTCGTAACTTGCCTTAATACTTTTTTTGTAAAACTTGTTATGATACAAGATTAATGCATGCTTGTAAAAATGTATATCTTTAAAAGAAAGTATTTTGTTTATGAAAATGTTTCATCAGAGGTTTTTTTTTTGGTCCCCTTTGCATTTATAGTTTGTATATCGTATGTGGTTCGATATACATAGTTCACTATAAACAATGCTCTGATACCAATCTGTCACACCCCCAACCCAGAATGGCGGAAACATTCGGGGGTGGATGACTTCACGTAGTATCACACCCATTGAATATTGTAAAGAAAGTAGCACAACCATCACATATATAATGAAAACGTATGTTATTGCGTTATACATATTAGCAAAAGAATATTACAATGAGATGATAAATGTTCAATAATAAAACAACCTTAGTGTTCCCTTCTCCAAAAGCTGGTGGTTACCTGTATTACTGATTCCCTGAGAAATACAAGTGGTTTCGAAAAAGTGTCAACAATTAAGTTGGTGAGTTCATAAGTGTTTTGCATTGAAAAGTATGTCCTTTTTGATAGTAAATCGATGAACGAGGTTTTCAGAAAATCCAATATTTTCTATAAATGATTTGAAAAGTTTTCCATGTTGGAGTGCGTTAGTGTTTTCCATACTTAAATAATAATGATAAAATTTGTGTTAACAATAAAATGGAAAACTGAAATGCATATATGAATCTCGTAAATCGAACTTGTTTTTATACTTTTATGTGAGTATTATAACCATACTATTGACACTGACGGCCTGTAACAACATTCTTCAGGTGTTGTAGTGTTATGACATTTGTCACCCCAGACCTGCCAGTCTAACTATAGCTAATAGTTTAGGTGCGGGATTGTCAATTCCGTATAGATCTATACACAAGTATCACGCTCTCTCTCCAAGAGATTATGGTATATAATACAGGACTGGAAATGCATACATACGAGTACGTTGAAGTTTAAATGTCTCACATTACTTGGTATAAACAGATTTACGATAATAAAGACTTTACTTCTTTTGAAAGTATTTCATTTGTCAAGATGTATATGTAAATGTATGAATAACTGGAATACAATGCTCATTATAGTTTCTCAAAAGTATGTTCCCATTTGGTAATAACAACTTGGTGATATAATAGCCCTTTAAACATAAAGTTATTTTTGTATCGAAACCCTATAAGAACGATAATATAATTATGTTTATAAAATGATACTTTGATTCGTAATGTACTTGTATTCCCCCCCCCCTAAAACGCGAAAAGAATTGAAAAGTAGGGGTATGAACTCACCCGTTAAGTTTGAAGAGAGAGGCTAGAGCTGAGCAGAGTTTCGATCGCGGAAAGTTGCGTCTTCAGGTTCTCGGGAATCTCTGCAGTGTAGATCCTTCGTCGGGGGCTCGAGTGCGGAAACCAAGGTAAGGAAATGGTCTCTGGAACTGGGAGAATGGCTGAGGAATTGTGAAGGTGTGCCAAAACTCGAAGCTCATGCCATCTATTTATAGTGCTGGAAGAGTGAGTACGCGGGGCGTAATTTTGGAGTACGCGTGGCGTACTCACGTACGCGGCGCGTACCTCGTTACGCTGGGCGTAATATGGCGTCATGGCTTACGACTCCTGGCTAGCTAAGCGTAGAGGGGGCGGGCCGATGGGACTCGACTCTAGGTCTAGTACGCGGGGTGTACTCCCAGAGAACGCGGGGCGTAATCCGGCCTGTCCTCTTCTAAATTCCGTAACTTTCGCGTACGAGCTCCGTTTTTCGTGTTCTTCATATCCTCACGTAGGTGAGATTATGCTCTACAACTTTCATTTAGACTCCGTCGGCTAGTTTTGTCTTTATTTTTAATGATATATTTTTAATAGGCCGGGCCTCCTAAAGTTCGTTAAAAATTCATAGGTTCTTTATTCGACGTCGGTTTTCGTTTGTCTTTTTATCGTTTTATTACCACTGAGGAGATCTTCAACTTCCGTTTAGGTGGCGATAGCTAAATAACACTCGATCTTAAATCCGATTTTTTAGCTCTCTACTACTATTGCGAAACTTTGAAAATTCATAACTTCTTCATACGAGGTCCAATTTGGGCAATCTTTTTATGTACGCTCACCTTTCAACGAGATCTACGACTTTTGTTTAGATACTTAAGGCTAAAATACATTTTATTGAGATTTTACTTTTTATGTCAAATAATGTTTTAACGTCGTGTCGTAAATATACGAGTGGTTATAATTTCTTCAATATAACCCGGTTTTGAGCGTTCTTTATGTTTTTGGAATCCTTGGCAGGATATCTAACATTTGATGCATTCTAACTTAGATACTTGAACACTTTATTTTTCGAGGTTAATTTCGTTGTTTTTGGCTTTCGAGTGTTTACAATGCTTTTGGGAAATATAGGGTTGTCACAAATGTGGATCCTGTTTCGTAAAGGATTTGGAAAGAAAATGATGTCATGAACATCTCATCATCAAAAGTTATGAAACCACAAACAACAACAACACCTAAAACTACATCCTCTTTTCATAAATTTGTTAAGAAATAATTATATGTGGTTGCATGTCCTAAACTAGTTTGGGTGCCTAAATTAAGTAATTGATTGTGCAGGTAATGTGCAAGGAGGATCATGAAATAGCATGGTTAATTGATAGTGCCTGCACCTTGCAGATGGTGTTCGCGTAAGTTTTGGAAACGATACAAATTGAAATATATCATGATATTGTGTTTTGAAGAATAGAATTTCTTGATACAAAGGGTTGCCTATGTTGAAGCTATAAAGCACAACTTGATAAGTGGTTGGGAACTCTGCAAAACTGGTTATCTTCTTAAATTTGATGATGAATACAACTATATCAGGATGAAGGATAGATCAAGATGTCCAATTAAATCAAAGGATGTAAGAATAAAGTTCCTATTAGTCATTTCTCTCATCATCGGTAAACCAAAAATGTGTTTTTCCCAAAAGAGTATCTGATGTCAGTTGACTATGGCACCGAAAACTTACTCACCTAGATTTTTTATATATAAATAATTTGGTTACTGGAGAAATGGTGCGATTGCCTCTCCTTAAATTTGACAACGACACAATATGCCTTGCTTGTGAGTGTGGAAAAAAATAAAAGGAAGTCACCCATTGATCATAGATTCCTCAATTCTTGAAACCTTGGAATTAATACACATTGATCTTTGTAGTCTATCCACTGTTTCCAGCCTCCATCCGAGTATCTCGTAATAAGCTATGTTTAACATTCTTGAATCATTCCTTAATGTGTCAAAATTAGTACCAAAAAGAGAAAATTTTGCAAGAGTAGTACCTGGTGAGGGGTTTTCAGTATCCTAACAACCTTAAGATGCACTTACAACCCTAAATGCTTTGGATCTATGTTTCTCTAATTATACATGCAAAATGAATTTCCAAAGCATTAGCCTATCTACCATACATACATGGGTACTTGAATAACAAAAACTAGTTAGAACACATACCTTTTCTTGTATATTGATTCCTTTGTCCTTGAAGATCCTAGCACCCCAAGTGTGATGCCTCAAATGCTTCACACAACACCACCAACAATGGAGGACTTTATAGAGGATTCTTTGCTTCACAAAAATCAGGTAGCACTCTTCTAAGATCACTTAGGTGCTGATTTTGGTAGCCTGAGGGTCTCTTATATAATGTGGCAAAACTAGGGTTACACCATGTAAAACCTAATGGGCATGACCTTCCATATTCCTCATGCTCTATGGGTTTAAACCTCCGTGGATCATCCATGAGATGTCACATGGGTTTAGCCCAACATAAGGAATCATGGATCATAGTTCCACACCATAACAATGAATTATTTACCAAATCAACCCCTTATATTTAATTAGTCTCCTTTGATCACAAAAATATTTCCAAATTAATTCTTGACCAGTACTAATTAAATAATATGATTTCATATTAATATATTAGAACTTATAATATATTAATAAAGCATGTATATCCTCTTCTCGAAAGTCCATCCTTACAAATTGTTCTGGTTCCATGCAACCCAAATGGACCATGATACTCTCGGGTCAAGTACATACCAATCATAGTTATGGGATTAGACACTAAATCCAACAGTCTCCCACTTGGATAAGTCTAATAACTATAACTGCAAATATGAATTAAAATAGCGACCATCAATCATAGCTCTTAAAAGCCTGCCTATAACTGAGACACTCCATTTTAGATAAGTGATCATATAATCCTTTGTTCTCAAGATATCAGCTAGACAAATACATGGAGCAACATCATACTTATTGTCCATCAGTTAGTTTCTCGATCTCTGATTTATTTGACATAAAACTTAATCGAACACATCAATTTAGTCATAGCCGGGCCCGACACATAAGTCAAAACAAAATCATTGTGGGGCCCAAGATATCTCTTTTAATCCTCTAAGGACTAAAAGGAACATATAAACTTCGACTCATATGCTCGTACTAACTACTCATCAAATTATACATAACAACATGTTTTATAACATCATCTTACTGAAGTGGTTTCAAACTATCAATGCACAACCAACTCATAGTCGACAACTCATATCACTTGGTTTGAAGACTTATATGATATTATCGTCTCACGATCACTCGAGATAAATTCCTTGAAGTGATACAAGTGATCCTGGGTTTAATCCAATACTCAGACCTTATGAGCACTCATGAATGTTGCACCAAACTTTGTTATGTCTAATACAACTCAGACAAATCAACAAGCCAAATTCATGATAGTCTTGTTCTAATACCTACTTCCAACGTATGATCGACTGTGGATAGTTTGAATAATATAATTATTCTGGAAGTCAAAACATGCAAAGTGAAACAATAGTAAATGATTGACACAAGACAATACCATACTAGTAAATAAAAAGCACCTTTTATTTAAGCATCAAATATCAATTACATTTCAACTATTACAAGTTTCGAAAGCTATCTAATCATTAAAACTAATATCTTCCTTCAGCCCGATGTGCCTTGCATGTTGTAGATGCTAAACCCTACTCAGTCCCTTAGTGAGGGGATCTGCTAGTTTCCCTTTAGACGATACATGCTTTGCCACGAGGAGTCCTTCTTCTATTCGATGTCTAATGAAGTGGTATTTTTTGTTGATCTGCCTCGATCTGTCGTGATCCCTTGGTTCCTTGGCTAAGGCAACTACACTCTCGTTGTCACATAAAATCTTCATAGGCTCTTTTATAGCTGGTACAAATCCAAGGTCTCCGATTAAGTTCTTCAGCCATATTGCCTTATTTTCCGCCTCGCTTACTGCTATCTACTCTGATTCGCAAGTTTAATCAGCCACTGACTACTGCATGGAACTTTTCCAAGTGATTGCTCCTCCATTCAGGGTAAAGACCCAGCTTGAATAAGAATGGAAATTATCGTTGTCGATCTGAAAGTTGGCGTCGCTATAGCCCACCACTCTCAATTCATCACTCCTACCGAGGGTAAGGACCCAATCCTTAGTCCTCTACAGGTACTTGAGAATGTTCTTTACCGCAGTCCAGTGAGCCTTGCCAGGATTCCCCTGATATTTGCTGACAAAGTTCAAAGCAAAGGCTACATCAAAGAGAGTACAAGTCATAACATCCATGATGGAGCCCACAACAGAAGCACATGGTATTCGAATCATCTTAGCTATCTCAACCTCTGTACTCAGACTTGGAGTTTTACTCAGTTTGGCATTGCTCTAAATTGGTAAGTTACCTTTCTAGGAATCCTGCATGCTAAACATTTTCAACAATTTATCCAAGTAGGTACTTTAACTAAGTCCAATTTGTCTCTTACTCCTGTCTCTCAATATCCTTATCTCAAGAATATAGGCAGCTTCTCCAAGGTCCTTCATAGCGAAACACTCCTAAGCTAGGAATTAACATCTTGCAAGGTTGGGATGTCATTTCCAATGAGTAGTAAGTCGTCCATATATAGTACCAGAAAGATAACTATGCTCCCATAACTCGCTTCTCGAATATCAAAACTCTTTGACTTTCTCATCGAAATAAAGATTCCATCTACGAGATGCTTGTTTCAATCCATAAATGGATTTCTCAAGCTTACGCACTCTATTAGGGTACTTTGCATCGACAAAACCCTCTTACTGACTCATGTAAACATTCTCAATTAATTCTCCATTACGGAAAGCAATTTTGACACCCATTTGCCATACTTCATAATCATGAAATGCGCCTATCGCTAGCATAACCATAATAGACTTAATCTTCGCTATTGGTGAGAAGGTCTCATCATAGTCAACTCCAGGAGTTTGAGTATATCCTTTCGCAAGTAGGTGCACCTTATAAGTGTGTACTTTCCCATCCATGTCGGTCTTCTTCTTGAAGATCCATTTGCACTTGACTATCTTACGAACTGATACATTTTCAACCAAGTTCCAAACTTTACTGTCATACATGGACTGAATCGCGTTGTCCATTACTTCTTTCTGTTTAGCAGACTCGGGGCTGCCATGGCTTCCTTGTAGTTGTTAGGTCCATCCGAATTTACATGTGCTCTATCACTAATAAATGTATCATCTTCTGCAGTAATATGGAGACCATAAAACTCAGGTGGAACACTAACTCTACCGGAACGCCTCAGAGGTACATACTTGTCAATCGGATCAATAAGAGTTTCCTCCTCAGGTTGATCGCTAGTGTTTGAGGTTCCTGATGAGAATATTGTGCTATTAGATCGATAGATTCAAAACAGGTAAATAGGAAAGAAGTAATTAAGAACACAAGAATGAGAAAAATGATGTCGAATGATTAATCTCTCACACCTAAGAAGAGCTCAATGAAGAACTTCAACTGTAGAGGTGTATACAGGGTTATAATGCAAAACAATTAATGAGATTTGTTTAACACTATACATGCATGCATACTATGTAGTCTAACCCTATGAATAAATAACGGATGGACAGGCCCAATCCGGATAAACAAAACAAAAACATTTAAGCCCAATAAGATGCAACTCTAATACCCAATATTCTCCCCCTTTGTGTGAATTAAGACGAGACTTTAGTTCGGTTGAGCTAGAGAAGACTTCTTGACAGTCTTGAACGCCTTCGGTATAATGGTCAGCAGAGCTTGATGGAAGGGTATATACCACCAAAGCATGTCCTAGAAGTTCTTCTTGTCTGAGTCACTGTTTTTCTTACATCTTTCAGTGATATCAAGAATACGATCCAAACAAGAAGTGGAGAAAAGATGTTTGTCAACAAGAGCAAAAACAAATCTATCACCTCCGCTTCTTGTAAACATGACAGTGAGACGAGTTGAATTAATCTGGCCTAACTTCATCTTGTTAACATCTCCAAGCTTCCCAGTAGGCTTTATTGTCGATTTCCTCCTGAATACGTGAGTAACTTCTTGATCCATCTTCGCAACTTCATGGATGTAGGAAGCCAACCTCCTCTTGATATGATCAAGGATCAGATGATACTCCTTAGGATTGGTAAGAAAAATGTTGAATAACAAAATCTAATCGTGAAAATTAAGATTCGGAAGATCAGCTAAAGAAATCATATGAACTGAGTTGTTTGAACCTCGGGTCACTATGAACGGAACGTTAGTAAACTTCCTGTAGGCGAAGGTTTCAACACCATGATAGAAGTTATCTTTTGAGCACTCCATGTTAGGTATTGAGGTTGACCAAACTCGAGATAATAGTCGATAAGATCACGATCAACCTGTGGTTGAGGAGAGGGAACTTCAACTGTTGAATCAAAACAGTGAAATACAAAAGCCTTTCAAGTTATAGGTGTTGAGAGAAAAACTTTGAGACACACTTGAACAAACGTTAGAACAAGTATATAGCGGAATAGTTAATCTCGAAGGATCAAAAGCTCAACAATAATATTAAGAGTTAGAAGTTAGAGAGTTAGTTGCGGAAAAGTAAAGAAATGTAAATGACAACAATTGTTATATCAAGTATACACATAAGCAGATTCATAACGAGGAATGCATTCAAACCAAGTTAATAAGTGAGATCAAACTTAGTGATTAAGTCACAAGAGATTTTCTCTGAATAGATATGATGATTGATTATAAGAGTAAGAAGATTGGATAAGTAAGATAGAAAGAGAACTTTGAGATGTGTATTAGAAATAGATGAGATGTTCACTTGTATTTCACCGTATTTTTAATACATGAGAGTGAGCTCTATTTATAGAGACTCAAAGGATAAAAGATTTACAGCTCTAAGAGTAGCCATGCAAGGCATACTGGACAATAGAGTGTTTTATAATAAAGAAAAAATAATCTAAGTAAAGATAGAGACTGCGGTGCTTGAAGACTTCGGATGATGATTGACGAAGAGACGGCTTGACTGCGGTGGCCTGGAGGCTGCGGTAGCTAAAGTTCAAGAGGGTCACATATTTTTGCTTCAACAATTTCCCCCTAAGTGACCTCTTTAACTTTGATCAGCTATCAAGTTTAAGGAACTTGATTAAGATCCACCAAATTTTGCTGATGTTCTCCAACCAGTTAATTCTTCTAAGTATGTCAAGCTTAACCTCTGCGGTGGTATGCTTGGATTTTTCAACTTCGTCTCGGCAGATGTCAAGTTGTTTTCTGGTGAGACGATGCATGGCAGTCGTAGAGATGATATATTTTACATTTTCTGTCTTTCTCTTGAAAATGACTCCTAGCTCAGGATAGTTGGTTGCACCCAAAGATCTTTCTTCAAGGCCTTCGGTAGGCATCAGTGCGGGGTCAAGTGGTGGCAGATCGACTATCTTGGAGATGGTGGGGTGAATGTATGCGTCGATTTTGGCGAAGTCACAGACTGTTTCCTTAAGAAAGGTACTGGCCCTTTCAAGTGCAATCTTCCTCTTTGGATGCTTCTCAGACTTGTGCTGAAACACCTTGGCAACGAGAAAAACTTCTTTAGGGTTCATACATGGAAAATCAGCCTGGGTGCGGATGTAGTCATGTTCCCTCCTAGTTAAGGTGTACTGGATGAACTCAGCCTTCATGAACTTCCGGATCTTGTAATTTTTTACTGTGGATGGTCTATCGTTAGACGATATATATTCAACGGGAGAGGCATGCTTAGCATAGAATTGGCTAAGTCTCTCAAATTCCATCAGAAGTCTTTTCTCGTCAGGAAGGTTGCGGTCGAACTGCTCAAATACAATGAAGTATCTGGCATTTGGTGAGATTGGGACATCCGAGTAACCGTCTGAGGGGGGTTCCGCATAGGTAAGATGAGGGACGTTGTCATCATCAAGTAGTCTTCTATGGGGATTGACCCAAGAGTTTAACAAAGACTCATCCATACCTATGTCAAAACCACAAATTCGCCATACATCTTTAGCAAGCTTGGCTACTATCCAATCACTTTTTCTTTGAGTAGTGGTAGGAGAGTCGTTTGTGCTGGGAGAAGACATATACTCCTACAGATTCTTGAAGTGCGGGGGAGTCTCTGGTTTTTCAGGGGTATTTTCAATATGAAGAGGGGAGTTGTGAGGTGGAGTGTGATGAGATGGTTATGGTGAGGGTTTTTTTTCAGGTTGCAGTGAGGGTTGTGGTGTGGGTATTTTTTTAGTAGAGACTGGGGGAGTTTGATGATGTGAGAGAGATTGTTTGGAATGATGGACTTCTTCACTTCCCCCTCTTGAGGAGTTCAGACCTGGAGCCTCCTCAAGCCATTGACGAAGACTATCTACCTTGTCAAACACCATTTAAAATTGTACTTTGAGGGCTTCTGCCAATTGTTGATTATTGGGAATGGAGGGATTAAAGAGTAGTTTATGGATCTCCTCAGTGAGTTGAAGAATTTTTGGACCATGGAAGTTGGCAGATAGTGATCGTTGCATTATGTTGATCGATGTTTGACGAACGGAGATTGCGGACTCATAAGAAGTATGAGTCTCGGGAATCAACTTCTATGAGTGTGATGGTTGATCCGCAATGGCTGCTTGAAGACCGGTTTTGATTGCGGTAACCTCAGAGATAAGGTATTCCGCAGCAGCCATAAATTCCTTGTGATCAGCTTGATGATTATTGTCAAGTGATCTGATCCCTATTTCAACTTTCAAAGGGATACGCTCCGCAACCATTCTCTCTCTGGTTTCCAGCCTTTCTATTCTTTCCATCGGGGACTGCGGTCCTGGAATGTCTTCTGGTTGCTGTTGACTTGGCTTGACCGCAGCCAAGATTTGATCAACCTTAGCCTGAAGACTGAGAAATTCCTTCCTTGTGACTGCTTGCTTGCTTGCTTCTTTTTCTTCTTCTTCTTCTTCTTCTTCTTCTTCTTCTTCTTCTTCTTTTCCTTTGGCTTAGTAGTGGAGTGATGAGAACCACTAGATTCTTCATCTTCATCGAACATCATCAGATCATCATTAGAAGGAGTGGGTTTGTTTACCTCTTGTGGTTCATCATCATTGAAGCCAAAAATGAAAGCAGAGCTCACTTCGATTTCAGGTTCGTCATCTTGTGAACCTGCAGCAGTGGGAGAGGGGGGGAGATTAGGAGACAAGTTGAGCAGCAATAGCTTCCTTGGCTTTCTGAATTGTTTCGGCCATTGCGGTCATCCAATATTGAACCTTGAGGATGGTGGCTACGGTATTCGCATTGTTGATGGCATCTGCCCAATAATTGGCCAATGCTTGAATCTCTTGTTCCTTGAGCTGTTATTGCTTGACTTGTTGATCCCTGCGAGCTTGAAATGCCCTACGAAAAGCGGCATATTTCTTGGCTTCAGCCTCGTTAGAGGGTTGATATTTTCTCCAAGAATCATTTGAATTTTCACTGTCACTTCCTATAAATCGCACCAAGGTGTCCCTCGGGTTCACGGATCCTTACACATTTGTGCTCACCGTGCCTAAACGACCTGATTGTAATGAAAGTAGATTAGGATTTCCTGAGCTTCCTCAGCTCAGTTCTGGCATGGGCGGAAGAAGTGCCCTGCGGATGGAAATGTGTTTGGAGTGTTTGGGTAACGTTCAACAGGATGGAGTTCAACTCCTCGGGTGAAAAAGTATGCAGTCGGGAAGCCTTGGAGACTTTAGGGTGAGTACTAGTATTATCCCTTTGGGAATCTACCAGGGGGGAGTCTCCTCTTTGCTATGATTCAGAGTCACTTTCTGAGTCTGAAACGAAAAAGATAGTGGTGTTGAATGGATGTGCAGGCATCCCAAGGACTACCGGAGCCTATGGAGAGGCTGAGGTATCGGTCTGGTCATGCATTTGGCCAGTGGGATCAGGTTTTCATTTCTTGAGGATAGAGATAGGTTGATTATCCTCTTCAGAGTCACTGCTGGAGTCATGGAGACTTGGTTCAAGAGTTTTGGCTGCGGGTGGAGTTTTCTTTTCTTTGAGGGTTTGGAGGTTTTGCGAGCATCCTTTTTAGGAGTTCCATATTTCTTTGAATAGCGGGGGGCATGAAGGGTAGGAACTTTGGTTTTTTGTCTTTGAGAGTGAGAGACGTTTGAGAGAGTTGTAGAAGAAGGGACTGCGGTACCTTCAGGGTTTAAGGCTGCGGATGGAAGAGGCGGTGTCACATCCCGAAACCGAAGGCGGAAACGTTCCGGGGCGGAGGTGACTTCATGTTAAGTATCACAACCAATGTACATAGTAAGCGAAGTAAACATAACCATTACCTTACATAAAAGTGTTTACATTTGTTTGAAAGTAAAGTGTTACAAGTTTATACATCATATAACAAAAGCTAAGACGAGTCTTCAATACACTCCGTCTTCTCCAAAAGATCGCGGTTACCTGTCTAATGTGGACCTGAGAATACAAGCAGTTTGAAAATCAGCATAAAGCTGGTGAGTTCATAAGTTGTTTGCTTATCTAAAAAGAACAGGTTTCGATTAGTTTTCTGAAAAGTTGTTATCCAAGAAAATCCCATATTTTCTTATAAAGACAATTTAGTTAGAACATCAGAATTTTCATTTGGTACAACAGTAGATAGTTTAATACGTAAAACTCTAGATTGAAAACCCCGAGGAATACCATGCAGTACAACAGTAGGTAGTTTTAATACATAATACTATAGATTGAAAACCCCTGGGAACACCATCCAGTACAACAGTAGGTAGTTTTATTCCATAAAACTACAGATTAAAGGAAGATATAGAATCCGTGAATAAAATTATATTTCAATACGTATTGTGAGTCCTATAACCATGCTAATATAACCCGAGACCTCCTTGACGTTCTTCAGGCATCGGACGTTATCCAAAATTTGTCACCCCAGGCGTGCCCGCCTAACTGTAGCTAATAGTTAAGGTGTGATTGTCAGTCCCGAATAGATCTATTCACAAATTCCATGCTCTCCCTCTAGGAGACTCTGGTTATGCTTCCGGGGAGGATTTACTAATAACCCTAAGGGTATAATGAAGACTAATCTCACAAGCTAGTATTAAATTATTCACGGTGTACTCAATCCTTATCGAACATCATAATCGTTTCGAAACATAATATAGTATAAATAATTGAATACAAAGAAACTATCTGGCATAATACTCTACATTAAATAGAGATAAATTGAATCATACATTGTTTATCTATTCGCATTGCATGAAATCCGAATTCATAAAACGAGAATTGAAGATCCCAAATTATTCCCATAATAATTTGATTGGTTTGATTGTTTCCTTTAATGTAATTCAAATCCATGTAGTTATATTCGATAAAACATCCCTTATGCTCCGCATAATACATAAGGGGTAAAGATATCAAAAAGTTTGCCAGATATTTATAGAATTACATCGGTTTTAACTTTCGAAAACATTTATAATTTGCTTGTATCCCCCCCTGAAAACATTGAAAAACACGGAAAAACGCGTAGGGGTGTAAACTCACGAGTTAAGAAACGTGTTGGTTTGGATGCTAAACGTCAGTTCGGGGCTTGATTACACGTGAGGTTCCTACGTAATATGAAGAGATACATAAATTGTATCTAATTAGACCTTGATTTACTAATTATCATGAATAAACACTTCGAGGGGCGAAAACACTTCAATTCAAGTGTTAGGAGTGACCCGGGTAGCATCTAAGGGTGTGTAAGGCTTGGATATGGAGCTTGCTCTTCAAGAGTAAACTCCTGAAGGAGATTATGGACCATAGACCATATCCCCATGAGTTTACGGTCGTAAACTCATGGGTGGTGGGTTCTTGGTTGCTAAATGGCCTTATAACACTTGTGGGGTGATGCTAGGATCAATTTTAGGGCATAGGAAAGGATTGAACCACTAAAGGGACCATCTAATGGAGTTTACGGCTGTAAACTAGGATTTTACAGCCGTAAACTCCCATATACCCTTTCATTTTATGTTTTGGTGGTCCTAAATTAATCACATGTGATTCTAACTTACTTTACAAGTCATAGGATGAAGTTAATGCACCATTTGACCAAGTTATAGGAGTTTATGGCCCAGGAACCTTTCCTTGGGGGTTTACGGCTTTGAACTCCTAAGGGAGTGGTTTTTATCATGTTTAAGGTCCCTAACACATTTGTGGTTGCTTCTAGACATTAATCCAAGGCTTAGGAGGTGTTTAAGTGGCATCTTAACACCTTAGAAGGTGTTTACGACCTAAGAAAAGGGGTTTACGGTCCAAGCATGTTCTTGGGCCGTAAACTCATGCTTACCCATTAAATAATGAGTTTTTGGTGTTCCAAGTCCGGTCTTGTAAGCCCCTAAGTCACATCTAAGCTCCAATGGTGGTTTGGAAGGGTTTTTGGGCTCCAAAACCCCATCTATGTGTGTTTGTGTCCTAAAGTTGTTACAGGGCCGTAAACACGAATTTGAAGGCTAAAGATGTTAATCTATGAGCTAGGATAGTTATCTTACCGATTTGGAGCTTGAAAGGGGGTGATTTTGGATCAAAAGCTTGAGTTTTTAGAGATAGAGTAGGGAGAGGTTGAAAAAGCTTCAAATGAAGTTATTTGAACTTTAAATATGGATTAAGTTGGAGACACGACAGAATTCTACCCGATACTGACGTTAAACGCGGCTTTTGGTCGTACCCGATTAAGTGTTTGTAACCCGACGAGGTCGTAATTAAATTTTTTTTAATTAAATATCAAAAGTGTTTTCACGTGCTTCTAACGTGTTTGGACACCCATTAAGTCATAATAAACGTTTCAAATTTAATGACTTAATTCAAAATATAAACGAAACAATTCTATAAAGACGAGTTTCATTATGGAATAACTTCGGGTTGTCACATTATCCCCCCGTTAGAGGGAATTTTGTCCCGAAATTCAAAAATTAAGATACAAATCATGGATTTGGAAAGAGATGCGGATATTTCTGCTTCATCGAGTCTTCATGCTCCCAAGTGAATTCGGGTCCCCGCTTAGCATTCCAGCGAACCTTCACTATTGGGATGCGGCTTTGTTTCGTACGTTTGATCTCTCGATCCACGAATTCGATTGGTTCATCCTCAAAGTTCAGGTTTTCATTGATCTCGATCTCATCAAGAGGGATTACTACGTTTCATCGGATAAGCACTTCTTAAGATTCGAGAAAGGTCCGATGTACCTCGGGTTAAGTTTCCCGCACTTTCCGAAGCGTACCATGCCTTTCTAGGGTGAGAATTTCAACAGGACACGGTCTCCAACCTAGAATTCCAGAGGTTTCCGTCGTTTATCAGCGTAACTCTTCTGTCGATCTCGTGAAGGTTTCAGTCGTTTCGCGGATAATTTCAGGACCAGTGAGAGCACTGTCGGGGAATCAACTCTTGGCTAGCTGCGTGTCCCCTACCTCGTCCCAGCACAGAGGGGATCTACACTTGCGACCATAGAGGGCTTCAAATGGGGCTTCAACTGTGTGTCCCACGACTTTCCGAAATCGATGACACATGCTCTCAGCATGTCTTCCAAGGTTTGGATAGTTCTCTTACTCTGTCCGTCAGTCTGAGGATGGTAAGCTGTACTCATATCCAGCTTAGTTCCAACAGCTTTCTGAAGGGACTGCCAAAACCTAGAGGTAAACCTGCTATCTCGATCAGAGATAATGGACACAGGCACACCATGCAGTCGTACTATTTCTTGGATGTATACTTGCATGAGTCTTTCCATCTTGAATGATTCTTTGATCGGAATGAAGTAAGCGGATTTTGTCAAACGATCGACAATTACCCAAATGGTATCGTACCCACTCGGAGATTTGGGTAACTTGGTGATGAAATCCATGGTAATCATCTCCCATTTCCATTCAGGTATCTCGGGCTGCTGGAATGGACCCTAGGGTTTCTGGTATTCAAGCTTTACGTTGGCGCAAGTCAGGCACTTGCCTACGAAGGTAGCGATCTTGGCTTTCATGTTTGGCCACCAATATTGTTTCTTGAGATCCAGGTACATCTTATCCGAACCCGTGTGAACAGATTATCTGGTCTTGTGTGCTTCCTCCATGACAACTTCCCTGAATCCTCCGAACTTTGGGGTCCAGATTCGATCCATGAAATAGTAGACTCCGTCACCTCTGATCTCAAGTCTCTTATCCATTCCCCTCAAGGCTTCTCTTGACACATTCTCTAGTTTGAGGGCTTCTAACTGGGCTTCTCGGATTTGCATGGATAAGTGAGAATGGATAGTCATCGTGAGTGTCTTCACTTTGCAGCTTGAACTTTCTTTTCGGTTAAGGGCATCTGCCACCACATTAACCTTGTCGGGATGGTAGCGGATTTCGCACTCATAGTCACTGAGCAGCTCTACCCATCGTCGTTGCCTCATGTTTAAGTCTTTCTGATCGAAGATATGCTTCAAGATTTTATGGTTAGTGAAGATCGTGCAGTTAGTTCCATAAAGATAATGTCTCCAAATCTTCAGTGCAAAGACTATTGCTCCTAACTCCAGGTCGTGAGTGGTATAGTTGACTTCGTGTGCCTTCAGCTGTATTGAGGCATAAGCAATAACTTTTCCACTTTGCATAAGCACACAGCCTAAACCCTGGTTGGACGCATCACAGTAGCCAACGAACTCCTCCGTTCCTTTGGGCATGGAAAGGATAGGTGCGTTGCACAAGGCTTGCTTTAACGTTTAGAAGGCAATTTTTTGCTTTTCACTCCAACAAAAGGGTACTCCTGTCTGTGTCAGAGTGGTTAAGGGTTTGGCGATTCTGGAAAAATTCTGGATGAATCTCCAATAATAGCCGGCGAGACCCAAAAATTGACGGATTTCTGTGGGTGTCTTCGGTGCCGACCAATTCTCTATTGATTTGATCTTGGAAGGGTCCACGTGTATACCCTCCTCGCTAACCACGTGAGCAAGGAAAGTTACCTTCTGAATCCAAAATTCGCACTTGGAGAATTTCGCGTACAGCTTTTCGGATCTAATGGTTTCCAACACTGACCTCAAGTGTTGTTTGTGATCTTCTTCGCTTCTGGAGTAGACAAGTATGTCATCAATGAACACAATGACGAACTTGTCTAGAAAAGGATGACACATCCGGTTTATCAGGTCCATGAACACTGTTGGTGCTTTGGTTAGACTGAAAGGCATCACTACGAACTCGTAGTGTCCATACCGAGTCCTTAAAGTTGTTTTGGAAACATCACTCTCATGAACTCGTAGCTGATGGTACCCTAACCTAAGGTCTATCTGTGAGAAGTAGCTGGCTCCTTGAAGTTGATCGAAGAGGTTGTCTATTCGAGGAAGAGGATATCGGTTTTTGACGGTTAATTTATTCAGCTCTTTGGTAGTCGATACACATCCGGAAGGATCCATCTTTCTTCTTCACAAACAATACCGGAGCTCCCTAGTGTGAGGAACTCGGTCTGATGAACCCTTTGCTTAGTAGATCGTTGAGTTGGCTGGATAACTCCTGCATTTCTGCTGGAGCTAAGCGATATGGAGACTTGGCTACGGGTGTAGCTCTAGGGATTAGGCCGATACGAAACTCAACTTGACGTTCGGGAGGAATTCCCGGGAGTTATTCGGGAAAGACAACAGGAAAGCTGCAGACTTCGGGGATGCTTTCAAGGTATTTAACTTCATGTTTTTCGTTGATGACATGGGCTAGGAATGCTTGGCACTCCTTCCGCAGAAGCTTTTGACATTTGATGCAGGAAATGATATGAAGATTTAAGCTAAGCTTATCGCCATAGATCATGAGAGTCTGGCCAGAGGGGAGATTGAGACGGATGGCTTTTTTGTAACAAAGGATATCAACATGATTGGGACTCAACCAATCCATGCCAATGATAACATCAAAGCTCTTTATGGAGACTAGCATAAGATCAATGGGAAAAGAATGGTCGTTCAAGGTAGGGGTACAACCTATGAATATATCGCTAGCTCTTTCTTTCTCACCGTTAGCCATCTCGATGGTAAATATTTCGGTTATGTTTAAGAAGGCGTTTGAATGAATGGCTAACAAAGCTACGTTCAACACCAGAATCAAAAAGGATACTAGCATAAGAGTTGTCGAGAAGGAATGTACCCGAGACAATGGTGGGGTCGGCGACAGTCTCCTCTCTTCCCATAGCTAGGACTCTCCCCGTGTTTCCAGTTGTTGCTGCCTTGGGGCAGTTCTTCTTGAAGTGCCCAACTTCACAACAATTATAGCTGGCCTGACCGACACCCGCTCCGGAAAATTGATTAGTTGATTGGGCTGGTTTTCTACAGTTTCGAGCAAGATGGCCCTTCTTGCCACAGTTGTTGCAAAGTCTTTCACGACATGGCCTGGGAGTACGATGATGGTAGCTGCACTTGCTGCACCAAGGACGGGTACCAGTGTATCCAATAGTAGGAGTCTGAGCGGTGGATCCGACGGTAGAAACAACAGCTGGAGTAGTAGCAGCATGGACTGCCATAGTTTGTTGCTTCTTAGAGGATTCTTGTGAACCTTGCACCTTCCGTTTGTTCCAAAATTTCTTTTTACTACCACCACTATCTTTAACCAGTTCCGGAGTGGTGACCTCCTCATCAGGATTGTCTCCGTGATGAATCAGGGTTTGCACCAGACATTTAGCGCTACCGAAAGTGTTTGGCTTTGCGGCCAAAACATTCCCTTTGGTTGGCTAGGTCAGCCCCCAGATAAATCTTTCAATCTTTTTAATCTCCGGGGTAACCATTCCCGGACAGAGAAGCGCCAGGTCTTCGAATCTAGAGGTGTAAGCGACGACGTCGGAACCCTTCATCTTTAGATTCCATAGTTCATACTCGAATTTCTGCATCTCGCCCCGCGGGCATTATTCAGCAGTAGTAGAAGATCCTTCATGGCCTCCCAACCCATAGCATTGGCTACAGGTAGAGTTAAGGATTTGACTCAGCCATTCCACCAAGTCAAGGCTTTATCGGTGAAAGTACAGGCGGCGAACTTCACCTTATCAGATTCCGAACAGGCACAGATTTCCAAGCTAGATTCGATTTTCTCGAACCATCGAGTAAGGGCGATAACACCTCCAGTTCCATCAAAAGATGTGGGTTTCGCGTTCATAAAGTCTTTGTAGGAACACTCCTTCCGGTGTCCCTGACCATCTTCCTGTTTTGAGATTGGGTACCACCTCCTGGACCACTGGGCCCACCGGGGTTCATTTAAGACATGGCGGTTGCCATTGCGATAGCAACAACTGCCTGGAACATCACATGATCAAATTGAGGAGGAGGTGGTGGCGAAGGGTTGTTGTTCTTTGAGCTGGGTCTCTTTCTTGGAGGCATCTTGATCTAAAAAGATCAGGAAGGAGAGGATGGTAAGTCGTCTGAATCGAATCAAGAGATATGACAGATATGGAATTCTATTAAGAGATAAAGCAGGAATGAGTTATCAAAGAAGATAAACAATCGCTAAAAGGGATGATTGAGGAGCAACGCTTGAATGAGGATTTTCTATAACGAAGTTGGCTTGATAAAATACACCCATAGTATTTTATGATTCGCTGCGACGATGGCTCATTGTTTGGGTATTAGGTAAGTTTTAGGCATGCTGCACACCATAGTCACTCCCAAGCACATGTTGGTCGTGTCTCGAATGAATATAGTCGATAAGGCTATATTGACCCTAGACACGACTACATAACTGCCCAGGTTTAACCGCAGTGTACAACACCCATTTACTTATGTTTTGTTCTACTCGAGGTTACGGATTCCGGCGGTTAGGTATACTTGTATACTTTTGAAAATACTTATATTTTAAAGTATACGTTTAATTCAGAGCACTTAGGCCCTTTAGTGTTTATAGTCTTATACCATGTAAGGTTTGGTATACTTAATTCACTATAAACAAGGGCTCTGATACCAATCTATCACACCCCGAAACCGAAAGCGAAAACGTTCCGGGGCGGAGTCGAATTCATGTTAAGTATCACAACCAATGTCCATAGTAAGCGAAGTACACATAACCATTACATTACATAAAAGTGTTTACATTTGTTTGAAAGTAAAGTGTTACAAGTTTATACATCATACAACAAAAGCTAAGGCGATTCTTCAATACACTCTGTCTTCTCCAAAAGATCGCGGTTACCTGTCTAGTGTGGACCTGAGAATACAAGTAGTTTGAAAATCAGCATAAAGCTGGTGAGTTCATAAGCTGTTTGTTTATGTAAAAAGAACATGTTTCCTTTGGTTTTTTGAAAATTCGTTATCCAAGAAAATCCCATACTTTCTTACAAAGACAGTTTAGTTAGAACATCTGAATTTCCATTTGGTACAAGAGTAGATAGTTTAATACGTAAAACTCTAGATTGAAAATCCCTGGGAATACCATCCAGTACAACAGTAGGTAGTTTTAATACATAAAACTATAGATTGAAAACCCCTGGGAACACCATCTAGTAAAACAGTAGGTAGTTTTATTACATAAAATTGTAGATTAAAGGAAGATATAGAATCCGTGAATAAACTTATATTTTAATACATATTGTGAGTTGTATAACCATGCTAATATGACCCGAGACCTCCTTGACATTCTTCAGGCATCGGACATTATCCAGAAGTTGTCACTCCAGGCGTGCCCGCCTAACTGTAGCTAACAGTTAAGGTGTGGGATTGTTAGTCCCGAATAGATCTATTCACAAATTCCACGCTCTCCCTCCAGGAGACTATGGTTATACTTCCGGGGAGGATTTACTGATAACCCGAAGGGTATAATGAAGACTAATCTCAGAAGCTAGTATTAAATTATTTACGGTGTACTCGGTCGTTATCGAACATCATAATCGTTTCGAAACATAATAGAGTATAAATAATTGAATACAAAGAAACTATCTGGCATAATACTCTACATTAAACAGAGATAAACTGAATCAGACATAATTTATCTATTGGCATTGCATGAAATCCGAATTCATAAAACGAGAATTGAAGATCCCAAATTATTCCCATAATATTTTTGTAACGCCCCATTCCTAAGAGTACCTAATTGTGAGTCCCCGAGATTTAAGAGAAATGATATTTTGGTCATCTTGTGGGAAAAGTGGAAAATGAGGGACAAGTATGAAATTTGGGGACTCACCGAGTACGCCTAGCGTAAGTTGGGATTACGCCCAGCGTAAGGCGTATATGGACGCGGGTGCAAGGCTGAGTACGCCCAACGTACTCTCAGAGTTCTAAAACCCTAAAATTAGGGTCAACCACTATATAAGGAACATGTTGGTTCATACCCTAGCTCCTTAAGCTCACCCTTAACCTAAGAAGCCCTAGAAACTCGTATTCCCTCCATTGTTGGGTGTGTTTGGCATTGGAAAGCTCATTTTGGCAAAAGAAAAGCTAGAAGAAGAAAGGAGAAGTTGTCAAAGAAGGAAAGGAACGATTGGAGTTTGTAGATCTGAAGAGATATCATCCTTTGGAGCTTATTTGAGGTATAGAGCTTCTTGCTTGCCATTTATTTCACATAGATCTAAGTGTTGTGAAGTTTTAGCATCTTTCTTGTCCTAAAGTTCTCATCTTGATTCATGCTTTGTGTTGGCCGAGATTATCTGTCCTTTCAGACCTTTGGAGAGGTCTTGAGTGAGAAAAATGAGGTCCCAAGGGCTGTAGTTGTTCCATGTGTGAGATATATAGGTGTTAATGGATTAAGACCTTAGATTAAGAGCTTTTGGACTTCCCAAGTGATAAAGTTTGAGACTTTATGAATCTTAGGCGTATTTAGCCTAGGGATCTGAAGTTTGGGCTTAAGAGCTTAAGCCATTAAGAGGTTATAAGGACTTTATGAGTAGCGAAGATACGCCCCGTGTAACATGGTTGTACACCCCGCATAGCGGGTCAGGGCCCCGATCCTCAGTTGCGTTTTTGTGTGTACGCCCCGTGTACCAAGGAGGGTACACCCAGCGTACTCCCCCTGATTGGACCTTAATATTAGGCCTTAGTGTTTGGGTCGTTTAAGGGTGGTTGGTTTATGGGCCAAGTATAGAAATTATAAATAGAGTGTTTCAGACCCAATTATTGTTATGGACCTTGGATCTAGGCCCATTTGGTGAGGTGGGCCCAATTTGGTAAATTGGGCCAATATTGGAATTTGTATAAGATTTGGACTTTGGCCTTGGCCCGATAAGTAGATGTATGCTTGGCCTAATGTTTATATTGTTATGATGGCTAGTTCAGGATTTTACGGTGAGTTGGTGATTCGAGAATCTGCTCTTCAGTTCAGAGTTTCGGCAGTGCGAGGTGAGTTATCCTCACTATATCGACATGGTCTAAGGCACCAAGGCCGGCCCTTTATCGGATTGAGATCTGGGTATTCGTTGTTATGTTATTGCTTTGATTTGTTTGCATCCTGGTAGCTAGGATGGTATATGTTAGAGACCTGGTTAAGGTCGGTTCCCTGATATGTAGGGTGATGCTATGCTAGTGACCGGTTAGGTCGGTATCCTGGTTAGGATGATGATATGTTATGTGATCAGTTTGATCGGCTTGTTGATTGTGAATTCTTATATGATTGTATGTTTATGTGCACATGGTTGGTTGGACTGGAGTTGGGTTGAGGCGGGTCCTACTTTTTGCTGTAGGCCAAGATACCCAGGGTGGACCGGTTGTCCCAAAGGCCTAGCGAGCGGTCCGGATAGGTTGTAGGCCCCAAGAGGGCGGACCAGACGTGCCGAGTCTCGGAGAGTGGACAAGTCATATTGTAGACTCAGAGAGTGGACCAGGTGGGTTGTAGGCCTGATGCAGGTGGACCAATCACATTGTAGACTCGATGTATATGGCTAGACTCAGAGGGTGGACCAGGTGGACTGTTGGCCGGTGCGGCGGACCAGTCTCACAGTAGACCCGAAGAGCATGGATGTTCTGTGTTATGTTATGTTATGTATGCTATGTATGATATGGGCCGGAAGGCGTTATGTTTTGGACCGGAAGGTCGTAGCCTGGAAGGGCATATGTGTGGTTGGTATTTTGGGGATATCTGACTAAGATTTCGGGCTTACAGTTGTGGTTTAATTTTTTCAGGTTCTTCAGGAGACCGTGACAAGGCGAAGGCGTGACGTACCGCCCCTCATGTTTATGTTGTGATGTGATTCTGGGAATACTCTAAATGAATTTTGTTGAAAACCTTTTTGTAATAATTTAATGAAATTGGGTTGTTTTTCAAAAGTTTAAATTGGTTGAAATTTTTCGGTCGTTACAAGTTGGTATTAGAGCCTTGGTTTGAGTGAATTGGAGGAACACTCGTGTGACTCCAGTCTCAAATCGAGGAGAGTTTTCAAAATAGAATTTAAAATGGTTTTCAAAATGAGTAAAGGAGGACGCGGAGGTATGATCAGCCGGAGCCAGTAAGTAACCCCAAAATACCATACATGATATTTGTATTTGAGCTTTGATAGAACAGCATGCTAGTGCTAGGCTAGGGATCTTCAGGATTTCATGATAATGTTGCCAGATTTTGATGCCTGTTAGCCTAGGGTTTCCTTGTGGTAGATTTCCAGTGTTCCTCTAGTAGTGAGGGTTGAGCGTTTGTTATGCATGTTTTCACTAGGGTGTTGTGGTAGTACTTCATACAAATATGGGTAGGTGTGGAAGGTAGTATGGGCCCGTACTACTGAAAGCACAGGACCCATACGCGTATCAGGGACACCATGACCTCTAGGGTTGGGTTGAGAGTTGGTTCCCGGGTTAGTGGGAAGTGTCTGAGATTTTGCGGTGTTTTTCAATATGGAGATTCCGAGGCATGCTGGGAGTGAATCCGGGACAGGATCGGGAGCAGGAGAGGGAGTTCAGGGCGAGTCAGTACCGCCTGAGGTTTTTGGTCAGATGAGCACGTGCGAGTTGGATGCGAGGATTCGCGAGATCCTACCTGATGAGGTTGCTGCGTTGTTCCGGGTTGAGTTCCGGAACTGTTTGGGTCGATCAAGACCGCCATGGTTGAGTATTTTGATGAGCGCTATGCGTCTCTCACAGAGACGGCTGCCGCGGCGGCTACAACGGCTGTAGCAGCGGCAGGGGGAGGAGCTGGTCGGGGTGTTCAGTATCGGGACTTCAAAAATACGAAGCCTCCCACCTTTTGATGGAGTTCAGGACCCGATTGTTGCTATGAGATGGTTGTCGGACGTGGAGGGGTGTTTCTTCACGTGTTCATGCCCTGCTGATCAGAGGTTGAGGTGTGCTCTGAACCTGTTGAGGCTTGGGGCGAAGGATTGGTGGAGATTGACCACGGGCCATATTCGGATGCGCAGAAGGCTGCGGTTTCATGGGATCAATTCAGAGGGATGCTCAGCACTCGTTATGTTCCGCGAGTTGAGAGAGAGAGAGATTGGCTTAGGAGTTCCTTGAGCTAAAGCAGGGTTCGGAGTCGGTGACTGAGATCACCAGGATGTTCACTGATAGGGCAATGTTTTGCCCTGAGTTTGCTTCGGAGCAGGCTCAGATGTCCCGATATATGAGTATGCTCAAGAGAGATATTAGACAGTTTGTGTCTATGCAGAGGTCAGAGACTTTGTTGGAGTTCCAGGAGGCCGCCAGGCGGCGTGAGTTAGAGATTGAGTTGCAGTTGCGTGAGCTGAGGCAGGCTCCGGTGCAGTCGCAGCCGGCGCCGAAACGGTCCAAGACCGTTGATTATAGGGTGGGAGATCAGAGCAACCACGCTTGTGGGAAGTGTGGGAAGGGTCACACCGGAGTTTGTAGGTCCGGTGGTGCATGCCGCAAGTGCGGAAAGGAGGGGCACTATGCGAGGGGTTGTCAGCAGTGAGCGCCGGCTCGAGATTTGAGGATTTGTTATCATTGTCATCAGGTTGGACATTTGAGGGTCAACTGTCCACAGCTTGCTGCAGGACCGGTGCAGGCTCCAGCACCGACCACTTTGAGGATCACGGGTGGAGGTCAAGGTGGAGCGGAGCCCCCAAGGGCTCAGGGTCGTGCTTTTCAGCTTGCAGCAGAGGAGATCAGAGCAGTACCGGATGCAGCTGCGGGTATGTTTCTTTCTTGATGTTTTGTTTATCTTATGGTTATTGTGGAGTATTGTTAATCTGGTAGTCTCATTGTGTGGTTTTCAGTGCGGTATTCGTTGTTCTTTGAGGGTTATGGTTTCGTTATGGGTTAGTTTTGGGAATTTTGTTGGTTATCCTTCATGGGGGTTATTAATGGAAATCTGGCATTGGTCTGAATGCCGGGTAGCATCTGCATTCTGAGGAGTGGTTAGCCGCAGATTGAGGTTCTTTTGAGCTCAGGTCGATCAGCGTTGATATGTGTTTTGTGAAGGTTGTTTGCGCTTGCGGGACGTAGTTCACGTGTAGGTGATTGTGTTGTGTAAGGTTGTTGAGGGAGGTCGATGATGGCGACCGGTGATTGATAGTTAGTGCTATAAGTGGGGGAGAATAGGAAAATTCTCCGGAAGATTGATGATCATTGGAGGTTGTTTAGCTGCTTGGGATTCGGCAGTTTTCTACCGGCCAAGAGGGTAGGCTGGTATGAGTAAGTGGCAGGCATGCAGGGTAAGATACAGACCTAGGGCATTTGATTATGTAGGGCCTGGGATCAGGCCAGGATTGAGTATGTATGATGGAGATAGAGTTCGGGACCCCTAGAGGGCTAGACCAGTATGCATGGGAGGGTTTCCCAGAGAGATAACTCGGACTGATGGATGCTAGTTGAGCGGACCGGATAGACTGAAGGCCGGTAGGCGTACCAGTTAGGCCGAAGGCTCAGAGAATGGTCCAGCCAGGCTGAAGGCCCTGGAGGGCGGTCCAGATTGGCTGAAGGTTCTGAGAGTGGTCCAGATTGGCTGAAGGCCTGGTAAGGCGGTCCAGTCATGTTGAAGACTTTGCAGGTATTGTTAGATCGGTTCAAGGAAATGGACTGAGTATGTCGCGATATGTTAGCATTGGAAGGTCTGGCCCCAGGTATTGATCTTGATTAGTGGAGACGGTGCATGGACTCGAGAGTCCTTCCGAGCAGATTCAGAGCATATGTGTTGCATGGATAGCGGTTATGCTATAAGGGAGTGGTGTAGCATCGGGCGAGCACCATGGCACTTGTCGCAGTGACAAGGCGGCCAAGTCGATTCCCTTGGTAGGGAAAGAGAGAGGAATATAGTTCCGAGAGGGAGTGTAAGTTCACGGAAGTGAAAGCAGCAACGCAGAGTTATGTTTGGAATGGTCCAATTATGGTCATTGAGCAGCATGATTGCAGCAGTGGTATGGGATCACATCCGGAATGGATGCCTGCTGAGGTCGCGGAACGAATTCCGCGGGAGTAGAGCCGAGAGGCTCAGAAGGGGTGCAGGGATGGGGTCTTAGATTCACAGTTTGATTCTGATCAAAGAATTGTGTATGTAGTGGCGATTCATCCTGGGGGATGTTTGGAGGTGTCGTCAGTGTGACGGGTTTTCCTAACCCGAGGGTGTTAGAGCTAGTGCAGCATCTGCATGCGATTGCAAGAGGAGAACTCATGGGAGTTGCTCTGAGGCTGAAGAATGTGTGGTTCTGTCAGCATGGGATGGTTGGAGTTGGACCCGGATCGGGAACCCCGTGGTTTAGGGTTATATCTAGCTCGTAAGAGCCAAGTGATTGTTGTGATTAGGATCGAGGAAGTGCCATGGAGTGGTACTCGGTCGATAAGTGTGGAGCCTGATAGGTGTGGTTATCAGGGGGTGAAGCCGATGGCCGGCTTAAGGCGGTAGTTAGGACACTGCTAGAAAGGAGAAAGTGAGTTTCGGGTTTCGATGGTTGCATCTTGGGGAACCTGGTTGGGTTAATGCCAGGTGGTGCGTGGCAGGAGAAGTTTTGGAGTAGAGGTGCCGAAGGCTTCGGGGGCGAAGCCAAATTTAAGTGGGGGAGAATTGTAAAGCCCCATTCCTAAGAGTACCTAATTTTGAGTCCCCGGGATTTAAGAGAAATGATATTTTGGTCATCTTGTGGGAAAAGTGGAAAATGAGGGACAATAATGAAATTTGGGGACTTGCCGAGTACGCCCAGCGTCAGCTGGGATGATGCCCAGCGTAAGGCGTATATGGACGCGGGTGCAAGGCTGAGTACGCCCAGCATACTAGAGGTACGCCCAACGTACTCTCAGAGTTCTAAAACCCTAAAATTACGGTCAGCCACTATATAAGGAACATGTTGGTTCATACCCTAGCTTCCTTAAGCTCACCCTTAAACACAGAAACCCTAGAAACCCGTATTCCCTCCATTGTTGGGTGTGTTTTCCCTTGGAAAGCTCCTTTTGGCAAAAGAAAAGCTAGAAGAAGAAAGGAGAAGTTGTTAAAGAAGGAAAGGAACGATTGGTGTTTGTAGATCTAAAGAGATATCATCCTTTGGAGCTTACTTGAGGTATAAAGCTTCTTGCATCCCATTTATTTTGCATAGATCTAAGTGTTGTGAAGTTTTAGCATCTTTCTTGTCCCAAAGTTCTCATCTTTATTCATGCTTTGTGTTGGCCTAGATTATCTGTCCTTTCAGACCTTTGGAGAGGTCTTGAGTGAGAAAAATGAGGTCCCAAGGGTTGTAGTTGTTCCATGTGTGAGATTTATAGGTCTTAATGGATTAAGACCCTAGATTAAGAGCTTTTGGACGTCCCAAGTGATAAAGTTTGAGACTTTATGAATCTTAGGCGTATTTAGCCTAGGGATCTGAAGTTTGGGCTTAAGAGCTTAAGCCATTAAGAGGTTATAAGGACTTTATGAGTAGCGAAGTTACGCCTCGCGTAACATGGTTGTACGCCCCGCATAGCGGGTCAGGGCCTCGATCCTAAGCTGCGTTTTAGTGTGTACGCCCCGCGTACCAAGGAGGGTACGCCCAGCGTACTCCCCATGATTGGACCTTAATATTGGTCCTTAGAGCTTGGGTCTTTTGTGGGTCGTTGGTTTATGGGCCAAGTCTGGAATTATGGATAGAGTGTTTCGGGCCCAATTATTGTTATGGACCTTGAATCTAGGCCCATTTGGTGAGGTGGGCCCAATTTGGTAAATTGGGCCAATATTGGACTTTGTATAAGATTTGGACTTTGGCCTTGGCCCGATAAGTGGATGTATGCTTGGCCTAATGTTTATTTTGTTTTGAGGGCTAGTTCGGGATTTTGCGGTGAGTTGGTGATTCGAGAATCTGCTCTTCAGTTCAGAGTTTCGGCAGTGCGAGGTGAGTTATCCTCACTATATCGATAGGGTCTAAGGCACCATGGCCGACCCTTTATCGGATTGAGATCCGGGTATTCGTTGTTATGTTATTGCTTTGATATGTTTGCATCCTGGTAGCTAGGATGGTATATGTTAGAGACCTGGTTAAGGTCGGTTCCCTGATATGTAGGGAGATGCTATGCTAGTGACCGGTTAGGTAGGTATCCTGGTTAGGTTGATGATATGTTATGTGATCTGTTTGATCGGCTTGTTGACTGTGAATTCTTATATGATTGTATGTTTATGTGCACATGGTTGTTTGGACTGGAGTTGGATTGAGGCGAGTCCTGCTTTGTGTTGTAGGCCAAGATACCCACGGCGAACCGGTTGTCCCGAAGGCCCAACGAGCGGTCCGGGTAGGCTGTTGGCCCCAAGAGGGCGGACTAGACGTGCCGAGGCTCGGAGAGTGGACCAGGCCGACTGAAGGCCCGGTGCGGGCGGACCAGTCATACTGTAGACTTAGAGAGTGGACAAGGTGGGTTTTAGGCCCGATGCGGGCGGACCAATCACACTGTAGAATCGATGTATATGGCTAGACTCAGAGGGTGGACCAGGTGGACTGTTGGCCGGAGTGCCGGACCAGTCTCACAGTAGACCCGAAGTCCATGGCTGTTCTGTGTTCTGTTCTGTGTTCTGTTATGTTATGTATGCTATGTATGATATGGGCCGGAAGGCACTATGTTATGGGCCGGAAGGCGTCATGTTTTGGACCGTAAGGTCGTAGCCTAGAAGGGCGTATGTGTGGTTGGTATTTTGGGGATGTCTCAATAAGCTTTCAGGCTGACAGTTGTGGTTTAATGTTTTTCAGGTTCTTCAGGAGACCGTGGCAAGGCGAAGGCGTGATCGTACCGCTCCTCATGTTTATGTTGTGATGTGATTATGAGAATACTCTAAATGAATTGTATTAAAAACATTTTTGTAATAATTTAATGAAATCGGGTTGTTTTTGAAAAGTTTAAATTGGTTGAAATTTTTTGGTCGTTACAATTTTGATTGGTTTGATTGTTTCCTTTACTGTAATTGAAAGCCATGTAGTTATATTCGATAAAACATCCCTTATGCTCCGCATAATACATAAGGGGTAAAGATATCTAAAAGTTTGCCAGATATTTATAGAATTACATCGGTTTTAAGTTTCGAAAACATTTATAATTTGCTTGTTTCCCCCCTGTGACAACCCGAAATTTCCATTCTGTACAAACTATATCACTTCAATAGAAGTTATAGCACTCACAATTAATTTTCAGACTTTTTCATCTAGGTTTGAGTAACTCGGGGTTTACACTTCAGGAGATATCAGGAGAGTGGATGCACTAGGGTTTAGTGCAACACTGTTATTCCAACACTCTGTTATATTTGAAATCATTTCTGGAATAAAAATATTTTCTGCCAAATTCATTCATTATTCGCATTTCCAACTAGAGAAAAGCCATTTTCTCTCTCACGGATCTTCGGGTTTTTATCCCAAATCATGAGTACCTCTCTCTAGTAGTGTTATATAGCTTAAAATGTGTTCATAACATAGATTACATAGCTAAATCACTAGATTCAGGAGTTTACTCCCCAAGGTGTTCTTGGGCGGTAAACTCCCGTAACAAAGCCTAGACCTTCCCTTGTGATATGCTACCACCTTGGACACATATAGAAGTGTATTAGGGACAAGAAAACAACCAAGAAACACAAACACATGGGCGTTCACGGCCAAAGATGATCTTGGACCGTGAACTCCAATAACTTGGATAAAAGGGTGCTTTTAAGGCACCTAAAGCTTTGGACATTTACTAGGAATTGTTCCCACTTAAATCAAGGACCAAAACACATCAAAAACACCCCTCAAAGTGAGTTCATGGCCCTAATAAGGTTCTTGGGCCGTGAACATCAAAGAAGGGCACCAAAGTGTGCCTAAGGCCTTCATATGCTTGGGATAAAAGTTTAAGACCTATACTACATGTGTATGAGACTTGAAAGCATCAAAAACACCCATCCTTAAGAGTTTACGGCCGCAAACTCTAAAGGAAATGGCCTTAGGGCCGTAAACTCCTTCAAGGAGTGTTTCTATGCCTTAAACCCTTCCAAGGAGATTTAACCACCAAGCTGGAATAATTCTAGGAATCATTTAGAACTTCAAAACACAAAATACTACCAAGTTGGGAGATTACGGCCGTAAACTCAAGAGTTTACAACCGTAAACTCCATGTGTGATGCTATATGGAGAGTAAACTCATATATGGGGTCCTTTGGAACCCTAAACCCAAGTACCTTGTCCCACAATAGCTTAGATGAAATCCTTAGGGCTTAAAACATTTATATAAAGTGTTTATTATGTCTAGGATGTCTTAACATTATCAATTGTTAATTTAAGAATAATTGAGTGCATATATGTGTAATTATATATTCATTAGGATCATAGTGTGTGTACAAGTCCTCACTTGACACCTAACAATCTTAAGCAGTCCAATTCATCCGAACCACCATTTACAGGTGAGTTCATACCCCTAATCTATGTTTAAATGATTTTAAATGCTTTAATGGGGGGGGGGGGGGAATACAAATAGAAAACAACATGTTATTAAATTATCTATATGTATTTTATAACTGTGTTTTCATTCAACTGATTTCACATACTACAAGATGTGATGCATGAAATGGTTTTCTATCTTTAAAATACTTTATTATTAAATGTATTACTTTTGAAATGTTTATCAAAATGACATCAAGTCACTTTTTATATTTGTTCAAAACCCTTAAATTTCATACAAAACCATTTTACATTCTTGAAATAAACTATGCATATACACTTATATTCTTATATATGTATTGATGTTATAGTTTACATCTTTCATTTAGTTTCTCACACCCTTGAGTTAGAAGATATCAAACATTATTCCTATTATAGAAAATCACACAAGAGTCAGTTTATTCATGAGTCTTTACTAGTACATTACCTGATACATGAGTACCTTTACATATGCTTAAATGATACATGAATACGCTTACATGAACGCATTAAATAAATACCTTTACGTAGATACAATTACCTGTGTATACTTATAGGAATACTTGAAACTCGATTCGTGGAGATGATTTATTAGTATTTTCAGTAAATCACCCAGCCCATCCCAGTTCAACAGGAGTCAGTTATGGGATTAACCATTCCTGGAACCTACTGTTCGCTACAGAGGTTAATTGGACAATCTTCGGATGTTCATTAGCTTATCTATTTCGCTAATCGCGATGTAGAGTCAGTTACGGGACTAACCATTCCTGGAACCTACTGTTCGCCACAGAGGTTAATTGGAAAATCTTCGGATGTTCATTGGGTTGTCATTACTTATATTAGGAGACGGTTATGGGACTAACCATTCCTGGAACCTACTGTTCGCTACAGAGGTTAATTGGACAATCTTCGGATATTCATTAGGTTATCTATTTCGCTTATCGCGATGTAGAGTCAGTTACGGGACTAACCATTCCTGGAACCTACTGTTCGCCACAGAGGTTAATTGGACAATCTTCGGATGTTTATTGGGTTGTCATTACTTATATTAGTAGACGGTTACGGGACTAACCATTCCTAGAACCCACTGTTCGCTACAGAGGTTAATTGGACAATCTTCGGAGGTTCACTAGGTTATTTACTTCGACTACAGCGATGTAAAGTCAGTTACGGGACTAACCATTCCTGGAACTTACTCTTCGCCACAGAGGTTAATTGAAAAATCTTCGGATGTTCATTAGGTTATACCTTTCGCTTCAGCGATGTCGTGTTAACCCTGGTAATCCAAGGGTAATACTTACACGGTTATATTTTTCTTATTTACTTTATTTTGTGATATATTCACATAAACGATGAATTAGACTAATTACTGTTTGTAGTAGTCAAAAAGAAGGAAAAACTATCATTTTACATACAAAACATAAGGGTCTTGGTAGAAGACTACATTATCATAACAAAACATTCGGGTGTTGGTAGAAGACTACATTACATACTGATAGAAAATAAGGTCGTAGCCTGGAAGGGAGTATGTGTGGTTGGTATTTTGGGGATGTCTCAATAAGCTTTCGGACTTATAGTTGTGGTTTAATGTTTTTCAGGTTCTTTAGGAGACCGTGGCAAGGCGAAGGCGTGATCGTACCGCTCCTCATGTTTATGTTGTGATGTGATTATGGGAATACTCTAAATGAATTGTATTGAAAACATTTTTGTAATAATTGAATGAAATCGGGTTGTTTTTGAAAAGTTTAAATTGGTTGAAATTTTTTGGTCGTTACAATTTTGATTGGTTTGATTGTTTCCTTTACTTTAATTGAAAGCCATGTAGTTATAGTCGATAAAACATCCCTTATGCTCCGCATAATACATAAGGGGTAAAGATATCTAAAAGTTTGCCAGATATTTATAGAATTACATCGGTTTTAAGTTTCGAAAACATTTATAATTTGCTTGTTTCCCCCCTGTGACAACCCGAAATTTCCATTCTGTACAAACTATATCACTTCAATAGAAGTTATAGCACTCACAATTAATTTTCAGACTTTTTCGTCTAGGTTTGAGTAACTCGGGGTTTACACTTCAGGAGATATCACGAGAGTGGATGCACTAGGGTTTAGTGCAACACTGTTATTCCAACACTCTATTATATTTGAAATCATTTCTGGAATAAAAATATTTTCTGCCAAATTCATTCATTATTCGCATTTCCAACTAGAGAAAAGCCATTTTCTCTCTCACGGATCTTCGGGTTTTTATACCAAATCGTGAGTACCTCTCTCTAGTAGTGTTATATAGCTTAAAATGTGTTCATAACATAGATTACATAGCTAAATCACTAGATTCGGGAGTTTACTCCCCAAGGTGTTCTTGGGCGGTAAACTCCCGTAACAAAGCCTAGACCTTCCCTTGTGATATGCTACTACCTTGGACACATATAGAAGTGTATTAGGGACAAGAAAACAACCAAGAAACACAAACACATGGGAGTTCACGGCCAAAGATGACCTTGGACCGTGAACTCCAATAACTTGGATAAAAGGGTGCTTTTAAGGCACCTAAAGCTTTGGACATTTACTAGGAATTGTTCCCACTTAAATCAAGGACCAAAACACATCAAAAACACCCCTCAAAGTGAGTTCATGGCCCTAATAAGGTTCTTGGGCCATGAACATCAAAGAAGGGCACCAAAGTGTGCCTAAGGCCTTCATATGCTTGGGATAAAAGTTTAAGACCTATACTACATGTGTATGAGACTTGAAAGCATCAAAAACACCCATCCATAAGAGTTTACGGCCGCAAACTCTAAAGGAAATGGCCTTAGGGTCGTAAACTCCTTCATGGAGTGTTTCTATGCCTTAAACCCTTCCAAGGAGATTTAACCACCAAGTTGGAATAATTCTAGGAATCATTTAGAACTTGAAAACACAAAATACCACCAAGTTGGGAGATTACGGCCGTAAACTCAAGAGTTTACAACCATAAACTACATGTGTGATGCTATATGGAGAGTAAACTCATATATGGGGTCCTTCGGAAGCCTAAACCCAAGTATCTTGTCCCATAATAGCTTAGATGAAATCCTCAGGGCTTAAAACACTTATATAAAGTGTTTATTATGTCTAGGATGTCTTAACATTATCAATTAGTAATTTAAGACTAATTGAGTGCATATATGTGTGATTATATGTTCATTAGGATCATAGTGTGTGTACAAGTCCTCACTTGACACCTAACAATCCTAAGCAGTCCAATTCATTCGAACCACCATTTACAGGTGAGTTCATACCCTAATCTATGTTTAAATGATTTTAAATGCTTTAATGGGGGGGGGGGGAATACAAATAGAAAACAACATGTTGTTAAATTATCTATATGTATTTTATAACTGTGTTTTCATTCAACAGATTTCACATACTACAAGATGTGATGCATGAAATGGTTTTCTATCTTTAAAATACTTTATTATTAAATGTATTACTTTTGAAATGTTTATCAAAATGACATCAAGTCACTTTTTATATTTGTTCAAAACCCTTAAATTTCATACAAAACCATTTTACATTCTTGAAATAAACTATGCATATACACTTATATTCTTATATATGTATTGATGTTATAGTTTACATCTTTCTTTTAGTTTCTCACACCCTTGAGTTAGAAGATATCAAACATTATTCCTATTATAGAAAATCACACAAGAGTAAGTTCATTCATGAGTCTTTACTAGTACATTACCTGATACATGAGTACCTTTGCATATGCTTAAATGATACATGAATACGCTTACATGAACGCATTAAATAAATACCTTTACGTAGATACAATTACCTGTGTATACTTATAGGAATACTTGAAACTCGATTCGTGGAGATGATTTATTAGTATTTTCAGTAAATCACCCAGCCCATCCCAGTTCAACAGGAGTCAGTTATGGGATTAACCATTCCTGGAACCTACTGTTCGCTACAGAGGTTAATTGGACAATCTTCGGATGTTCATTAGCTTATCTATTTCGCTAATCGCGATGTAGAGTCAGTTACGGGACTAACCATTCCTGGAACCTACTGTTCGCCACAGAGGTTAATTGGAAAATCTTCGGATGTTCATTGGGTTGTCATTACTTATGTTAGGAGACGGTTATGGGACTAACCATTCCTGGAACCTACTGTTCGCTACAGAGGTTAATTGGACAATCTTCGGATATTCATTAGGTTATCTATTTCGCTTATCGCGATGTAGAGTCAGTTACGGGACTAACCATTCCTGGAACCTACTGTTCGCCACAGAGGTTAATTGGACAATCTTCGGATGTTCATTGGGTTGTCATTACTTATATTAGTAGACGGTTACGGGACTAACCATTCCTAGAACCCACTGTTCGCTACAGAGGTTAATTGGACAATCTTCGGAGGTTCACTAGGTTATTTACTTCGACTACAGCGATGTAAAGTCAGTTACGGGACTAACCATTCCTGGAACTTACTCTTCGCCACAGAGGTTAATTGAAAAATCTTCGGATGTTCATTAGGTTATACCTTTCGCTTCAGCGATGTCGTGTTAACCCTGGTAATCCAAGGGTAATACTTACATGGTTATATTTTTCTTATTTACTTTATTTTGTGATATATTCACATAAACGATGAATTAGACTAATTACTGTTTGTAGTAGTCAAAAAGAAGGAAAAACTATCATTTTACATACAAAACATAAGGGTCTTGGTAGAAGACTACATTATCATAACAAAACATTCGGGTCTTGGTAGAAGACTACATTACATACTGATAGAAAATAAGGTCGTAGCCTGGAAGGGCGTATGTGTGGTTGGTATTTTGGGGATGTCTCAATAAGCTTTCGGACTTATAGTTGTGGTTTAATGTTTTTCAGGTTCTTTAGGAGACCGTGGCAAGGCGAAGGCGTGATCGTACCGCTCCTCATGTTTATGTTGTGATGTGATTATGGGAATACTCTAAATGAATTGTATTGAAAACATTTTTGTAATAATTGAATGAAATCGGGTTGTTTTTGAAAAGTTTAAATTGGTTGAAATTTTTTGGTCATTACAATTTTGATTGGTTTGATTGTTTCCTTTACTTTAATTGAAAGCCATGTAGTTATATTCGATAAAACATCCCTTATGCTCCGCATAATACATAAGGGGTAAAGATATCTAAAAGTTTGCCAGATATTTATAGAATTACATCGGTTTTAAGTTTCAAAAACATTTATAATTTGCTTGTTTGCCCCCTGTGACAACCCGAAATTTCCATTCTGTACAAACTATATCACTTCAATAGAAGTTATAGCACTCACAATTAATTTTCAGACTTTTTCGTCTAGGTTTGAGTAACTCGGGGTTTACACTTTAGGAGATATCAGGAGAGTGGATGCACTAGGGTTTAGTGCAACACTGTTATTCCAACACTCTATTATATTTGAAATCATTTCTAGAATAAAAATATTTTCTGCCAAATTCATTCATTATTCGCATTTCCAACTAGAGAAAAGCCATTTTCTCTCTCACGGATCTTCGGGTTTTTATCCCAAATCGTGAGTACCTCTCTCTAGTAGTGTTATATAGCTTAAAATGTGTTCATAACATAGATTACATAGCTAAATCACTAGATTCAGGAGTTTACTCCCCAAGGTGTTCTTGGGCGGTAAACTCCCGTAACAAAGCTTAGACCTTCCCTTGTGATATGATACTACCTTGGACACATATAGAAGTGTATTAGGGACAAGAAAACAACCAAGAAACACAAACACATGGGAGTTCACGGCCAAAGATGATCTTGTACCGTGAACTCCAATAACTTGGATAAAGGGTGCTTTTAAGGCACCTAAAGCTTCGGACATTTACTAGGAATTGTTCCCACTTAAATCAAGGACCAAAACACATCAAAAACACCCCTCAAAGTGAGTTCACGGCCCTAATAAGGTTCTTGGGCCATGAACATCAAAGAAGGGCACCAAAGTGTGCCTAAGGCCTTCATATGCTTGGGATAAAAGTTTAAGACCTATACTACATGTGTATGAGACTTGAAAGCATCAAAAACACCCATCCTTAAGAGTTTACGGCCGCAAACTCTAAAGGAAATGGCCTTAGGGCCGTAAACTCCTTCATGGAGTGTTTCTATGCCTTAAACCCTTCCAAGGAGATTTAACCACCAAGTTGGAATAATTCTAGGAATCATTTAGAACTTCAAAACACAAAATACCACCAAGTTGGGAGATTACGGCCGTAAACTCAAGAGTTTAAAACCGTAAACTCCAGGTGTGATACTATATGGAGAGTAAACTCATATATGGGGTCCTTTGGAACCCTAAACCCAAGTACCTTGTCCCACAATAGCTTAGATGAAATCCTTAGGGCTAAAAACACTTATATAAAGTGTTTATTATGTCTAGGATGTCTTAACATTATCAATTAGTAATTTAAGACTAATTGAGTGCATATATGTGTGATTATATGTTCATTAGGATCATAGTGTGTGTACAAGTCCTCACTTGACACCTAACAATCCTAAGCAGTCCAATTCATCCGAACCACCATTTACAGGTGAGTTCATACCCCTAATCAATGTTTAAATGATTTTAAATGCTTTAATGGGGGGGGGGGGAATACAAGTAGAAAACAACATGTTATTAAATTATCTATATGTATTTTATAACTGTGTTTTCATTCAACAGATTTCACATACTACAAGATGTGGTGCATGAAATGGTTTTCTATCTTTAAAATACTTTGTTATTAAATGTATTAGTTTTGAAATGTTTATCAAAATGACATCAAGTCACTTTTATATTTGTTCAAAACCCTTAAATTTCATACAAAACCATTTTACATTCTTGAAATAAACTATGCATATACACTTATATTCTTATATATGTATTGATGTTATAGTTTACATCTTTCATTTAGTTTCTCACACCCTTGAGTTAGAAGATATCAAACAGTATTCCTATTATAGAAAATCACACAAGAGTCAGTTCATTCATGAGTCTTTACTAGTACATTACCTGATACATGAGTACCTTTTACATATGCTTAAATGATACATGAATACGCTTACATGAACGCATTACATGAATACCCTTACGTAGATACAATTACCTGTGTATACTTATAGGAATACTTGAAAGTCGATTCATGGAGATGATTTATTAGTATTTTCAGTAAATCACCCAGCCCATCCCAGTTCAACAGGAGTCAGTTATGGGATTAACCATTCCTGGAACCTACTGTTCGCTACAGAGGTTAATTGGACAATCTTCGGATGTTCATTAGGTTATCTATTTCGCTAATCGCGATGTAGAGTCAGTTACGGGACTAACCATTCCTGGAACCTACTGTTCGCCACAGAGGTTAATTGGACAATCTTCGGATGTTCATTGGGTTGTCATTACTTATATTAGGAGACGGTTACGGGACTAACCATTCCTGGAACCTACTGTTCGCTATAGAGGTTAATTGGACAATCTTCGGATGTTCATTAGGTTATCTATTTCGCTTATCGCGATGTAGAGTCAGTTACGGGACTAACCATTCCTTGAACCTACTATTCGCCACAGAGGTTAATTGGACAATCTTCGGATGTTCATTGGGTTGTCATTACTTATATTAGTAGACGGTTACGGGACTAACCATTCCTAGAACCCACTGTTCGCTACAGAGGTTAATTGGATAATCTTCGGAGGTTCATTAGCTTATTTACTTCGACTACAGCGATGTAAAGTCAGTTACGGGACTAACCATTCCTGGAACCTACTGTTCGCCACAGAGGTTAATTGAAAAATCTTCGGATGTTCATTAGGTTATACCTTTCGCTTCAGCGATGTCGTGTTAACCCTGGTAATCCAAGGGTAATACTTACATGGTTATATTTTTCCTATTTAATTTATTTTGTGATGTATTCACATAAACGATGAGTTAGACTAATTACTGTATGTAGTAGTCAAAAAGAAGGAAAAACTATCATTTTACATACAAAACATAAGGGTCTTGGTAGAAGACTACATTATCATAACAAAACATTCGGGTCTTGGTAGAAGACTACATTACATACTGATAGAAAATAAGGTCGTAGCCTGGAAGGGTGTATGTGTGGTTGGTATTTTGGGGATGTCTCAATAAGCTTTCGGGCTTACAGTTGTGGTTTAATGTTTTTTAGGTTCTTCAGGAGACCGTGGCAAGGCGAAGGCGTGATCGTACCGCTCCTCATGTTTATGTTGTGATGTGATTATGGGAATACTCTAAATGAATTGTATTGAAAACATTTTTGTAATAATTTAATGAAATCGGGTTGTTTTTGAAAAGTTTAAATTGGTTGACATTTTTGGGTCGTTACAATTTTGATTGGTTTGATTGTTTCCTTTACTGTAATTGAAAGCCATGTAGTTATATTCGATAAAACATCCCTTATGCTCCGCATAATACATAAGGGGTAAAGATATCTAAAAGTTTGCCAGATATTTATAGAATTACATCGGTTTTAAGTTTCGAAAACATTTATAATTTGCTTGTTTCCCCCCTGTGACAACCCGAAATTTCCATTCTGTACAAACTATATCACTTCAATAGAAGTTATAGCACTCAGAATTAATTTTCAGACTTTTTCGTCTAGGTTTGAGTAACTCGGGGTTTACACTTCAGGAGATATCACGAGAGTGGATGCACTAGGGTTTAGTGCAACACTGTTATTCCAACACTCTGTTATATTTGAAATCATTTCTGGAATAAAAATATTTTCTGCCAAATTCATTCATTATTCGCATTTCCAACTAGAGAAAAGCCATTTTCTCTCTCACGGATCTTCGGGTTTTTATACCAAATCGTGAGTACCTCTCTCTAGTAGTGTTATATAGCTTAAAATGTGTTCATAACATAGATTACATAGCTAAATCACTAGATTCGGGAGTTTACTCCCCAAGGTGTTCTTGGGCGGTAAACTCCCGTAACAAAGCCTAGACCTTCCCTTGTGATATGCTACTACCTTGGACACATATAGAAGTGTATTAGGGACAAGAAAACAACCAAGAAACACAAACACATGGGAGTTCACGGCCAAAGATGACCTTGGACCGTGAACTCCAATAACTTGGATAAAAGGGTGCTTTTAAGGCACCTAAAGCTTTGGACATTTACTAGGAATTGTTCCCACTTAAATCAAGGACCAAAACACATCAAAAACACCCCTCAAAGTGAGTTCACGGCCCTAATAAGGTTCTTGGGCCATGAACATCAAAGAAGGGCACCAAAGTGTGCCTAAGGCCTTCATATGCTTGGGATAAAAGTTTAAGACCTATACTACATGTGTATGAGACTTGAAAGCATCAAAAACACCCATCCTTAAGAGTTTACGGCCGCAAACTCTAAAGGAAATGGCCTTAGGGTCGTAAACTCCTTCATGGAGTGTTTCTATGCCTTAAACCCTTCCAAGGAGATTTAACCACCAAGTTGGAATAATTCTAGGAATCATTTAGACCTTGAAAACACAAAATACCACCAAGTTGGGAGATTACGGCCGTAAACTCAAGAGTTTACAACCATAAACTCCATGTGTGATGCTATATGGAGAGTAAACTCATATATGGGGTCCTTTGGAACCCTAAACCCAAGTATCTTGTCCCATAATAGCTTAGATGAAATCCTCAGGGCTTAAAACACTTATATAAAGTGTTTATTATGTCTAGGATGTCTTAACATTATCAATTAGTAATTTAAGACTAATTGAGTGCATATATGTGTGATTATATGTTCATTAGGATCATAGTGTGTGTACAAGTCCTCACTTGACACCTAACAATCCTAAGCAGTCCAATTCATTCGAACCACCATTTACAGGTGACTTCATACCCCTAATCAATGTTTAAATGATTTTAAATGCTTTAATGGGGGGGGGGAATACAAGTAGAAAATAGCATGTTATTAAATTATCTATATGTATTTTATAACTGTGTTTTCATTCAACAGATTTCACATACTACAAGATGTGATGCATGAAATGGTTTTCTATCTTTAAAATACTTTGTTATTAAATGTATTAGTTTTGAAATGTTTATCAAAATGACATCAAGTCACTTTTATATTTGTTCAAAACCCTTAAATTTCATACAAAACCATTTTACATTCTTGAAATAAACTATGCATATACACTTATATTCTTATATATGTATTGATGTTATAGTTTACATCTTTCATTTAGTTTCTCACACCCTTGATTTAGAAGATATCAAACATTATTCCTATTATAGAAAATCACACAAGAGTCAGTTCATTCATGAGTCTTTACTAGTACATTACCTGATACATGAGTACCTTTACATATGCTTAAATGATACATGAATACGCTTACATGAACGCATTACATGAATACCTTTACGTAGATACAATTACCTGTGTATACTTATAGGAATACTTGAAACTCGATTCGTGGAGATGATTTATTAGTATTTTCAGTAAATCACCCAGCCCATCCCAGTTCAACAGGAGTCAGTTATGGGATTAACCATTCCTGGAACCTACTGTTCGCTACAGAGGTTAATTGGACAATCTTCGGATGTTCATTAGGTTATCTATTTCACTAATCGCGATGTAGAGTCAGTTACGGGACTAACCATTCCTGGAACCTACTGTTCGCCACAGAGGTTAATTAGACAATCTTCGGATGTTCATTGGGTTGTCATTACTTATATTAGGAGACGGTTACGGGACTAACCATTCCTGGAACCTACTGTTCGCTACAGAGGTTAATTGGACAATCTTCGGATGTTCATTAGGTTATCTATTTCGCTTATCGCGATGTAGAGTCAGTTACGGGACTAACCATTCCTGGAACCTACTGTTCGCCATAGAGGTTAATTGGACAATCTTCGGATGTTCATTGGGTTGTCATTACTTATATTAGTAGACGGTTACGGGACTAACCATTCCTAGAACCCACTGTTCGCTATAGAGGTTAATTGGACAATCTTCGGAGGTTCATTAGGTTATTTACTTCGACTACAGCGATGTAAAGTCAGTTACGGGACTAACCATTCCTGGAACCTACTGTTCGCCACAGAGGTTAATTGAAAAATCTTCGGATGTTCATTAGGTTATACCTTTCGCTTCAGCGATGTCGTGTTAACCCTGGTAATCCAAGGGTAATACTTACATGGTTATATTTTTCCTATTTACTTTATTTTGTGATATATTCACATAAATGATGAGTTAGACTAATTACTGTTTGTAGTAGTGAAAAAGAAGGAAAAACTATCATTTTACATAGAAAACATAAGGGTCTTGGTAGAAGACTACATTATCATAACAAAACATTCGGGTCTTGGTAGAAGACTACATTACATACTGATAGAAAATAAGGGATTTTCTAGGGCTTTTCATACTTACATCAACATTTTCATTTAAAGGTTTACATGACTTTTAAAACAGCTTTTAGTAACCAAGACAATGACACTTAAATATTTATGAATTCACCAGCTCTAAAGCTGATACTCTCTTTGAAAATAACTTGTATTCTCAGGTCATCAATAGACAGGTACGGTGGCCAGGTTTTGAGAAGACGGAGCAGACAAGTCTCGTCTTTTATTTTGATTGTATATTTTTGGTGTCTTATTACAATGAAAAGAACACACTGTTGGATAAGGTGTCTAAGTCCATAACTTATTTGGTACATACTTGACCCGACCCGGCATGGTACATTTGGGTTGCACTTCACCCAAACGATTTATGGATAATTTTATGAGAATTGTATACTTACGATTTATTAATATGTTATAAGTTATAATATATTAATATGAAGTCATTTTATTTAATTAGTTTTAGTCTTAAATTAGTTATGAATTAATTTAGAGATTAAAAAGAAGACTGATTAAATTATGAGCTATTATATTTTATATAGTGTGGGCTAATACTCATTTACTAATGGGCTAAGCTAATATGAAAGTCCTTGGATGATCCATGGAGCTTTTAACCCATGGATCCTTGGAAAGAAAAGGACATGGGTTATTAGGGTTTCACCGTAACCATGCACACTATATAAAGAAGCATATGATGCAAGAAATGTGACACTAGTAGTGTGAGACTTAGTGGTGGCCAATTCCACAAGAAAGTATACTACTCTTGCAAAGTTTTCCAAGTGTTTGTGGTGATTTGTGATTCCATTTGAGGCATTCACACTATTGGTGCTTGGCTCTCAAACTCCAAACAATCAACCATCATCAAAAGGTATGTATTTCTACTATTACTTTTATGATTCATAATCCTTATGCTATGCTAGTTAGGAAGAAACCTTGGAAGTTATTATTTGCATGTATTTTAGAAGAAAACATAGATCCATTGTTTATTAGGGTTGCATGCACACTTAGGAAGTGTTAGATTGCTCAAAACCCAACAGTGGTATCAGAGCCTAGGCTTGTTTTCTTGAATACTTGATGCAAATTGCTGAAAAATGTCAAAAAACTGCATTCTGCATAGCAGACTCGCCGAGTCCATTCATGGTACTCGCCGAGTCCATGTGTATATTCAACCAACTCGCCGAGTCAGTTCATGCACTCGACGAGTTGGCAGGCCTGAGTGCAGATTTTCGAGTTTTGGTGTGGGAATTGGTCTAGAATCATTACCTTAAACTGTTTTGGACTCATAAAACCTGTTTTTGATGTGGTAATGATGATGGTGGATCAATTTCAAAGTTATAATCAAAATTTCAAGTTTATATGTGTTCATATGATTCTTGAAATTGTTGATATGGATGTTCATGTTCATATGAGTTTTGTTAGATCATAGGAATTATTTGCAAAATTGTTTGTTAGTTAATTTTTGATCTTAATGTGTTTTAATGGAATTCATAATTTGTCCTCAAGTTATGGAATTCCAAAAGTTTTTTCTTCTAAATGTTTTTTAAGATGTCATAAGTTACATTTTCTTGAAGAGTTTTCTAATAAATGCTTTTATGGACTCCATAACTTGTCCTCAAGTTATGGATTTCCAAGAGAGTCTTCATTAAAAGTATTAAATACTTAATTAAAACTCATAAGTTATGAATATCCAAAAGTTTATGAATTGTTCAAAACTTGCCCTCATGTTTTGGAATTTGTAAAGTCTCACACAAACTTTAATTCCATACCTTAGAAGTTTTAAAAGTTAAAATTCTACCCTTATACTATTATAAGATTAATGGTTAATTATTATATATATGTATAAGAACAAGTTGTTTTACCATTAGTAGGCCTCAGTCACGAAGCCGGTCTATAAGGTGGGTATAAGGTTGTTGCCTATAAAATGGCGACTTAATGGGTGTCCACTCTCACCCACCGCTTGCTTGACTAGTGGAGGTTCGTTAGCCGAACGGGTAGGACAACGACTTTAAATTCTCATTAAAAGTATAATGATTATTATAAAGTAACTAAATGTTTTATTTAATTCCCAATCTTAGTTACTTTAGGAAAAATGTGAATTTGGTGCTAGCCCATGGAATTCACACTTTGTACCTTACCAAGTCGTTGGTGGAGCGTGTGTAGTTAACCGGCACACTAACTTGGACTAGTAAGGACCACGAAGGGTGACTTAATGTTTGTCATAGATCAATGGAGCGTGTGTGGTTAACCGGCACATTGATTAGGTGATAATATTAAGGGTACCAAGTGAATTGGTATGGTTATTCACACCTTGTTTTGTGATCCTCGGCATCCCAGTCACAAAATTTGAGAGGGCACACTCGAGATTGAAACATGCCATCGAAAAGTTCAATGAATCTCAAAAGATCTAGGAATTTAAAATCCAATTAAAACCTAATAAATTATTTCGTTTTTCATGGTGGAAATTGGTGAATCGTCATTCGCCTACCTTCAAATATTTTATAGCTTGGATTACGGCATCCCTCTTCCAAATTATAAAATATTGTGTTGGGTCCTAGCCTTAATATTTCATATTGGGTGTTATATTAAGGACTTTGAATCAACTAACTTGATTTTCTCCCATTATAGATGTCTGGTTCAGACAACTATGATCTTCCCAAATCTCTTGAAGATGGTGTCCCTTAACATCATGCTTCACTTCCTCCACCTCCTCCAATTATTCTCCCTCACCCACAAGTTCTTGAAAAGTTTTAAGTCACTCAATCCCTATTGGCAAGGATAGTCTATGTGTGCTCACATCTTGGAGATAAAGTCACATATTGATAAGCCGGGAGAGTTGGGTGTCAAAGTCCCGTGAAAGTTGGATGTTCAATCACTTTCTTAGTAACATAGTGAGTCTCTTTGAGACTACTATGAGACAGACTATGACATGACCCTTAATGATGTTATCTATTTGCTTGGTGTTGTGGAATCAACAATGATTTGGAACGCCAGTAAAGCAAATTTGATTAAAAGAACAAATTCCCAAGTCTACATGGACATTGACAATGGTAGCATTGGATATCTAGAAAAGGATTTCTCTTCCCAATGGAAAGGGATCGGCTATAGTCAACTCGGTTGACCAAATAGTAAAGAGAAAGGCAAATTCTGAGATAGTCTCATGTGCCATTACCAAAGGGTCCATGTGTTTTGTTGCCAAAGGAAGGGGCATTGGTTGCGAAGCTTCCCTATTCACCTGAAAGGTCATAAGGTTGATCAAGTCAAGAGGTTTGACTCTACTTCGGGTAAAGTCCACTGTCTAACTCTATTAAGTTCCTATTTGGAGATTCTTATTACATAATGTGAATGGGTCACATGTTGATGTTCTTAAGAATCAAAGAAAAGATAGGAAGCTTAAAGTAAGTATATGTTGATTCTGATTGCAAAGGTGGGTTTCGATCGGATGGTTCGGCAATCAGAATTTTGAGCTGTTGCTTAAGAGTTATAATATATTGCTTATGAATAGATAACAACAAGGTTTTCATGTGGATTGTAAGGATAAGTTTTTCCGCAAAGTTTTAAAATAAAAGGAAAAAAGGGTTTTAATTTTATTTATTTTAAAAATATCCTTACAATGGCATCTGTGGAAAATTGTTGCTTATATGTTTCTAGTAATAGCAATATTGGAAAGTGGATTTGATTCTTTCATTTGTGGTAGTGTCTGAATTTACCAAATGAAGAAAGTTTTTCATCACCCAAGTTTCAATTGGACAAAAACTTGGAATCATACAAGTTTTATTGTATGATGAATGAGAATTTTCATCTTTGAAAATTAAGACTAATTCTTTGATCACATGTATATGTGAGTCAGTTGAAGGACTAAGGAATTAGGTACACTGGGTGTGCGCTGGTCAAGGTCCACCATAAAGATTGATTTGTCACGATTTACTAAAGATTAGTAAATATGATTATACTTATGAGGTTAAGTATAATTCTGTAATATAGGAAAGGTTACAATGTATGACAAAACAAATGAGAAGAATCAAATTAGGCAGAAAGATAAAAGTTTCTCAAATCTGAAAGGATGGGAGAGTACTTTAGTATCGTATTTCATGATCATCTTAATGATTATGAAACCATATCACAAATTCATACTCCAAGGATGTCTTAGTGCATTGTTATGGCTAAGAAGAGAGGTCATGAATTGTTGGATTGATTAAAATCAAGAAGATGAGTCATACTTCGTTCCAAAACAATTCTTAGAGTCATACTCCAAGATTGTAACTTTGAGTGACATAAAGGAATATTTATTAACACTAGTCAAATGTAAGAGTAAAATGTTTTCTACCCTTGTACATTTGAGATTGGTAAGTTGTGATGTCTTGGATGAGACAAAGACCAACTAAGACCAATTGTGTGAAGGGTTAGTCTTGATAAGAATTCGCACTATCCCTTGAATATTTGTTTTGTCAAGGAATGGTTCTTGACTGGGGAAACTTATATGTCAAGGGGATAGTGGGAGCCTTAAAGATCCTGGAAGAGTTTCAAGATTTAATCAAGAGTATAACCTGTAATTTATCACTAGCACACAACTTAAGGTTTGCAACCTATCGTGTTGACATAATTCTTATTTCTATACCTACTTCAAATAAGTTGAATTTGCATGTGAGTTATCAGAGTTCAAGTTGGAAGCATTGGTGGGCCTTGTGCTACCAAGGTGACAAGAAACTAAGATTGAACAAGTTTAATCCATGTATGGCTGAATTTTTCACTAACCTTATCTTGTGATTATGGTTTTGACAAATTCACATGGATAGGAACTCATACACTATAAAATCTAAGTGTCATAAGGTTTCTCTCCGATTCATGAAAATGATGGTGAGGAAACGCTTTCACTAAGTAGATTTTACGTAGATATCAATTGTGTTATTTGCATTTTCAAAAGTCGTTAGTGGAGCGTGTGTGGTTAACCGGCACACTAACATGGACTAGTGAGAAATGGCAAAGGTCTAAGAAATTGAGACTATGAGTACGACATCCCTTTTCATAGTTCTTGAAATTGCTTAGACACACATGTGAGCTATCTAAGAAAGGGTGTATGAATCTAAATTTCAGAAGTCCAACAGATTTCTGGAAATATGTCAGAGCTAGTGGGAGCATAAGTGTTATGCTGATAATCATCATGTTAGTGGGAGCATGATTATTACGTTTAGTGTTGCAAGTTTGCAATGTTAATTATAGAAAACAAAGTTTCAATTCGTGAAGTTGTAGGGGTTGAAAAGTTGTTTTGCTATAGTTAAGGGAGAGGAAATTATACTTCGTTTCAATTCTAGAAGCTTAGATTGAGATTTTAATCATCTTTAGTCAAGGACATATATATGAATTTTATGTCTGAATGGTTCAACTTGAAGAAATTCTATATATATTGCATTTTCAAAATTCGATTATGATTATGGTATCCCTCTTCATAGTTAAATTTTGAAAACGTGGCAAATAAAAAATATTGTAGCAAAAGACTGGTCTAGTATCATGTCTTTATGTCAAACATCATGAATCGTGTCCCATATGCTTCGGATATAGGATCGATTGCATGTGCTATAATATTCATCGTTTCTAAATTTTCCAAATGCTTAAGGCATTGAGAAGGGAAAAGTCTAGAACTGGATATGACTAAAGTGATTAAGCAATTGTCGAGGACAATCTGAGGTTCGCCAAAGATTGGTTGCTCAGGGAAAGTTGGAAGTATGATGTAAGTTGTCGGAAAGGACCATATTGACATATTCTGAAAAGAAATAACTCTTGTTCGAAAGTGATAGTCAAAATGGGACTATGGAAATGTCTCCATAGGTGGAAGTTATTTAATCTATGTATGATTAGAAAACCTTAATGCAAGAAGGATGTTCAAAGCAATGGACTTTGAATATGAGACTTTCGTTCCATAGAAGTTGACCTTCTTTGGAATACTCTGTAATGACTGGTGACAAGGTTTTGGTGACTTTGTGTATAATCATTACAAGAGGAACATTGCATAAAAGTTTAAAATCTAACAGTTTTTTTTGGTAAATGATAAGAATTGGGGATTCTCACATTTACAATAAGGATTTGGGATTGTGAAATGAGTATCAATGGAATCATGTTCAATTGATCTACATCACAGTGTAAGGATCATAGACAAACATAGTGTGCATAGTTGGAGTATGGCATAACTATTGTTCAGAAAAACAAAGTGTACATGCTAGGAGCATGGGACGACTGTTATTTTTATTCAAGTCTTAAGTTGATTGCTTGAAACATTATACAATGAATAATGTGTAATCAATATGGTGATAAATAAAAGGTGGTTCTATTTATATTCAAAAGGGTTCTGAGACCATATTGGATTCGATTATTATTGTGTTTCACTTTGCATGTTTTGACTTCCAAAATAGCTAGGTTATTCTTTCCGAATGACTAAGTTATTTAAACACTCCACAGTCGTTCATATGTTGGAAGTAGGTATGAATCAAGACTGTCATGAATCAAGTTTGTAGATGGCTAAATGGGTTTAGTCATAGCAATGGTTGCTACAACATTCATGAGTGCTCATAAGTTATGAGTATTGGAATAAACCCACGCTCACTTGTATCACTTCATGGAATTTATCTCGAGTGATCGTGAGATGGTCATATCATATAAATATTCAAACCTAGAGATATGAGTTGTTACCTATGAGTTGGTTGTGCATTGATTGCACGTAAACGCATCAGTAACTTGATGTTATAAAACGTGCCTTTGTGTACAATTCAACAAGTAGTAGAACAAGCATATGAGTCGAAGTTTATCTATTCCTTCTAGAAATAGAAGCGATATCTGGGCCCCTCGATGATTTTGTTGTGACCTATGTACCGGCCGGTCAGAACTAAATTGATGTGTTCGACTAAGTTCTTTGTCAAACAAATCGAAAATCGGGAAACAAACTGCTGGACAATAAGTACGACGTTGTTCCATGTATTTGTCCGGCTGATATCATGAGAACAGAGGATTATATGATCACTTATCTAAAATGGCGCTTCATAGTTCAACAGAGTTTTCGAGAGCTACGATTGCTGGTTGGTTCCTGAAGTAACATACGCAAATATAGTTATTAGACTTATCCAAGTGGGAGTCTGTTGGATAAGGTGTCTAAGTCCATAACTTATTTGGTACATACTTGACCCGACCCGGCATGGTCCATTTGGGTTGCACTTCACCCAAACGATTTATGGATAATTTTATGAGAATTCTATACTTACGATTTATTAATATATTATAAGTTATAATATATTAATATGAAGTCATTTTATTTAATTAGTTTTAGTCTTAAATTAATTATGAATTAATTTAGAGATTAAAAGGAAGACTGATTAAATTATGGGCTATTATATTTTATATAGTGTGGGCTAATACTCATTTGTTAATGGGCTAAGCTAATATGAAAGTCCATGGATGATCCATGGAGCTTTTAACCCATGGATCCTTGGAAAGGAAAAGACATGGGTTATTAGGGTTTCACCCTAACCATGCACACTATATAAAGAAGGATATGATGCAAGAAATGTGACACTAGTAGTGTGAGACTTAGTGGTGGCCGATTCCACAAGAAAGTATACTACTCTCTCAAAGTTTTCCAAGTGTTTGTCGTGATTTGTGATTCCATTTGAGGGATTCACACTATTGGTGCTTGGCTCTCAAACTCCCAACAATCAACCATCATCAAAAGGTATGTATTTCTACTATTACTTTGATGATTCATAATCCTTATGCTATGCTAGTTAGGAAGAAACCTTGGAAGTTATTATTTGCATGTATTTTAGAAGAAAACATAGATCCAAGGTTTATTAGGGTTGCATGCACACTTAGGAAGTGTTAGATTGCTCAAAACCCAACACACACATGTATTAAAACTTTACTTATAATGCAATGGATGATGTTGTTGCTTGTTTTCTATTTTACACTGTTGTGATACTGTACATGACGTCCTCCACCCCCTGAACGTTTCCGATGTTCGTGGTTTTGGGGTGTGACAGATTGGTATCAGAGCATTGTTTATAGATAATATGGTATATCAACCCATAAAAGATATACTAACTATAAATTCATGGGGATTAAAACACTCTGTCTAAGAGTTATACTTTTAAATTATAAAATGTTTAAGTAAGTATACGTGCGTGCATTCATACTAAATTCAGTGTCACAATGACAAGAACAAAAGTATTATGATTGTTGAATATCACAAGTAAGCCTGGGGTTATATGGTTAGTCTTGGGAATGGCATAGCCTGATCAACTATGCTGGTCTAAGGAGTGATTAGCATATGCCCAAGAATGGTTGTGATATGGCAACAAGTCTAAAAACTTAGCAACACAACCATAAAGAAATACCATAGGGGTATTTGGTCTTACTGTAATTATCTTAGTCAGTTAATCTATTTAGCTATTTCTTATATCCCTTCTCTCGTGTAGATTTTAATGACTGGATTTCACCACGGGGATCCGTACTTCCCGAACCAAGGCAATGCTGGTTGGATAGAGGCAGAACCAGACGATGATCACCCAATCCCTTTTGATGATCACCATGCTGAGGGTTTTTCCAATAGTTCTGACTCGGAGCCGGAAGTCAAAAACCTACCCCCAGCTGCTCAAAACCCAAACGTGAACCCCCGTCCTGTGTTTCAAGGACCCACACCTCTGTGGGCCACTAACTTGACTAGATGGAGTCAGGAACAAGGTCATCCCATTCCCTACAATGGAGACCGAAGTTTCTACAACCTCACTGAAGGAGGTTCTGCTGACAGGGTCCTACCCATCATGGTTCGTAGAATTTCCAGAAACACGATACTGGGTCAAGCAACTATTGACCGGGTGGTGGAGATTGAAGCCAACTCTGGCGTTAAAACTGTCCACATTCGCCAACTGGAGTCTGCTCATAAAAGGAATCTGGTCCGCAATGCAAATCTGCAGAGGGAACTTGCTGAAACTCAAGCTGAAATTAGGGAACTTCGAGCTCAGCAAGTGACAGCTGACAGGCGTATGAGGAACATGGAACGTCTACTATCGAGATCAAGAACTCATGCTAGCAGTTCTCGTCGCCGATAGAATCTCATCGACTCATCTTTTGGATATAACGTAGTCTATGTAAAACTTTGGTCTTTGGTCTAATTTCCTGTCTTTATAAATCTTAGACCTGTTAGGTCTTGATCGAGTCTTAATTCTGTCAAAAATTTCCATCTTGGTCGATGTAAGGCCTACTTCTAGGCCACTTTTCCCGAACTTGTTACCTTTGTAATTCCAGTATATTTGACATATATCTAATCTTATGGAAATTATTATCCAAATGCTGTCATCTTCATTTAGTCCTTCTATTCATTCTGTTGTTGGACTATGGGGAGTTAGTCCATGAGACACATTCATTAATCATTTATTCTTATCCATGTCGTCATCTTTTAGACGTATAGTTAAAGATGCCGCCACGCAGAAATACAAGGTGTAACCCAAACAACGAAACACCGATACCACCACCTCCACCACCACCTGAACCTCTTCAACCACCTAATCCTTTCGATGCCAATATGTTCCAGGCATCTTTCACAGCAACAGTTGCAGCGGCTGTGTCAGCAATCAATGCTCCTGCCCCCAGTGGATCAGGAACCGGTGCACCTCCCTCGAACCACAGCAAAAGCCATGTACACGCTCGGGGATACACCTACAAGGACTTCACGAATGCCAAACCCTGCAGCTTCAATGGAATTGGGGGTGTTATGGTGTTGAGACAATGGATTGAAAAGATGGAATCCGTCTTTGAAATTTGTGCTTGCCAGGAGGGCAACAAGGTCAAGTTCGCAGCTTGTACCTTCTCTGACAGAGCAATAACATGGTGGAACAGCAATGTTAACTATCTGACTTTGGTGGTGGCGTATTCCATCAGCTGGGAAAAGTTGAAAGACATGCTGATGAAAGAATATTGTCCTCAAGGTGAAGTACAAAAACTCGAGCAGGAATTTTGGGGTCTTCAAATGGTGGGATCCGACATCACAACCTACTCAAACAGGTTCTGTGATCTGGCAAACCTATGCCCTGATATGGTTGCTCTTGAGAGCAAAAAGATAGAGAGATATATCTGGGGACTGTCGCCCCAGATCCAGTCAAGTGTGATCGCTTCCAGGCCTATTACCTTCGATAGCGCCAAGGAACTGGCACAATCTCTCATCGATCACCGGAAACCTCAGAACCCAACAATCCCTACACCCGTACCACAAAAGTCCAACCCCGACCACAACAGGAAGGGGTGGAATAAGAGGAAAATAGGGGCTTCGCAAGGATCCTCCAAGAAACAACAACTTGTGGCGATCAATGTTGCCACTGTGACTCCTATTGTCCCTACGAACCCCTTACCAGAAAAAACATATGCTGGAACCCTTCTGAAGTGCACCAAGTGCAACTACCACCACCATGGACCTTGCAAGGTAATGCAGTGCTCTAACTGCAACAGAAAGGGGCATATAGCCCGTGTCTGCAGGACGCCAACAGCACAGGCCGCCCAGGTTCCTAACGTCGGTATGGTCCAAGCTTGCTATGGCTACGGCAAAGTGGGCCACTACAAGAGGAACTACCCTAAAGTGGGGATGGCTGGAGGGGTAGGAAGAGTTATGGCCCTAGGCCACGAGGAAGAGGTAGCTGATCCTACGATAGTTACTGGTACGTTTCTTCTCAATAACTCATATGCTTGCATACTATTCGATAGTGGGGCAGAGAAAGGTTTCGTAAGTCACAAATTTGCACACTTGCTTAAACAAAAACCATGTGCGTTAGATAGTTCATTCACGGTAGAAATGGCTAACGGAAAAACGGAGAGTACTAACTGCATATACATAGGTTGTACTTTAACTTTAGATGGCCATACTTTCAATATAGATCTCATGCCACTCCCAATTAAATGTTTCGACGTTATCATCGTCATGGATTGGTTGAGTCTTCTTCGCGCCGACATCCTGTGCTTTGAAAAAGCAGTTCGTCTTAACGTTCCTAACAATGAAACCTTAGTTATCTATGGCGAAAAACCTAGTACGAACCTTCGCATCATTTCGTGCATTCAAGCTCAGAAGTGCTTGCGGAAGGAGTACCATGCATTCCTCGCACACGTCGTTGATACAAGTCAAGAAATGAAATAGATTCAGAACATCCCCGAAGTACGCGACTTTCCCGACATCTTCACAGAAGAACTTCCCGGTTTACCACCGCAACACCAAGTCGAGTTCAGAATCGACTTAGTGCCAGGAGCTACCCCAGTAGCCAAATCTCCTTATCGTCTGGCACCGCCAAGATGCAGGAACTTTCCAGTCAACTTAACGAACTTCTCAAGAAGGGATTCATTCGACCAAGCTTCTCAACATGGGGAGCACTTGTCTTATTCTTCAAGAAGAAAGATGGATCGTTTCGCATGTGCATCGGCTATAGAGAACTCAACAAACTTACCATCAAAAATCGTTATCCTTTGTCCCGCATTGACGATTTATTTGATCAACTTCAAGGAGCCAACTACTTCTCGAAGATAGATCTACGATCCGGATATCACCAACTAGGAGTGTTAGAGGAGGATGTTCCCAAGATAGCCTTCCGAACTCGTTATGGGCACTACGAGTTTGTAGTGATGCCGTTCGGATTAACTAACACGCCTGCAGTATTCATGGATCTGATGAATATGGTGTGTCGTCCTTACTTTGATCAGTTCGTCATCGTCTTCATCGATGACATACTCATCTACTCTCGAAGTAAGGAGGAACATAGTCAACATCTCCGTAAAATCTTAGAAACATTGCGATCAGAGAAGCTTTACGAGAAGTTCTCCAAGTGAGAATTTTGGATTCGGCGAGTCGAATTTTTGGGCCATGTTGTTAGTGAAGAAGGAATACACGTGGAGCCTTCCAAAATTAAGGCCATCAAGAACTGGTCAGCACCGAAGACACCTACAGAAATTCGTCAATTTCTAGGTCTGGCTGGCTACTATCGCAGGTTCATTCAGAACTTCTCCCGCATAGCAAAACCTCTTACAACGCCAACCCAGAATGGCGTAGCCTTTGACTGGGAAGAGAAACAAGAAAGAGTGTTCCAAACGCTCAAACGAGCCTTGTTCACCGCACCAATACTATCCCTCCCCGAAGGGATAGAAGACTTCATGGTCTATTGCGATGCATCCAATCAAGGAATCGGATGTGTTCTGATGCAGCGAGGTAAAGTCATAGCCTATGCCTCGAGACAGCTGAAGACACATGAAGTTAACTACACCACCCACGATCTTGAGCTAGGAGCAGTTGTGTTTGCTCTAAAGATCTGGCGACATTACCTATATGGTACAAAATGCACGATCTTTACAGACCACAAGAGTCTACAACACATCTTCGACCAGAAAGAGCTCAACATGACACAACGACGGTGGGTAGACCTACTCAATGATTACGAGTGCGAAATTCGTTATCATCCGGGTAAAGCCAATGTAGTAGCCGACGCCCTGAGTCGGAAAGAATATACTGGCCGTAGAGTCAAATCTTTGACTTTAACTATCCATTCACACTTGTCCACGCAAATTAGGGAGGCTCAGCTCGATGCTTTGAAACCTGAAAACGTGACTGGTGAATCCCTTAGAGGGATGGATAAGAACCTAGAAGTCAAGGGTGGCGGAGCCTTATACCTCATGGATCGGATCTGGACACCGAAACACGGTGGCTTTAGAGACTTGGTCATGACCAAAGTTCACAACACTCATTATTCCGTCCACCCAGGTTCAGATAAGATGTATCTGGATCTTAAAAAGTTATACTGGTGGCCTAACGTGAAAGCAGATATTGTTACCTTCGTGAGTAAATGCCTTACTTGCGCAAAGGTCAAGGTCGAATACCAGAAATCCTCCGGTCTCCTACAGAAACCGGAGATACCATAATGGAAGTGGGAGCGGATCACTATGGACTTCATAACCAAGTTGCCCAAGGCAACGGGTGGACTTGATTCCATATGGGTCATCGTCGATAGACTGACCAAGTCTGCACACTTCCTGCCGATCAAAGAAACATACAAGATGGAGAAACTTACCAGAACATACATTAGGGAGATTGTAAGGCTGCACGGTGTTCCTTTATCTATCATCTCAGACCGAGATAGTAGATTCACTTCGAGGTTCTGGCAGTCATTACAAAGTTCCCTAGGAACTAGGCTGGACATGAGTACAGCCTACCATCCACAGACCGACGGGCAAAGTGAGAGAACTATCCAAACCTTAGAAGATATGTTGTGTGCCTGTGTGATTGACTTTGGAAAAGCTTGGGATACCCATTTACCCCTTGTCGAATTTTCCTACAACAACAGTTATCACATGAGCATAAAGGCAACTCCGTTCGAGGCCCTCTACGGCCGAAAGTGCAAATCCCCTCTATGCTGGGCTGAGGTGGGTGATACCCAGTTAGCTAAGGGACGAGTTCCCGAAAGCACTCTCACGGGTCCGGAGATCATTCGGGAAACGACAGAGAAGATCATTCAAATTCGTGAACGATTGAAAGCCTATAGAGACCGACAGAAAAGCTATGCTGACAAGCAAAGGAAACCGTTCGAATTCCAGGTGGGCGACCGAGTCCTACTGAAGGTCTCACCCTAGAAGGGCTTGATACGCTTTGGAAAGCATGAAAAGCTCAATCCAAGATACATAGAGCCTTTCGAGATTCTCGCGAGAATCGGCCCTGTGGCTTACAAACTCAATCTACCGCACGAACTCAGTAACGTACATCCTATTTTCCACCTCTCGAACTTGAAAAAGTGTCTGTCCGAAAAGACTCTTGTTATTCCACTCGACGAGATCGAGATCAACGAGAGCCTCAACTTCGTGGAGGAACCAGTAGAGATCATGGACCGAGAGGTTAAGCAAACAAAGCAGAGTCGTATCCCGATAGTGAGGGTTCGCTGGAACGCAAAGCGTGGACCTGAATTCACTTGGGAACGGGAGGATCAGATGAAACTTAAATACCCTCACCTTTTCGCTTAGTTATTTGTAACTTCTTAATTGCTTAAATTCTAATTTCAGGACGAAATTCCTTCTAACGGGGGGATGATGTGACAACCCGAAATTTCCATTCCGTACAAACTATATCACTTCAATAGAAGTTATATCAGTCACAGTTAATTTTCAGACTTTTCGTGTAAGTTTGAGTAATTCAGGGTTTACACTTCAAGAGATATCAGGAGAGTGGATGCACTAGGGTTTAGTGCAACACTGTTATTCCAACACTCTGTTATATTAGAAATCATTTCTGGAATAAAAAAATTTTCTGCCAAAAATATCTCAAGACTATAAATAGAATTCTGAACCAAATTCATTCATTATTCGCATTTCCAACTAGAGAAAAGCCATTTTCTCTCTCACGGATCTTTGGGTTTTTATCCCAATTCGTGAGTACCTCTCTCTAGTAGTGTTATATAGCTTAAAATGTGTTCATAACATAGATTACATAGCTAAATCACTAGATTTAGGAGTTTACTCCCCAAGGTGTTCTTGGGCGGTAAACTCCTGTAACAAAGCCTAGAACTTCCCGTGTGATATGCTACTACCTTGGACACATATAGAAGTGTATTAGGGACAAGAAAACAACCAAGAAACACAACCACATGGGAGTTCACGGCCCAAGATGATCTTGGACCGTGAACTCCAATAACTTGGATAAAAGGGTGCTTTTAAGGCACCTAAAGCTTTGGACATTTACTAGGAATTGTTCCCACTTAAATCAAGGACCAAAACACATCAAAAACACCCCTCAAAGTGAGTTCATGGCCCTAATAAGGTTCTTGGGCCGTGAACATCAAAGAAGGGCACCAAAGTGTGCCTAAGGCCTTCATATGCTTGGGATAAAAGTTTAAGACCTATACTACATGTGTATGAGACTTGAAAGCATCAAAAACACCCATCCTTAAGAGTTTACGGCCGCAAACTCTAAAGGAAATGGCCTTAGGGCCGTAAACTCCTTCAAGGAGTGTTTCTATGCCTTAAACCCTTCCAAGGAGATTTAACCACCAAGCTGGAATAATTCTAGGAATCATTTAGAACTTCAAAACACAAAATACTACCAAGTTGGGAGATTACGGCCGTAAACTCAAGAGTTTAGAACCGTAAACTCCATGTGTGATGCTATATGGAGAGTAAACTCATATATGGGGTCCTTTGGAACCCTAAACCCAAGTACCTTGTCCCACAATAGCTTAGATGAAATCCTTAGGGCTTAAAACACTTATATAAAGTGTTTATTATGTCTAGGATGTCTTAACATTATCAATTAGTAATTTAAGACTAATTGAGTGCATATATGTGTGATTATATGTTCATTAGGATCGTAGTGTGTGTACAAGTCCTCACTTGACACCTAACAATCCTACGCCGTCCAGTTCATCCGAACCACCATCTACAGGTGAGTTCATACCCCTAATCAATGTTTAAATGATTTTAAATGCTTTAATGGGGGGGGGGGGGGTGGGGGAATACAAGTAGAAAACAGCATGTTATTAAATTATCTATATGTATTTTATAACTGTGTTTTCTTTCAACAGATTTCACATACTACAAGATGTGATGCATGAAATGGTTTTCTATCTTTAAAATACTTTATTATCAAATGTATTACTTTTGAAATGTTTATCAAAATGACATCAAGTCACTTTTATATTTGTTCAAAACCCTTAAATTTCATACAAAACCATTTTACATTCTTGAAATAAACTAGCCATATACACTTATATTCTTATGTATGTATTGACGTTATAGTTTACATCTTCCATTTAGTTTCTCACACCCTTGAGAAGTAAGAGTGTATAAACCTACTTGAACAACCAATTACCTTTCAGTTAACTATCATAGGGATAGTTAGAAGATATCAAACATTATTCCTATTACTGAAAATCACACAAGAGTCAGTTCATTCATGAGTCTTTACTAGTACATTACCTGATACATAAGTACCTTTACATATGCTTAAATGATACATGAATACGCTTACATGAAAACATTACATGAATACCTTTACGTAAATACAATTACCTGTGTATACTTATAGGAATACTTGAAACTCGATTCGTGGAGATGATTTATTAGTATTTTCAGTAAATCACACAGCCCATCCCTGTTCAACGGGAGTCAGTTACGGGATTAACCATTCCTGGAACCTACTGTTCGCTACAGAGGTTAATTGGACAATCTTCGGATGTTCATTAGGTTGTCTATTTCTCTTATAGTGATGTAGAGTCAGTTACGGGACTAACCATTCCTAGAACCTACTGTTCGCCACAGAGGTTAATTGGACAATCTTCGGATGTTCATTTGGTTGACATTATTTATATTAGGAGACGGTTACGGGACTAACCATTCCTGGAACCTATTGTTCGTTACAGAGGTTAATTGGACAATCTTCAGATGTTCATTAGGTTATCTATTTTGCTTACCGCGATGTAGAGTCAGTTACGGGACTAACCATTCCTGGAACCTACTGTTCGCCACAGAGGTTAATTGGACAATCTTTAGATGTTCATTGGGTTGTCATTACTTATATTAGGAGACGGTTACGGGACTAACCATTCCTGGAACCTACTGTTCGCTACAGAGGTTAATTGGACAATCTTCGGAGGTTCATTAGGTTATTTACTTCGACTACGACGATGTAAAGTAAGTTACGGGACTAACCATTCCTGGAAGCTACTGTTCGCCATAGAGGTTAATTGAAAAATCTTCGGATGTTCATTAGGTTATACCTTTCGCTTCAGCGATGTCGTGTTAACCCTGGTAATCCAAGGGTAATACTTACCTGGTTATATTTTTCCTATTTACTTTATTTTGTGATATATTCACATAAACGATGAGTTAGACTAATTACTGTTTGTAGTAGTCAAAAAGAAGGAAAAACTATCATTTTACTTACAAAACATTCGGGTCTTGGTAGAAGACTACATTATCATAACAAAACATTCGGGTCTTGGTAGAAGACTACATTACATACTGATAGAAAATAAGGGATTTTCTAGGGCTTTTCATACTTACATCAACATTTTCATTTAAAGGTTTACATGACTTTTAAAAACACCTTTTAGTAAGCAAGACAATGACACTTAAATACTTATGAATTCACCAGCTTTAAAGCTGACACTCTCTTTCAAAATAACTTATATTCTCAGGTCATCAGTAGACAGGTACGGTGGCCAGGTTTTGAGAAGACGGAGCAGACAAGTCTCGTCTTCTATTTTGATTGTATATTTCTGGTGTCATATTACAATGAAAAGAACACACATGTATTAAAACTTTACTTATAATGCAATGGATGATGTTGTTGCTTGTTTACTATTTTACACTGTTGTGATACTGTACATGACGTCCTCCACCCCTGAACGTTTCCGATGTTCGTGGTTTTGGGGTGTGACACCCCCCCCCCCTGAAAAAGTTGAGAAACACGGAAAGAGGCGTAGGGGTGTAAACTCACCAGTCATGAAACATGTCGGTTTGGATGCTATACGTCAGTTCGGGGCTTGATTACACGCTTGGTTCCTATGTAATATGAAGAGATACATAAATTGTATCTAATTAGACCTTGATTTACTAATTATCATGAATAAACACTTCGAGGGGCGAAAACACTTCAATTCAAGTGTTAGGAGTGACCCGGGTAGCATATAAGGGTGTGTAAGGCTTGGATATGGAGTTTTCTCTTCAAGAGTAAACTCCTAAAGGAGATTACAGCCTATAGACCATATCCCCATGAGTTTACGGGTGTAAACTCATGGGTGGTGGGTTCTTGGTTGCTAAATGGCCTTATAACACTTGTAGGGTGATGCTAGGATCATTTTTAGGGCATAGGAAAGGATTGAACCACCAAAGGGACCATCTAATGGGTTTTACAGCTGTAACTAGGAGTTTACGGTCGTAATCTCCCATATACCCTTTCCTTTTTTGTTTTGGTTGTCCTAAATTAATCACATGTGATTCTGACTCATTTTACAAGTCATAGGATGAAGTTAAGGCACCATTTGACCAAGTTATAGGAGTTTACAGCCCAAGAACCTTTCCTAGGGGGGTTTACAGCCGTAAACTCCTAAGGGAGTGGTTTTTATCAAGTTTAAGGTCGCTAACACATTTGTGGTTGCTTCTAGACATTAATCCAAGGCTTAGGTGGTGTTTAAGGGCATCTTAACACCTTAGAAGGTGTTTAAGGCCTAAGAAAAGGGGTTTACGGTCCAAGCATGTTCTTGGTCCATAAACTCATGTTTACCCCTTAGATGATGAGTTTTTGGTGTTCCAAGTCCGGTCTTGTAAGCCCTATGTCACATCTAAGCTCCGATGTTGGTTTGAAAGGGTTTTGGGGCTCCAAAACCCCATCTATGTGTGTTTACGGACTAAGGATGTTCCAGGGCCGTAAACACGTGTTTATGGTCCTATTTCATAATTTAAACACGAATTTGAAGGGTAAAGATGTTAATCTATGAGCTAGGATAGTTATCTTACCGATTTGGAGCTTGAAAGGGGGTGATTTGGGATCAAAAGATTGAGTTTGTAGAGAGAGAGAGAGTAGAGAGAGGTTGAAAAAGCTTCAAATGAAGTTCTTTGAACTTTAAATATGGATTAAGTTTGAGACACGGCGGAATGCTACCCGATACTGACGTTAAACGCGACTTTTGGTTGTAACCGATTAAGTGTTTGTAACCCGACGAGGTCGTAATTAAAATTTATTTAATAAAATATCAAAAGCATTTTCACGTGCTTCTAACGTGTTTGGACACCCATTAAGTCATAATAAACGTTTGAAATTTCATGACTTAATTCAAAATATAAACGAAACAATTCTATAAAGACGAGTTTCATTGACGGAACGGGTTTACGATGATGGAATAACTTCGGGTTGTCATAGGCAGGGTAGGAAGGTATGGGTCAACACCTTTCATAGCCTCTATGTGATCTGAGACATCAGCAGTCTCGAGACCAAAGGTAGAAAGAATATGAGTAGGGAGTCTGCGGATTGGACCAAAAATAGTTTGATTAGAGGAAGGGTTGTACCTTTTTAGATCTTTGGTGACGAAGAACTTTATGTCATCACCCATGTCTATCTTTGCATCCGCATGCAAATCAGATATGCAGAGAGACCAGAATCTGGAAAAAGTAAGCTCGGATGGACTTTTCCTTGGGCTCTCTTTGGGAATGTATTGCAGAAAGTCATCCCAAAGAATCTGACCGTAGTTCATATCGTGGCATGTGTAGATACTCCAAACCAGTTCCAAAAGTTTTAAGCCCATGTGATCCGTGCCTCCGGTTCTGCAAGACAGACTGCAGATGATCATATGACAGACAAACTGCCAGACCGCAGGCAGTTGGTTCTTCTTGATATCACCAATTCCATTGATCAGCTTCTGATAGCCCATCTAATATAGTGCTGATGTGATGTCCGTCATTGATGGTGTGAAAAGCTTGACGGAGGGAAGAATCAGATGGTTAATAGCTAAAAGAAACTTTTCTCTGGATAGAATGATCAAAGAATCGTTAATGATATTTAGGTGAACTTCTTGAGGGTTATCAATTGGGCGATAGGCAGAGAATGCACATTTGTAAAGAGTGGAAAGTGGAAAAATGTCTATGAATGCATCGAATGGTCCAAATAGAGGATGATTCTTCAGCAACTTGATCAACAGTTTGGTGGGAGCATTGTATGTGGGTTGATCTTCGAAAACTGCTCTGAAGTTGCTAGACGCAATTGAGGGTGAGTCTGAACCAGTTGGGTTTACTGATCCAGAGGCTTTTGTTAGTTTCTTGGAAGCGCCAGATTTCACCATTGTTGAGTGGGTAAGAGCTTGAAGAATGCAGAGAAGGATTAAGGGTTTTGAGATCGTAAAAGGTTCTTTGTGTTGAAGAAAAGGGTTTTATAGTGGTTTATTAGAGCGGGAAACGTTTATGTTTTTGACCTAAGTGAAATTGGGTAAAAAAACGTTTGGGTTTAACTTTGGATGAGCATCTTTAATCTTAACCACAGATTGACAAAAAAGGGATAAAGATTGAAATTGGGATTTACCAGAAAAGGACTCTGTATTTAATGAAATGTCTGATGTTGAATCACGTCTTGAGAATGTGTGGAGGGGTGAGAAAAATTTGTTGGATAAAGTAGAAGTTGTAGCGGATGTGATGGCTTGGGGTAAGAAGAAAAGTCATTTTAGAGGATTTGATTTGGAAAATCTTTATTTTGTCATCATACCTAAAATAGGTCTGACACGAGGTTTTTGGAAGAAAAGAATGTGACAGTTTCTCAAAGGAATGTTTTTATTTAATGCTTTATTTCATGAAGGATCATTAAATAGAACACTATATTTAAAAAAATTGAATCGTCTATAAAACAATTAATGTGACTGCAGATGAACACATCATTACGGATGGCTTCTTTGGTATTGTGGATGACTGCAGTCTGAGAAACTAAGAAGAGCACTTGTATAAAAGTTAGTAACAATAAGCAATAAAGACCCATGAAAGATAGATAAAACATATGGTTGCGGTACATTGACTGCGGTACACAAGATGTACCAAAACCATCTGTTATAAGTGTCTTTCTGCTAGAACCGCAATGGAGACCAAGAGGGTCTGCGGTACCTATCAATTCAAGAAGAATTGGGGGTCCAGATTCGTCATCCCTAACATTTGTAAGAACGCGTTGAGTTTGGTAGAGTCAAGTGCTTTTGTAAACACATCAACAATCTCTTCATGAGTAGGGACAAAGATGAGTTTGATGTTATCTTTCAGAATGTGGTATTTGATGAAATGATACCGTAGTTCAATATGTTTCGTCTTGGAGTGCTGAATAGGATTTTGAGAAATCGCTATGGCACTTTTAGAATCACAGTAGACTGGTATCCACAGCATTTTGTATCTGTAGTCTAATAGTTGTGTCTTCATCCATGAACTTGAGAACAACAATTGGCTGCGCCCACATATTCTGCTTCTGCGATAGACAGACAAACACAACTTTTTTTTTCTTGAGGACCAGCTGACAGGTCTTCCTCCCAAAAATTGACATCCACCAGATGTACATTTTCGATCAAGTTTGCATCCGACATGATCCGCATTGGTAAACGCTTGCAAACTGACATAGACCATGATATTTGCTTCCTTTTAGGTACAGGAGAATTTGTTTGGCTGCGGTCATATGTGAGACTTTTGGGTCAGCTTGATACCTTGCACATACACCAGTTGCAAAGACAATGTCTGGTCGGCTTGCGGTGAGATACATTAGAGAGACAATGATACCTCTATAAGTCTTGTGATCCACAAATCCACCAGAAGGATCAGCAGAGATCTTATATCCGAAGGCCATAGGAACCTTAGCCGAGGAGCAGTTGTCCATAGAGTATTTCTTCAAAAGTTTAGTGGTGTATTTTTCTTGATGAATGAATATCCCTTGCTGAATTTGTTTGACTTGAAGACCTGGAAGGAAATTAATCTCTCTATTCATGCTCATTTGAAATTTTTTGTCATCAGCTTAGCAAATTCATCCACCATTCATTGATCAGTCGATCAGAAGATGATATCATCCACGTATATTTGTACAAGCATAAGGTGAATACCGTTTGCTTTTCTGAAAAGTGTGGGATCAATCACTCCTCTTTTGTATCCTGAAGAGACTAGGAACTCAGAAAGAGTCTCAAACCAACCTCTATGGGCTTGCTTCAGACCGTAGAGTGCTTTTTGAAGCTTGTAGCAGTGATCAGGGAACTCGATACTTTCAAAGCCAGGAGGTTGTTGAAGATAAACCTCTTCTTTCAATTCCCCATTGAGAAAAGCGCTCTTAACATCCATTTGGTGTACCTTGATGTTTTTGTTAGAAGCATATGCTAAGAAGATTCAGATTGCTTCCATTCTAGCCACCAGAGCATATGATGCATCGTAGTCAACGCCTTCCAGTTGACTATAGCCCATAGCAACTAGTGTTGCCTTATTTCTGATAACCGCACCCGATTCATCTAACTTGTTCTTGAACACCCATCTTGTACCAACAATAGTATGGCCTTGTGGAATGAGAACAAGTTACCAAACTTTGTTTCTTTCAAATTCTTCTAGTTCTTCTTGTATTGCAGAAATCCAATCTGGTTCTAACAATGCTTCATTGATAGATCGAGGCTCGACTACGTACATAAATGTTGCATAGTAACAGTGATCAGATAAATCCTTGGCAGATCGAGTTTGGATACCTGCGGATAGGTTGCCAATAATTTGACCTGGTGGGTGATCCTTCATCTATACATGTAGACGAGGCATCAAATGATCATCAATTGCGGTAGAAGCAATGTCTTCCATATCAAAGGTTGCTTCGGATGGGGAAGGTAAATCCCCCTGGATTTGAGAATAGCCTGCGGAATCATCTAGACTTGTTGGAGAGAGAATGACATTTTCTTGAGTAGTTTGGAGAGGTTCCCCCTGGATTGCTGAAGGGAGTTCCTATGGAACCTGAGAAGGTTCCCCCTGGACTGCTGATGACAGAGTAATGATCCTTGAGTCGGTTAGAGTGTCAATATTCTGGATGATTTCATCATCCGAATACGAAGATAAGTTTGATGGTAATGATTTTTTGAGAATTGGAGCTTGAGCATCATCAAGTACTGGAACCTCGATGGTTGTTGTTTGAACCGGTGTAGAGCTTTTCCCCTCAACCGGAGAGGTGAAAGTATTGAGAGATGCTACTTCGGATAGAGATGGACCAGAAACATCAGCATGTTGTTGTTGAGCAGTTGGTGACACAAGAACTTCGGATAGTTTCTCCTTTCAAAAGGGTCGAAAAGATCATCATAATTGACTTCAACCAGGTTTAGAGGACCTGAAGAAACAGGAATGTCACTTTCCATGATTGCAGTGGTTTTAGTAGATGGAGGGGTGTTGCCGATGTAGGAGTCATCGAACTTCACATTAAAACTTTCAATGATAAGCCTCGTACGTCCGATAAGGACCCGATAAGCAACCTTGTTCGTGGAGTAGCCAAGAAAAATGCCTTCATCGGACTTTGGTGCAAATTTGTTGAGCTGATCTTTGTTGTTGATCACAAAACATCTACATCCAAAGATGTTAAAGAAATGAGCATTTATCTTTCGGTTGTTGAAGCCCTCATATGGTGTCTTGTTGAGGCGTTTGCACACAATGCTTCGATTTTGAACGAAGCATGCAGTTGCTACGGCTTCAGCCCAAAAGTAAAGAGGAAGATGTGCGAAGTTGAGCATGGATCTGGCTGCTTCAACTAGAGTACAGTTCCTTCACTCTACTACACTATTTTGTTGAGGTGTATGAGGAGCTGAAAAGTTATGAGAGATACCTTTTGACACCAAGAGTTTGTTCAGAGGATGATTAGTGAATTCAGTGCCATTATCACCACGGATTCGTCTTACAGGAAGCTTGATCTGGAGTTCTATTTCTTTGAAGAAGTTTATTAGAATTTGTGGTTTTCGGATTTGAGTGTGAGGAAGAATACCCAAGTGACCCGAGTGAAATCATCAACTATAACCAGTATATATTTTTTATGATGGAGACTGGCTATGGTTGATGGACCGCAGAGATCAATGTGGAGTAGTTCAAGTGGTTCAGATATAGAAGAGTCAATCACCATAGGGTGACTTGCTTTCGGCTGCTTACCATATTCATAAACAGGACATAGAGTGTCATTGTTGAACTTGAGAATGGGTAGTCCTCTGACCAGTTCTTCAGTGACCAAGGTGTTGATGTATTTGAAGTTAAGATGAGCGAGCATGCGGTGCCATAACCAGCTTACTTCGGATCCAACTTTGGAGAAAAAGCACAACTACGGTTTTCCAATGATGAGAGAGACATCCAGAGGATACATTGTGCCTTCGGACCGTGACTTGATTAAGCAGGTGCATCTATCACTCGTCATGATGTAACATAATTGATCATCAAAGTCAACTCGATGGCCTGCCTTACATAGTTGGCCAAAACTGATAAGATTGTCTTTAAGGCTTTCTACATAGGCAACCTTCTGAATTGAAAACTTCCCCATAGTGAGTACACCATAACCTCGAATGATTCCATTCGCATTGTTGCCAAATGTAACATTTCCACCATTGCATATAGGCCTGAAATCCCGAAGGTATTCTAACCTTCCGGTCTTGTGCAAGGAGTAGGCATTGTCGGTCAACCATTCTTCTTCTTGATCCTCCTTGCACAAACCCTATAGAAGTTAAGTGGTCAATTTGGGCACCCAAGCGAGTTTGGAGCCCGTAGTCACATACGATGTTTTAATCGATGTATGATGTGAGGTTGTAGGGAAAGGTTTTAAGTCAACTTTCAAGCCTAGTCCTGGGTGTTTGAGATCCTTTGGAGTCTTGTGAGATTATGGATAGTTACGAGTCTTTTGAGAACGATGAGATTTGTCATGAGAGAAGATCTTTTGACACAGACATTGACATGTGAATTTTTTATAATTTTCCCTGACATTTGGCTTGGTTGGTGGTTTTGAGGAAAAAGTATGCTTTTGTCCAGTCCGAGGATTGTAAGATTTGACCTTTTTGTTTGTGTGTTTTGAAAAGGTGCTTTTTTCAGGTCTTGCAGGTGTGTACACACGTGCATGCCTTTTGTGAGGTGACTTCTTAAACTCTTGTGGTGACCTTTTGAGTGCTGGAGTTGGCAAAATTCATTTCCATTTTTGAGTTTTTGTATGTGACTTTGGAAGGGTCGGAGTTGGTAGAATACCTTTCCATTTTGGATCGTCTAATGAATAGACCTGAAAAACATTTGATCGAAAAGACTTATCCTTAGTGTCAAATGATTTCTGAGTAGTGTTAGAAACAGTGAACTCCTTTTTTTTTTGTTTTCTTGGAAACAGTTGATTTGAAATGATAATTTGAGAAAACAAGTATTTATGGACTCTTTGACTTGGGACATTCGGCAAATTTCTTTTGTTTTGAATGTATTTCTTGTTGCTTTCCACAAGAACGAAATTCTTCTTGAAAGACTCTTTTTTCTTTGGTCTTAGGAAAACCACAGTTAGTAACATTTAATTGCGGTTTCCTTAAATCTCTTGAAGATTTTGAAAAATAGGGACTTGATTCATCCGAACTGGAGAAATCAGGACTTTGAGAACATTGACCAAATTCAAAATTTTTGATTGGTAATTCATGATTAGCTGGTTCAATAGTCACAACACTTTTGACTCTGTTCTGCAGTGTAGTGATTTGAACAACCGCAGAGTAGGTCTTGGTGGACACTTTAGTCGGACATTTGATACTAGGTAATGGAACAGATTGCAGTTCATGACTGCAATTAGAAACATTGCGTTCAGACTGTAGAGATGGGAAGTCCAATGTGACTCCAGTACTTTCTACAACGATTTCCTCATCAACTACGGATGATGTCTGAGAATCAGAATGAATTATGTTATCAACATGATTAGAAAATTCAGGGAGAATTTCCTCGATAACACATTTATTACTCAGATCATGCAGTTTACCAAAATGAGCTTGGATATCTTTAGGAAATGTTTTATCATTGACTGGGAACAAGAAGTTGCGGTTTGGAGGGACGTAGGGACGTTCCGGTGTGAACTGAGGTGAGGAGTATGTTACGGTTGGGTACCCATTGGACCAACCCCATTTGAAAGTGTTATCAACATTCCCATTATTAACTAGATTCTCAATGGCCTCAGTTTCATTAAAAAGCTTTTCAATTAAAAGATTTAAGTGTACAATTTCACTCTATGCTAAATCTCTCTAATTTAAAGCTATCTCTAGTTGTGTTTCACTTAACATTCTAGCATCTTTTTCTAGCATCAAGTCCTTCTCTAACATTGCCATTTTGAGTCTCTTATTGTCCAATCGTCCTCTAACGTGGAACATCTCCTGCGATGCGATGTTCTTCTCATCTAAGGCTTTATTGTAGTCTGTGAGGATGGCAGCACATGTGTCATTGAGTGTGTCTATGAAAGGTTGACAGTCATGCATGCTATAATTTAAAGTTTGAATCATAAGTTTTACCTGTTCCACAATGGTTCTTATTTAGCTTGGTTGAACCATCTTCATCAGCAGTTGCTACCATACAGATCTTGCCTTTTCCTTTACTGTGATCGTGTTCATCTTCATCTCCTGATGACCACACTTGATGATTCCTTTTCACTTGAGCAACATAAGCTTTTCCCTTTTCTTTGTCCTCCAGTTCTTTAGCCATTCTGAGATAGAAAGCTCCGTCATTCACTACGTTTGCCTTGCAATCCTTGGCAAAATGGTTTCTTTGTTGCACTTGTGACATATAACAATGTAACTTATGTCTTCCAAAGAAGTACCGGAGTCAGTTGATGGAGACTACGTTGGTACGTCTTTAGACTGTATTTGCTGAGGCTACGGTGGAGGAAGAGGGTTCTTGGTGGAACGAAAGTGATTGTTTTGAAAGTTGCGGTTAAAAGTTGGTCGATTGTATTGTTGGTTTTTACGAAATGAAGGTGGTAAGCGATTAAATTTTTGACTGATAAGGGCGATCGCATTTTGAAACTCTTCTTCATCGTCATACTCTGAGTCAGCTTCATATGATTGCGGTGGTGAGTCATACGAGGTGGGATATGTTTGAGTGTGAGGTGATTTTGCTACAAGAGCAAGTGGATCTCCGAAGTCTGAACAGTCCTTGAGTATAGTGGACTCTTGAGCTTGCAATTCTCCATAGAGCTTATAGAGAGACAACGAGTGAACCTTCATATCTCCTTGAACAATCATTTTTGTTGTCGTCCAATGTCTTCCTAATCCATTAAGGCACTGTAGATTTGTTTCATGATTGTTGCGGACAATGCTAGAATTGGACAGTTTTGTGACAATCAAGTTGAATCTTTTAAATGAGTCTTCCAAACTTTCACCGGTGTGAGCTTTGAAGTTGTTGAACTCATTGAGTGCAGTTGTAAGCTTCTTGTCTTGAGCTTACTTTGAGCCTTCATACAGATTTTTGAGAACATCCCAGATCTCTTTTGCTGATTTGCAATTTATGATAATGTCGAAGTTGTCAGGAGAAACTCCATTGGTGTAAGGACTGGGACATGTTGTCCATCTTCTATAGATCGTCATACATCTCTACCAAGTCTTCTGAGATATCTTTCCATCCTTTGTGACCAGTGATGATACTGATTTGCAACCAGTATTGGGGCTCGATTTGAACCACCAACACTGTTGGAAATATTCAGTGATAACGATTGTGCCATGTTATGAAGTTTTTTTTAGAAATGAACTTTAGTGGTATAGAAAGCTCTTAGAAAAAATCAGAGTTCCGATTTTCAAAAAGCAACCACTATGGCTCTGATATCAATTGTATGAGAGAAAAACATTGAGACACACTTGAACAAACGTTAGATCAAGTATATAGCGAAATAGTTAATCTCGAAGGATCAAAAGCTCAACAATAATATTAAGAGTTAGAGAGTTAGAGAGTTAGTTGCGGAAAAGTAAAATGTAAATGACAACAATTGCTATATCAAGTATACACATAAGAAGATTCATAACGAGGAATGCATTCAAACCAAGTTATTAAGTGAGATCAAACCTAGTGATTAAGTCACAAGTGACTTGCTCCGAAGAGATATGATGATTGATTATAAGAGTAAGAAGATTGGATAAGTAAGATAGAAAGAGAAGTTTGAGATGTGTATTAGAAATAGATGAGATGTTCACTTGTATTTCACCACATTTTTAATACATGAGAGTGAGATCTATTTATAGAGACTCAAAGGATAACAGATTTACAACTCTAAGAGTAGCCATGCAAGGCATACTGGAGAATAGAGTGTTTTACGATAAAGACAAAATAATCCAAGTAAAAATAGAGACTACGACTCTTGAAGACTTCCGATGATGATTGACGAAGAGACTGCTTGACTGCGGTGGCTTGCAGGCTGCGGTAGCTGAAGTTCAAGAGGGTCACTTATTTTTTCTTCAACAATAGGCATATTGAACTGTGAATCCCTCGAACTATCATAATCGAACGAAGCAACAGCTTCCAACCAGTAAGTGTTGTGTATTGCTTAAGAGCAGCATCAAGAAACACTTTCAACTATTGTTTGTTCACAATGGCAACATCATCATTTTAACATGGAACGCGATAAGGAATGTAATAGGTTGAATCAAAGTCAAAGTTTTTGCCTCCTAGAATAAGCTCAGAGTCTGTCGAAGGTGATGGTGAGAGAGGTTTAGAAGTGACAGGGGTGTCAATGCCAATGGTATGTGCCCTCGTATCAGATACGTTGACACTAACCGAAGGGCCAGTGGTTGTGGTTTCGGTTGTTGTAGCTTGAGAAAATATAGGAGGTGGTATTGGAGCAGTAGTAGTGGGTATAGTAGTAGCAATAGTGGATATAGGAGCGACAAGAGGTGGAATGGGAGCAATAGATATTGGTATAGTTGTTTGTTTTGGAGAAGGAGGAGTAGAAACATGAATCTGTACTTTAGGAGTTGGAGATCGGGGAGGAGTGTTTCCCCTTGGTGAGCCTTCATGTTGAGCATCCTCTTCATTATTGACAGGTTGCTCATCGTCATCGGAATCAGAAGGTTTTGGAGCCTTCAGTCGTTTTTCCATCTTCTTGACCTTTTTCTTTTTGTGAGCCGAAGGAGTAGCGGTGTCAGCCTTTCACTTTATAGGAGACGAGGGACTTTCATTTTCGTCTTTCATAGATTCCGACTTCTTCCCCCTCTTTGCAGGTTTGTAAGCGGCCTCCATAGCACTCTTCATCTCAGGAGTGAGTTGTCTTGGACCCGAAGGAGGCAATTTCCTGTAATCTGCCATAACTCTACTTTCAATTGTGACACATCGGCTCATTGTTTCAGGAATAGAACCAATGTAACGCAACTTTGTGAGGTCATTCACTATAATTTTGATTGTATGAAACGTAGAAATAGAATACTTCAAAGCATCCGGCATGACAAGAACCTTAAAACTTTCAATGGCTCTATAAGTGACTAGAGTCTAGAATCGAGCACATGAAATCTCAGAATGTTTGGTCGAAGAGTTAAGACTCTGCACCAGCTGCGACCACAGTAGTGAACCATAATCCAAATTGATACCCTGGTAGAGACCATAAAGAATATTCATATTCCCTTTACTTGCTCCATCCGATCCTGCAACCCGTTCTGCTAGCCCCTTGTAGAGAAGTGTGAGCAGACCATTTCATTGAGAACATCTGTGTATCCCATGTCGTAGAACATTGAGAACAACTAGGTCGTGGTTATGAAATCCAGAGCGATGACAGAAGCATTAGCATGTAGCCTTAGCAGTGAATAGAAGCGCGCTTTGGATACCGATTTCTTGTGATTAAATATTTCGAAAAAGATCCGTTCCTTGCGTTTGTCATATGAAGCAATGAAGTAGGCCTGCGATAGTAGGGACATTGGAACTGATTCGACTTGTGTTAGAGCGATCACTAAGGGAGAATACTTGAGACACTCCACAACATGAAGCATGTATAATCATAAAGAAAAGGATCCAACTGAATGATGAGATTCTGATTCGGTTTTATCTTGAGCAAGATTGAAGAAGCAGTTTGATCTTGAATAGAGGATGATTCTGCCATTGTTGAAGCACTTAAGAAGATGAACAGTTGAATATCACCTGATGTATTTGAGAGAGAATTCAAAGAAGGTAAGAAGGTACAATAGGCATGAGAACTTCCTTTTATATGGTTGCCAGGAGAGAGAAAAAACCGGCTGTAATGATACGATTTTTGAAACGTCGCCTGCAAAAGCGGTATTTAACATCTGGGGTTCCCTAGAAACACGTCATCAGGCGTGAGTATATAAACCGTTTCAAATTCACGCACCCAAAAATGAATTATTGTCCTTATCCAAAGACCATATCTTTAATTCTGAGAAAGGTTCATGAAAATCCATCTTCGCTCCTCTATGAGTAATTGAACCACCATATGTTTTAGATTCAAAAGTACAGATATGAAAAGTGACATTACTATCATAATTAAGAGATTGGGAAATCTTAAAAATCTTCGTGCAAGAGTGTGCCAAAGAAAAAGAAATAAAGTAATATGTGTATGGGATTAAAGTGATGTCTGGATGGACATAAAACGAATGATTATGGGCACGAATCTCTTCCTTCAAAGACAAGAGAGACTGAGAAGTGCATCTATGGTTTCCCATAAAGTACGATCCAATGTTTGTTAAGAAACATTGAAAGGCATTTTTTCAAGTATAGGCTTTAGTAGGTGGTTTAGCTTCAACCGAACTTCAATACTTAAAATAAGTCCAAAAGTAAGATGAAGTAATTGTGAGACCGATGTGTTCTATTAAACAAGTAGGTTTGGAGAATTTTATTTTTGACTGGAAAATATTTAGAAATCTCAAAAATAAAATAAAATTGGATCTTATGGGAAGAAACGTCTTGGTGATAGACGATATCATAAAGATCACACAAAAATTAGAAATTTCTTAAGGTACAAGTAATATATTGATAATATAAGTGATCATCATTAATTCATTCATGGTGTTGGATTTTGGGTCTCACTTAACATATGGTGATTGTGACTAAGATCATTAGCACAGATGTGATGTAACCATAAATCTCAGTGGTAATTGTTGAGAGTCTCAAGGGTTACGATAGTGAAGCGAAACGTGATGGAGAATTAAAAGGTGGTTAAAGAACTAAAAATACCTCTGCTAAATAAGAATGACAAAGCAGAAAACTCTTAACTCTTGTGAGAAGAGTAAGGTAGCTCGTGACTTGAGTGAATTTAGCAGCCTAATTGGGAAGAAACGATAGGTGTCAACCGAATCATTAAGGCTTCAATCAGAGTCTAGGAGGCTTCGGTCTACATGCAACAACATGCATCTAAGGACACTTAACTAAAATAAAGATGAGAGTGTTATACATGCCTTGACTTTAATCGAGATATCATCTATCATTATTAAACCAAAAGAAACAAATCGAAACAAAAATAAAAATAAATAATAAAAAAATATTTTTGTATTTTTGAAAATGTCTGAAAAAGAATAAAACTAAAATTAATTTTTGGATTTTTGAAATTTTTTGAAAAAGAATAAAAACAGAAAATAAAATTAATTTTTGGATTTTTGAAAATTTCTGAAAAAGAATAAAAACAGAAAAGAAAATAATGCTAAATTTGAACACACGAGAGAATCAAATGCTTTACAAGAATATACAATCGAAACCATAACTTAAAAAATATGAAGTGAAATGGGCCGAGCGGTCGGTTCATTTCGGTTCCGAAAAATTCTAGAGCCGAAATAGACCGAGCGTTCGGTTCATTTCGGTACCCGAAAATTCTAGAGCCGAAATAGACCGAGCGTTCGGTTCAATTCGATTCCAAAAAATTCTAGAGCCGAAATAGATCGAGCGTTCAGTTCATTTCGGTTCCCAAAATTTTTGGAGCCGAAATAGACTGAGCATTCGCTCTATTTCTCTTTTTCAAATTTTAGTGAGACATAATGGATTTTGGTACCGAATCAGCTTCCATCATTCTTAACCCTTGTAGAATTTTATTAAAGCTTGCTTCTAGTAGGGCTTTAATGAAGATGTCAGCCAGTTGGGCTGAGGACTATTTGGAACACTTCGAAGTTTTTATGTGCAGCATATGCCAAAAAGATTCTCACTGATTCCAACCTAGCTGCAGGAGCGAATGTCTCTTCATAATCTATTCCTTCTTCTTGGCAATATCCTTTCACCACCAGCCTTGTTTTGTTTCGAATGACATTACCCTCTTTATCTAACTTGTTTCTAAAAACCCATTTTAAACAGATTACGCATGCATCATTTGGTGTGGGAATCGACCTCCAAACATGATCGAGAGCAGCATTTACTGTCTTTGGTTCAAATTTGGAGACAAACGAATTGAACATGCATAATTCTACTTGAGAGAATAAAGCAGCTTGCTTTGCCTTCTGTTGAGAGCGTGTGAGAACTCCTTCTGATGATTTACTAATTATTTGAGTTTTTGGATGATCCTTTGTCCATTTCATGAGAGGAGGGTAATTTGGATCATAGGCAGGATCCAGCTCTGCATTGACTTCTTCGTCCAGTTATGACATATCGCCTTCGTTATTTCCATTTTCATTCTCCCCCTCAATTAGCGAAGCGAACCCGTTGTCAGATTCAGTACTCTCCCCCTCAGGTCGATCATTATAGGTTGGTGTTACTGATGGACTCTCCCCCTGGAAAGGAAATTTGGTTGTTTCAGGTGTTGACGAACTCTCCCCCTGGGATAGAGACCTATCTTTTGGAAGGTCACTTGTGGTTGGATGATAATTTGATGTAGTAGGTTCGCTTTCCATTGCTTTAGCAGCTTCATCGATAATCTTCTTTAAGGAATTGATCTTGTTATCTGTTGCTTTCGCTTCTGAGTTGATAGCCTTCTCTAGTTCATCAAAGAGCAGCATGTACTCTTCAAATAGATTGGAAATGGGAATGGTGACTTGACCTAATGTAGGAGAATTTCTTCTGTTGGACCTGCACTTGCTTGAATTTTCTTCATATAATTATCATCAAAAGTTACGTAGTAGGTTTCTTCAATTTTCCTTGAGCGTTTATTCAGAACCCTATATACTTTAGACGTAAGCGAATAGCCAAGAAATATCTCTTCATCTGCCTTTACATCAAACTTATTTCGGTTCTCTTCGAGTTGAAAATGAAGCATGTTGAACCAAACACATGGAAAAACTTCACATTGGGCTTGCGATTATTTAGGATTTTGTATGGAGTAATGGAAAATCGCTTGTGTATGAATGACTAGTTCTGCGTCAAACAAGCAACAGCTACAGCATCTGCCCAAAAGTATAAAGGTAGAGAAGCAAAACTCAGCATAGTTCGAGTCGCTTCACATAATGAACGATTTCGCCTTTCAACGATCCCATTCTGTTGTGGAGTATAGGGAGTAGAATTGTTGTGAGTTACTCCCTTTTCAGCCAGTAACTCTTCAAAGTCTGTATTTTTGAACTCAAGACCATTTTCGCTTCTTATGTTTATTACCACCTTTCGCAGTTGAAATTCTATTTGCTTGATGAAAACCTTCAACTTGGGAGTCGCCTCAGATTTCTGTTTAATAAAGAAAACCCAGGTGAAGTGTGAAAAATCATCTACAATAACAAGTATGAACTTACTACCACCAATGCCTTCAATAGCCGAAGGACCACATAAGTCCATGTGCAGCAGTTCAAGTGGTTCGATGATTTTTGTATTGATACGTGAAGGGTGACTCTTTCTACTCTGGTTGCCCATCTCGCATGTTGCGCACAAATGTTCTCTATCAAATTTGAGAACAAGAAGTCCACGCACATGATCACCAAGCACCAGTTTATTAATATCTTTGAAGTTCAGGTGCGAAAGTCTCCTGTGCCACAACCAACTTTCATCCGAGTTCGACTTTGTCAAGAGGCATACAGCAGGCGTTCCTCTTATTGGATTGATATTCAGCAGATACATCTCGCCTTTGCACATACATTTCAACATGACTTTCTTAGTTTTCTTTTCGATGATCTTCGAACCCTCGTCATCGAACGAAACCTTTAATCCCGTTCCCACTACTAGTTGAGAGACACTGATTAGGTTATGCTGTAATCCTTCCACGTAAGCTACTTTACGAATTGAGAATTTAACATTTGTAATCATCCCATATACTTTGATCCTTCCATATGACTTATTTCCATATTTTACACATCCACCATCCTTAAGGGACCGAAACTCCCTAAGCTCTTCCCTCCTTCCTGTCATATGACGAGAGCAGCCACTGTCAATATACCATTTGTCGTCAAATTGCTCGTCACCTATAACCTGTAAAATTAAGCAGATTTAGGAACCGAAATTTTCTTGGGCCCTGATGAGTTTTTTACAAAATAGGGAATTGCAACAGAAAGATCAACCATATATGTTCTTTTTATTAATGTGGTTTCATCTTTTCACTTGATGGTGTAAACTTTGATTTTATTTTTATCTTTCTTTATTTGGGTTATCTTTTTGTTAATTGGTTTTTTCGTTGAGTTTTTCTTTGGAGACCTAAGTTTTGATGACTTCTTCTTAACTTGTCCTTCATCATTAGAGACAACCTTTCTCTTGATGTCCTTCACCGGGTTTTGTTTTGGCTGAAAGCGAGAAGGATTGGGTTTTGGACCGAAACTTGTCTTTCGGTTCTTTGTGCTTGTGTTGGGACCGAAATTCGACTTTTGGTTTTTGTCATAGTAAGAGTTGGGACCGAAACATGACTTTCGGTTCTTGTGAACATCATTAGGACCGAAACAGGTTGTTCGGTTCTCTTGACTGCATGTCTGGCAGTGATTAACTTGTGCTTCCATTTTCATCTTTAGATTAGAAACTTTTGTAGAGGGAACATAAGTGGGTTTTGGGATTTCCAAAATGTTTTCTCTCATTCAGGGTCTTCATGTATCTTTTGTTCCTCTGGCATTTCTGCTTAGCAAGTTGTTCCTGAGTCAAGTGAATGTTAGCTTTAGGATCCTTTCTCTTTCTGTGAGCTTCTTTTGTTGATGATTCGCTTGAAGCTTTGAGTGGTTTGCTTGGTATTTTTTTTGTACCGCTTGTACTAGGTTTATCGAGGATTGAGGGCTTGTTGATGGGTTCAGCCACGTACCTACCCTTGACTCTCCATGAGGTGCGTTCTGACAGACCAACCGTTTCTTCTGCATTGTCTATTGGAGCAGACCAGAAGTAGTTGTCACAACCTTCATCATTATCTTGGTCAACCATGGAGGTCAACTATGTCATTTGTTTCTTAGTTATTCCTTCAACGGTTTATACATGGTTCGGCACTGTTTGCACCTTTCGATAAACTACCGCCTTTTCTTTGAGGACTTTGGATTCATCTTTAGAAATGCGAGCGAACTCAAGATAATTTTCAGATACAAGCGAGTTTGCTTTTTCTGATTCGCTCATGAGAAATTTCGAACAATGAATCTCATCTTCTACTGAGATTTCGCTTTCCTCTTCAAATTCGGAAGTGGTTTCCAAATTCATTTTATTTTCTAAACTTAATTTGGCATTTGATGAGTCGAACTTCTTTAAGGTCTCGGTTTTGTTTTTTAATTTATCGTTTTCGTCCAGTAAATTCTTTAACATACATTTATGTTCTTTGGACTCAATAAAAGTCACAACTTTGTCCAGTCCATATTTATAGGTCGCTAAAAGCTCATCTGAGGACATTATGGATTCACATTTAGCGATGACTTCGTCCTCCTTAAATTCAAGGAAGGGCAAAATCATTTTGTGAATCTTTTTACCAATCTACAATCTATAGGCAACTAGGCGATATTAGTATACAAGCGTTTAGCAACTAAGCAGAAAATAGTTCTTTTTTTACGAGAACTTCAAATTGTCGTGATGCAAATAAATAAGTTCACCCCTAGCCCTAACTAACTCTGACTCGTTCTGCTGTATCCATATCCTTCTCTCTTCACTCTTGGAAGACTCCCTGTTGAGTTGGTCATTTAGGTAAGAATTTGCTAAGCGAGTTTCCATAAGACTGCCACTTAAGTTAGAAAACTTGAATTTTAATTCATTTAATTTTTTTTTTGTAATTTGTTACTGGTATTTTAAATGATTCCAGGATAGACTGTACCTTTTTGATCAACAGATCACAATCGCTGATCCTTTTTCTCATAGGCTTGGTTGCGAAACATTTGTCTTCCTTAAGCATTGCTTCCTCAGTCTTACCTTCGGTTGTAACCATTAAGCATCTACCAGTTGACTCAGTAACTCCTTCACTTGCCACATAAGTTGTTCCATGCGAAGGTTTGCATAACTCTTCGTCTTCAGAGTCTGTAGAACAGACATCTACTCCACCAAACTCATCATCAACAATATGTTCATGCACAATTAAAGCATTCATAGAAACGTCAGATGTTTTCTTCTTCTTTATCTCCTCCAACATTCGCATGTGGTATGCTTTGTCATCTTCATCATCCTTTTTCTCAGACATCTTTCTCAGCATGCAATCCTTGGCAAAGTGGTTCTTGCTGTGACAGTAGTTGCAGTCATATCTTGAATCTCCCACAAGCTTACTCTCCTTCTTTTCGTCATTCTTTTGAGTAGTACTCTTTCTCTCCTCTTTCTCCTTTTCAGAGCTATAGCTTCCTTGCCAGTTTCGGTTCTTGTTGACAAGGAACTTCTTATGATCAAACTTCATTGGGTTTGTAAGCATCATTGCATATTCATCCTTACTCAGATCGCACTCCGACATATCAGATTCTTCTTCTTCGTCTGCCACACTCTTGCTTTTAGAAAGAAGGGCCAGAGAACCGACACCCGAAACAACTTTTGCTTCCTTAGTCACCAAACTTACCAGAGATTAAAGTATCCCTATCAATTTCGCCAATGAGTAGGACTTAAATTGCTCATGAGCCTTTACAGTTGAGACTAGTGATATCCATTTAGGTCTTAGGCCGTTCATGAATGTCACCTTCGGTTCGATCAACTTCCTTTCAATACCATATTTCACCATCTTGCTAAGTAGATGGTTGAAATGATCGAATGTCTGAATGAGTTTCTCTTTGGGTTTTTGTACAAAAGCACCAAAATCAGAGAGCAAAAGGGTTTGGATGTAGTGATATAAATCCTCATCAGTTGAATATAATTCTTTCAACCTATCCCATATTTCTTTAGCCATAGTGAATGAGCTCACTAAACGGAAAGTATCGGCTTGCAAAGCGAATCTGATCATTCTCATGGCTTTAACATTGCATAGCAACTTTTCTTTATCATCTTGAGGGATCTTCTCTACGTCCACCAAGATTTGATTATACACCTTTTAAGAGTTGATCGTTCTGTTCATTTCAGAGTGAACAAACGGACCAAGTGTAATTGCTTTCCATATTAGATAACCATTGTCTTCAGGTCTAATGAGATACTTTTCAAAGTCATGCGCCCATACTTCATAATCTTGAGTATAGTGGATCCTATACTATTGGAGATGTTGATTGGATTGACTTGAGAATCTTCGTGAGACATGATGAAAAACTTCTTATTATAATCCACTTGAGTTAGACTTGTAAAGATGACACTAGGGATTTATTGAACACTAAAATACTCCGTCGACAAGAAGAACACGACTTTTAAATATTCGATAAAAGCGAAAACCCTAATGGATTCTTCAAACAGAAGAGATGCGTATTTATTACACAGTCTCCTGCTCTGATACCAATTGATGAGAATATTGCACTATTAGATCGATAGATTCAAAACACATAAACATGAAAGAAGTAATTAACAACACAAGAATGAGACAAATGATGTCGAATGATTGATCTTTCACACCTCAGAAGATCTGAATGAAGAACTTCGACAGTAGAGGTATATATAGGGTTACAATGCAAAACAATAAGTGAAATTTGTCTAATGCTATACATGCATGCATAATATATTGTCTAACTCTAAGCATAAATCACAGATGGAAAGGTTCAATCCGGATAAACAAAACAAAAACATTTAATCCCAATAAGACGCAACTCTAATACCCAACAGTTCCTTCGCCACTTGACTCTTGAAGTTGTTCAAGGTCAATTTGCATCCCACTGTCTCCTTGACCTATGAGGTCTCTCTTGCAAAATAATCCTCTCTTTGCAAGGAAGAAAACATTGTCACTCAGTGTGTAGAAGAGATAACCATAGGATTTCTGTAGGTAGCTGATGAAAATACACCGCTCACTTCGAGGTTCGAGCTTCTCATGAGTATCGCGTCTCACGAAAGCCTCACAACCCCAAACCTTGATGTGGTCTAATGTGGGTACCTTCCCAGTCCACATCTCGTGAGGTGTTTTGGCAACCTTCTTGTTAGAGCCTAAATTAAGGATATGGGCGGCAGTATCTAAGGCATGCCACCAGAATGAGATAGGTAGCGAAGCTCGACTCATCAGAGAACGAACCATGTCTAACAAGGTTTGATTGCACCTCTCATCCACACAATTAAGTTGTGGTGTCCTAGGTGGCGTCAACTGTGAAACAATTCCACATTCCTTAAGTTAGTCAAGGAACTCGATACTAAGATACCCACCAACCCGATTGGATCAGAGCATCTTTATCTTCTTGCCTAGCTGAATCTCCACTTCTTGTTTAAACTCTTGAATTTCTCAAAGGTTTCTGACATATGCTTGATTAAGTAGACATAGACATATCTATTTTAGTCATCAATAAAAGTCATATAGAAGCGGTTAGCATCCCTTCTCGTGGTTCGGAAGGGCCCATACACATTGGTGTGTATGAGATCCAAAAAACATTCACCCTTTTAACAAATAGCAGTGAAGGGTGACTTGGTCATTTTTCCAACTAAGCAAGATTTTCATGTGTCATCCGACCTTAAGTCGAATGACTCTAAAACTCCAGCCTTTTAGAGTTGGCCTTTGCGCTTCTTGCTGACATGTTAAAGACAACAATGCCACAAGCATGCCTTATCCAATTCATTGGAAGCATCAATGTGCAACACATTATTTCCTAAGTTGTCTACAACCATCAAAGTTTCATATACACCATTACAAGGTAATGCTTTAAAATGAAAAACACCATCATCGTAAGCATTAATAGCACCAATTTCATTATCAAATGAAACATTAAACCCTTCTTTGTACAAACCAAGAAAGGAAATAGTATTTCTCGGCATATCAGACGAGTAACAACAATTATTCAAATCTATTTATAACCCACTACTAACCAATAAAGAGTAAAATCCAATTTTTTTTGTAGGTTAAACCTTCTTATTCCCCATGATTAAGTTTATCTTTATGTGCTCCACATCCTTAGTTTGTTTTAGGCCCTGCACATCAAAACAAATGTGAAATCCATAACCTGTGTCAAGAACCGAAGACGTAGAATGTGAGGAGTTTTTAGATAAAATAGTGTAAATACCTGAATGGGTGGCTTTAACCTTCTCATCTTTAACTTCCTCAAATTATTTGGGGTAGCTTCGCTTCTCGTGCCCCTTTTCGTGATAGTAGAAACACTCTGCTACATTAGGAATGGAAGAGGGAGCAGCAGAACCAACCTTGGTTCCACTTGAAGAGGATCCATCAAGAGAATTTCCCTTGTGGCTCTTTGAAGGAGCCTTCCTCTTCTTCCCTTTCCCTTGTCCAATTGCAAGAACAGGGGCGGTGGTAGGAGTAGTAATAATCGATTTGCCTTTGAGACCACTTTCGGCAGTCCTCAAAATCCCTTAAAGTTTGCTAAGTCTGACCTCATCCTTGTTCATATGATAGGTCATGCGGAACTGATCTTAACATGCAGGTAAGGATTGTAGAATGATATCTATATCCAACTCCTTAGGGAAGTTCACATTCAACTTTAGCAGTCGATCCACAAACCTTTGCATTTTCTGCAAGTGGTCTGTGATGGGTTCATCATCCTTCATCCTTATTGTTATCATGGAAGAGATGATTTCATACCTCTCTTGACGAGCATTCTGATGGTATCTGTCCATTAGGTCCTCGTGCATCTCAAAAGGGAAGAAGTCCACATAGGACTTTTGGAGCTCAACTATCATGGTGGCCAACATGATACAAGACACCTTGGTGGCTTCCTTCTCATTAGTCCTAAACTCAGCGATCTCCTCAAGAGTATTAGAAGACTCATCAATTTCCTTAAGCTCCTTGTCTAGGACATATTCCTTGTCCTCATAGCGAGCAACCATCCTAATGTTCCTAATCCAATCATTGAAGTTGGAATCATCAATGATGACTCTCCCACACAAGTTCATGAGAGAGAAGGAGCCAGTAGGGTTTGAGCCAGAAGCAGTGTTGGAAGACATCTGAAAAAGAAAGAAAGATAGGTTTACATTAGATAAAAAGTCATTAATAAAACACCCAAATGAAATATTAGGGCTAGGACCCAACACAATATTTTGTAAATCAGAAGAGGGATGTCGTAATCCAACTTGGAAAATATTTGAAGGTAGGTAAATGACGATTTACCAATTTCCACCATGAAAAAATCGTTATTAAGTTTTAACTCGATTGAATTTCCTAGATCCTTTGAGATTCATTGAACAATTCAATGGCATGTTTAAATCTCGATTATGCCCTTCAAGTTTGTGATGAGGATACCGAGAATCACAAACAATGTGTGAATAACCATGAAAAATGTGCTTTGTACTCTCGACTTTATGACCCAATCAATGTCTCGGTTAACCACACACGCTCCATTGATCTTATGATAAACAATGAGCCGCCCTTTTCCACCCTTACTAGTCCAAGTTAACGTGTCGGTTAACCACACACACTCCATCAACGACTTGGTTAGGTGCAAAGTGCAATTTTCATGGATTAGCATGAATTTCACATTTTCCTAAAGTAACTATGATTGAGAATTTAATAAAACATTTAGTTACTTTATTATTATCATTATACTTTTAATGAGAATTACAGTCGTATCCTACCCGTTCGGCGAACGACCCTCCACCAGTCAAGGAAGTGGTGGGTGAGAGTGGACGTCCATTAAACTGCCATTTTATAGGCAGTAACCTTATACCCCCTTTATAGACCCGCTTCGTGAATGAGGCCTAGTAAGGGTAAGACTAACTTGATCTTATATATATATATATATATATATATATATATATATATATATACATATACATATATATATATATATATATATATATATATGTTTATATATTTATACATATGTATATACATACATACATATATATATATATATATATATATATATTATTAACTTATAATACTATAAACTATAAGGGTTGAATGTTAAACTTTTAAAATTCTAGGGTTTGGAATTAAAGTATTCTAAAGTGACTTTACAAATTCCAAAACATGAGGGCAAGTTTTGAAACTAGTAAAAGCTTTTAATTTCAATAACTTATGATTTTTAATGACTTTTAAGGAGAAGACTTTCGAAATTCCATAACTTGAGCACAAGTTATGGAGTCCATTAGAAGACATTTAGATCAACAGTTAAACTAATAAGAAATGTCAAATCATATCTATGATCTAGAAAAACTCATAAGCAAAGATACTTTATATCAAGAATTTTCAAGAATCATATAAACTAATAACTTGAAACGTTGACAATTATCTTCTAATTGGACAAGCATGATCATTAACCTATTGAAAAACAGGTTTCAAGGTTGAAAAAATAGTTTAGCGTAATGATCCTAATCCAATTTCTGGCCAAAAGTCAAAAATCAACTCCCTGGAGCACCAACTCGGCGAGTACATGAACTGGACTCGTCTAGTTGGTCGTTTAACAAAGGGAATCGGCAAGTCACCCAGTGGGCTCAGCGAGTTCACCGAGCAAAAGGCAGAAATTTAATTTTTACACTTTGAAAATCAATATAACATCAATTATAATCGAAAACAAGCCTAGTCTCTAATACCACTGAAGGGTTTTGAGCATCCTAACATCCTTAAGGTACATATACAACCCTAAATCTTTTGGATCTATGTTTTTTCTAATTATGCATGAGAAATGAATTTCCAAAGCATTGGCCTATCTGGCGTACATACATGGGTACATGTATAACAAAAACTAGTTAGAACACATACCTTTTCTTGTAGCTTGATTACGTGGACCTTTAAGAGCATAGAACCCCAAGTGTGAAGCCTCAAATGTTTCACACAACACCACCAACAATAGAGAACTTGAGAGAGGATTCTTTGCTTCACAAAAATCGGCTAGCAGTCTTCTAAGATCACTTAGGTGCCTATTTTGGTAGCCTTAGGTTCTCTTATATAGTGTGGCAAAACTAGGGTTACACCATGTAAACTCTAATGGGCATGACCTTCCATATTCCTCATGCTTCATGGGTTTAAACCTCCATGGATCATCCATGGGTTGTCACATGGGTTTAGCCCAACATAAGGAATCATGGATTATAGGCCCACACCATAAGAATGAATGATTTACCAAGTCAACCCCTTATAGTTAATTAGTCTCTTTTGATCACAAAATTAATTCCAATTAATTCTTGATCAATACTAATTAAATAATATGATTTCATATTGGTATATTAGAACTTAAAATATATTAGTAAATCATGTATATTCTCTTCTCAAAAGTCCATCCTTACAAATTGTTCCTGTTCCATGGAACCGAAATGCACCATGCTACTCTTGGTTTAAGTACATACCAATTATAGTTATGGGCTTAGACACTAAATCCAACACCTGGGGCGTACGTGTGAGTACACGTAGCATACTCACGCACCATGCATACTTGTAGATAACCACCTAGTATGTCGTGATGTGTTTTGACCATTCTAACACTCCTATGGTGTACATGCAACCCTAGAAACCTTGCATTTATGTTTAACTAAGATACATGCAAATAATTATTTTTCCAAGGTTCTTATCCTATCTAGCATGGCATGGGAACTTGAATCAAATAAAGCTAGTAGAATTACTTACCTTGTAGTTGTAGTTGATTGCTTGGAGTTTTAGAGCCTAGCACAAATAGTGTGGATGCCTCAAATGTAAATCACAAATCACCACAAACTTTGGAACTTTGAGAGAATAGTAACAACCTTCTTGAAATTGGCCCTCTTAGTATCCTCACTACAACTAGTGTGATTTCAAGAACCAAAGCCTCCTTTAAATAGTGTGGTGGATTAGGGTTACATCCATGTAAACCCTAATACACATCTCTTTTCATTTCCATGAGATCCATGGGTTAAAGCTCCATGGAGTATCCATGGACTTTCCATGCAAGCCTAGCCTATTCCAAATAAGCATTAGCCTACACTATATAAATACAAGAGCTCATATTTAATTAGTCATACTTTTGATCTCTAAATTAATCCTAGATTAATTGTAGATCAACACTAATTAAATAATATGATTTTTTATTAATATATTAGAACTTATAATATATTAATAAATCATAACTTATACTATTCTCAAAAGATTATCTATAAATTGTTCGGGTGAAGTGCAACCCAAATGGACCATGCCGGATTGGGTCAAGTACATACCAAATATAGTTATGGACTTAGACACTATATCCAATAGTCTCGCACTTGGATAAGTCTAATAACTATAGTTGCAAATATGTCTTTAGGAATCGATCAACAATCGCAGCTCTTTAAACTCTGTTGAACTATGAAGCGCCATTTCAGATAAGTGATCATATAATCCCTTATTCCAGATATCAGTCGGACAAATACATGGAACATGGTCTTTCTTATTGTCCGTCATTTGTTTCCCGATTTCCGATTTGTTTGACATAGAACTTAACTGAACACATCAATTTAGTTCTCACCGGGCCCGGTACATAGGTCAAAATAAAATCATCGAGGGGCCCAGATATCGCTTCTAATCCTAGAAGGAACAGATAAACTTTGACTCATATGTTTGCTCTTATACTTGTTAAATTACACACAAAAGCACGGTTTATAACATCGAGTTACCAATGCGTTTTCGTGCAATCAACGCATAACCAACTCATAGGAAACAAATCATATCTCTAGGTTTGAAGACTTATTTGATATTACCGTCTCACAATCACTCGAGATAAATTCCATGAAGTGATACAAGTGAGCGTGGGTTGAATCCAATACTTATAACTTATGAGCACTCATGAGTGTTATAGCCCCACTTTGTCTAACAACTCAGACCTCTACAAGCCAACCCATCGCAGTCTTAATTCGTATCTACTTCTAACATATGACCGACTGTGGAGAGTTTGAATAATATGATATAAACCATAACATAATTATTCTGGAAGTCAAAACATGCAAAAAGAAATAATAGTAAACGATTGAAAAGAGATATCAACACTTTACTCATAAATAACAACTTTTATTTATCATCAAATGTCAATTACATTTTACAAATTTCAAGATTATCTAACTACTAAAACTAATATCATCCTTCAGCCCAATGCTGTGAGCATGCTGACGATGCTTAACCTGAGTCAGTCCCTTCGTTAGGGGATCTGTTGGGATCTCATCTGATGATACCCTCTTTGCCACGAGGATTCATTCTCATACTCGATGTCTGATGAAGCGATATTTTCTGTCAATGTGTCTAGGTGTCCCATGATCTCTTGGTTCCTTGGCTAAGGCAACCGCACTATTGTTGTCATATAAAATCTCCATTGGCTCCTTTATAGCTGGTATAACTCCATGGTCTCTGATGAAGTTATTTCACCATATAGCCTCTTTTGCTACCTCGCTTGCTGCTATATACTTTGATTCACAAGTGGAATCAACCACTGTATCCTGCTTGGAACTTTTCCAAGTAATTGCCCCTCCGTTTAGGGTAAAAACCCAGGCTGACTGAGAGCGGAAATTATCCCTGTCAGTCTGAACGCTAGCATCACTATACCTGTCACACCCCAAAACCGATAACGGCGGAAACGTTTTGGGGCGGAGGACGTCATGTAATGTATCACAACACAGTAATAGTAAACAAGCAAACAACATCATCCATTGCATTAAATATATAAATTTTAATATACGTGTGTTCTGTACAGTTATAGACACCAAAAATAATGTAAATAAAAAAAAAAGAGATGAGTCCTGAATGCGCTCCATCTTCTCAAAAGCTGGTCTCAGTACCTATCTACTGATGACCTAAGAATACAAGTTATTTTGAAAGCGAGTATCAGCATTATGCTGGTGAGTTCATAAGTATTTTAGTGTCGGTGTTTGTTATCAAAATGTTTGAACATGTCTCAAGTGTAAGTTTGTAAAATGTATGTAAATGTTTGTAAGTGTTTGTAAAAGTTTGCATCTCTCAGAAAAACCTGTATTTGCTACTAAAAGTAGCCTTCTCCCAAGGCGTAACTGTTTTGTGTGTTTGTTTATCGTAAAAGTGGGTAATTTTCCAAATGTAACTATCATTATCAAAATATAGTTTATACATTATTATTTAAGTGAAATAGTCATTAAATGTATATAAAGGATAAATTACTGTAGTACTTGTAGTATTGTATTATAATAACTACTGTTGTACTATCTACCTTAAACCGGATTTGTATTAAGGTATCATGTGATAAATTGCACCATACTATAGACTTGTAATAACGACAACGTATAGTCGAAAAATAAGGTATGACGTTTGGCACCCGTAGACCTGCCGGTCCAGCTGTAGCAAGGTTTAAATAAATTTATTTGATAAGTAAAAGAGTTTGTAAAACATTTTGAAGTAAAGCAGTTTGAAAAACAGTTTGAACAGTGATAAAATCATTGGTTTTCTAGTTATTAATCACATGTGATTGATGTAATAACTATAAGTATTTAGCTTGTATTCCCCCACCCCCTATTAAAGTATTTAAAACATTTAAAAGTATTTCAAAGGTTAATTAAAGGGGTATGAACTCACCTCTAGTGAGTGGTTCTGATGACAATGTTGGATTAGACGCTAGGTGCCATGTGGTGACTTGAGTACACGCGCGAATCCTATTTAGCATATATTGGCACATATATGGATTTAATTAGTGTTATGAACAACTAATTGATGATTTTGGGACCACCTTAGGGAATAGTAAACACTTATAATGAAGTGTTATAATCATATATGATTGTATGAGGGTTTATAAGGTTATACAAGAGGGTGTATGGTCAAAATACACACTATATGTGTGTGTGCGGCCAGGTGTGCGGCCTAGTGTGCTGCCAGCACATGTGTGCGGCCCTGTGTGCGGCCACGTGTGCTGCCAGGTGGTGTGTGCTGCCATGTGTGCGGCTAGATGAAGATCTTGGTGTTCTTGGTGTTCTTGGTACCTTTTATGAAGATCTTCAAGGAGAATGGATGATACTTGAGAGGATTTTTGTGTTCTATGCTTGAAGAAGTGAAGGAAGTGTTCAAGAATGATCTAAGAGTGGCATATATAGGTAGTGTGTGCGGTTGGGAAGGTGTGAGGCCGCAAACAAGAGTGTGTGGCCACACACTCCATGTGTATGGCCGCACACTCCATGTGTTGGAGTGTTTGGCCCGGTCTTGATTCCTACACTTCGAGTTAACCCTTCTTAACACTCCTACCTTGATTATATCACATTTACAAGGCTTCATTAGACTCTAAAGCGTATTACCATATATTAAAATAAGTCTAATATTGGAAAGAATTGAATAGTGCACGCGAGAAGTTTTTCGGGTTGTCACAAAACCCAACAACTCTCAAGTCATCACTCCCACGAAGGCTAAGGACCCATTCCTTAGTCCTTCGCAGGTACTTGAGAATATTCTTACCGCTGTCTAGTAAGCCTTGCCAGGATTTCCTTGATATATGTTGATCATGCTCAAAGCCAAGGCAACATCAGAGCGAGTACAAGTCATAGCATACATGATCGAGCCTACAGCAGAAGCGTATGGTACTCGACTCATCTCAGCTATCTCAGCCTCTATACTCAGACTCTGAGTTTTACTCAATTTGGCATTACACTGGATAGGTAACCCACCTTTCTTGGAGTTATGCATGTTGAACCTTTTCAACACTTTGTCCACATAGGTGCTTTGACTAAGTCCAATTAGTCTTTTACTCATGTTTCTTAAAAACCTTATCCCTAGGATATAGGCAGCTTCTCTAAGGTCCTTCATAGTGAAACATTTCCCAAGCCAGGACTTTACTTCCTGCAGGGTTGCGATGTCATTTCCTATGAGTAGTATGTCATCCACAAACAGTACCAAAAAGCTGACTATACTCCCACTAGCCTTGATATAGACACAAGATTCATCTTCATTCCTTCAAAATCCAAATTCATTGACTTTCTCATCGAATCAAAGATTCCATCTGCAAGGTGCCTGTTTCAATCCACAAATGGATTTCTTGAGCTTCCACACTCTATTAGGGTGCTCTGTACTGAGAAAACCCTCTGGCTGAACCATGTAAACATCTTCAGCCAACTTTCCATAAAGGAAAGAGGTTTTGACATCTATTTGCTAGATTTCATAGTCATGAAATGCAGCAATGGCTAACAGAACCCTAATAGACTTAATCTTGGCCACTGATGAAAAGGTCTCATCATAATCAACTTCCAGAGTTTGAGAATAACCCTTTGCAACCAGTCGTGCCTTATAAGTGTGTACATTACAATCTTTGTCGGTCTTCTTCTTGAAGATCCATTTACACCCAACTATCTTACGATCAGGTACATTATCAACCAAGTCCCAAACTTGATTGTCATACATGGACTGTATCTCGTTGTCCATATCCTCTTTCCATTTAGCAGCCTCAGGTCATGCCATGGCTTCCGTGTAGCTGTTAGGCTCATCCAGATTTACCAATGAGTTATCACTGATAAGGGTTTCACCTTCTGCAGTAATATGGAAACCATAATAATGCTCAAGTGCATTCCTAACTCTGGTGGAACACCTTAGAGGTACATATTCTTTAGTTGGCTCAGCAGGAGTTTCCTCCTCAGGTTGAGGGCTAGGGTTTGAGGTTCCTTCACCACTTGACTCTTGAATTTCCTCAAGGTCAATTTACCTCCCACTGTCTCCTTGGCTTATGATTTCTCTCTCTCTCTCTCTTTCTCTCTCTCTCTTTCTCTCGAAAGAATCCTCTTCTTGCTACAAAGGCCACATTATCACTAGGTCTGTAGAAGATGTAGCCAAAGGATTTTTGTGGGTAGCTGATGAGAATACACCTTTCGCTTCAGGGTTCGAGCTTATTGTGAGTCTCGCGTCTGAAGAAATCCACGGTAACACCCAAGTTTTCAAATAATTTTTCACATTTTAAAAACACACTTTCATTCATAATTGTTATAAAAATATCATTATATCACATAATCAGTTCATAACATCACATCCCAAGATCATACAATGTAAAAGCTCCTCATGTGTGTATTGATCAAGCCGGTGCCTTCCCGCGATCCTCAATGGTACCTGAAACACATAACACAACACTGTAAGCATAAATGCTTAGTGAGTTCCCCAAAATACCACACACAACACATATTAGCCACTCAAGGCTATAACTCTGTTTGACCCTCTGATCAATGTGTCTCAGTTTGACCTTCCGGTCCTAACTCAGAAAACTTTATAACATACATAGCATAAATCACATAGAAATCACATCATGCAAAAGCATACAAAATACTCTGTCACATAACTCTAATTACCACTCTAGATAAAGTATAGTGAGAAGATTCACCTCGGGTAACTCGGTAATCTTGAACTCTGTAAAATCGGGCTAGCCTCTGCCTAATCATATGAAATAAACACTCTAAATCAATACATCTCTCAAGGCTAGACTATTCCCTGCCTTAGTACTATCAGAAGGGTAAAAGACCATTGTACACCTCTCATGGCCCAAAGACCCTAGAGTTGACCAAACCCTAAAAGTCAACAAAAGTCAATTCTCCGGGTTACGCTGCACATACCAAACATGTACGCTGGGCGTACCCGGTGTCCTCACAGAAACGGGGTGTGCGACCCCTTACATCGTGCACACTGGGATTACGCCCCGCGTAACTCCCAATTTTAGACTCTAAGCTCTTGAGGTCTTAAATAGTTAAGACCCACGTCTAACTTCTAGATATGGCCATTTCTAAGCCTCTTAATCCATAAAGTTGGTGACTTTAAGCCTTTGCATGGCAGGACAAGTCAATAATCCCATAATATTTCATTTCCCAACTCTAGAAAGCTTATAACTCAAGCATGACCTCATAACAAATACCAAGATGGAAACTTTATGGATCTATAACACAAATCTCATTGAAATGGGACATATCTAGGTCCATGGAGTACATTACACTCATAAAGTCTCCACCTTTGGGACTTTTAACCCTAGAAATGGTTCATGCAATCATCAAACCAAATAAAGAGGAAAGTTTTGAACTTTATACCTCTAGATGAAGCTCCTTTCTCTGTAGATCTTAGATCCAAACTTGCACTTCAATCCCTAGCCTCCACAACCTCTTCTCCTCCTTCTTCACTAGCACACCAAGACACTTTTAGCTCCAAAACACACACACTCCAGCTAAGGACGATGGAAGGCTCTCTCTTAGGGTTTCACTCTCTGATATTGAGGCTGAAAAATGAGCCTTAGGATCCTTTAAATAGTGCACAAGCCAAACATTTAGGGTTTGCATCTGGACCCGTTACGCCCAGTGTACCCAGGCGAGTCCGCGTCCAAATTAAGTGCATGAGTACGTGCAGCGTACTCCCCAGTACGCCCAGCGTACTCATTTGCTACAAGAACACTCTCAAAGGACCAATCTTGACAACTTGACAAAATGGAAGGGCTAAATAGATTTACCTGAATTTCGGGATGTTACAATTGTCCCCCACTAGAGCCAGACTTCGCCCTCGAAGTCTCATGCCGAAAACAACTTTGGATGCTGCTCCAGCATCTCTGACTCTGGCTCCCAAGTCAACTCGGACCCCCTCCGATGCTACCACAGGACCTGAACCAGTGCCACGTCCTTGTTCCTCAGAACCTTGAACTTCCGGTCCAAGATCGCGATCCGTCTCTCAACATAATTCAGACCTGCGTCCACCTGGATATCCTCCAATGGCATCACTGCTGACTCGTCGGCTATACACTTCCTCAGCTGAGACACGTGGAAGGTATCATGAATCTGGCTAAACTTCGCAGGTAGCACCAATCGATATGCTACCATGCCCACCTCGCGATCACCCTGAACGGTCCAATGTACCGAGGCCCCAACTTGCCCCTTTTCCTAAATCGGATCACTCCATTCCAAGGAGACACTTTCAAGAGTACAAAATCTCCAACCTGAAACTCGAGCTCGGATCGACACCTATCCGCGTAACTCTTCTGGCAACTCTGGGCCGTCATGTTACGACGTAAATTTTCAAAACAATTTTTTTTCATTTTTCAACAACCAAATTTTTATTTAAACATTCTCAAAACATGTGTTCCACAGTAGTTATCAAAATAGTACATATCCCAAGATCATAAATAAAATATCCTGACTGTGTGTACGGATCACGTCGGTACCTTTCCATGGTCCTCGCTAGTACCTGAAACACATAACACAACAAGCGTAAGCATAAATGCTTAGTGATTTCCCAAAAATACCACATACAACACATACGCCACTCGATGCTATAGTACGAACTTCCGGCCGATGTGTCTCAGCGGGACCCTCCAGTCTCGTAGCTTGTTGGACCCTCTGGTCCGGTCATAGATCGTTGGTCCCTCTGGCCCGACTTAAATTGTTGGACCCACCGGTCCGGTCTGTATCGTTGGACCCTCTGGTCCGGTCTATACAATCATATAACATACATATATCACATTGCACATAAACTCATTCATAGCAGATAGCCTTATACATAGCACATAGGACCCTCCAATCAACACATAAATATCACTGTAGGTAACGTATAGTGAGAAGACTCACCTCGGGTAACTCGATAACTCTGAAATCTCGGACTCTGTGAGATAGGATCTAGCCTCTGCCTAATCATATGAAATAAACACTTGGCATCAACAAATTTCCCAAGGCTAGACCACTCCCTCCCTTAGTACTCTTAGGAGGGTAAAAGACCATTTTACCCCTCGAATGGCTAAAATACCCTAAAGTTGACCAAACCCTTAAAGTCAACAAATTCAACCCTCCGGGTTACGCTGCGCGTACCAAACAAGTACGCTGGGCATACCCAGTGACTTCACAGAATCGGGGTGCGCATCCCCTTACGCTGCGCGTACTGGGATTACGCCCAGCATAAGTCCCAGTTCAGCTACTTTATGGATTTTGGTCTTAAACGGTTAAGACATGAACTAATATTCCAGATCTGACTTCTCTAGGGTTACTTACTCCATAAAGTTAAAACCTTTAAGCCTTTGCATGGCTGTAAAGGTCACCCATCACTCAAAACACCTTTCCTCTTTCCATTATAAGTCCATAACTCATGCATGACTCAATATCCACGACCAAGATTGGATTTTTATGAATCCTCATCACATAATACACTGGGAAAGGCTAGATCTAAGCTTATGGAGACTCTTTGCACATAAAGTCTCCACCTTTGAACCAAAAACCCTATAAATGGGTCCATAAAGCAAAACTCATGAAACGCAAGGAAAGCTTTGTGCTTTTTACCTCAGAAAGAAGATCCAACCTCTATAGAACTCGGATCTAGTCTTGCTCTCCAACTTGTAGCTCCAACAATGGCTTCCTCTTCTCCTTCTTCACCTTAAAAAGGCACCTTCAAGCTCCAGAAGACACACACAAGCATAATACGGGTTTTTTGCTCACTTAGGGCTCACTTAATGAAGTATGGTGGTTGGGGCAAAGGGCTTAACGTTCCTTGTATAGTGCATAGGCCATAATTAGGGTTTGCATCTGGGCACCATACGCCCAGCGTAACCCTGGGTACGCCCAGCGTACCCAGGCAAGTCTGCGTCCAAAATAAGCGCGCGAGTACGTGCAGCGTACACCTCATTACGCCCAGCGTACTCATAAGTCCAATATTTCAACTTAAGGGACTTATCTTGACAACTTGAAAAAATAGAAGGGTTAAAAAGCTTACCTTAGTTTCGAGATGTTACGATTCCCCCCACTAGAACGAGACTTCGCCCTCGAAGTCTCATGTTGCAAACAACTCCGAATGTTGCTCCTGCATCTTCGATTCCGGCTCCCAGGTCAGCTCGGTCCCTCTCCGATGTTGCCATTGGACCTGCACCAGGGGCAATTCCTTGTTCCTCAGAACCTTGGTCTTTCGATCTATAATCGCGACATGTCACACCCCCGAACCAGACGGCAGAAACGTCTGGGGGCTTGTGCGTGACTTCATCTTGAAATATCATTATAGTGAATATAATTGAAACATAACATCATCATCATCACACATGTAATATAACAACATTCATTGTTTACATCAAGTATTGTATTTGAATATTACATGCCAAAAGAGTAAGAGTATGAGGAAACAAAATCTAACGCAATATCCATTAGTTTGTTTCGTTCATCCAGCTTTATCAGCTTCCTGAGAATAAAAGTTATTTTGAAAACGGTCAACATAAAAATGTTGGTGAGTTCATAAGCATGTATGTGAAAATGATTTGTATAGCTTTGAAAACCTCCAAAAAATCCGATATTTTATGAAAATTGTGTAGTGTGTTTGTATTAGAGCTTGTACTAATGCATGTGTGTTATTGTATATTTGTCTAAAAAGGTAAAGAGAGTGTGGAGAGAATGTAAGAGCATGTAAAGAGAATGTTCCCAGACAACCCGATGTTGCTTGTAAAAAAAATGGTCTTCCGTAAACTTCATAACGTTAAATCCTCTAAGCGAGCCGTCATAACCATACTAAATAATGACAATTTCGCCTGTCTTGGCGTCATTGGACGCCGGTTTTGACTTTGATTATAAGGTTTTTGTCACCCTAGACTGAGTTAGTCTAACTGTAGCGAACAACTGAGGTGTGGGGTGTCATCCCCGTATAGATCTATACACAAATCCCTGTTCTCCCTCCAAGAGACTCTGGTTATAACTACAGGCTACGATCGTACACTTAATAGGTGTCAACCGACAAAAACTCGCTAGATCCTTAATCGAATTTACGAGAAGAAAAAGGTAAAAGCTCATTCCAGTACTAATGATCCTTTTAAGTGAACCACTAAGGCATCGCTAAACATGTAAATCATTTCAGGACCCAAATGGAATGTGACTATATAACATGGGCCCGAAATATATATGAAAGGACAACTAAGGCCCATTTCACATGTAAAGTATTTACAGGTCCAAATGGCACACAAATAGCATCCAAGGTCCGTTGCACATGTTAATGGGACAATGAGGCCCAATAAACATATACAGAACCTCTCACACATAAAAATGGGCGACTAAGGCCCAATGACCTAGAAAATGATCAAATTAAATCCATTTGTTGGTTTATCATTGGTTTTAGCTCAATTACTCACTAAACTAGCATAAAAAGAAGAACGCATATAAAACCCATTCCCAGGCCCAATAAACATGTAAATGGACCACTAAGGCCCACTATACGTGTCTATTACTTCCAGGCTCAAAAGGAATGTGATTGTCTATCCTAAGCCCAATATACATGTAAAAGGACACTAAGGCACACTAAACATGTATATTATTTCCTGGCCCAATAAGGATATGAATATCTATCCCGAGCCCAATATACATGTAAAAGGACACTAAAGCCCACTAAACTTGTATATTATTTCCAGGCCCAATAAGGATATGAATATCGTTTTTAACCCGTTTGTTATTGTTTTGTTTATTTTAGCTTGATTATTTACATAATTGATATCTAACGCCTACTTTTTGTAAAAATGACGTTCTTGGCCCAATAAACCAAAAATTTGCGATTAATTCCCAATTTTGTAAGAATAACACTTTAGTCTCCATTTTTGTTCAAAACTTGTGTTGATGACTAGTATGTGGTAAAAATAACATTTATAATCTCATTTTTGTCAAAAATATCATTTTGGCTTGATTTTTGTGAAAATGCACATTTTTCTGGTTTTGGGCTTTTCCGACCTAGTTTTTGGAAAATTTGTAGAAAATTCATCGTAAGTCGAAATCTGGATCCGTAAATTTTGAAGTTGGGAACTTTTGTCTACTTTGTTCACAATTTTTCTCATAATTTTTGATGGCCTCAAACTAGTGTGAAATTACACATCTTCACAGGTTGGTCCGAAATCATTTCAAATATGATAGGCAGTTTTGTAAAATTCGCCAAAAATTATAGAAAAATCGTATGAAAACGTGAGAGTATTCATTTTAAAGGTATAAATCTGAACATTAACCAGGTAAAACAGTTTTGAAAAATACTTCCATTAAGAGGGTAAAAGCAGTCCGAGATTGGACCAAAACTTTCCTGTCAAGGGCTATTTTGTGAGTTTAGTTTATAGATCTTTGAACACAACATTCATTTTTGCTATATCAATTATACAAATCCCAGATCTACAAGTTTACAGGTATTATATGTGATAAAACATAATGTTCTCATGATTCATATGAAGATCCTAGTGATACACTTCATGTTTCTTAACATATTTTTAGATTAGTTAAGAAATCAACACATAATCACCAAATGTTTCAAGAAAACACACATAATCATGCATATATGCATAGATCTACACAAATCAACTTGTATTCTCCCCCAAAAACAAGTAAAAAACAAAAACAAGGGGGTATGTACTCACCTTAGGTTTTGGATTTCGGTTTTGATGAAGATAAGAAGAGTTTTCGGCCTTAAAAACTCCCTTGAAGAGGTTTTTCGAATTTTGGGTGTTCTAAGGAACATGAATCTAGAAATAAAATGTTTAAGAGTGTGTATCTTAACATGAAATGAAACCAAATCAATTTAGAAAGATTATAACTTACCAAGATGGATGGATCTTTGATGGATTATCCTTGGACTCACACAAGCACACATGAAAGTTTTTGGGAGAATGGATGGATTTTGCTTGGAGCTCTAGAGAGGAATCTTGTGATTTTGAAAGTGAAAATGGAGGAGGTGGGAGTGTTTGGACGAATTTTTTAGAGAGAGGAGGGGAAAAAGAGGGTCTTGGGTGTATGGTGGACAAACATGTCAAGCCTTGAAGTATGGTGGTCAATGCTTGGAAACATGAGGGGCAATGTTGTGGTGGCAACTCTTTTGTCCACCACCCTTCTATTTATTTATCTATTTATTTATGTACCATTTTTTTTCTATCTATGGCCGGGAATTGGGCTTAAATTGGATGAAATTGAATTAGTTTGGCCCACTCTTGGCTTTGATCGATTTTGTGAACCCCAATAAAAATGTTTCGGCCCATTAGGCCCTTAAGTGTATTTACGAACCAATTTGGTAAAAGGAATTATTGATGGTCCATTAGTGGTTAAACAAATTTATTTTAGGCCCATTATGGCCCAAAATGTTGAGTTTTATGAGTGTAGGTCCATTTAGAACCCAATTAGGGTCTTTAAGCCCAAAATAGTTCAAGTTGAAGGTTTATTGGTCCATTAGGCCAATAAGAGAATCCTAGTCCAATGTGAACTTGAACCGAGATGTCTAGGGTTTTCAACTCATAGATGAACATATGAGATGTATTGTATTAGGTTTTGACCTTCATTCAAGAGTTTTGATTTAAATGGTTGACGTTGATTGAACATAGGGTATGATATTCACTTAGAATATACGTCTCACAATAGATGATGTTTTTATGAGAATAGAATTCCCTAGCTAAAATTACTAGTTGTGACATCATCCCCCCGTTAGAGGGAATTTCGTCTCGAAATTCTTTCGAAAGGTAGGTTCATGAATGATAGAATAGGTGAGGGTACTTTTGTTTCATCTGGTCTTCGCGTTTACATGTGAATTCCGATCCACACTTGGCGCTCCATCGAACCTTCATAATTAGAATGCAACATTGTTTTGTACGCTTTACTTCCTTATCCAATACATCGACTGGTTCTTCGACGAACAGGAGATTCTCGTTTATTTCGACCTCTTTCTAAAGGATTGATAAGATTTTTGCCTGATAGGCACTTTTTCAGATTCGGTATGCTGAACACAGGGTGTACGTTGTTGAGCTCTACGGGCAGCTGCAGTCTGTAAGCCTTTGGGCCAATCCGAGCAAGAATCTTGCACAGTCCGATGCATCGCGGGTTTAGTTTACTTGTTTTCCTAAAGCGAATCATTCTTTTCTAAGGAAAAAAACTTTCATTAGTACCCGGGCTTCGACTTGGAATTCCAGAGGTTTTCATCATTTGTCAGCATAACTCTTTTGTCTGACTCGTGATGCTTGAATTCGAGTTCCGATTTGGATTATCTTCTCTGTCGTTTCGCGAATGCTTTTTGGTCTTGTGAGAGTGCTGGCGAGTGATCTGTATTTTCAACCATAAGAAGTCTCGGAAAGAGAAACCTTGATGCTCGTGCGATAGCTGTTATTGGGTGAGAATTTAACCAAGGGCAACCGGGTATCCCCTGAATTGTTGAATTCAAACACCCAGACTTGTAGCATGTCTTCGAGTGGTTGAATGGTACGTTCGCTTTGGCTATTGGTTTGAGGGTGGTAAGCAATGCTTATAATTAATTATATTCTTATAGCCTTCTGAAATGGCTGTCAAAGTCTTGAAGAAATTCCGTTATCTCGGTCCTGTTGGATAGTGTCTAAGTCCATAACTATTTCGGTATGTACTTGACCCGATGGTGCATGATCCTTTTGCACTGCCTTCACCAAAGCAACGTGATAGAATGAATTATGGAGAGAGAGAGAGAGAGAGAGAGGATTAATTATGATTTACTAATATATTATGAGAATAATATATTAAAGGAGAAATCATATTGCTTAATTAATATTAGTCAAGAATTAATAACAATTAAGTTTGTGGCTAAAAGACATTAATTAAACTTAAGGGACTAGAACTGTCAATTGTGTGATAGTTGAATATTGGGCTAATGGACTCCATATTAGAGGGGTGGACGAATTCTATGGGGAACCCCATTAGAAATTGTCCAAGGCTTATTAAAGAAGGTGTCCATGGGTTGCTTAGGGCCTAAGCATCCAAATTATGGTTTCCTTGTTAGATAACCCTAATAGCCTCACTATTTAAAGGACCCTTGAGACTCAAAAACGTGGTGAACTTGTTGATTAGGGTTTCCACACGTTTTCGGCATCCTTGACTCTCCTTATTCTTCATCCTCTTGCTCTTAGTGTTTGTGAACCATTAGAGGAGTGACATTTGTGACTCTAAGCTTTCTAAAGTCATTACAAGGAGGATTTGAGATTGTTATTGCTACATAACAATCAAGGTAATATCTTAAACCCATTCTTATGTTAATATTGATTATCATATGCTAGATCTAGGGTTTAAAGTCTTGGATGAATTACATGTACAATAGAGAAACCTAGATCCAAGCATTAGGGTTTGTATGAGCACATAGGATGTTCTTATGGCTAAAACCGATCAGTGGTATCAGAGCCTTGATTGGATTCTATTGTATTCATGCCATGTATGTTTGTTCAAGCTGTAAAATCGATTTTTGGCCCCCCTGCCTACTGAACTCGGCGAGTTGGCTCCTACTCGGCGAGTCTATAGAGGAACTCGGCGTGTTCGAGCGTCAGAAGGAGGCAGTTTCAGGATTTCTTGCTGTTTTACTCAAAGATACTTGCCTTAACTGTTATGGGTCATTAAAATTCGAATTTTAATGATATTTTGAGTGTATCCTTGATTAAACAAAAGATAATTACCAATTGATTAGATAATAACTTCCTTATTTGATTAAAGTTTGATTATTTGTATTAATTGGGTAACTTATCATGCAAGAAATTAATTCTAGGTCAAATTAGATAATAATTAGATTAATTGTTTAATTTAAGTTATTTGCTACTTGATCCTTATGTTTTGGAAAGTTTCAAGACTTGCCCTCAAGTTTTGGAATTTAAATTTTGATTAAAAGGTTTGATTTTGAAATATTTATGTTCTAAACCCTAATGTTTTGAAATGTTTCAAAACTTGCCTTCAAGTTTTTGGAATTTAAAAGTTGATTAAAAGTTTAATTTTAGAAATGTTAAATTCTAAAACCCGAATATTGTTTTTGAAAAGTTCAAAACACACCCTTATGGTTTTATTAATTAATTAAAGTGTATAATTAAAAGAGGTTTAATAAATCCATAACGTTTTGGTTCACATTTTAATTGAATTAAATGTATAATTGTTTAATTTGACCACCTAGTATTTTAAAAAGTGTAAAATACACCCTATACTATGTATAACATTAAAAGTCTAACATTATATATATGTATGAGTAAAAGTCAGTCTTACGGTTAGTAGGCCTCATTCACGAAGCTGGTCTATAAGGGGTGCTTAAGGAAATTGCCTATAAAATGGCGATTGAATGGATATCCACTCTTACCGACCGCACTCTTGACTAGTGGAGGGTCGTTAGCTGAACGGGTAGGATAGGACAGAAACCTTCCATTATAAGTATAATGAAGTACAAAAGTAACTAAATGATTTTACAAAATTCCCAATCTTAGTTACTTTAGGCAAAAGTGAATTGATGCAATTCCATGAAATTACACTTTGCGCCCTTGCGAAGACGTTAGTGGAGCGTGTGTGGTTAACCGACACAGTAAATGGTTCTAAGTAAAGGTAGCAAAGGGTGACTCAATGTTTGTCATAGTTCGGTGGAGCGTGTGTGGTTAACCGGCACATCGAGTAGGTGACTGTAACATGTGGGGGCACCATGTTAGTTTGCATGGTTATTCACACCCGCTTTGTGATCCTCGGTATCCCAGTCACAAACTAGAGGGGCATATCGAGATTTAAACATGCCATTGAAAAGTTCAATGATTCTCAAAGGATCTAGGAGTTTTCAAAGCATTTAAAACTTAATCGGTTTTTCGTTTTTCATGGTGGAAAATTAGTGAATCGTCATTCACTTATCTTCAAATATTCTGCAACTAGATTACAACATCCCTTTTCTAGGTTGTAGTGTATTGTGTTGGGTCCTAGCCTTAATATCTCATTTGGGTTACTTATTAAGGTCTCAATCAATCAACTAACTTGAGTTTGTTTTCTCCCATTTTGTAGATGTCAAAGTATGACAACTATGGTATTCCCAAATCCCGTGGAACATGCTTTCCACATGAAGATCATATTCCACGATTCGATCGAGGAACAAGAGATCATGCTTCACTTCCTCCTCCTCCCGTTGTTCTCCCTAACCCACAAGATCGAAGACTTGAAAAGTTCAAGCTCACTCAAGCCCTTTTCGCAAGTAAGCATGAAGAAGGAAAGACGGTGTGTGCACACGTCCTAGAGACGAAGTCACACATTGATAGGTTAAGAATGTTGGGATTCGTTGTCTGTGGGGAGTTGGCTGTTGACTGGGTTCTTCAGTCACTTCTTAACTCGTATAGTGAGTTCGTAAGAGACTACTATATGATGAACCGCGACGTGACCCTCATAGATGTCACCTATATGCTTATTGTTGTTGAATCAGCAATGGTTTGGCGCAATGGAAAAGCAAAGTTGATTGGTGAATCTGCCTTCCAGACCTCTATGGATATAGGCAATGGCAACGAAAGGCATGCCATTATCGAAAAGTTTGATCATAAGAGACAGGCAAAGTCAGAAGTAGTTTTGTGTGCTGTTCCAAAGGAGTCAATTTGCTTTTATTGCCAAGAGAAGGGCATTGGAGACGAAGCTGCCATATTTACTTAAAGAGATCTAAGAGATGGGAGAGTCAAAACGTATGGCTCTTGTTTAGGTAAAATCCATTAACTAACTCGTTTAAGTTCCTATTCTAGATTCTTAATACATGATGTGATCAGATTACATCTCGATGTCTTATAGGATCGAAGAAAAGAGAGGAAGTTTAAGGAAAGAAGTGAGCGAAATCTAATCATGAAGAAATGGATTTCGATCGCATTACTTGAAGATTAGAATCTTGTGCTACTACTTGGAGTTAGAATAAGATTGCTAAGAAATATGTATTTGTTGGATAAAGTGTCTAAGTCCATAACTATTTCTGATAAGTACTTGACCCGACCCGGCATGGTCCACTTGGGTTGCGTGGCACCGTGCAATTGGATAGACTAAATGAGAGAAATAACACTTGGACACTATTAATATATTATAAGTTCTAATATATTAATAATATTATTTGATTAGTTTGATCAAGAATTAATTTAAAATTAATTAAGTGATCAAAAAGATAACTAATTAAATATATGGGTTGTTTATGTAAATCATCCATATCTTGTATAGTGGGATAAGAGGCTCCATGGATTATCAAGTTGGGTTCCACCCATAGGATGCTCCATGGATGCTCAATGGGAGCTACAAACCCATGGGTCATGGAAATGAAGAGTCATGACACATTAGGGTTTACATGGTGTAACCCTAGATGTGTCAACACTATATAAGAGTCCCATTCTCCAACAAAATCGGCTACACATTTGAAACAAGAGGGCTACACATATGAAACAAGAGGGCTAGGCTGATTTTAAGAAGGGTGTGCTCTCTCAAAAGTCTTTCCAAGAGCATTTGGTGTTGTGTGAAGCATTTGAGGCATCACACTTGGGGTGCTTGGCTCACAAGGTTTCAAGGAACACTTTCAACAACAAGGTATGTAGTTCTATCTTTTATAAAAAGAAAAAATTGTACCCCATGTATGCTAGATAGGTTCATAACCTTGGAAAACAACTTTGCATGACAATTAGACAAACATAGATCCAAGGTTATTAGGGTTGAATGTACACTTAGGAAGTGTTAGAATGCTCAAAACCCATCGGTGGTATCAGAGCCTAGGCTTGCTTGTTTGATTTTTTGTGCAAACTGCTTAAAAAATCGAGTTTTCTGCTTTCTGCCCGTATGAACTTGCCGAGTCCATGGGGGGACTCGACGAGTCCATGACCAAATGCAAGCTACCCGTCGAGTCAGTTGTTGTACTTGACGAGTAGAGGCTACAGTTTTCAGAATTTCGATTTTTGTTACTGGAAATGGACTAGGAACATTAACCTAAACTGTTTTGGTACTTGAAAACTTGTTTTAGATGGTGTAATGTTCTTGCTAATCCATTTACAACAACAAGTTATCAAAATTACAAAGTATCAAGTGTGATTTTCGATTCATGAAAGTGTTCATATTCATGTTCTTGATCTTATGATGTTTAGATGATCATAGGAATTCTTTGTAACCTATGTGGTAGATTAATTCTTGATCATTATGTGTTTTAATGGAGTCCATAACTTGTCCTCAAGTTATGGAAAACCAAAAGTCACTTTGCTTTAAAACCATTAAGAGAACACATGGGTTATAAAATGAAGAGTCTTCATTTTTAATACCCTAATTAACTCATAAGTTACATGAAATGAAAAGTTTTGAAAGTTTACAAAACTTGCCCTCAAGTTTTGGAACAAGTAAAGTCATGTTAAAACTTTAGTTCCAATCCTTAGAATTTTAAAAGTTAAATTCAACCCTTATACTTATAATATTATGAGTTAATAATATATATATATATATATATATATATATATATATATATATATATATATATATATATATATATATATGTATGTATAAGATTAAAGTCGTCTTACCGCTAGTACGCCTTATTCACGAAGCCAGTCTATAAGGTGGTTATAAGGTTGTTGCCTATAAAATGGAAACTTAATGGGTGTCCACTCTCACCCACCACTTGCTTGACTGGTGGAGGGTCGTTAGCCCAACGGCTAGGACAAGGACTTATAAATTCTAATTAAAAGTTTGATGAATATTATAAAGTAACTAAACGCTTTTATTAAATTCCCAATCTTAGTTACTTTAGGAAAAATGTGAACAAGGTGCTAATCCATGAAATTACACTTTACACTTTGTGTATGTCATTAGCGGAGCGTGTGTGGTTAACCGGCACACTAACTTGGACTTAACAAGGTAGGTAAAGGGTGACTTAAGGTTTATCATAGTATCGGTGGAGCGTATGTGGTTTACAGGCACATCGATTGAGTGATAAACTTTAAGGGTACCAAGTGATTTGCATGGTTACTTCACACCTCGTTTTGTGATCCTCGGTATCCCAGTCACAAAACTCGGAGGGCACACTCGAGATTGAAACATGCCTTTGAAAAGTTCATTGAATCTCAAAAGAATCTAGGAATTTATAAGAACCAATCAAAAACCTAATATTTAATATTTCGATTTTCGTGGTGGAAATTGGTGAATCGTCATTCACCTACCTTTCAAATATGTTATAGCTTGGATTACGGCATACCTCTTCCAAGTTATAATATATTGTGATTGGATCATAGCCTTAATATTACATTTGGGTGTTTACTAAGGACTCTCTTAATATCTAAACTAATCTTGTCCTCTTCCTTCAGATGTCTTCAAACAATGCTGCTTCTGGCTCTAATCCTAATGGCTCCTTTACCCTTATGAACTTCTGTGGGAAAGTCACTTTTGACGGATCCAACTTCAATGAATGGATCAGAAACATCAGGATGATTACCCGCTACAAGGACAAAGAATATGTCCTTGACAAGGAGCTTAAGGAGATTGATGAGACCACTGCAACTCCCCAGGAGATCGCTGACTTTCAGGCAAATGAAAGGGATGTTACCAAAGTGGCATGCATCATGATAGCCACGATGACAACAGAACTCCAAAAGTCCTATGAGGACTTCTACCCTTTTGAAATGCACCAAGATCTGATGGAGAGATACCATCAAAGTGCACGACAAGAGAGGTATGAAATCATCTGCTCTAAGATAACAACCATGATGAAGGACGGGGAATCTGTCACGAGCCACATGAAAAAAATGCAAAGGTATGTGGATCGGTTGCTGAAGCTTAATGTGAACTTCCCTGAGGAGATTGCAATAGATATCATTTTGCACTCCTTACCATCGTGCTATGATCAATTCCGCATGATATATCACATGAATAAGCAAGAGGTCACACTGAGCAAACTTCAGGGTCTTCTCAAGACCGCAGAAATAGGTCTTAAGGGGAAGTCAGTTGTTAACACTCCTACTCCAAATTCCGCTCCGGTTTTGGCAATCGGGAAAAGTCGAGGGAAGAAGGGAAAGAGCTCTTCGAAGGGTACCAAGGCTAGGACCCTTTATGGATCTTCTTCAAGTGGAACCAAGAAAGGTTTCGTCACTCCTTCTTTTGACCCAAAAGAGGCTGAATGCTTCTATTGTCATGTAAAATCACATTGGAAGCGAAACTGCCCAAAATACCAGCAAGATGTGAAGGATGGGACAGTTAAACACAACCATGCAGGGACTAAGAAGAAGTGAGAGTGTGGAGCAAGGAAGAATAAACTTAATCATGGTGAATAGGAAAGCTTTACCTGTCACCAAGATTGGAGTTTATACTTTATCGCTAAGTAGTGGGTTTAGTTTAGATTTGAATAAGTGTTGTTATTCGCCAGAAATAGCAAGAAATATTATTTCCCTTCATGCATTGTATAAACAAGGTTTCACCTTTTCATTTGATAATGAAGTTGGATCGATTAATTCTTTCTTTAATAATCTTCTTTATTTTAAAGCATTACCTTGTGATGGCGTGTATGAAACAGTATCTGTGATTGATAACTTAGGAAATAATGTATTGTGTATTGATTCTGTTAATAATAACTTGGATAAAGCATCATTATGGCATTGTCGTCTTGGACATATAAGCAAGAAACACATAGGCCAACTCCAAAAGGATGGAGTGTTGGAATCATTTGATCTAAAGTTAGATGATAGTTGCAAATCATGCTTACTTGGAAAAATGACAAAGTCACCCTTCACAGGTTCTTGTGAGAGGGGTGAAGGTTTGTTGGATCTTGTACAGACGGATGTGTGTGGGCCATTCAAACATGCCACAAGGGATGCTAATCGTTATTATTTGACTTTTACTGATGATTACAGTAGATATGGATATGTCTACTTAATCAAGCATAAGTCAGAGACTTTCGAAAGGTTTAAGGAATTTAAATAAGAAGTCGAGAATCAATTGGGCAGGAACATTAAGATGCTTCGATCCGATTGAGGTGGTGAGTATCTTAGTTCAGAGTTCCTCAACTATCTTAGGGAATGTGGGATTGTCTCGCAATTGAAACCTCCTAGGACACCGCAGTTGAATGGTGTGGCTGAGAGGCGTAATCGAACCTTGTTGGATATGGTTCGTTCCATGATGAGTCTAGCTTCGCTACCAATCTCATTCTGGGGGTATGCCTTAGAGACTGCCGCCCATATCCTTAATCTAGTCCCTACAAAGAAAGTTTCCATAACTACTCATGAGATGTGGACTGGTAAAGTACCCAAACTAGACCACATCAAAATTTAGGGTTGCGAGGCTTTCGTGAGACGCGAGACTCATGATAAGCTCGAACCCCGAAGCGAGAGGTGTATTTTCATCGGCTACCCACAAAGATCCTTTCGTTACCTCTTCTACAGACCTAGTGATAATGTGGTCTTTGTAGCAAGAAGAGGAGTCGAGAGAGAGAGAGAGAGAGAGAGAGAGAGAGAGAGTTTATAAGCCAAGGAGACAGTGGGAGGCAAATTCACCTTGAAGAACTTCAAGAGTCAAGTGGTGAAGGAACTTCAAACCCTAGCCCTCAACTTGAGGAGGAAACTCCTGTTGATCCAATTAACGAGTCAGTTCCTCTAAGACGTTCCACGAGAGTTAGGAATGCACCTGAGCATTACTATGGATTCCGTATTACTGCGGAAGGTGGTACACTTATCAGTGATGAGACACTGATAGGCCTGGATGAACCTAACGGCTATGTGGAAGCCATGGCAGGCCCTGAGTCTGCTAAATGGAAAGAGGCAATGGACAGCGAGATACAGTCCATGTATGACACTCAATTTTGGAACTGGGTTGAGAATGTACCAGGTCGTAAGACAGTAGGATGCCAATGGATCTTCAAGAAGAAGACCGACATGGATGGTAATGTACACACTTATAAGGCTCGACTGGTTGCAAAGGGATTCTCACGAACTCCGGGAGTTGATTATGATGAGACCTTTTATCTAGTGGCTAAGATTAAGTCTATTAGGGTTCTGTAAGCCATAGCTGCATTTCATGACTATGAAATATGGCAAATGGATGTCAAAACCGCTTTCCTTAATAGAAAGTTGGCTGAGGATGTCAACAAGAGTCGGCCAGAGGGTTTTTTCAATACAGAGTACCCTAATAGAGTGTGTAAGCTTGAAAAATCCATTTATGGGTTAAAGCAAGCACCTCACAGATGAAATCTTTGCTTTGATGAGAAAGTCAAGGAATTTGGCTTTTCTAGGAGTGAAGATGAATCTTGTATATATGTCAAGGCTAGTGGGAGTATAGTTAGCTTTTTGTTATTGTATGTGGATGACATACTACTCATAGGAAATGACATCCCAACTCTGCAGTAAGTTATGTCCTGGCTTGGGAAGTGTTTCTCTATGAAGGACCTAGGAGAAGCTGCCTATATTCTAGGGATAAGGATCTTGAGAGACCGGAGTAAAAGACTAATTGGACTTAGTCAGAGTACCTACTTGGATAAGGTGCTGAAGAGATTCAACTTGCAGGACTCCAAGAAAGGAGAGTTACCCATCCAGAGTAATTCCAGATTGAGTAAGACACAAAGCCCTTGTACTGAGGATGAGATTGCAGAAATGAGTCGAATACCTTATGCTTCGGCTGTAGGATCGATCATGTATGCTATGACATGTACTCGACCTGTTGTAGCCTTTTCCTTGAGCATGGTTAGCAGGTATCAGGGAAACCCTAGCAAGGCACACTGGACTGCGGTAAGAATATCCTAAAGTACCTAAGAAGGATTAAGGACTGGGTCCTTACCCTCGGTGGGAGTGATGACTTGAGAGTTGTAGTGTATAGTGATGCTAGCTTTCAGACTGATATGGATAATTTCCGCTCTCAATCAGGCTGGGTCTTTACTCTAAATGGAGGAGCAATTTCTTGGAAGAGTTCCAAGCAAGAGGCAGTGACTGATTCAACTTGTGAATCAGAGTATATTGCAGCTAGCGAGGCAGCAAAGGAGGCGATATGGCTGAAGAACTTCATTGGAGACCTTGGAGTTGTACCAGCTATAAAAGAGCCAGTGGAAATTTTCTATGACAATGAAACTGTTGTTGCCTTAGCCAAGGAACCAAGCGATCACGGGAGATCCAGACACATCGACAGAAAATACCATTTTATCAGACATCGAATAGAAGAAGGACTCCTCATGGCAAAGAGGGTATCATCAGATGAGAATCCAGCAGATCCCCTTACGAAGGGACTGACTCGGGTTAAGCATCTCCAGCATGCTCTGAGCATGGGGCTGAAGGATGATATTAGATTTAGTAGTTAGATAACCTCGAAATTTGTAAAGTGTAATTGACATTAGATGATGAAAAAAAGGTGTTTTATTTATGAGTAAAGTGTTGCTATCTCTTGTCGATCGTTTACTATAGTTCTTGTGCATGTTTTGACTTCCAGAATAATTATGTTTGGTATATCATATTATTCAAACCTCCACAGTCAGTCATATGTCGGAAGTAGGTATTAATCAAGACTGTCATGATTGGTTGCAAAGGTCTAAGGTGTTAGACATGGCTACGACAATCATGAGTGCTCATAAGTTCTGAGCATTGGACTCTACCCACGCTCACTGGAATCACTTCATGGAATTTATCTCGAGTGATCATGAGACGGTAATATCATATAAGTCTTCAAACCTAGAGATATGATTTGTTACTTACGGGTTGGTTATGCATTGATTGTACGAAAACGCATTGGTAACTCGATGTTATAAAACGTGCATTTGTGTATAATTCAATGAGTGGTAGAACAAACATATGAGTCGAAGTTTATTTGTTCCTTCTAGGATTAGAAGCTGATATCTGGGCCGCTCGATGATTTTGTTTGGACCTATGTACCGGCCCCAGTCAGAACTAAGTTGATGTGTTCAACTAAGTTCTTTGTCAAACAAATCAGGAATAGGGAAACAAACTGCTGGACAATAAGTAAGACATTGCTCCATGTAATTGTCTGGCTGATATCTAGAACAGAGGATTATATGATAACTTATCTTAAATGGCGTATCAACATCTTCTCAGTTCCGAGAGACCTTGAAAGAGCTACGATTGTCGATCGGTTCCTGAAGTATTGCAGTTATAATTACTAGACTTATCCAAGTGAGAGACAATTGGATAAGGTGTCTAAGTCCATAGCTATTTCTGGTAAGCACTTGACCCGACCCGGCATGGTCCATTTGGGTTGCATGGCACCATGCAATTGGATAGACTAAATGAGAGAAATAACACTTGGAGATTATTAATATATTATAAGTTCTAATATATTAATAATATTATTTGATTAGTTTGATCAAGAATTAATTTAAAATTAATTAAGTGATCAAAAAGATAACTAATTAAATATATGGGTTGATTATGTAAATCATCCATATCTTGTATAGTGGGATAAGAGGCTCCATGGATTATCAAGTTGGGTTCCACCCATAGGATGCTCCATGGATGCTCCATGGGAGTTACAAACCCATGGGTCATGGAAATGAAGAGTCATGACACATTAGGGTTTACATGGTGTAACCCTAGATGTGTCAACACTATATAACAGTCCCATTCTCCACCAAAATCGGCTAAACATGTGAAACAAGAGGGCTACACATATGAAACAAGAGGGCTAAGCCGATTTTAATAAGGGTGTGTTCTCTCAAAAGTCTTTCCAAGAGCATTTGGTGTTGTGTGAAGCATTTGAGGCATCATACTTGGGGTGCTAGGCTCACAAGGTTTCAAGGAACACTTTCAACAAAAAGGTATGTAGTTCTATCTTTTAGACAAAGAAAAAATTGTACCCCGTGTATGCTAGATAGGTTCATAACCTTGGAAAACAACTTTGCCTGATAATTAGACAAACATAGATCCAAGGTTATTAGGGTTGCATGTACACTTAGGAAGTGTTAGAATGCTCAAAACCCATCAGTATTAACATAGTTTTGCAATTGAATTGCATTGTAAGGACAAATTTTTCCGCAATAAAATAAATTCTGATTTTATATTATTTATTTATCCTTGCAATGGTGTGTATGAAAAATTGATGCTTGTAAGTTTCTAATGGATTTGATTCTTAATTATGTTATTTGTGGAAAGGTCAAGAATTTACCAAATAGGGAAAGTTTCTCATCGCCCAAGTTTCAATTGGATAGAAACTTGGAATCATACAACAAGTATTGCATGATGAATAAGAGTTTCATATTTGGAAATTAGACTAATTCATTGACAAAGTGTCAAGTGAAGGACTAGGAGATCAAGTACACAAGGTTGTGTGTTGTTCAAGTCCACCACAAGAATGACAAAGATATTCGTCATGATTTACTAAAGGTTTAGTGGATATGATTATACTTATAAGATTAAGTGTAATTCCGAGTTGATTTGAAACAATTTAAATCAGTAGCATAACGAATAAGAAGAATCAAGTAGGCAGAAAGATAAAAGTTTCTCTATTCTAAAAGAAGGGACAGTACCTTTTATTATGTTTTATGATAGGTCTTAATGATTAAGAACCATATCTCAATTGATCCACTTAATGAGTCTTAGTACAATTGTATGTCTAAGAAGAGGAATCAAGAATTGTGGTAATGGTTAAATCAAGAAGTCAATCATACTTCGTTCCAATATCAAGTCTTAGAGTTATACTCCAAGATTGTGAATTGAGTGACAAAGAAGGTTTATAACACTCAACAAATGTGGAATTTGGAAAAGTTTTCTTATTCTTGCACATTTGAAATTGGTAAGTTGTGTTGTCTTGGATAAGACAAAGACCAACTAGGACCAATTATGTGAAGTGTTTTGTCTTGATAAAAACTACACTAACTCTTGAATATTTGTTTTGTTAAGGAATGTTTCTTGACAAGAGAATCTTATATGTTAAGGAGTCAGTGGGAGTCTTAATCAAGAATAAACCTTATCGATCATCACTAGCACACGACTTGAGGTTTACAACCTATCGTGTTGACATTATTTTGTTTCTGTGCCATTCCAATTGAGTTAATTATGTATGTGAGTTCTATGAGTTCTCATTTGAATGCATAAAAGGCAAGCACCTTGATCAATGAAAATTACATTGATAGGAAAGGATGAGCTACTTAACTACTTGGAAGACATGGTGAGCACTCGTGTTACCATAAGGCAAGAAATCAAGATTGAGAAGGTTCGGTCCATATGAGTTTGAATTTGTCATAAACTTTGGTTTTGACAAATTCACATGGATTGGAACACATGCACCATTTAAATCTAAGTGTCATAAGATTCCCTCCTTCATAAAAATGACTGTGAGGAAATGCTTTCACTAAGATAGATTTTAAGAAGATAGTGATTGTGAAAATTGTATTCTCAAATCCAATTATGGTTACGGTATCCCTTTCCATGATTCGAATTGGGAGATTTGGCAATTAGTCTGAATTGTTTAGATACACATCTGAACTATCTAAGGCAAAGGTGTATAAGTTTGAGAAGCTTAGATAAAGGATTATCAAAGCATTAGGTAATCGAAATATGAACTTAAGAAATTCAATATGTGTTGTTTTTTTTTTCCTGGAAGTTAAGCTATTTTCTAAATACATGTCAAAGCTAGTAGGAGCATAAGTGTTATGCTTATATGACAATAATCATCATGATAGTGGGAGTATAAATGTTGTGCTTGTACGATTATTAAGGTAAGAATTTCAAGTTAGCAAAATTAATTATACAAAACAAGAGTTATACCTTGCAAATTCGTAAGGATTGAAAAGTTGTTTTGCTACAATTAAGGGAGAGAATATTATGCTTCATTACAAATACTAAAGGCTTATGTTGTGGAATGTTAATAAACTTAGTAAAGGATACATAGTGTGTTGCTAAATTTCGATTATGATTACAACATTCCTCTTCATAGTTCGAATTGTGAGAACGTAGCACATAAAATATTATGGCAAAAGATTGATAAAGTATCAAATCTTTATGTAAGACATTATGCATCGTGTCCCACACGCTTCGAGTATAGGATCGATTGCAAGTGCTATAATATTTAACCATTCTAAAATTTTCGAAATGTCAAGCGCATTCAGAGGGAAAAAGGACAAGAATCGGTTTTGACTAAGATAATTAAACAACTATCAAAGGATAATCCAAAGTTCGCCGAGGATTGGTCGCTTGTGAGTAGTTGGAAGTATAGGATTGGATGGACCATATCAACATTATTATGAAAACAAAATATTCTATTAAGAATGAGTTTTCATATGGAAAATATGGAAATGTTTCCATATTTGGAGTTGGATATTGAGAGTCTATGTCTAGATTAGAAAATTTTATGCGAAAGGATGTTCAAAGGAATGTACTTTGAGTGAGAGACATCACGTCTATAGAATTGTATTGTAACAATCACAACTAGAGAACTTTGTAATTTCATTGGCAATGGTCATTGTGACTTTTGTGCTATGACATTACGAAAGGATCATTGCATAAAATGTTAGAATCTAGCATATTCTGTAAGTGGCAAGAATTTGATATTCTTTCACATGTGAAAAAGGTTTGGGAGTTGTGAAATGAGTATGTTTAGAAATGTGTTCATTTGATCTATTTCACAAAGTAAGAACCATAGGTAAACATTGTGTGGATGCTAAGAGCATGGGATAAGTGTTGTAATAATTCAAGTAAGAAGTTGATTACCCGAAACAACAAATAATGAGTAATCGATATGGTGATAAATAAAAAGGGTTTTATTTATACTCAAGGGTTTGGGACAATATAGGATTAGTATTATTCATGTATTTCACTTTGCATGTTTTGACTTCCTTAATAATTTAATTGGTTCAGAACAGTCAAATTATTCGAACGGGCCACAGTCGTTCATATGTTGGAAGTAGATATTAATGAAGACTGTCGTGAATTGGTGTGTGGATTGTCTAAAGAATATTAAACATAAGCAAATGTTTGTTACAACGTTCATGAGAGCTTATGAATATGATTTGAGCATTCGATTAAACACACGCTCACTTGGATCACTTCATGAATTGTATCACGAATGATTGGTGAGACGATAACATCTTATATTCTTGAAACCGAGATTTGTGAGTTGTATCTTGCGAATCGGTTGCCTATTGATAATATGTAAACGCACCAGTAACTTGGTGTTATAAAACATATTATTGTGTGTTATTCGGTAAGTGAGTGCAAGCAAGCATTGAATCAAAGTTTATTCGTTCCTTTTATCCAAAGTAGGATAAAAGCGATATCTTTGGGCCCCTCGATGATTTAGTGATGGAACCTAAGCGCGTTGCCAAGCCGGGACTAAATTAATGTGTTCAATTGTAGTCTGTTGTCAGTCGTCATAAATCGGAAATCGGGAAACAATATAGAGAGAATGAATATATTTCATGTCTTATATCTATACGATATCTAGAATGGAGGACTATATGATCCCTTATCTAAAGGATAGGCGTATCTGATAAGATCAGAGTTGACAGCGTCTTTGGAAATCTACGATTGCAGATCAGGATCTGAAGTCATACGCAAAATAGTTGTTAGACTTATCCAAGTGGGAGACTGTTGGATTAGTGTCTAAGTCCATAACTATTTTGGTATGTACTTGACCCGATGGTGCATGGTCCTTTTGGGTTGACTTCACCAAAGCAACTTGATAGGATGAATTATGGAGAGAGAGAGAGAGAGGATTAATTATGATATATTAATATATTATGAGAATAATACCTTAAAGGAGAAATCATATTGTTTAATTAATATTAGTCAAGATTTAATAAGAATTAAGTTTGTGGCTAAAAGTCATTAATTAAACTTAAGGGACCAGAACTGTCAATTGTGTGATAGTTGAATATTGGGTTAATGGACTCCATAATAGAGTGGTGGATGAATTCTATGGGGAAACCTATTAGAAATCGTCCAAGGCTTATTAAGGAAGGAGTCCATGGGTTGCTTAGTCTCTAAGCATCCAAATTAGGGTTTCCTTGTTAGATAACCCTAATAACCTCACTATTTAAAGGACCCTTGAGACTCAAAAACGTGGTGAACTTGTTGATTAGGGTTTCCACATGTTTTGGGCAACCTCCACTCTCCTTATTCTTCATCCTCTTGTTCTTGGTGTTTGTGAACCATTAGAGGAGTGACATTTGTGACTCTAAGCTTTCTAAAGTCATTACAAGGAGGATTTGAGATTGTTATTGCTACATAACAATCAAGGTAATATTTTAAACCCATTCTTATGTTAATATTGATTATGATATGCTAGATCTAGGGTTTACAGTCTTGGATGAATTGCATGTACAATAGAGAAACCTAGATCCAAGCATTAGGGTTTGTATGAGCACATAGGATGTTCTTATAGCTAAAACCCATCAGATCCGAGATAGTAGATACCGATATTTCATAGAGTCTCACGATCTCTTCGATATAGATCCAAGCTAACCTTGTTGTCTTGTTTGATTTTTGTACTAGCAGAAAATGGGCAGATTGGGTTAACCTCTTGACGATCACCCAGATAACGCCCAATTCAACTCGCATTGTGTTTTCAACTCCGTGAATTTTATCCATCCACGTAGTGTTTTCTTTGCGATGTTCTCCGACTTTGATGCTTTCAAGGGTGGTCGTAGATGTTGACAATGTTTTGTTCTTGCTTCGCGAGTAGATGAGTATGCTATTGATGAAAATAATAAAAAGGCTAACTAGGAATGGTTGAGAAAACTTGGTTCGTAGGGTCCATGAATAGCGTGGGAGCATTCGTTAGACCGAAGGGTATCACAATGAATTTGAAATGGTCGTGACGAGTTCGGAAGGCAGTTTTTGGAATGTCGTCTTCTCGGACTTGAAGTTGATGATAAACGGTTCTTAGATCTACTTTAGAGAAGTAACTAGCTCCTTGGAGCTGGCAAAATAGATCGTCAGTCCGAGGGAGTTGGTATCGGTTTTTGATAGGGAGCTTATTCAATTTCCTAAGATCGATGTACCTTCTGAAGGATCCGTCTTCTTGAAGAACAAGATCGGAGCTCTCCAGGGTGACAAACTTGGTCCGATGAATCCTTTGCGCAAAAATTCTTCTGAATTAACTGGATAACTTTTGAATTTTCGGCGGGAGTCAACCTATAGGGTGAATTCGCAATTGATGTGGTTCCCGGTATGAGGTCGATTCAAAATTCGACCTGTCTTTCTAGAGGTATTCCTGCAAGTTCTTCGGGAAATACATTCGGAAAATTACATGCTACCGGAATACATTGTATGCTTACTTCTTCCTTGGTCTTGTCCACAACATGAGAAAGGAAAACGTAGTTCTTCTGGTGCAGGCACTTCTGTGCCTTGATGCATGAGATAGGACGCGGATTGACGTTAGGTTTATCACCATGGGTTATTAGACTTTCGTGATTGGGAGGTGAAGGTAAATTGCCTTCTTGCGACACATAATATCAGCATGGTGGGGGCTTAACCCACCCGTGCCGATTATCACAGCAAAACTCCTAATATTTACTGACATTAAATTTATTTGGAATGAATGGTTGTTTAGTGTTAAGGTATACCATACATAAATATCTTTGGTTGATTCGGTTTTCCCATTAGTCATCTCCACCGTTAAGGCTTAGTTTAGCCTCTGGGGTTGTTGTTTTAGTAAGTGTTTGAATATGTTACTAACGAAGCTTCTCTTAGCTTTACTATTGAATAAAAAGGTAAATGAAAGAGTTGTTAAGTGGGAACATACCAGTAACAACTGTCGGGCCTTGGTCTGCTTCACCTTGACCCAAGGTCAGGACCATTTGCGCCAGAAGTGACCGGTTCCTCCATACCCATAGCAGGTGTGCCTGGTCTCATCATTTGTGTTGTTGTTAGGGTTGTTGCGATTGTTGTCGTTTTCATTTGGCTGACGATTCTGGCATGGATATGTTCTATAGAATTTGGCGGTGTGATTCTTTCGGTTGCATTTGTTACAATACATCTACCGACAGGATCCATTATTATGGAATTTGCACTGGTTGCATTTTGAAAGGCTTCTAGCATATGGTCTCTTAGTTGTTGGTGTAATAGGGGTTATGGTCGCATGAACAGCAACAACACGTTGCTTCCTTGAGAACCCTTGAGTGGGTTGTCCCTTTCTCTTACTTCCAAACCTCAGCTTCCTGCTCTTAAGCTTGGGGTTTGGAGTTCCATGATAGGTTGTCACTTTTTGGTTTCCATGTTCGTTCCTTTGGCTGGAGTTGTCAATGCTATTCCCGCCTCCACTGCCGCCGTTACAGCAACTTGGAATGTAGCAGAGCCCATCTGCAGGAGCGGTGTCTTGCGGGTGCGCTTGTTATTCTTGTGGGATGACATTTTCCTGATGCACGCTGATAATCCAGATCGTAAGTAATGATCGTAATTCCTAGTTGTACTCTATAAATTTTGCATCTTGTTTTATAATTCTCATTGCTTCCATCTACATCCCTATGATATATTTGTGGTAGTAGGTAATCACAGATTTCGCACGATCGTCACGTCTATCCTTAGAGTATATAGGGTGTTTTGGTTTCGAGACCCTTAAGTATCTAGCAGTTTTGAGGGTTCGGTTGTGCATATAATTGAATTTATGTAGTGATATGAAATAAAGATAGCACATAATTGTTCCATTGGTAAGTACCATCTTAGTACACAAAAGAGAGTCATATCGGGTAGTGAGGGGGAAAAGAAAAGGGCTGATTCTAATCGTGGCGGAAAATGTCTGGTGGTGGTGTTGATGAATTGGATGCACCTCGGAGACGAGTTACATGTTGTTCGGTATCTCGTAGTCATACCTCTCAAAGTAACTGTTTCACTCGAGAGTCTTCGTTCACTTCCTGTGTTTGTCTCTTGTCTCTCTCAATAGCAAACTGCATTTGTTCCGTTCGATTTTGGGTGTCCTGAGCTCGGTTATCAATACCTTGGGAGCGTCGGACCATGGCTGGGAGGGCTCGGTCAGCTGGTCCTCTATGGCTAACGGTCGGAGAGACCTCGGTTCCTACCCTAGTGTGGTCGTATCCCTTACTGGTGACTCTCTATCTCCAAATATTGTGTGCCTAAGGGGGCATGGGACCACCGGGGCCCACACGATATGTCGGTACTCTGGCTTTACATGGAGGATTGATGTCATCGGATTCTGTATCCGAGTCATCATCATCATTTCCCTCTGGCTCTTCCTCTTCGAGGTCTACTATTGAGTCAGCGGGTCCATTTTCAAGTTCTACTCCGTGTTCCTCCTCTAGTTCTTCCTCTGTGTCTCCTTCTGGGTCTTCCTCTTTGTCGAGCCACCCTGCTATTCCCTGACTAGGGAGATAGGGGTTTCCTGGCTAATGATACTCGTCTATAGTGTATTGCACGAAGGGGTATAATTACTAGAAACAAATATCACACCAAATACTCCTATATTATTTAAATTTTGTTTAGGTTTGATTCTATAAGCTATTTGGATAATTAAATAGTAAGTTTTTGATTCATTGCCCATCATAATCACTCCCGAACACATGTTGGTCATATTTTGAATGAATGTAATTGATCAGGCTACATTCACCCCCAATATGATTACATAACTGCCCGAGTTTAATAGCGATGTTCAAATCCTCCAAAGACTTTTATTGTTCTTGTTATGTTATTATTCTAAAATGCACACAAAGGTATGTATTTTAAATTATTATGTTCAGAGTTGTTTAGTCCAATTGTATTTATAGTTGCATATCATGTATGATTAGATATGCTAGTTCACTATAAACAATGCTCTGATACCAATCTGTCACACCCCCGAACCAGACGGCGGAAACGTCCAGGGGCTTGTGCGTGACTTCATCTTGAAATATCATTACAATGAATATAATTGAAACATAACATCATCATCATCACTCATGTAACATAACAACATTCATTGTTTACATCGAGTATTGCATTTGAATATTACATGCCAAAATATTAAGAGTATGACGAAACAAAAGATAACGCAATATCCATTAGTTTGTTTCGTTCATCCTGCTTCAACAGTTTCCTGAGAATACAAGTTATTTTGAAAACGGTCAACATAAAAATGTTGGTGAGTTCATAAGCATGTATGTGAAAATGATTTGTATAGCTTTGAAAACCACCAGAAAATCCGATATTTTCTGAAAACTGTTTAGTGTGTTTGTGTTAGATCTTGTATTAATGCATGTGTGTTATTGTATATTTGTCTAAAAAGGTAAAGAGAGTGTGGAGAGAATGTAAGAGCATGTAAAGAGAATGTTCCCAGACAACCCGATGTTGCCTGTAAAAGAAATGGTCTTCCGTAAACTTCATAACATTAATTCCTCTAAGCGAGCCGTCATAACCATACTAAATAATGACAATTTCGCCTATCTTGGCGTCGTTGGACGCCGGTTTTGACTTCGATTATAAGGTTTTCATCACCCTGGACGGAGTTAGTCTAGCTGTAGCGAACAGATGAGGTGTGGGGTGTCATCCCCGTATAGATCTATACACAAATCCCCGTTCTCCCTCCAAGAGACTCTGGTTATAACTACAGGCTACGATCGTACACTTAATAGGTGTCAACTGACAAAAACTCGCTAGATCCTTAATCGAATTTACGTGAAGAAAAAGGTATAAACTCATTCCAGGACCAATGATCCATGTAAGTGAACCACTAAGGCATTGCTAAACAAGTAAATCATTTCAAGACCCAAATGGAATGAGATTATATAACATGGGCCCGAATTATATATGAAAGGACAACTAAGCCCCATTTCACATGTAAAGTATTTACAAGTCCAAATGGCACACAAATAGCATCCAAGGTCCGTCGCACATGTTAATGGGTCAATGAGGCCCAATAAACATATACAGGACCTCTCACACATAAAAATGGGCCACTCAGGCCCAATGACCTAGAAAATGATCAAATTAAATCCATTTGTTGGTTTATTATTGGTTTTATCTCAAGTATTCACTAAACTAGCATAAAAAGAAGAACACATATAAAACCCATTCCTAGCCCAATAAACATGTAAATGGACCACTAAGGCCCACTATACGTGTCTATTATTTCCAGGCTCAAAAGGAATGTGAATGTCTATCCTAAGCCCAATATACATGTAAAAGGACACTAAGGTCCACTAAACATGTATATTATTTCCAGGCCCAATAAGGATATGAATATCTATCTCGAGCCCAATATACATGTAAAAGGACACTAAGACCCACTAAACATGTATATTATTTCCAGGCCCAATAAGGATATAAATATCGTTTCTAACCCGTTTGTTATTGTTTTGTTTATTTTAGCTTGATTATTTACATAATTGATATCTAAAGCCCACATTTTGTAAAAATGACGTTCTTGGCCCAATAAGCAAAAAATTTGCGATTAAAGCCCAATTTTGTAAGAATAACACTTTAGTCTCCATTTTTGTTTAAAACTTGTGTTGATGACTAGTTTGTGGTAAAAATAACATTTATAAACTTATTTTTGTCAAAAATATCATTTTGGCTTGATTTTTGTGAAAATGCACATTTTTCTGGTTTTGGGCTTTTCCGACCTAGTTTTTGGAAAATTTTTAGCAAATTCATCGTAAGTCAAAATCTGGATCCGTAAATTTTGGATGTTTGGAAATTTTCTCTACTTCGTTCACAATTTTTTTCATAATTTTTGATGGCCTCAAACTAGTGTGAAATTACTCATCTTCATAGGTTGGTCCGAAATCATTTCAAATATGATAGGCAGTTTTGTCAAATTCACCAAAAATTGTAAAAAAAATCGTATGAAAACGTGAGAGTAGTCATTTTAAAGGTATAAATCTGAGATTTAACCGTGTAAAACAGTTTTGAAAAATACTTCCATTAAGAGGGTCAAAACAGTCCGAGATTGGACCAAAACTTTCCTATCAATGGCTGTTTTGTGAGTTTAGTTTATAGATCTTTGAACACAACATTCATTTTTGCTATATCAAGTATACAAATCCCAGATCTACAAGTTTACAAGTATTATATGTGATAAAACATACTTTTCTCATGATTCATATGAAGATCCTAGTGATACACTTCAAGTTTCTTAACATATTTTTAGATTAGTGAAAAAATCAACACATAATCACCAAATGTTTCAAGAAAACACACATAATCATGCATATATACATAGATCTACACAAATCAACTTGTATTCTCCCCCAAAAACAAGTAAAATCCAAAAACAAGGGGTTATGAACTCACCTTAGGGTTTGGATTTCGGTTTTGATGAAGATAAGAAGAGTTTTCGGCCTTACAAGCTCCTTTGAAGAGGTTTATCGAATTTAGGGTGTTCTAAGGAACATGAATCTCGAAATAAAGTGTTTAAGAGTGTGTATCTTAACATGAAATGAAACCAAATCAATTTAGAAAGATGATAACTTACCAAGATGGATGGATCTTTGATGGATTATCCTTGGACTCACACAAGCACACATGAAAGTATTTGGGAGAATGGATGGATTTTGCTTGGAGCTCTAGAGAGGAAACTTCTGATTTTGAAAGTGAAAATGGAGGAGGTGGGAGTGTTTGGACGAAGTTCTTAGAGAGAGGAGGGGAAAAAGAGGGTCTTGGGTGTATGGTGGACAAACATGTCAAGCCTTGAAGTATGGTGGTCAATGCTTGGAAACATGAGGGGCAATGTTGTGGTGGCAACTCTTTTGTCCACCACCCTTTTATTTATTTATCTATTTATTTATGTATCATTTTTTTCTCTCTATGGCCGAGAATTGGGACTAAATTTGATGAAATTGAATTAGTTTGGCCCACTCTTGACTTTGATCGATTTTGTGAACCCCAATAAAAATGTTTCGGACCATTAGGCCCTTAGGTGTATTTACGACCCAATTTGGTAAAAGGAATGGGTTTATGTTCCATTAGTGGTTAAACAAATTTATTTTAGGCCCATTACGGCCCAAAATGTTGACTTTTATGAGTGTGGGTCCATTTAAAACCCAATTAGGGTCTTTAAGCCCGAAATATTTCAAGTTGAAGGTTTATTGGTCCATTAGGCCCAATAAGAGAATCGTAGTCCAATGTGAACTTGAACCGAGATGTCTAGGGTTTTCAACTCATAGATGAACATATGAGATGTATTGTATTAGGTTTTCACCATCATTCAAGAGTTTGGATTTAAATGGATGACGTTGATTGAACATAGGGTATGATATTCACTTAGAATATAAGCCTCACAATAGATGATGTTTTTATGAGAATAGAATTCCCTAGCTAAAATTGCTAGTTGTGACACGATGGGCCTCACCACGTAGTTCAGGCTCGCATCCACCTGAATATCCTCCAGCAGTACCACTACCGACTCGTCGGCTATACACTTCCCCAACTGCGACACGTGGAAGGTATCATGAATCTGCCCCAACACCGCGGGCAGCTCCAACCGATATGCTACCTTGCCTACCCTCGCGACTACCCTGAACAAACCGATATATTGGGGACCCAACTTGCCCTTCTTCCTAAATCAGATCACTCCTTTCCAAGGAGATACCTTCAGGAGCACAAAATCTTCTACCAGGAACTCGAGCTCGGATCGTCTCCTATCCCCATAACTCTTCTGGCAACTCTGAACGGTCAACAACCTCTGTCTGACCTGTTGTATCTGCTCTGTCGTCTGAAGCACTATCTTTGTACTACCCATCACACGTTGCCGTACCTCGCCCCAACAAATGGGAGTCTACCACCTCCTCCCATACAACAGCTCAAAGGGTAGCATACCAATGCTCGAATGATGGTTGTGGTTATAGGTAAACTCAGCCAGGGGTAAATACGTGTCCCAACTCCATCCGAAGTCCAATACACATGCCCGAAGCACGTCGTCGAGCATCTGGATTGTCTGCTCGCTCTGCCCGTTAGTCTGTGGGTGGTATGCGGTACTAAAATGCAGTCTCGTACCCAATTCCTCATGAAATTTCTTCCAGAATCTGGAAGTGAAACGCACATATCGATCTGAGACGATCGTGATCGGTACTCCATGCCGCGATACCACCTCCCTCACGTACAACTCTGTCAACCTCTTAGCAGAAGAGCTCTCACTGATAGCAAGAATGTGAGCGCTCTTCGTCAACCTATCCACACTCACCCAAATTGCATCGACACCCCTAGCAGTCCTCAGCAATTTGGTGATAAAATCCTTAGTAATCTGTTGCCACTTCCACTCAGGAATCCCCAATGGCTGCAACTTACCATGTGGACGCTGGTGCTTGGCCTTAACCTTGCGACAGGTCAATCACCTCTCTACGAACTGTTGAAACATAAAAGTGACCCTTTTGAACTAATCTACCGCAATGGTTCAGTACCTGCAGCCAATTCAGCACCGGAGTCAATCTCTACTACTGTGAACGCAACCATTCTCCATCAGCAACCATATCAGCATCCGGAGTATTCAAGTCTTTCTTATCCGCAGTCTTAGTTATTTATTTTACTATGTAATTCACGCTATTGTCCAGAATGTCTTGCACGACTGCTCATAGAGTTGTTCTTTTCTAAACTCTATAAATAGAGACTTTTTCTTATGTATTATGTACTTGTGATATATGTGAGTGTGAAAATTCTTAACTTCTCAATACACAAGATTTCTCATTCAATCATCTTTCTCATCTTCATCTGTTATCAATCTTATTACTCTTCACACTCAAACTGCTACTGGAACATAATCTCTCTTTGGAGCAAGTCTTCTAGACTTAATCACTAAACTTGATCTCGCTTACTAACTTGGAGTGACTGCATTCCTTGTTATGAATCAGTTTAAGTGTATTCTTGATATAACTTTTGACATTTATCGTTCTTTACTTTCCGCAACTAACTATCTAACTATCTAACTTTATTATTGTTGAGCTTTTAGATCCTTAGAGATTAACTATTCTGCAACTAACTTGTTCTAACGTTTGTTCAAGTGTGTCTCCAAGTTTTTCTCTCAACAATTGGTATCAGAGCCAAAGTGGTTGCTTTTTGGATATCAGAACTCTGATTTTCTCATTAAGCTTTCTATACCACTAAAGCTCATTTTTCAAAAAAAAAAAAAACACAAAATGGCACAATCGTTATCTGTAAATGTTTCCAATAGTGTTGGTGGTTCTAACCGAGCCCCAATACTAGTAGCAAATGAATATCATCACTGGTCACAAAGACTGGAGAGGTACTTAAGAAGATTGGGTAGAGATGTATGGAGATCCATGGAAGAAGGACCACATGTTCCAGTCCTCACACCAATCCAAATTGACGGTGCTGCAACCAGACTAGGAGGAGGTCAACCAACTATGAGCCGTCCTACCAAAGATGATCTCGATAAAATGGAAAATGATGTTGTTGCTTTTTATGAAATTTGATGTGGTGTTGCTCCTGACAACTTTGATATTTTCAAAAACTGCAAGTCAGCAAAAGAGATCTGGGATGTACTCAAAAACTTGTATGAAGGCTGAGAACAAGCACAAGATAAGAAGCTCACAACCGCACTCAACGACTTCAACAACTTCAAAGCTCATGTTGGTGAAAGTTTGGAAGACTCCTTCAAGAGATTCAACCTAATAGTCACAAAGTTATCAAATGCTGGTACAATCCGCAACAACCATAAAACCAATCTCCAATTCCTTAATGGTCTAGGAAGACATTGGACTACGGCCAAAATGATAGTCTAAGGTGACAGAAAGATTCACTCTTTATCACTCTACAAACTTTATGGAGAACTTCAAGCACAAGAATCCACTATACTCAAAGACTGTGCTGACTTCGGAGGACCGCTTGCTCTCATAGCACAAGCTCCACTGTAGTCACCTTATTTTTCATCGTATGACACCCCACCTCAGTCATACAAAGAAGACTCTAAGTATGATGATGAAGAAGACTTTCAGAAAGCTATTGCTCTGGTTAGCCAACAGTTCAACCGCATACCACCTTCCTCTTTTCGCAAGAATCAACAATTCAAAAAACCACCATTCAACCGTAACTTCGGTCCCCAGAACAACAACTCTCGGTATTCTAAAGTCTCTCAGAACAATCAACCCAAGGAGGTACCGCAGTCTCCTCAGAACAATGACTTCGGTACTTAATCAGAAGACAAGACTGATGTTGTAATTTGTCACAAATGCAACAAAGAAAATCACTTCGCAAAAGACTGTAAGGCCTACGTAGTCAAGGACAGAGCATTCTATCTCAGAATGGCTCAAGAGTTAGAAGAAAAAGAAAAGGCAAGGGCATATGTGGCTCAAGTTAAACGAGACCATCAAGTTTGGTCATTAGGAGATGAAGAAGAGACCATCAGCAGTGTTACAAGAACAGGAAAAATCTGCATGCTGGCCGCTGCGGATGATGATGGGTCAGCAATGTTGAATAAAAACTACTGCTACATGGCGAAAGATGGGACTCTAAGCGTCGTTGAACAGGTAAAACTCATGGTCCAAACTTTAAACTATAGCATGCATGATTGTCAACCCTACATTGATGATCTTAATGACACTTGTGATGCCGTCCTTTCAGACTATAACAAAGCCTTAGATGAGAAGAACATAGCGTCCCAAGAGATGTTCCACGTGAGAGGAAGACTGGATAACAAGAGACTTAAGATGGCAATGCTAGAAAGAGATCTAGAGTTAGAAAGATGCTAGAATTTTATGTGAAACTCAATTAGAAATAGCCTTGAATCAAAAAGATTTAGCTCAGAAAGAAATTGTACGCTTGAATCTTTTAATTGAAAAACTGTTTAATGAAAGTGAGGCTATTGAAAATTTGGTAAACAATGGAACCGTAGACAATACATATAATTGGGGTTGGTCAAATTGATATCCTACCGCAATGGATTTCTCACCCCGGTTCAACAAAGACAGAGTGTATATCCCTCCTGATAGAGAATTTCATTTCCCTGTCAATGACAAGACTTTTCCCGAAGATATTAAAACTCACTTCGGTAGATTACACAATTTGAGCAATAATTGTGTCATTGAGGAAATTGTGTCAGAGGATTCTAGTCACATACGTGATCAAATTCCCATCAGTGGCACAACTCACTCCAATTCTCAACCTTCATCAAAAGTTGATGAAGAAATTGTTGTTGAAGGCCCCGAAGTCTTAAAGGACTTTCCATCCTTGTCCTCGGACTATAAACAACTGTCCCAGAAATGTCCCACCGCAGTATCATCTAAAACCTACTCTGCAATAGTCAAGTCATCTTCACCGAAGTTAAAAAATCGTTGACTGCAACTCTTTAGTTCAAGGAACTACAACGCTTCAACCAATTTTTCACGAATTGCCTATAGAAAATTTTGAGGTAGGCCAATGCTCTCAAATTCCAGAATCTTCAAGTTCTGATGATTCTAGCCCATGTTTTCCAAATAATCCAAAAGGTTCCAAGAAACCGCAGTTGAATAACAATGACTGCGGTTCACCAAAATTTTTGGCAAAAAGAGCTTTCAAAGAGGAAATCAGATTTCAAAACAAAAGCAGACAAAGTTTTTCAGAAAATAGAAAACATGTAACAATTCCTAAATCCAAGAGTCCAGAAAAATTTGTTCTCACAAATTACATTTCAAAAAATTCTTCTTTCATGAAACAGACAAAAAGAAAAGTTCAGTTTCAGAAGTCACTTCTGCTACTTCTGACACAACCCAAAAAGGTCTCAAACCTTTTAGAAACTATGTTTTTCAGATCTACTCTTCAACTGACCCAAAATGGAAAGGAGTTTTACCCACTCCAACACTATTAAGATCAAATCAAAATAAATGGAAAGGAATTTTATCAAATCCACCTAGAGCAAATCAAAGATTTACACGTGCGAAACCTCGTTCAAAACAAACTTTTCAGAACTCAAACGTCAAATCTTTCAAAAGTTACCCTCCTCAGACTAATTTCAAGTCCAACACACCCCATAAACCGCTTACCAAGCACAATGTCAGATTCAATGACAAACCCTCTTTTTGCAAATGTCAGTGCAGCTGTCAAAGGTTTTTATCTCATGTAAAGTCAAATCAAAGTCAGAAATCTCACACTTTTCAGAAAACTCGTAACAATCCAAATCTAAACAAACACCCAAGAGTCGGTCTGAAAGATGACAAAAGACCTGTCTATGCAACCTCGGACCATGCATCATTTAAGAATACATCAATTGTCCCTGGCTCCAAACTTGTTTGGATGCCTAAACTAACCGTGTAAATCTCAGGCTTTGTGCAAGGAGGAACAAGAAAAAGAATGATTAACTGACAGTGCCTGCTCCTTGCACATGACCGGAAGGTTAGATTACCTTCGGGATTTCAGGCCTATATGCAATGGTGGAAATGTCACGTTTGGCAACAATACAAACGGTGTCATCCGAGGTTACGATGTTCTCACTACGGGGAACTTTTCTATTCAGAAAGTTGCTTATGTAGAAGGTCTTAATCACAATCTTATAAGTGTTGGCCAACTATGTAAGGCAGGACATCGAGTTGAATTTGACAATCAATTCTGTTACATAATGACGAGTGATCGCAGCACCTGTTTAATCAAGTTATGCTGCGAAGGCACGATGTACCCTCTTGATGTTTCTCTTATCATTGGCAAGCCGCAGCTGTGTTTTCCGTCCAAAGCTGTATCTGAAGTTTGCTGGCTATGGCAATGCAAACTTGCTCATCTTAATTTTCGCTACATCAATAATCTTGTCACAGGAGAACTGGTCCGTGGTCTCCCCATTCTCAAATTCAGCAACGAAACTCTTTGCCCAACATGCGAATGCGGTAAGCAATCCAAAGCAAGTCACCCTCTAATAATGGATTCTTCTATCTCTGAACCACTGGAGCTACTACACATCGATCTCTGCGGTCCCTCAACCGTAGCTAGTCTTCACCATAAAAAGTATATACTAGTTATTGTTGATGACTATACACGCTTCACATGGGTCTTCTTTCTTAGACTCAAATCAGAGACACCGCAGATCTTCATTAACTTCATCAAAGAAATCGAACTTTAAATCAAGCTTCTAGTCAGACACATCCGCAGTGATAATGGAACTGAGTTCACTAATCATCTTCTGACCAGTTTTGTAGTTTCCAAGGGCATCTCTCACAATTTTTCAGCACCCTATACACCGCAACAAAATGCTGAAGTAGAGAGAAGAAATCGCACACTCGTTGAAGCAGCCAGATCCATGCTTAACTTCGCCCAACTTCCTCTCTATTTCTGAGCCGAAGCAATAGCAACCACATGCTTTGTTCAAAACCGAAGTATTGTGTGCAAGCGTCTCAATAAAACACCATATAAAGGGCTCAACAATCGCAAACCCAATGTTCATTTCTTTCATATCTTTGGATGTAGATGTTTCGTGATCAACAATAGAGATCAACTCAATAAGTTTGCACCAAATTCTGACGAAGGTATCTTCCTTGGTTATTCCACTAACAAGGTTGCATATCGAGTGCTCATCAGAAGAACAAGGCTGATCGTTGAAAGCTTTGATGTGAAATTTGATGACTCTCACATCCGCAGTGCACCTCCGTCCATCGAAACAACTGCAATCATTGAAAGTGACATTCCAGCCAATTCTAGACCTCTAAATCTAGTTGAAATCAACTATGATGATCTGTTTGATCCCATTGAAACGGCGAAACTATCTGAAGTCCTGGTGTCATCCGCAGCTCAACAACAACATGCCGACGTATCTGGACCTTCTCTATCTGAAGTAGTATCACTTAATACTTCCACCTCTCCGGTTGAGGGGGAAAGCTCTCCTCCGGATATTGCTAAAACCGTTGAGGATCCAGTACCTATTGCTGCTTACATTCCTACCCGAAGTGAAGTCTCACCATCAAACGAACCTTCAGACAACTCAGAAGACGAACTCATAGAGAATATTGACACTAGATCCGATCCTAGAATTGTCACTCTTTCATCTACATTCCAGGGGGAACCTTTTCAAGTTCCAGATGAACTCCCATCCGCAATCCATGGGGAACCTCAATCTCTGCCAACCCCTCAAGAAAACCCTGCTTTAATAGATCAAGATGATTCAGCAGGATGCTCTCAAGTGCAGGAGGAACTGCCTTCCCCAACCGCAGATTCCTCTGATATCCATGACATTCCTTCTACCGCAGTTGCTGATCATCTAACGCCACGTCTTCATGTATGGACAAAAGACCATCCACCAGGTCAAATTATCGGCAACCCATCAGCAGGTATCCAGACTCGGTCTTCCAAAGATTTATCTGACCACTATCATTATGCAACATTTATGTCTTCAGTTGAACCTCGAACGATCAAAGAAGCTCTGCTTGAACCAGACTGGATAACTGCAATGCAAGAAGAATTAGAAGAATTTGAAAGAAACAAAGTATGGCAACTTGGTCCTCTTCCACAAGGTCATACTATTGTCGCTACAAGATGGGTTTTCAAGAACAAGCTAGACGAATCTGGCTCAGTCATCAGAAACAAGGCAAGACTTGTTGCCAAGAGCTATAGTCAACTAGAAGGCATTGACTACGATGAAACGTATGCTCCGGTAGCACGAATGGAAGTCATCCAGATCATTCTAGTATACGCAGCCCACAAAAATGTCAAGGTACACCAAATGGACGTTAAGAGTCCCTTCCTCAATGATGAACTAAAAGAAGAAGTTTACCTTCAGCAACCTCTAGGATTTGAAAATGATGAATTTCCAGCTTACTGCTATATGCTCGAAAAAGCAGTCTATGGCCTGAAACAAGCTCCAAGAGCTTGGTATGAGACACTCTCTGAATTTCTTGTTTCATCCGGTTACAAAAGAGGAGTGATTGATCCCACATTATTCAGAAAAGCAAATGGTGACCACCTTATGATGGTACAAATATATGTGGATGATATCATTTTTGGGTCTACGGATCAAGATATGGTAGATGAATTTGCAAAGCTCATGACCAAAAAATTCAAAATGAGCATGAATAAAGAGATCAACTTCTTTCTAGGTCTTCAAGTCAAACAAATTCCGCAAGGAATTTTCATTCATCAAGAAAAATACACCACATAACTTCTGAAGAAATACTCAATGGATAACTGCTTTTTTGCTAAAGTTCCTATGGCCTTCGGATATAAGATCTCTACTGATCCCTCTGGTGAACCTGTGGATCATAAGACTTATAGAGGCATCATTGGTTCGCTAATGTACCTCACCACAAGCAGACCTAACATTGTCTTTGCAACTAGTGTATGTGCAAGATACCAGGCTGATCCAAAAGTGTCTCACATAACCGCAGCCAAACAAATTCTTCGGTATCTTAAAGGAAGCAAATCTATGGGTTTATGGTATCCTGCAGGCAACGACTTCAGTCTTCAAGCCTTCACCGATGTGGATCATGCAGGTTGTAAGCTCGATAGAAAAAGTACTTCAGGTGGATGTCAATTTCTAGGAGGAAGACTTGTAAGCTGGTCTTCAAAAAAACAAGCGTGTGTATCTTTATCTACCGCAGAAGCATAATATGTGGCCACAGCTAGCTGCTGTTCCCAAGTTCTCTGGATGAAGACACAACTACTAGACTACGGGTACAGAATGTTGCGGATACCAATTTACCGTGACTCTGAAAGTGCTATAGCTATTTCTCATAATCCTATTCAGCACTCCAAGACGAAACACATTGAGTTACGGTACCATTTCATCAAAGATCATATTCTGAAAGGTAATATTGAACTCATCTTTGTTGCTACTCATGAAGAGATTGCTGATATTTTTACAAAAGCTCTTGACTCTTCAAAACTCAATACATTCTTACAAATGTTGGGAATGATGAATCCGGACCCGCAGTTCTTTTTGAAGTGTTAGCGACCGCAGACCATCCTTGGTCTCCATTGCGGTTCTAATTGAGAATTACATATGATAGATGGTTTTGATACCGCGATCTAGGTACCACAACCATATATCATATGTACCTCTCATGGGTCTTAATGTTCCTTTATTTCTTATTTTCATACAAGTGTTTGTCTCACAAATTCTCTGAAATTTTTTCATCCGCAATGGAGTTTCTCAACAGCATTGATGAATTCATCCGCAACCACCTCAAATAAATTCCAACCGATTCATTAACTCTTGAATCCTTGTGTGCTATTTAATGATCATTCATTAAATAAAATACAAAAATTCCCTTTAGAAACTGTCACTTTACCTTTCTTAATAAACCCCGTATCTGACCTATTTTAGGGATGGTACCAAAAAGAATGATTCCTAAATCAATCCTTTTTCAACTTGTCCTTTCCTCTCCCAAACACGTCCAATCAGTTCCAACTTTCTCTCTCATCAACCCACGATTACCTAACATATTACCATGCGTCCACTCCACCATTAAATGCAAAACCTCCTTTTAAGATTTCTCAAATCTCTTCAAAACCCATTTCATATTCGTGTGGTTGAGATTCAATCCTAGAATCGTTGATTCCCCCCAAAACCCCATTCAACTTCTTACCCCCACTTATCCTTTACCTAGGGTTAAAATCCTTTTACGCCCCTTTATAAACCCTTCTTCTTCTCTATAATCATTTACGCTCTCTGTTAATCGATTACTCTCTCAACACCCCAAGAACTCACAAAAGCACTTAAGAACTTCAATCTCACAACTCTTAATGGAGAAATGTGGTGTATCTAAGCAGCAGTCCAAGGCTTCAAGATCGATGAATCAAACCGGTTCCACATGACCAACAATCTCTTCAAGCAACTTTAGGGCTGTGTTTGACGTTCATCCTTCTTACAATGCTCCAACAAAACTGATGATCAAGCATCTCAAGAACCACATCCTATTTGGCCCGTTCGACGCATTCACTGATGTTGTTCCCGTTTCTACACTTTTTAAATGTGCTTTGTCTGCATACAGACCAATGGAAAACCCCCAAGAAGTGCATCTGAACCTCATCAACGATTCCTTGGTCATCTTGACGAAAGAAAAATTCTTAACCTCCATTAACCTATTAATCCATCCCTCCATCAAAATCTTCACTCCATCCTTATCCGATATCACTACCTCAATGTACCAAATGGGTTACCAGAAACCAATCTGAGGTATTTGTGAGTTTAAGAAGAATCAGCTGCCTGTGGTTTGACAGTTTGTATGCCACATTGTCATCCGCTGTCTGTTTGGCAGAACCGGAGGCATAGACAACATGGGACTCAAGATCCTTGAACTCGTATGGAGCATCTTCACCGGCCGTGATGTCAACTACGGTCAAATTCTTTGGGATGATTTCCTCCAATACATTCCCAAAGAACAACCAAAGGAAAACCCAACCGAGCTCACGTTTGCTCGCTTTTGGTCTCTATGTATTTCTGATCTGCATGCAGATGCTGGTCTCGACATGGGAAATGACATGAATTTCTTTTTCACTAAGGATCTCAAAAGGTATACTCCTTCCTCTGATCAAACTATTTTTGGACCTATCCGCAGGCTCCCTACACCCATTCTTTCACTGCTTGGTCTTGAGACTGCTGATGTCTCAGATGATATTGAGGCCACGGAGGGTATTATCCCATACCCTTCTACCCCACCTCTTCCTTCTTCAACTATTCTTCATGAGGGAACCGCAGCCCCCTCTACCACTACACTTTCTAACATTTCTCAAAGGAGAAAATTTGTAGCTTCTAAAAAGAAAGCTACGACACCCAAAAAGAAAGCTCCAAAACAAACCGCACCCTTCATGAAACGAAAAGCCAAAACCACCACTGTATCGAGCAGTGACACTGAGGAAGATAGACTACCCATATCTATCCTCAAGAAAAGAAAGACAACCCAAACTACTTGCCATATGCGTGACCGGACTGATACGGAAGCCTCTCAACAGGCTCCAGTAGTCCTTGGGATGGCCGCACATCCATTCAATGCCACTCTCGAATACCACTCAAACTCATCATGTGAGATTTTTTCATCATCATCTTCTTCTGAACGTGGAGACAGCCCCCCAGTTGTATCTCAAGTAGATAGAATTGGTAATCGCCCTAAGGTCTCCAGGGCTTCCAAGCTGCACATCTTTTCTTCTGAGAAGTTAGACTCCATCCTCTTGAAATTATCCCAAACACTCCAAACACCACTCCATCCGCAGGGCATCTCTTTCGCCCATGCCAGAACTGGGTCGAGGCCAAACTTGACCACGGGTCAAGGAAACCAAGGAAGCCCAGGAAATCCTACTATGCTTACATCTGTATCAGGTGGTTTAGGCACGGTGAGCACTAATGTGCAAGGATCCATGAACCCAAGGGACACCTTGGTGCGACAACAAGGAATTGACGATGAAGACTCAAATGACTCTTGGAGTTGGTATCAACCAACCACTGATGCTGAAATCAAGAAGTATGCTGCTTTCGAAAGGGCATTCCAAGCCCGCAAGGAGCAGCAGGTCAAACAACAAAAGCAAAAGGAACTAGAAATTCTGTCAGTGGCCAGATATTGGGCAAATGCCATCAGCAACGCCTACACTGCTGCAACAATTCTTAAGGATCAGACCTGGATGGAGCAAATGGTTGAAACTGTGCTGAGAGCTCAAGCCTCAACCGCAGCCACAAGTACTCTAATGTTCCTCCTACTTCACCTCCTGTTCAACCTACCGCAGTCAACCCATCTCAAGACAAAGAGCCAGCTATTGAACTCAACTCGGCCCCAACCTTCGGCTTTGACGATGAAGACATCCAAGAGGTCAACAAATTGAATCCCTCAGATGACGACCTAATGATGTTCGAGGAAGAAGAAGAATCCATCGGTTCTCAGCACTCCACTTCTAAGCCTAAAGAAATGAAGAAGAAAAAGAAGAATGATGCGGTCACTCGTAAAGAATTCCTCAACCTTCAAGCCAAAGTTGATCAAATTTTGGCTGCGGTTAAGCCTACCCAACCTCCACCAGAAGATCTCCCAGGTTCAAAATCCCTAATTCAGCGCATCGAACGAAACGAAATGAGAGAGTGTATGGCCGCTGAGCGCATCTCTCTCAAAGTCGAGATGGGGATTCGATCTCTCGACAACAACCGTAGGGCCGACCATCAAGATTTTATGGCCGCAGCGGAACACCTCATCACTGAGGTAACCACACTCAAACAAGGCTTAAAAACAGTCATTGCGGATCAAGCTGCCTAGTCCCAAAAGGCAATAGTGGAAACTCATATTTCCTATGAGTCCACCATTTCTGTCCTTCATGCAACAATCGCCCGCATGCAGAAATCCCTCACACCAAACTTTCATGGCTCAGAGATACTACAGCTCACAAAGGACATTCACAAGCTGCTCTTCAACTCTGCCATTCCAAACAACTCCCAACTGGCCGAATCGATGAAAGCACACTTTGCTGAGGTTTGTGCCAAAGTTGATGGACTAAAACTATGCCTTGAGGAAGAACCAGGGTTGGATTCCTCAAGAGGGGGAAGTGACAAAGTGTCACACCCCCAAACCAGAACGGCGGAAACGTTCGGGGGCGGAGGACGTCATATTCAGTATCATAACAGTTCATAGAAAGGAAAGTACACACCACCATACATATTAAGGTTTCCAAAATGTTTACATAATTGTATTCGTTACATGTTCAAAAGATAAATACATAAACATCTTTCAAAAGAAGTAATTAACGTCAGCACGTTAATCCTCAAAAGTTGATTTCCAAACCTGCTTAGCGGTTCCCTGAGAATACAAGTTATTTCAAAGAAAAAGTGTCAACAATTAAGTTGGTGAGTTCATAAGTAGCGTTTTGAGAAAATGTACGCCATTCGAAAGTTCATGTATGTTTTCCAGAAAACGCGGTATTTTCAAATGAAAAGAGTTATGATTCATTGGGTTGAAAATGAATGTATTAGATCCAGAAAATCCCATATTTTCCCTAATAGTTGAGATATGATTTGTTGTGCTTTCCAAGAAAAACCCTTATTTTCTTATAAAAGTATGAAATGCATATGAATGTTTGTGTTATAAGTTGTAAATAGTTGCACCAAGAAAATCCCTTATTTTCCTATTAGTTGTTTGTTTTAGATGCAGGACAAACCCTTATTTTCCTAACATAACTGGCAGTCTCTAAGACCGAAAATCGCAAGCAACCGACGTGCTTAAAAGTTGTGGCATAGTTTTATATAATAAAGCTATACGAAGATCGCACTTGTTAGATGAAGAATAGTTTTAATAGCTACTCGTTCATAAAAGCATAATACCATAATAATTGTATATCCGATGAGTTTTATAACCATACTAAACATAATATGCCTGTAGCGACGTTCTTCAGGCGTCGTAGCGTTATGACAACTGTCACCCCAAAAGACGGAATGTAGCTAACAGTCAGGGCGCGGGATCATGACTTCCCGTATAGATCTATACACATTTGACACATTCTCCGAATGGGAGACTCTGGTTATAGACAGGACTTGTAGCGATACCTTTTATCAAAAAGGCAGTGTTTGAAGATGTACATGTCTCATGGATTCTCAACTAAGTCTGTATTAAAGTAATAGTTTTGTATGTAAAGATCATCCTTTCTCACAATGTTTTGACAATGCATAAATCATAAGTTTTTAAAATGCATTAAAATGGTTTAACAACGAAGGATACTTTGGAATTTCTAAATACTTTGTATAAATCTAGTGCATGCAAAGTATGACAAGAGTTTTCACATAGTAGTAATAAATCACAAGTGATTCATTTGATAAAAACGAGTAAAGTGAAATTTTTGATGTAGAAGACAAGTTTGTAAACAAAACATATATATGTATATGGTTATATATATGTATAAGTTTTAAAAGATGATTTGGTATGTTTCGTAATTGTTGTTCATATTTTTACGTTTTTATTAGAAACTTTGTATGAAATAATCCTTAAGTTTGATACTAAAGACCTTTTTGTACTTATCACTTTTGTAAAAATGGTAATTAAACATATTTAAATGATTGTGTTTTAACTTCCTTAATGTATAAACATTGCTCAAAAATGTTAGAAGGTGTTAATAAATCTATAAACCACTTTTGACAGTTTTACCCTTTACTGTCCCTGTTTTTAGAAAACTCATAGAAAAATCATCGTAAGTCAAAAACTGAATGCGTCACCACTGAGTGTTTATAAAATGAGACTACTTTGTTCCCAATTTTTATTATGATTTTTAGTGGTCTCAAACTAGTGTGAAAATGAACATCTTCACAGACTGGTCCGAAATCACTTCTGAAATGACAGGCAGTTTTATAAAAATCGCTATAAATTGTAGAAAAATCGTATGAACGCGTGCGAGTAATCATTAGAAAGGTATAAACTTGAGCTATTTGCATATTGTACAGTTTTGAATGATATTAAGTTTAAGATGGTCAAAACAGTCCGTGAACAGGACTCAACTTTTCTGTAGAAAGCTGTCATATAAATTTAAGTTATGTTTAGTGTTCTAACTTGTATTCCCCCCCTTAAAACTTGAATAAAACATGAAAATGTAGGGGTATGAACTCACCTTATATGAATACTTGAAGAATGGAAGGTTGAAGATGAACTTTTGGTTGTTGGTTTGATGCTCCAAAACAGCCACTCTTTTGGCTATGTTGCTGTCACGAAAATTTCACAGCAAAAGAGCAAGAAAAAGGGTAGTTTACTCACTGTTTTGAATCAATAATTTTGAGTATCATAACAAGTAACTTCCAGGGGTATTTTGTGGTAAAACTATCAAGCAAAAAGGAAGGTGTAGATGGGTGAAATGGTGGTTGAAACACAAAAGGGACAGCAACCCTTTTGTTCATGGTTTTGATGGCTTTGGAAGGAAGTTCTTGTTCTTGAAAATGAGATGAAGGTTGAGAGTAATTCCATGGAGTATTGGCTGGTCAAATGAGGGTAAAATGAAGAGTAAATTTCGTGGATATGAAGGAGGAAAGAGTGGAAGAGGATAAGGGGACAAAACCTAGACTAGCTTGTGATGGGATGTGAGTTTAATTGATGTGATCTTGTCTAGCCACTTGCTTGGGTGGTTGCTTAGAGATAGAGTTAGTTAACTAACTAACTACTAGATATTTAGTTAGTTAGGAGTTCTAGGTAAGGAGAGGGAAGGTCTTAATCTTGAAAATTAGAAGAGGGATTAAGAAGCATTCTTAGTACAATGTCTTAAGTGATTAAGCACTTATTAGTTAAGTTGGCACTTATCTCCACCAATTCTCTTATCTTAATTGATTTAGAAATCATATTCCTTACATGAAATCACTTTAGGTAATGACCCATAACTAGTCATTCACTAGATAATAATACATATGTATAAATACATACATGTATACTTAGTATAAAATAACAATGTAGTTTTTGTGTATTTGAACTTTAATGTTTATGTTTTATTCTTTTTATTCAAAAACACTTGGATACATTTTCATTATACCTTATAATAATTCATTTTATATTTTAATTTATTTAAATATAAAATTTATTGACCAATGTATAATTTCGTGACATTTAACCGGTTAACGATATCGTTAAACACGTTTTGTCACTTTGGTTCGTATATTTGTCGAATTTAGATCCTACACAACTATTAAGCACACGTTTTACATAGAACCTAACTTAATTATCAACTAGATACATGTTGTTACAAAAACTAAGTTTGTTGCGTTCAAATGATGTTATATGCTAATTTCACAAACCGGTGATGGTTCGTAGCCATACATCATAACGTAATTTATCAATAGCTACTTGCTTTATATTTCACAATAACTTATTTAAATAAAAGAGGTTAAATTCCTTCAACCATTCTTGATGAAATACTGATATTGCTTAATAATCAAAACATAGCATCGTACGATCGTTCCTATTTTTACCAATTGTTACATTCTCCCCCCGTTAAATGAATTTCGCCCAGAAATTCAACTTGTAGACGGGATATCACTAAACAATTGGGGGGGTTTTTTTATCCACGCATTTCTTAGTGAATTTCGGTCCTCGCTTGGCGTTCCAACGAGCCTTCACTATGGGCATGCGACTTTGTTTTGTCCTTTTGACCTTCTGATCCATGATTTCCACCGGTTCTTAGATGAAGTTTAGACTCCCGTTGATTTCAATTTCATCCGGTGGAATAACAAGAGTCTCATCGGATAAGCTCTTCTTCTGATCCTGGGATGCATTCAATCGTTCACGGGTTTGAATAATCTTCTCTGTAGTTTCTCGTATGATCTGGGGGCTGGTGAGAGTGTTGTTAGGAACTTGTCCCTTAGCGAGTTGCGTATTACCTACCTCAGCCCAACACAGAGGTGATCTACACTTGCTTCTGTAGAGAGCTTCGAATGACGTGACTTTGATGTTAATGTAATAGTTGTTGTATAAGGATTAGATGAATGGTTCTTCCGTTTTGTCTGTCAGTTTGAGGGTGATATTAAGGACTTCTTTAATGACTATTGAAAACACGAGGCGAATCGCCTGTCTCTTATCCAAAATGATAGATAGTGGTATACTATGCAGTGTCGCAATCTTCTTGTGATATGCTCCTATCAGCTTTTCTATTTTTCTTTGTAGCTTTGGTTGGTAGAAAGTGTGTGGGTTTGTTTGATTTGTCTACGCTCGCTCAAGTGGTAGCGTGTCCATCCGCTGTCTTGGGTGACTTGTCATGGAGTTCATGGTATGACTCATAACTGATTCATCTATCATCTCTTTGTATTTATAAGTCATATATAATTAAGAATGAAAAGACAGTCGAATCGGTGACTCTATTCTAAACCCACATCCAAACAAGGAAAAGGATTTAAAGCGAAATTACCAACCCTAAGTCCGTAGAATCTTAATTATATAGGGCTCCAATATATACACTTAGTAATCATAGATTCACTAGTATGGGTCCATAGTCTCAACTTGAGTGGGGTGATTAACTTGGGTGAGATGGCATTTACAACAACCCTTTTCCACAACTACTGCACTTAGGTTGATTTTTGAACTCGGGTTGTTGTACGGATGATATTCCCAGGAGATCTTCTCGGAATATATCGAGAAGGTTACGGGCTTTTCCAACCTCCATGATGTATTTCTCTTCTTGTTCCTTATCCACAGCACGGGCTAGGACGGCATGGTACCTCCTGTGTAGGTACTTCTGAGTGTTGTTGTAAAAGGTGAGTCGGGGGTTTGTGTCCGGTTTGTCGCCATAGACAACGAGGGTTCTATTACTCGATGGGTTTAGGCAAATGGCGTTTTTCTTAATATATGATATCAGTATGGTGAGGAAACTAACTAATACGTTGTTAAAATGAAAATGTTGTAAATTTTATTATGACCGGTGTTAGGATGATTTGAACGAATTGGTTGATTTAGTGTTAGAGTGCACCCTATGTACGCGCCTCTAGTGCTTTTGATTATTCCAATTCTGCTATGAATATTTCGTTTAAGTTTTTGACGTTTTTGGTTGAGAAATTGATTAAATCTACAACTCACAATACTCCTCTCCGCGTTGCTATTATATAATATCCATGCATATGTGCTATCGGGAATGAATGTACCGGAATCTCAGCGGGGTCTATTACTTCTTTCCCACGCTCTGTTGCTAAAACACTTCCGACGCTCCTGAAGTCTTTGTTTTTAGTCTTCGGGAACTCCTTTATGAAATGTCCTACTTCTCCACATCTATAGCAAGTCCGACTCATCCCAGCTTTTGTGTTCTGGGCGGTCTGTTGAGCCGGCACCCTACATAAATTTGTGGTATGCCTCTTTTCATTACCGTTCTTGCAGTGCATTTCCCTGCACTTTCCTTTGTGATGAAAGCTACACTTGGTGCATTTTGGCAGGTTTCCAACATATGGTCTTGTCGGCACTGATGTAGTAGGGATGGAGGTGGTATGGAATTTCACTATTTGTTGTCTTTTGGTAGGTCCTTGATTTGGGGCGTCGTGGCAGGAACATACTCGATGTGTCCCTAGTTGTTATTACGATTGGAACTTTCGGCGCTGTTCCCGCTTTTGTTTGTGTTGTTAGCGCCGAGGTGTGCCGTAACTGCTGTCACGGCGGCTGTTACCGCAATTTGAAATGTTGTAGGGTCTATTTATAGAACTAGTGTTGCACCAGTATGCTGATTACCTTCATGTGTCGGCATGATTCTATTTTGCGAGTGGTCTCCTCTGCTCTCAGTTCTGTGATGACTGTCCAGGTTGTAGCTGTAAGGGTTCTTTGTCCTATAACGACTATCTCCTTTTCTAAGGAGTGTAGGTGATCCGTAATGTTCTCTTGATCTGCTTGCCGGTCTATGGGTGCTATGGCCCGAAGTATGGTGTAGTGAGTTTATGTCGGTTATAGATCATCGGTTGTCCTCTCCAGTCTATATGTGTGCTAGGTAGTTAATTGTGTGTTGCTTCCTGAGATGAGAGGTGGAGGTTCTCACACTCCTCTTGATAGGGTAAGGTTTATTGATGGTATCTCCCGAACTTCTTTCTCCACCTGGTCCCTTCTCGTAAATCTTCTTCCTCGTATTTCATCTATTGGTACTCTTCGAAATCTTCTTCTGGATCCTTCTTGATCCATCTATTGGCTTCGGTGGCAGGTTAGTAGGGGTCTATGTGGAGATGAAGTCTAGCTGATATGCCTATGCGAGAATAGGGGTAAGAAGCATATGAAGAATCTAAGTGCGTGGTTCTATTGTAACGCAAAATACTGCTATAGTATTTTAAATTTGTATGTTAAAGTTTTCTTTGTATAGTTTGTTGGTAAGTTTTAAATTTGTTGTCCACTACAGACACTCCTCGGCACACGTTAGTCGGCTCTCGGACAAATATAGTTGATCAGGCTATATCCTTCCCAGTTCCGATTACATGTCCCAAGGCGTACCTGCATTGCACAACTTATTTATAATACTTCTAAAATGGTGCGCTGTGAAACTGTTATTAGTATAAAATGAATGCATGCTTACTTTACAAAAACTAAATAAATTTAATTTCAAAAGTATGACTCTTCTCAGAGTGTTTTTGCCCAGTTGAGTTTATAGTTGTATACCAAAAATGGTTTTGATATACTTAATTCACTATAAACGATGCTCTGATACCAATCTGTCACACCCCCAAACCAGAACGACGGAAACGTTCGGGGGTGGAGGACGTCATATTCAGTATCATAACAGTTCATAGAAAGGAAAGTACACACCACCATACATATTAAGGTTTCCAAAATGTTTACATAATTGTATGCGTTACATGTTCAAAAGATAAATACATAAACATCTTCCAAAAGAAGTAATTAACGTCAGCACGTTAATCCTCAATCGATGTGCCGGTAAACCACACACGCTCCATCGATACTACGATAAATATTAAGTCACCCTTTACCTACCTTGTTATGTCTAGGTTAGTGTGCCGGTTAACCACACACGCTCCACTAACGACTTAGGCAAAGTGTAAAGTGTAATTTCATGGATTAGCACCTTATTCACTTTTTCCTAAGTAACTAAGATTGGGTATTATTAAGAGTTTAGTTACTTAGTATTTATCATTAATACTTTTAATGAAGGGAGAATTCTAGTCCTGTCAAACTCGTTCGGCTAACGACCCTCCACCGGTCAAGCAAGCGGTGGGTGAGAGTGGACACCCATTAAGTTGCCATTTTATAGGCAACAACCTTATACCCACCTTATAGACCGGCTTCGTGAATGAGGCGTACTAGCGGTAAGACTGACTTTACTCTTATACATATATATAAATATTTTTAACTTATAATATTATAAAGTATAAAGGTTGAATTTTAACTTTTAAAATTCTAAGGGCTAACTTGGAATTAAAGTATTCATAAGAGAAAACTTTTCAAATTCCAAAACTTGAGGGCAAGTTTTGCAACTATTCAAAACTAATTAATTCCATAACTTATGTGTTTAAAGTAGTTTTAATCCAAAAACTCTTCAAGTTCCATAACTTGAGGACAAGTTATGGAAGACTTTAAACTAATAAAAGAACTAACTTTTATTTATTTTATAACTTATGGATTTAATTATGGTTACATATTTTTTTTAATGAAGTGACTCTTGAACTTCCATAACTTGAGGACAAGTTATGGAGTCATAAAAAATTATTCAATGACACAAGACTCTTCATTTTGTAACCATTGCCAACTTTTATGAATTTTATGAGTCTTTAATGTGACTCTTCATGTAACTTGAGGACATGTTACACAAACACATTTTATACTCAACTCTTAGATTAAAATGGATTGAAAACAACTATTTCAATTAACTTTTCTATTAATCTAAGCAACTCATAAGTACAAGATAATTCAAATCAAACTTTTTCATGTAATTAGTCTAAACCTTAAACTAATACAAAACATGAATCTATTGACAATTATCTTTGAAAATGGATTAGCATGAACATTACCACATCAAAAACAAGTTTATAAGTTCACAAACAACTTAGGGTAATGTTCCTAGTCCATTTCTAGCCAAAAAACTCGAAAATATGCTGTCTGGGGGTCCAACTCGTCGAGTGCATGAACCAACTCGACGAGTTGGATCGAATTGATCACATTTTAGGCATGGACTCACCGAGTCCTCTGAGGGACTCGCCGAGTCTGATGATCAGACAGCACCAAATTCGTTTTTTTCAGCTTCTATTGCAGGTATAACAAGAAAACAAACCAGGCTCTAATACCACTATTGGGTATTGAGCATTCTAACACTCCTAAGTGTACATGCAACCCTAAATAGCTTGGATCTATGTTTTCTCTATTATACATGCAAATAAGAACTTCCAAGGTATTATCCTAATCTAGCATACAAAAGTGAATGAGTGTAACAAGATAGAATACATACCTCTTTGATGTAGAAAGTCTTCATGAAGCTTGAGTGTCTAGTGCCCCAAGTGTGACACCTCAAATGGAATCACAATCACCAAAACACTTAGAATAACTTGAGAGAATTCTACAACTCATGAAATCGGCTAGCCCTTTCACTTCACACACTAGTGGCCGATTTTGGTCAAGAATAAAATGCTTATATAGTAAGGGTTACACCATGTAAACCCTAATTGACATGGCCTTTCATTTCCATGATCCATGGGTACAAATACACCATGGAGCATCCATGGACCATCCTATGGGTTTTAACCCAACTTGATTATCCATGGAGCATTAGCCCACTATACAAGTATGGATGATTTACACAATCAACCCATATATTTAATTAGTCTTCTTTTGATCACTTAATTAATCCTAGATTAATTCTTTATCAATACTAATTAAATAATCTTATTATTCTTATTATTAATATACTAGAACTTATAATATATTAATAACCATAAGTGTCTTATTTCTCTCATTATAGTCTATCCAAGTGCATGATGGTATGCAACCCAAATGGACCATGCCGGGTCGGGTCAAGTCTTACCTATTATAGTTATGGACTTAGACATTAATCCAACAGCTTTAACCCATGGATATCATGGAAATGAAGAGACATGGGTATTAGGGTTTACATGGATGTAACCCTAATCCACCACACTATATAAAGAAGGCCTTGGTTCTTGAAATCACACTAGTTGAGGTGAGTAAAGCAAGAGGGCTGATTTCAAGATAGTTGTGACTATTCTCTCAAAGTTCCAAGTTTGTGGTGATTTGTGATTTCCATTTGAGGCATCCACACTATTGGTGCTAGGCTTTAAAACTCCAAGCAATCAACTACAACTACAAGGTAAGTAATTCTACTAGTTTTATTTGATTCATGTTCCCCATGTCATGCTAGATAGGATATCAACCTTGGAAAAAATAATTATTTGCACGTATCTTAGACAAACATAGATCCAAGGTTTATTAGAGTTGCATGTACACTTAGGAAGTGTTAGAATGCTCAAAACCCATCAGTGGTATCAGAGCCTAGGCTTGTTTGTTTGATACCTGATGCAAAATATTGGAAAAAGTCGAAAAACTTGTTATCTGCCTGATGAACTCGCTGAGTCCATGGGGGGACTCGACGAGTTCATGTGTATCTTCATCCTACTTGGCGAGTAGGTTCGTGCACTCGACGAGTAGGAGCCTCGGAATGCAGATTTTCGACTTTTGCTGCTGGAAATCGAATATAAACATTACCCTAAACTGTTTTGGTGTTATAAAACTTATTTTAGATGGTGTGATGTTTGTTCTAATCCATTTACAATGGCTAATATCATTTTTTTCATGATTATATGTGTTCATATGATCTTGAAACATTGATATGGATATTCATGTTCGTGATCTTATGAATTTAGATGATCATAGGAATTACTTGTAACCTACTTGGTAGTTTAATTATTGATCATTATGTGTTTTAATGGAGTCCATAACTTGTCCTCAAGTTATGGAAAACCAAGAGTCACACTTTAATTAAAACCATTAAAAGAACACAAGAGTTAGAAAAATGAAGAGTCTTCATTTTTAATACTCTAATTAACTCATAAGTTACAAGAAATGAAAAGTTTTGAAAGTTTACAAAACTTGCCCTCAAGTTTTGGAACAAGTAAAGTCATATTAAAAACTTTAGTTCCAACCCTTAGAATTTTAAAAGTTAAAATTCAACCCTTATACTTCTAATATTATAAGTTAATAATATATATATATATATATATATATATATATATATATATATATATATATATATATATATGTATAAGATCAAAGTCGTCTTACCGCTAGTACGCCTCATTCACGAAGGTAGTCTATAAGGTGAGTATAAGGTTGTTGCCTATAAAATGGCAACTTAATGGGTGTCCACTCTCACCCACCGCTTGCTTGACTGGTGGAGGGTCGTTAGCCGAATGGGTAGGACAAGGACTTATCATTTCTCATTAAAAGTATAATGATAATACTAAAGTAACTAAACCTTATTGAATTCCCAATCTTAGTTATTTTAGGAAAATGTGAATAAGGTGCTAATCCATGAAATTACACTTTACACTTTGTTTAAGTCCTTAGTGGAGCGTGTTTGGTTAACCGGCACACTAACTTGAACTTAACAAGGTAGGTAAAGGGTGACTTAATGTTTATCATAGTATCTATGGAGCGTGTGTGGTTAACCGGCACATCGATTGAGGGGTAATACATTAAGGGTACCAAGTAATTTGCATGGTTACTTCACACCTTGTTTTGTGATTCTCGGCATCCCAGTCACAAAACTTGAAGGGCACACTCGAGATTGAAACATGCCATTGAATAGAGTTCAATGAATCTCAAAGAATCTAGGAGTTTCTGAACCAATTAAAACCTAATTAAAATTTCATTTTTCATGGTGGAAATTGGTGAATCGTCACTCACCTACCTTCAAATATCTTATAGCTTAGATTACGGCATCCCTCTTCTAAGTTATAAAATATTGTGTTGGGTCCTAGCCTTAATACTACATTTGGGTGTTTTACTAAGGACTATCTCTAAATTTAATCTAATTTACTCCCTCTTCCTTTCAGATGTCTTCCAATAACAATGCTTCTGGCTCTAACCCTACTAGCTCTTTCTCTCTCATGAATCTTTATGGGAGAGTCATCTTCGATGGATCCAAGTTTACTGGTTGGATCAGGAACATCAGGATGGTCACTCGGTATGAGAACAAAGAATATGTTCTCGACAAGGAGCTAAAGGTACCCGAGCCAACTGCTACTCCTGAAGAGCTTGCTGAATACGAGGTACATGAAAGGGATGCTAAAAAAGTACCATGCATCATGATGGCCACCATGATAGCCGAGCTCCAAAAGTCCTATGAGGACCATTATCCTTTTGAGATGCACCAGGATTTGATCGACCGTTACCATCAAAGTGCACGTCAAGAGCGATATGAAATAATCTCATCCATGATAACAACCCGAATGAAGGATGGTGAACCCATCACGGGCCACATGCAGAAAATACAAAGGTATGTGGACGGTTTACTGAAGCTGAATGTGAACTTCCCTGAGGAGTTAGAAATAGACATCATTTTGCACTCCTTACCATCGTGTTATGATCAATTCTGCATGACATATCACATGAACAAGGAAGAAGTCAACCTCAGTAAACTTCAGGGACTCTTGAAGACCACGGAAAGTGGTCTAATGGATAAGTCGGTTGTTACTACTCCTACTCCTACTCCTACTGCGGCCAATATCTTGGCAATCGGGCATGGAAAAGGGAAGAAGAGAAAGAACCCCACCCTTCTGCAGGGACTAAGAGGAAGTGAGAATGTGGAGCACGGAAGGATAAACTTTGTTGGAATAGTGTCTAAGGCTGCAACTATATTAGGCAAGTATTTGACCCGATTGTGCATGGTCCTTTTGGGTTGCCTTCACCATAGTACCTTGATAGGATGATTTATTATGAGAGAATAAATATTATTGATATATTATGAGAATAATATAATGAATAATAATATTGTTATTTGATTAATATAAGCCATGAATTAATTAGTATTAATTTGGTGACTTAAAGAGATTAATTAAATAAGAGGGTATAAACTGTCAATTGTTTGATAGTTACACTTTGGGCTGTAAATCCTTATTGGATAGAGGATGGACGAATTCTAGGGCTTGGGATAGCCTCAAATTCGTCCAAGGTTTATCTTAGGTAAGGATTTGGATTTCTTTAAGGAAAGATTATCCAACTAAGGTTTAAGGGTGAAACCCTAGGAGCCTTACAAGTATAAATAGACCCCTAGGGCAAGGGAAATCGGCACCTCTACAAAAGAAAAGAAACCCTGGCTGACTTCTAGTCCCTCTCCTTTCTCTGAAATCATCCCCCATGCTAGTTGGTGTTTGTAAACCATTAGAGGAGTGACAATTGTGACTCTAGAGCTCCAAGACAACAAGATCAAAACAAGAGATTCAAAGGTAAACTTCTAGATCTGATTTTGTATTGTTCTTATACCTAATTAGTCATTAGAAGTCTTGGATTCAAAGCATGTTTAATTAGAGAAACCTAGATCCAAGCATTAGGGTTTGCATGTGCACATCATATGGCCAAAACCCATCAGTGGTATCAGAGCCTAGATTGGTTTCTATTAAATTGTTGCTTGTTTGTTTGAATCTTGCTTGAAAAATTCGATTTTTATGTTTCTGAGTCATGGACTCAGCAAGTCCCATTGTGGAATCGGCAAGTTGGTCTGACTCGGCGAGTCCAAGCGTCAGGAAGGGCCAGATTCGGGATTTTTTGATATTTATCTTATGGAAACTTGCCTTTATCATATTAGATCAACCCTAATCCGATTTTTTGATATATATATGACTATAATCTTGATCTAATTAAAGAGATTTATCAATTAATAAAATATTTAATTTCCTTATGTGATAATTAATTAATTAATTAATTTGATTAAATTGGTAAATTATTATGCAAGAAATCTTAAGTAAATCAAATATGGATAATTATGGAATTAATTGTTAATTGAGATTATTTGTTATTTGATCCTCCATGTTTTAAATGTTTAAAAACTTGTCCTCAAGTTTTGAAATTTATGTTTTGTGATTAAAAGTTTTAATTTAGAAAATTTAAATTTCAAACCCTAGAATTTTACAAGTTTAAAATACAACCCTATACTAATATAATATTACAAGATTAATATATATATATATATATATATATATATATGTGTGTGTGTGTGTGTGTGTGTGTGTGTGTATAACTAAAATGCTAGTCTTACCGTTAGTAGGCCTCATTCACGAAGCCGATCTATAAGGTGGGTATAAGGTTGCGGCCTATAAAATGGCGCTTAATGGGTGTACACTCACACCCACCGCTTGCTTGATTGGTGGATGGTCGTTAGCCGAACGGGTAGGATAGGGCAACCTCATCCTCTCATTAAAAGTATAATATGAAATACAAAGTAACTACATAATTTTAAAAAAATTTCCCAATCTTAGTTACTTTAGGAAAAGTGAATTGATGCAATACCATGAAATTACACTTTGCACCCTTGCTAAGAAGTTAGTGGAGCGTGTGTGGTTTACCGGCACACTAATTGGTTCTAAGCAAAGGTGGCAAAGGGTGATTCATTGTTTATCATAGTTCGATGGAGCGTGTGTGGTTTACCGGACATCGAATAGATGATCGTCAGAATGAAGGCACCATGTGAATTTGCATGGTAATTCACACCCGCTTTGTGATCCTCGGTATCTCAGTCACAAACAAGAGGGGCATATCAAGATTTAAACATGTCATTGAAATGTTTTAATGAATCTCATCTAAACCTAGGAATTCTCAAATTCATTTAGAACTTAAAGTTAGGTTTTCATGGTGGAGAATTAGTGAATCATTATTCACTTACCTTCAAATTGTTTGCATGTTAGATTACGACATCCCTTTTCTAATATGTAAATATTGTTGTTGGATCCGAGCCCTAATTTTTCTTATTGGGTGATAATTAGGGATTCATATTCTAATCTATCTTTGTCCTTTCTAATTGTAGATGTCGAATGCAAACAACGCTGCTGCTAGTTCATTCACATTGATGAGCCTTTGTCAAAAGGTCACTTTCGATGGGACGAACTTTAGCGAATGGATAAGATACATTCGCACTATTGCTCGCTATGAGGATAAGGAGTATGTCCTTGATGAGAAGCTCGAGAAAATCAACCCGAAAATCGCTACTCTGGCTGAAATGACCGCTTTTGAAACTCACGAGCGTGATGCAACGAAGGTTCATTGCATCATGATAGCCACTATGAACTCCGAATTTGAAAAGTCCTATGAGGACATGTACCCGTATGAGATGCATCAAGACGTATCGGAGAGATACCACCAAAACGCGAGACAAGAGCCTTATGAGATTTTCACTAACATGATTTCCGATAAGATGGGTCATGGAGAGTCTCTTACCATGCACCTGCAAAAGATGCAAAGGTATGTCGACCGTCTTCGCAAGTTGAATGTTGACTTTGGGGAAGACTTGGCGATCGACATGGTGCTTCACTCTTTGCCTCCAAGCTACATTCAATTTAGGATGACCTACCGCATGAATAAAGAGGAGGTCACCCTAAGCAAACTCCAAGGTCTCTGGAGGGTCGCTGAGAGCAACTTCAAGGACAAGTCTGTTGCACCAACTCCCAATCCACCCACTGCTCCTGTCTTGGCTATTGGACAAGGAAAGGGAAAGAAGAGGAAGGCTTCATCTAAGAACTATCGCAAGGTTAAAGCCCGAGATGGTGCCTCTTCTAGTGGGACCAAAGTTGATCCTGCTAAACCCTGCCCTAATCCAAAGGAGGCTGAATGCCACCACTGCCACAAAATAGGACATTGGAAGAGAAGCTGCCCAGAGTATCTTCAAGCCATCAAGGAAGGAAAGATCAAGCCGTCTTTTGCAGGTATATACACAATTAAATCTAACGATTCATCTCATGCTATTTCTTAGGTTCTTGATACCGGTTGTGGTTACCACATTTGTTCTAATGTGTAGGGACTAAGAAGAAATAAGGATGTGGAGGCTGGAAGAATAAATCAAATCATGGGGAACAGAAGATCGTCGCCTCTGACCAAGATTAGAGTGTATTCTTTAGTGCTTACGAATGGTTTAAGTTTAGATTTGAACAATTGTTGCTATTCGCCAGAAATGGCAAGAAACATCATTTCACTTCATGGTTTATTTAGACAAGGTTTTAGATTTTCTTTTATTAATGAGAATGGTTTTATTTTGGCTTATCTAAATGGTGTCTTTTATTTTTAAGCTATACCATGTAATAGAATTTATGGAACTGTTATGATTGTTGATAACTTACGAAATGATGTTTTAAATATAGATTCTTCTAATAGTATGGATAGAGCATCCTTGTGGCATTGTCGTCTTGGACATGTCAACAAGAAACGCATAGCCCAACTCCAAAAGGATGGAGTGTTGGAGTCATTTGATCTTAGGGAAGATGACACATGCGAATCTTGTTTACTTGGAAAGATGACCAAGTCACCCTTCACAAGTACATGTGAAAGGGGTGAGGGTCTATTGGACCTAATACATATTGATGTATGTGGACCGTTTAGATCAACCACGAAGGATGGGAACCGCTTCTATGTGACTTTTACCGATGACTATAGTAGATATGGGTATATCTATTTAATCAAGCAAAAGTCAAAAACTTTTGAAAAGTTCAAAGAGTTCAAGAATGAAGTGGAGAATCAATTGGGCAGGAAAATCAAGATGCTTCGATCCGATCGAGGAGGAGAGTACCTAAGTCTTGAATTCCACGATTATCTCAAGGAGTGTGGAATAGTTTCACAATTGACGCCTCCTAGGACACCGCAGTTGAATGGTGTGGCAGAAAGGCGTAATCGAACCTTATTGGATATGGTTCGCTCTATGATGAGTCGTGCTTCACTAGCAATCTCTTTTTGGGGGTATGCCTTAAAGACTGCCGCCCATATCCTTAACCGAGTCCCTACTAAAGAGGTTGCCAAAACACCTCACGAGATGTGGACAGGGAAAGCCCCATCGTTAGCACATATCAAGGTTTGGGGTTGCGAGGCTTTCGTAAGACAAGATACTCACGACAAGCTTGAACCTCGTAGTGAGCGATGTAATTTCATCGGCTGCCCGCAGAAGTCATTTGGATATCTCTTCTATAGACCGAAGGACAATGTTGTCTTTTTTGCGAGGAGAGGAGTTTTCCGAGAGCGAGAACCCATATGCCAAGGAGACAGTGGGAGGCAAATCAAGCTTGAAGAGATTCAAGAGTGGATAGATGAAGGAACCTCTACCGCTGGCACTCAACCCGAGGAGGAAACTCTGGTTGAACCGATTGACGAGTCCTTACCTCTTAGACGTTCCGAAAGAGTTAGAGTTCAACCCCAGTTTTATGGTTTTCATATTACTACCGAAGGGGATACGTATATTAGTGATGGTACACTAATAAACCTTGATGAACCTAATAGCTATAAGGAAGCCATGGCAGGCCCGGAGTCTGTGAAATGGAAAGAGGCAATGGATAGCGAGATTCAATCCATGTATGATAACCAAGTTTGGAATTTAGTTGATAATGTACCCGGACGTAAGACCGTTGGGTGCAAATGGATCTTCAAGAAGAGGACCGACGTGGATGGAAACATACACACATATAAAGCGCGATTGGTTGCGAAAGGCTTTACTCAAACTCCCGGAGTTGACTATGACGAGACCTTCTCACCAGTTGCGAAGATAAAATCTATTAGAGTGATGCTAGCGATTGCCGCATTTCATAATTATGAGATTTCGCAAATGGATGTCAAGACCGCTTTCCTTAACGAAAAGTTGGCTGAGGATGTTTACATGGCTCAGCCAGAGGGGTTTGTGGATCCGAAGCATCCGACTAGATTGTGTAAGCTTGAGAAGTCCATTTATGGACTTAAGCAAGCGTCTCGCAGATGGAATCTTTTCTTCGATGAGAAAGTCAAAGAGTTTGGATTTGTACGAAGCGAAGATGAATCGTGTGTATATGTCAAAGCTAGTGGGAGTATAGTAAGCTTCCTCGTTCTATATGTCGATGACATATTACTCATAGGAAACGACATCCCGACTCTGTAGGAGGTTAAGTCCTGGCTCGGGAAGTGCTTCGCTACGAAGGACCTCGGAGAGGCTTCTTACATTTTGGGAATAAGGATAGTGAGATAAAGAAATAAGAGACTAATAGGAGTTAGTCAGAACACTTACTTAGAGAAGGTACTAAAACATTTTAGTATGGAAAACTCGAAGATGGGAGAATTACCAATACAAAGTAATGCCAAGTTGAGTAAGACTCAAAGTACGAGTACCGAAGCTGAAATAGCAGAAATGAGCCGACTACCATACGCTTCCGCAGTTGGCTCAATCATGTATGTTATGACTTGTACTCGCCCTGATGTAGCCTTTGCTTTGAGCATGGTTAGCAGATATCATGTGTCACATCCCCAAACCAGAACGGCGGAAACGTTCGGGGGCGGAGGACGTCATATTCAGTATCATAACAGTTCATAGAAAGGAAAGTACACACCACCATACATATTAAGGTTCCCAAAATGTTTACATAATTGTATTTGTTACATGTTCAAAAGATAAATACATAAACATCTTTCAAAAGAAGTAATTAACGTCAGCACGTTAATCCTCAAAAGTTGATTTCCAAACCTGCTTAGCGGTTCCCTGAGAATACAAGTTATTTCAAAGAAAAAGTGTCAACAATTAAGTTGGTGAGTTCGTAAGTAGTGTGTTGAGAAAATGTACGCCATTCGAAAGTTCATGTATGTTTTCCAAAAAACGCGGTATTTTCAAATGAAAAGAGTTATGATTCGTTGGGTTGAAAATGAATGTATTAGATCTAGAAAATCCCATATTTTCCCTAATAGTTGAGATATGATTTGTTGCGCTTTCCAAGAAAAACCCTTATTTTCTTATAAAAGTATGAAATGCATATGAATGTTCGTGTTATAAGTTGTAAATAGTTGTACCAAGAAAATCCCTTATTTTCCTATTAGTTGTTTGTTTTAGATGCAGGAAAAACCTTTATTTTCCTAACATAACTGGCAGTTTCTAAGACCGAAAATCGCAAGCAACCGACATGCTTAAAAGTTGTGGCATAGTTTTATATAATAAAGCTATACGAAGATCGCACTTGTTAGATGAAGAATAGTTTTAATAGCTACTCGTTCATAAAAGCATAATACCATAATAATTGTATATCCGGTGAGTTTTATAACCATACTAAACATAATATGCCTGTAGCGACGTTCTTCAGGCGTCGTAGCGTTATGACAACTGTCACCCCAAAAGACAGACTGTAGCTAACAGTCAGGGCGCGGGATCATGACTTCCCGTATAGATCTATACACATTTGACACGTTCTCCGAACGGGAGACTCTGGTTATAGACAGGACTTGTAGTGATACCGTTTATCAAAAAGGCAGTGTTTGAAGATGTAGACGTCTCATGGATTCTCAAATAAGTCTGTATTAAAGTAATAGTTTTGTATGCAAAGATCATCCTTTCTCACAAAGTTTTGACAATGCATAAATCATAAGTTTTTAAAATGCATTAAAACGGTTTAACAACGAAGGATACTTTGGAATTTCTAAATACTTTGTATAAATCTGGTGCATGCAAAGTATGACAAGAGTTTCCACATAGTAGTAATAAATCCGAAGTGATTCATTTGATAAAAACCAGTAAAGTGAAATTTTTGATGTAGAAGACAAGTTTGTAAACATGTATATGGTTATATATATGTATATATGTATAAGTTTTAAAAGATGATTTGGTATGTTTCGTAATTGTTGTTCATATTCTTACGTTTTTATTTGAAACTGTGCATGAAATAATCCTTAAGTTTGATACTAAAGACCTTTTTGTACTTATCACTTTTGTAAAAATAGTAATTAAACATATTTAAATGATTGTGTTTTAACTTCCTTAATGTATAAACATTGCTCAAAAATGTTAGAAGGTGTTAATAAACATATTTAAATGATTGTGTTTTAACTTCCTTAATGTATAAACATTGCTCAAAAATGTTAGAAGGTGTTAATAAATCTATAAACCACTTTTGACAGTTTTACCCTTTACTGTCCCTGTTTTTAGAAAACTCATAGAAAAATCATCGTAAGTCAAAAACTGAATCCGTCACCACTGAGAGTTTATAAAATGAGTCTACTTTGTTCCCAATTTTTATTATGATTTTTAATGGTCTCAAACTAGTGTGAAAATGAACATCTTCACAGACTGGTCCGAAATCACTTCTGAAATGATAGGCAGTTTTATAAAAATCGCCATAAATTATAGGAAAATCGTATGAACACGTACGAGTAGTCCTTAGAAAGGTATAAACTTGAACTATTTGCATATTGTACAGTTTTGAAATATATTAAGTTTAAGATGGTCAAAACAGTCCGTGAACAGGACTCAACTTTTCTGTAGAAAGCTGTCATTTAAATTTAGATCCTACACAACTATTAAGCACACGTTTTACATAGAACCTAACTTAATTATCAACTAGATACATGTTGATACAAAAATTAAGTTTGTTGCGTTCAAATGATGTTATATGCTAATTTCACAAACCAGTGATGGTTCGTAGCCATACATCATAACGAAATTTATCAATAGCTACTTGTTTTATATTTCACAATAACTTATTTAAATAAAAGCGGTTAAATTCCTTCAACCATTCTTGATAAAATACTCATATTGCTTAATAATCAAAACATAGCATCGTACGATCGTTCCTATTTTTACCAATTGTTACATCATGGGAATCTTGGCAGAGCTCATAGGGTTGCGGTTAATAATATCCTTAAGTACCTTTGGAGGACGAAGGAATGGTTCTTAGTCCTCGGAGGGAGTAATGACTTGAAGGTGCGAGGGTATAGTGACGCCAGCTTTCAGTCCGACAGGGACAACTACCGTTCACATTCGGGCTGGGTCTTTACCCTGAATGGAGGAGCAGTGACTTGGAAAAGTTCCAAGCAGGAAACCGTAGCTGATTCAACGTGCGAATCAGAGTACATTGCAGCGAGCGAAGCGTCGAAGGAGGAAATATGGTTGAAGAGCTTCATCGGTGATCTTGAAGATGTACCCGCCATAAAGGAGCCCATGGAGATTTTCTGTGATAATGAAGGAGCGGTTGCCTTGACCAAGGAACCAAGAGATCATGGTAAATCATGACACATCGACAGAAAATACCACTTTATTAGACATCGTGTAGAAGAAGGACAACTCGTAGTGAAGAGGATATCATCAGAAGATAACCCAGCAGATCCGCTTACGAGGGGACTAAGTAGGGTTAAGCACTTGCAGCATGCTAGTAGTATTGGGCTGAAGGATGATATTAGCATAGATTAGATAGTAGTAGAAACGTGTAATAGATAAATGTAATTAACATTTGAAGATTAAATAAAGGAGTTTTATTTATGAGTTATGTTACTGTCTTATGTTAATTGATTAACTATTGTTTCATTTTGCATGTTTTGGCTTCCAAAATAATTGAATTTATTAAGAATAATCGAATTATTCAAATTGTCCACAATCGTTCATATGTTGGAAGTAGATATGAATGAAGATTGTCATGAATTGGTACATAGATTGTCTAAATGGTATTAGACATGGCAAAATATTGATGAGACGCTCATGAGTGCTTATGAACTGGTTTTGAGCATTGGAACAAACCCGCGCTTGCTGGAATCACCTTATGGAATATGATATAAAAGGGTGATCGCAAGACGATAATATCATATAGTCTTAAAACCTAGATATATGGTTTGTTATTTGTTAATTGGTTGTACATTGATAATGCAAAAACGCATCAGTAACTCGATGTTATAAAACGCATTGTTGTGTATAGTTGATTAATGAATAAGTAAATGCATATAAGTCAAAGTTTATTTGTAACTTTATCCTAAGAAGGTAAAAGCGATATCTCGGCCGCTCGATGATTTAATTTGACTTATGTGTCGGGCCCGGTCAGAACTAAATTGATGTGTTCGATTAAGTTCTATGTCGAATAAATCGGAGATCGAGAAACCAAAATGCTAGACAAATTATTCCATAGAAATTGTCAGCATGATATCTAACAGAGGACTGTACGATCCCTTATCTAAAGGACAAGATTGATTAGATCAGAGTTTGACAGCGTCTTTGAGAGCTACGATTGCAAATCGAATTGTACTTGTGCATATATTTACTAGACTTATCCAAGTGGGAGACTGTTGGAACAGTGTCTAAGGCTGCAACTATATTAGGCAAGTATTTGACCTGATTGTGCATGGTCATTTTGGGTTGCCTTCACCAAAGCAACTTAATAGGATGATTTATTATGAGAGAATAAATATTATTGATATATTATGAGAATAATATAATGAATAATAATATTGTTATTTGATTAATATAAGTCATGAATTAATTAGTATTAATTTGGTGACTTAAAGAGATTAATTAAATAAGAGGGTATAAACTGTCAATTGTTTGATAGTTACACTTTGGGCTATAAATCCTTATTGGATAGAGGATGGACGGATTCTAGGGCTTGGGATAGCCTCAAATTCGTCCAAGACTTATCTTAGGTAAGGATTTGGATTTCTTTAAGGAAAGATTATCCAACTAGGGTTTAAGGGTGAAACCCTAGGAGCCTTACAAGTATAAATAGACCCCTAGGGAAAGGGAAATTGGCACCTCTGCTAAAGCAAAGAAACCCTGGCCGATTTCTAGTCCCTCTCCTCTCTCTCAAATCATCCTCCTTACTAGTTGGTGTTTGTATGCCATTAGAGGAGCGACAATTGTGACTCTAGAGCTCCAAGACAACAAGATCAAAACAAGAGATTCAAAGGTAAACTTCTAGATCTGATTTTGTATTGTTCTTATACCTAATTAGTCATTAGAAGTCTTGGATTCAAAGCATGTTTAATTAGAGAAACCTAGATCCAAGCATTAGGCTTTGCATGTGCACATAGGAATGTTCATATGGCCAAAACCCATCAAACTTGATCATGGGAAACAAGAAAGATTCACCTGTCACCAAGATAGGAGTTTATTCCTTAGTGCTAAATAGTGGGTTTACATTAGATTTGAATAAGTGTTATTATTCGCCAGAAATGGCAAGAAATGCTATTTCCTTTCATGCATTGTATAAACAAGGTTTTACCTTTTATTTTGATAATAATAATGGGAGTATTGATGCTTTCTTTAATAATGTTCATTATTTTAAAGCATTACATTGTGATGGCGTGTATGAAACTGTATCTGTTGTAGATAACATAGGAAATAATGTATTTTATATTAAATCTTCCACTTGCTTAAATAAAGCATCTTTATGGCATTGTCGCCTTGGACATGTAAGCAAGAAACGCATAGGCCAACTCAAAAAAGGATGGAGTCTTGGAGTCATTTGACCTAAAGTCAAATAATAGTTGTGAATCTTGTTTGCTTGGTAAAATGGCAAAGTCACCATTTACTGGCACTTGTGCTAGAGGTGAAGGTTTGTTGGACCTCATACACACAGATGTTTGTGGACCCTTCAGAACCGCCACAAGAGATGCTAATCGGTTTTATGTGACTTTACTGATGATTTTAGTAGATATGGATATGTCTACTTAATCAAGCATAAGTCAGAAACCTTTGAGAAATTCAAATAGTTTAAGCAAGAAGTGGAGATTCAGTTAGGTATGAACATTAAGATGCTTTGATTCGATCGTGGTCGTGAGTATCTTAGTACTGAGTTCCTTGACTATCTTAAGGAATGTGGGATTATCTCACAATGGACACCTCCTAGGACACCACAGTTGAATGGTGTAGCTGAGAGGCGCAATCGGACCTTGTTGGACATAGTTCGTTCCATGATGAGTCGAGCTTCACTACCAATCTCATTTTGGGGGTATGCCTTAGAGACGGCTGCCCATATCCTTAATCTAGTCCCTACAAAGAAGGTTGCCAAAACTGATGGGTTTCGGCCATAAGAACATCCTATGTGCTCATACAAACCCTAATGCTTGGATCTAGGTTTCTCTATTGTACATGCAAGTTATCCAAGACTATAAACCCTAATTCTAGCATACAAGTAATCATATTAACACAAGAATGGGTTTAATATATTACCTTGATTGTTATGTAGCAATAACAATCCAATTCCACCTTGTATTGACTTTAGAAAGCTTAGAGTCACAAATGTCACTCCTCTAATGGTTCACAAACACCAAGAGCAAGAGGATGAAGAGGAGAGGTAAAGGAGACTACCCTAAAACGTGTGAAACCCTAGAAGGATGCGTGTCCACGTTTTTGGGTCATAAGGGATCTATATGTAGGAGGCTATTAGGGTTATCTTAACAAGGAAACCCTAATTTGGATGCTTAAGCCCTAAGCAACCCATGGACTCCTTTCTTTAAGGCCTTGGACGATTTCTCATGGATTTCCCCATAGAATTTGTTCACTCCTTAATATAAGGCAATCCATAGCCCAAATTGCAATTATCTTATAATTACAATTTCAGTCCCTTAAGTTTAATTAATCTCTTTTAGTCACAAAACTAATTACCAATTAATTATTGACTAATATTAATTAAACAACATGATTTCTCCTTTAATATATTATTCTCATAATATATTAATAAATCATATTTAATCATTTCTCTCCATAATTCATCCTATCAAGTTTCTTTGATGAAGGCAACCCAAAAGGACCATGCACCATCGGGTCAAGTACATACCAAAATATTTATGGACTTAGACACTAATCCAACAGTCTCCCACTTTGATAAGTCTAATAACTATTATGCATATGACTTCAGATCCTGATCTGCAATCGTAGCTTTCCAAAGCCGCTGTCAACTCTGATCCTATAAGATACGCGTTTCCTTTAGAGAAGGGATCATTATTCCTCCATTCTAGATATCGTATGAGACATAATTTCAAATCATTCTCTTTGTACTATTTCTCGACTTCCGATTTATGACAACTAACTAATTGAACAGATCAAATTAGCCCTAGCCCGACCGAGCATTTACGTTTGTCATCACTAAATCATCGAGGGGCCCAAAGATATCGCTTTTATCCTTCTTTGGATAAAAGGAACGGATAAACTTTGATTCAATGCTTGCTTGCACTCACTTACTGAATCACACACAACAGTATGTTTTATAACACCAAGTTACTAGTGTGTTTATTATCAATGTGCAACCGATTTGCAAAATACAACTCACACATCTCGGTTTCAAGAATATAAGATGTTATCGTCTCACTAATCGCTTGTGATGCAATTCATGGAGTGATCCAAGTGAGCGTGGGTTTAATCCAATGCTCAAATTCATATTCATAAGCACTCATGAGCATTGCAGCAAACTTTTGCTTATGTCTAATACTCTTTTAGACATTCCACACACCAATTCATGACAGTCTTCATTCATACTTACTTCCAACGTATGACTAACTGTGGTCCGTTTGAATAATTCGATTATTCTTAATAAACTCAAATATTCTGGAAGTCAAAAGATGCAAAGTGAAACACAAGAATAATACTAATCCCATATGGCCTCAACCCTTTGAGCATAAATAAAACAACTTTTATTTATCACCATATCGATTACTCATTATTTGTCGTTTCGGGTAATCAACTTCTTACTTGAATTATTACACTTGTCCCATGCTCCTAGCATGCACACAATGTTTACCTATGGTTCTTACTTTGTGAAATAGATCAAATTGAACACATTTCCAATAATTCTTATTTCACAACTCCTAATCCCTTTCCATAAGTAAAAGAATATCAAATTCTTGTCACTTACAAAATATAGTAGATTCTAACATTTTATGCAATGATCCTTTGGTAATGTCACTGCACCAAAGTCACAAAGACTATTGCCAATGATATTACAAAATCCTCTATCGGAGATTGTTACAATACAATTCCTTAGATATGATGTCTCTTACTCAAAGAACATTCCTTTGAACATCCTTTTGCATAAAAGTTTCTAATCTAGTCATAGATTTTCAATATTCAATTCCCACTATGGACACGTTTCCATATTTTCCATATGACAACTCATTCTTAATAGAATCTTATCTATTGATAATAATGTCGATATGGTCCATCCAATATGGAAACATTTCCATATTTTCCAATACTGTACTTCCAACTACTCACAAGCGACCAATCCCTAACGAATCTTTGGATTGTCATTTGATAGTTGTTTAATTATCTTAGTCAAAACCGATTCTTGTCCTTTTTCCCTCTAAATGCGCTAGACATTTGGAAAATTTTAGATTGGTCAAATATTATAGCCTATGCAATCGATCCTATACCCGAAGCGTATGGGACACAATGCATAATGTCTTACATAAAGATTTGATACTTCATCAATCTTCTACCATAATATTTTATTTGCTATGTTCTCAAAATTCGAATTGTGAAGAGGAATGTCGTAATCATAATCGAAATTTTTGAGAGGACACTATTTACCTTTGACTAAATTTATTAACATTTCTCAACCTAAGCCTTTAGATTTGAAATGAAGCATAATATTTTCTCCCTTAATTATAGCAAAACAACTTTTCAACTCTTACAACTTTGCAAAGTGTGACTCTTGTTTTCTATAATTAATACTATCCTTAATAATCATACAATCATAACATTTATGCTCCCACTATCATGATGATTATTATAAACATAACACTTATGCTCCCACTAGCTTTGACATGTATTCAGAAACCAGCTTAACTTCTAGAAAATCAATACTTAGTGCTTTGATAATCTTTTATCATGGCTTCTTGAACTTATACACCTTTGCCTTAGATAGTTCATATGTGTGTCTAAACAATTGCCAAACCTCACAATTCAAATTATGGGAAGGGATACCGTAACTATAATCGAATTCGAGAATGCAATTTTACAATCACTATCTTCTTAAAATCTTTCTTAGTGAATGCATTTCCTCACAATCATTTTCAAGAAGGAGGAAATCTTATGAAACTTTGATTTAAACGGTGTATTTGCTCCTATCCATGTGAATTTGTCAAAACCAAAGTTTACGACAAATTCAAACTCATATGGATCGAACTTTCTTAATCTCGATTTCTTGCCTCATTGATTAAGGTGCCTTGCCTTTTATGCGTTCAAAATGAGAGCTCATAGAACTCACATGCATAATTAACTCAATTGGAACAGCACAGAAACAAAATAATGTCAACACGATAGGTTGTAAACCTCAACTCGTGTGTTAGTGATGATCGATAAGGTTTATTTGATTTGTTCTTGAAACCTTTCAAGACCATTTAAGACTCCCACTGACTCCTTGACATATAAGATTCTCTTGTAAATAAACATTTCTTGACAGACAAATATTCAAGAGTTAGTGTAGTTTTTATCAAAACACTTCATAAATTGGTCCTAGTTGGTCTTTGTCTTATCCAAGACATCACAACTTTCCACATTTGATGAATGTTATAAACCTTCTTAATACTTTTGACTCTATGTCACAATCTTAATGCTAAGACTTGTTTTGGAACGAAGTATGATTGACTTCTTGATTTAACCATTTCTTCAATTCTTGAATCCTCTTCTTAGACATGCAATTGTACTAAGACTCTCTTAGAGGATCAATTGAGATATGGTTCTTAATCATTAAGACCTATCATAGAGCATAAAAGGTACTCTCCCTTCTTCTTAGAATGGAGAAACTTTTATCTTTCTGCCTACTTGATTCTTCTTATTCGTTCTGCTATTGATTTAAACTTTTTCAATCAATTCTGAATTATACCTAATCTTATAAGTATAATCATATTTACTAAACCTTTAGTAAATCATGACGAACATTTTGTTACTCTTATGGTGGACTTGATCAACACACAACTTGGTGTACTCGATCTCCTAGTCCTTCACTTGACACTTTGTCAATGAATTAGTCAAATTTCCAAATATGAAATTTCTCATTCATCGTGCAACCAAGTCGCATAATTCCAAGTTTTTGTCCAATTGAAACTTGGGCGATGAGAAACTCTCCCTATTTGGTAAATTCTCGACATTTCCATAATTAACATAAATAAGAATCATATCCATTCTTTATAGAAATATGCAAACATCAATTTTCATAACGATTTCATTGCAAGGAATTAAACAAATAAATAAGTCAAATCAAAATTTATTTTATTCATAAAAGCAGCGGAAAACATTTGTCCTTACAATGCAAAATCCATTGAAAACTATGTATTTCAAAAAGAAAATTTCTAACAACTCTATCGTAACTATCTAAGCTCAAAATCTAATCTTCAAGTCCATGCGATCAAGATCCATTTCTTGTGATTAGATTCATCTTGCTCTTTCATCAAGCTTCCTTTCTTTTCACCGATCCTGCAAAACATTCAAATGCAATCTTGTCACATCATGTATTAAGAATCAATGAATAGGAACTTAACGAAGTTAGATAGTGGATTTTACCTGAAGCGCATCCATACTCTTTGACTCTCCCATCTTCTGGACTCTTCAGGCTCCTTGGGCAGACTTGTATCCAACGCCCTTTCTTTTGGCAGCAAACGCAGGTCGGTTCTCCTAGAACGTCCTCGGAAGCATGTTCGGTTGACTTTCCCAACAAATACACTCCATTGCTTCGCCAAATCATTTCTGATTCAGCAACAATGAGCATGTAAGTTAGGTTAATGAGGTTGTCATCATGATCCATCATATAATACTTTCTTTTGAACTCATTAAATGATTCAGGAAGTGACTGCAAAACCCAATTCACAGCCAACTCATCCGGGAATGACACACCTAGCATTATCAACCTATCAATGTGTGATTTCATTCCTAGAACGTGGTCACACACGGGTTTACCATCTTCATGTTTCATTTCCAATAGGGCTTTAGTGATATTGAACCTTTCAATTCTTCGATCTTATGGGTTAGGGAGAACAATTGGAGGAGGAGGAGGAGGAAGTGAAGCATGATTTCTTGTTCCTCGATCGAATCGTGCAATACCATCTTCATGTGGAATGCTTGTTCCACGGGATTTTGGAAGACCATAGTTGTCGAAATTTGACATCTACAAAACGGGAGAAAACGATTTCAAGTTAGTTGATTGATTGAGTCCTTAGTAAATCACCCAAATGAGATACTAAGGCTAGGACCCAACACAATATTCTACAACTCGGGAGAGGGATGTCGTAACCCAAATTGCAGAACATTTGAAGGTAAGTGAAGGACGATTCACTAATTTCCACCATGACAAACGAAAAAGAAATTTAAGTTTTAAATCTATGAAAACTCCTAGATCCTATGAGATTCATTGAACATTTCAATGGCATGTTTAAATCTCGATATGCCCCTCTTGTTTGTAACTGGGATGCTGAGGATCACAAAGCGGGTGTGAATAAACATGCAAACTACATGGTGCCCCCACATGTTACAGTCACATATTCGATGTGCCGGTAAACCACACACGCTCCACCGAACTATGACAAACATTGAGTCACCCTTTTCTACCTTTGCTTAGAACCATTTAGTGTGCCGGTAAACCACACACGCTCCACTCACATCTTCGCAAGGGCAAAGTGTAATTTCATGGAATTGCATCAATTCACTTTTGCCTAAGTAACTAAGATTGGGAATTTGTAAAACATTTAGTTACTTTTGTAATTCATTATACTTATAATGGAAGGTTTCGTCCTATCCTACCCGTTCGGCTAACGACCCTCCACTAGTTAAGAGTGCGGTGGGTAAGAGTGGATACCCATTCAATCGCCATTTTATAGGCAATTTCCTTAAACACCCTTATAGACCAGCTTCATGAATGAGGCCTACTAACGGTAAGACCGACTTTTACTCATACATATATATAATGTTAGACTTTTAATGTTATATATAGTATAGGGTGTATTTTACACTTTTAAAATATTAGGTGGTCAAATTTAACAATTATACTTTTAATTCAATTAAATTGTAAACCAAAACTTTATGGATTTATTAAACCTCTTTTAATTATACACCTTAATTAATTAATAAAACCATAAGGGTGTGATTTGAATCTTTTTCAAAACAATACTAGGGTTTTAGAATTTAACATTCCTAATTAAACTTTTAGTCAACTTTTAAATTCCAAAACTTTAGGGCAAGTTTTGAAACATTTCAAAAATATTAGGGTTTAGAATTTAAATATACATCAAAATTAATATATTAATCAAAATTTAAATTCCAAAACTTGAGGGCAAGTTTTGAAACCATTTTCAAAACATTAGGGTTTCAACTATTTAAATTTCAAAACATCAAAACTTTTGAGGTCAAATTTAAACTATAAAACCTAAAGGGGGAAATATGGAACATTTCATAACACAAGGATCAAATAACAAATAATATAAATTAACATTTAATCACATAATTATCCATATTTGATTTATTTAATGATTTCTTGCAAAACAATTTACCAATTTAATCAAAATAATTAATCAATTATCACATAAGGAAACAAATATTTTATTAATTGATAAATATCTTCAATTAGATCAACAAATATACTCATATATATCAAAAAATCGGATTTATATTGATCTACTATGATAAGGCAAGTATCCTTAAGCAAAAATAGCAAGAAATCCCGGTTTTCCCTCTTACTAACCAACCGACTCAGGCATGGAGTCGTCGAGTCAGGCATGGAGTCGTCGAGTTAGCATGAACTCGGCGAGTTCATCTATAGACTCGGCAAGTTCAGCAAGCAGAACCACAAAAAACGAATTTTTTCAACATACAAGGCATCAATACAATAAAAACCAATCTAGTCTCTGATACCACTGGTGGGTTTTGGCCATAAGAACATCCTATGTGCTCATACAAACCCCAATGCTTGGATCTAGGTTTCTCTATTGTACATGCAAGTTATCCAAGACAATAAACCCTAATTCTTGCATACAAGTAATCATATTAACACAAGAATGGGTTTAATATATTACCTTGATTGTTATGTAGCAATAACAATCCAATTCCTCCTTGTATTAACTTTAGAAAGCTTAGAGTCACAAATGTCACTCCTCTAATGGTTCACAAACACTAAGAGCAAGAGGATGAAGAGGAGAGGTGAAGGAGGCTGCCCTAAAACGTGTGAAACCCTAGAAGGATGCTTGTCCATGTTTTTGGGTCATAAGGGATCTATATATAGGAGGCTATTAGGGTTATCTTAACAAGGAAACCCTAATTTGGATGCTTAAGCCCTAAGCAACCCATGGACTCCTTTCTTTAAGGCCTTGGACGATTTCTCATGGATTTCCCCATAGAATTTGTTCGCTCCTTAATATAAGGCAATCCATAGCCCAAATTGCAATTATCTTATAATTAAACTTCCAGTCCCTTCAGTTTAATTAATCTCTTTTAGTCACAAAACTAATTACCAATTAATTATTGACTAATATTAATTAAACAACATGATTTCTCCTTTAATATATTATTCTCATAATATATTAATAAATCATATTTAATCATTTCTCTCCATAATTCATCCTATCAAGTTGCTTTGATGAAGGCAACCCAAAAGGACCATGCACCATCAGGTCAAGTACATACCAAAATAGTTATGGACTTAGAAACTAATCCAACAAAAACACCTCACGAGATGTGGACTGGAAAAGTTCCCAATCTAGACCACATCAAGATTTTGGGTTGTAAGGCTTTTGTGAGACGCGAGACTCACGATAAGCTTCAACCCCGAAGCGAAAGGTGTATTTTCATCGGCTATCCACAGAAATCCTTTGGCTACATCTTCTACAGACCCAGTGATAATATGGTCTTTGTAGCAAGAAGAGGATTCTTTCGAGAGAGAGAATTCATGAGTCAAGGAGACAGTGGGAGGCAAATTGACCTTGAGGAACTTCAAGAGTCAAGTAATGAAGGAACCTCAAACGCTATCCCTCAACCTGAGGAGGAAACTCCTGTTGAGACAACTGAAGAATCTATACCTCTGAGGTGTTCTACCAGAGTTAGGAATGCACCTGAGCATTATTATGGGTTCCATATTACTGCGGAAGGTGAGACACTTATCAGTGATAACACACTGGTAAATCTCAATAAGCCTAACAGCTACACGGAAGCCATGGCAGGCCCTGAGGCTGCTAAATGGAAAGAGGCTATGGATAGCGAGATACAGTCCATCTATGACAATCAAGTTTGGAACTTGGTTGACAATGCACCTGATCATAAGGTAGTTGGGTGCAAACGGATCTTCAAGAAGAAGACCGACATGGATGGTAATGTACACATTTATAAGGCACGACTGGTTGCAAAGGGTTATTCTCAAACTCCGGGAGTTGATTATGATGAGACCTTTTCACCAGTGGCCAAGATTAAGTCTATTAGAGTTCTGTTAGCCATTTCTGCATTTCATGACTATGAACTATGGAAAATGGATGTCAACCAGAAGGTTTTGTCAGTACAGAGTACCCCAATAGAGTGTGTAAACTCGAGAAATCCATTTATGGATTAAAACAGACACCTCATAGATGGAATCTTTGCTTTGGTGAGAAAGTCAAAGAATTTGGCTTTTCAAGGAGTGAAGATGAATCGTGCACTACTAGAAAAACAGTCTTTTACGACGCTCATTGCGCGTCATAAAAGGTTCAGACGACGCACAAATGCGCGTCAAGGAAGGCCATGTCATAAAGAGAGACGACGCGCATTTACGACGCTCATTTACGACGCGCATTTACGACACGCGTTTACGACACGCAATGCGCATCAAGAAAGGCCCTGTCATAAAGGAAGACGACACGCATTCACGTGTCGTAACCTTACGACGCGCGTGTTAATGACACGCAATGTGTATCAAGAAAGCCCCCGTCAAGAAAGGCCATGTCATAAATGAAGATGACACACATTTTTGCGTATCGTAATTTTAAATATTTTTTTTAAAAAAAAAATATTTATTGATTTACTTATTTTCATATTAAATTTGCATTTCATGTCTCATAATGGAAAATAAAATACCATATACAAATAATACAATGCATTGCACAAAAGGTAATGTTATACAAATAATCATTCTAATAGTAGACAAGTGTAATACATCAAATGTGAAAAAGATGAAAGTCATCAACTAATAATAGTTGAACTACAAGAACTTGTTGCCCACCTTCACAACATCCGAGCTACTTTGTTGGACATTATGCACATAAACAAGACCTACACATGGCAAATCGGTAACTTAACATGCAATACAATAAAGAAATATGTTTAAAATTTTTCTATTGTTTTGAACACCTACATGACCAGCAAGCTTTTTTATACTCGGTAACTTAATATGCAATACAATAAAAAAATATGTTTAAAAATTTTCTATTGTTTTGAACACCTACATGATCAGCAAACTTTTTTATACTCTGTAACTTAACATGCAATTCAATAAAGAAATATGTTTAAAGAATGCGTATAAATGTCAAAAAACAAGATAGGAGCCAATCATTCTATGACACAAGGAAAAAAATCCCTAGAGAACTATGAAAAAAATATGAAACAAATGAATGAAAGTGCATTGCTATTTCTTTAATACTTACTGCATAGAGTAAGACTTGGCCATCATCCATATTTTTGAAGGACATTGATGTCTCGCTATGTTGCACATACTAAAAATAAAAAAGAACAAAATTGAGTGACATATGGACTTATCTAGCTTACTGAAACAGACATACAAAAGATTTTGTTGTACTAGCTTGCTGAAATAGACATACAAAAGATATCAGGAAAAGACCAAAATGCCCTTGTGTGAAAGTAGCGGGAAAATAAAATTGGTAAATTTTTTAATCAGCCTAACAAGAGTTCAGGCAACTGCTATGCAAGATCTAACACGACAGAGAAGTTACTTACCAGAATTTCATGATATACAAATGTACGAAGAGCCTCCCTTGTCACAGCCTTAATCTCAGGCCTGAATTACTTGACTGAATCCAGATAAGAAAAATATACACGCCGATGGTTTGGCTGCAGACACTTTGCTCCAAATTCTTGAACATACATACCAAAAAGACACACTTCTACACCTTCAATTTTCTGAAACAACAGAACCACCTAAAACAACAAAGCCTAATTTAGGGATTCACATACCAAAACCAAAAGATAGTGCCAGCGCATATAACTGGGTAGATTTTTTAGAGTATAATATATTGTATAGGAAGAAATGTAGGGAAAGATGCTATAATAAACAAATCAACGAAAGTAGTACGGTTGAAATACCTTAGACTTATACCCAAAATCTACAGGGTAATTTTCCTCTTGAAAGATCTCAAGAAATTTTTGCTTGACTTCCAACTTCTTGTCGACAGAAGAGACCGCTCTGACAACAAGTGCTTCTGCTCCAGGAATCTAATAATAAAGAAAATGTAAGATACATACTTTATTGTTCATTCATAATGTATGGTATGGAGTTCTCTTTTCTTTTTTTTTTTTGGGGGGGGGGGGGATTATAACATCACCTCATCATAAGTTTTCCCATAGAACCTTGTGCGCTCTAGTCTTTCTTGCTTTAGTTTTCCAAACAACCTGCTCTCTTTGTGAGCACTGAGTATGGTTCGAGGTAAATCTTTTCCTCCAAGTACAGCACTCTGTGGTAGAGGCATCCGCTCTCCTCTTTCAACTTCTTCCATATAACAATTGGGACAAGTATAGGCAGGGTTCAAAACTCATCTTTTCAACTACACATAGTTGACATGAGTTCTCACTCATCGAGTGTTCCAGAGCTTGATTCTTTTCTACTTTTTCTTTGCTCTGTATAAAATGAGAGATTAAAAAACAAACAAAAAACAAAACACACCTCCATAAATTAAAATACAGAATCTAACCTGGCCAACCTACTGCCTGAGACCTGTTATATGTTCACGAACCTGCTCTGGTGTACTTTAAACATATAATATTATAATACATGTCAAGCTTTATATTCATAATAATTAATTAGTTATAAACATATAATAGATTAAATAAAACACCTGAATATATGTTCTACAGTTTCTTAATTGACTTGAGCAAGTGACTCATATACATGATGCCCACTTGAAATTCCAAGAATACCCTTAATTTCTTCAAACCAAGGGGGTTGATAGGCCTCATCCAAACACAATGTTCATTTAGCTTTCTCTAACAATGGTGGTGCCTCCATTAACAAATGCAAAGTACAACAGTTTGTTATGTCAATGTCACATTTTGGAAATAAATAATGTTTGAACTAAAAATGCTGAATGTTAGGTGGATATAGTCACCATATCAAGATCCAAGCATTGCATAAAGACCAACTATATCCTCATCAACAACAATGTTGATCTTGGGATCCACAGACACAATATTACCTCGTTCATAGCAAGCCAATGAGTTCATTCAAGCCAACAGGTTGCAAATAAAAAACCATAAGTGCATACGACAAATGTAAAGCACGCAGTTATATATTGTTGTTCTAAAGATGTAAAGTGGAATACTTTCTTTACCTCTCATGAGGAGAAGAGCAGCTGTAATTGCAATTCCAGCAGATAAAGTTGGGTGTTCTCTTATAATTGTAAGTTGATTTGTTAAGACACAAAAGTATGAGAGAAAACTAATCCAAGAAATATCAACTTATCAAGCCTCTAAAATAAGGCATCACTGTTGATTTTTTATCATGAAATAAATGTTTGGTAGTTGTAAAAAAGAAAAATTCACCTTTGATCTTACTAAACACCAAATCTTCATAATTCCTATACTGTGTTGTGTATCGAACTACATGATCCTGGAAATGAACATGAAAAGTAAGACTTGCCAGTGTCTTATAAGAAATTGAGGTGCGATGTTAACTGATAATCACATAGAACAAACTAGAAGGGTAATAAAGTTAACAATCAGAGAGCATAAATGAAGGAGAAATAACTAATTTGGCTCCAACTTATGCTGCATAAAACTTATATTCTTGAGAAGAATTCCCAATGTCTTACATTAAATTCATATTCTAAGGGGACAATTCTGATAATCTAGTTGAGTTTTTAAGTAGTATGCTGAAAAGAGCTTCTATTGTGCACCATCTTCTTAACCTACCCGAAATATAAGCATGTATACACAAACTTGAATCACGCTTGATCATTTATGTATCAATCTGTCTCTTGTTTACATATAACGGAGGTATGTGATTACATTTAGCTAAGTTTCATACTAAAAACAATAGAATCTCAATGACAAGCAATCATCCTATAGATGAAAAAGACACCTGAAATAGCATGCAAAGAGATACAGGTACGCATTAACGCATACGAACAGCTAGACTATATATCAAAATACCAAATTTAAATTATCATACTAGTCCTTAATAAAATGCATCAAAGAACGCACGCAGATAAACATTCATCGTATATACGGAAGCCCTAACTATAAGGAAAGCTGCACAAGAAATGAAACGCACCCAAACATGATACATAGATATTGATAGAGTACCTAAAGAGTTCGAATATGAGTGGACGAATTTTGCTGCAGTGACCGGGCTGAGCGAACGGCGGAATCAACAGATTCCTGAACCGTACGAGGTAGATCCTCGTAAATGTAGGAAAGCCATGGCTTTTCTTGCTGTTGATTCTCCGTTGTCTCGTCTGCTGTATTGGACGGTGAATTAGGGGCAACGTCGCCGATCATGTTCTCCTTGCTCCTTCGTTTCTCGATCTCCCAATTTGTTTCAGTTGATTCCTTATTCCACCTTTTGCCCTTTTCTTCTCAGCCTACCCAATCCCATCTTCTCCCCAAATCACTCGAAACCGTAACCCCTAATTCACTCATTCAACAGTGGGATTAATTTTGTATTTACGGGAAGATACAGAGGAAGAAGATTAATACAAAAGTAAAATAAGCGCAATGTTGGGCCCTATTTCATCTGTTTGTATTTGTGGTTCACCATCTTCAGATATGAATCCCATTTCATTTGTTGTTGTCATAGAAACAAATCATTAAAAACATCAAAAAAGATATATGAAATATTAGAAAACCAATCGAATTCTTCTGGAATTAGGGTTCTAATATTCTGATCATAGGAAAACAGTTCATCAATTTGACCAGATCAAGGTAGCCTCAATTTCATGCTTTATATTTGATAAACCATATCAGTAAGAAGAAAGTGATAATATTCAATTAAAAATGAAGCAAGAACCAAAAAAAGTTAAAAACAAAGAATTTAAGGGAGACGAAGGAGACAGTCCCAAATCTATTAGGTATAAACAACTCTTTTTTTGTTGATTGGTTTAATTGAGGCAATCCATCAAACACTTGGTATGCATTTTGAATAAAGAGAAACCATGAGACAACTATTATCACTTACATACTTCCAACTTACAATCCACTCCATCAAAAACAATCATGTTAGAAATTAAAAGAAATAGATTGTATGGTATGTAATCAGATTTAACAAGACTAATTTATTATATCATGAACAAAGTCAAACAATATTGATATGAATAAATGGAATAAATATTACCTAGCATAAATAATCCCGATGTGGTTCATATGTTTGACCATTTTCATAATGAAATATTTGCATAGCTTCTCCATTTTCAATAGGTAGAAATGTCCAAGCAGAAATCCTTGATTCAATTCCAGCAACAACTTTATCCTTTAAATCAAAGATCAAACATTACATATATTGTTTAGAATTATTCATTGATGTTACATATGTTTCGGTTTGATTATGAACAGGATCACAGATGAATCGGTTTACCTGAGCTTTGTTGAGAAATTGTCTCCAATTGGGGACCATTGATGCCTGATCCTTGTTTGTCTTGATCCACATTCTCGCTTCCATGTTGTAAATCATCTATCTTCTAGACTATGGTCTCGTCTGATTCATCATTTTCTAGGTAAACGATTCCATCTCCTTCTCCTTGCTTCCCTTTACCAACATCCTCACTTACTAGCGGTACATCCTCTGTGACCTTATCTCCACCCGCGTCTGGTTCACCTCCCTAATTTAGCGCGTTATTCACATCACCTACTACAAAATTCTCCAAAGCGACTTCCTCCATGATCATTGATTCGGAAGAAACAGCAGGAGATGTAGTTGAATCACCATCAATTTTATCAGATTTTTTGCACCTTATAGCCGTCTTCAGAGGAGGCATGTCTGATTTGTATATGACCCAACTTCAATGACTTGTTTGACGGGACAAGGGTTAGGGTTCTTGTAGCTATTAAAGGCGATGAAAGTACTGATCGATCAACACAGAGAGAGAGAGAGAGAGAGAGAGAGAGAGAAAGAGAGAGAGAGAGAGAGAGAGAGAGAGAGAGAGAGAGATAAAGGAGGCATGTCTGATTTGGTAACTTTTTTGAAGATGACTATTGTTTAGGGCTATCAGTAGCACCGTTGACTCTACTACCACACTGTAATAAACAAATCGCCTTTGAAGGCCCTTCATCATCTTGCACTGCCCTTACTTCCTCCAGTGAGAATTTCGAACTTGACAAGGAAAGGCAATCAGTCGCCAAAGAGATTTTTGTTGAAATCGGACCTAGGGCTTGTAAGTACAACAAACAATCACAAGAAACCTTCATCGTCGGCGAGGTGGGTGATTGAAGAGAGATCGTAGATGGAAGAGAAAGTGGAGATGGAAGTGAACGAGAGATGGAGACGGAACCAAACCTAAATCGATGGCGGGTTTTCAACTTTTCTAATTTTTGGGGAATTCCTTTTCCCGCTACTAAAAATGAAGATGTGCGCGTTTCATTAAAAAAATATATATATAACGACATGATTTCACGACGCCCATTTTGTGATAGGTGCCTTCCGTGTTTTTTTTTTTGTAACACTAATTTTAGGGCATGTAAAAATGCACGTCTTAAATCTTTCACATTTTGGGAGATCTAACATTATTTTTAGGGCACCCACTTTTGCTTATCGTAAAACAGCGTGTGTCATGGTTTGCGCGTCATTAAAGGGTATTTTTCTAGTAGTGGTGTGTTTATATCAAGGCTAGTGGGAGCATAGTTAGCTTTTTGGTACTGTATGTGGATTAAATACTACTCATAGGAAATGACATCCCAACCCTGCAGGAAGTAAAGTCCTGGCTTGGGAAGTGTTTCTCTATGAAGGACCTTGGCGAAGCTGCCTATATCCTAGGGATAAGGATTTTGAGAAACAGGAGTAAAAGACTAATTGGACTTAGTCAAAGCACCTATGTGAACAAAGTGTTGAAAAGATTCAACATGCATAACTCTAAGAAAGGTGAGTTACCCATTCATAGTAATGCCAGATTGAGTAAGACACAAAGCCCTAGTATAGAGGCTGAGATAGCAGAAATGAGTCAAATATCTTATGCTTCAGCTGTAGGATTGATCATGTATGTTATGACGTGTACTCGACCTGATGTAGCCTTTGCTTTGAGCATGGTTAGCAGGTATCAGGGAAACCCTGGCAAGGCACACTGGACTACGGTAAAGAATATCCTCAAGTACCTACGAAGGACTAAGGACTGGGTCCTTACCCTTGGTGGGAGTGATGACATGAGAGTTGTAGGGTACAGTGATGCTAGCTTTCAGACTGACAGGGATAATTTTCGCTCTCAGTCGGGCTAGGTCTTTACCCTAAACGGAGGGGAAATTACATGGAAAAGTTCCAAGCAGGAGATAGTGGCTGATTCCACTTGTGAATCAGAGTATATAGCAGCAAGTGAGGCTGCAAAGGAGGCTATATGGCTAAAGAACTTCATTGGAGATCTTCGATTTGTACCAGCCATAAAGGAGCTAATGGATATTTTTCTGTGAAAGCAATAGTGCGGTTGCCATAGCCAAGGAACAAGAGATCATGGGAGATCCAGACACATTGATAGCAAATATCACTTCATTACACATCGAATAGAAGAAGGAATCCTCATGGCAAAGAGGGTATCATCAGATGAGAACCCAACAGATCCCCTCACGAAGGGACTGACTCGGGCTAAGCATCTCTAGCTTGCTTGGAGGATAGGGCTGAAAGATGATATTAGTTTTAGTAGTTAGATAATCTCGAAATTTGTAAAATGTAATTGACATTTGATGATAAATAAAAGCTGTTATTTATGAGTAAAGTGTTGCTATCACTTGTCAATCATTTACTATATTTCTTTTGCGTGTTTTGACTTCCAGAATAATTATGTTTGGTATAACATATTATTCAAACCTCCACAGTCGGTTATATGTTGGAAGTAGGTATGAATCAAGACTGTCATGATTGGTTGCAGAGGTCTAAGGTGCTGGACATGACTACAACAATCATGAGTGCTCATAAGTTCTAAGCATTGGATTCAACCCAGCTCACTAGAATCACTTCATGGAATTTATCTCGAGTGATCGTGAGACAGTAATATCATATAAGTCTTCAAACCTAGAGATATGATTTGTTACTTATGAGTTGGTTATGCATTGATTGTACGAAAACACATTGGTAACTCGATGTTATAAAACGTGCCTTTGTGTATAATTCAATGAGTGGTAGAACAAACATATGAGTCAAAGTTTATCTGTTTCTTCTAGGATTAGAAGCGATATCTGGGCCCCTCGATGATTTTGTTTTGACCTATGTACCGGGCCCGATCAGAACTAAATTGATGTGTTCACTTAAGTTCTATGTCAAATAAATCGGAAATCTGGAAACAAATGTTGGACAATAAGTAAGACCATGTTCCATGTATTTTTCCGGCTGATATCTAGAACAGAAGATTACATGATCACTTATCTAAAATGGCACGTTCTAGTTCAACAGAGTTTAAAGAGCTACGACTGCTGATCGGTTCCTGAAGTCATACTTGCAACTATAGTTATTAGACTTATCCAAGTGGGAGACTGTTAGATATAGTGTCTAAGTCCATAACTGTATTTGGTATGTACTTGATCCGACCCGACATGGTCCATTTGGGTTGCACTTCGCCCAAACAATTTATTGATAATCTTTGGAGAATAGTATAAGTTATGATTTATTAATATATTATAAGTTCTAATATATTAATATAAGATCCTATTATTTAGTTAGTGTTGATCTATAATTAATAATTAATCTAGGATTAATTTAAAGATCAAAAACATTACTAATTAAATATGGGCTCTTATATTTATATAGTGTGGGCTAAAGCTTATTTGGAATGGGCTAGGCTTGCATGGAAAGTCCATGGAAAGTCCATGGATACTCCATGGAGCTTTAACCCATGGATCTCATGGAAATGAAGAGACATGGGTATTAGGGTTTACATGGATGTAACCATAATCCACCACACTATATAAAGAAGGCCTTGGTTCTTGAAATCACACTAGTTGAGGTGAGTAAAGCAAGAGGACCAATTTCAAGATAGTTGTGACTATTCTCTCAAAGTTCCAAGTTTGTGGTGATTTGTGATTTCCATTTGAGACATCCACACTATTGGTGCTAGGCTCTAAAACTTCAAGCAATCAAATACAACTACAAGGTAAGTAATTCTACTAGCTTTATTTGATTCATGTTCCCCATGCCATGCTAGATAGGATATGAACCTTGGAAAAAATAATTATTTGCATGTATCTTAGACAAACATAGATCCAAGGTTTGTTAGGGTTGCATGTACACTTAGGAAGTGTTAGAATGCTCAAAACCCATCAATAAGTCGTCGGCTATCGGTAACGAACTTCGATACCTGCCCGATCACCAGCTCCATTTTGCGGTTCTCCAGTGTCACGGCCTCCGCCTGGGCCCCTCGAATGGTGTCCAACACCGGAGCCATCACTGTCAATCTCATGCAAACATCTCGAAGCGGTGCGCTCTCCGCCCTACGGCTCAGGGCATTGGCTACAACATTAGTCTTGTCCGGGTGGTACAGGATCTCGCAGTCGTAATCCTTTACCACATCCAACCATCTCCTCTGGCGCATATTCAGGTTGGGCTGATCCGTCAAGTACTTCAAGCTATTGTGGTCCATGTATATGGTACACATAACCCCATATAGATAGTGAAGCCAGATCTTGAGAGCCAACACCACCACCCCCAACTCCAGATCATGGGTGGGATACCTCGTCTCATGTGGCTTCAGCTGCCTCGATGTGTATGCTATCACATGCCCCCTTTGCATCAGCACTGCACCCAACCCCGATATTGATTCGTCACAATACACCAGAAAATCCTCCATCCCCTCCGGGAATGCTAACACCGGGGCTTTGCACAATCTCTGACGAAGTGTCTCAAACGAGGTCTGCTGCTCCGGACCACATGAAAAAGCAACACCCTTCCGGGTCAACTTGGTGAGAGGCATGGTGATCTTGAAAAAATCCCGAATGAATCTCCGATAATAGCCGGCCAAACCTAGGAAACTTCTAATCTCGATGGGTGATCTCGACAACTCCCATCTCATAACCGCCTCAATCTTGGCCAGATCGAACAATATCCCATCCTGGTTAACGAGGTGCCCCAATAACTGGACCTCCCATAACCAAAAATCGCACTTGCTGAATTTGGCGAAAAGCCTCTCCGACCTCAATACCCCGAGAATCTCCCTCAGGTGCTCCTCATGCTGCTCTCTAGATCTCGAGTACACCAAAATATCATCAATGAATATGATCACCGACCGATCCAGCATCGGCCGGCACACCTAGTTCATGAGGTCCATGAATGCTGCCGGTGCATTGGTGAGCCCAAAAGGCATCACCACGAACTTGTAATGCCCATAACGAGTTCTGAATGCCGTCTTCTGGATATCTTCATCCCGAACCCTTATCTGGTGATATCCCGACCTCAAGTCTATCTTGGATAGCCAAGACGCTCACTGCAACTGATCGAACAGATCGTCGATCCTCGGTAACGGATAACATTTATTGACCGTCAACTTGTTCAACTCTCGGTAATCAACGCACATCCGACGTGAACCATCCTTTTTCTTGACAAAAAGGATCGGTGCTCCCCAAGGTGAGCTACTCGGTCTGATAAACCCCTTCCCCTGCAGCTCCTGAAGCTGCGAGGAAACTCCTGCAGCTCCTGAAGTTGCAAGGATAACTCATGCATCTCTGGTGGCGCAAGGCGGTAGGGCGCCTTGGCGATAGGTGCTGCCCCTGGTACCAAATCGATACGGAACTCTACTTGCCTCTTGGGAGGCACACTAGGCAATTCCTCAGGAAAGACATCAAGGAACTCGAACACTATCAGGACCTTATCAATCGAACTTGGCCTCCCAGCCACCACTCGCGTTTCCATCACATAGGCCACAAACCCACTAGAGTGCTGCTGTAGACACTGCCTTGCCCTAGCAGCCAAACAAAATGCTGACTCGGGACGGGTACCCTCACTGTACACAGTAAGTACTCCCTCACTAGGGTCTCGTATCGTCACCAACTGACGCTCGCAATATATAATAGCTCCAAATTGGCTCAAACAATCCATGCCCACTATGACACATACGTCCCCCATCGCAATCGAGAACCCCACACAGAAGATCTCAAGCCTACATCCTCGAATCACCTCTGTGGCATACACCACTCGCTCGTTAGCTATAGAAACCCACAAAGGTCGACTCAATGCCTCTCGACAAATATATGATGACTAAAAGCTAACGACACTAAAGATCGACTCGCCCTCGAGTCAAATAACACCAAGGCAGGCACAAAATTCAAAAGAAAAGTACCTACACATATCATAATATAAGCATAATATCTCAGACTCAAAATAAATAGAGGGAAAAATACATACCAGCCACAACGTCGGGTGCTGCGTGGACCTCCTCTACTGTTAACTGGAAGGCTCTCCCGCGAGCCTTCGACGCCTCGGCCTTTACTAGTCGAACCTCGGTAGCCTTAGCAGCAGGCGCAGATACCTATGCTGATCCCTGATGCAGTTGAGGCACTCGGCATTCCGATGGCCGTTCTAGTTGCAATTGAAGCAAACCGAAAATCCCTTAGGGCAATCCCTCGCGGTATGCTCCTTATTCCCACACTTGTAACATACCCCCGCTCTGCACATCCCCTCATGACTTTTGCCGCATTTCCCACAAGTACGGCCCTTCGCACCCCCAGATCTCGAATCAGCGGGCTTTTCCCGCTTGGCTGCCGGCTGAGACTGTGCCGGCCGCAGATCCTTTCCCAGAGACTCTGCCTCCTCCCTCGCCTGAGTCTCCAGCTCGATCTCCTTCTTCCAGACATTTGCCTGGAGTTCGGAAAATGTCCGGTATGTCGAGTTCGCCATGAACTCTCGAATATCTCTCCTCAGAATACTCAGATACCGACTCATACGCGCCTGCTCGGTAGACACCTGCTCAGGGAAAAACATCGCCCTCTCATGAAACTTCCAGGTAATCACAGTAACTAAATCAATACCCTGCTTGAGGGTCAAAAACTCCTGAGCCAGTCATTCCCTTTCCATAGGGGGAACGTACTCATCGCGAAACATGGTGGTGTACCTTTCCCAGGTCACCGCAGTAAGCTCAGCTGGGGTGAAATCTGCTGATACAAACTTCCACCAATCCTTCGCTCCCAGGCGAAGCTGGTTCAGCGCGAACCGCACCCTCAAATGTTCCGGACATGAACAAGTGTAAAAACATCCCTTAACATCTGCAATCCACCTCATCGCCGCGATCGGATCCTACGTCCCATCGAACTCTGGTTCCTTCGTGTTGCTAAACTCCCGATACAACAACGAATCACCTCCCTGCGGTCTCACAGCAGCGACGGCTGCGGTGGCCGCAGCAACAGCAACATCAGTGAGCACCGCATACCTCTCATCAAAAGTCTCAATCAGCGTGGTCTTGATAGACCCAAACATCTCAGGTATCTCAATTCGTATGGTCGCAGCCACTTCCTCATGAATCAACCGACGGATCTCCTCGTCGCTGACATTGCTGCTCCCAGGTATGTGTTGTGTCCCAACCATGGTGTCTCTAAATATAATATAAAAATATCAGAGACTCGCTCGAGTATACTTGCACTCAATAACGCAACCCTACTCACCCCCTGGTATCCTAAGGATTCTTACTTGGACTGCTCACTGATTTGGTGTCTTCAGTAGTACGGGCCATATACTACTGACCACACCGCATCAGTATTCACCCCAAGTCCTCCTCCTTGGATCTCAGATCACAAGTACTCTACTCTCACTATGCATCGACTACCTTCCGGTAGACCCCCCATAAGCTCCTTACTGCTACCTATTTACTCTCAAGGCATCTCATAGCAGCAATATTCTCCTAGGCTAAGGCATCACAAATCAGGCCACTCTAGTCCTAATATGAACACGTGGCCTACTCCAGCATGCATAACATAACATATCATATCTCATAACACGTAATGTAAGGGTATTGTGGGGATTCACCGTTCGAGCGCTGGCTGACCATACACACTGCTCCGCTCTGGTTGTCTCAAAATCTCTTGCTATTTTAGAAAAAATTAGTTTTATTGTTTGAAAGTTTTCTCAAATCCTCAGTTTGAGTTTAGATACGCCCGAAGCTGCATCCCAGTCCCTCAAACCAAGGCTCTGATACCAACTTGTAACGACGTAAATTTTCGAAACAATTTTTTTCATTTTTCAACAACCAAATTTATATTTAAATATTCTCAAAACATGTGTTCCACAGTAGTTATCAAAATAATACATATCCCAAGATCACAAATAAAATCTCCTGACTATGTGTACGGATCACGTCGGCGCCTTTCCACGGTCATCGCTAGTACCTGAAACACATAACACAAGAACTGTAAACATAAATGCTTTGTTAGTTCCCCAAAATACCGCATACAACACATACGCCACTCGAGACTATAGTACCACCTTCCGGCCGATGTGTATCAGCGGGACCCTCCAGTCCCGTAGCTCCTTGGACCCTCTGATCCGGTCATAGCTTGTTGGGCCCTCTGGCCCGGTCTAAATCATTGGAAGCTCCGGTCCGGTCTGTATCGTTGGACCCTCCGGTCCGGTCTATACAATCATATAACATACTTATATCACATAGCGCATAAACTCATTCATAGCACATCATCTCATACATAGCACATAGGACCCTCCGGTCAACACATAAATACCACTCTAGGTGACATATAGTGAGAAGACTCACCTCGTGTAACTCAGTAACTCTAAAATCTCGGACTCTATGAGATAGGATCTAGCCTCCGCCTAATCATTTGAAATAAACACTCGGCATCAAAACATTTCCAAAGGCTAGACAACTCCCTCCCTTAGCACTCTCAGGAGGGTAAAAGAGCATTTTACCCTTCAAATGGCTCAAATACCCTTAAGTTGACCACACCCTAAAAGTCAACAAAAGTCAACCCTCCGGGTTACATTGCGTGTGCCAAACATGTACGCTGGGCATACCCGGTGTATTCACAGAATCGGGGTGCACGACCCCTTACGCTGCGCGTACTGGGATTACGCCCAGCGTAAGTCCCAGTGCAGCTACTTTGTGGATTTTGGTCTTAAACGGTTAAGACATGAACTCATATTCTAGATCTGACTTCTCTAGGGTTACTTACTCCATAAAGTTGAAACCTTTAAGCCCTTGCATGTCTGTAAAGGTCACCCATCACTCAAAACACCTTTCATCTTTCCATGATAAGTCCATAACTCATGCATGACTCAATATCAACGACCAATATTGGATTTTTATGAATCCTCATCACATAATACACTAGGAAAGGCCAGATCTAAGCTTATGGAGACTCTTTGCACATAAAGTCTCCACCTTTGAACCAAAAACCCTAAAAATGGGTCCATAAAGCAAAACTCATGAAAGGCAAGGAAAGCTTTGAGCTCTTTACCTCAGAAAGAAGCTCCAACCTCTATAGAACTCGGATCTACTCTTGCTCTCCAACTTCTAGCTCCAACAATGGCTTCCTCTTCTCCTTCTTCACCTTAAAAAGGCACCTTCAAGCTCAAGAACACACACACAAGCTTAATACGGGTTTTCTACTCTCTTAGGGCTCACTTATTGAAGTATGGTGGTTGGATCATAGGGCATAACGTTCCTTTTATAGTGCACAAGCAATAATTAGGGTTTGCATCTGGGAGTCCGCGTCCAAAATAAGTGCGCGAGTACGCCTCATTGTGCCCAGCGTACTCATAAGTCCAATATTTCAACTTAAGGGACTTATCTTGAAAACTTGCAAAAATAGAAGGGTTAAATAGCTTACCTTAGTTTCAGGATGTTACATGTCAACAATCTCTGTCTAACCTGTTGTATCTACTATGTCGTCTAAAGCACTATCTCAGTGCTGCTCATCACTTGCTGCCATACCTTTCCCCAACAAATAGGAGTCCAACACCTTCTCCCATACAATAACTCAAAGGGAGGCATACCAATGCTCGAATGGTGGTTGTTGTTATAGGAAAACTCAGCCAAAGGCAGATATGTGTCCCAACTCCCTCCGAAGTCCAACACACATGCCTGAAGCATGTCCTCGAGTATCTAAATCGTCCGCTCATTCTGTCCGTCCGTCTGTGGGTGGTAAGCGGTACTGAAATGCAGCCTAGTACCCAACTCCTCATGGAACTTATTCTAGAACCTGGAAGTGAAATGCACATCTCGATCCGACACAATCGAGCTCGGTACACTATGCCGCGATACCATCTCCCTCACATACACCTCTGCCAGCCTTTCTGCGGAAGAGCTCTCACTGATAGCAAGAAAATGAGCGCTCTTTGTTAGTCGGTCGACGATCACCCAAATTGCATTGATGCCTCTCGCAGTCCTCGACAATTTGGTGATAAAATCCATGGAAATCTATTATCACCTTCACTGGGGAACCTGAAGCGGCTGCAACTTGCCATGTAGACACTGGTGTTCGGCCTTAACCCTGCGACAGGTCAAGCACCTCTCTACAAACCACGCCACATCCCTCTTCATACAGGGCCACCAATAATCTCTTTTCAGGTCCAAATACATCTTTGTAACCCCAGGATGGATCGAAAAACTCGACCTGTGCGCCTCCTCCATCAAAATGGCACGTGCCCCACCCTCAAATGGCACCTAAATCCAGCCCTAGAAGGTCATAAGCCCCCGACTATCGACAATGAACTCAGATATCTGACCAATCACCCACTCCCGCTTACGGTTCTCCGATCTCATGGCCTCCACCTTGGCCTCCCGAATGGTGTCCAACACCGGAGTCATCATTGTCAACCTCATACAAACATCTCGCAAAGGGGCACTCTCTGCCCTGCAACTCAAGGCATCGGCTACCATGTTAGCCTTGACCGGGGGGTACAGGATCTCACACTCATAATCCTTTACCACGTCCAACCATCTCCTCTGACGCATGTTCAGTTTGGGCTGATCCATCAGATACTTCAATCTCTTGTGATCCGTGTATATGGTACGCCGAACCTCACACAAATAGTGACGCCAGATATTGAGGGCGAACACCATAGCCCCTAACTCCAGATCGTGAGTATGATACCTCGTCTCATGAGGCTTCAGCTGCATCGATGGGTATGCTATCACGAGAGTATGATACCTCGTCTCATGGGGCTTCGCACAATCTCTAGCGAAGTGTCTCGATGGAGCGGGCCCCAACTGAAAGCCACGCCCTTCCGGGTCAGCCTAGTGAGAGGAACAACATTCCTGTAGAAATCGTGGATGAATCTCCAATAATATCCGGCCAACCCCAAGAAACTCCTGATCTCCGAAGGGGATCTCGGCACCTCCCAACTCATCACCGCCTCAATCTTGGCCGGATCGACCAATATCCCATTCTGGTTGACGAGGAATCCTAAAAGCTAGACCTCCCATAACCAGAAGTTGCGCTTGGAGAATTTGGCGTAAAGCCTCTCCGATCTCAGAACTCCGAGGATCTCCCTCAAATGCTCCTCATGCTGCTCTTTGGACCTCGAATACACCAATATATCATCAATTAACACGATCACCGAACAATCCAACATCGGCCTGCACACCCTTTTCATGAGAACCATGAACGCCGTCGGTGAATTGGTGAGCCCGAAGGCATCACCACGAACTCGTAATGCCAGTAACGAATCCTGAACGTTTTCTTCTGGATATCATCATCACGCACCCTCATCTGATGATATCCAGACCTCAAATCAATCTTGGAGAACCAAGACGCTCCCTGCAACTGATCGAGCAAATCGTCGATCCTTGGTAAGGGGTAATGGTTCTTGGTCGTCTGCTTGTTCAACTCCCGGTAATCAATGCACATTCGGTGTGAACCAAGCTTTTTCTTGACAAAAAGGATCGGCACTCCCTACGGCGAGCTAGTCAGCCATATAAACCTCTTTTACAGCAGCTCCTGAAGCTGCGAGGATAACTCCTGCATCTCTGGAGGTGCAAGGCGATAGGGCGTCTTGGCGATAGGCGCTGCCCCCAGAACCAAATCGATACGGAACTCTACCTGCCTCTCTGGAGGCACACCCGGCAACTCCTCGGGGAAAACATTCGGGAACTCACGCACTATCGGGACCTCATTGACCGACCTCGGTCTCTCTGCACCTACCCTCGTATCCACCACATACCCACTACAGCGCTGCTGTAGACTCTGCCTCGCTCTCGCGGCTGCACAAAATGCTGACCCAGAACGGGTATCCTCTCCATAAACCTTAAGAAACTCCCCCACTAGGGTCTCGTATGGTCACCAGCTGTCGCTCGCAGTCGATAACCGCTCCAAATCTTCTCAACCAATCCATGCCCACGATGACACAGACATCTCCCATAGCAATCGGGATCAAATCAATCGGAAACTCAACACCGAAGATCTCGAGTACACATCCTCGAATCACATCAGTGGCATACACTGATTTCTCGTCAGCTATGGAAACTCTCAAAGGTCGAATCAACGCCTCACGACGAATACCGATGTGCTAACTAAAGGCTAACGACACAAAAGACCGACTCGCACCTGAGTCAAATAACACCAAAACAAGAACAGAACACACAAGAAATGTACCTACGCATATCACAACATAAGCATATCACCACAAACTCAAAATAAACAAAGGAAAGAATACACACCAGCCACAACATCGGGTGCTGCGCGGACCTCAGCCGCTGTCAACTGGAAGACTCTCCCGCGAGCCTTCGGCGCCTCGACCTTCACCGGCCGACTCTCCGTAGCTCAAACAGCAGCAGGGCTAGATCCCTGAGAAGCTCACTGAGCTAACCCTTATAACTGCGGACACTTGGCCTTCCGGTGTCCGGTCTAGTTGCAGTGAAAACAAACTGCAAACCCCTTGGGGCAATCCTTGGCCATGTGCCCCACCTTGCCACACTTGTAGCAGGACCCTGCTCTGCACACCCCCTCATGACTCTTGTTGCACTTTCCACAAGTGCGGCCCCTCTGGTTCCCTGATCTCGAATCGGCGGGCTTAGCCCGCTTGGCAGTCGGCTAGGACTGTGCCGGTCGCCAATCCATGCCTTGAGACTCCGCCACCTCCCTGGACTGAGTCTCTAGCTCAATCTCCCTCTTCTGTGCATTTTCCTGAAGCACGGAAAATGTCCGATACGTAGATTTTCTCCTCAAAATACTCAAATACTGACTCATACGTGCCTGCTCGGAAGACACGTGCTCAGGGCAGAACATCGCCCTCTCATGAAACATCCTGGTGATCACAGTAACAGACTCAGTACCCTGCTTGAGTGTCTAGAACTCTTGGTCCAAATTCTCCCTTTCCACAGGGGGAATGTACTTATCACAAAACATAGTGGTGAGCCTCTCCCAGGTCACCGCAGCAAGCTCTGCAGTAGAATAGTGCGCTATCACAATCATCCACCAGTCCTTCGCTCCCAAGCGAAGCTGGTTCAGCGCGAACTAAACTCTCAGATGCTCCGGACATGAACATGTGTAGAAGTACCCCTCAATGTCACAAATCCACCTCATCGCGACTATCGGATCCTGAGTCCCATCAAACTCTGGTGGCTTCGTGTTGCTGAACTCCCGGTATAGCAACGCATCACCCCCTGCGGCCTGACGGCAGCAATGGCTGCAGTGGCTGCAGCAACAACAACATTAGTAAGAGCAGCATACCACTCATCAAATGTCTCAATCAGTGTGGTCTTGATAGACCTGAACACCTCTGGAATCTCAGTGAGGATGGCAACAACCACCTCATCATGAATCATCTGTCGGAGCTCCTCATCGCTCACACCTCCTCGCTAGTCCCTGGCCCATAGCATGTCCCAACCATGATGTCTCTCTGAAATACAACACAAGATATCAGAGACTCGGTTGAGCGTACACACACTCAATATCCCACTCCTACTTGATCCCTGGTACCCTAAAGATTCTTACTTGGGTTGCGCACTGATTCGGTGCCTTCAGTAGTACGGTCCCAATACTACCATCCACACTGCATCAATATTCACCCCAAGTCCTCCTCCTAGGATCCCAAGTCCCAAGTACTCTACTCTCTCTATACATAGTCTACTCTCTAGCAGGTCTCTCATAAGCTCCTCGCTGCTATCTATTCACTCTCAAGCATCTCCTAGCGGCAAAATCCCTAGGCTAAGGCATCACAAATCAGGCCACTCTAGTCCTAATAAGAATACCTAGCCTACTCTAGCATGCATATAGTGTCATAACATATCTCATAATTCATAATGTAAGTGTATTTTGGGAAATCATCGTTCGGGCGCTGGCCGATCGTACAAACTGCTCTGCTCTGCTCTTTCAAAAACTTTTTACTCTCGAGAAAAATTTTGTGAATTTTATTTTGAAAATCTCTCAAATCCTCAGTTTGAGTTCAAATACGCCCGAAGGTGCACCCGAATCCCTCAAACCAAGGCTCTGATACCAACTTGTAACACCCAAATTTTCAAATAATTTTTCACATTTTAAAAACACACTTTCATTCATAATTGTTATAAAATAATCATTGTATCACATAATCAGTTCATAACATCACATCCCAAGATCATACAATGTAAAAGCTCCTCATGTGTGTACTGATCAAGTCGGCGCCTTCCTGCGATCCTCACTGATACTTGAAACACATAACACAACGCTGTAAGCATAAATGCTTAATGAGTTACCCAAAATACCACACACAACACATATTACCCACTCGAGGCTATAATTCTGTTTGACCCTCTGGTCAATGTGTCTCAGTGGGACCCTCCAGTCCCATAACTCTGTGGGCCCTCTGGCCCTAACTCTGTGGACCTTCCGGTCCTAACTTTGAAAACTCTTTAACATACATAGCATAAATCACATAGAAACCACATCATGCAAAAGAATACAAAATACTCTGTCACATAACTCTAATTACCACTCTAGGTAAACTATAGTGAGAAGACTCACCTCGGGTAACTCGGTAATCTCGAACTCTATAAAATCGGGTCTAGCCTTCGCCTAATCATATGAAATAAACACTCTAAATCAATGCATCTCTCAAGGCTAGACTATTCCCTCTCTTAGTACTCTCAGAAGGGTAAAAGACCATTTTACCCCTCTCATGGCTTATAGACCCTCAAGTTGACCAAACCCTAAAAGTCAACAAAAGTCAACTCTCCAGGTTACGCTGCACGTACCAAACATGTACGATGGGCGTACCCGGCGTCCTCACAAAAACAGGGTGCACGACCCCTTACGCCGCGCGTACTGGGATTAAGCCCCACATAACTCCCAGTTTTAGACTCTAAGCTCTTGAGGTCTTAAACAGTTAAGACCCACGTCCAACTTCTAGATCTAACCATTTCTAAGCCTCTTAATCCATAAAGTTGGCGACTTTAAGCCTTTGCATGGCTGGACAAGTCACTAACTCCCATAACATTTCATTTCCCAACTCTAGAAAGCTCATAACTCAAGCATGACCTCATAACAATGACCAAGATGGCAACTTTATGGATCTATAACACAAATCTCATTGAAATGGGACAGATCTAGGTCCATGGAGTACATTACACTCATAAAGTCTCCACCTTTGGGACTTTTAACCCTAGAAATGGTACATGCAATCATCAAACCAAATAAAGAGGAAACATTTGAACTTTATACCTCTAGATGAAGCTCCTTTCTATGTAGATCTCAGATCCAAACTTGCACTTCAAGCCCTAGCCTCCGCAATCTCTTCTCCTTCTTCTTCACTAGCACACCAATATACTTTTAGCTCCAAAACACACACACTCAAGCTAAGGACGATGGAAGGCTCTCTCTTAGGGTTTCACTCTCTGATATGGAGGCTGAGAAATGAGCCTTAGCATCCTTTAAATAGTGCACAAGCCAAACATTTAGGGTTTTCATTTGGACCCATTATGCCCAGCGTAACCCTGGGTACACCCAACGTACCCAGGCGACTCCACGTCCAAATTAAGCGCATGAGTACGCGCAGCGTACTCCCCAGTATGTCCAGCATACTCATTTGCTACAAGAACTCTCTCAAGGGACCAATCTTGAAAACTTGACAAAATGGAAGGGCTAAATAGCTTAACTAGAATTTTGGGATGTTACAGCCTCACAACCCCAAATCTTGATGTGGTCTAGATTAGGAACTTTTCCAGTCCACACCTCGTGAGGTGCTTTGGCAACCTTCTTTGTAGGGACTAGATTAAGGATATGGGAGGCATTCTCTAAGGCATACTCCCAGAATGAGATTGGTAGCGAAGCTCGACTTATCATGGAACGAACCATGTCCAACAAGGTGCGATTGTGCCTCTCAGCTACACCATTCAACTGTGGTGTCCTAGGAGGTGCCAATTGTGAGACAATCCCACATTCCTTAAGATAGTCAAGGAACTCAGTACTAAGATACTCACCACCACGATCGGATCGAAGCATCTTAATGTTCCTGCCCAACTGATTCTCTATTTCTTTCTTAAACTCTTTGAATTTCTCGAAGGTTTCTGACTTATGCTTGATTAAGTAGACATATCCATAGCTACTAAAATCATCAGTAAAAGTCACATAGAAGCGATTAGCATCTCTTGTGGCAGTTCTGAAGGGTCCACACACATCCATGTGTATGAGGTCCAATAAACCTTCACCCCTTGCACAAGTGCCAGTAAAAGGTGACTTTGTCATTTTACCAAGCAAACAAGATTCACAACTATCATCTGACTTTACGTCAAATGACTCCAAGACTCCATCCTTTTGGAGTTGGCCTATGCGTTTCTTGCTTACATGTCCAAGACGACAATGCCATAAAGATGCTTTATCTAAGCTAGTGGAAGATTCAATACACAATACATTATTTCCTAGATTATCTACAACAAATACAGTTTCATACACACCATCACAAGGTAATGCTTTAAAATAAAGAACATTATTAAAGAAGGCATCAATACTACCATTATTATCATCAAAATAAAGGGAAACACTTGTTTATACAATGCATGAAAGGAAATAACATTTCTTGCCATTTCTGGCAAATAATAACATTTATTCAAATCTAATGTAAACCCACTATTTAACACTAAGGAATAAATTCCTATCTTGGTGACAGGTGACGTTTTCCTGTTTCCCATGATCAAGTTTATCTTTCCCTGCTCCACATTCTCACTTCTTCTTAGTCCCTGAAAATCACCACATATGTGAATACCACAACATGTATCAAGGACCCAAGACTTAGAATGAGGTGAGTTATTAGACAATATAGTGTATATACCTTCATGGTTGGGTTTTACTTTCCCATCCTTCAAACCTTGCTGGTACTTTGGGTAGTTTCGCTTCCAGGGCGACTTTTCATGGCAATAGAAGCATTCAGCCTAATTAGGGTTAGCAGAAGGAGTGACAAAACGTTTCTTGGTTTTGCTTGAAGAGGAGCCTTCAAGGGTCTTATCCTTGGTACCCTTAGAAGGGTTCTTTCTCTTCTTCCCTTTACCATGCCCGATTGCCAAGACATTGGTCGCATTTGGAGTAGGAGTAGGAGTAGTAACAACCGACTTACCCTTTAGACCACTTTCGGCGATCTTCAAGAGTCCTTGAAGTTTGCTGAGGGTGACTTCTTCCTTGTTCATGTGATATGTCATGCGGAATTGATCATAACATGATGGCAAGGAGTGCAACATGATGTCTATTTCTAACTCCTCGGGGAAGTTCACATTCAGCTTCAGTAAATGGTCCACATACCTTTGCATTTTCTGCATTTTGCTTGTGATGGGTTCACCATCCTTCATTCGGGTTGTTATCATGGAGGAGATTATTTCATATCGCTCTTAACGAGCACTTTGATGGTAGCGGTCCATCAAGTCTTGGTGCATCTCAAAAGGATAATAGTCCTCATAGGACTTTTGGAGCTCGGCTGTCATGGTGACCATCATGATGCATGCCACTTTTGTAGCATCTTTTTCATGTACCTCATATTCAGCAAGCTCTTCAGGAGTAGCAGTTGGCTCGGGTACCTTCAGCTCCTTGTCGAGAACATATTCTTTGTTCTCATACCAAGTGACCATCCTGATGTTTCTGATACAACCTATAAAGTTGGACCCATCAAAGATGACTCTCCCACAAAGATTCATGAGAGAGAAGGAGCTAGTATGGTTTGATCCAGTAGCATTGTTATTGGAAGACATCTGAAAAAGAAGAGGGAAAAGATTAGATTAGATTAAATATAGAGATTTTCCTTAATAAAACACCCAAATGTAATATTAAGGCAAGCACCCAACACAATATTTTATAACTAAGAAGAGGGATGTCGTAATCTAAGCTATAAGATATTTGAAGGTAGGTGAATGACGATTCACCAATTTTCACCATGAAAAATGAAATATTTAATTAGGTTTTAATTGGTCTAGAAACTCCTAGACTCTTAGTTTTCCGATTAATCACACACGCTCCACTAACAACTTAAACAAAGTGTAAAGTGTAATTTCATGGATTAGAACCTTATTCACATTTTCCTAAAATAACCAAGATTGGGAATTTAATAAGGGTTAGTTACTTTAGTGTTATCATTATACTTTTAATGAGAATTTATAAGTCCTTGTCCTACCTGTTCGGCTAACGACCCTCCACCGATCAAGGAAGTTGTGGGTGAGAGTGGAGACCCATTAAGTTGCCATTTTATAGGCAACAACCTTATACCCCCTTATAGACCGGTTTCATGAATGAGGCATACTAGCAGTAAGACGACTTGATCTTATACATATATATTATTAACTTATAATATTATAAAGTATAAGGGTTGAATTTTAACTTTTAAAATTCTAAGGGTTGGAACTAAAGTTTTAATCATGACTTTACCTGTTCCAAAACTTGAGGGAAAGTTTTGTAAACTTTCAAAACTTTTTATTTCTTATAACTTATGAATTTAATTGAGTATTAAAAATAAAGACTCTTCATTTTTATAACCCTTGTGTTCTTTTAATGGTTTTTATTAAAGTGTGACCTTTGGATTTCCATAACTTGAGGACAAGTTATGGACTCCATTAAAACACATAATGATCATGATTTTAAACTACCAAGTAGGTTACAAACAATTCCTAAGATCATCTAATCTTCATAAGTTCAAGAACATGAATATGAACATTTCAAGAATCATAAATTACTCATAACACATGTAATTTTTGATAATAGCCATTGTAAATGGATTAGAATAAACATTACACCATCTAAAACAAGTTTGATAACACCAAAACAGTTTAGGGTATTGTTTCTAGTCCATTTCCAGCAGCAAAACTCAAAAAATTGGACACTGCAGCCTCTACTCATCGAGTGCATGAACAGACTCGACGAGTAGCATGCATTTCTTCATGGACTCGTCGAGTCCCCCCATCGACTCGGCGAGTTCATACAGCAATGAACAAAAAAAATTCAATTTTTAAGCTATTTGCATCAAGTATCAAGTAGACAAGCCTAGACTCTTTTACCACTGATGGGTTTTGAGCATTCTAACACTCCTATGGTGTACATTCAACCCTAGAAACCTTGGATCTATGTTTAACTAAGATACATGCAAATAATTATTTTTCCAAGGTTCTTATCCTATCTAGCATGGAATGGGGAACTTGAATCAAATAAAACTAGTAGAATTACTTACCTTGTAGTTGTAGTTGATTGCTTGGAGTTTTAGAGCCTAGCACCAATAGTGTGGATGCCTCAAATGGAAATCACAAATCACCACAAACTTTGGAACTTTGAGAGAATAGTAACAATCTTCTTGAAATCGGCCCTCTTAGTATCCTCACTACAACTAGTGTGATTTCAAGAACCGAAGCCTCCTTTATATAGTGTGGTGGATTAGGGTTATATCCATGTAAACCCTAATACCCATGTCTTTTCATTTCCATGAGATCCATGGGTTAAAGCTCCATGGAGTATCCATGGACTTTCCATGCAAGCCTATCCCATTCCAAATAAGCATTAGCCCACACTATATAAATACAAGAGCCCATAGTTAACTAGTCATACTTTTGATCTCTAAATTAATCCTAGATTAATTGTAGATCAACACTAATTAAATAATATGATTTTATGTTAATATATTAGAACTTATAATATATTAAGAAATCATCACTTATACTATTCTCAAAAGATTATCCATAAATTGTTCGGGTGAAGTGCAACCCAAATGGACCATGCCAGGTCGAGTCAAGTACATACCAAATATAGTTATGGACTTAGACACTATATCCAACATGTTGGGCGTACTAGACTCAGGTACAAAAACCTAATTTTGATTTGGTCCCTATATATAAAATATTACGGTCTCATTTCTAGCCACCCTTATGAGTTTCCAACCCTTTGTAAAACCCTAATCTTGTGTGTGTGGCTTGTGTATGTTTTTGCAAGTTTTGAGTGTTCTTGGCTCTTGTAGTTGAAGAAGGAGGTGACAGAAGAAGAAGAAGAAGAAGAAGAAGAAGAAGAAGAAGAAGAAGAAGAAGAAGAAGAAGAAGAAGAAGAAGAAGAAGAAGCTGCTAACAAGCTTAGAGATCCAGAAACATGCCACCTTTGTACATCATTTTCAGGTATAAAGCTTATACATTGGCTAGTGTTCTTCTAGATCTCTTTAGTTTAATATTTTTGAGCTTAAGTCCCCATGTTTAGAGATTTTTGAGTTTAGGACTCTCCAGAGAGTTTAAGTTGTCCTTTCATGAATATTAAGACATCTAAATCAATAAAAATGCTTGATTGATCTTTCCTTTTGACTTATGCATGAGTAAAGTACCTTGGAATGGATGAAATGATGTTTTAGCCTTTCATAGCCATGTAAAGGATTAAATCCCATGAATTTATGGAATAAGAAGCTTTAAATTAGTCAGATCTGAAATTGGGTTGAATGTGTTAATGGATTAATACATTTCATGGAGGATTTGGAGATCTGGGGAGTACGTCTTGCGTACTCCTGACTACATGCAGTGTAGTTTGACTTTCCCCAATCACATGGTTGATCAGTTGTATGCCTGATGTTGGGTATACTACACCCAGCATAGTTGATCGATGTTGACTTTCTGTTGACTTTTGTTGATTTTGAATTTTGGCAATGTTTGGGGTTTTGGGATCAAGGCAAGGGAAAAATTGTCCTTTTTCCCTTAGTAGTTTTAACCTTGGAATTTAGACCCGTGAGTGGTTGTGTACCTTAATTTTAATTAAGATTGATTATTTTGTTAACTAGGCAGAGTCTAGATCTTGCAGCTCGGGTGCTACGTTTTCTTGTCATCGGTATTAGGTGAGTCTCCTCACTTATTCTTACATGTCTGGTAGGCCAGCTATATTATGACAACCAATTGGGTCTAGCTTCTATGATATATTATATTATGATATTGTATGTAACTGGGATGCTGATAACCAACCGGGGGTTGCTGACAACCCTACGAGCATGTTGTTAGCTCACCGAGACTATTGATAGTCTCAGGGTTGCATATAACCCATAGTTGTGTACTTATGATGTATTATATGTGGTATCTTAGGGAAATCGCTAAGCTTTGTGCTTATAGTTGTGATTTATATGTGGAATGTACTTCCTAGGACCGCGGGAAAGAGAAGGTCTGATTATACACATGCACTGGGAATTTACAACCGGGACATGATCTTTTATGTACTCTGATAACTATGATACTTATGGTTTTGGGATGATTGTACTTGATATGGTTGTGAAACTATATTTTTAGATATTTTTAAAATGAAAATTTTGGTCTAGAATTTGAGGTGTTACAATTTCGTATCAGACCCCAAGTTTAATGGATTTGGATGAACCTCTAGGTGATTCCAAACTCAAACTAAGGGTCCAAACATTTTCAAGAACTTAAAGAGAAATGATGACTTTTTATAGAAGGAAAAAACCAGTGAATTAGTGTGTACAATCAACCAGCGCTCGTCCGGCTGTTTCCCAATATATCTCAGTTTATTTTTTTAGTGCAGAGCAAACATGTTATATTACGAGCAAATAATATTGCTTGCAAGCTAGGGGTAGGCTAAGGAATCTTTTTGAAATAGTATGAAATTTTTCCTGATTTATGAGGCCTTAGCCTAGGGTTTCAATCCTTATGGGATTGAGCTTGTTTTTACTATTTGTTTCGTGTATGCCTTATAGTTGGACATAGTTAGGATTTTATAGCCTTCGAATGCCTGATTCAGCCTTTCTTCTAGTTCCTTGTTTGGTTATGGTTATGAGGTAAGATCATTTATTCGAATATCGAATCTCGTACTATGTACAGTTAGCATACACGAAGCGAATAGCGAGGGCAACAGAGATCTCATGGGGCAGAGCAGTGCTAGGAGTAGTCCAGAACTAGTATCTAGACGTATGATTGAGGTTCTCAAGAACCTGTAGGGGGGTTCCATAAATGATATGAGGAGGTATGGTTCTTGGGGTCTCGAGGGTACGATCCGAGACAAATACGGATTGGTGTGGAAGGTAGTATAGTGTCCGTACTACTAAAAACACCCGATTCGTACGCGGCGTAAGGAATAACCTCGGGGGACTAAAGAACTTGTAGGGGTTTGAGTGTTGTATATGTGTTTTTAGCATGTTGCTGATAATTTTTATTATGCATTTCAGTATGATGGATACCCGAGGTTCAGGCTCCGACGACACCGAAAGGCCGAGTGCTAGCGATGACGAGATTCGCAGGATTTTTGCCGCAATGTTGGAAATCCGATAGACTATCCCCAAGATGCTTGGTTCTATTAAGACCATGATGATTAAGAACTTTAATGAGCGTTATGCCGCTGTCACTGAGGTTGTTGTTGTTATAGCCATCACAACTCTTGCTGCTGCGAGATCGCAGGGGAGGGTTGCGTGATTCATTGTGGTATTAGGAGTTCACCAACACGAAGCCACCCCAATTTGATGGGACCCAGGATCCGATTCCTGATATGAGATGGATATCTGATGTTGAGGGATTTTTCTATACCTTCTAATGTCCGTAGAATTTGACGGTTCAGTTCGCATTGAACTTGCTTTTCTTGGGATCGAAAGACTAGTGCAAGTTTGTGACAACTGACTACACGCATGCAGAGCGTGTTGCGATGACTTGGGAGAGGTTTACTAGTTCCTATCTCTCAAGCAGAAGACAAAGACGGTGAATAAGATCACTAGGATGTTTCATGAGAGGGCTTTATTTTCCCTAACCAAGTGTCGATGGAGCAAGCTTTTGTGGCTCGGTATTTGAGTGCTCTAAGGAGGGATGTTAGGGAGTTCATGGAGAATACCACGTGTAGGACATTGGCTGAGCTGAAGACTAATTCCAGGAGGAGAGAGAGATTAACTTGGAGACTCAGGCAAAGGAGGGGAGGGAGGCCCAGGGGAGAGACAGGAGGTCAGTGCAGTCGTAGGCGGGCGACTAAGTGGGCTAAACCCATTGATCAGAGAGTTGGAGGCCAGAAAGGCCGCACATACGGGAAGTGAAACAAGGTTCATGAGCGACCATGTCGATCCGGGTCAGCTTGCTACCTGTGTGGCAAGGAGGGTCATATGGTTAGGGAATACCCCAAGAGATTTCGGGTTTCTTTCAGTTGCAATCAAAGGGCCACGTGAAGGGAATTTGTCCACAGCTGGCATCCAGGGTAGTTCATACTCACGCCCCGACGACACTATTTATCACTGATGGCGGGTAGGGAAAGGCTGAGGCACCGAGGGCCCGGGGAAGAGCATTTTAGTTGACAACAGAGGAGGCCTGTGCAGCTCCAGATGTCGTTGCTGGTATGTTATATATATATATATATATATATATATATATATATATATATATATATATATATATATATATATATATATATATATGTTGAGTTATTTCTTTTACTGCTTACATTGTCGATTATATAGGTACAATCCTTGTGAATTCTATGTATGCGCTTGTGCTATTTGACTTGGGTGCGATTCGATCTTTTGTGTCATCATCTTTTAGTCAAAAATTTAGTATTCTGCAAGAGACCTTGAGCAGGCCCTTGAGAGTCTGAATATCTAATGACCATCCTGTCTCAGCTACTGACATATATCAGGGTTGTGTGCTATAGATCTTTAGTTTTTGGTATCCGATATACCTTATCCCTATCTTTGTGGGGGATGGTTGTGTGATCATGGTTATGGATTGGATAAGCCAGTTTGAGGCTCTGATTGACTGCGAGCGTCGGTTAGTGATCCTAGTGGGAGAGTGTTGACTATATATGGCTAGCGTACTAGATCGAGATCAGCCTTTTGTTCTTCTGCTAGTGCAAGACAGAGTTTACAACATGGGTGTTTGTGTTTTTTGGCATATGTATTAGATACTCGGGTTGAGAAAAAGGGACCGACTTTTGTTTCTGATGTTCTGGTGGTATGTGATTTTCTTGATGTTTTTCCTAAGGAGTTACCGGGTGTCGCTCCTGAGAAGCAGGTGGAGTTCAGGTTGGATCTCATTCCGTGTGCGGTGCCGATCACCAAGGCGTTGTAGCGTCTTGCACCTCCTGAGATGCAGGGATAATCCTCTCAACTGCAGAAGATGTTGGATAAAGGGTTTATTAAACCGACTAGTTCTCCTTGGGGAGCCCCGATCCTTTTCGCCAGGAAGTAGGATCGTTCGCACCGGATGTGCGTTAATTATTGGGAGCTGAACAAGTTGACGGTGAAAACCTGTTACCCTTTTCCGAGGATAGATGATTTTTTTGACCAGCTTTAGGGTGCATCTTGGTTTTCCTAGATTGATTCGAGGTCCGACTATCATCATATTAGGTTTCAGGAGGAGGATATTCAGAAGATGACCTTTTTATTACCAGGTTGTGGTGATGCCCTTTGGACTCACCAACGGACCAACAATGCTCATGGACCTCATGAACTGGGTGTGTAGGCCCATGTTGGAGAAATCAGTGATTGTATTTATTGATGAAATTCTGGTGTATTCGAAGACTAGGGAACAACATGAGGAGTATCTTCGAGAGATTCTTAAGGTTTTGAGGATGGAGACGCTTTATGCCAAATTCTGCAAGTGTGATTTTTGGTTGCGGGAGGTTCAGTTTTTGGGACACCTCGTCCAATCTGAACGGTATTTTGGTTGACCTTGCCGCAATTGAGGTGGTGATGCAATAGGAGGTGTTGAGAGGTCCATCTGAGATTCGGAGCTTCCTTGATTTAGTTGGCTATTATCGGAGGTTCATCAGAGACTTCTCCAAGATTGTTGTTCCTCTCACCAAGTTGACTAGGAAGGATGTTGCCTTTAGTTGAGGTCCTGAGCAGCAGGCATCATTTAAGACTCTTAGCCAGAGGTTATGCGAAGCCCCAACACTTTCCCTCGTAGAGGGAGTTGAGGATTTCAAAATATATTATGATGCATCCATTACGGAATTGGGTGTTATGTTGATGCAAATATGGCATGTGATAGCCTACACTTCAAGGCAGCTGAGGCCTAACGAGGTGAGGTACCCCACTCATGATTTGGAGTTAGGGCTGGTGGTTTTCACCCACAATCTTTGGCGTCACCATCTCTATAGTGTTCAGTCTACCATCTACACGAACCATAAGAGCCTGAGATACATTATGTATCTATCTAATTTGAATATGAGGCAAAGGCGGTGGTTGAACATAGTGAATGACTACGATTGTGAGATATTGTGTCATCCAGGCAATGTATGCATGATAATGACTAATGCATTGAGCCGGAGGGCAGCGAGTACCCTGGTGCGGGATGTATGAATGATAATGACCGTGATGAATCCAGTTTTAGAGATCATCAAGGAAGTGCATACGGAGGCTATCAAAGAGGAAAATCGGATCTAACATCCCAAAAATCATGACCAAAAATTTCATTTTTAATTATTAAATAAACCATATTTATCAACTCATTTCATTCAAAAACGTAAGTCATCATATCAAATCAATGTATCATAACAAAACACATGTCAATATATCATATAAAACATCCCAGGCTAGCATAATGGTGTGTAAACTGCATTCATCCTGGGCTCTTCCCTTTGCTACCAGAAGTACCTAAAACCAAAGCTGAAAACTATATGCACAAAGCTTAGTGAGTCTCCCTAAACTACAGCATACCATATACATAATCATGCTACTAGGAGATACGGGCCACACCCACACTCAAGAAGCTACGAGCCCCATCCACACTCAGCTAACTATGAGATACGGGCCTCGCCCACACTCCTCCGATTACGAGATACGGGCCCCACCCACACTCGGGTAATTATGAGATACGGGCCCCACCCACACTCGACTAACTATGAGACACGAGTCCCACCCACACTCATCTAACTATAAGATACAGGCCCTGCCCACACTCAGCTACTAAGCATACATATGACTATGACACAGACAACAAGTATAATCAAATCTATCAACAGTCGTATATCCATACTCAAATAATGCTATGAGAAATGAGCATCGCCCACACTCCGCTATCTATGAGATACGGGCCTTACCCATACTCAGCTACTAATCAATACAAATAACATATATGGGTCGGCCTTGGTGCCTTCAACCCGTTCAAACCAGGAGTTAACTCGCCTCACTGTTGAATGATAGCTGAAATGTCTCTACCCGGAATAAGCTCTACTTACTCCCTGAACCAAAACAGCCCATTCGATGATATTCCATACTCATAACCCTTAAGGATCAACTCTTGTCAAGCCAAAGTCAAAGTCAAGCCAAAGTCAAAGTCAAGTCAAAGTCAACGCTACAAGTTGAATCAACTCGTCGAGTTTACCCTTCAACTCATTGAGTTCTAATGAATCACAAAATAGTGAAATCGCAATCTAACTCGTCAAGTTTTCCTACAACTCGCCGAGTTCCTCTTTTTCAATAGATACGACACTTCCCTAGTACAACTCGCCGAGTTCCCTTGTGGACTCGCCGAGTTCCTTTAACAGAATCGGGAATGGTCGACCCAACTCATCGAGTTCCTCTATGAACTCGCCAAGTTCCTTGCATTTCTAGTGTATTCAGTCCTTTCCTTTGATCTAAGGTTCTGGAATATAGATATACATTGTTTCCATGGCCTGTTTTTGTAAAGTTCACAACTTTATGGCTTTGTATGCCTCAAATGGACCCAATCTCGAGATATAGAAACCTACTTCTATGGAAATGGTCTTTTCTTGGAAAAGAATGGGTTTAAGACCGTTTTTCTGAATCTAAGGACCAAATCACACTAAGAATGGGAGTTTGTTGCATCAGAACTATGGAGGTTATCAAACTTCCAACAATTGGGGTCAAAAAGACCCATAAAACGAGAATAAGAGAGATCTAAGCTATGAATCATCAATTTAGGGACTTTTTACCTCAGAAAGTTGCCAAAGATGGACGAGATCCCAGATCTAGTGCTTTCCCTCAATCTCAATGTCCTTCTAGTTCTTCCAAGTCCTTCACCAATCACATAATCACACAAACCTCCACTCAAAACTTCATATTTATCACCAAGGAGCTCAGAATATGATTTAGGGTTTCAAGGAGGCTAATGAGAAGTTGTAGGAAAAGATTTAGTCCTTTAAATAGGGTGCAAAACCCTTGAAATTACGGTTTCATCCCAGGCGGTATACTCGTCGAGTTGAGGCCTCTCAACTCGTCGAGTAGGTTACTTAAATCATGCGGTTCTGACAATACCTACTTGACGAGTTTGGGGCTTCCAACTCGTCGAGTTGCTTTGTAAATATGAATAAATTATAAATTAATTGTGTACCAGGAACCAAGCATTACAATTCTCCCCCACTTGTCTTAAATTTCATCCTTGAAGTCTACTGCCTCAAATAACTTTGGGTAATGCTCTCTCATCTCCTCATCGGGCTCCCAAGTCCACTCTTACCCCTTGCGGTGCATCCACTACTCCTTCATGAGCAGTACAACCTTGTTCCTCAAGATTTTCATCTTGCAGTCCAGAATCGCCAATGGTCTCTCAATGTAGTTTAGGTTGTCATCCACCTGGATATCCTCTAGTGGCACAACTACGGAGTCATCCACCAAGCACTTCCATAAGTGGGAGACATGAAAGGTGTTGTGGATCTGGCTGAGCTCTGTTAGAAGATCCAAATGATAGGCAACACGCCCCATCCGATCTGAAACTCTAAAAGGACCGATCTACCTGGGGCCGAGCTTGCCCTGCTTCATGAACCGGATCACACCTTTCCAAGGTTACACCTTAAGGAGGACCATATCTCCTACCTGAAACTCTAGGTCTAAACAAGGCTTTTTGGCATAGCTTTTCTACCGACTCTGAGCAGTTTGGAGCCTGCTGGGTCTTCTCTGTGGTCTTGGGAACCACCTCAGAACTACCCATGACTCTTTGACCGACCTCGCCCGAACAGATTGGGGTCCTACATTTCCTCCCGTAGAGCATCTCAAAGAGAGGTCAATCTATGCTAGCATGGTAACTGTTGTTATGCGAAAATTATGCTAATGGAAGATACGTATCCTAACTGCCTCCAAAATCCAATATGCATGAGTGTAGCATATCCTCTAGAGTCTGAATCATCCTCTCACTCTGTCCATCCGTATGAGGGTGAAAAGCGGTACTGAAATGAAGACGAGTACCCATATCATCATGAAACTGCTTCCAAAATTTGGAAGTGAAACGAATGTCTCGCTCTGACACAACTAAAACTAGCACTCCATGACGTGCCACTACCTTGCGTATGTAGATCCTGGCTAGCTTATCAACTAATATACTCTCCTGGATCGGGATGAAATGAACACTCTTTTTCAACCGATCCACAATGAACCATATCGAATCTACTCCACGTGCACTCCTAGGAAGCTTCGTGATGAAATTCATAGTGATATCTTTCCATTTCCACACGGGAATATCCAACGACTGCATCTTGTCGTGAGGTCGTTGGTGCTCGGCCTTGACTTTCCTGCAAGTCAAGAACCACTCCACATACCAAGCTATGTCCCTCTTCATAGACGGCCACGAATAATCTGGGTGAAGATCCCGATACATCTTCTTCGCCCCCGAGAGGGATGGAGAATCTTTACTTGTGAACCTCATCCATCAGAACCTGGCGTACAGCGCCCTCATAAGGAGCCCAGACCCTCCGATGCAGGGTTAACAACCCACAGTTGTCATAATCAAATGAGGCCACCTGGCTTATGATCCTCCCACACTTCCTTCACACTTTCTTCATACCATCGACCTACACCTCTCCGATCCGCTCCCGCAACAGAGTAATCATTGTCATCCTCAGACATATGTCTTGTATCCATGTTGCAACTGCCTTATGGCTGAGTGCATCAGCCACCACATTGGCCATCCCCGGGTGGTAGAGGATTCACAATCATAGTCCTTTACCACATTTAACCACCAACGCTACCTCATGTTCAAATTAGGTTGGTCCATCCAATATCTAAGGATCTTGTGGTCTGTGTAAATGGTATAACGAAACCCATAGAGGGATTGTCTCCAAAATAATGAGGACGAAAGCTACAACCCCCAACTCCAAATAGTGTGTCGGGTAGTTCGCCTCATGAGGCTTCAGCTGCCTCGAAGCGTACGCAATCACGTGATCCCGCTGCATCAGCACTACACCCATACCTGTGACTGAAGCGTCATAGTAAACCACGAAATCACTGATGCCCTCTTGCAAAGTCAGAATCGGTGCCTCGCACAACCGTTGTCTGAGAGCCTCGAAGGCTGCCTGCTGCTCAAGCCCCCAGCGGAATGTCACCGACTTCTTGGTTAGTCGGGTCAAAGGAAAAACGATCTTGGAGATATGTTGGATGAATCTCTGATAATAACTTGCTAGACCAAGAAAACTTCAAATCTCAGATAGAGACCTCGGAACCTCCCACTGCATCACCACCTCTATCTTGGCCGGATGGACCAGAACACCCTTCTGGTTGACAAGGTGCACCAGAAATTGGACCTAGCGCAACTAGAACTCACATTTGGAGAACTTCGCGAAAATTCTCTCCCTCCTAAGTGTCTACAACACCTCCCTCATGTGCTCCTCATGCTGCTTCTGACTCTTGGAATAAACCAAGATATCATCAATAAAAACTATCACAAATCGATCCAACATCGATCTGCACACACGGTCCATGAGGTCCATGAACATGGTAGGAGCATTGGTGATCCCAAATGGCATCACCACGAACTCATAGTGACCATAGCAAGTCTAAAACGTTGTATTCTGCAGATCGTCATCCGGAATCACACATGGTGAGAACTCGATCATAGATTAATCTTGGAGAACCAAGATGCACCCTTAAGTTGGACAAATAAATCATCAAACTTCAGGAGGGGATAACGTTTCTTCACCGTTCCCTAATTCAGCTCCCAATAATCTATACATCATCCACGGTTGCCTTACCCTTATCCCGGGTATCCATAACATAGGCGACGCAACCTGCACAACTCTGTTGAAGGTAGCGCCTAGCTCTTGCTGGTGAACACAGTGTTAGTCCACCCTGCGGCCTCTCGCCCTTAATCACCAAACCTCCCCCACTTGCAGTTTGAAGCCGTACAAGCTACTGCTTACAGTCGATCACTATCCCATTGCAGCTCAACCAGTCCATACCCACGATAACCTTATTCCCTCGCAGGGGAATAAGGACTAAATCCACAAAAAATTGCTCATTGAACAACTGTAGTGTACTTTCCCGATGAACCCTCGCAACTCGTATCATCCTATCATCCGCTGTCTTTACATCAAGAGGACGGTCCAGATCCCTCTGAGCTCTGACAAATTGCATGCTACGCGCGAGCGATACAAAAGATCGGGTAGCCCTCGAGTCAAACAATACGAGAGTAGGTATACCATTCACAAGGAACGATCCTATAATAAAACACATATCAGTTACAATGTCGAGTACTGCACGTGCCTCCTCCGTGGTCAACTAGAATGCTTTGCTCTTTGCCAATGGCGCCTCTGCCCGGCCCTGACGGCCATCAGTAATCCTTAATGTAGCAGGAGCAGGTGCCACCACCTATCCTGCTGCTACTAAACTCGGACACTGGGACATCTTGTGGCCCCTCTGATTGCACTGTAAGCAAATCAGATCAGATACTGTCGGGGCGGTGGTGGTAGCAGTACAGTCCCTGCTGACATGATCGGTTCGGGCGCACTTGAAGCAGCCCGAGCTACCTGCCTTGCACGTCCCCTCATGCGACCTACCACACTTGTCACAGTGGCCTCGGCCCTGTTGGTCCTTCCCACGGGAATCTACATTGGGCTTCTTGGCTGAAACCTCAACACCAGATGCCACATCTGGTTTCCTCTTCCTCTCCATCTCTAAATTAATCTCTCTCTCTAGTCCTAGCAATCATATCCTCCAGCGTCTTGCAGCTAGATCGGCTAACAAACTGTCAAATATCGCTCCTCAACATCTCATGGTACCGGGCCTTTTCCATCTCATCACCCGCTACATACTACGGAAGAAGAAGGGCCCTTTACCTGAACATAGCGGTGATCTTCGTCACTGTCTCAATCGTCTGCCGGAGATCCTAGAACTCCCTCGCAAGTGGTTACACCTCAATAACAGCTACAAACGCGGCCCTGAACCTAGACGAGAAATCACTCCAAGTTATCGCATCAAGAGCGGCATCATCTCCAATAGCATTTCCAACCTCCTCCCACCCATCACGCGCTCTATCCTTCAGGAGATAGGAAGCAAGTCGGACCTTGACCCCCTCAGGACATTTTCTGGTGCGAAAGGTGCTGGTGACATCAACCAACCATCTGCTGCTAGCAATGAGGTCCCGAGCCCCATGATAGTACGGATGAAACTCCATGAATGTCATTGTGTGTGCCCCCATCATGCCCTCCTTGACCGTACCAAAGATCACATGAGTCTAGTCCAATATATTGCATGTGATCTCAGATGAAATGAACTCCCTCATCTGATCATCGAGCTTCCTGGCTCCAGAGACCGAGCTTGATCCCTCACCAGCGCTAGAGCTGCCAATGGATCTAGTGTGTAGCGTCACCAAACTGAGAATACACCATAACAAACATCAGAATACTCATCATAACCTGAGGGATCTCAGAGAATATAAGTTACCTAGGTTCATCTCAGCCTTCCTTGATTTGAGTACGGATCCTCTGCTTTCAGTAGTATGAACCGTTACTACCTTCCACATGTATCCGTACTTTCTTCAAAAACTGCCTTAACTCCACCAAGTCCCTTTCAATACAACTTCTTTCCGCGCTAATATCATCCTAGGCTTGCCCTAGGGTAACCTCCATCCCACTCTCCACCATTAGATGCATAAGTAGTCCCTGTTATCTCCCTAACTAGCTCGCAAATACCATTACATATTACTAAGACCAGATAATTATTCGAATGAGAGGTCCTACCCTATAATGGTTAGACGCAAACAAGAGCTATGAAATAGAGCTAAACCTAACCTTCTGAAATTATTTAATCCTTGTAATATGTAAGTTAACATAGTCGTTTACTAGTTAGTTAAAGATAACTAAGACTCCTAAAAGCACAAAGCAAGCATCATTCGAGCATTGAGTAAAGAAAACAAATCATATGCTAATCAGGCCATCATATCACTGACAAATCAGTACTAGCGTGCAGTTCATAAAGCTCATACATATAACAGGAATACAAGCCATCCATCCTAGATCCTTAACCCTAATCTAGCATGCAGTTCTCATACTCATATTATACCATAATAAACATGTATGGGTAATTTGGGAGAACTTACTTGAGCTCGGTTGATTGCATACACCATACCTTTTTCTCTTTTGGAAATCCTTTTTATCAAAACGATTTTTTTTTTTAAATTTTCATACCAAGTCCTCAATTTGAGTCCAGAAATACCCTAGAGTATGCCCAAATCTCTCAAACCAAGGCTCTGATAACTACTTGTAACATCCCAAAAATCATGACCAAATATTTTATTTTATTTATTAAATAAACCATAGTTATCAAATTATTTCATCCAAAAACATAACTCATCATATCAATTCAGCGTATCATAACAAAACACATGTCAATATATCAGAGTAAAACATTCCAGGCTAGCATAATGGTATGTGCACTGTAGTCATCCCGAGCTCTTCCCTTTTCTACCGAAAGTACCTGAAACCAAAACTAAAAACTATGAGCACAAAGCCTAGTGAGTCTCCCTAAAATACAACATACCATACACATAATCATGCTACTAGGAGATACGGGCCCCGTCCACACTCCGTTAACTAGGAGATACGGGCCTCCCCCACACTCCTCTGACTACGAGATATGGGCCCGCCCACACTTGGCTAACTATGAGATGGGCTCCGCCCACACTCGGAAAACTATAAGATACGGGCCCCGCCCACACTCAGCTAACTATGAGATACGGGCCCCGCCCACACTCAGCTAAGTATGAGATACGGGCCCCGCCCACACTCAACTACTAAGCATACATACAAGTATCACACAGACAACAAGTATAATCAAATCTATCAATCAGTCCTATATCCATACTCAAATAATGCTATGAGATACCGGCCTCGCCAACACTCCGCTATCTATGAGATACAGGCCTCGCCTATACTCAACTACTAATCAATACAAATGATATATGCGGGTCGACATTGGTTCCTTCAACCCATTCAAACATGGAGGAAACTAACCTCACTGTCGGATGATAGTGGAAATGTCTCTGCCCGAAATCAGCTCTACTCACTCCCTTAACAAAAACAACCCCTTAGATGCCATTCCATACTTATAACCCTTAAGGGTCAACTTTGGTCAACTCAAAGGCAACGCTCCGAGTTAACTCAATTCGTCGAGTTCTCATGAATCACAGAATCATGAAATCATGATCTAACTCGTTGAGTTTTCCTCCAACGCGTCGAGTTCCTCCTTCTCAACAGATACGGGACTTTCCTAGTACAACTCGTCGAGTATCCTTGTAGACTAGCCGAGTTCCATTAACATAATCGGGAATGGTCAACCCAACTCGTCGAGTTCCTCTATGAACTCACTGATTTCCTTTCATTTCTAGTCTATTCATCCCTCTCCTCTGATCTAATGTTCTAGGTTATAGATCTATATTGTTTCGATGGCCTATTTCTGTAAAGTTGACAACTTGATGGCTTTACATGCCTCAAATGGAGCCACTCTCGAGATATAGCAACCTACTTCTATGGACATGGTCTTTTCTTGGACAAGAACGGGTTTAAGACCCTTTTTTAAAAATCGGAGTTTGTAGCATCATAACTATGGAGGTTATCAAGCTTCCGACAATGGGGTCAAAATACCCATAAAAGGAGACTAAGAGAGATCTAAGCTATGAATCATCAAGTTAGGAACTTTTTACCTCAGAAAGTTGCCAAAGATGGATAAGATCCCAAATCTAGTGCTTCCCCTCAAGCTCAGTGACCTTTTAGTTCTTCCAAGTCCTTCACCAAGCACAAAATCACACAAAAATCCACTCAACAATTCTAGTTTCTCACCAAGGAGCTCAAAATACGATTTAGGGTTTCAGGGAGGTTAATGAGAGGTTGTGGGAAAAGATTAAGTCCTTTAAATAGGGTGCAAAATCCTGGAAATATTGGTTTCATCCCAGCCGATCTATTCGTCGAGTTGAGGTCTCTCAACTCATCGAGTATGTTACTTAAATCACGCGGTTCTGATAATCTCTACTCGACGATTTTGGGGCTTCCAACTCGTCGAGTTGTTCTGTAAATATCTCTAAATTATAAATTAAATGTCTACCATGAAGTAGACGTTACACTGGAAGAGTGAGCCGAGTGATCGGTTAGATTTTGACATTTGATATGCATAGAAGAGGGCTTTTGACTCTTCATGGGCAGGTATGGGTGCTGTATGTGGGTGGGGCTCAACGGATTTTGATGGAGGAAGTCCACAAATCGAGATATTCTATCCACCTGAGGGCTACAATGATGCATCTTGAGTTGAAGCACAATTATTGGTGGCCTTGTATAAAAACAGATGTGGCATGACATACTAACATTTAAGGTTTTCTTTTTGAATGCAGATGAGTTGAAAAAATTCGGATATTTTACGGTTTTTAAGTTTTGAATATTTCCAATTACGTATTTTTTTTGGAACATTAGTGGTTAACTTGGCTAAAAAAACAAACCCTTTAAATAAGGATTGATTTTGTGTCTCTTCTTAATATCTAATATCTAGCTAGTCTTTCTAATGAAAATGGTTGCCCTTCCAAAATATTTATTACTTCGGTTTTGTTTTTGTTTTTGTTTTTGGATATTTTTGGTTATCAAATATGATTGTTTTTCACATGAATTGTAAAAAACTCAATATCCATCAATTAGGGTAATTATTAGCTATGAAACGACGATGCTTAGAGTATGAGATTCACGTTCAAGAGATATTACATTCAAATGAAATCATATAACTACAATTAATTTACAAATGCTCAGATCCGCATCTTAAATATTCGGAGCTCGGGGTTGAGCTCTTTACTTGACGAGAATTTTTAAATGTTGATTTAGTAACGAGAATATAACGTCGTGTTTTATAAGAAGTGTCAAGTGTATTTTTAAATGAGATACCTGCCTACGTACATGATAAATGTGATTTACAATCCTTTATCCAATTTATTTCAAATGCATGTGTTAAATGTTTAAAGTCTTTATATGCGCGAACACAACTTTCGTAATTCAAAGTCCGATATATATATATATATATATATATATATATATATATATATATATATATATATATATATATATATATATATATATATATATATATATATATATAGGGAAAAGTGAATATACCCTTAAGGGTATATATAAACTTAGGTAGCCGAACACACCATAATACGTCGTTTTGTTTGATATATTCATTATAATGTTCATAAACTTCAATCTTAAATTGATTTACTTTCAAGATATTCGTAATTTCCGTATAATATTTCTCTTACATCACATCTTTTTGCCGAACACTTATTAGGCTATATGTTGTAGATGAAAATGAAAATTATGTAAGAGAAAGATAAATGTGTAATTTATAAAAATCTTGGAAGTAAATCAAGTTAGAAGTTAAATTATAAGAACATTAGACAATTAGAATGTATTATATGATACAAAACAACATATTATGATGAGTTTGGGTACCTAAGCTTATATACCCTTAAGGGTATATTCATTTTTCCCATATATATATATATATATATATATATATATATATATATATATATATATATATATATATATATAGGGTTAGGTTATTTTGTTTTCGGTATCTATTGTGTGCATGTATGACTGATTCAGGACCAATCATTTTAGTTATTTTAAGAAAGTAATTAGTGCATATTACATGTTGAAGATATATAATGAATATTAATTACATCTTCAACATTTAATATGCATTAATTACTTTTTTGAAATAATTAAAATGATTGGTCCAGAATCAGTAATAGATGCACACAATAGATAGTGAAAACATTTGAACTTATTTCTCCCTCTGTGTGTGTGTGTGTGTATATATATATATATATATATATATATATATATATATATATATATATCTACCCTAATAAATGAAAATGACTTTGCCACATGTCATTCTTTCATAAAATTAGCCACATGTCATTTTGTCATAATTTGAGATATATTTATTTTCCACATGTCATTACTTTACTTTTCATTTTCAATATATCATTAATTTAGTTTTCATAAATTAAACCTACCATAATAACTATTAATTTCAAATTTTAAATTTTAAATTTCAAATTCAATTTCAAATAAATTTACAGTTTAAACATTTATGTTTAACATTTTGTTATAATTAATCCGTTTACTACACTAAACACATAATTTTAATTTATTTATTTTTTGCATGTTTTTTTTCTCATAATTTTCATTTATTTCAATTTCAAATTCAAATTCAAATAAAATTTCTATTTAATTGTTCATACATAACATTTTGTTTTAATCAATCCGTATAATATACGGGTATCACAACTAGTATATATAATAGTAGAGCACCCGCACGTTGTTGCGGCGGCGAATAGTTTCATTTTGGCAATTAAGGTTTATGGTTTCAGTGGAGTGGTTTCTTAAAAATAAGACTACGTTTCTATCTTAGGTTAAAATTAAAGTTTGTTATCATTTTAGGTTAAAATTTTAAATAAATTGTTGTTTGTTTAGGTTATACAAATATGTTTTTACTGTTAAAGCTTTATGTTCATTTGATGTTATGCATTCTTACGAAAGATTAATTAAACTTTTATTTTGGAATAATAATATTTAAAATGTTAGTTCCCGTTTGATAGTTTCTGTCAGGTAAAGTGTTGTCTGGGAAAGTTTTCTGACTTGGAAAGAAACCATTTTGTTTGATTATAAATCTGATTGACTATGCTAAATGATGAAAAACGTAATAATTCAATAAAAAATAATTTTAAAAAAGTTATTTTAAAAAATTAATAATCCAATAAAGAAAGAAAGAGGCAGGGTTTGGTGTATAATTGTTTTTTCAGCCCATTCAGCCAAAAAGATATGATTTTGGGGCTTTCTGGGAAAACATATCTTACCGGGAAAGGCCCCTTCTTTTGTGCAAATCAAACAGTCTTTCCGGTCCATTCAGCCAGAAAGATCTGTTTGGACCTGAAAAGATGCGTATCAAACGGGACCTAGTTGTTTTTAAGCATAGCAAAATAAATATATTTTTCAAGATAAATATAAATCTTAGATTAATTAAACTTTATGTTGATTTGATATTATGTATTCTTACAATAGATTAATTAAACTTTTATTTTAGAACAATAATATGTAAAATGTTAGTTGCTTTTTAAGCATAGCAAAATAAAAGTTTTTTTCAAGATAAATATAAATCTTATATTTATAAAAAGTAAGTTGTTGTTTTGAAAAAAAAAAATAGAATAATTGATAAATAACGTATAGCTACCACTAACTTAAAGGTTTGTTAGTTATTTATCGCAAAAAAATATAAAAAAAATAGTTAAAAGATGTTTTTTTAGAATTTAATTTTTTGTTTTAATTAATAAAATTAAATGTCTTCGATTAACCTTAAACATCTCATAAAACAAACTATATATTTATTTGAATTTGTTTTACTTTACTTCCATCAAATTATATTATTTATTAAACTACATAAAAAAGTAATATAACATAATATAACATTTAGAATAAGCAAATAAGGATAACAAAAAACGGAAAAGATGGAGATCACAACTCTCAATTCACTGTTTGTTAATGCAAACTTATGAGCAAACAATCGCAAAAAAACATTGTTTCTTGAAAGTGTTTTTGATTGTTTTATATTACCATTATTATATTTAACAAATAAACCAAAAGATAAAAAACAAATTTGACAACTCCGACAATGCAAACCTCAACCTCAAAACATAGATAAAAGATTTTATTACAACTTACAATTAAGCATAATATAAATCGATAAGCTTTCTTCGTTAACATTAAATACAATAAAAACTTTTTCTAGAAACCAAAATACACCTGTCATGCATAAAATATACAAATCTTTACCATCAAAATCTTAAAAACAAACATAAAGTTTGTATCTTTACTGAAAATCTAGTAATATCCCCTTATTATTTTCTAGACTTGACATCTAAACCTGAAAACCAAAAAAAAAAAAAAACACTCTAGGTAAGCAGAAAGTCAAACAAATCAATAAATTTGTTCTAAACTCAAATACTTTAAAAAACAACAAATGTTTGCTCCAAACTACTCTAGTCAAAATCGTCATCTACAAATCAGAAAACTTTGAAGAAATACTATTTTAAACAACCTACTTCTAGTCACAACGATGCTTTTAAATCTAAAAACTAATATAAAAGAACAAATGAACCAAAATAACATTATTTCCTAGTATGATCTTACATAATCTGTGTATTTTCCAAATCTGAAAACAAAATTATACCAAAATATATAAGATGACACTGTTAATATAAAAAAATATGAGATATAAATCGTGTATGAGACAGAGATATAAGTAAACAATTTCCAAACTAAAAGTGTTGTATTTTGGCTATGAGTGGTGAAGTTGTACTACAATTAGGAAAAAAGGTTATTAGTTTATAAAATAAGCACTGTTGTAACCTTTACATCATCCAACACAAACTACAGATAGTCTCATCACAATTGATGTTCGGAAAGGAAGATTACTTCGGAAATTAGATTATAGCTTAACATAAATCAAGCACTAATAAATCAAAAAATTACAATGTATCTAAAACAAACCGGCTTTCTTGGATACACACAACTTCAAGTTTAGAATCAAAAATAAATTAACGGGCCAGAAATCTGTAGAAATTTTTCAATAAAGCAGAGAACTCATATAGATGTCCATGTGCAACATCATACTTTATGGGTAAAAGAACAAATCTACTTCCTTCTCTTACGAAAAATACTGATTCAAGTTAAACCCTCATGCTAGGCTTTTGTTTATGAGCACATCCATAAAAATTCAAGTCTAAACTTAAAATTAGGGTTTCGATCGATATCTGATTTCTATAAATTTCAGGAAAAATATACACCATATTTTATTATTTTCTTCAAATATCGAAAAACATGGGGAAAGACATACGGTGGTGTTTTCAAACTAAACCCACCATATACAAATTGGTACACAAAATTAAACACGAATACCTACACTAAAATACATAGATACACACCAATAGATTCACAAATACACTGAAACAACAATACATAAAAATACGTACAGATGCACCCAGATTCACACATATACACACAATCTAGGAAAATAGATGATTAATTCCTGAAGTACAAACAAACACAGTTAGAGAAAATATTTATAGAGAGACCTCGATGGTATTAACATTGACGTTTTTTTGGTGTCGTGGTGATAACAAGGGTTTTAGGGGTGAGACAACATTTGAGATGGTGGTGAGTTGGTGTGTTGAAGGTGGCACAAAATGGTACAACATTTCCAGCTATGGTAACAATTTTTGAATCGTTGTCACATAACTACAAGGGATATGAGTAATGACAGTAAAATTTGGTGGTGTATGTTTCGAAGCTTTAACCACCAGTGGTGCAATTGATGTCGCTGGTGAAGGATGCAACGACTACGACAAGCGGTTAATGGCGGGGCTCTATGAATTAGATTTGAATTGAGTAAATCAAAGATTTTAAAGCCAGTCATGAAAGAGAAGCGGGAGATAAAGGGGTCGATCCGTGTGAAATGAACTTGGAATCGTTAGATTGTAGAGGGTGATCGACGGGTATGAGTGCAATCCGTGTGAGTGTGAGTTCAACACTTGTTTCATATGCTTCTCAAACAATGCAAAGCCATTTCTCTATTTTGATCGGTGAAACCATTTCACTTGGATTTCCAAAACTAAAATCCATACCATTCATTTTAGATCCAACGGTCCAAAAGTTTTTCCTTGATTTTTAAGATAGTTGTCTTAAATTATGAAGGGTCCATATTTATAAACTCTTTATAAGATTGGTATATATATATATATATATATATAGTTAGGTTCAAATGTTTTTAGCAAGTATTGTGTGCCTAAATGTACCAATAAGAATTCAAAAAATAATAAACAATTAAATAAATCATTTAAGGGTATTCTGGACATTTTGTACTTTTTAATTAAGGAATCATTTAATTGAAATCCTGCAATTAAGGAAATAAAATCAATAATTTTGGCCTAGTCTCTCTCTTGCATCGTGTCTTATATTCAAGAAATTACCAAGATGAATGACCGACACCCTACAACACAACCGATCAAGACCTTGATTTCTTCTTTCTTCTTCCAGTCGACACACATCACAGATAGAAGGAGTCGATCGTTTCTTCATTTTTTTTCTGATACGCACACACGAGATGGAGAAGAGAAGCGCACGACTCCTTTTCTTCCCTCCTGACGATCAATTCTTGATCTCGCATAATCCTAATCAATATGTGACGCTCTCAATTCGTACAGGTATATTTGAATATTGAATCTATTTTCTTTTAGCGTGATTGGGTTCGTTCATTGTTTTGGAGATTGAGATGACTTGGAATTGTGTTTTAGGTCTTAAGCTCTCTTAGACGTCGCTTCTATCGCTCCAGACAGAATCCTTCTTTTAGATTCCTATTTTACAATCGTTGTATTCCATGGATCTACGCTTGCTCAATGGCGCAAAGCTCGGTATCAGAACGAGCATGAACACGAGGTACATGTTGTTTCTTTTCCTTGGATTTCCCAAAATATGGACCCTATTTGTAAAGGAACAATTTCCAATTGCTCGTTTTGTCATCTGTGATCAACATAGATCCCAGGTTAAATTCAGTTATGTAAATACTTTGGCAATTTGCAGGAAATACTCCCAATTTCCATGGACAGCCGAAATGTCTAGTACAAATATGTTAGAATTCATCAATGTCCACCATGTGTTTGATGTAATTACTGAACTTGGACTACAACAAATTATCTCTATTAATGTTATTATTTGTGTGCTATAATGTTATTGGAATTTGATTTTATGTTTGTTCACAGGTTTTCGTTACAATAATGATTCAGTGGCTGTGGTTAAAAAAAATGTGGGTTCTACCATTTTCAATCAAAACCGAAGCCACATAACCATTTATGCTTTTTTTTCTTCGATCGTATGGAAACCGAACACAGGAGATATACCCTCCTGTGTAACTCATTTGATGTTGATGGTTCTGAATTGTTTTTTTTTCATTCATGATTCATAGAAAATGTGGTGATTTAGGGAGCGCCCTTAAAGTGTTTGATGAAATGCCAAAGAGAAATATGACAGTCTCAGATTGTATACATGGTTACTAATGGAATCACTGGTTAATGAGGAGACGCTGGTAACTTTACATGAACTTTATTGATCTTTGATTAAGTTTTTTGAGTTGGGTTTTTGAAATTTTTTATTTTTTTTAGAAATTCAGAGACACCATTCTTTGATGGCAGAGAACTTGTAGCTGGAAGTATTGATGATTAAATCTATGTTTATGATGTTGAAGCAAACATCTACCCTGATTATAGATTTGATGTTGAAGCAAACTGACTTTTCCATATGTTTATGATGTTGAAGCAAACAGACATATGGGCTGATCATAGCTTTGACCTTGTTTACCTTTTTATAATATTTTCATTCTGAAAGAATAGTTTATTATATAAGAATATTATTGCTTTATTCTGATAGAATTTGTAGTTAATTAATTATATGTTTAATGTGCAGTTGTGATAGAAATGGCTTGAAGAATGGCTTGAAGACCTGATGGGAAAGGCTTCTTGTATAAAATCATTCTCATGCAATACAATTCTGACAGAATGTCAATGTCACAAAATGTCAATCTCATAGAATGCTAGCATATTTTGAATTGGCTTAGAGGTCAAACATACACAAGACATCTAGAATGTTGTTATTTTTTTTAGAATTATACTTGGTATTCTTTCAGAATGTTTGTTATAATTCAATGAATCACAATTGTACAATGTAATTATTTGGTATATTATTAGTTCAAGAATCGATTTTGTGTATTCTTTCAGAATATATTTACTAGTTTATGGTTGACATTCTGTCATTCTGACAGAATTAAATCGAAAAATATGTTTACTACTTTATGGTTAAAATTCTATTATTCTGACAGAATAAAAATCGGATTTTTAATTTTAAATTAATTTAAAATATTTAAATTTTTAAAAATAAAAGAATTAATTATCCCTAAAAATCCGAAAATTTCCTTTTTTAATATAGGTTAATTGACTAGAATGCCCTTATGCTCAAATTTATGTGATTATATGGTACATCTTATCATATTCTACTATCATAGACCCTCAGATCATAACCTTTGATTATATTCCATCCAATGGTCCAGATCTTTGCATTCTGGCACACAATAGTTACTAAAAACAAAATAACCTAGCCATATATATATATATATATATATATATATATATATATATATGTATATATATATATATATATATATATATATATAAGGAGTGGTTCAAATGAGAACCAAAAAAAATTAAGAACCGTAAGAACCCCAAATTCATAGTTATTAAACATGTGGATACTTATTAAATATGTAAAAAATCCTGATTTTTTTTTGTCCTATTTGGTGAGAAAGTTGAAAAATCATAATTTTTATAATCTAATATTTTCATTACTATTTTAACACAAAATATGTAGATAATACACAATTTAATATAGTTCATTGTAGTTTAATAAACAAAATTCACAACTTAATACAATACATTTTACACTAATTCAAATATTCAGAAAAGTCAAACCCAAATTTTACCACCACTACCAACTACCACATGCCGCCAACAACCATTTGTGCGACCGTTGCAACCATGATTCCTTCTAAATCAGATCTGCATATACAATTATTCATTGACAAGTTAAATACTACATTCACAGTTTAATATTCACTCATTTTGATTTTAATGCAAAACAATAAAAACCATTACATTCTTACATATTTATACAACACAAATAATAAATATATTCACAAGAAAATTAATACAAACATTGATACATAAAAAAATCATATTTTAACATAAAATTTATAAAAATTCACAACTCAATACAGTAAATTCACAGTTTAATACAGTCAACTTACAGTTTAATATACAAAATTTTACAGCTTAATACAATAATTTTACATTTTAATAAACAAAATTTTTTCATTCACATCCGTATTCTCAACAGAACACTTATATTTATATATGCATATGGAGGCTAATATTTTTTTTCAAAGTTTAATTTACAGAATATTCACTGTTTAAATATTATGTACTTTATTCAAAAATTAAAGAAAAACATATATGTGTATAATGTTTATTTCATCTCATTGTTTAGAAGCAAACATAAAATTCATAAATAACAATAATAATAATAATAATAATAATAATAATAATAATAATAATAATAATAATAATAATTCAAAGTTTAATATAATTAATTCACAGCTTAATACAGTCAATTCGCAACTTAAATACAATCAATTCATATTTAATACAATAAATTCACAATTTAATACACAAAAATTATATATTCACAACCATATTTTTAACTTAAAACTTACATTTATACCTTGATATTTGGAGGTTAGTGTTTTTTTTGAATTTCTCTTACATAATATTTATAATTCAAATTTTATGTATTTTATTCAAAATTGGGGAAGACTAGATTTGTGTATATTGCTTCTTTCATCTCATATTTCAGAATCAAACATAAAATTTATAGCAAATTTACAGCTTAAGATAGTCAATTCACAGCTTAATACAGTAACTTCACATTTAATACACAAAAATCACAGTTTAATTTAAAAAATTTACAGTTTAGTACACAAAAAATATATATTTACAAAAATATTTTCAACTTAAAACTTACATTTCAAGAATTTTATTTACAATTTAATAAAATAGTTTATGAGTCTCATTTAGAGAATGCACCATACAAATTCACAATTTAATAGAGTATTTCTAGACTCTCATTCACAGTTTAATAAATTCACAATTTAAGACAAAAAAAATTATATTTACAACCATATTTTCAAATTAAAACTTATATTTATATGTTAATACAAAAAATACACAATTCATAGATTAATATACAAAATTCATCATATACATTGTATGCACCACACAAATTCACAGTTTAAATCAACATTTGAGACACTAGTTCATAGCTTAATTCAATATTTTAGACACTAATTCACACTTTAGTGCATCAGAAAATACATATTCATAGCTTTATAGCTTACATATTCACAAATTAATACATAAAAAACACATTCACGGCTTAACAACTTTGTGTGCACCATATACATCAAATCCATAATAACCATTAAACATCAGCTATTACTAGATATATAAGGCGACATTAAATTAACAATTTATATACTCATTTATAGCGTAATTTACCATATTTACTGTTTAAGATCTAAAAAAAACTTCACCAGTATCATTCACATTCACAACTGAATTCACAACTTAATAATTAACCTAATTTCATTGAGGCATTTCATCAAGCACCTTGTGTGCATCATTTTTTGCAAAACTTTTTATGTAAACACCATAGTTGGAGACCAGATCTGATGCGGTGGTGGAAGCGTTGCCGACCACCATGAAATAGACCACACACACAAACACCAGATCTAACATGAAAATGCACAAACATATTAGATCTGATAACGATCTGGTTGTGTTTGACAATAGATCAGAGAAAAACATATGAAGCTGAGTTGGAGAGAAAAAGATCTGGTATAGATCCAACTAAGATTTTCGTTGGTGAGGAACTAAAAAATAAAAAAACGAGTTCAAATAGTAGATTAACACCTGTAGGTTTCCATGATGATTGTGATTTGTGAGTTGTGATGCTCCGACGACAACATCAACAATATGAGAACAAATCTGATGTGGATCTAACGACAAAATGATGAAATAGTAACAAAAACCTTTGAGAAGTAGTACCAAAATACTAAATCTACATAAGATTTGACCAGATCAGGTGTGAAAGAAGATAGCAGCAGTCATCAGTGGTGTTGCAGTCGCCGGTGGTGTTGTTGGGCCCCTATTTCTTCAGATCTGGAATCACTACAGAGAATGGAGTTGTAGATAGTAGGTTAGCGACGAAGGAGGGGGGAGATGGACTTTGGGCTGTCCTTAACAACGATGGTGGCGGCAACAAAGTCGTCGGAGCAAGTCGTCGGTGGTAAGGACGGCGGAAATGGTGGATGTTTTCTGATGAAGGAAGAAATAAAGATAAAGATATGTTTGAAGTCAGGTGAAAAAAGGTCTGAAGCTTATGTTAAAAAGATGAAGTGATGTTTTTTTAGAGGTTCTTAGGTTCTTAACCTTTAGAGGTTCTCATTTTAACCTTATATATATATATATATATATATATATATATATATATATATATATATATATATATATATATATGTGTGTGTGTGTGTGTGTGTGTGTGTGTGTTCAGGTTCATTTGAAACCATTCTAATTTTGTGAGACCGTGAGACCAAATCTAAAAATAATTTTAAAATGCAAAATAAATGGAAAAATCAAAAAATTCTTTTTTTAAATATTATTTTCGGAACTTGAATTAACTAAAAAAAATTTTAAAAATAAATAAATAAATAATAAATAAAAAAAATCCCGTTTTTTTTTTTAAAAAAATACGTGAAATATTCTAATAGAATATTACACTGACATATTCTAAAAAATAATTTTAAAATGCAAAATAAATGGAAAAATCTAAAAATTCTTTTCATTAAATATTACTTTCGGAACTTGAATTAACTAAAAAAATACAAAAATATAAAAAAAATTCCATTTTTTTTGAAAAATACGTGAAATATTCTAATAGAATATTACACTGTACATATTCTAAAAAATAATTTTAAAATGCAAAATAAATGGAAAAATCCAAAAATTCTTTTTTTAAATATTATTTTCGGAACTTGAATTAACTAAAAAAAAATAAAAAAAACATGCGTCTCACGGTCTCACAAAATTAGGCCGTCTCACATGAAAATAAAAAATGTTGAGAATGGGGGAATCATTATCATTCTCAGCCACTCATTTAATTAGTCTCTAAACATAAAGGACACAGTGGCAAACTTGTAAATATGATATAATAACATTCAATCACAAATACGAACAGTTGAAATTCATTCATTTTTTGCTCTTTCAATCCAACCTTCAATTCTGTTTGAATACGAACATATCTTCAATATCTACGATTAATTATACTCTCAGCATCATTAGAACAACATCATTGACAATCAACAAAAAATTCAATTCGTATCATTCATTCAACATCGTTCATCAAATAAAACATTGAAATTAAGGTTAGAAAAAGATAAAATCATTTTTTGTTTGAAATTTTCATATATTTCTCCACCAATCTACTATTTTGTAAGATTTAAGTAGTCAAAGTATCATATTTATCATATTTTTAAAAAAGTTAACTTGTATGCACTCCAACTGTTTGATGAAATGCATAAACTAAATTATCACGTTATATTCACATATGAATATGTTTTCTCACCTGAATGAATATGTGATTATTAAAACTCAAAACAAATATGCAAGTCTGTATGTTATTCATATGTGAATAACATATAAAAATTATATATATTTCTGACAACACATTGTAATATTCATATATGAATATACTGTGCAATATTCACATATGAATATACCAACTATTATTCATAAGTGAATATACGATCTAATATTCACAAGTGAATATACTATGTACTATTCTTATGTGACATACCTTGTAATACTATATAATATTCACATATGAAAATATTATATAATATTTATAAGTGAATATATCATCTAACATTCACAAGTGAATATACTATGTAATATTCACAATTGAATACATCGTCTGATATTTAAATATGAATATACTATGTTTAGTATATGTTATATTCATATATGAATGATACTTAAATTGTAAAAAAAAATTAATCATAGTTTTTATTCATATGTGAATAACGAATGTATTATAGTAAAAACCAGATTCATTTTTTTTCACTTATGAATAACGATAGCTGAAAATATAAAAAAAATAACTTTTTTATTTTATCTTAAAACTATATCAATATGGATGTCTATTTGTAGAGAATAAAAAATCATGAATTTTGGTATATTTAAAATCATTTTTCAATAAAAATTAAAAAAAACAAAAAAAACTATGTTTTTGTATATATTAAGGTAATGCTTAGCATAGTTTAAGGAAACATATTTTGTTGGAAAACACATGTGCATTCCTTTCCCATTTCCGTCGGTACGTTGGAGACTTTTGTAGCAAAAATAAATGATTGACTGAGAATGATTCCCCATTTTCAACCTTTTTTTTTCTCAACTGAACCCTCTCTCTCTCTCTCTCTCTCTCTATATATATATATATATATATATATATATATATATATATATACAGAGAGAGAGTGGTAGGTAGGTTCAATTGAGAAAATAAAAAAAAAGCTGAGAATAAGGGAATCATTTTCAGCCACTCATTTAAAAAAACTTGACATGGTTGCAAACTTTTAAAGATGATAATAACTTTCAATCTCAAATACGTAACATCGATTTCTTTGTTGAATACTCCGAATTGGAATTTCTCAGATTCGCAAACGAACTCAGTTGGAATCGAAATTTCTTTGTTGTTCATGAAATTGTAATCGAAGTTCTGGACTCGCAGTCACAGTCGACATTGAAGGACTCGGAATCGGTAGTCACAGGTTCCAATCAGATTTTCGGAAATGAAAATCAAAATGTGAAATCGATCAGACATAGGATGTTGCATCTGAAGTCGGAGGCTTTTGAAATTGAAACATATATTCTAATCAGAATAGTTCGCGTTTTGATTATCGGTATTACAAAGAAATTTAGAATCGGTATTTCAAAGTTTCAAAAATTAAAATCAGAATTGCACGCTTCAAAGTCGAAATCGAAAGTATATGATGATTTGAAATTGATAACTTGAATCGGAAGTATCATGTTTTTAACATTTTTAAAAAAGTTAACTTTTATGCACTCCAATTGTTTGATGAAATGCATAAACTAAATTACCACGTTATATTCACATATGAATATGTTTTCTCACCAGAATCAATATATGATTATTAAAAACACAAAACAAATATGCAAGTCTGTATGTTATTCATATGTGAATAACATATAAAAATTATATATATTTGTGAAACCACCTAGTAATATTTATATGTGAATATACTGTGTAATATTCATAAGTGAATATATCATCTAATATTCACAAGTGAATATAATATGTAATATTCACATGTGATATACCATGTAATACTATGTAATATTCACATATGAAAATATCATCTAATATTCATAAGTGAGTATACCATCTAATATTCACAAGTGAATATACTATGTAACATTCACAAGTGAATGTGTCGTCTAATATTTAAATATGAATATATTATGTTTATTATATGCTATATTCATATATGAGTAATATTTAAACTGGAAAAAAAATTAATCATATATCGTTATTCACAAGTGAGTGACGATGGCTGAAAATATAAATAAAATAATTTTTTTATTTTATCTTAAAACTATATCAATATTGATGTATATTTGTAGAGAATAAAAAATCATGAATTTTGGTATATTTAAAAGGGATATCTCAAGAAAAATTCTAAAATTTTAGTCTAGTTTATGAAAAAGTCCCAAACAAAATTTTATTTTTAGAAAAGCAAAAAATACCGGTTAAAACTTTGAAAAAACCTTTTTCTGCCAGTTTCACATATTTTGTCGGTATTCTGTCCTTTTTCGTTAGTTTGCTCAAAATTTTGGGACTTTTCCAAAAATTACATAATAACCAAAATATTGGGACTTTTTTGAAAATTACTATGAAATTAATGGATATTATTACTAACAAATCATTTAGGGCTGTTCACTAACTGGATAAAACCTAATTGGACAATTGGACAATTTGGATTGGACTATTTGGTTCGTATATTCGGATTTTTTGATTGCTTTTCAACAAAACCGAATTATTATTTTGGATTTCGGATTGGTTTTGGTTTATAAAATATGAACCGAATAGTCCATAAAAACCAAATAAATATTTATTATTTATTTATTTATAATATATATCTATAGTTATTTATTAATTTTGTAATTTATTTTTTCAAATAGGCTCAAAACGTTTCACCCGATAAAAAAAACATTAATATGCATTTTCTCTCAAAAGTTTTCTATCTATAAAATATTTAACTATAATATATCTTATTAGTAGTTGTTTATAAATTTCAAATAACAACTAAATAATTTGTTTTCGTTTATTGCGTAAAGTTGGATAATACTATAATTATATGTCGTTTTAAAATTTTTTGGTTTTTGAAAACCGAATTGTAAAAACCGATCCAACCGAATTGTAATTGGATCGGATCAGATCAGATTTGAATATAGTTTGGACTATTTGGATCCATGTTTTGAGAACCGAAATCAATTTGGATTCACTTGATTGAATTGGATCAAACCGATCCATCCAAACGAACACCCCTAAAATCATTTATAAAATATAAAAAATATTTTTATTATAAAAATAGAAAACACATTTGTTGCTAGTTTATAGGAATAAATTTGTGGTCTAAGTACTTTATTTCTTCCGGACCACTCAAACTCTCTACGTTCTTCCTATACATTGTTGTGGGTATGATGGTGAGATGAGCTTAGTTAGCATTCCTCTAATGTTGGTGTTCCACCTATGTTGTTTAACCTAACTACCAAACAACATTCATACCATACCTGTTAACAACCATCGACTAACACACATCTATAAAATGTGAAAAATGAACCGTGAATGATAGTTAATATGGAAACAAGTGAAAGGTTATTATCTATTTAAATTGTCATTCAAAGTTTACTTTTCACTCTCGATAGATGTGTGTAATTTTATGGTTGTTACCGGGTAATGTTTGGAGGTTACGTGGTAGTTAGGTTAAAGAACATAATGAAATATCTATATGTCCGTGTAATGATATTTTCTGATAACATGTGATCATATAACATCATGCCTAATAAAAAGTAGACACTTATTGATTGTGTATTAATAAATATTATCAACTCTTGTATTGGTCATGCCTAACAGAGTAATTCTCACTATGATACCTACAACGATACATAGGAAGAACATAGAGACTTTGAAGTGGTCAACAAACAATAGAGAAGTACATAGTCGACCATTCTATTCCTAGAAATTAGCAACAAATGTATTTCCTTTAATTTTCAGAAAAATCCTAATATTTTTAGCAAACTAACAAAAAAGGACAGAATACCGACTAAATTTATGAAACCGGCCAAAAAGGGATTTTTCGATGTTTTAGCCGGTATTCTGTGCTTTTCTGTAAACAAAAAATAGTTCGAGACTTTTTCATAAATTAGACTAAAATTTTAGGATTTTCTGGAGATTTCCCTATTTAAAATCATTTTTCGATAAAAATAGCTTCTTAAAAATTAAACGAAAAACTATACTTTTGTATATATTAAGGTAATGATTAGCATAGTTTAAGGAAACATGTTTTGCTGGAAAACACATTTCTACTCCTTTCCCATTTACGCCGGTACGACCGAGGCTGTTGCGGCAAAAATAAATGAGTGGCTGAGAATGATTCCTCCATTCTCAACCTTTTCTTTTCTCATTTGAACCCTTCTCCTCCTCCTCTCTCTCTCTCTCTCTCTATATATATATATATATATATATATATATATATATATATATATATATATATATATAGAGAGAGAGAGAGAGAGAGAGAGAGAGTGAGTGAGAGAGATTAATAGATAGGTTCAAATGTTTTTAGCAAATATTATGTGCCTAAATGCTCCAATCAGAATTTAGGAAAAAAGAAATCATTAATTAAATAATAAAGGGTAACTTAGTCATTTTACCTTTATAAACAAAAAATAAATGTTGTATATTTGGAAAATCATTAAATGAGTATCACAGATCCTTTTTAAATCGTTGTTCATCTCACTAACCCTAATCCCTGCTCTTTTCTTTTTCTCGATCGGCAGACACATAAGCAACCCAATTTCTTCTTCCTCCCTCTCCACCATTGGCGACCTCTGCTTCCTTCATGCCACTGTCAAATGATATTTACTTCTAAGTACAAGGCTTTAATTATCCAAATCAAAGCTTGATCAAATTAACAACTCAAGTTATTGGCAGAGAGAAAAAATGGTGCTGAATGTATATGTTAATCGACTTTCCTAGACATCGCGTTCTATTCTCCTCTTCTACAGGTAAATTACATTCTTCATTTACATCGGGTGTTTTGTTTTTCTGTTCCAACCTTTACTTCTTCACATTTGGCAGCTTTGTTGTAGAAATGGCCTGAAAAAAAAATTGATTTGTATGTTACACACCAAGTGTTTGTAGAAATGCCTCAAAGAGAATTTGATGTTCAAATTCTTGAAAAACACAAAAATAATTCTAACTTGGTTATTTGTGTTACTTGGTTCTAACATGTGGTATGTTTATTTGTTAATTGTCTGAAAGGGTATTTCTTTTATTTTCCTTGTTAAACCTTTTGATATGTTTTTTTGTTGTTGTTGTTGTTAACTCCTTATTTGTTAATTACCTGAGTAGCATCAATCTTTGCTATTGGTATTTGATTTTGTTTAATCAATTTAGGGTGAAGATTTGATTAACGGTTTATAAGAGATTTTCACAAATTTGAGACAGTTTAGAACTTAAACATTGTATGAATGAGAAAACTCTTCTCAAAAGCATTTGTAATCACCTGATAAAATAAGCAATATGTGGAAAATATCAAAATCTAACCATCTAATATTTTAAAAATATTAAACTTAACATGTTCCACTGTTCACAAATTTATAATCTTAATTTAGTAGCAAATTTTGTGTATTATGTCAGAACGTATTCTATCATATTCGATGCATTCTTCCAAAATATATAAAATGTTAGGAATTGCATGTAACATTCTAGTAATTCTGACATAATGCATTTATACATTCTATGCTTTAGAATGTTTATATATAGAGAAATACGATTACAAATGGCAAATCACATGCTTTTAATTCTTTGTAGTGGCATGTAAAGTTATAACTAACAAATTTTATTCTATGTATTCTGCGAGATTGTATTCTATGTATTATGGAAGATTGTGTTATTTATATTCTACCAGAATGTATTATATGTATTCAGCTAGCATGTATAAATTAATAGCAATTGCAAGCAACATGTTTTTAACCATTATTAGTTTTTGTTGCATTCGTGATAGGAATGGTCCGATGAATGGCTTGAAGACCTGATAAGAATGACTTGAAGAATGAGCCAAAGATTGATGACACTCACAGTTTAAGAATATTCTTATTTTTTTTACGAATTACACTTGTATTAATTCATTAACTGTATATTCAAGAATGCTGATTTTTTATGATATTCTTTTAGAATATGTATAAATATATTAAAATGTATAAGGCTATTAGTATGTAAGAATATATATGGATTTGTATTTAAGTTTGAAAGAACATCATTCAAACAAAAATTCATTCTGACGGAATAAAATCGGTTATGTTTACAAATTATGTTTAGAATTAAGTAGAATTAATTTAAAAAATTCAGATTTTTAAAATTAGGAGTGTTAATGATCCCTTAAAATCCGAAAATTTCCTTTTTTAAAATAGGTTAATTGACTAAAATACGCTTTTGCTAAAATTTGTGTGATTATATGGTACATGCTACCTTATTGTAATATCATAGACCCTCAGATCATGATCGTTGATTCTATTCATCCGGTGGTCTAAATCTGTGCATTCTGGCACACAATAGTTACTAAAAACAAAATAACCTAAGCCTATATATGTGTGTGTGTATATATATATATATATATATATATATATATATATATATATATATATATATATATATATATATATATACTAGATTATGACATGCGTAAAACGTGGGGAACATATAAAAATGTACATATAAAGGTATAAAAAAAGTAATAGAAACAGACTTAACATTATTGGTAACATTGAAATGTCAGGAAAAGAAAACCATGAAACACCTAAATATCTATAATCATTCAATGACCTATTTGTAGACATAACTTTTTGTTTTATTACTTGGATGACCTTCCTCGTCATATATGAATAACTTCAATCCTTTTTCACTTGTGACGCGAGAAACAAAAAACATACAACTGACAATAAGTGAAGACGGTCTTACGCAAGTATAATCCAACATTTGATAATTATTGTCATTGACTTTTGTTAATGGCAATAACAAAATAAACAACTATGGGGAATTGCCTTCGCTAAATACGGAATGAGATTCTTTTATTAGATGGAGTTAACTTCCTGCAAGGTATATAAGTAGTCTCATCAAAGAATCTAACATATATAATCCAGGCTTCAATGACGTGTCTTCCAATCCTAACAACATGTAATCTAGTACCATTGGATAGTCCTTTGGTTTGCTCGATATTATGAAGTAACATGACTGGAACACCTATTTTTAATGTAAGTTTATGCTTGGAAATTCTAGATGCCTTAAAACCATTCAACACAATTGAAGATAGATTGATTCCTCAAAAAAATCAGGTAACTCTATCTCACATAAAGAATTTGAACTCATATATGTTTTCCCTTCATCTTTCATCAATACTAAAATATAGTCATTGGTAGCATTGGATTCTTCATTTGTAGGTACCAAAATAGCTTTATATTGAAAATATGATGAATCATTAAGATGGTTTTCAAATGATGGATAAATGGTGGACACAACTAAATGAATATGGTAACCTATAGAGCGAACAACAACGTCTTCTGGAAATTCAAATTCAGCTTCACCATCGTTAAGACCACCAATATTACCTTAACTAATTTTAAGAATCCACTCATCAAATGCTTTTGTCTCATCCAAATCAGTAGTTAGACAACCAAACTAAAGCCTCATGTTTACGGTTAAACGTAAAACTTTACATTCACACCATAATTCAATAAAGGAAGCTAAACAATTTACGATATACCTAAATAATCAAATGCATATCAAATCGATAACATTAATTGAAAATGTTCAACGTTTAATGTTAGAAGTTTGATGTACAATTTAGGAATTGATTTTAGATTTACTATAGTTCAAAGTTCATTGCCTGTTTTGGATGATTACTCAAACTACATTGCAAATCTCAGTGGGGGTCATTAGTATGGTTGATGGTCTGATCTTGGTCGATGTGATGTGTTATTCTCAATCATGAAATCAATGTGGATAGTCTGCAGACCATGTGCTGAGTAACACCTAAGTGAGGCATTTTAACACATTTAGAACAACATAAATCCACTACCTTGCATGGGATAGTTAGGTAGGGCCAATCAACTATTATAGGAAGACCTTATTACAGTAAATTAAGAACATTATGTTATGAATATGCAACATTGTTTTGTACATTGATCTCATTCTTTCTGGGAAAAAAATCCTTCAATGGTTTCTGGTAATGATCATTAGAAAGTACAAAACATGTCAAATAACATTTTAGCATTATTATATAAGCTATTTCATATGCTATTTTGAGAGAAGCTAAATGGTGTGTACGCTACTAAAATGAATAAAGATTTTGAATAAATTGGGCTAGTCAAAACTAGGTTTTTCTTTTTCTTGTTTGGGTTGTCATATCAGGATTTTATCCTTTTTCGAAAAGATTTCTCCACATATGTTCATCAAAGTAGGCATTCAAGGAATCTACATGCAGTTAAGAATTCCAAAAAAGTTAGTTTTAAAAGTACGATACTATTAATGAATTTTTTTTGCAAAGTTCAACGCTATTATTGAAATTCGCTTCTAGAACATCGTCCTACAAATGAGCTTCAATGTAGGAAAATTTGAAATGTTTCAATATCATCTAAAAATAATCCAAAATAATATTTTTTTCAAGTAAAATGCTGTTAATGAACTTTTTTTTTTTTGCAAATTTCAATACTAAAATCAAATTTTCCTTAGAAAATTATCATATTAATGACCTACTAATTAGCGTTTAGATTTACATATTACATAAATGGTTCACTTGTGAACAAAAGTAAATAAATGATCCATATTTGAATTGTTTTTTACATAAACGGTCTACATGCGAAAGAAAATGAAAATGTATTTTCCATTAACAAAATATTTTCAAAAAAATCCTATTAATGAGCTCTAATGTACATTAAAAATAAAACTTTTCTAGATTAGAAAAAAAGAATACGAAAAAGTCCTTTTTTGAAACTACAATGCTATTAATGAAATTTTTTGCAAAGTTTAATTCTATTAATGAATAATTTTTTTTCCAGAAAACAATCAATTAAATGATCTTCAATATACAAAAAATGTAACTTTCCATATCAACTAAAAATAATCCAAAAAAGTAATTTTTTAAGAGTACGATGCTATATACAAACTTTTTTTTCTTTCAAAGTTCAATACTAAAAGCAGTTCTTCTCAGAAAATGTCATAATATAAGGTTAAAAGAGCATATTGTAAAATACTTATCGATCTACATGAGCAAGAATTAAACATTTCCATCAATACCTAATAAGCCATATAAATCATGCCTCATTTTGTAATAAATTCCAACGCCACACAATGTGGAATCCTCTCAGTGGCAACATTCTAGAATTTAGACCACATTGGATAATCAATATGAAGAGAAGCTGCAATAAAAAATAATAATTGTCACCATCTAATAGAAATATTATAGATTGCTGGGGTGTTAGATAGCGTAAAACTTCCCAACAAAAAAATACCAACACCTTGTAGACATCACATGTACAACATTTAATAAAAATACAAAAAACGTTATAAAAAATAAACTATACTTATGATATCTCTTCTGAGGTACATATGATTATTAAAATTAATGCCAACAAAAATCTTCAATATTTAAGTGGCTCTAAATACAACTACCTTGTAGTTTTAGGGCCCTTGACTTCACCCCACTCCCAAGCAGAAATGGTCCGTAAAATACTCTAAAAAACCTGAAAGATTAAAATACACACACAAAAAGATGAAAAGGGTAAAATGAACTTTTGAATATAACAACAATATTTTATAGAAAATACTACAAACAAGCTAGAAACATGAAAATAAAGATGAAAGAACATCATAATTAGATTAAAACCATACACTCATTTAGTCTTATCTTTCTTCATCCCGCATAGGAGTTTATAAAACATTTTCTATTGTATGATGGATTTTTGAATTACTTTTTTGAGATATGTGAGGTTGCAAAGAATGGAACAACAAAGAAATGGAATGGATAGGTAATCGTAAAAGCAAGATAATAGAATAAGTAATTTCATTCCAAAAACATGTTTGTGAGTCATGGAATGGAACGTAATGAAAATTTCATACGATTTTTATGTTATATATTGCAATTTAAATTATAAAGATAATCCTTCAAATATCTTTGTTTAGTTATTATTATGTAATTAAAAATGATTTATATTGCAACTTTTATACTAATATCTTCTCTTATTACTAAGAAAACCTTTATACTCACAATGTTCCCAACCCTATTTTCAAGAGTGTATGGTGTACCCATTTACACTTGAGAATGTAAAGTCAATAAGATTATTCAAACCAGTTAAACGAAAGAATAAGGTTGTGAAAGGTTCTGACTATGCTTCTCGGCATGCCCAGACAACACAAGTTAACCAAAAAAAAACCTGCTAATAAACCAAAATTAATCAATCCCAAACCTTTTCCAATAATATTTATTGACATAATCTATTTACATGGTATACTAAAACATTGTCTTTTCTTTACTATTGAGTCTAAAAGATGTTTTTTTTGTAATATTAAAAAAGGATAGGTGAATAACTTATTTCTGAGAGCCCAATTTGTATCTTTAAAATATGTTTTTTTTACAATAAATCAAAACACATATCACCATTGGGTTTTGCTGAGTTGTAGAATATGTGGATCACACACTGGTATAAGGGTTTAAATTCCATCTCCAAATCTAGGAAGAGATCGAATGGGTAAAGCATTATAGATATTGATTCGAGTATATCTTCCATTCATGACATGGCAAGCCACTAAAAAATCATTGACTAAATGCATATACAAAAATGTAAAAATAAAAAGAAAATCGACATATACAAATTCACTACCTAGTGGACATATCTTCCAAATCGAAACAATGGATGAGAGGTAGTGGTGCTGCTTTTTCCATCATTTTGCTCTCCAGGTATCCATAATTTATAAAATCAAAATAAAAAATACAGATCATAAGAACAAAAATCAATGCAGATTCAGAAAATGTAACCAATATGGATTTAAACTTAAATTGAAAGGTTTTATAGATTGGAACTTCATATTTGAAACAGAATAAAAGAAACATAATCTAAAACGTACCTAAAATCGATCTAAACTATGATCAAATTAAAGTAGAATCCAAAGAAATTTATATCTATATCATTCCTCCTTCTTTCATGATGATCGAACACAAGACTGATCAACACATATCGAAGTCCACATATATTTTATTTCTTCTTTCCCAATACAAAACATAGGTTAGATAAATTATGTAAATAAAAAAGGGAGAGAGGGTAGGGGTAATGGTAATGAGGGATGGTGCGGGACATTTTTTCGTTTTATTTTTGGTGAGATTTAATTGTCATTAATAAAATTCCTAATTTAATTCATTTTCTTTTTGGTGAGATTTGATTGTCATTAATAAAATTCCAAATTTAATTCATTTTATTTTTGGTGAGAGTTAATTGTCATTAATAGACTTCCTAATTTAAACCTGTAGCATGCAGATTTTTAGGGACATGATTATGGATGTTAAACTTGAGATTGAAGGAAATACTTGATGAGTTGAGGGTCCAACTCGCCGAGTCGAATCGTGTTTCTCCCGTAGTTTAATGAGTGGACTCGACGAGTCAGGGGAGACACTCGCCGAGTAGGTGCTGGGTAGAGAAACACTAACTTCTGAGGTTTAGGACCTATTTAATGGCACTTAAGGCCTCCTATTGCGGCTACATTTTAGAAGAGAGAACCCTAAATGAGTCCTGGGTGCTTTGGGCAAAAGAGAGAGCCATTTTGAGCTTCTTGGTGGATGGTTTGCAAGGAAGAAAGAGGTTTCTACCTAAAGGGGCCAGAGGAGGTTGTAGATCCGCAATTTACAACCTAGGAGCATCCGTTGAAGGTATCAATTCAGACCCATTATCTTCCTTAATTGAGTAGCACTTTCTTTTGAGGATTAGGGCTTGTATTATCTTCTTAGTGGGGTTTTGAATGCATCAACCCCCTCTTGTGAGCTGGTAGCATAGATCTGGACCTTGTAAGGTCCAGAAAGTCAGAAAGTAGAAAGTCAATGTTGTGAAACCATGGGGTTTTCAGGTTAGGAAGCTTTAATGGAGTTTAAATGGCATATTGAGCGAAATATGCCATGCCTGGACATCAAGATCGGACCTTTACGTGACTTTTGGGTAGTAAGAGGTTAGATCTATGAGTTTGAGTTACAGATCTGACCTCAGGTGGCTGAATGAGAAATTTGTTTGAGCCAATTCGCCGAGTCTGTGGGATGACACAACGATTTGTAGCGGGTTTGACCAAGAAACCTTAACCTAGTGGTGGCTCACCGAGTTGGGAGTCAAATCGGACAATTGAGTGAGTCCTAGGAAGATTCAGATGATGCGATGGGACTCGGCGAGTCGCAAGGGTGCACTCGACGAGTTGGGTCAAATGTAGACTGTTGACTTGAGTTTGACTTCTGTTGACTTTGGGGTTTTGGTCAACATAAGTAATAGAGACCTTGGGGGGGGGGGGTGAATGGTCTTTTACTCACTTTAAGAGTTAGAAAGAGAAAGAATTGCCTTCGATTATCTAAGTCGTGAAAAGAGTATTAATATGAGATATTTATCCTTTTTGTTAGGAGGAGGCAAGTTCGAGATCCGAGCGTGAGGTTATTTGCTCACCTGTTAGCCGAGGTGAGTCTTCTCACTATACTTTACCTTGAGTGGTAGTTATGTGTGGCCTGAAGGTCTTATGTGATTGCATTGAGTAATATGTTATCGTGTTGTATGTGGTTTGCTATGCATTCTGTCTTTGTTATTTATGTTATGCAGAGTTTATAGACCGGACCGGAGGGTCCAACAATCCGTGAGGTCGGAAGGCTCACAAACAGACTGGACCAAAAGGTCCAACAAGCTAGAACGGACTGGAGGGTCGAATGAGCTACAGGACTGGAAGGTCCTGTTGAGACACATTGACCGGAGGGTCTTACAAAGTATAGCCTCGAGTGGCGAATTGTTGTACGTGGTACTTTGGGCAACTCACTAAGCTTCGTGTTTATAGTGTTATGTGTTATGTTTCAGGTTATCTCAAGATCGCGGGAGGGCACCGGCTTGATTGTACACACATCAGAGACAGAGTTAAATTGAGGGGATCCTGGAGTTTTGATATATACAGTTTTGGATATGAGATGTAATGATTTGAAATTGTGACATTTTATGATTTTATAATTGTGATAAATGCGTTTTTAAATTGAAAATTTTTTGTTTGAAAATTTACGGTGTTACAAGTTGGTATCAGAGCGTTGGTTTGAGGGATTCGGATACACTTTCAGGCATATCTGGACTCAAACTGAGGATTTGAGAAAAGTTTTCAAAAGAAACAATTTTTCCAAAACGAGTAAAAGATTTCAAGAAAAAGCGAAAAAGAGTAGTGTGTACAATCAGCCAACGCCCGAACAGTGATTTCCCAAAATACCCTTAGGTTATGTGTATGACATATTATGAGATATTATGCAACCTAGATTAGGCTAGGTATTCATATTTAGGACTAGAGTGGCCTGATTTGTGATGCCTTAGCCTAGGAGTTGCTGCTATCTGTGATGCTCTTTCGAGTATGTGCCGAGTGAGATTATCCAGCAAGAATCCTTTAGAGAGGGATTTGAGTAGAGGAGTAATCTAGGAGAGATACCTAGATAAGCATTTGTGGAGTCTATCGAGAGAGTTGTTAGATACCTGCGAGGGGTAGAGTTGCAGAGTTCGGTGATATCTTTTGAGTATGAGTAAAGGAAGTGGAGTTATCACCTAGAGTGGGTTTTACGTGTCTATTCGATGCCCGGATGCTGCTTGCTTCATGCTTTGTGGAATTCCCGATGATGGGAGTTAGCTACCAAATGAATGTGACGACATTCAGGAGGTAGATGACTGGCATCATAAAGGGTTTCTCAGTAGCTGATGGTAGAGAAGTGTGAGAACCAAGGAAGAGCCTAGGAAGTGGCCTTAGTCAGACAAGTATGATAACAGAGTAGAGCATTTCGCCAGGAAGCGAGCACGCGTGTTGGGATTGGCGATTGAGAAGGTTGAGCAGCTACTTAGGGAATCTGGGATGGTCTGTGTAGAGCGTATGGGTAGATGTGGCAAGTAGTATGGGCCCATGCTACTGAAACAGAGGACCCATACCCGATGTAGGGAGTATTCCGGAGGATCGAAGTGGCTGATCGAGAGGTGGTGTCATGGTTCGAGTATCATGATAAGTAGCAGTTTGAGAGATGGTGTCATGGTTCGAGTACCGTGATAAGTAGCAGATCGCGAGGTGGTGTCATGGTTCGAGTACCGTGATAAGTAGCAGATCAAGAGGTGCTGTCATGGTTCAAGTATCATGATAATTAGTGGATCGAGAGGTGGCGTCATGGTTCGAGTACCATGATTTGTAGCAGGTCGAGAGATGATGTTATGGTTCGAGGACCATGATTTGAGGCAGATTGAAAAGAGAGAACATGGTTCGAGTACCATGAGATTAAGAGGAGATAACATGGTATGGGTACCATGATTCATAGCAGATCAAGAGGTGGCCACATGGTTTGAGTACCGTGACACATGGCGATTAATGCTTCTAGTTTTATCGGTTATTCCATGGTGATTTTCAAGACCGAGAACAGATGTGAAATAGTATGGGGCCAGAAGGCCATGATGAACGAGTTTTAGTGAAGAATCCCTTGAGAGGGAAATCGAGTTAGCTCCAAGGGATTATTGGTGAGATTCCAATTAGATTCTCAAGACTCAGGGATGAGTAGGGATGGTGTGCTATGGAAGAATACGGTCTGGGCTGTGCGACAGGCCGATAGGGGAGATGTCACTTCCTGTGACCTAAGTGTTGCAAATTTCGTTTCCTATCGGAGACGTAAGAGGTGTTGAGATTTCGGTTTCCGATTTTGGGAGTGAGCCTGTGGGATTGCACTAATAGTGATCTTCAATCAGAGTATATGGCAGTAGGTCTGCCGCGAGGTAAAGATATAGCTTCAACAGGTCGTCAGTGGGGACTGAGATGGTCAAGGACCAGGATGTACCATACTTGAGTATAGTAGGTCATGTGTTAGCTACAGCGTCGGTCGATCAAGAGGAGAATATCAGGGCGGTGGCTCTTATTATCTTTGATGAGTATCGAGAGTGGTAATGTGGGTTTTGCTTTTATCATAAGTGTCGTGATGGAGCGTTGGTTGAGGAGTCGAGGATGACGAGGATGATAGTTCATTATTTCCAGACTAAGATTCAGGGTTGATACTGGACAGTTGGGAGGTCCAGTGATGGAATGGTGTGAGATTCTGAATGACTAGAGCCAGTCATGATAGGAAGTTCTAAGGATTTCATCTGAGATTCAGGGTATTGGAAGTTGCTAGATCTTTGTCGGGGAGATCATCGAGCATTGCGTAGCACCTTCCAAGAGTAGGTGCGATGTTACTAGTGGAAATAGTCTGTGGGATAGACTGTTGGTGTGCCAATTGGTGATGGTTCAATCCCTAAGTAGGGGAAAACCGCGTATTTTATTGAGGAGATCAGAGATTTATTCGAGAACGGTTAAAGATCTGGACATAGAGACCTATGGTGTGGATTCATGAGTCCAGGGTTATTGATGATCGAGGTTAGGTGTAGAGCGATGTAACCCATGTGGTATGTGTCTGAGAAAGAATGAGTGAATTGGAAGATTACTTGTGGCTTGTGCTTTCCGGGGTTAACATATGTCGAGTTCGAGTGCGATCGGGTCACTGGATTGCAAATGCAATAGCTGAGATTTGCAAGTGAAGGTATAGATTGTAATCTATACCCCTGTGAAGATAGTAGTTGATTCGTCAATCAATCTGAGGGTCGATATGAGTAGTGGCCAGTAAAGGGGGAGTTTCGAGTTGTTGACAACATGTTCCAAGTGATTGACGGTGCCTCAATGTTTCAAATTGGGAGATGGAATACTCGAAGATTTCAAGTGGTGGGAGAGAATGATCGGTTGAAAGATTCTGAAAGAGAAATGCGGTATCCAAGCATGGGGTCTCGAGTATGAGATCAGTGAATTGGGCAAAACATCGGGAGATTCTGTGTTGGTGTACCAAGGTATCCGGGTATGATCTCCTTATTTTTAGATTATTCTGATTTCTGAGTTGAGAGTTGGCAAGTGGTGTAGCAAGTATCTATGGTTCCGGTGGGAGCACTTCGGATAATTGTTGATTAACCGAGATTATTTAAGAAAGTGGATTGCAATGAGAAAAGGAGTTTGTCATGTCAGTTGTCGTCAGGAGTAGTGACGCTTACTTTTGGATGGGTATGTAAGCACCTAGCTATGTTGGACCGTGGAGCGTAGGTTAACAAAAGTAGTGTGTGACGTCAACTTGAGATTGAGATCATGGGTGGTAAGAGAAAGTGATGCAAGGCTGCAGGGAGCTACAACATCCATGAGTTAGCAAAGGTGTGCGGTGATACTACGGAGAGCCGTGGTATTCACCAGCTAGTTAGTGGGAGGTTGTGGTGATGCTGCGAGTAGCCGTAGTACTCACTAGTTAGTGAGAGGTTGTTGTGATGCTACGGGGAGACGTAGTACTCACCAGTTAGTAAGAGGTTGTTGTGATGTTGCGGGGAGCCATAGTACTCAGTAGTTAGTGAGGGGTTGTTGTGATGCTGCGGGGAGCCGTAGTACGCAATAGCCAGCGAGAGGGTGTTGTGATGAGTACTCTCTGGTTAGAGTAAGACGCAAATGAGTTTTAGGCTTGGGTAGCACCAATAATTGAGTTTTTGGGGGCCTGGTGGTCGAATTATGGGCGAGACTAGGGTCTCCATGTTTGTCGGGAATTGTTATACTTGGATTGGAGATGTGGTTGTCGCAACCCAAGGGAATTGGAAAAGTGGTATATCCACGGGTCGCAGATCATGGTCATGAGTTGAGAGCTTCATTGGGACGAGTGGTTCCAACTCTGGGTCAGACCAAACTCTCGTGTTCGAGTTTGGCTCTAGTGGTGCGTTGGGTAAGCGAGATGAGATTTTGGATTACGAGGTGGATTCCATGATGGGGGACATTGTTTATCATCTTATGTCTTAGAACAGTGTAGGTTAGTACTCGGGTACAGGAGGTACCGCGAGATGGATGGAACTATGAGATGTAGATGACATAGGTCGGGGTTGAGTTGATCTTTAGTCGGGAGTGTAGCATTCGCTTGGGTAAGGCGAACTTCGTGACTTGTGTGTCACAATGGGCCGATGTAGTGAGAGTGAGACGGAAACCATTGAGACGGTTGGAATAATGCAATGGATGACCTTGGAGGTCCAACTGTTGGGTCGAGGTCAAATGTAACGATGTAAATTTGCAAAACAATTTTTTTCATTTTTCAACAACCAAATTTATATTTAAACATTCTCAAAACATGTGTTCCACAATAGTTATCAAAATAATACATATCCCAAGATCACAAATAAAATCTCCTGACTGTGTGTATGGATCACGCCGACGCCTTTCCACGGTACTCGCTAGTACCTGAAACACATAACACAACAACTGTAAGCATAAATGCTTAGTGAGTTCCCCAAAATACCGCATACAACACATACGCCACTCGAGGCTATAGTACAACCTTCCGGCCGATGTGTCTCAGCGGGACCCTCCAGTCTCGTAGCTCGTTGGATCCTCTGGTCCGGTCATAGCTCGTTGGGCCCTCTGGCCCGGTCTAAATCGTTGGACCCTCCGGTTCGGTCTGTATCGTTGGACTCTCTGGTCCGGTCTATACAATCATATAACATACAAATATAACATAGCACATAAACTCATTCATATCACATAATCTCATACATAGCACATAGGACCCTCCGGTCAACACATAAATACCATTTTAGGTAACGTATAGTGAGAAGACTCACCTCGGGTAACTTAGTAACTCTGAAATCTTGGACTCTATGAGATAGGATCTAGCCTCCACCTAATCATATGAAATACACACTCGGCATCAACACATTTCCCAAGGCTAGACTATTCCCTCCCTTAGCACTCTCAGGAGGGTAAAAGACCATTTTACCCCTCGAATGGCTCAAATACCCTAAAGTTGACCAAACCCTAAAAGTCAACAAAAGTCAACCCTCCGGGTTATCCTGCGCGTACTAAACATGTACACTAGGCGTACCCGGTGCCTTCACAGAATCGGGGTGCGCAACCCCTTATGCTGCGCTTATTGGGATTACGCCCATCTTAAACGGTTAAGACATGAACTCATATTCCAGATCTGACTTCTGTAGGGTTACTTACTCCATAAATTTGAAACCTTTAAGCCTTTGCATGGTTGTAAAGGTCACCCATCACTCAAAACACCTTTCCTCTTTCCATGATAAGTCCATAGCTCATGCATGACTCAATATCCACAACCAAGATTGGATTTTTATGAATCCTCATCACATAATACACTGGGAAAGGCCAGATCTAAGCTTATGGAGACTCTTTGCACATAAAGTCTCCACCTTGGAACCAAAAACACTAAAAATGGGTCCATAAAGCAAGACTCATGAAAGGCAAGGAAAGCTTTGAGCTTTTTACCTCAGAAAGAAGCTCCAACCTCTATAGAACTTGGATCTACTCTTGTTGTCCAACTTCTAGCTCCACCAATGGCTTCCTCTTCTCCTTCTTTACCTTAAAAATGCATCGTTAAGCTCAAGAACACACACACGAGCTTAATACGGGTTTTTTGCTCTCTTAGGGCTCACTTAATGAAGTATGGTGGCTGCGGCAAAGGGCTTAACGTTCATTTTATAGTGCACAGGCCATAATTAGGGTTTGCATCTGGGCACCTTACGCCCAGCGTAACCTTCAGTATGCCCAGCGTACCCAGGCGAGTCCTCGTCCAAAATAAGTGCGCGAGTATGTGCGGCGTACGCCTCATTACACCCAGCGTACTCATAAGTCCAATATTTCAACTTAAGGGACTTATCTTCACAACTTGCAAAAATAGAAGGGTTAAATAGCTTACCTTAGTTTCGGGATGTTAAAATTCTCCCCCATTAGAACCAGACTTCGCCCTCGAAGTCTCATGCTGCAAACAACTCCAGATGTTGCTCCCGCATCTCCAACTCCGGCTACCAGGTCAGCTCGGACCCTCTCTGATGTTGCCACTGGACCTGCACCAGGGGCACTTCCTTATTCCTCATAACCTTGGTCTTTCGATCTATAATCGCAACGGGCCTCTCCACATAGTTCAGGCTCACATCCACCTGAATATCCTCTAGCGGTACCACTACCGACTCGTCGCCTATACACTTCCTCAACTGCGACACGTGGAAGGTATCATGAATCTGCCCCAACACCGCGGGCAGCTCCAACCAATATGCTACCCTGCCTACCCTCGCGACTACCCTAAACGGACCAATATACCGGGGAGCCAACTTGCCAGTCTTCCTGAATCGGATCACTCCTTTCCAAGGAGATACCTTCAGGAGCACAAAATCTCCGACCTGGAACTCGATCTCGGATCGTCGCCTATCCGCATAACTATTCTAGCGACTCTAAGCGGTCAACAACTTCTGTCTGACCTACTGTATCTAATCTATCGTCTGAAGCACTATCTTTGTGCAACCCATCACACGTTGCCCTACCTCACCCCAGGAAATGGGAGTCCGACACCTCCTCCCATACAACAGCTCAAAGAGTGGCATACCAATGCTCGAATGATGGTTGTTGTTATAGGAAAACTCAGCCAGGGGTAAATACGTGTCCCAATCCCTCCGAAGTCCAATACACATGCCCGAAGCATGTCCTCGAGTGTCTGGATTGTCCGCTCGCTCTGCCCGTTAGTATGTGGGTGGTATGCGGTACTAAAATGCAGTCTCGTACCCAATTCCTCATGAAATTTCTTCTAGAATCAGGAAGTGAAACGCACATCTCGATCTGAGATGATTGAGATCCGTACTCCATGCCGCGATACCACCTCCCTCATGTACAACTCTACCAACGTCTCAGTAGGAGAGCTCTCACTGATAGCAAGAATGTGAGCGCTCTTCATCAACCTGTCCATAATCACCCAAATTGCATCGACACCCCTAGCAGTCCTCGACAATTTGGTGATAAAATCCTTGGTAATTTGTTCCCACTTCCACTCGAGAATCTCCAATGGATGGAACTTACCATGCGGACACTGGTGCTCGGCCTTAACCTTGCGACAAGTCAAGCACCTCTCTACGAACCATGCAACATCCATCTTCATACAGTGCCACCAATACTCTCTTTTCAGGCCCAAATACATCTTAGTGGCCCCGGGATGGATCGAGAACCTCGATCTATGCGCATCCTCCATCAAGATGGTACGCGTTCCACCCACAAAAGGTACCCAAATCCAACCCTGAAAGGTCATAAGCCCTTGGCTGTCGGTAACGAACTCCGATACCTACCCGATCACCCGCTCTTGTTTGCGGTTCTCCGGACTCACGGCCTCCTCCTGGGCCCCTCCAATGGTGTCCAACACTAGAGTCGTCACTGTCAATCTCATGCAAACATCTCGAAGCGGGGCGCTCTCCATCCTACGGCTCAGCGCATCGGCTACCACATTAGCCTTGCCCGGGTGGTACAGGATCTCGCAGTCGTAATCCTTTACCACATCCAACCATCTCCTCTGGCGCATATTCAGGTTAGGCTGATCCATCAAGTACTTCAAGCTCTTGTGGTATGTATATATGGTACACCGAACCCCATACAGATACCGACGCCAGATCTTTAGAGCGAACACCACGGCCCCAAACTCCAGATCATGGGTGGGATACCTCGTCTCATGTGGCTTTAACTGCGTCGACGCATATGCTATCACATGCCCCCTCTGCATCAGCACCACACCAAACCCATATATTGATGTGTCACAATACACCACAAATTCCTCCATCCCCTCCGGGAGTGCTAGCACCGGGGCTTCGCATAATCTCTGACGAAGTGTATCAAACAAGGTCTGCTGCTCCGGACCCCATGAAAAAGCAACACCCTTCTGGGTCAACTTGGTGAGAGGCATGGCGATCATGGAAAAATCCAGGATAAATCTCCAATAATACCCGGCCAAACCTAGGAAACTTGTAATCTCGGTGGGTGATCTCGGCACCTCCCATCTCATAACCACCTCACTCTTGGCCGGATCGACCAATATCCCATGCTGGTTAACAAGGTGCCCCAAGAACTAGACCTCTCGTAACCAAAAATTGCACTTGCTGAATTTGGCAAAAAGCCTCTCCGACCTCAATACATCGAGAATCTCCCTCAGATGCTCCTCGTGCTGCTCTCTAGATCTCGAGTACACCAAACTATCATCAATGAATACGATCACCGACCGATCCAGCATCGGCCGACACACCCTGTTCATGAGATCCATGAACGCTACCGGTGCATTGGTGAGCCCAAAAGGCATCACCACGAACTCGTATTGCCCATAACGAGTTCTGAATGCCGTCTTCTGGATATCTTCATCCCGAACCCTCATATGGTGATATCCCGACCTCAAGTATATCTTGGAGAACCAAGACGCTCCCTGCAACTGATCAAACAGATCATCGATCATCGGTAACGGATAGCGGATCTTTACCGTCAACTTGTTCAACTCCCGGTAATCAACGCACATCCGGTGTGAACCATCCTTTTTCTTGACAAAAAGGATCGGTGCTCCCCAAGGTGAGCTATTCGGTCTGATAAACCCCTTCCCCAGCAGCTCCTGAAGCTGCGAGGATAACTCTTGTATCTCTGGTGGCGCAAGGCGGTAGGGCGCCTTAGCGATAGGTGCTGCCCCCGGTACCAAATCGATACGGAACTCTACTTGCCTCTCGGGAGGCACACCAGGCAATTCCTCGGGAAAGACATCCGGGAACTCGTAAATATCGGGACCTCATCAATCGAAATTAGCCTCCCAGCGGCCACTCGCATGTCCATCACATAGGCCACAAACCCACTAGGGTACCCTTGCCATACACTGTAAGTACTCCGCGACTAGGGCCTCGTATCATCATCAACTGATGGTCGTAATCTATAATAGCTCCAAATTGGCTCAACCAATCCATGCCCACTATGACACATACATCCCCCATCGCAATCGGGACTAGATCAATCGGGAACCCCACACTGAAGATCTCAAGCCTAAATCCTCAAATCACCTCTGTGGCATACATCGCTCGTCCGTTAAGTATAGAAACCCGCAAAGCTCAGCTCAGTGCCTCTCGGCAAATACTGATATGACGACTAAAAGCTAACGACACAAAAGATCGACTCGCTCCGGAGTCAAATAACACCAAGGCAGGCACATAATTCACAAGAAAAGTACCTACGCATATCATAATATAAGCATAATATCTCAGACTCAAAATAAATAGAGGGAAAAAATACATACAAGCCACAACGTCGGGTGTTGCGCGTACATCCTCCGCTGTCAACTGGAAGGCTCTCCTGCGAGCCTTCGGCGCCTCGGCCTTTACTGGCTAAGCCTTAGTAGCCCTAGCGGCAGGCGTAGATACCTGCGCTGATCCCTGTTGCAGCTGAGGGCACTCGGCCTTCCGATGGCCGGTCTACTTTCAATAGAAGCAAACCAAAAATCCTTTGGGGCAATCCCTCGCGATATTCCCCTCCTTCCCACACTTGTAACATACCCCCGCTCTACACGTCCCCTCATGACGCTTGTCGCACTTCTCACAAGTATGGCCCTTCGCACCCCCAGATCTCGAATCAGCGGGCTTTGCCCGCTTGGCTGCGGGCTGAGGCTGTGCTGGTCGCCGATCCATTCCCTGAGACTCCGCCTCCTCCCTGGCCTGAGTCTCCAGCTCTACCTCCCTCATCCGGGCATTTTCCTGGAGTTCGGCAAATATCCGGTAAGTCGAGTTCGCCACGAACTCCCGAATATCTTGTTGGATAAGGTGTCTAAGTCCATAACTTATTTGGTATATACTTGACCCGACCGGCATGGTCCATTTGGGTTGCATCTCATCCAAACTATTATGGATAATTTTATGAGAGTTATACACATATGTTTATTAATATATTATGAGTTATAATATATTAATATGAAGTTACGTTATTTAATTAGTTTTAGTCTTAAATTAATTATGGATTAATTTAGAGATTAAAAGGAATACTAATTAAATTATGGGCTATTTGTTTTATATAGTGTGGGCTAATACTCATTTGTTAATGGGCTAGGCTTATGTGGAAGTCCATGGATGATCCATGGAGCTTTTAACCCATGGATCCTTGGAATAGGAAAAGACATGGGTTATTAGGGTTTCACCCTAACCATTCATACTATATAACCATGCTTATGGAGCATGAAAGAGAGCCCTAAGATAGCCTAAGAGAAAGCTAGTGTTCTAGTGTGTGTGTGCATGTGTGTGGCCGAAAATACAAGAGTGTGTATACTCTCTCAAAGTTTTCCAAGAGTTTGTGGTGTTTGTGATTCCATTTGAGGCATTCACACTATTGGTGCTTGGCCCTCAAACTCCTAAGAACCCAACACAACAAAGGTATGTAATCTCTTCTAACTCTTTTATGTTGAAATGTTCCCCATGCCATGTTAGATAGGTTATAAACCTTGGAAAATTATTATTTTGCATGTATTTAGACAAACATAGATCCAAGGTTTATTAGGGTTGCATGCACACTTAGGAAGTGTTAGATTGCTCAAAACCCAACAGTGGTATCAGAGCCTAGGCTTGCTTGTTTGATACTTGATGCAAAATAGTGAAAAAAGTCGAAATCGTTGCTGTCTGCATGCTAGACTCGCCGAGTCCATTGGGGGGACTCGCCGAGTCCAAGGCAAACTTCAACCTACTCGACGAGTCCGTTCGTGCACTCGGCGAGTAGGATCGAAAGAATGCAGAATCTCGACTTTTGCTGCTGGAAATGGACTGGAAACATTACCCTAAATTGTTTTGGTGTTGTAAAACTTATTTTAGTTGGTGTAATGGTTGTTCTAATCCATTTACAATAGCATATATCAAAAATCCATGATTTTATGTGTTCATATAATTCTTGAATTTTTGATGATCATGTTCATGTTCTTATGAATTTAGAAAATGATAGGAATTATTTGCTGAATTGTTTAGAATTAATTCTTAATCATTTATGTGTTTTAATAGAGTCCATAATTTGTCCTCAAGTTATGGATTACCAAAGGTCACTTTCATTTAACACACACTTAAAACACATAAGTTACATGAAAATGAAGAGTCTTCATTTTTATGAACCTTTAATTCATAAGTTATGAAATGAAGAGTTTTGCAAAGTTACAAAACTTGTCCTCAAGTTTTGGAATTTGTAAAGTTTCACACACTTTAATAAACTTTAATTCCAAACCTTAGAGTTTTAATAGTTAAAATTCAACCCTTATACTATTTATAACATTAATGGTTAATTATTATATATATGTATAAGAATAAGTCGTTTTACCGTTAGTAGGCCTCATTCACGAAGCCGGTCTATAAGGTGGGTATAAGGTTGTTGCCTATAAAATGGCGACTTAATGGGTGTATACTCTCACCCACCGCTTGCTTGATCGGTGGAGGGTCGTTAGCCGAACGGGTAGAACAACGACTTTAAATCCTCATTAAAAGTATAATGAATCTTATAAAATAACTAAACTCTTTTAATTCCCAATCTTAGTTATTTTAGGAAAATGTGAACATGGTGCTAATCCATGGAATTCACACTTTGTGCCTTACCAAGTCGTTAGTGGAGCGTGTGTGGTTAACCGGCACACTAATTAGACTAGTAAGGATCACGAAGGGTAACTTAATGTTGTCATAGATCAATGGAGCGTGTGTGGTTAACCGGCACATTGATTAGGTGATAATATTAGGAGTACCAAGTGAGTTAGCATGGTTATTCACACCTTGTTTTGTGATCCTCGGCATCCCAGTCACAAAACTTGAAGGGCACAATCGAGATTGAAACATGCCATTGAAAAGTTCAATGAATCTCAAAAGAATCTAGGAATTTCAAATCCAATTAAACCTAATTAATCATTTCGTTTTCATGGTGGAAATTGGTGAATCGTCATTCGCCTACCTTTCAAATATATTATTACTTAGATTACGGCATCCCTCTTCTAAGTGTAATATATTGTGATTGGATCCTAGCCTTAATATTACATTTGGGTGTCTTATTAAGGATCCTAAATATCTAATCTAAACTTACTTTCTTCTTTCAGATGTCTTCCAACACTAATGCTTCAGGCTCTAACCCAACTGGTTCTTTCTCTCTCATGAATCTTTGTGGGAGGGTCATCTTTGATGGTTCCAACTTCATGGATTGGATTAGGAACATCAGGATGGTTACTCGTTACGAGGACAAGGAATATGTCCTCGATAAGGAGTTAAAAGAACTTGATGAGTCTACTGCTACTCCTGAGGAGATCGCTGAATTCAGGACTCATGAGAGAGATGCTACTAAGGTGGCATGTATCATGATGGCCATGATGACAGCCGAGCTCCAAAAGTCATATGAAGATTTCTACCCTTTTGAGATGCACCAAGACTTGATGGAAAGGTACCATCAGAGTGCTCGTCAGGAGCGGTATGAAATAATCTCCTCCATAATAACTACCCGCATGAAGGACGGTGAATCCGTCACGGGCCACATGCAAAAGATGCAAAGGTATGTGGACCGTTTGCTGAAGCTGAATGTTAACATCCCCGAGGAGTTAGCAATTGACATCATTTTGCACTCCTTGCCTTCTTGTTATGATCATTTTCGAATGACATATCATATGAACAAGGAGGAAGTTACCCTCAGCAAGCTTCAAGGACTCTTGAAGACCGCTGAAACCGGTCTTAAGGGTAAAGCGGTTGTTACCTCTACTACTCCTACTCCAACTTCTACCCCTGTTTTAGCTATTGGGCAAGGCAAAGGGAAAAAGAGGAAGCACCCTTCGAAGGGTACCAAGGGAAAGTCTCTTGAAGGCTCCTCATCCAAGACTAAGAACGGTTCTGTCACTCCTTCTGCCATTCCAAAGGATGCTGAATGCTTTTATTGCCATGAAAAGGCACACTGGAAGCGAAACTGCCCTAAGTACTTGCAGGATCTAAAGGATGGGAAAGTGAAACCCACCTATGCAGGTATTTACACTATATTGTCTAATTACTCAACATATTCTAACTCTTGGGTGCTTGATACAGGATGTGGTATTCACATATGTTCTGATTTGCAGGGCCTAAGAAGAAGTGAGGATGTGGAGCACGGGAAGATAAACTTAATCATGGGGAATAGGAAGGCTTCACCTGTTTCCAAGATTGGAGTTTATACTTTGTTGCTTAATAATGGGTTAAAATTAGATTTGAATAAATGTGTATACTCGTCTGAAATGGCGAGGAATATTATTTCTTTTCATGCTTTGTACAAACAAGGTTTTACCTTTTCATTTGATAATGAATGTGGTGGTATTAATGCTTTCTTTAATAATGTGTTTTATTTTAAAGCATTACCTTGTGATGGCGTGTATGAAACTGTGTCGATTGTAGACAACTTAGGAAATAATGTGTTGTATATTGATTCTTCTACTAGCCTAGATAAAGCATCATTGTGGCATTGTCGTCTTGGACATGTAAACAAGAAACGCATAGACCAACTCCAAAAGAGTGGAGTCTTGGAATCATTTGACCTCAAATCAGATGATAGTTGTGAATCTTGTCTACTTGGAAAAATGACAAAATCACCCTTCACTGGAACTTGTGAGAGGGGTGAAGGTTTGTTGGACCTAATACATACTGATGTATGTGGGCCATTCAAAACCGCCACAAGGGACGCTAATCGGTATTATGTGACTTTTATTGATGATTATAGTAGATATGGGTATGTCTACTTGATCAAACACAAGTCCGAAACCTTTGAAAGGTTTAAGGAATTCAAACAGGAAGTAGAAAATCAATTGGGCAGGAACATTAAGATGCTTCGATCCGATCGAGGTGGTGAGTATCTTAGTACCGAGTTCCTTGACTATCTTAAGGAGTGTGGGATTGTCTCACAATTGACTCCTCCCAGGACACCACAGCTGAATGGTGTAGCTGAGAGGCGTAATCGTACCTTGTTGGACATGGTTCGCTCTATGATGAGTCGAGTTTCGTTACCAATCTCTTTTTGGGGGTATGCCTTAGAGACTGCCGCCCATATCCTTAATCTAGTCCCTACAAAGAAGGTTACCAAAACACCTCATGAAATGTGGACTGGGAAGGTTCCCAATTTGGACCACATCAAAATTTGGGGTTGCGAAGCCTTCGTGAGGCGTGAAACTCATGATAAGCTTGAACCCCGAAGTGAAAGGTGTATTTTCATCGGCTACCCACAGAAATCCTTCGGTTACCTTTTCTACAGACCCAGTGAGAATGTGGTCTTTGTAGCACGAAGAGGGATCTTTCGCGAGAAAGAATTTATAAGCCAAGGAGACAGTGGGAGGCAGATTGATCTTGAAGAAATTCAAGAATCAATTGGTGAAGGAACCTCAGACACTAGCAATCAACCTGAGGTAGAAACTCCTGTTGATCCAGCTGACGAGTCTGTACCTCCGAGACGTTCCACACGGGTTAGGAACACACCTTCGTTTTATTATGGTTTTCATATTACTACGGAAGGTGATACGTTTATTAGTGATAGTACACTAGTAAATTTGGATGAACCTAGCAGTGTTAAGGAAGCCATGGCAGGCCCGGAGTCTGCTAAATGGAAGGAGGCTATGGACAGCGAGATACAGTCCATGTATGACAATCAAGTTTGGAACTTGGTTGACAATGTACCAGGCCGTAAAACAGTCGGGTGCAAATGGATCTTCAAAAAGAAGACCGACATGGAAGGAAAAGTGCATACTTATAAGGCTCGACTGGTTGCGAAGGGTTTTACTCAAACTCAAGGTATTGATTATGATGAAACCTTCTCGCCGGTGGCCAAGATTAAGTCTATTAGGGTTATGTTAGCCATTGCAGCATTTCATGATTATGAAATATGGCAAATGGATGTCAAAACCGCTTTCCTTAATGGAAAGTTGGCTGAGGATGTGTACATGAATCAGCCAGAGGGTTTTGTCAATGCAGAATACCCTAATAGAGTATGCAAGCTTAAGAAATCCATTTATGGATTAAAACAAGCATCTCGTAGCTGGAATCTTTGTTTTGATGAGAAGGTAAAAGAGTTTGGCTTCTTGAGAAGCGAAGATGAGTCTTGCGTGTATGTCAGAGCTAGTGGGAGTATAGTTAGCTTCTTGGTACTGTATGTGGATGACATACTACTCATAGGAAATGACATCCCAACCTTGCAGGAGGTTAAGTCCTGGCTTGGGAAGTGCTTTGCTATGAAGGACCTAGGGGAGGCTACCTATATCCTAGGGATAAGGATATTAAGAGAAAGGAGTAGAAGACTAATTGGACTTAGTCAGAGTATCTACTTGGATAAGGTGTTGAAAAGGTTCAACATGGAGAATTCCAAGAAAGGAGATTTACCGATCCAAAGCAATACCAAACTGAGTAAGACTCAGAGTCCGAGTACAGAGGCTGAGATAGCTGAGATGAGCCAATTACCATATGCTTCCGCAGTTGGCTCGATCATGTATACTATGACTTGTACCCGTCCTGATGTGGCATTTGCTTTGAGCATGGTCAGCAGGTATCAGGGGAACCCTGGCAAGGCTCATTGGACCGCGGTAAAGAACATTCTCAAGTACCTGCGGAGGACTAAGGATTGGGTCCTTACCCTTGGTGGCAGTGATGACTTGAGAATATTAGGGTATAGTGATGCTGGTTTTCAGACTGATAGGGATAATTTCCGCTCTCAGTCGGGCTGGATCTTTACCTTAAATGGAGGGGCAATTTCTTGGAAGAGTTCCAAGCAGGAGACGGTGGCTGATTCGACTTGTGAATCAGAGTATATAGCAGCGAGTGAAGCAGCGAAGGAGGCGATATGGCTAAAGAACTTCATCGGAGACCTTGGAGTTGTACCAGCTATTAAGGAACCTATAGAGATTTTCTGTGACAACAATGATGCGGTTATCTTAGCCAAGGAACCAAGAGATCATGGCAGATCCCGACACATTGACAGAAAATATCACTTCATAAGGCACAAGATTGAAGAATGACTCCTTGTGACAAGGAGGATATCGTCAGATGAGAATCCTGCAGATCCCCTTACGAAGGGACTGACGAGGGTTAAGCATTTTCAGCATGCGAGACGCATCGGGCTGAGGGACGATATTAGTTTTACAGATTAGATAGTTTTCCTGAAACTTGTAAAATGTAATCGACGTTTGATGATGAATAAAATTTGTGATTTATTTATGACTAAAGTGTTACTATCATTGTCAATTATTTACTATTGTTTCAGTTTTGCATGTTTTGACTTCCAGAATAATTAATTTGTTCAAACCTCCACAATCGATCATACGTCGGAAGTAGGTATGAATCAAGATTGTCATGAATTGGGTTTGTAGATGCCTTAAAGGTGTTTAGGCATGGCAATGGTTGCTGCAACATTCATGAGTACTCATAAGTTATGAGTATTGGTATAAACCCACGCTCACTTGTATCACTTCATGGAATTTATCTCGAGTGATCGTGAGACGATAACATCATATAAATCTTTAAACCTAGAGATATGAGTTGTTACCTATGAGTTGGTTGTGCATTGATTGCACGTAAACGCATCAGTAACTTGATGTTATAAAACGTGCCTTTGTGTACAATTCAATAAGTAGTAGAACAAGCATATCAGTCGAAGTTTATCTGTTCCTTCTAGAAATAGAAGCGATATCCGGGCCCCTCGATGATTTTGTGTTGACCCATATACCAGGCCTGGTCAGAACTAAACCGATGTGTTCAGTGAAGTTCTTCGTCAAACAAATCGGATAATCGAGAAACAACTGCTAGACAATAAGCAAGACATAGTTCCATGTGTTTGTCCGGCTGATATCATGAGAACAGAGGATTATGTGATCACTTATCTAAAATGGCGCTTCATAGTTCGACAGAGTCTTCATTGTTCGAGGGAGTTTTCGAGAGCTACGATTGTTAGTTGGTTCCTGAAGTTATAGGCAAATATAGTTATTAGACTTATCCAAGTGGGAGTCTGTTGGATAAGGTGTCTAAGTCCATAACTTATTTGGTATATACTTGACCCGACCGGCATGGTCCATTTGGGTTGCATCTCATCCAAACTATTATGGATAATTTTATGAGAGTTATACACATATGTTTATTAATATATTATGAGTTATAATATATTAATATGAAGTTACGTTATTTAATTAGTTTTAGTCTTAAATTAATTATGGATTAATTTAGAGATTAAAAGGAATACTAATTAAATTATGGGCTATTTGTTTTATATAGTGTGGGCTAATACTCATTTGTTAATGGGCTAGGCTTATGTGGAAGTCCATGGATGATCCATGGAGCTTTTAACCCATGGATCCTTGGAATAGGAAAAGACATGGGTTATTAGGGTTTCACCCTAACCATGCATACTATATAAGCATGCTTATGGAGCATGAAAGAGAGCCCTAAGATAGCCTAAGAGAAAGCTAGTGTTCTAGTGTGTGTGTGCATGTGTGTGGCCGAAAATACAAGAGTGTGTATACTCTCTCAAAGTTTTCCAAGAGTTTGTGGTGTTTGTGATTCCATTTGAGGCATTCACACTATTGGTGCTTGGCCCTCAAACTCCTAAGAACCCAACACAACAAAGGTATGTAATCTCTTCTAACTCTTTTATGTTGAAATGTTCCCCATGCCATGTTAGATAGGTTATAAACCTTGGAAAATTATTATTTTGCATGTATTTAGACAAACATAGATCCAAGGTTTATTAGGGTTGCATGCACACTTAGGAAGTGTTAGATTGCTCAAAACCCAACATATCTCTCCTCAGATTACTCAGATACTGGCTCATGCGTGTCTGCTCGGTAGACACCTACTCAGGGCAAAACATCGCCCTCTCATGAAACTTCTGGGTAATCACAGTAACTAAATCAGTACCCTGCTTGAGGGTCAACAACTCCTGAACCAGTTGTTCCCTTTCAACAGGGTGAACGTACTCATCACGAAACATGGTGGTGAACCTTTCCCAGGTCACTGCAGTAAGCTCAGCTGGGGTGAAATCTGCTGATACAAACTTCCACCAGTCCTTCACCCCTAGGCGAAGCTAGTTCAGCATGAACTGCACCCTCAAATGCTTCGGACACGAACAAGTGTAAAAACACCCCTCAACATCTGCAATCCACCTCATCGTAGCGATCGGATCCTGCGTCCCATCGAAATCTGGTGGCTTCGTGTTGCTGAACTCCCGATACAGCAACGAATCACCTCCCTACGGTGTGGAAGCAACGACGGTTGCGGTGGCCGCAACAACAACAACATCAGTGAGTGCCGCATACCTCTCATCAAAAGTCTCAATCAGCGTGGTCTTGATAGACCCAAACATCTACGGTATCTCAGCTCGTATGGCCACAACCACTTCCTCATGAATCAACCGACGGATCTCCTCGTCGCTGACACTACTGCTCCCAGGTGTGTATCGTGTCGCAACCATGGTGTCTCTGAAATACAATATAAAAACATCAGAGACTCGCTCGAGCATACGCACACTCGATAATGCAACCCTACTCGTCCCCTGGTATCCTAAGGATTCTTACCTGGACTGCTCACTGATCCGGTGTCTTCAGTAGTATGGGCCCTATACTACCGACCACACCACATCAATATTCACCCCAAGTCCTCCTCCTTGGATCCCAGATCACAAGTACTCTACTCTCGCTATGCATCGACTACCCTCCGGTAGACCCCCCATAAGCTCCTTACTGCTACCTATTCACTCTCAAGGCATCTCATAACAGCAGTATTCTGCTAGGCTAAGGCATCACAAATCAGTCCACTCTAGTCCTAATATGAATACCTGGCCTACTCTAGCATGCATAACATAACATATCATATCTCATAACTCATAATGTAAGGGTATTTTGGGGATTCACCATTCGGCCGCTGGCTGACCGTACACACTGCTCCGCTCTGGTTGTCTCAAAACCTCTTGCTCTTTTAGAAAAAAAATTAGTTTTTTTGTTTGAAAGTTTTCTCAAATCCTCAGTTTGAGTTAAGATACGCCCGAAGTTGCATCCGAGTCCCTCAAACCAAGGCTCTGATACCAACTTGTAACGACGTAAATTTTCGAAACAATTTTTTTCATTTTTCAACAACCAAATTTATATTTAAATATTCTCAAAACATGTGTTCCACAGTAGTTATCAAAATAATACATATCCCAAGATCACAAATAAAATCTCCTGACTATGTGTACGGATCACGTCGGCGCCTTTCCACGGTCATCGCTAGTACCTGAAACACATAACACAAGAACTGTAAACATAAATGCTTTGTTAGTTCCCCAAAATACCGCATACAACACATACGCCACTCGAGACTATAGTACCACCTTCCGGCCGATGTGTATCAGCGGGACCCTCCAGTCCCGTAGCTCCTTGGACCCTCTGATCCGGTCATAGCTTGTTGGGCCCTCTGGCCCGGTCTGAATCATTGGAAGCTCCGGTCCGGTCTGTATCGTTGCACCCTCTGGTCCGGTCTATACAATCATCTAACATACATATATCACATAGCACATAAACTCATTCATAGCACATAATCTCATACATAACAAATAGGACCCTCCGGTCAACACATAAATACCACTCTAGGTAACTTATAGTGAGAAGACTCACCTTGGGTTACTCGGTAACTGTGAAATCTCGGACTCTGTGAGATAGGATCTAGCCTCCGCCTAATCATAAGAAATAAACACTCGACATCAACACATTTCCTAAGGCTAGACCACTCCCTCCCTTAGCACTCTCAGGAGGGTAAAGGACCATTTTACCCCTTGAATAGCTCAAATACTCTAAAGTTGACCAAACCCTAAAAGTCAACAAAAGTCAAGTCTCCGGGTTACGTTGCGCATACCAAACATGTATGCTGGTCATACCCAGTGCCTTCACAGAATCGGGGTGCGCAGCCCCTTACGCTGTGTGTACTGGGATTACGCCCAGCGTAAGTCCCAGTTCAGCTACTTTATGGATTTTGGTCTTAAATGGTTAAGACATGAACTCATATTCCAGATCTGACTTCTCTAGGGTTACTTACTCCATAAAGTAGAAACCTTTAAGCCTTTGCATGGCTATAAAGGTCACCCATCACTCAAAACACCTTTCCTCTTTCCATGATAAATCCATAACTCATGCATGACTCAATATCCACGACCAATATTGGATTTTTATGAATCCTCATTACATAATACACTAGGAAAGGCCATATCTAAGCTCATGGAGACTCTTTACACATAAAGTCTCCACATTTGAACCAAAAACCCTAAGAATGGGTCCATAAAGCAAAACTCATGAAAGGCAAGGAAAGCTTTGAGCTTTTTACCTCAGAAAGAAGCTCCAACCTCTATAGAACTCGGATCTACTCTTTCTCTCCAACTTCTAGCTTCAACAATGGCTTCCTCTTCTCTTTCTTCACCTTAAAAAGGAACCTTCAAGCTCAAGAACACACACACACACAAGCTTAATACGGGTTTTCTACTCTCTTAGGGCTCACTTAATGAAGTATGGTGGCTGGGGCAAAGGGCTTAATGTTCCTTTTATACTGCACAAGCCATAATTAGGGTTCGCATATGTGCACCTTACGCCCAGCGTAACCCTGGGTACGCCCAGCGTACCCAGGCGAGTCTGTGTCCAAAATAAGTGCGCGAGTACGCACGGCATACGCCTCATTACGCCCAACGTACTCATAAGTCCAATATTTCAACTTAAGGGACTTATCTTGACAACTTGCAAAAATAGAAGGGTTAAATAACTTACCTTAGTTTCGGGATGTTACATCAAACTTGGCACTCAGTGTTAAAAAGGGGTATGAGGAATGGAGCTGAGGCTTATGATTTTAGATGGCTGAGGACATTTCTGAGTGAGCATGCTTATTCTCTTGTGTCTGAGATTAGAGTTTCGTGAATTCATTATTTTGATGGGTTCTGATCGTAGTTCAATGGATAAGCCCTAATGGGACGTGAACCCTCCCATTTCTTAGGGGCATGATTTGGATCGTTACTATGTTTAGAATGAGTGACCGGTAGCCGATTGTTGGATTATGTCTGGAGAGAATTAGAAGGGTTGGTTTTCTTCCAGGATTTGGAGCCCTTGTTTGGATTCTGGTGTCCAAAGAGGGTGATAGCTGTGTGGTATGTGGTCCTATCGATGGCGCAAGATGTGTATGTTGAGGAGCAATTTCGAGGGCAAAATCTAATTTAAGTGGGGGAGAATTGTAACATCCGGATTTTTAGGGATATGATTGTGTATGTTAAACTTGAGATTAAAGGAAAGACTCGACGAGTTTAGGGTCCAACTTGCCGTGTCGAGTCATGTTTCTCCCGTGGTTTGATGAGTGGAATCGACGAGTCAGGGAGTGACTCGCCGAGTAGGTTCTGGGTAGAGAAACCCTAACTTTCGGGATTTGGGACCTATTTAAAGGCACTTAAGTTCTCCTATTGCGGCTACCTTTCAGAAGAAAGAACCCTAAACGAGTCCTGAGTGATTTGGGAAAAAGAGAGAGAGAGAGCGATTTTGAGCTTCTTGGTGAATGGTTTGCAAGGAAGAAGGAGGTTTCAAGCTAAAGGGGCCAGAGGAGGTTGTAGATCCGAGATTTATATTCTAGGATCATCAGTTGGAGGTATGAACTCGAACCTCTTTTCTTCCCTAATTGAGTAGATCTTTATTTTGAGGATTAGGGCTTGTATTATCTTCTTGGTGGGGTTTTGAATGAATCAAACCCCTCTTGTGAGCTGGTAGCATAGATCTGGACCTTGTAAGGTCCAGAAAGTCAGAAAGTAGAAAGCCACTGTTGTGCAACCATGGGGTTTTGAGGTTAGGAAGCTTTAATGGAGTCCAAACGGCTTGTTGAGCAAAATATGCCATGTCTGGACATCAAGATCGGACCTTTACATGACCTTTAGGTAGTAGGAGGTTAGATCTATGAGTATGAGTTACAGATCTGACCTCAGGTGGCTGAATGAGAAATTTGTTCGAGCCAACTCGTCGAGTCGTAGCGGGTTTGACCGAGTAGCCTTAACCCAATGGTGGCTTACCGAGTTGGGAGTCAGCTTGGAGAGCTGAGTGAGTCCTAGGAAGAATTCAAATGATGCGAGGGGACTTAGCGAGTCACAAGGGTGCACTCGACGAGTTGGGTCAAATGTGGACTGTTGACTTGAGTTTGACTTCTTTTGGCTTTGGGGTTTTGGTCAACATAAGTAATAGAGACCTTGGTGGCGTAAAATGGTCTTTTACCCACTTTAAGAGTTAGAAAGAGAAAGAACCGTCTTCGATTATTTGAGTCATGAAAAGAGTATTAATAAGAGATATTCATCCTTTGTTTTAGGAGGAGGCTAGTTCGAGATCCGAGCACAAGGCTATTTGCTCACCTGCTAGCCGAGTTGAGTCTTCTCACTATACTTTACCATGAGTGCTAGTTATGTGTGACCGGAAGGTCTTATGATCTTGCATTGAGTATTATGTTATCCTGTTGTATGTGGTATACTATGCATTATGTCTTTGTGATTTATGCTATGCGGAGTTTATAGATCGGACTGGAGGGTCCAACGATCCGTGAGGCCAGAAGGCTCACAAGCTGACCGGACCGGAAGGTCGAACGAGCTAGAACAGATCGGAGGGTCTAATGAGCTACGGGACTGGAGGGTCCCGTTGAGACACATTTACTGGAGGGTCTTACAGAGCATAGCCTCGAGTGACGAATTGTTGTACGTGGTATTTTGGTGAACTCACTACCTTCGTGCTTACAGTGTGATGTGTTATGTGTTTTAGGTTTTTCTCAGGATCACAGGAGGGCACTGGCTTGATTTAACGCACATCGGAGACATAGTGAAATTGAGGGGATCCTGGAGTTTTGATATATACAGTTTTGGATATGAGATGTAATGATTTTAAATTGTGACATTTTGTGATTTTATAATTGTGATAAATGCGTTTTTAAATTGAAAAATTTGGATTGAAAATATATGGTGTTACAAAAATGTAATATGTGTTTTATAAAATTTGTGGACAAAAATAAAAGGGTTGACAAAGATGATGTGAGCAAATAATCCAAGTTTAGAAATATAGGATTGAAATGCCATCAATGGCCCTAATTTCTTCAATTTAAAATAAAAGGTTCTCTTTTAATAATATATATATATATATATATATATATATATATATATATTTATATATATATATATATATATATATATATATATATATATATATATATATATATATGTATATATATATATATATGTATATATATATATATATATATATATATATATATATATATATATATATATATATATATATATATATATATATATATATATATATATATGAAAAAGCTCAATAGAGAACCATAATTCTTGGTTCTCCAAGGAACCACCCATCACCACCATCCGTCATCACCACCTGCCCTCATCACCCATTCCCACCACCCATCACTACCACCCAGCCACTACCCACATTATAACCACCACATATCATTACCACCAACCACCACTCATCACCCACCGCCACCACCCATTACCACAGACCACCACCACCAATCACCACCACCCCACCACCTATCATTACCACCCGCCTCCCACACCCATCACCCACCAGAACTATCATACACCATTACCATCCTCACCACCAACCACCACCCATCCACCCACCACCACCTATCACCTTCACCTGTCTCCACCACCCATCACCGCCACTCGCCACCCACTATAATCACCACCCTACATGTCACCCCCACCACCCTTCACCACCACGACCACTTATCACCAAACATCACTACACACCACCACTACCCATCACCACCACCTGTGATTATGTTTATATAATCATATGTGATTGTTTGCATTTAATCACATATGATTTAGATGGACATTATTCTTTTTTGCCCATATGTATCATGTTATTAGATACATATAATCACATGTGATTAGATATAACTAATCAAATGTGATTAGATATATTTAATCACATATGTCATTATTGCATTCTCGACTCAACAATTATTTTTTTGTCAACTTTAATCATATGTGATTAGATACGTATAATCAATGTGATTATATGTATCCATTCACATATGATTTACATGAACAATATTCATTTTTGATTTTTCGTTTCAATAATTTTTCTCATATATTTAATCAAATGTGTTTATAAGTATTTAATAACTTATGATTAATGTGCACATAAATTTGTTTTAATGTTCTTGATTCAATAGTTGTTCTCGTGTATATAATTACATGTGATTATACATATTTCATCACATATGATTTATTGAATCAAGAATGCGAAAACAAATCTTTTTCACACAAATCAAATGTGATTAAATACACGAGACCAACTAGTGAATTAAAAACACATAAATAACTATTGTCCACAAAAATCATATGTGATTAAATAGATATAATCAAATGTGGTTATATGTACCTAATTACATATGATTTATGGAGACAAGATTCATTATTTCTTTGTCAATTCAATAGTTGTACTCATGTACTTAATCACATGTGAATATATGTATCAAATCATATATGATTTATATTGATAATATTAGTTTTCACATTTTTGATTCAATATTTTTTTCTTATGTATTTAATTGTATGTATTTAATCACATATGATTGATGTGGAAAAAGAAAAACTATTGAATAAAAAACGAGAAAATGAATCTTGTATACAAAAATCATGTCACTAAATGCACAAAAACAACTATTGAACGAGAATGTGAAAATGAATATTGTCCATATAAATCATATCCTATTAGATACAAATAATCTCATGTAATTAAATACACAAGAACAACAACTGAATCGAGAACGCGAAAATGAATTTTTTTTCCACATAAGTTCTATGTGATTAGATACATATAATCACATGTGATTATCTGCGTTTAATCATATATGATATATGTGGAAAAAATTTATCTTTGTGTTCTCAATTCAATAATTGTTCTCATGTATATAATCATATGTGATTTTATGTATCTAATCACACATTATTTATATAAAGATCATTATTTTTTGTCCATCTAAATCATATGGGATTAGATACATATAATCACATGTGATAATATGTCTTTAATCACATATGATTACACTTGACAAAGAACAATTACTGAATAGAGAATGTGACAATGAATCTTATCCACATAAATCATATATGATTGGATACATATAATCGCATCCGATTATATGTATTTGATCAGATATGATATATGTAGACAATATTTATTTTTGCGGTTTCGAATGAATAGTTGATTTTGTGTATTTAATCACATAAGATTATATGTATATAATCACATATGATTTGAGGTGGACAAGATTCATTTTTTCTTTCTTGATTCAATAGTTGTTCTCATTTAGTTAATCACATACAATTATATATAATATCACATGTGATAAAATACAAGAGAACAACTATTGAATCGACAAAGCAAAAGTGAATTGTGTCCACATAAATCATATGTGATTAGATTCATCTAATCACACGTGATTAGATTTATTTAATCACATATGATTAATGTGGTAAAACAAAAAAATATTGAATCGAAAAAAAGAAAAACGAATCTTATGTACATAAATCATATGTGACTAAATGTAAAACAATAACTGTTTAACGATGTTTTGAAAAGGAATATTGTCCATATAAATCATATCTAGTTAGATACGTATAATGTCATGTAATTAAATACAGGTGAATAACAACTGAATCTAGAACGCGAAAATGAATATGTTTCCATATAAATTCTATGTGATTAGATACATATAATCACATGTGATTATATATAATTAATCACATATGATATACGTGGAAAATATTTATCTTCGTTTTCTCGATTCAATAGTTGTTCTCATGTATATAATCATATGTAATTATCTGTATGTAATCACATATGATTTATATTGACATCATTATTTTTTGTCCATATATGTAGCACCTGGTTCCAGGTATGTATTTTATTTTAGTATTTTTGGATTTATGGCCTGGGACTTGGGGAGTTGAAGGCCAACTTGTCGAGTAGAAGTGGATTTGATATGGGATTTAAATGACGGACTCGTCGAGTCGGCTTCCAGACTCGACGAGTAGACTCTGACTGGACAAAACCCTAATCTAAGGGTTTGCACCCTATTAAAGCATCTCATCCAACAACCCTCCGTCCATGTTGCTTCGACAAACCCCCCATAACAAACCCTAACCGTTTGTGTAAAGAGCTAAGGCATTTGTGGTGCTTTTTGGTGATTTTGAACTCAAAGAAGAATGAATATCCTAGAGGAATCAAGAGAAGACCAAGGGTGTTCATGTTTGTGAACCATTTGCACTTCCCAGAAGGTCTAAAGTCGATACCTTACTTGTTCATTTGCTAGATCCCTTTTTTGGGAGATTTAGGGCTTTTATAAGCCATTTTTGGTAACCAACCATGATTGCAAGAATGGTTGGGGATTGAGGCTTTGGATCTAGGTCCATGAAGGAGTTACAAGGAAAAAAAGGGCTGCTTTTGCACCCGTAGAAGCCCCCATGCAACTTAAGAGTCTCTTTTAGAACCTCTTAGGCTCAAAGTCCCATGCATGCTCGTAAAGTTCATAACTTTACATGCTAGATCGAGCTTAGGGACCTAGATCTATCATTTGGACAAGAGTTGTACACTAGAAATCGAAGAAATATACTTGGACAGTATCGACTCGGCGAGTCGTTCTTGGGACTTGGTGAGTCTGATGTTAGACTCCTCTTTTCTGTTATGGTTCAAAGACACTCATATGAGTGTTAGAAAGGATTTAGAGAGTCTAGGGGAGTGACCCAAACGTATTGGGATGAGCCATAGTCCTGGAGCTCATAGGACTCGGCGATTCCAAGGAAATTTCCCAACATTTGAAGATGAACTCCACGAGTTTTTCTTATAACTCGACGAGTCTAAGACAGGACTGGTTCATAGGATGAGCATAAACTCGACGAGCTGTTCATATAAATCGGCAAGTCGGATGAAGGATCCTTTGATGATTTATATAAAAGGAGAACTCTTTGAGTCATTGCTAAACTCGACGAGTAGAGACGTGGATGAGGACAGTTAAAGCGTTAGGGACTCGACGAGTTGGCGGCCCAAATCGGCGTGTCAGTTCAACTGGAATTTGACATTGACATTGACTTTGACTTGGACTTGGTCAGGGGTAAAATGGTCATTTTACCCTAAGAATAGATATCAGACTTTGATTAAGTGTTTTGTGGGGATTATAGCCGGAGGATTTCCGGAGCCGCAGTAGACAAAGATTTCCCACGCACATTATGAGCAGCTACTCATTCAAGGTGAGTTACCTTCCAGTAGAGGTGGGTCTAAGACTACATTGTCGGTCCACCAACAAGGGTATTTGGTAGATATTTGTCTTTGTGATAGTTATCTTGGTATGGTTATGTGCGTTGGTCATGAGATATGCCTGTGTGATATGTTATGTACATTAATGGTAATGGTAAGGATTAGTCTTTCCCTGACATCGGTATTTAGGATCGAGGGGGTAGGTCAGTACCCAGTTATGCCTGAATGTATGATTATATTTTGTTATTGTATGAAAATGGTAGGGATAAAATAGTCCCCAGTTACCGATTGAAAGATATCGATGGTAGTTACCGGTTGAAAGATACCGATGACAGTTACCGGTTGAAAGATACCGATGACAAATACCGGTTGAAAGATACCGATGACAGTTATCGGTTGAAAGATAGTAACGATATTATATGGTATGTGGTATGATGGACGAACTTACTAAGCTTTGTGCTTACAATTTCAGTTTTGGTTTCAGTTACCTCTTCGTCTAAGGGGAAGGAGTCGGCGGTGTAGCAGTGCATCACACATTCAAACATGATTTCTGCAATGAGCTTCTGGGATTGTACTCAGATTTCCATCACTTATGATGTTATGATTTTGAGACACGACATTGTCGTTTAAACCAAATGTAATATTGACAATGTTTTGGTAACATATTTTATGACTTGCTTAATTTAAAAATGAAAATTTTGGCCTCAAATTTTGGGATGTTACAAGTTGGTATCAGAGCCATGGTTTGAGGGATCCGGACAAACCCTCGGGGGTGTCTGGACTCAAACCGAGGGATTAAAAGATTTTTACAAAGAAAATGGTTTCCTAAAATTTAAATTAAGGCATTTCAAGAAAGAACAAGGTGTGTGATGCGTGCTACCGGCAGAGCTCAAGTAAGTTTTCCCCAAGATAACCATACTTGATATGCTATGTTATATGCTTTATGATTCTGTGAACTGAATGCTAGATTAGGGATAAGGATCTAGGAAGGATGCCTTATACGCCTGTTGTATGAGCTATATGCTAGGATTGTTTTGTCAGCAGTAGGATAGGCTGATTAGGTTATGCCTGATGTGGTTACTCGATGCATGAATGATGATTGCTTTATGCTTAAGGGGTCTTGGCTAACTTTAACTAACTAGTGAGCGGATATATAACAGTATTCGAAAGCTAGTTCGAGAAGGGAAGTAAGGATTGCTAGTGCAACTAATGGCGGAGAGTAGGTCGGGGAGTGCCCTAGGAAAGCCTAGGATGAGATTAGTGGAAAAAGGGTATCAGTAAAGGGACTTGGTGAAGTTGAAGCAATCCTTGAGGAAAGTACGGATATATGTGGAAGGTAGTATGGGCGCATACTACTGGAAGTAGAGGATCCGTACTAAAGTCAAGGAGGGTCGAGATGGAACCAGGAACTTGGAGAGAGTGTGAGACCTCTCGAGAGTATGTATGATCCTGACGTCTATGTGTTTATTTTCGAGAATGGTAGTCACACGTCATGGAGCAGGAGGATCAGGATCTGGATCAGGATCAGGTTCGGGTGCGGGATCCGAGCATGTTGATGATGGGTTGTGCGAGTTCAACGCGTCTGAGATTACAAGAGGCATCCTTGACGCGACACCGGTCATTTTCGGGCCTATTAAGGAGGGGATCGTGGAGCTGATGGAGGATCGCCTTCGGGCATTCAGGAGTGATATGGCGTCTAGCCAGACGGGTATGCGCACACTGTCCCTTAAGGACTTCAAAGGTAGTGGTGCGCCGGACTTCCATGGGCTTAAGGACCCCATTGCTGCTAGGAGATAGATCGTAGACATCGAGTCTGCGCCGTTGACGAGCTTCTGCCCGAAAGGGTCGAAGGTCCGTTTTCTTGCAGGTTGTTTGAGGGATCGAGCCAGAGATTGGTGGGAGTTGATTGGTGATATATTGGGAGCCCCAGGCATCGAGGCTGTGACGTGGTCAGATTTTGTGACCCGATTCAGGTCCGAGTTTGCACCAGCTGTGGAGCTTTAGTAGCTGGCCAGGGAGTTTTTGGATATGAGACAAACTACGGAGACCGTGGCGGAGATCACCGCCAAGTTTTGGAAGAGGGCTTTATTGGTGCCTCAGTATGCAGGAGATGAGCATAAAGGGAGGAGCCACTATCACAACATTTTGAGAGCCGATATCAGGGATCACGTCAGCTTCTCGGCATGTCCGACCCTGGAATCCATGATTGCCAGGGCGCGGGAGAGGGAGATCAATCTGGAGCACCTCATGAAGAGGAAGGAAGAGACTGTGCAGGTTACAGGGGTTTCGAGGAAGAAACCTAAGGGATTCGACTGTAGGTCGAAGGGACAGCAGGGCCGGGACCGCTGTGGAAAGTGGATTCAGTCAAATGAGGGAGTTTGCCGCACTGGGTCGGGTTCAGGCTGCTATAAGTGCGGCAAGACTTGGCATTTTGGCGGAAATTGTACTGCCCCTACTCCTTTGGTTCAGACATCAGACTTGATTTGCTTCCATTGCAATCACAGGGCCATAAGAAGGCCAACTGCTCCAGATTGACAACAGATGTAGCGGCTCCAGCAGTGGCGCCAACTCTGGTGACTGCGCGGGTTATGGATGGCCGGAAGGTCAAGTCGGAGACTCCAGTGGTACAGAGCCAAGCATTTTAGCTGACAGTCGAGGAGGCACACGCTGCACCCGAAGTGGTCAGGGGTATGATTTCTTATTTACGCTTTTATATTATGTCTTTGTGATTTTGATATATTATGTATGTGCTTTGTTTAGGATCGTTCCATGTGAACGGTATCCCAGTTCAGGTGTTGTTTGATTCGGGTGCTACCCGATCGTTTGTCTCTCTTGCGCTTAGCAAGAAGTTTCCTGAGTCTTCGGGCATGTTGGATTGCCCTCTAGAGGTCGAGATTGTGGACGACCGGTCAGTGCGAGCATCAGAGGTCTACCGGGATTGTGTTTTGAGGCTGTTTGAGGAACGTTACCTGGTACACTTGGTTCTCATACCTTTGCGGGGGAACAAATTTATTATTGGTAGGGATTGGCTAAGCCCCAATGGGGCAGTGATTGACTGCGCGCAACAGCTGGTGCGAATGAGAACCCCAAGTGGGGGAGAGCTGGTGATTCAGGGCGAGAGGCCACAACAAGGACCAACTTTCTGTTCAGCTGCGAGAGCTAGGCGCTACCTTGAGCAGGGTTACGCGGGATTCATCGCCTATGTTATGGATACCCGGGAAACAGGTAAAGCGACGGTGGGCGATGTGCCCGTGGTACGAGAGTTTGCGGATGTATTCCCTGAGGAGTTGCCTGGGATACCTCCGGAGAGGCAGGTAGAGTTCAGGATTGACCTAGTCCCTGGTGCGGCTCCAATAGCCAAGGCACCGTATAAGTTGGCTCCTCCTGAGATGCAGGAGTTGTCTACGCAGCTGCAGGAGCTGCAAGAAAAGGGATTCATTAGACCGAGCAGTTCACCCTAGGGAGCCCCGATTCTGTTTGTGAAGAAGAAGGATGGGTCGCATCGGATATGTATAGACTATCGGAAGTTGAACAAGGTAACGGTGAAAAAGCATTACCCACTTCCGAGGATTGATGACCTCTTTAACCAGCTACAGGGAGCATCTTGGTTCTCCAAGATTGATCTGCATTTAGGATATCATCAGATGAGGGTCAGAGAGGAGGATGTACAGAAGACTGCGCTCCGGATACGTTATGGCCACTATGAGTTCGTAGTGATGTCTTTCGGGCTCACCAATGCTCCTACCACGTTCATGGATCTCATGTGCAGACCGATGTTGGATCGGTATGTGATAGTTTTCATTGATGACATCTTGGATTATTCCAAGACGCGAGATCAGCATGAGGAGCACTTGCGGGAGGTTCTGGGTACATTGAGGAGGGAGAACTTACATGCTAAGTTCTCCAAGTGTGAGTTCTAGTTGCGCGAGGTACAGTTTTTTGGGCACGTTGTCAACCAGAACGGGATTTCGGTTGATCTGGCCAAGGTGGAGGCCATGATGAGGTGGGAGGTTCTGAAGTCCCCATCGGATATTCGGAGCTTCCTGGGACTGGCATGCTACTATCGGAGGTTCATTAAGGACTTCTCCAAGATAGTCGTGCCCCTGACCTGGCTGACGGGGAAAGCCGTTGTCTTTCGTTGGGGGCCTGAGTATCAGGCCGCATTCGAGACATTGAGACAAAGATTATGCGAAGAGCCAATCTTATCCTTGCTTGAGGGCATGGAGGATTTTTTGGTATATTGCGATGCATCCGTCTAAGGATTTGGTGCGGTATTGATGTAGAGGGGGCATGTTATTGCATACACTTCAAGGCAGCTGAAGCCTCTCGAGCCGAACTATCTGACGCATGATTTGGAGTTGGGGGAAGTTGTGTTAGCCCTAAAGATTTGGCGCCATTACCTTTATGAGGTTCGTTGTACCATTTACACGGACCACAAGAGCCTGACGTATCTCATGGACCAGCCAAATCTGAATATGAGGCAGCGTCGATGGCTTGATGTGGTAAAGGATTATGATTGTGAGATCCTCTACCACCCAGGAAAGGCCAATGTTGTGGCTGACGTGGTTAGCCGCAAGGCAACACCGATCAGGGATATCTGTATGAGGATGACTGTGGTAACTTTTCTGTTGGAGCAGATTCGGGAGGCCCAACAAGAGGCCATGAAGGAGGAACATCGGAAGAGCGAGCGAATCGTGGGTCATGTTTCCTCCTTCGACTATGATAGTCGGGGATTGTTGACTTTGCACCGAAGGGTGTGGGTCCCATATCATGGAGGCGTGCGTTAGACGTTGATGGAGGAGGCGCACAAATCCAGGTTCTCTATTCATCCCGGGGCGACGAAGATGTATATGGATCTTCGTCTTGAGTATTGGTGGCCCTGTGTGAAGAGGGACGTGGCTTGGTTTTTGGAGAGGTTCCTGACCTGCAGAAAGGTCAAGGATGAGAACTAGAGACCTCATGGAAAGGTCCAGCCATTGGATATCTCGCTGTTAAAATGGGAAGATATTACGATGGATTTTATCATGAACCTTCCTAGGACCGCGCGAGGCATAGATTCAATTTGGGTCATCGTCGATCGATTGACCAAGAGTGACTTTTTATTTAGATCCAGGAGAGTATTTCGGCTGAAAGGTTCGCTGATATCTACATCAGGAAGGTGGTGGCGAGGAACGGGGTGCGAGTTTTGGTGATTTCAGACAAGGATGTACGGTTCACTTCTAGGTTTTGGAAGAAGTTTCAAGACGAGCTGGGTACTCGTCTGCATTTTAGCACCGCCTTTCACCCACAGACAGATGGTCAGAGTGAGCGGACCATCTAGACCTTGGAGGACATGCTGCGGGCGTGTGTTCTAGACTTCAGAGGTAGTTGGGATACGTACCTTCCATTGGTAGAGATCTCTTATAACAATAGTTATCATGCAAGCATTGACCGTACTCCTTTCGAGATGTTGTATGGGAGGAAGTGCAGGACCCCGATATGTTGGGAAGAGGTTGGGCATAGGGTCATGGGGAGTACCGAAGTGGTACTCAAGACTACGGAGTGGATCCAACAGGTCTGGAGCAGGCTTCAAACTGCTCAGAGTCCGCAGAAAAGTTATGCCAACAAGCGCCGATCAGACCTGGAGTTCCTAGTCGGGGATATGGTTCTCCTGAAGGTGTCACCATGGAAGGGCATCATGAAATTCAGGAAACAGGGCAAGTTGGGTCCCAGGTATATCGGACCCTTCAGGGTCTTAGCCCGGGTGGGCAAGGTGGCATACAAGCTGGATCTGCCAGCTGAACTCAGTCAGATCCACAACACTTTTCACGTCTCCCAGCTGCGGAAGTGCCTGGTGGACGACTCAGCAGTGGTGCCCTTAGAGGATATTCAGGTCAATGACAGCCTGAATTACATTGAGCGGCCTGTGGCGAACCTTGACCAGAAGTCGAAGGAACTGAGGAATAAGAGGGATGAGCTGGTGAAGGTGCAATGGCAGCACCGGAAGGGCTTAGAATGGACTCGGGAGTTGGTGGATGAGACGACAGATCATTACCCAAGACTTTTTCAGGAGCGAGCAACAAACTTTGAGGACGAAGTCTAAAATAAGTGGGGGAGATTTGTAGCACCTGGTTCCTGGTATGTATTTTATTTAAGTACTTTTGCATTTTTGGTCTGGGACTCGGCGAGTTGAAGGACCAACTCGTCGAGTAGAAGCGGATTTGATACAGGATTTAAATGATGGACTCGTCGAGTTGGCTTCCAGACTCGACGAGTAGACTCTGTCTGGACAAAACCCTAATCTAAGGGTTTGCACCCTATTTAAGCATCTCATCCAGCCACCTTCCATTCCTATTGCTTCCAGAAACCCCCCATAACAAACCCTAACCGTTTGTGTAAAGAGCTAAGGCAATTGTGGTGCTTTTTGGTGATTTTGAACTCAAAGAAGAAGGAAACGCCTAGATGAATCAACAGAAGACCAAGGGAGTTCAACTTTGTGCACCATTTGCAGTTCACAGATGGTATAAAGTCGATACCTTGCTTGTTCATTTGCTAGATCCCTGTTTGGGGAGATTTAAGGCTTTTATAAGCATTTTTGGTAAACAACCATGATTGCAAGCATGGTTGGGGGTTGAGGCTTTGGATATAGGTCCATGAAGGAATTACAAGGAAAGAAAGGGCTGCTTTTGCACCCGTAGAAGCCCCCATGCAACTTAAGAGTCTCTTTTAGAACCTCTTAGGCTCAAAGTCCCATGCATGCTCGTAAAGTTCATAACTTTACGTGCTAGATCGAGCTTAGGGACCTAGATCTATCATTTGGACAAGAGTTGTACACCAGAAATCGAAGAAATAGACTTGGACAGTATTGACTCGGCGAGTCGTTCTTGGGACTCGGCGAGTCCGAGGTTAGACTCCCCTTTTCTGTTATGGTTCAAAGAGACCCAGTTGAGTGTTAGAAAGGCTTTAGAGGGTCCAGGGGAGTGACCTAAACGTATAGGCATTAGTCGCAGTCCTGGAGTTCATAGGACTCGGCAAGTGCATGAACCGACTCGGCGAGTCCAAGGCAATCTCCCAACATTTGAAGATGAACTCGACGAGTTGTTCTTATAACTTGGCGAGTCTAGGACATGATTGGTTCATAGGATGAGTATAAAGTCGGCGAGTTGTTCATACAACTTGGCGAGTCGGATGAAGGATCCTTCGATGAGTTATATAGAAGGAGAACTCGTTGAGTCATTCCTAAACTCGACGAGTAGAGACGTGGATGAGGACAGTTAAAGGGTTAGGGACTCGACGAGTTAGCGACCCAACTCAGCGAGTCAGGTCAACTAGAAGTTGACTTTGACATTGACTTTGACTTGGACTTGGTCAGGGGTAAAATGGTCATTTTACCCTAAGAATAGATATCAGATCTAATTAAGTGTTTTGTAGGGATTATAGTTGGAGGATTTCCGGAGCAGCAGTAGACAGAGATTTCCCTCGCAGATTATTAGCAGCTACTCATTCGAGGTGAGTTACCTTCCAGTAGGGGTAGGTCTAAGGCCACAATGTCTGCCCACCAACAAGGGCATTTGGTAGATAATTATCTTTGTGATAGTTATCTTAGTATGGTTATGTGCTTTGGTCATGAGATATGCCTGTGTGATATGTTATGTGTGTTGATGGTAATGGTAGGGATTAGTCTTTCCTTGAAATCTGTCTTTAGGATCGAGGGGGTAGGTCAGTACCCAGTTATGCCTGACTGTATGATTATATTTTGTTATTGTATGATAATGTTAGGGGGTGAAATAGTCCTCAGTTACCGGTTGAAACATACCGATGGTAGTTACCGGTTGAAAGATACCAATGACAGTTACCGGTTGCAAGATACCGATGATAGATACCGGTTGAAAGATACCGATGACAGTTACCGGCTGAAAGATAGCGATGATATTATATGGTATGTGGTATGATGGGGGAACTCACTAAGCTTTGTGCTTATAGTTTTAGTTTTGGTTTCAAATACCTCTTCGTCTAAAGGGAAGGAGCGGGCGGTGTAGTAGTGCATCACACATTGACACATAATTTCCACAATGAGCTTCTGGGATTGTACTCTGATTTCCATCACTGATGATGTTATGATTTTGAGACACGACATTGTGTTTTAAACCGGATGTAATATTGACAATGTTTTGTAACATATTTTATGACTTTCTTAATTTAAAAATGAAATTTTTGGCCTCAAATTTTAGGATGTTCCAATATAAACAGATGTGATTTGATACATATAATCACATGTGATTAAATGCTTTTAATCACATATGATTAAACTTAACAAAGAACAATACTAAATAAAGAATGTGATAATGAATCTTATCCACATAAATCATATGTGATTAGATACATATAATCACATGTGATTATATGTATTTAATCATATATGATTTATGTAGACAATATTTATTTTTGCGGTTTCGATTAAATAATTGGTTTTGTGTATTTACTCACATGTAATTATATATTTATATGTAATCAGATATGATTGGAGGTGGACAAGATTTATTTTTTCTTTCTCAATGCAATAGTTATGCTCCTGTACTTAATCACATGCGATTATACATGTAATCACATGTGATAAAATACACGAGAACAACTATTGAACCAACAAAGCGAAAATGAATTGTATCCACATAAATCATATGTGATTAGATCTAGATAATCACATGTGATTAGATGTATTTAATCACATATGTTGAATGTGGATAAGGATTTGTTTTCGCATTCTTGATTCAATGTTTGTTATCGTGTGTATAATCACATGTGGTTATATATCTAATCACATATGATTAGATACACAAAAATGAATCTTACCCCCATAAATCATATCAGATTATATACATATAATCATATGTGATTATATGTATCTAATCACATATGAATTATGTGGACAATACTCATTTTCGTATCTAATCGCATACAATTTATGTGAATAAGATTCAAATTCATCTTCTCAATTCAAAAGTTGTTATCATGTATTTAATCTACTTGCTATTATGTTTTTAATCATATGTCATTTTATGTATTTAATCACATACGATTAATATTGACAAAGAACAAATATTAAATCGAAAACATAAAAATGAATTATGTGCATATAAGTCATATGTGATTAGATCATATAATCACATGTGATTTAGTACACGAGAACAATTAACGAATAGAGAGCGTGGAAATGAATCTTCTCTGTTTATCTTAAAAGAGAATAAAATGCATTCTTTCTTTCCTTGTTCACTTTACCGGATTAGGGTATCCGTGAACAATAACATAAAAATAAGTAATGCCTACATAATAGGAAAGTTAGTGTAACTCACCTCCTTGAACTTGAAAATTAGCTAGCTTGAGCTACATGGACCATTTCGTTTCTGAGAACTTGCACAACAATTATAACATTATTTCTCTTGTGCTTTGATGTATTACTCTTATAAAACTTATTTACATATTTCCTTATTTTCTCCTTGATTGTAGTGCTCTGTTGGGGATCTGTTTTCTTACCTTTCAACATATTCTTAATTTTCAATGAAATAATATTGATAAAGTACCCCGTTTTATCTATTCATAAATATAAATATCTCTTTCAAACGATTTTTGGTTGAATTTATATTAAATTTACAATTTAGAAACTTTAAGCTGTCACTTTCTGGACTGCTCAACACTCTTGGAATAAAATTTACCAATCTACTATGAATTACATCAGTTCCTTTTTGTGTGGGAACCTATAAATCCATATTTAACTATATGCTTTGGAATTTTAGCATTTGAAGTTCTGATGAAATTATTATAATTTTTTGATGAGAATGCATGAAATTTGTGACAGCATGGACCAGCCTAAGAATATTCCCAATTTTAACCCTCAATAACATGGAATTCCGAAATATTATTCAAAGTTTGAAGAAACTAGACACACTAAGATTTCCAGAAAACTAAGTCTCATGACTTTTAGATGTTCTTATTGATCTACACAGATTTTAGAAGTTTGAGGATAGATTTGGGAAAATTGATCATAGTAGCTTCTAAATCACTTTTGGTGTTCTATTAAGTAATTAATGGTTAAGCCTTAAGTTTATCACTTTTAACATGATTTTTGGTTACATATTAGGCTATAGAGATGTGAAATTCAATTTAAACAAAGGACCTTGTTGTCTGATTTAATGAGGGTTCAAAGTTAAGGATTTTCACATAACATGTCACTTTCACACTTATTAGCTTCTTTCAAACAATATGACAAAGGATAGTAGAAAAGGCGACTGAACCATAGATTAGAAGAAATATACAAGTATATCTAAATGAAATGGTCATCAACATCCGGAATGACGATCTTTCCTTAGAAGACATTAAGGTAACTTTCGCAAATATTCAACCTTTAAACATGAAATAAAACCGTAAAAATTCCTTTTCGGAATAGAAGAAGTCATGTTTTTAGGTCATGTTATCACACAGGAAGGAATAAGAGTGTACCCTAAGAAAATAGAATCTTTATTTCAATTATGCTCACCATGAACTGTAAAAGAGGTTCAAGGACTAAATGGCAAGCTAGCAGCATTCAGATGATTTCTAGCTAAATCAACAGAAAAAACGCTACACTTCTATAAATCATTGAAAATGGTATTCGAAGAAAAAAGATTTCAAGTAGACAGAGGAGGAAGAAATGGTATTAAAGTGACTTAAGGTAGCAATAGTAGAGCTACCCACATTAGCGTCACCGATCCTAGGAAAAACACTGAAGCTATATTTGGCGACATTAAAGTTGGCAGAATGTGCGATATTGCTAGGTAATTGGGGAATCAAGCATGTACCTATATAATTTGTCATCGGGATATTGCACAGAGCCGAGAGAGGATAATCGGACAAGAAGCTAACATTATCGCTAGTTGTGTCATCCTCAATTTTACGGCCAACTAAAAACTTTTTCTTTATGCTAATTTTAAACATATTATTCTTTTATTAGAGCGTATTTTTTGTCCTAAAACATTATTAACATCAAATGATATCAATAACAAAAGCCTTTTCGAAGAAACTCTTTACATTGATATTTAAAAGCTTGGGATGGAGCCGAGAGATTGAACATGTAGTTCATTAACACCTATAGGTAATAAGCATGCCAGTGTTCCACATGACTATATAGAATACTTAGTAGTCGTCATCTATACAACCATACTTGACTGGGCACAATTGTACGGTAGTACTATGGTCACATTTTTTTTTATTTCTCATAGCCCTTCACTAACAGATACTTCCCTAGATGACTAGGCACAACAATACGATACTATTATGGTCATGGCCTCTCATTATTATTTCACACAACCCTTCACTGCCCTATAAAATTTTAAGTATGATAATTATATAATTTAATCAAGTAATAACCATATCATTTTGCATAGATGTATTAAAAAAAGCTAAACAACACACACAACACTTAAGCATTGAGAATACTTGTACCTATGTGTAAGTTTGAATGTAATTATGCACTTACCCGTTATAGTGGATGGCATGTGATCTGGGTAACGCTTCACTTAACACCTTAGATTCTACTTTGATATGATCTAGGAACGAATATCACTAAGTCTTTGTCTTATATTCCTAGTAACTATGATAATCTAGATTCCTCAATAATCCCAATGAATATTGATCTATAGCTTGTAAGGAACAACCATGTAAGATCATATCATAGATAGGGTTTATTTTGTATATAGAGTATACTGTTCAGAAATCCCACCTTAAATGCCTCACTAAATCTAGCCTAGACATCATTCTCGTAAGTAGACCAAGCAGTATAATGACTAGAATCACTAATAAATCTTATTTATAGATTCATTATAACGACTATGAATGTAAACATAAGTTACACATGAACCATAATAAGTGCAGCTTAACTCGTCATTTTTTTTATCAAAAACCGGGAAATACGTTGGAAGAATTCCAACTCGAAATCTTCTTTTCATTGAGCTTCTAGATACTTTAGAGTCCTGCTAATATACTCAGATGTCTGGAAAAATCGGATTCCAAAGGTTAGAGAGATTTTATGGAGAATATGATAAAGGTGTGAGGAGAATGAATGAAAATGGTTGGTACTTCTAGGAAAAAAGTTAAGCTGTGATGCACACCTTCAATAGGCATACTGCGCATCAATGTGACGTCTCCTGCGTGGTATCGTGTGATGTGTCAAGCTCTCCTACGTCCACGTTGTGCCTTCTCAATCCTTCCACGTGTCACCATTATTTGGTGCTCGATGTCCACTTTTTTGGTGCCATGTCACTCGGTCTATGGAAGACTTCGGCCCTCTCTCGCCACGTGGAACCTCCTTGTGGTGCCACATCATCACAACAGGTTTTTCCTTGAAATTTTCGAACAAGCATAAGTTTAGCACACGATCTTCTTTTTCGACGTTCTTTATATCCCTGGAATCCTCTCTCTAAGTTTTACATCTTCCCTTAAGATCCAAGGAGATAATTTTCACTCTATTTTAAATTCATATTTTTATAGATATCATGTTATTAAAGTCAATGATATAATCATAACTCTCACAAAAACTTTGTTCTCGACTGTCTTTATATTGACATGTTTATATTTATGAGATTCTTAACTCTCGTTTACATTGTTTAGGCTAACACTCAACCGATTTATATTTTGATTTCTATGTCGCACACTACTGTACTGAAACTTCGAAAAATCAAAAGTTGCTCATATAAAGTAAGATTTAACGTTCTGCATATCCACGCTCTCCATTTTATGACTACTATGAATTTCTTTTAGATTACTTAAGCTAATAATCAAACATTCTCAAATTCACTTTTTACAACACACTTTGTTGTATAGAGTTGAACACGAAACTTCGAAGAAGCATAACTTTTTCATACGAAGTCGGATTTTAACGCTCCTTATATCCACGAGATAGTCATTACAACTACTACATATTTAGCTAAGATTACTTACTATATCTTAAATGTCTAGCCTGAATTTTTATGCGTTACAATTATCTCCCCTTAGGATGATTAAATCCCAGAATCATCAGCAAAAGCAACATGGGAGAATGATCTTACAAGTCACTTTCCATCCGAAGTAACAACCATAGTGCTTACATCTTTCCAAACGAGTATCAAGCTATTGGAAATCGTAGCTATTGGTGGTGCTCAAAATTGTACCCAATCTTCATCCTTTATTAGACCTTCAGTCGTAATTTTTGACTTACAAACTTGACCTTCATCATAGATTCTTCTGCTTCTCAAACACACTCAACCCATGATAAGGCCTATTATTTTTCTACTATAACAGATCGAATGGTCATGTTCTAGTGACCTTCCATCACATGATTCAATGGCTAGACTCCGGTCTCTATGAGTCAAACTCTATAATGAAAGATACATTCCTTCATGTTCTAGTGTGGTACAACCACATCATAGCAGGTAGCGTTTCTAGCCTTTAGATTCTTAGCCTTAATGGAAACTGCAATACTTCTGTCGATTGCTTCGATTATCTTTTCCTTCAATCTTTTAACTAAATTTAGATATTATATCAAATATGATTCTCTAAAACAAGTAACTTATTTCACAAATTTATCTTAATCAGTCTCGATTTGTTATGACCACTAGGGTCAAAATAACATTTATTTTCATTGTCATCACCTAAACGATAGTAACAACGGATATAGAAAAACAACTTCCACTACTTGTGCGTTATTATCCTTGCGAATTTTCTTGATACAAGTATAGATCTTGTGCTTTTTATATTATAGGCCTATACTACCAATCACATACAGGTATACTCCTCCCAAGAATTGTCTCAAAGTCCCCAAGTCATCGTATAAGAAAAATCACATTGCAACTTAACACATTGCACTGTATAACAAAATTAGGGGTTGTATAACTTCTGAAAAAGATTACAAAACTATTCAAAGTTCACTATAATCTATGCCTCTTACATCAGGCTACATAATACTATCTATGTGAGATGACTATATGATATCTTGAACTCTAGAGAAGCAGCTTTTTATTCTTGGTTTCTTGGTGCGACATCTGCTTCATCTTTTGCCACCTCAAGGATCATCTGGAATGCTCGGGCTTTTGGTTTTGGTTGTGCGTCTGTCCTTGTAGATCTTTTCTTCTTTGGGCAATCCTTCATGATTTTCCCTTATTCTTTGCACTCAAAACATACCCTCTTAGTGTATCAGTATTCATCATAATAGAAACAAGGACTTCCATACTTATAACATGTCACTTCCTCTTTGTATAACCCAAAATACTTTTTTCTGCATTTTTCACACCAATTTGCTTCATTTATACTCCCAAAATTCTTCTCGATGGGAGGAGACTTCGAGAATCTAATCGTCTTATCTGAACTTGAAGATCCTTCAAACTTCCTTTTCTCTCCAATTGTAGTTCTCTCTAAACCCTTCTCCCTTAACTGGGTCTCTATATTCCTGTTCGCCAGATAGATGCTTTCAGAGTGGTTGCTGGATTCAACGTCAGAGCAAAATCTATTGGTAGTCCAATAGAAAACTTGTGGGAAAATGACATAAAAGGCCATAAAAAAAATTTCCAGTCACGGCCAGTCATAGGTACAAGGGGACACGCCATTTAGAAGCTGATTGGGAAGTTCTTTTGATGTGATGCCACGTCGGCGCAACCTTGGGAAAGTTCCTTTACACAAAAAACACTTCCTTTTCTCTTCAATTATAGTTCTCTCTATACTCTTCTCCCTTATCTGGGTGTCTATATTCCTGTTCGCCAGATGGATGCTTTCAGAGTGGTTGTTGGCTTCACCGTCAGACCAAAATCTGTTGGTAGTCCAATAGCAAACTTATGGTAAAATGACATAGAATTCCATAACAACTTTTTCCGGTCACAGCCGGTCATATGTATGAGTGGATACGCCATTTAGAGGCTGACTGGAAAGTTCTTTTAAAGTGATGCCACATCACTGCAGCCTTGGGAAAGTTCCATTACAATAAAAACACAAATGAGCGAGATAAATTTGTGTGCCAGGAATCGAACCCGACTCCTTCCACTCACAAACAAACAAACTTACTGCTAGGTTGTAACATGCTCTATATCTTTACTCCTGGTATTTAATATATAATATATCACACATAACACATTTACATAATATTATTATTATTATTATTATTATTATTATTATTTAATTTCCATAGCACTTATGAATATTGCATTTGTGTACTTTGGAATTTGGCCACAGGAGTTTTGTCATTTCTCACTTTTCATCCCTTTAACTATTTGGTCTTACTTCTTGACCACCCTAATAGTAAAGTTTTTAGTGTTTACCATTTGTCCTCAAAACTTTGTACAATTTCCTATGTTTGGCCCCTGGCCTATTCATATAGGTTTTGATTTCATACATATTTGGTTTTGCACTATATTTCTTTACCAATTATAATATGGACGCTTCTCTTTTCTTTTGTAGGTTTTTTAATCATAACCTAACAAATGGGTATTAGTTCATATTACATATATACCCCTTGCATTTTTTTCATTATTCACAAACTATCCAAAAATAATCTATACACATTTAATACAATTTTGCTCCCTAATCGTAGCAAAGGGCGACATCCCCACTAGTTATTGTTATAAATACGTTCTTCAATATGTAAAATATGCTATGTATTTAAAATAGGTTTTTAAATGTATAAAATTTGATTTTAAAAGTGTAAATATATTTTAATGGTATTTGTACGTTCAAAAGCTATTTAAACAAATTAAAAGATATATATATATATATATATATATATATATATATATATATATATATATATATATATATATATATATATATATATATATATATATATATATTGTGACAACCCGTAATTTATTCCGTCACTGTAAACCGTTCCCGTTAATAAAATCGTTTGTATTCCAATTTTCCGTTAACTTTTGGGTTAAGTTAATTAAATTGAGACCTTTGTTATGATCTCATGAGTGTCCAAACCCATAAAAAAACACGTTAAAACATCCAAATTTTTAATTGGATAATTTTTTGTTTCGACCACATCGGGTTACGACAACTAAATCGGGTACGATCATAAGCCTCGTGTAACGTCAGTATCTGGTAGATTTCCACCGGGTCTCAAACTCAAACCATATATAAAGTTGAGAGGATCTCATTTGAAGCTTTTTCACTTCCTCTCACTACACTCTCTCTACAAATCCAAGTTTTGATCCAAAACCATCCTTTTGAAGCTCCAATTTGGTAAGTGATCTATCCTAGCTTATAGTTTAGCATGTTTAGCTTTCAAATCTATGTCTAAATCATCCAAAACGACCAAGAACATGTGTTTACGGTCCAGGAATCTCCCCAAAACGTGAACACCTATAAATGGGGTTTTGGAGCCCCAAAACCCATCCAAACCACTTCTGGAGCTTAGATATGACTTAGGGCTTTAATGAATGGTCTTAGAACACCAAAAGCTTAACATTTGGGGGGTAAACATGAGTTTACGGCCCAAGACCATGCTTGGACCATAAACAGCCCTTCTAAGGCCGTAAACACCTCCTATGCCGTAAACTCATGCGGATATGGTCATAAGGTCGTAATGTTCCTTAGGAGTTTACTCTTGAAGAGCAAACTCCATATCGAAGCCCTACACACCTATAGATGCAACCCGGATCATTCCTAACACTTGAACTAAAGTGTTTTCGCATCTCGGAGTGTATTTTCTTACTTAATTAGTAGTTCAAAGTCTAATTAGATAAATTATGCATCTTTTCATATTACATAGGAACCTCGCGTGTACTCAAGGCACGAACTGACACTTAGCATCCAAACCGGCACAATTCTCGACTAGTGAGTTCATACCCCTACACCTTTTTTCGTGTTTTTCAATGTTTTCAGGGGGGAATACAAGCAAAAGTACAAGGAAATCTTGTACTCAAATTTATTATTTCATTTGAAATGTTTCATATTTTGTATGCTTTTAACACTGAAACCGTATTAACCAACCGTTTAACTTGTAGAGTTAGCTTTCAGACTAATTGTGAAACTCATTATAAAATGTTATAATTTATGTTATATTTTTATAATTTACGAAGGATTCATACTAATCATAAAATAGGATTATTACTAACAAAATACGACTTTGGATGGCACCAGAGCTTCGAAAATACAGCTAATGTACGTCTTTGAGTGTGACTAGAGATTCGAAAATATGTCTAAAAGATGTCACCAGAACTTCGAAAATACAACTAATGTACGTCTTTGAGTGTCACCAGAGTTTCGAAAATACGTCTAAAATGCGCCTTTGGATGTCACCAGAACTTCGAAAATACACTTAATGTACGTCTCTGAGTGTCACCACAGTTTCGAAATTTCGTCTATTAATATACTCCTTTGAGCGAAATTAGAGTTTCGAAAATAAAATTCTTGTTAAGTATAGTAGATATTCGACATTCATATATAGGATAACCACTTTCAGAATACTTATCTTAATACTAGAAATATGGTAGATACTAGCACATTGCATTCCGAACCGATAACCAACCACCAAAGTTTAAGGAAAATAAGGGTTTTTCCTAGGATAACATAACTGTTCTTAACCAAACTGTGTAACAAACGGATAACTAAACTTCTCTTATAAGAAAATATGGGATTTTCTTGGATAATACTTCTTTCAGAAAACCAATGGAAACTTGTTCTTTTACCAGAAACAAACCACTTATGAACTCACCAGCTTTATGCTGATATTTTCAAAACTGCTTGTATTCTCAGGTCCACATTAGACAGGTACCCAACGATCTTTTGGAAGACAGAGCATTTTAGCAGTCTCGTCTTTACTTTTGTTCATTTTGGATATATATATATATATATATATATATATATATATATATACATATATGTATATATATATATATAATCATGTATAACTTTACTTTCAAACAAATTTAAATACTTCTATGTAATGTAATGGTTGTGTTTACTACGCTTACTATGTACATTGGTTGTGATACTTTACATGACGTCCTCCGCCCCGAAACGTTTCCACCATCGGTTTCGTGCTGTGACAGATTGGTATCAGAGCCCTTGTTTATAGTGAACTAAGTATACCCAACCTTACATGGTATAAGACTATAAACACTAAGGGGCCGAAGTGCTCTGAACTAAAAGTATACTTTAAAATATAACTATTTTTCAAAAGTATACAAGAATACCTAAACGTCAGATACCGTAACCTCGAGTAAAACAAAACATAAGTAATTGGGTGTTGTACGCTTTCGGTGAAACCTGGGTAGTTATGTAGTCGTGTCTAGGGTCAATATAGCCTGATCAACTATATTCATTCCAGACACGGCCAACATGTGCTTGGCAGTGACTGTGGTATGCAGCATGTCTAAAGCTTACCAAATATCCAAACAATGAGACATCGTTGCCACGAAACATAAAATACTATGGGAGTATTTTAGCCAAAGCCGATTACGTTGTAGAAATTCATTCCGAGTGTTGCTACTCATTCTTTCCTTAGCGATAGTTTATCTGCTTTGATAACTTTTCCTGTTTTATCGCTTAGAAGAACTCTATATCTGTCATAATGAGATATCTCTTGTTCCATATCTCTTGATTCAATTCAGAGGACTTATAATCCTCTTTTTCCTTGTCATTTTAGATCAAGATGCCTCCAAGGAAAAGACCTAGCTCAAAAAATAACAATCCTCCTCCTCCACCACCTCCCTCTCAATTTGATCCCGCCGTGTTCCAAGCAGCCGTTACTACTGCTGTGGCTGCTGCCATGTCGCAAATGAACCCAGGTGGTTCAGGCGGGCCAGGAGGTGGTACTCAACCCCAAAACCAGGAAAGTAGCCAGGGACACCGGAAGGAGTGTTCCTACAAGGACTTTATGAACGCGAAACCCACATCCTTCAATGGCACTGGAGGTGTCATTACCCTAACTCGATGGTTCGAGAAAATCGAATCTATCTTCGAAATCTGTGGCTGCTCTGAATCGGATAAGGTGAAGTTCGCTGCCTGCACTTTCACTGATAAGGCCCTGACTTAGTGGAATGGCCGAATCAAATCCTTAACCCTACCTGTAGCCAATGCTATGGGTTGGGAGATCATGAAGGAACTTATACTTGCGGAGTACTACCCTCAGGGCGAAATGCAGAAACTAGAGCATGAACTCTGGAACCTAAAGATGAAGGGTTCCGATATCGCCGCTTACACTTCCAGATTTGATGACTTGGCGCTACACTGTCCGGGAATGGTTACCCCGGAGAGTAAAAAGGTTGACAGGTTCATCTGGAGGTTGACCCAGCCCACCAAGGGAAATGTCTTGGCTGCGAAGCCAGACACCTACGACAGCGCCAAATGCCTGGCACAAACTCTGATTGACCATAGTGATGACCTTGAGGAAGCAGCCACCACTCCTGAAGTGAAAGAGAGGAGTGGTGAGAAAAGAAAATTTTGGAAGAAGAAGAAGAGTCAGTCTTCACAGGAGTCCTCGAAGAAGCAACAAAATGTGGCAGTCCACGCTGCTACTACCCCTGCTGCTGTTTCGGTCGTCGGTTCCTCAGCTCAAGCACCTACCAGTGGATATACTAGTACCCTCCCGTGGTGCAATAGCTGCAGTTACCACCATTGTATCCGTGGCCCATGTCGTGAAAAGTTTTGTAAAAATTGTGGCCAGGAGGGTCACCTTGCACGAAACTGCAAAACACCAACCCAATCAACCAATCAAGCTTCCGGAGCGGGTTTCAGTCAGGCCTGCTATGGTTGCGGTGATGTCGGGCATTTCCAGCGAAACTGCCCCAAGGCAGCAACAACTGGTAACACCGAGAGAGTTCTAACTATGGGACGAGATGAAGAAGTCGCCGATGCCACCGTTGCCACCGGTATATTCCTCCTCGACAACTCTTATGCTTGCAACCCTTTTCGATTCTGGTGCTGAAAGAAAATATGTTAGCCATTCATTCAAACATCTTCTTAAACATAGTCCTCAACTAGTAACTGAAACTTTTACCGTCAAGATGGCTAACGGTGAGAAAGAGAACGCTAACGATATATTCATAGGCTGTACCCTTACCCTGAACGATCATTCCTTTCCCATCGACCTAATTCCAGTTTCCATAAGAGCTTTAATGTTATCATTGGCATGGATTGGTTAAGCCCCAATCATGCCGATATTCTTGTTTATGAAAAAGCCATCCATCTCAATCTCCCCTCTGGCAAGACTCTCATGATCTACAACGATAAATTCGGTTCCAACCTTCGCATCATTTCATCCATCAAAGCCCAAAAGCTTCTGCGAAAGGAGTGCCAAGCATTCCTAGCTCATGTGATCAATGAGAAACAAGAAGTTAAAGACCTCGAGATCATCCCCGAAGTCTGCAACTTTCTTGATGTCTTTCCCGAAGAACTCCTGGGAATTCCTTCCGAATGTCAAGTCGAGCTTCTCATCGACCTAATTCCTGGAGCAAATCATGTAGCCAAATCTCCCTATCGCTTAGCTCCATCAAAAATGAAGGAGTAATCCAGTCAGCTCAATGAGCTACTTAGTAAAGGGTTCATCAGACCGAGTTCCTCACCCTGGGAATCCCCGGTACTATTTGTGAAGAAGAAAGATATATCCTTTTAGATGTTTTTAGACTACCGTGAGTTGAACAAATTGACCATCAAAAAACCGATATCCTCTTCCTCGAATAGACGACCTTTTCGATCAACTTTAGGGAGCCATTTATTTCTCGAAGATAAACTCTTAGATCAGAGAAGCTGTACGCGAAATTCTCCAAGTGCGAATTCTGGATTCGGAAGGCAACTTTCCTTGGTCACATGGTAAGCAAGGAGGGTATACGCGTAGGCCCGTCCAAAAATCAAGGCGATAGTGAATTGGTCGGCACTGAAGGCACCCACAAGAATCTGTCAATTCTTGGGTCTCGCTGGCTACTATCGTAGGTTCATCCAGAATTTTTCCAGAATCGCCAAACCCCTAACCACTCTGACACAGAAAGGTGTACCTTTTTGTTGGAGATTTTGTCCTGTTGAAGATCTTACCCTGGAAAGGCATGATACGCTTTGGATAGCGCGGAAAACTTAACCCAAGGTACATAGGACCTTTCGAAATCCTCGCTAAAATCGGTCCTGTAGACTACCAACTTCAACTACTTCAAGAGTTTAGCAACATCGACCCTGTCTTCCACGTCTTAAATCTTAAAAAGAGTCTATCTGATGAAACCCTCGTGAATCCCTCTTGATGAGATCGAAATCAACGAAAGTCGGAACTTCGTAGAAGAACCAATCGAAATCATGGATCGAGAGATCAAACGTATGAAACAAAGCCATATCCCGATAGTGAAGGTTCGCTAGAATGCCAAGCGGGAACCCAAATTCACTTGGGAACGCGAAGACTCGATGAAATAGAAATATCCGCATCTCTTTCCAATTCCATGATTTGTATCCTTATTCTAAATTTTGGGACGAAATTTTCTCTAACGAGGGGATAATGTGACAACCCGTAATTTATTATGTCACTGTAAACCGTTCCCGTTAATAAAACCGTTTGTATTCCAATTTTCCGTTAACTTTTGGGTTAAGTTAATTAAATTGAGACCTTTGCTATGATCTCATGAGTGTCCAAACCCATAAAAAAACACGTTAACACATCCCAATTTTTAATTGGAGAGTTTTTAGTTTCGACCACATCGGGTTACGACAACTAAATCGGGTACAACCATAAGCCTCGTTTAACGTCAGTATCGGGTAGATTTCCATCGGGTCTCAAACTCAAACCATATATAAAGTTAAGAGGATCTCATTTGAAGCTTTTTCACTTCCTCTCATTACACTCTCTCTCAATAAATCCAAGTTTTGATCCAAAACCACCCTTTTCAAGCTCCAGTTTGGTAAGTAATCTATCCTAGCTTATAGTTTAGCATGTTTAGCTTTCAAATCTGTGTCTAAATCATCCAAAACGACCAAGAACATGTGTTTACAGTCCAGGAATCTCCCCAAACGGTGATCACCTATAAATGGGGTTTTAGAGCCCCAAAACCCTTCCAAACCACTTCTGGAGCTTAGATATGACTTAGGGGCTTTAATGAATGGACTTAGAACACCAAAATCTTAACATTTGGGGAGTAAACATGAGTTACGGCCCAAGAGCATGCTTGGACCGTAAACACCCCTTCTAAGGCCGTAAACACCTCCTATGCCTTGGAATAATCTTTAGAATCAACCACCTTTGTGTTAGGGACCTTAAACATGAGAGAAACCACCTCCTTAGGAGATTACGGCCGTAAACCCCCCAGGAATGGTTCCTGGGCCGTAAACTCCTCTATAGTGGTCAAATGGTGCCCTAACTTCCTTCCATGGCTTGTACATTGGACTAGAACCATTTATGATTAACCTAAGACCACCAAAACACATAAGGAAAGGGTACATGAGAGTTTACGGCGGTAAACTTCTTTTTTTTACAGCCGTAAACTCCTTAAAATGGTCCATGTGTTGGTCAATTCACTTCCCTTGCCTTAGAACTAAACCTAGCATCATCCCTCAAGTGTTGTAAGCAACCAAGAACACACCACCCATGATTTTACGGCCGTAAACTCATGCGGATAAGGTCATAAGGCCGTAATCTCCTTAGGAGTTTACTCTTGAAGAGAAAACTCCATATCTAAGCCCTACACACCCATAGATGCAACCCGGATCATTCCTAACACTTGAAATAAAGTGTTTTCGCGTCTCGGAGTGTATTTTCTTACTTAATTAGTAGTTCAAAGTCTAATTAGATACAATTATGTATCTCTTCATATTACATAGGAACCCCGCGTGTATTCAAGCCGCAAACTTACACTTAGCATCCTAACCGACATAATTTTCGACTGGTGAGTTCATACCCCTACACCTTTTTCTGTGTTTTTCAATGTTTTCAGTGGGGGGGGGGATACAAGCAAAAGTACAAGGAAATCTTGTACTCAAATTTATTATTTCATTTGAAATGTTTCATATTCCGTATACTTTTAACACTGAAACCGTATTAACCAACCGTTTAACTTGCAGAGTTAGCCTACAGACTAATTGTGAAACTCATTATAAAATGTTCTAATTTATGTTATATTTTTATAATTTGCGAAGGATTCATACTAATCATAAAATAGGATTATTACTAACAAAATACGCCTTTGGATGGCACCAGAGCTTCGAAAATACAGCTAATGTACGTCTTTGAGTGTCACCAGAGTTTCAAAAATACGTCTAAAATGCGCCTTTGGATGTCACCAGAACTTCGAAAATACAGCTAATGTACGTCTTTGAGTGTCACCAGAGTTTCGAAAATACGTCTCAAAATGTGCCTTTGGATGTCACCAGAACTTCGAAAATACAGCTAATGTACATCTTTGAGTGTCACCAGAGTTTCGAAAATACGTCTCAAAATGCGCCCTTGGATGTCACCAGAACTTCGAAAATACAGTTAATGTACGTCTCTGAGTGTCACCAATGTTTCGAAATTTCGTCTATTAATATACTCCTCTGAGCGAAATTAGAGTTTCGAAAATAAAATTCTTGTTAAGTATAGTAGATATTCGACATTCGTATATAGGATAACCAGGCTTTCAGAATACTTATCTTAATACTATAAGTGTGGTAGATACTAGCACATTGCATTCCGAACCGATAACCAACCACCAACCTTTAAGGAAAAAAAGGGTTTTTCCTAGGATAACATAACTGTTCTTAACCAAACTGTGTAACAAACGGATAACTAAACTTCTCTTATAAGAAAATATGGGATTTTCTTGGATAATAAGTCTTTCAAAAAAACAAATGAAACTTGTTCTTTTACCAGAAACAAACCACTTATGAACTCACCAGCTTTATGCTGATATTTTCAAAACTTTTTGTATTCTCAGGTCCACATTAGACAGGTACCCCGTGATCTTTTGGAGAAGACGGAGCATTTTAGCAGTCTCGTATTTACTTTTGTTCATTTTGGATGTATATATCTATAATCATGTATAACTTTACTTTCAAACAAATTTAAGTACTTCTATGTAATGTAATTGTTGTGTTTACTACACTTACTATGTACATTGGTTGTGATACTTTACATGACGTCCTCTGCCCCGGAACGTTTCCGCCATCGGTTTCGGGGTGTGACATATATATATATATATATATATATATATATATATATATATATATATATATATATATATATTTATATATATATATACATATTTATATGCATGTATATGTGACAACCGGCAAGCTTCTGTTCAAGTCAAAGTCAAGTCAAGGTCAACGGGTCAATCTGGTCAACTCAACTAGCGTTTATATGTTAGGGATTACTTTATGTTTACTAATGTATGACTCTAAATCTTAATGCGAAGTATCACTGGAAAGTTCAAATGTTCAAAAATTCTAGATCCTAATCAGGATAAGAGAAGTAACAACTCTATAAAACACTATTAGGTGCCATTCGGGGGTGTATAATACTCAAAATGGGATGTAACTAAGTCTAAGGTCCTAGCCCTACGAAGAAAAACATTAATAAAGGCCCCCGACAAAGTCTCTGCCAAGTCTCTCCTAAATCTCTCCAAGTATATCAAGTCTCTCCCTAATCTCTCCAAGTATATGAAATCTCTCCTAAATCTCTCCAAGTATATCAAATCTCTCCCAAATCTCTCCTAGTATATGAAATGTAACATCCGGTTTCAAATTATCCATGATTAAGGTTCATTGGCCACGAGTCGGGGGCTAGGAGGTCTCGGGTTGAGGCGAGTTGCTAGAAACGTAGGGCATCTCATTACCTTTCCGTAGGTATGAGGATTTTTGGAATCCGTGTCATTTCGAAGATGCTATGGAAGTTTGGAGAGTTGGCAAGGTAAGTCCCTAAAGTTGAGAATTTTGTCAGTGAAGTACGTTTGGCGTACCTATGCGTACGCTTAGCGTATAGATACACATGTTCTTTAAGCAAGAGCCACCTAGTACGCTGGGCGTAGTAGGCATAGAAGGAAACCCTAATTAAGTGAAGTGTCCCTATATAAAGAAAGAGATGGTCTCATTTCTGGCCACCTTCCTCAGTTAATAAACCCTATCAAACCCTAATATCCGTTCTTGAGCTTGTGTGTGGCCATGATGAGCTTGTTTGTGTTTTTGTGGGCTTTTGGGAGTTAAGAAGGAGCATGGAAGGGAGTGAAGTTGAAGAACAGGCTGTGGATCTGAGCTTTCTTGGGGCTAGAGCACCATTTGAAGGTATAAAGCTCCAAGCTTTCCTACTCTTTTTGTTTTGTGCATATTACGGTCCATTTTAGGGTTTTTTGTCCCAAGCTTGACGCTTTATGATTTGATGCACTCCAGAGCTTAATAACCTGTTCTTTTAAGTGTTTCTAGTGGTGATGAACCATAAAAATAAGGCCTTTATTGTGTGAATCTACTCATGCATGAGTTATGAGCATTTTGGGTTAAGAAAGCAAGAGTTTTAATGTGTTGTGACCTTCTCAGCCATGCAAAGGCTTAAAGTTGTTAACTTTATGGAGTAAGAGATGTTAGGAAGTCCAGATCGAAGAGTTGAGTTAAGTTCTTAACGGGTTAAGACCCAGAAAATGGATTTATGCAAGACTGAAGGTATGTGCCGCGTAATTCCAGTACGCCTCGCGTACTGGGTTGAGGTCCCCAATCAGTTTCTTGAGTGTTTAGCTACGCTAAGCGTACCAGGGGGTACGCCCCGCGTAACTCCTTTTGGGGGCTTTTGATCTAAGCATTGTGTTGGGCCTTGAGTGTTGGGTCGGGATTTTGGACTCCATGTAATAGAGTCTAGGACTAAAGAAGTGTATGTATGTGCTTTGGTCCCTTGGTTTGGGCTTGCCTTTTTGTTTGGGACTTGGGCCTTGTGAGGGCCCATTTATTTTTAGGCCTTGGTGGGCCCAATGGGCTTACGGCATTAATAGGATGGTAGGTGGTCTATCTTTAGTCCCAATAAGTGAGAGGTTGGACTTAGCTCCTAATTGAGATTATTGTGGGTTTGGCACAGAGATAGAGGCCGGTGCGTAGCAGCAGTGTTTATAGGATTTGTTCTTCATTCGAGGTGAGTCTTCTCACTATACATTACCTAGAGTGGTAATTAGAGTTATATGACATAGTATCTTGTATGCTATTTATGTGATTGTGATACAGTGCATTATTTCTATGTGATTCATGTCGTGTATGTTCCAGAGTTTACAGAGTTGGAACTTCAAGGTTCACAGAGTTGGAACCGGAAGGTTCACAGAGTTAGGACCAGAGGGTCCACAGAGTTAGGACCGAAGGGTCCACATAGTTATAGCCTCGAGTGGTTAATATGTGTTAAATGTGGTATTTTGGGGAACTCACTAAGCTTCGTGCTTACAGTGTTGTGTGTTATGTGTTTCAGGTTTTTAGGTTAGTGGGACGACACCGACTTGATTGTACACACTAGAGGAAGAGCTATGTTTTGAGGATCCTGGATTCTTAATCATTCAGATATGGAGTTATGTTTTGAAAATTGAACAAATGAGATTGTTTTACAAGTGTTATGAATAGTATGCATTTTAAAAATGAAAAAATTGTTTTCAACTTTCACGTCGTTACAAGTTGGTATCAGAGCCTTGGTTTCAAGTATTCGGATGTACCTTCGGGTATATCTAGACTCAACCTGCGTAGATGAGTAAAATTTTCAAAATAAACGATTTTTCTAAAACGAGAAAGAGTTTCGAAGAGAAAGCGGAAGGAGCAGTGTGTACAATCAGCCAGAGCCCGAACGGTGATTTCCCAAAATACCATTACTTTTGGGTTATGAAATATGTTATGAGATATTATGCATGCAAGAGATAGGCTATGTATTTCATATTTTAGGACCAGAGTGGCCTGATTTATGATGCCATAGCCTAGGATTTTTTGTTATCCGTGATGCACTTTCGAGTATGTGCTAAGTAAAGAGTATCCGGCAGGAATCTTATGTAGAGAAGGATTTGGGAAGAGGAGTAATATAGGAGAGCTACCTAGATGAGCATTTATGAAGCCTACCGAGAGAGTAGGTAGACACCCGCAGGGGTAGAGTTGCAGAGTTCGGTGATATCTTTTGAGTATGAGTAGAGCTAGTGGAATTATCATCTAGAGCGGGTTATATGTGTTTATTCGACGCCCAAATGTGGCTTGCTTCATTCTTTGTTGAACTCCCGATGATGGGAGTCAGCTACCAAGTGAATGTGATGATATTCAGGAGGTAGATGACTGGCATCATAAGGAGTTTCTCAGCAGCTGATGGCGGAGAAGTGTGAAAACCTAGGAAGAGCCTAGGAAGTGGCCTTAGTCAGATAAGTATGCTGACAGAGTAGAGCATTTTGCTGGGGAGCGAGCACGCGTGTTGAGATTGGTGACGAGAAGGTTGAGCAGCTACTTAAGGAATCTGGGGTGGTCCGTGTAGAGAGTATGGGTAGATGTGGTAGATAGTATGGGCCTGTACTACTGAAAGCAGGGGATCCATACTCGATGCAGGGAGTATTCCTGAGATTCTAAGTAGCAGATCAAGAGGTGATGTCATGGTTCGAGCACCATGATTGGTACCAGATCGAGAGGTGATGTCATGGTTCGAGTACCATGATTGCTAGCAGATCGAGAGTTGAGTTCATTGTTCGAGCACCATGATTGGTAGCAGATCGAGAGCTGATGTCATGGTTCGAGTACCATGATTGGTAGCAGATCGAGAGGTGATGTCATGGTTCGAGCACCATGATTGGTACCAAATCGAGAGGTGATGTCATGGTTCGAGTACCATGATTGGTAGCAAATCGAGAGGTGATGTCATTGTTCGAGTACCATGACTGGTAGCAGATCGAGAGGTGATGTCATGGTTTGAGCACAATGATTGGTAGAAGATCGAAAGGTGATGTCATGGTTCGAGTACCATGATTGGTAGCAGATCGAGAGGTGACGTCATGGTCCGAGTACCATGATTGAAACCAGATCAAAAGGTGATGTCATGGTTCGAGTACCATGATTGGTGGCAGATTGAGAGGAGATATCGTGGTTCGAGTACCATGATATGTGATGGTTGGTACTTCGAATTTTACCGGTTATTCCGCAGTGATTATCTAGACCAAGGTTGGATGTGAAAGAGTATGGGTCTAAAAGGCCAGGATGAACGAGTTTTAGTGGAGCATCCCTTGATAGGGAATTTGAGTTAGCTCCGAGGGATTGTTGGTGATATGCCAGTAGAGTCGCAAGACTCAGATTTGTGCAGGGACGGTGCGTTATGGAAGAATACAGTCTGAGTTGGGCAGCCGGCCGATAGTAGAGATGTCACCTTTATGGCCCGAGTAGTGCTATTTTCGTTTCCAGAGGGAGACGTAAGAGGTGTTGAGATTTCGGTTTCTGAGTTGGTAGTGAGCCTTGCGGGATCGCATTGATGATGATCTTCAATCAGAGTATCTGGCAGTTGGTTTGTCACGAGGTAATCTTATAGCCTGAGCAGATTGTCAGTAGGGACTGAGATGGTCAAGGACCAGGATACACCCTATTTAAGCATAGTAGGGAATGTGTTAGTTGCAGCATGGGACGATCAAGAGGAGAATCTCATGGCAGTGACTCTTATTGTCTTTGATGGGTATAGAGAGTGGAGATGTGGTTTCTGCTCTTATGATAAGGGACATGTCGGAGCGTTGGGCGAGAAGTCGAGGATGAGGAGCATGACAGTTCATTATTTCCAGATTAGGAGTTAGGGTTAATACTGTACATTTGGGAGGTCCGGTGATGGTATGATGTATGATTCTAAATGACTAGAGGCAGTAACAATGGTAAGTTCTGAAGATTTCCTATGAGATTCGGGCACTTGGAGTTGTTGATCTCTGACAGGGAGATCATCGAGCGTTGCATAGCACCTTGCGGGATTGGGTGCGATGTTACTGGTGGAGACAGTCTGTGGGATAGAGTGTTGGTGCACCATTTAGTGTTGGTTCAAATCCTAAGTGGGGGAGGACCGGAAATTTTGTTGAGAGGATCAGAGACCTGTTCGAGATCGGTTAGAAATCTGGATATAGAGATCTGCGGTGTGGATTCATGTGATCAGGGTTATTGGTGTTTGAAGCGAGGTACAGAGCGAGATAATGCAGGTGGCACATGTTTGGTAAAGGATGAATGTCTCCACGACAAGTGGCCATTGACCGGAGACCTTGTGATGTGTAGGAAATTCTTCAAAGAGGTTGGCTTGTAGGGTTAGATCATCGGTGGAAGAATTCTGATCCAAGGTTTGGGTTGTTATGCAGTTGGGGAAATGCAGAAGTAGTTTTGGAAACTCATTCCAGGCCGTTGCGAGTATGCTTGCTTGAGTTTTGAGCATTATAGGCGGGAGTTTTGGATTTTTGTCAACATGTTCCGAGTCATTGTCGACTCCTCCCTATTTCAATTGATGGTTAGAATATTCCAAAGTTGCGTGTTGTGAAAAGGAAGGATAGTTATGAGAATATGAGGTAGTGCTTTGAGGTATCTGTGTATGATGCCATAAGTAGGAGATTGGTGGTTGAGGCAGGACATCATGATGTTCTGTGATGGTGTTCAGAGGTATCCGAGTATAATGCCCTGAATTCAGAATTATTTGGGTCTTGAGTTGAGACGGCAAATGGAGTATCAAGTACCTGCGGTTCCAGTAAGGTCCCCTCGGGTATTTTCATCTAGAGGGATTCCTAGGAATGTGAATTCCAGCAGGGCAGGACATGTTGTCATGAAGGATGCTGTCAAAGTATGTGATGCATAAATAGGGACAAATGTGTATGTACTTATCTATGTTAGTTCGCGGAGCACGAGTCAGTGGTCGTAGTGTGGTGTTGTCGCGAGAAAGGGGTGTAGTGATGCTATGGGGAGCCATAGTACTCACTAGTCAGAGAGAGGGTGTAGTGATGCTACGGGGAGCCGTATTACTCACTAGTAAGAGAGAGGGTGTTGTGATGCTATGGGGATCTGTAGTACTCACTAGTCAGAGAAAGGGTGTTGTTATACTACGGTGAGCCGTAGTACTCACTAATTAGAAGGAGTGCATTGTGATGCTACGGGGAGCCGTAGTACTCAGTAGTAAGTAGGAGGGTGTTGTGATGCTACGGGGAGCCGTAGTACTCGGTAGTCAGAGAAAGGGTGTTATGATGATACGGGGAGCCGTAGTACTCACTAGTCAGAAGGAGGGCGTTGTGATGCTACGGGAAGTCGTAGTACTCACTAGTGAGTAAGAGGTTGTTGTGATGCTATGGGGAGCCATAGTACGCACTAGTTAGCGAGAGGCTGTTATGATGAAGCACTCTTGATAAGAGCATGACACGAAAGGGTTTTAGGCTTGAATAGCCCTAACTCATGAGTTTTTGGGAGCCTGGTGGTCGGACCAGGGTCTCCTCAATGATTGGGAATCATTTTATTCTGAGTAAAGTGTGGACATCGCAATCCGAAGGAATTGGATAAGTGAAGTACGCATGGGTTGCGGGTCACAAGTCATGAGTTTAATGGGTCATTGGGACGATTGGTTCCAACTACGGGTCGGACCAAACTCTCGAGTTGAGTTGAGTCCTGGTGGTGTGTTGGATAGACGAGATGAGATTCTGGAATTAGAGGTGGGTTCCATGTGAGGGGTATTATTAGTCATCTGATGTCATAGGCCTGAGTAGGTCAGGCCCTTGGTTTGGGAGGTGCAACGGGATGCACGAGACTATTGGGCAGTAATCAATAGAGTTCAAGGGTGATTCGATCTTCAGTAGAGTTGTAGTGTTTGCTTGAAGGAAAGTGAACGACATGACTTATGCGTCACTAAGAGTGGAGACTGTTGTTATAAGATGGGAAATCAGTAAGACCTTCTGGTTATGGAAAGGGTGAACTTAAGGTTCATCTATTGGGCTAACAGAGGTCAGAGAATATTTTCAGGCAAGCATGATCATTTTCTAGTGTTCGAGATTAGAGTCTGGGGTTCATTCTCTCTGATGAATCCTGATGATCGTTCTTGTAGTAAGCCCTGGAGAAAGGAGGAGATTATGACCCTTCTATTCCTTTTGAGGTTGCGATCGAGATCGATCAGGGAATAAAGGTTGTTTGAGTGTTCTTAGAGTCTGTTAGTTGGTGGGCAATTAATAGGGTGATGTTTCGAGGGTGGTCTGGCAAGAGGTAGACCGCAAGAGTTTTCAAGTTCCGAAGATTCAGATTGAGTACCGTAGCGGCAGTTGCGTCCGTCCCTTCCGGGTCAGGAGTTCTTAATGGGATCGAGTATCTTTGGAAGTGATTGTCGTTTGGTTTGAGGACCTTCGGTGGTGCTTCTCGGCTAGTAGGGTCTGATCTATGTGGGGTTATGGAGTGATTTTGAGGGCGAAATCTAATTCAAGTGGGGGAGAATTGTAACATCCGGCTTCAGATTATCCATGATTAAGGTTCAAGGGCCATGAGTCGGGAGCTAAGAGGTCTCGGGTTGAGGCGAGTTGCTAGAAACATAGGGAATCTTATTACCTTTCCGTAGGTATGAGGATTTTTGGAATTCGAGTCATTTCGAAGATGCTATGGAAGTTTGGAGAGTTGGAAAGATAAGTCCCTCATGTTAAGTATTTTGGTAGCGAAGTACGTTGGGCGTACGTATGCGTACGCTTAGCGTACATATGCCCATGTTATTTAAGAAAGAGCCACCTAGTACGCTGGGCGAACAAGGGGGTACGTTTGGCATACTAGGCACAGAAGGAAACCCTAATTAAGTGAAGTGTCCCTATATAAAGAAAGAGATGGTCTCATTTCTGGCTACCTTGCTCAGTTAATAAACCTTATCAAACCCTAATATCCGTTCTTGAGCTTGTGTGTGGCCATGATGAGCTTGTTTGTGTTTTTGTGGGCTTTTGGGAGTTAAGAAGGATCATGGAAGGGAGTGAAGTTGAAGAACAGGCTGTGGATCTGAGCTTTCTTGGGGCTAGAGCACCATTTGAAGGTATAAAGCTCCAAGCTTTCCCACTCTTTTTGTTTTGTGCATATTAGGGTCCATTTTATGGTTTTTGGTCCCAAGCTTGAGGCTTTATGAGTTGATGCACTCCAGAGCTTAATAACCGGTCCTTTTAAGTATTTCTAGTGGTGATGAACCATAAAAATAAGGCCTTGATCGTGTGAATCTACCCATGCATGAGTTATGAGCATTTTGGGTTAATAAAGTAAGAGCTTTTATGTGTTGTGACCTTAGCAGCCATGCACAGGCTTAAAGTTGTTAACTTTATGGAGTAAGAGATGTTAGGAAGTCCAGATCCAAGAGTTAAGTTAAGGTCATAACGGGTTAAGACCCTAAAAATGGATTTAAGCAAGATTGAAGGTGCGCGCCGCGTAATTCCAGTACGCCCCACGTACTGGGTTGAGGTCCCCGATCAGTTTCTTAAGTGTTTAGGTACGCTGAGTGTACTAGGGGGTACGCCCCGCGTAACTCCTTCTGGGGGTTTTTGGGCTAAGCATTGTGTTCGTCGTTGAGTGTTGGGCCGGGAGTTTGGACTTCATGTAATAGAGTCTGGGACTAGAGAAGTGTATGTATGTGCTTTGGTCCCTTGGTTTGGGCTTGCCTTTTTTATTAGGAATTGGGTCATGTGAGGGCCCATTTATTATTGGGCCTTGGTGGGCCCAATGGGTGTAAGGCATTAATGGGCTGGTAGGTGGTCTATCTTTAGACCCAACAAGTGAGAAGTTAGACTTAGCTCCTAATTGAGATTATTGCGGGTTTGGCACAATGATAGAGGCTGGTACGTAGTAGCAGTGTTTATAGGAGTTGTTCTTCATCCGAGGTTAGTCTTCTCAATATAATTAACCTAGCATGGTAATTAGAGTTATATGACAGAGTATCTTGCATGTTATTTATGTGATTATGATACACTGGATTATTTCTATGTGATTCACGCCGTGTATGTTCCAGAGTTACAGAGTTAGAATCGGAAGGTTCACAGAGTTGGAACCGGAAGGTTCACAGAGTTAGGACCAGAGGGTCCACAGAGTTAGGACCGGAGGGTCCACAAAGTTATAGCCATGAGTGGTTAATATGTGTTATATGTGGTATTTTGGGGAACTCACTAAGCTTCGTGCTTACATTTTTGTGTGTTATGTGTTTCAGGTTTCCAGGTTAGCGGGTCGGCATCGGCTTGATTGTTCATACCAGAGGAAGAGTTATGTTTTGAGGATCCTAGATTATTAATCATTCAAATATGGAGTTATGTTTTGAAAATTGAACGAATGAGATTGTTTTACAAGTGTTTTAAACTTTCACGTCGTTACATGAAACCTATCCCAAATCTCTCCAAGTAATCGAATCTCCCCAAATATCTCCAAGTATATGAGAACTCTCCCAAATCTCTCCAAGTATATGAAATCTCTCCCAAATCTCTCCAAGTTTATCAAATCTCTCCCAAATTTCTCCAAGTAATTGAAATCTTTCCCAAATCTCTCCAAGTATGTAAAATCTCTCACAAATCTCTCCATGTATCTCATATCTCTCTCAAAAAACCTAAGGAGAAAACCCAAAAGGACCCTCTTGGTCTGGAACCCTCTCTACTTCGGAAATACTAATGGATTTTGGAATGCCCTAGTTTGCTTCGGAACACCTTCACACCGACAGGCTTCCCTCCGGAATCACCACCTGCGGATCGTTCGGTTCTGCTGCGGAAGACCTCGCCTCACTTCGGAAGTTCCAGCCGGCTTCTCACCTCCGTTCCGGACCTCCGAACTTTTGTTGTGACTTCGGATCAGAGAAAAACACTCCAGAACTGAGTGAATGACTACAGAACTCCCCTAAGCCCTTCGGACCCTCGCAGATTCTGGACTACACTCTGGATTTTTGTCCATTTCGGACTTTTTCTTCAGTTAAGGATATTTTGACGTCGAGAATTTATCCAAACTCATATTTTTCATATCTTAGACCCCTTAAACAGCTATTTTATGCCAAAATTGATTATTTTAAAAATATTTATATAAAATAATACCCAAGATTTTTAAAGGAAATCTAAGTAGATAAGGGGTTTGACTTTATGATGTGATGCAAACCTCCATTTTCACATGCAAATCTCAGTAAAACCCATATTACCCATAGATAATAAGGTTATCTACCAGCCCTCAAAGCAAATCTCAAATCACCCCTTATCCCCCCGCCCCCTCCCATTTAGATACGTGAGCTCATTTCCCCCTTATTCCACTTCTCATTTTCAAAATCAGTAAACTCCTAAGAGGTGCTCTCAACTCATTCAAGCTTCAAGTCTCATTTCTTCACAGAAAAAATCCCAGATTTTTGTAAGTATCTCATCTTCTTTGACTAGTGATTCTCCACATTATTCCTAAGATTTTGTCACACCCCAAAAGCTGAACGGGGGAAACGTTCGTGGGCGGAGGACGTTATGTACAGTATTACAACAATGTATAATAGTAAACAAGCAACAACATCATCCATTGCCTTAATAATATAATTTTAATACAAGTGTGTACTGAAGAGTTTATAAGACGCCAAAGACATGAATCAAAATAAGTGATGAGTCTTGAACGAGCTCCATCTTCTGAAAACCTGGCATCGGTACCTGTCTACTGATGACCTGAGAATACATTGAATTAGGTCAAATATAGATAATCAGTAAATTAATTATTTGATTTATATTATTTGTTATTTGATCCCTTGTGTTTTGAAAAGTTCAAAAACTTTCCCACAAGTTTTGAAATTTAAATTCCATGATTAAAAGTTTAATTATTGAAAAGTTTTTAAATTTCAACCCTTATATTTTTAAAAGTTTGAAAATCAACCTTATACTTTTTTTATTACCAGATTAATATATATATATATATATATATATATATATATATATATATATATGTATGTATAAGAATAAGCTAGTCTTAACGCTAGTAGGCCTCATTCACGAAGCCAGTCTATAAGGTGGGTATAAGCTTGCTGCCTATAAAATGGCGCCTAATGGGTGTACACTCACACCCACCGCTTGCTTAATTGGTGGACGGTCGTTAGCCGAACGGATAGGATAGGGCACTTAATACCACATTATAAGTATAATGAATATTGCAAAGTAACTAACATGTTTTTCCAAATTCCCAATCTTAGTTACTTTACGGTAAAATGTGAAAATGATGCTATTCCATGGAATTACACTTTGTACCCTTGTCCAACGTTAGTGGAGCGTGTGTGGTTAACCAGCACACTAATTTGGGATTGACAATGGTGGCAAAGGGTGGCTCGATTTTTGTCATAGATCAATGGAGCGTGCGTGGCTAACCGACACATTAATTAGGTGATAGAGACATTGAGTGCACCACGTTGATTCACATGGTTATTCACAACTCGTTCGCGATCCTCGGCATCCCAGTCGCAAATTTAAAGTGCATATCGAGATTTAAACATGTCATTGAAAAGTTGAATGAATCTCAAAAATCTAGGAGTTTTCAAATACATTTAAAACTTAATCTCCTTTTCCTTTTTCATGGTGAAAATTAGTGAATCGTCATTCACTTACCTTCAAATTATATACTTTTAGAGTACGGCATCACTTTCTAAGTTATAAATAATGTTGTTGGATCCTAGCCCTAATTTCTCATTTGGGTGTTTAATTGGGGATTCAATTCTAATCAAACTTTATTCCTTTCTATTTTCAGATGTCTAACACAAACGCAAACAACACTGTTCCTGGTTCATTCTCGATAATGAGCCTACGTCAAAAATTGACATTTAATGGAACGAATTTCAACAAATGGATGAGATACATTCACATGATTGCTCGTTATGAGGAAAAAGAATATGTCCTCGATGAGAAGCTTGAAAAGATCAATCAAGAAGTCGCTACTCCCAAAGAGTTGGCCGTCTTTGAGGAATACGAGCATGGTGAAACGAAAGTTCATTGCATTATGCTAGCCACCATGAATCTTGAACTCCAAAAGTCCTATGAGGACATGTATCCATATGAAATGCATCAATACTTGCTGGAGAGGTACCACCATAGCGCAAGGAAAGAGCATTATGAGATCATCACCAACATGATCACCGCTAAGGTCGGGAGTGGAGAGTGCCTATCCTCGCATTTGCAGAAGATGCAGAGGCATGTTGATCGTATTCGCAAGTTAAATGTTAACTTCGGGGAAGATTTGGCTATCTTCATCATTCTCCACTCCTTGCCCTCATGCTATAACCAATTCAGGATGACCTACCATATGAATAAAGAAGAGGTCACCTTAAGGACTCTCCAAGGGATCCTAAGGACTGCTGAAAGCAACCTCGAGGACAAATTTGTTGCATCATCATCTACTGTGGTTGCTCCCGTGTTGGCAATAAGTCAAGGAAAGGGTAAGAAGAGTGTGACAACCCGAAATTTCCATTCTGAACAAACCATATCAAGCCAATAGAAGTTAGAACAGTTACAAAGACATTCCAGACTTTGGGTATAAGTTTGAGAAATTCAGGTTTAACACATAAGAAGATATCAGGAGAGTGGATGCCCTAGAGTTTTGTACAACACTGATATTCCAACACTCTATTATATTAGAGATCATTTTGGGAATAAAATATTTTTTTCCAAAAATCTCAGGACTATATATAGAATTCTGAACCAATTTCATTCATTATTCACATTTTCAACTAGAGAAAAGCCATTTTCTTTCTCACGGATCTTCGGGTTTTCATCCCAAATCGTGAGTACCTCTCTCTAGTAGTTTCCTATAGCTCTTAATGTGTTTATAACATAGATTAGATAGCTAAACAACTAGATTTAGCAGTTTAATCCCCAAGGTGTTCTTGGGCAGTAAACTCCCGGAATAATGCCTATCCTTTCCCCCGTGATATGTTACTACCTTAGGCTTGTATATAGGTGTAATTGGGACAAGAAAACAAGAAAGAAACACCAAAGTTTGGGTGTTCACGGCCCAAGAAAATCTTGGACCGTGAACTCCAAAAACATGGACCAAAGAGTGCTTTTGGCACTCCTAAAGTCTTGGACAATTACCTAGGTTTACTCCTACATAATTCAAGGACTTTAAAACATCAAAAACCCCTCTCAAAGAGAGATTACGGCCCTAATATTGTGCTTGGGCCGTAAACATGAAAGAAGGGCACCAATGTGTGCCTAAGGCCTTCATTAGACTTAGATAAATGTATGGAACCTATCCTACATGTGCATGAGACTTGAAAGCATCAAAAACACCCTTCCATAAGAGTTTACGGCAGTAAACTCAAATGGAATTGGCCTTGGGGCCGTAAACTCCTCAAAGGAGTGTGTCTATGCGCTAAACCCTTCCATGAATTAATCCACCAAGTTGGAATGCTTCAAGGGATCATTTAGAACCTCAAAACAACAAAGGACATTAAGCCTAGGAGTTCACGGCCGTAAACTCAAGAGTTTATGACGGTAAACTCCTTGTGTGATGTTTATGAGAGAGTAAACTCATGTATAGGGTCCTTTCAAACCCTAAACCCAATTGCCTTGTCCCACAACAACTTAGATGCAATCCTTAGGGCTTATAACACTTATATAAAGTGTTTATTAGGTTCTAGGTGTCTTAACATTTTCCATTAGTAATTTAAGACTAATTGGTTACATATATGTGTGATTATATGTTCATTAGGATCATAGTGTGTGTACAAGTCCTCACTTGACACCTAACAATCCTACACCGTCCAGTTCATCCAAACCACCGTCTACAGGTGAGTTCATACCCCTAAATCAATGTTTTAAATTATTTTAAATGCTTTAATGGGGGAAGAATACAAGTAGAAAACAGCATGTTATTAAATCATTCATATGTATTTTATAACTGTGTTTTCATTCAACAGATTTCACATTCTATAAAATGTGATGCATGAAATGGTTTTCTATCTTAATGATACTTTGTTATCAAATGTATTACTTTTGAAATGTTTATTAAAATGAAATCAAGTCATTGTTAATTATTGTTCAAAACTCTTAGATATCTTACAAAACCATTACTTTTACCTTCTTGAACAAGACTATACTTATACACTTATGTTCATATTAATGTTTTGAGATTATAGTTTTCATCCTTCATTTAGTTTCCCACACTCTTGTGTAGCAAGGGTGTATAAACCTACTTGAACAATCAATTACCTTTCCGTTAACTATCATAGGGATAGTTAGAAGAGATAAAACATTATTCCAATTACAAGGAATCACACAAGAGTCAGTTCATTCATGAGTCTATACCAGTACATTACATGATACATGAGTACACTTACATATGCTTACATGATACGTGAGTACATTTACCTAGGCTTAAATGATACATGAGTACGTTTACATAGATACATTTATCTGAATACGCTTACATGAATACCATACATGAGTATTGTTACATATATACATTATCCAGTATTCACTTACCTGGATACTTGTACCTAGAGTTACGATGAAGATTTATTCGTACTTTCTGTGTAAATTATCCTGTCTATCCCAGTACCCCGGATAACTACGCGGGACTAACCATTCTGAATCCCAACTGATTAGCACCAGTGGTTGATGACCATCTACGGAGGTCTACGGTTAATACTTATACTAGGTAGATCGATTACGGGACTAACCCTTCCTTCCCCCTGCTGCTACAGAGGATAAGTGGACAAGCTTTGGATGTTCATGAGGTTATACATTTCACTTATTGCGATGTTGTGTTAGTCCTAGTACCCATGGATAACACTTACATTAGTACTTTTTCCTGTTTACTTTATTTTGTGATACATTCACATAAACGATGAGTTAGACAAATTACTGTTTGTAATAGTCAAAAAGGAGGAAAAACTATTATTTTCATAACAGAACATTCAGGTCTTGGTAGAAGACTATCATATTCTTTTCCTAATTTACTTTATTTTGTGATACATTCACATAAACGATGAGTTAGACTAAGTACTGTTTGTAATAGTCAAAAAGAAGGAAAAACTATCATTTTCATAGTAAAACATTCGGGTCTTGGTAGAAGACTACATTTTATACTAGTAGGAAATAAGGGATTTTCTAGGGTTTTCAAACTTATATCAATTGTTTCATTTAAAGATTTACAAGACATTAATAACAGTTTTCCAAAACAAGTCAATGACACTTAAATACTTATGAATTCACCAGCTTTAGGCTGATACTCGCTTTCAAAATAACTTGTATTCTCAGGTCACCAGTTAGACAGGTACGATGGCCAGGCTTTGAGAAGACGGAGCACAGACAAGACTCGTCTTATTTTGATTATTCATTTTATTGTTGTACATAATGAAAGAACACACATGTATTAAAACTTTACTGTTAATGCAATGGATGATGTGGTTGCTTGTTTACTACTTTACACTGTTATGATACTTCACATGACGTCCTCCACCCCGGAACGTTTCCGCCGTTCTTGGTTTTGGGGTGTGATAGATTGGTATCAGAGCACTATTTATAGTGAATTAAGTATGTCAACCCATAAAAGATATACTAACTATAAATACATTGGGATTAAAACACACTGTCTAAGAGTATATACTTTTAAATAATAAAATATTTAACAAAGTATACGTGCCTGCATTCATACTAAAATCTGTGTCACAATGACAAGAACAAAAGTATTGCGATTGTTGAATATCACAGGTAAGCTCGGGGATGTATGGTCAGTCTTGGGAGTGGCATAGCCTGATCAACTATGTTGTTCCAAGGAGTTATTATCACAATGAGAACATTATAGCGGAACCTAAGTCTAAAATACCATAGGGGTGTTTTGTGGTACTATAAGTACGTCATACTTGAGAACTAAAGCGGGATCTTCATTACTAAGTGGATAGTTGCTAAGTGGATACACTAAAGTTATATGTAACTAGGATGTTATAGACTTAGAATCGGTGAAATTTTTGCTTTACTCTTATTCCTTGTGAATTTGTAGTTGAGGTCACCTATTCGAAGGCCTATCCTGTGTTGATTACATATAACTAGTATGCACTTTACAAATAGCGATGTAACTAATGAAGATTTCCTAAACAATTATCTAGATAGTTCGTCTAATAATTATTTTCTTACCCAAATTCTTGCGTAGATAACATGGCTGGATTCCATCCCCACGACAACCTGTTCCTTCCGAACGCGGTTATTGCTGGATGGTTTGGAGAACAACCAAATAATGATCATCCGATCCCTCCGAGTGATCACCATGCTAAAGACCTTTCTGACGGTGCTATCTCCGAACCTAAGGTTGAGAACCTACCCCAGGCAGCTCCCGTTCCAATTCCTAACCCTCGTCCGGCTTTTCAAGGTCCGACGCCTCCATGGGTGGAATGTCTGAAACCATGGAGTGAAGATCAATATCAACCTATGCCATTTAATGGAGACCAAAGTTTCTACAACGTAAGTGAAGGGAGCTCAGCAGACAGAGTTCTACCAATTCTGGTCCGAAGAGTTGCCCGAAACGAAATTCAGGGCAGGACAGCTCTACAACGTATCGCAGAAGTGGATACGAATGGAGGAATGCATATGCTTCGCACCAGTCACCTTGAACATGCTCGTGACAGATCTGAGAGGAACCATGAAACCCTGTTGCAAGCACTGGCTGCATCACGAGCCGAAGTCATAGAACTTCGAGTACGCCAGAGAGTGTACGAAAGACACCTACATGATGTGAAACGCCAACTGGCTGAACTGAGAATTCACCAGAAGGATGACCGTCGCTAGTAGTAGATACTTTACTTTATATTCCTTTCTAGAAAGGAATCGTGTTTCTGTCTATGCCCAACGTGGCATTTTCTGTGGAACTATCTTGTACTGTAAGTACTTTTGGTTAGCTCTTTATGCTGTCAAGAACTATCTTCTCTAGATATGATGTAAGACCTTTTTACAAGGTCGTTTTCCCAAACTTGTATGTCATGAATATCAAAGATATTGACAGTCGGCTAACTTCTGTGTCATTCTTTATTCAAATACTCTTATCATACTTTCATCAGAGTCTATTTGAAACATGCTCTAGTCAAGTCATTGGAGTATAGCAATTGAACTCCGGAGACATCTCCAAGTCTCTTTTAATGGTTGGATCATGTTATTCACCAACCAACAATACCTCGGCTTGAACGACAAACATCTTGAGACCATTGTACGAACCTACTTCCGATCTTTGCTAGGACTGCATCATAGAGATGTAGGTCAAACCTTCGTGAACATACTTCCATTACGTACTAGGACTGCATCATAGAGATGTAGGTCGAACCTTAGAGAACATACTTCTATTCTCTGCATGAGCGATCGAACTACGTCTAGGTTCAACCATTTTCGTTCACGAATTCATTTCTTTCCGTGTAACAGAATCATGTTGCCTAAGAAAAATGATCAGCCCATCAACCAAACACCAACTCTTCAGATTGATGCAGCTATTCTGACCCACCTGAACGCTAACAACGCAAGTGTTAGCGGGATTGTTAACAACAATTCCAATCCAAGTAACAATCAACCACCTCAACGAGCAACAAACTACCACGAAACCCCGAGTCCTAAGACCAAGAGTAACAAACGGAAGTCTTGGAATAAACCTAAGGACAAGTCGCTTCGAAGGGCGAACAGGAAACAACCACCGGTAACAACCTTCATAGCCACGACATCAGTACCTCCTACTAGCGTCCCTTCGGGCATCCCAATTGTCCCTAAACCAGCCAAAATTTATGCTGGAAATCTCCCAAAATGCATTCAATGCAGTTTTCACCACCATCGACCTTGTAGGGAGATGCAGTGCTCACATTGCAACAGAAAGGGTCACACCAAGCATTACTGCAATAGCCTAGCAAGTCTGAACAACCAAGTGCCCAGCACCAGTGTAAACCAAGCTTGCTATGGTTGTGGCAAGGTAGGTCGCTATAGAAAGAACTGCCCAGAGGCAGCAGATGTTGGCACAGACGAAAGTATGCTACCGACCACCGCTGCAGGAGAGTCTACTCCGGACCCACATTAATGTAATTTAGGCGTTTCGTTGTAACAGACTTATGAACCATCCCAAAACTATTGCAACCAGAGTCTTATCTTTTGTGAGATCCCGTCCATTTAGGGATGCACGTGTTGCGTGTACTTGTCTTTTGTAGTATACCTTGTTCGCAACAATAGTCTTGTAGTAAATCCTAAGTACAGTAACTCTGTTAATGGTTGCACTGTTGTGTTTTGTCTGTAACGCCTTATGTTCAAATCTAATGTCTTTAGTTTCCATATGATTCCGACTTTATCATATGACTCGAGTAAATTCGATCCTCGAAATACCAGCTTCATAAGAACATCTCTTTCTCAGTAAACGTCTTTTAGCGAAGCCGTCATATCAGAACACCGAGGTACTCGTGCATGAAGTACCTTATAGTTCTTTTCCTTTCTGAAGGAATCCCCACAGTATTACTCGTGCAGTACGTCAAGTTCAATTCCAGGATTCATACGGTTGATCTATCACTGAACAATGTATACATGAGAGTGATATATAATCAATGTTCTACAGGTTTAGAATTGATGATTCGACTTTAACTTCTTTTCCCTCGATGGGATGTGAGATTAAGGAAGAATCAGTTATTCGACTACCTTTTCAACCTTAATTATATACGACTCATATACACGAGATTGTGATCATTGAACCATGTATGAATTCTAATATGAACTTCAGGACGGAGAATGTCCAAGAGTATGAGTAATTGCATTGGCGTAGGAACAAACTTACAACCCAGTATGACTCTTATAACCGGATCGCCTTACAGTCTAAACACCTATGGAAGATACAAGAACAGCCCGGACAACACAACGAACTACTCAACAATAGAATTAGAAGACCAGGCTTCTCACCCTTGAGAGCTCCAGTCTTATTCTTACCAGAAGTCGACGGAGTGCATCATATGTACCTCGACGACTGGAGACTTCATTAAGATTTCCTTTAGAAATCGTTGTCTCTGCCTCGCATAGAGGAGTTGATTAAGCAAACACAGGGAAAGAGTTACTTTCAGAAATGGACCTGAGATCCGAATATCACCAGTTCGAGTGATAGGGAAGGATGTCCTGAAGATTATCCTCTAAACTCGATGCGGACATTTTGAGTCCATAGTGATACCCCTCGGATAAGACCAATACACCCATAGTATTCATAAGCTAAAGGAGTGAGGTACGTCTTTCTTACTGAGATCAGTCCATCATTTCTCCATGTAATGACTTACTTCTCTACCCTCGTAGTAAGAAAGAACCCATTGAAAACATTACCCTCGGAGATACTTTTCGCAAAATTCTCTGAGCATGAGTTTTGGAATTAAAGAGTCAAATTTCCTGAGGCACACTATTAGTGATGTGGAAATTCTTGAGTACTCTGGCAAATTATCCAAAATCGTGTGAAATTTGTCGGCACCGTAGTCACCTACAGAAAATTCACCAAATCCTAGGTCTTACAGACCTACCATCATAGACCATTCAGAACTCCTCGCAAATTACGGAAACCCCTTTCGACTTTGACCCATCAAGGGGCGGTCCTTGACTGGGAAGTTAAGCGAGAGAAAGAACCTTTGGAATTCCAAGTGAGAGACCAAATTCTTTAGGAAACCTCACTCTGGGAACGGCTTAATATGCTTTGTAAAGCGTGGAAAGCTAAATCCAATGTAGTTAGGACCTCTGAGATTCTTCCCATAATCGGTCCTACTTCTCACAAACTAGACCTACCCCCGCGAACTCAGTAACGTACATTTTACCCTTCGCATCTTGAACTTGAAGCAGTACCTATCCATTAGGACTTTCGTAAGCCCTCTCGACGAGATCGAGATTTACGAGATCCTCGCCTTCGTATTAGAACCGTAGTGATCCTCGACCAAGTGTTCAAGCGGACGAAGCAACGCCGTCGCCCGTTAGTGAAGGTTCGTTGGGATACCAACCGAGAACCCGATTTCACTTGGGAACACGAAAACCAATCGATTAGGAAATTCACCTAACGACTGGATCACTTCTACCTACTTCCTTGCCTAAATTCTAATTTCGGGATGAAATTCCCTTTAACAGGGGGATGATGTGACAACTCGAAATTTCGATTCTGAACAAACCATATCAAGCCAATAGAAGTTAGAACAGTTACATAGACATTCCAGACTTTGGGTATAAGTTTGAGAAATTCAGGTTTAACACTTAAGAAGATATCAGGAGAGTGGATGCCCTAGGGTTTTGTGCAACACTATTATTCCAACACTCTATTATATTAGAGATCATTTCGGGAATAAAATATTTTCTGCCAAAAATCTCAGAACTATATATAGAATTCTGAACCAATTTCATTCATTATTCACATTTTCAACTAGAGAAAACCCATTTTCTCTCTCACAGATCTTCGGTTTTTCATCCCAAATCGTGAGTACCTCTCTCTAGTAGTGTTATATAGCTCTTAATGTGTTTATAACATATATTAGATAGCTAAACAACTAGATTTAGGAGTTTACTCACCATGGTGTTCTTGGGCTGTAAACTCCCGGAATGATGCCTATCCTTTCCCCCGTGATATGTTACTACCTTAGGCTTGTATATAGGTGTAATTGGGACAAGAAAACAACAAAGAAACACCAAAGTATGGGTGTTCACGGCCCAAGAAGAACTTGGACCGTGAACTCCAAAAACATGGACCAAAGAGTGCTTTTGGCACTCCTAAAGTCTTGGACAATTGCCTAGGTTTACTCCTACATAAATCAAGGACTTTAAAACATCAAAAACCCCCTCTCAAAGAGAGATTACGGCCCTAATGTTGTGCTTGGGCCGTAAACATGAAAGAAGAGCACCAATGTGTGCCTAAAGCCTTCATTAGACTTAGATAAATGTATGGAACCTATCCTACATGTGCATGAGACTTGAAAGCATCAAAAACACCCTTCCATAAGAGTTTACGGCGGTAAACTCAAATGGAATTGGCCTTGGGGCCGTAAACTCCTCAAAGGAGTGTGTCTATGCGCTAAACCCTTCCATGAATTAATCCACCAAGTTGGAATGATTCAAGGGATCATTTAGAACCTCAAAAAAACAAAGGACATTAAACCTAGGAGTTCACGGCCGTAAACTCAAGAGTTTATGACGGTAAACTCCTTGTGTGATGTTTATGAGAGAGTAAACTCATGTATAGGGTCCTTTCGAACCCTAAACCCAATTGCCTTGTCCCACAACAACTTAGATGCAATCCTTAGGGCTTATAACACTTATATAAAGTGTTTATTAGGTTCTAGGTTTCTTAACATTTTCAATTAGTAATTTAAGACTAATCGGTTACATATATGTGTGATTATATGTTCATTAGGATCATAGTGTGTGTACAAGTTCTCACTTGACACCTAACAATCCTACACCGTCCAGTTCATCCAAACCACCATCTACAGGTGAGTTCATACCCCTAAATCAATGTTTTAAATGATTTTAAATGCTTTAATGGGGGAAGAATACAAGTATAAAACAGCATGTTATTAAATCATTCATATGTATTTTATAACTGTGTTTTCATTCAACAGATTTCACATTCTATAAAATGTGATGCATGAAATGGTTTTCTATCTTAAAGATACTTTGTTATCAAATGTATTACTTTTGAAATGTTTATTAAAATGACATCAAGTCATTGTTAATTATTGTTCAAAACTCTTAGATATCTTACAAAACCATTACTTTTACCTTCTTGAACAAAACTATACTTATACACTTATGTTCATATTAATGTTTTGAGATTATAGTTTTCATCCTTCATTTAGTTTCCCACACTCTTGTGTAGCAAGGGTGTATAAACCTACTTGAACAATCAATTACCTTTCAGTTAACTATCATAGGGATAGTTAGAAGAGATAAAACATTATTCCTATTACAAGGAATCACACAAGAGTCAGTTCATTCATGAGTCTATACCAGTACATTACATGATACATGAGTACACTTACATATGCTTACATGATACGTGAGTACATTTACCTAGGCTTAAATGATACATGAGTACGTTTACATAGATACATTTATCTGAATACGCTTACATGAATACCATACATGAGTATTGTTACATAGATACATTATCCAGTATTCACTTACCTGGATACTTGTACCTAGAGTTACGATGAAGATTTATTCGTACTTTCTGTGTAAATTATCCTGTCTATCCCAGTACCCCGGATAACTACGCGGGACTAACCATTCTGAATCCCAACTGATTAGCACCAGTGGTTGATGACCATCTACGGAGGTCTACGGTTAATACTTATACTAGGTAGATCGATTACGGGACTAACCCTTCCTTCCCCCTGCTGCTACAGAGGATAAGTGGACAAGCTTTGGATGTTCATGAGGTTATACATTTCACTTATTGCGATGTTGTGTTAGTCCTAGTACCCAAGGATAACACTTACATTAGTACTTTTTCCTGTTTACTTTATTTTGTGATACATTCACATAAACGATGAGTTAGACAAATTACTGTTTGTAATAGTCAAAAAGGAGGAAAAACTATCATTTTCATAACAGAACATTCAGGTCTTGGTAGAAGACTATCATATTCTTTTCCTAATTTACTTTATTTTGTGATACATTCACATAAACGATGAGTTAGACTAAGTACTGTTTGTAATAGTCAAAAAGAAGGAAAAACTATCATTTTCATAGTAAAACATTCGGGTCTTCGTAGAAGACTACATTTTATACTAGTAGGAAATAAGGGATTTTCTAGGGTTTTCAAACTTATATCAATTGTTTCATTTAAAGATTTACAAGACATTCATAATAGTTTTCCAAAACAAGTCAATGACACTTAAATACTTATGAATTCACCAGCTTTAGGCTGATACTCGCTTTCAAAATAACTTGTATTCTCTGGTCACCAGTTAGACAGGTACGATGGCTAGGCTTTGAGAAGACGGAGCACAAACAAGACTCGTCTTATTTTGATTATTCATTTTATTGTTGTACATAATGAAAGAACACACATGTATTAAAACTTTACTGTTAATACAATGGATGATGTGGTTGCTTGTTTACTACTTTACACTGTTATGATACTTCACATGACGTCCTCCACCCCGGAACGTTTCCGCCGTTCTTGGTTTTGGGGTGTGACAAAGAGCGAGACTCCATGTAAGAGCCGCCAAAAGGGTAAGCCCCATGATGGTTCCTCTTCTAGTGGAACCAAAGCTGGTTCAGTCAAACCCTCTTCTGACCCCAAAGAAGTAGAGTGCTACTACTGCCACAAGAAGGGCCACTAGAAACGAAGCTGCCCTAAGTATCTGCAAGACATAAAGGATGGGAAGATAAATTTCACCTTTGCAGGTACGTATTCTATTAAATTTAACAACTCATCACTTGCTACTTCATGGGATCTTGACACAGAGTCGGAGGTGGAACATGGGAAGATAACCTTGATTATGGGAAATAGAAGATCGTCGCCTGTGACCAGAGTCGGAGTCTCTTCTTTAGTGTTGAGTAATGGGTTAGGGTTGGATTTAAATAATTGTTGCTATTCACCAGATATGGCAAGAAAAATCAGTTCATTTCATGGATTGTTTAGACAAGGTTTCAGATACTCGGTTGATAATAGTAATGGTTCTATTAATGTTTATTTCAATGGTGACTTTTATTTCAATGCATTACCTTGTAATGGGATTTATGAATATATGTTGGTTGTTGATAATTTAGGAAATGATGCGTTGAATATTGATTCGTCTAATAGTATAGAAAAAGCATGTTTGTGGCATTGTTGCCTTGGCCATGTCAACAAGAAACGCATAGCCAAACTCCAAAAGGATGGAGTGTTGGAGTCATTTGACCTTAGGGACGATGACGTGTGTGAATCTTGTTTACTTGGTAAGATGACCAAGTCACCCTTTACTGGCACTTGTGAAGGGGGTGGGGGTCTATTGGATCTCATACACACCGATGTGTGTGGGCCCTTTAGATGCACCACAAGGTATGTTTTCCGCTTCTACGTGACTTTTACGGATGATTATTGCAGATATGGATATATCTACTTAATCAAGCATAAGTCAGAAACCTTTAAAAAGTTCAAAGAGTTTAATAATGAAGTGGAGAATTAGATGGGCAGGAAAATCAAGATGCTTCGGTCAAAATGAAGAGGAGAGTACCTAGGTCTTGAGTTTCACGACTATCTAAAGGAATGCGGAATTGTTTCGCGATTGAAACCTTCGAGAATGCCACAGTTGAATGGTGTGGCTGACAGACGTAATCGGACCTTGTGAGACATGATTTTTTCTATGATGAGTTGGGCTTTGTTGCTGATAGCTTTCTGGGGGTATGCTTTAGAGACTGCCACCCATATCCTTAACTTAGTTCCCACCAAGAAGGTTACCAAGACACCTCACGAGAAGTGGACAGGGAAAGCTCCCTCGTTGGCACATATCAAGGTTTGGGTTTGCGAGGCTTTCATAAGACGAGAGACTCATGACAAGCTCGAACCTCATAGTGAGAAGTGTTATTTCATCGGCTATCCACAGAAGTCTTTTGGCTATCTCTTCTATAGACCGAGTGACAATGTTGTCTTCGTTGCTAGAAGAGGAGTTTTCCGACAAAGGGAACTGATAAGTCAAGAGGACAGTGGGAGACAAATTGATCTTGAAGAGATTCAAGAGCAAAGAGATGAAGGAACCTCTAACACTGGCACTCAACCCGAGGAGGAAACTCCTATTGAGCCAATTGACGAGTCCTTACCTCTTAGACGTTCCAGTAGGGTTAGTGTTCAACCCCAATTTTATGTTTTTCATATTACTGCTGAAGGGGATACATTTATTAGTTATGAAACACTGATAAATTTGGACGGACCTAGCAGTTACAAGGAAGCCATGGCAGGCCCGGAGTGTGCTAAATGGAAAGAGGCAATGGACAGTGAGATTTAGTCCATGTACGACAACCATGTTCGGAATTTGGTTGAAAACGTACCAAGTCGTAAGACAGTCGGGTGCAAGTGGATCTTCAAGAAGAAGACGGGCATGGATGGGAAAGTGCACACTTATAAAGCACGATTGGTTGCGAAGGGCATTACTCAAACTCTTGGAGTTGACTATGATGAGACCTTCTCACCAGTTGCTAAAATGAAGTCTATTAGGGTAATGCTTGCAATAGCTGCATTTCATGATTATGAAATCTGGCAGATGGACATGAAAACCGCTTTCCTTAATGGGAAGTTGGATGAGGATGTGTATATGAATCATCCAGAGGGTTTTATAGATGCGACGCATCCCAATAGAGTGTGCAAGCTTGAGAAATCCATTTCTTGATTAAAACAAGCGTCTCGCAGGTGGAATCTTTGTTTTGACGAGAAGGTCAAAGAGTTTGTTTTTTTACAAAGCGAAGATGAGTCATGTGTATATGTCAAAGCCAGTGGGAGTATAGTAAGCTTCCTCGTATTGTATGTCGATAACATACTACTCATCGGAAACGATGTCCCAACCTTGCAGGAGGTCAAGTCCTGGGTTGGGAAATGTTTCGCTATGAAGGACCTCGGAGAGGCTGCTTATATTCTGGGAATAAGGATTGTAAGAAACATGGAAAAGAGACCGATAGGACTTAGTCAGGATACATACTTGGATAAGGTACTAAAGTGTTGTAATATGGAAAATTCAAAGAAATGAGAGTTGCCAATCCAAAGAAATACTAAGCTGAGTAAGAACCAGAGCCTAAGTACAGAGGCAGAGATAGTTGATATGAGCTGAGTACCGTACGCTTCTGCAGTCAGCTCTATCATGTACGCTATGACATGTACTCGCCCTGTGTGACCTTCGCTTTAAGCATGGTTAGCAGATATCAAGGGAACCATGGTAGAGCTCATTGGATTGTAGTTAAGAATATTCTTAAGTACCTACGAAGGACCAAGGAATGGTTTCTAGTCCTTGTGGGAGTGATGACTTAAGGGTACGAGGGTACAGTGACGCTAGTTTTCAGACGGATCGGGATAATTACCGATCGCAGTCGGGCTGGGTCTTTACCCGAAATAGAGGAGCAGTAACTTGGAAAAGTTCCAAGCAAGAGACCGTAGTTGATTCAACGTGCGAGTCTGAGTACATTGTGGCAAGTGAAGCGTCAAAGGAGGCAATATGGTTGAAGAACTTCATTGGAGATCTTGGAGTTATGCCATCCATAAAAGAGCCAATGGAAATTTTATATGATAATGAAGGAGTGGTTGCCTTAACCAAGGAACCAACACATATCAACAGAAAATACCACTTTATTATACATTGAGTAGAAGAGGGACTCCACATTGTGAAGAGGGTATCCTCAGAAGAAAACCCAGCAGATCCCCTTATAAGAGCTACGATTGCTGATCGGATCCTGAAGTCATATATGCGATATAGTTACTAGACTTATCCAAGTGGGAGACTGTTGGATTAGTGTCTAAGTCCGTAACTATATTTGGTATGTACTTGACCCAGTTGTGCATGGTCCTTTTAGGTTGCCTTCACCAAAGCAACTTGACAAGGTAATTTGAGGAGAGAGAGAGAGGATATTGTGGTTTATTAATATATTATATGAACAATATATTAAAGGAGAAATCATATTTATTTAATTAGTATTACTCATAAATTAATTAGGCATTAATTTGGTGATTAAAGAGATTAATTAAATAAAGGGGCATAAACTGTCAAATGTGTGATAGTTAAGTTTTGGGCTAGGAAACCTAATGGACTAAGGGGGAATGAAATTATGATGAGGGATCATCATATTTTCGTCCAAGGGCCTTATTCCAGAAGGTTCCTTGGGCTACTTGGTGGCTAAGTGTCACACCCCCGAACCTGAACGGCGGAAACGTTCGGGGGCGGATGACTTCATGTGGTAACGTAACAAATGAATACATAGTAAAGAAAGCAATACAACCATCATATATATAATTGAAAGTTTACATTTGTCAAAAGTTACATGTTCAAAACTCAATTACAATATGATGTCAAAATACGAGATTAAACTGGCGCCGCAGCATCCCTTCATCAAAAGCGAAATGAATACCTGAAATTACTGATTTCCTGGGACATACAAGTAATTTTGAAAGAGTAGATCAGCATTTAAGCTGGTGAATTTCATAAGTATTTAAGTGACAATGTTTGAATGAAATGAAATGTTTTATCCTTGTTTGTTTGTGTTTAGAAAATCCTATATTTTCTACTAGTATAAAAGTAGCCTTCACTCAAGACCAATGTTTGTTTCCAAAATGTATGTAAGTGTAAAATAACCAATATGTTTGAAAACCTCGTAAATCAATGTGTTTTTAATACCCCTTGTGAGTTTTATAACCATACTATTGACTCGGAATGCCTATACACAACGTTCTTCAGGCGTTGGAATGTTATGACGTTTGTCACCCCAAACGGTGGACTGCAGCTAACAGTCAGGGCGCGGGTTGTCAAGCCCGTATAGATCTATACACAAACACCATGCTCCCCCTCCAAGGGATTCTGGTATATAATACAAGACTTGAAATGTGTACTCGAACGTACATGAAGTTAGTGTCTCACAAATCCGTGGTATAAAAACAGATCTACTTGTTAAAATGTTATGTTTATTCTTGTATACGAAAGTAAACTTCTTGAAATGTATGTTTCTAGTATATAAGAGTTAGAAATCTGTTCGTAAAACTATACCTATTATAGTTTTCAAAAAGTGTGTCTTGTTTGTTTAGAAATACTTAGAAAAAGAATCACTTGTTTATGAAAGCATAGATTTTTGGTGTAGAGTCTAAGATAGACAAGAATAATCTAAGAACAGTTTAGTTTATACATGCATTACAACAACTTTATATTTTAAAAGATAGAATGCTATTGTAACATATGTTATATATATATATATATATATATATATATATATATATATATATATATATATATATATATATAAAAGTTCCTTAAAGGTTTATAAATCGCATGTGATTTGAAATTATAACAGCATATAAAAGAGTTTCATTATGTAACACACGATAATACTCGGGTGTTTTACTTGTAATCCCCCCCTTGAAAGCATATAAAAGTATTTAGAGTAATTAAAACGGTTGATTAAGGGGTATAAAACTCACTTGAAAGTTTTGGAGATAGCGAGATGGAAAACCGGGCAGAGTTTCGTCTCGGGAAATGGATTTTCCTCGGGATTCTCGGGAATCTCGGGAGTAAAATCGACCTTCGGGACTTGAGCCAAAAAGACCAGAGCTTCGGGTTTGAACGGACACGAAAAACGAGGCAAAGTAGAGAGAGAGAGGAGAGAAATGAGCCCTTTCTTTGGAAACCCTCGCATCCTATTTATAGTAAGGCTGGTCTACCTCGGTACGCGGGGCGTACGCTCGTACGCAGCGCGTACGCGTACGTCATGCATGACCAAAGCCTCGACTGCCTCGGCTTCGGATGGGACGGGTTGCTGGGTACACGGGTCGGATGGGACGGCGGGTCGGACGGGTCGGGGCTTCGGACGGGTCGAACGGGTCGGTTTCTTCGGATAGTGCGACGTGGACGATCAGAGGCCAATCCTCTCGGTTACGCGGGGCGTACAGGAGTACGCAGCGCGTATCTCGGATGAGGACGCTGACTCCCCTTCTGATAATATCCAAATTTTGATTAAAATAAATAATTAATTTATTTAATAAACTTCAAAAATTCATATCTTCTTCATACGAAATCCGTTTTTGATGGTCTTTATCACCTAGAGTAGGTGAGACTACGCTCTACAACTTTCGTTTAGACTCCGTCGGCAAATTCCGAAATTATTTTTTTATTATTTATTAAAAACCCAACGTGTTTAAGGAATTTCTTTGAAAATTCATAACTTCTTTATCTGATGTCGGTTTTTGCCAGACTTTTTACCGCTGGAATACTAATGTCGAGACCTTCGATTCTCGTTTAGGTCATTCCGGCCAAAAGTCGCTCGATTTCTAATTCGGGTTTTTAGCCGTCTGTTGCTAAGCCGAACTTCGAAAAATCATAATTTCGCTATATGAAGTCGGATTTGGGCGTTCTTTTCACGTACGATCATGGTTCAAAGACATTTAATCATAGAAGGAAATTAAATAAAACTTATTTGTACATTTTATTATGAAAGTAAATTTTATTACTCAGAAGTGGTTACAATACTTGACCCATTTTGGTCGTTACAAAGAGTTGAAATATCGGGTTGTCACATCATCCCCCCGTTAGAGAGAATTTCGTCCCGAAATTTAAAGTAGTAAAGATACTAGTGAACATGAAAGACATGAGGGTACTTTTGTTTCATCTGATCTTCGCGTTCCCATGTGAATTCAGGTCCCCGCTTGGCGTTCCAGCGAACCTTCACGATGGGTATGCGACTTTGTTTTGTTTGCTTGACCTCTCGGTCCATGATTTCTACTGGTTCTTCCACAAAGTTGAGGCTCTCGTTGATCTCGATCTCGTCGAGTGGAATAACAAGAGTCTCGTCAGACAGACACCTTTTCAAGTTTGAGACGTGGAAGGTTGGATGGATGTTACTAAGTTCGCGCGGTAGGTTAAGCTTGTAAGCCACAGGGCCGATTCTGGCAAGAATCTCGAAAGGCCCTATGTATCTTGGATTTAGTTTCCCACGCTTTCCAAATTGTATTAAACCCTTCCACGGTGAGACCTTTAATAAGACGTGGTCTCCTACCTGGAATTCCAAAGGTTTCCTCCTTTGGTCAGCGTAGCTTTTCTGTCGGTCTCTTGAGGCTTTCAATCGTTCACGAATCTGAACGATCTTCTCTGTCGTTTCACGTATGATCTCCGGACCGGTGAGAGTGCTTTCAGGAACTCTTCCTCTAGCTAACTGGGTATCGTCAACTTCAGTCCAGCACAGAGGGGATCTGCACTTTCGACCATAGAGGGCTTCAAACGGAGCAGCCTTTATGCTTGTATGATAACTATTGTTGTATGAAAATTCGACAAGGGGTAAATGAATATCCCATGCCTTTCCAAATTCAATCACGCAGGCTCTCAGCATATCTTCTAAAGTTTGTATTGTTCTCTCACTTTGTCCGTCCGTCTGTGGGTGGTAGGCTGTACTCATGTCTAGCCTAGTTCCCAAGGAACTTTGTAGTGACTGCCAGAATCTTGAAGTGAATCTACTATCTCGATCGGAGATAATGGATATCGGAACACCATGCAGTCGCACTACTTCCCTTAAGTAAGTTCTTGTAAGCTTCTCCATTTTGTCAGTCTCCTTGATGGATAAGAAATGTGCGGATTTGGTCAATCTGTCGACAATGACCCATATGGTATCGAGTCCACTTGTCGTCTTGGGTAACTTGGTTATGAAGTCCATAGTAATCCGCTCCCATTTCCATTCTGGTATCTCTGGTTGTTGTAGTAATCCTGACGGTTTCTGATACTCGACCTTAACCTTAGCGCAAGTAAGACATTTACTCACGAAGGTAGCAATTTCTGCTTTCATGTTAGGCCACCAGTACAGTTTCTTAAGATCCAGATACATTTTATCTGAACCCGGGTGAACGGAATATCTTGAGTTGTGAGCCTCGGTCATGACTACGTTTCTGAAACCACCATGTTTTGGGGTCCAGATTCGGTCCATGAGATAGTAGGCTCCGCCACCTTTGACTTCTAGATTCTTCTCCATTCCTCGCAGGGATTCACCCGCCACATTTTCAAGTTGCAAGGCTTCCATTTGTGCTTCCTTAATTTGTGTGGATAGGTGGGAATGGATAGTCATGGTCAGAGATTTGACCCTCCGACCAGTGTATTCCTTTCGACTGAGGGCGTCGGCTACTACGTTGGCCTTGCCAGGATGATAACGAATTTCGCATTCGTAGTCATTCAGTAACTCGACCCATCGTCGTTGTCGCATGTTGAGTTCCTTCTGATCGAAAATGTGTTGAAGGCTCTTGTGATCGGTGAAAATAGTACTCTTTGTTCCGTATAAGTAGTGCCTCCAGATCTTCAGAGCAAATACCATTGCTCCTAACTCGAGGTCGTGTGTCGTATAGTTCACTTCGTGTGTCTTAAGCTGTCGGGAGGCATAAGCGATAACCTTCCCTCTCTGCATAAGAACACAACCAAGTCCTTGATTTGACGCATCGCAATACACTACGAAGTCTTCTATCCCTTCGGGGAGGGATAGTATCAGTGCGGTGCACAAGGCCTGCTTTAGTGTCTGGAATGCCTTCTCTTGTTTCGCTTCCCAGTCAAAGGCCACACCTTTCTGGGTTAATGAAGTAAGAGGTTTCGCAATGCTCGAAAAGTTCTTTATGAATCTGCGATAGTAGCCAGCTAGACCTAGAAATTGACGAATTTCTGTAGGTGTCTTTGGTGCCGACCAGTTCTCAATAGCCTTAATTTTGGAGGGGTCCACGTGTATACCTTTTTCGCTAACAACGTGACCTAAAAATTCGACTCTTCAAATCCAAAATTCGCATTTAGAGAACTTCGCATAGAGTTTCTCCGTTCGCAGTGTTTCTAGGACTTTTCGTAGGTGTTGACTATGCTCTTCCTCACTTCGAGAGTAGATAAGTATATCATCGATAAAGACGATGACGAACTGATCCAAGTAAGGGCGGCATACCCAATTCATTAGGTCCATAAATACTGCTGGTGCATTGGTTAATCCGAACGGCATCACCACGAATTCGTAGTGTCCATAACGAGTTCGGAAGGCTGTCTTTGGAATGTCCCCTTCTAGAACTCATAATTGGTGATATCCGGATCGCAGGTCTATTTTGGAGAAGTAGTTCGCCCCTTGAAGTTGATCGAATAGGTCGTCAATACGGGGTAGAGGATAGCGGTTCTTGACAGTAAGTTTCTTCAGCTCTCTGTAGTCGATGCACATACGGAACGATCCGTCTTTCTTCTTTACAAACAAGACCGGTGCTCCCCAAGGTGAGAAACTTGGTCTTATGAATCCTTTGTGAAGGAGTTCATTAAGTTGACTGGAAAGTTCCTGCATCTCTGCTGGTGCAAGACGATAAGGCGACTTCGCTACTGGGGTAGCTCCTGGAATTAAGTCGATTCTGAACTCGACTTGGCGTTGCGGTGGTAATCCTGGTAGTTCTTCTGGAAAGATATCGGGAAAGTCGCGTACTACCGAGATGCTCTTGATGTCCTTCAGTTCTTGGCTCGTATCAACGATGTGCGCTAGGAATGCTCGACAATCCTTCCGCAAGCACTTTCGAGCTTGGATGCACGAAATGATGCGAAGGTTTGTACTAGATTTGTCGCCGTAGATAACTAGTGTTTCGTTGTTAGGAAGATTAAGACGGACTGCTTTCTCAAAGCACATGATGTCGGTGCGAAGAAGACTCAACCAATCCATGCCGACTATGACGTCGAAACTTTTAATTTGGACCGGCATGAGATTGATTGGGAAAGAATGGCCGTCTAAAGTTAACGTACAGCCCATGTATATGCAATTAGTGTTTTCGGTTTTTCCATTGGCCATCTCTACAGTGAATGATTTTTCCAACTTGCTAGGTTTATGTTTAAGTAAATGAATAAAGTTTTGACTCACGAAGCTTCTCTCCGCTCCACTATCGAATAATATGCATGCGTATGAATTATCGAGAAGGAACGTACCAGCAACTATAGTTGGGTCAGCTACAGCTTCGTCGTGGCCTATCGCCAAGACTCGTCCCACACCTCCGGTGCCTGCTGCCTTAGGACAGTTCCTCTTGTAGTGGCCCACCTCGCCACAACCATAGCAAGTCTGCCCCACACCCACACCGGGAACTTGAGTGATAGGTTTTGCAGGGTCCTTGCAGAAACGGGCTGTGTGTCCTTTCCTGCTGCAGTTGGCGCACTGCATATCTCGACAAGGTCCATGGTGGTGGTAATTTCATTTGGTGCATTTTGGGAGGTTACCTATATAAGGCTTTGTTGGGTAGGTATTTGTAGGGGCTGTAGCAGGTACAGTGGCAGCATTTACCGAAACCAGTTGTTTCTTTGCGGATTCTTGGGAAGACCCACCCTTCCCTTTAATCCACGCTCTCTTCCTGCCATGTTTGTTGTTGTTGTTGTTGTTGTCGTTGTTGTAGTTGTTGTTGTTGTTTCCTTTCTGTGGTGCTGGTGCAGAAGTGGTTGAGTTCTGATGACCTTCGTAGTCAATCAGAGATTGTGCCAGTTCCTTAGCACTTTCAAACGTGTCAGGTTTTGAAGCTAATACGCTTGATCGCATTTGGGGCATCAGTCCCCAAATGTACCTTTCTATTTTCTTGCTCTCGGGAGCAATCATATCTGGACAAAGGATTGCCAGCTCGCAGAATCTGTTGGTATAAGTAGCGATGTCGGTACCAACCATTCCGAGAGTCCCTAGCTCGTGTTCAAGCTTTTGAATCTCTCCCCGTGGGCAGTATTCTCTCATTATCATGGCTTTCAGGCTCTCCCAGCTTATGGAGTTTGCCACGATCAGGGTAAGTACTTTAACGTGGCCATTCCACCAAGTTAAAGCTTTATCAAGAAGGGTGAAAGTTGCAAATTTGACCTTGCTGTGCTCGGGACAGGAGCAGATTTCAAAGACTGCCTCCGTCCTTTCAATCCACTGCCTCAGGGCCATCACACCACCAGTTCCATAAAACATTCGGGGCTTGGCATTAGTGAAGTCCTTATAGGTGCATTCTCGAGGTGGTCCATGACTATCACCATGGTTGGATAGGTGTGTGCCAGATCCCGAGCCATTAGTACTCGAGTTATTGATCTGCGACATGGCAGCTGCCACCGCTGCGGTGACTGCTGCTTGAAACATTACAGCATCAAATTGGGGTGGTGGAGGTGGTGGTACAGGTGCTTCCTCACCGTTGTTTCGCCTTGGATTCCTACGCGGAGGCATCCTTCAACTATAGGTTGAAAAGACAAGGATAAGAATTTCATAGAATAGAAAATGTATGTGTCTCATGAACTAAATCGCCATAGTTCAACAACAGATTATAGTATGAGTCTTAAAATAGAAGAATGAAAGTTATTTGTAAGACTGAAGGTATGAAACAAGTATTTGGTTTTCCACAGACCATTCAAGGTTTGAACGAAATACTCCACATAGTAGTAATAGTGTCACTTATATTAATATAAAAGTTGTTACAATGATAATGAAAATTTGACCCCTATAAGGGTCTCCGATTACAAAGTTCGAGAAATTTAAAGACTTTTAGCCGAGGTCCTAATTTATAACAAAATTTGAGTCCTTGACAAGCACTACTTGCGTCGAAGGTTGCGCTTGGAGCTTGACTCCGCATCTGATTGCTTTGACTCCATTAGACGCCTATCGAAAGCGGCTTGTTGTTCCCTTAGTTCGGCGAGGGCTGCAATCATTTGCGCTTGAAACGCTTCGGCTTGGAACTGAGCGTTGTCTTGCATCTTGTCCAGCCTACGGATGTCAGAAGTGTGAACCTGCACTTCCACGTTGATATCCCGGAGTCGACTAGCTTGTACTCCAGACTGATAGGACTGATTGGCTAACTTACCCACCATTACCGGGAGTGCTCGATCAGCCGAACCTCCGCCGCGGACATCATAGAAGTCCCGGCACATGCCGTAGGGAGGACGTAGGTTTTGCTGTTGGCTCCAATGGTGGAGGTGACTTCCCCAGACCGGATTCGGTCCTTGAAAGTTCCTTACGAAGACGGGAGGTTGAATGGGTGGTGGATCGATAACTTCCGGCTCTGAGTCGGTACCGGAGTCATCACCCACTTCTATGGGTTCCTCGTCCTCTTCGGGATCATCTTCGATCCATCCTCCGTTGCCTTGGTTGGGAAAGTAGGGGTCGCCAGGGTGGTGAAATCCAGCCATTTGACTGTACGAGAAATAGGGTTATAAGAATTGAATAAAGTCGGAACATGTAAAACATGTAAGTTAAACTAGTTTAGATAGCACATACTCCTATAGTATTTAAATTCTTTTGTTTGATTCTTGTAATGGTTTGGTAAGGTTTGACTTGTTGCTTACTACGATCATTCCTCGATATACGTTGGTCCAATCTTGGGCAAATATAGTTGATCACGCTATCTTTGTCCAAAATCTGATTACATATATCGAGTCTCAATCGTAGTGTCAACTTGTCTAAATACTTGTATAGTTGTATAACATGAAAATAGTTTGTGGTATGCATGTAATTGTACTTAAATGAACTATCAATTTAAGTTGAACGAAATGCTGCTTAAGTGTAAAAAAGAAAATTTGTTTTGTCAGAGAGTATTAGTCCCTTAAGCATTTATAGTTTGTATATCTTATGTGGTTCGATATACTTAGTTCACTATAAACATTGCTCTGATACCAATCTGTCACACCCCCGAACCTGAACGGTGGAAACGTTTGGGGGCGGATGACTTCATGTGGTAACGTAACAAATGAATGCATAGTAAAGAAAGCAATACAACCATCATATATATAATTGAAAGTTTACATTTGCCAAAAGTTACATGTTCGAAACTCAATTACAATATGATGTCAAAATACGAGATTAAACTGGCGCCGCAGCATCCCTTCATCAAAAGCGAAATGAACACCTGAAATTACTGATTTCCTGGGACATACAAGTAATTTTGAAAGAGTAGATCAGCATTTAAGCTGGTGAATTTCATAAGTATTTAAGTGACAATGTTTGAATGAAATGAAATGTTTTATCCTTGTTTGTTTGTGTTTAGAAAATCCTATATTTTCTACTAGTATAAAAGTAGCCTTCACTCAAGACCAATGTTTGTTTCCAAAATGTATGTAAGTGTAAAATAACCAATATGTTTGAAAACCTCGTAAATCAATGTGTTTTTAATACCCCTTGTGAGTTTTATAACCATACTATTGACTCGGAATGCCTATACACAACGTTCTTCAGGCGTTGGAATGTTATGACGTTTGTCACCCCAAACGGTGGACTGCAGCTAACAGTCAGGGCGCGGGTTGTCAAGCCCGTATAGATCTATACACAAACACCATGCTCCCCCTCCAAGGGATTCTGGTATATAATACAGGACTTGAAATGTGTACTCGAACGTACATGAAGTTAGTGTCTCACAAATCCGTGGTATAAAAACAGATCTACTTGTTAAAATGTTACGTTTATTCTTGTATACGAAAGTAAACTTCTTGAAATGTATGTTTCTAGTATATAAGAGTTAGAAATTTGTTCGTAAAACTATACCTATTATAGTTTTCAAAAAGTGTGTCTTGTTTGTTTAGAAATACTTAGAAAAAGAATCACTTGTTTATGAAAGCATAGATTTTTGGTGTAGAGTCTAAGATAGACAAGAATAATCTAAGAACAGTTTAGTTTATACATGCATTACAACAACTTTATATTTTAAAAGATAGAATGCTATTGTAACATATGTTATATATATATAAAAGTTCCTTAAAGGTTTATAAATCGCATGTGATTTGAAATTATAACAGCATATAAAAGAGTTTCATTATGTAACACACGATAATACTCGGGTGTTTTACTTGTAATCCCCCCCCCCCTTGAAAGCATATAAAAGTATTTAGAGTAATTAAAACGGTTGATTAAGGGGTATGAAACTCACTTGAAAGTTTTGGAGATAGCGAGATGGAAAACCGGGCAGAGTTTCGTCTCGGGAAACGGATTTTCCTTGGGATTCTCAGGAATCTCGGGAGTAAAATCGACCTTCGGGACTTGAGCCAAAAAGACCAGAGCTTCGGGTTTGAACGGACACGGAAAACGAGGCAAAGTAGAGAGAGAGAGAGAGAGAGAAATGAGCCCTTTCTTTGGAAACCCTCGCATCCTATTTATAGTAAGGCTGGTCTGCCTCGGTACGCGGGGCGTACGCTCGTACGCAGCGCGTACGCGTACGTCATGCATGACCGAAGCCTCGACTGCCTCAGCTTCGGATGGGACGGGTTGCTGGGTACGCGGGTCGGATGGGACGGCGGGTCGGATGGGACGGCGGGTCGGACGGGTCGGGGCTTCGGACGGGTCGGACGGGTCGGTTTCTTCGGATAGTGCGACGTGGACGATCAGAGGCCAATCCTCTCGGTTACGCGGGGCGTACAGGAGTACGCAGCGCGTACCTCGGATGAGGACGCTGACTCCCCTTCGGATAATATCCAAATTTTGATTAAAATAAATACTTAATTTATTTAATAAACTTCAAAAATTCATATCTTCTTCATACGAAATCCGTTTTTGATGGTCTTTATAACCTAGCGTAGGTGAGACTACGCTCTACAACTTTCGTTTAGACTCCGTCGGCAAATTCCGAAATTATTTTTTTATTATTTATTAAAAACCCAACGTGTTTAAGGAATTTCTTTGAAAATTCATAACTTCTTTATCTGATGTCGGTTTTTGCCAGACTTTTTACCGCTGGAATACTAATGTCGAGACCTTCGATTCTCGTTTAGGTCATTCCGGCCAAAAGTCGCTCGATTTCCGATTCGGGTTTTTAGCTGTCTGTTGCTAAGCCGAACTTCGAAAAATCATAATTTCGCTATATGAAGTCGGATTTGGGCGTTCTTTTCACGTACGATCATGGTTCAAAGACATTTAATCATAGAAGGAAATTAAATAAAACTTATTTGTACATTTTATTATGAAAGTAAATTTTATTACTCAGAAGTGGTTACAATACTTGACCCATTTTGGTTGTTACAAAGAGTTGAAATATCGGTTTGTCACACTAAGTTGTCCATTAGGGTTTAGACTGAACCCTAGCAGCCTACACTATAAATTAGACCCCAAGGCTTCAATTTTCGGCCACTCGCTTCCAAGAGAAACCCTAGGGCTGAAAATTAGCATCCTTCCTCCTCTCTAAATGTTTCCTTCTTGCTTGTGGTGTTTGAGACTCATAAGAGGAGTTACAATTGTGACTCTAGGCTCAAGAAAAGAAGATTCAAGCCACTATTTGAAGAGGTAAACATCTAGATCTGATGTAATTAGCTAATTTCGAAATTATGTATGCTAGACTAGGTTTTGCAGTTTTAGATTCATTGCATGTACAATAGAGAAACCTAGATCCAAGTATTAGGGTTTGTATGAGCACATAGGATTGTTCTTATGCATAAAACCCATCAATATCCACTTCTAGTCCATTTTCCGTCTTAATGCCCTATGCATTTGGAAAATTCAGAACACATAAAATATTATAGCATGTGCAATCGACCCTATACCTGAAGCATATGGGATACGATCCATAATGTCTAACATAAAGACGTGATACTTTACCAGTCTCTTTCTATAATATTTCCATACATAGAATTTCCTTATTTCAAATCTTTTCAACATAACATCCATATATATTTTTGACTAAACTTGATTAAAAACTCAATCTAAGCTTTTAGAATTGAAATGAAGTATGAATTCCTCTCCCTTAATTATTGCAAAACAACTTTTCAAACCCTGCAACTTTGCGATTTGAAACTTTTTGTTTTCTATAATTAACATTGCTAACTTGCAACACTTACCATAATAATTATTCTCCCACTAGCTCAATAATTATTATCTTATTAGCGTAACACTTATGCTCCCACTAGCTTTCACATGTACCCAGAAATCAGTTGGACATCTAGAAATCAATACTTATTAACTTTCATTACCAAAGTTCAGATTTCTGATACGAGATGTTTTTATAAGACTTTATCTAGGCCCCTCAACATCATACACCTTTCCTTAGATAGCTCACAGGTGTGTCTAAACAATTTTAGAACTGACAACAATAAGTCTCAAAATGTTTAGACCTTTTTCCGCTTCTCACAATTCAAACTTTGAAGAGGGATGTCGTAATCATAATCGAATTTGAGAATGCAAATATCACAATTGCTAACTATTTAAAATCTACGTAGTGAAACCGTTTCCTCAAAATCATTTTCATAAATTGGAGAGAAACCTTATGACACTTAGATTTCATGGTATATGTGTTCCTATCCATGTGAATTTGTCATAACCATAATCACAAGACAAGGTTAGCGACAAATCCAAACACATATGGATTGAACTTGTTCAATCTTAATTTCTTGCCACCTGGTAGCTCAAGGACCTACCATTGCTTCCAAGTTGTTATGCAAACAATTGAGAACTCATAGAAATCATATGCATAGTCAAATTTAACTTGAATGGCCACAGAAACAAGAATATGTCAAAACAATAGGTTCTAAACCTCAAGTCGTGTAGTAGCGTTTAACAATCGGTTTACTCTTCAATAATTCTTGAAACTTTTCAAGATCTTTTAGACTCCCACTGACCTCTTGACATATAAGATACACTTGTCAAGAAATATTCCTTGAAAAACAAATATTCAAGAGTTAGTGTGGTTTCTTATCAAGACAAACACTTCTGACAATTGGTCTTAGTCGGTCTTTGTTTCATCCAAAACATCACAACTTATCAATTTCAAATGTACAAGAGTATAAAACATTTTACTATACACTTGATAAGTGTTATAAACCTTTCTTAAGATTATGTCACTCAAGTTACAATCTTGGAGTGTGAATCTAAGACTTGATTTTTGAACGAAGTATGATTCGCCTTTTGATTTAAACATTTCAATAATTAACGATTCCTCTTTTTACCCATGCAAATGCACTAAGATGTCCTTAGAGAATCAATCGTGATATGGTTTCATAATCACTAAGATAATCATAAGCGACACATTGAAACTTTTCCAATGGTTTAGAATTACATTTAATATTGTAAGTATAATCATATTTACTAAACTTTAGTAAATCATAACGAATAGTCTTATCGTTCTTTATGGTCGACTTGATCAGCACATACCCGATCGCTTTGTCCTTCACTTGAATCACATACACATGTGATCAAGGAATTAGTCTTAATTTCCCAAATACGAAGGTTCTCATTCATCACACAGTAAAAGTTGCATGATTCCAAGTTTTTATCCAACTGAAACTTGGGTGATGAGAATCTTTCCTTATTTGGTAAATTTTGACACTTCCACAAATGAAAGAATCAAATCCATATTGCTAACAATACAAACATATGGACATCAGTTTTCACAAATCCATTGCAAGGAAACTTTAAAATAAAATAAAATCAAAAATTTTCTTTTATTTATATAATTGCGGAAAAAACTTTTACTTACAATGCAATTACAAATGAAAACTATGTTACTATATATTTCTAAGCAATATATCATAACTACTAAACAGCAGCTCAAAATCCGATCTTCAAACCATACGATCAAAATCCATCTCTCAGCAATCAGATTCAGCATGCTCTTACTTTTAAGCTTCCTTCCTTTTTCATGATCCTACAAAATATCTAAATGCAACCTTGTCACATCATGTATTAAGAATCAACAATTAGGAACTTAATAGAGTTCGATAGTGGGCTTACCTGAAGTATAGTCAAACTTATTGACTTTACCTTCTCTTAGATCCTCAAGGTAGTCAAGGCAACTTCACTTCCAATGTCCTTTCAAATGGCAGTAGAAACAAGTGGACTCTTTGGCATTTGCACATGGAACTATCTCAGAACTGGCTTTTCTCTTATGGTCAAATCTTTTAATTATAGCCAATTCCCTTCTCATAGGAGATGGGATCTTTTCTGGATTATCTATGTCATTTCCTATGTCCATGGCAACTTGGCAAGTAGATCCTCCATTCAAATTTGCTTGACCATTGCGCCAAATTCTTGTTGATTCAGCATCAATAAGCAAATATGCAAAATCGATAAGGGTTATCTTATGGTCTGAAATATAGTAGTCCTTAAGGAAACCGCTATATGACTCAGGAAGTGATTGAAGAACTGATGTGTGTGAAACGAACTAGTTTTAATCCTACTAACTTAGACACAAAACAAACACACGAAAGGCAGTGTACCTATCGATTAGTAATATAGTTCAAGCAAGTAGGGTATCGAACACAGAGAACGGTAAACAATTAAAATAAATGCTAATATTATCTTAATAAAGCAAGTAATAGAAAGGGGGTTTCTCTAGTTTTGCAAGACTAGAAACTTACCAACTAATATTTAGACTACTTAACTAAAAACCAGATAAGAAAAGATTCAACTAAATTCAATAACGAAGGGAACTTCTATTTAGTTCAACTCAATTGATCCTATGGTTGATATTATGGTACTAGTGCAATGGATTAATTCTTCTATTGGCTACCGATTCAAGTGATTAGATTCACGTTCGCTGCACTAATCCTTAGAGAACAAAGTAACTCAAACAGTGGCCAATTGTCTAATTTAATTGATTTCACTAAGTTATTTATTCGGATTAATTTAGACTTGTAATGGTTAACTAATTTGGTCCTTTAGTTAACCTCTTGTTGATGGTCATCACACAAGCTCACACATGAATTTACCTATTTTCCTTACTAAATCTAGTTTCACATTCGCTAATCCTAGTCATATAATAAAGTGTTCACATAAATCATATGAGGTAAACAATTAATAGATGTTAATGCAGCTTAATTATCTTCCTATTAACAAAAAAATAGTTATCATTCACACATAAGTTTCTTTAACAAACTAAAATCAACAAAATCACCAATATTAAATCAATCCTACCAAAAAATGAAACCATAATCACAAAATCATCTATCCTAAACAGAAGTTATGAGTTTTTAGCTCATATCTACAGCAAATAACAATGTGAAAACATAATCTAATGATTGAAACATGTTTTATGCAAAAGATTAAGATAAAAGTAGTGTGTTATTGCCTTTGATCTTCTTCCAAATTGATATCTAAGTTGAAATCTCGCAAACCACAGCTTCTAAGAACCCTTCTGGCCTCCAAAAATCGTCCTAAACTTCCCCCATTAGTTAGGGTTCGAATGAGAAGCGTTTCTATATATATATATATATATATATATATATATATATATATATATATTCTGAAAACAGCGGCTACTCGGCGAGTCCAGCGACCTACTCGGCGAGTCAATCACTTAAAATCCCATGTGCGGCAAAGCAAAGTCAAGAATCGCGAAACTTCTGACCAACTCGTCGAGTTGATGACCTACTCGTCGAGTCCATTTGGAATCATCATTTTCTCAAAACACGAAAGTCGTCCGAAATTTTGTCTAGTTTTCAGAACATTTTGAATCTCGTCAATCGGACTTATGGTTCATGAGATATGTCCAAAACACTGACGAGGGGTCAAGCTGTCCAACAACATACTTCATTCTTCAAAATCCAAGATCCAAGCCTCCAATCACTAGTTCCGCTTCCTTTTCCATCCGAGCATGTCTTTGTTGCTGAAAATGAAATATCTAAGCTAATTAAGCACCTTTGGTTCATTATTTGAGATAAAATTAACATACAGTATTAAGATCATGCATGATTCTTATGACTAAATATGTCCATATCAAAATACCCCACACTTGACTTTTGCTTGCCCCCAAGCAAAACTGAATTTTAACATACTAATACCACATAAGATAATCCCAATCGAACCCAACGATAATGCCAAGACCGCAACGCACGCATTTGTGTCTAAAGTTTTTCCTAAGAAACCCCCATACTCTAAATACTCACAATCCTCATAAACATTCGCCCACTTTTTCCGAACAATGCTCATTTTATGCATCCCTCCTAATCCATCCGCAGAAAACCTCCTAAGCTCAAGGTATTTTTGGTTGAGCAACCCAAGCATACATAATCTAGACAATTACAATTTATGATACCACTATGGAGCTCTTTTGGAATTCTTCACTTCTTTGACATTTGATCTTCAATTTTTGGGTATCTTCAACTTTTGAATTTCTTAAAAAATTTGATCTTTTGATCTTCACTTTGATTGCTCCAAAATTCTTACAACTTTTCTTGTAATTCTCTCTCTTTTTTTTACATGTAACTCACTTTTTTTTCACTCAAAACCTACATGCTTAAGTAAGGACGCTCAACTTCAACCTTTATTGATTAAAGATAAATATTTTCCTGGATACATTTCTGGTACACGATGTTAAACATGTTGCGTTCCTCAAACTAAGTGAGGTTGTGTTTTTGTCCCATGATTTCACTAGAATAAGGGAGGCCACAAATGCATCATAAAGTATATTGGCTCAACTAAACATTTGGGTCTTCATAGAATCATCAAATATAATACTAGCATGATCCCTAATTGCTTTACCAAAATTTTCTAAATTAATCCTAGCAAATTTTATGAAAAATTTTAAAATTTAACTAGTGTAACCAACCAACCCCTACCCCACACTTAATTTATGCAATGTCCCCATTTCATATCATGCATGATAAAGAACAATAAAAATAAAGAGAGAATTGGAACAAACTCCCCTGGGATAGTAGTGGCGAGGTTGATATCTCTTCTCTTCAACTCCATCTTCAATTGACTTTAGACATGGGAATAGCTCATCCATGCCTCGGGTGTCAAATCCCGTGTGGTACAGTCTTTATAAAAGCTCCAAATATAAGGGAAAAACTCTTGGAAATGCTTGGAAAATGATCTTCAAAGAATAGAACCAATACCCATATCAAATGTCATCAAATCTTCATCTCAAAAGTAAGAAGAATGAGCGACTCGTCGAGTAAGTATGTAGACTCGCCGAGTTGTAGCTTGACTGGCAGAAAAGTCGCTAACTTTCACATGGACTCGTCGAGTCCATAAGATGCACTCGGCGAGTAGACCGCTGTGTGACAAAAATTTTATTCTGCCCAAGTCTGTTTCTGACATATGGGGGTTATATAAACTAATAATTTCCGTCATTTTTCTTTAGGTAATAAATACTCTATATCCCTTCTATCAATTGGACTCATATCTAGACTCAAAACTTCGTTTCCTCTCTCGCCTAGACTCGATTTCTCGCTTCGTTTAGCCTTGACTCTAGACCCTCACATGCAATCCTAAGCTTCAACCTGAAAATATCAAAACAACGCACAAGTAATAGAAAAACGAAAAGAAACATTAAAATTAAAATCCTAAATTACCCTAACAAACTAGAAGTTTAAAAAGAAAAAGAAATGCAAACTCTAATGACGGGTTGCCTCCCGCAAGCGCTTCTTTTTGTGCGAGTCTTTAGCTGGACTCCCAACTTAATAAACTTCCAATAAAATCAATGCCAATCCATCCGTTGCATTGAATATTTTCCTTGGACCAAATTGTAAAATTTGGCTCTTTGCATCAAAAATTGGCCAAACGATCTTGAATTCATAAAACCCAAGAATATTGACAAGCGTTGGAACCGGTTGGATACTAATCATAAATGGATCGCGATTTAGAACTTTCTCCAAAGTTGGGATCGTCACCCCATGCTTCGAAACACAATCCGAAAATACAGGGGGCCATGTCATGGTAATGGTCAAACCACGGGTTGGTTCCTGCAATTCAATTTGTTTTTGTTCTTCATCCGACCTCTCTACTGGCAACCTTTCCAGCTCCTCCAAATCTCTTTCTAGATTAAATTCTTCATCTTGTAACTTTAGCTCTTGTGACTCATATTGTTCTTGACCGTTACACAAGATGTTATCTAACCATCTATCAAATTTCTTCAAATCTTCATCCGATCCACACTCCTCATCTTCTTGCTCAATTTCTTGTACTACTTCCTCAAGAAAAGCATCAAAAGCATCGAGATTTGGAAAATACATAATAAATAAATAAAAATAAAAATTAAACTAAATATACAAAATAAAAATATATGATAACAATTAGCAAATAAAATTAACTATTTAGAACCATTCCCCAGCAACGGCGCCAAAAACTTGATGTGTGTGAAACGAACTAGTTTTAATCCTACTAACTTAGACACAAAATAAACACACGAAAGGCAGTGTACCTATCGATTAGTAATATAGTTCAAGCAAGTAGGGTATCGAACACAGAGAACGGTAAACAATTAAAATAAATGCTAATATTATCTTAATAAAACAAGTAATAGAAAGGGGGTTTCTCTAGTTTTGCAAGACTAGAAACTTACCAACTAATACTTAGACTACTTAACTAAAAACCAGATAAGCACAGATTCAACTAAATTCAATAAAGAAGGGAACTTCTATTTAGTTCAACTCAATTGATCCTGTGGTTGATATTATGGTAATAGTGCAATGGATTAATTCTTCTATTGGCTACCGATTCAAGTGATTAGATTCACATTCGTTGCACTAATCCTTAGTGAACAAAGTAACTCAAACAGTGGCCAGTTGTCTAATTTAATTGATTTCACTAGGTTATTTATTCGGGTTAATTTAGACTTGTAATGGTTAACTAATTTGGTCATTTAGTTAACCTCTTGTTGATGGTCATCACACAAGCTCACACATGAATTTACCTATTTTTCTTATTAAATCTAGTTTCACATTCGCTAACCCTAGTCATATAATAAAGTGTTCACATAAATCATATGAGGTAAACAATTAATAGATGTTAATGCAGCTTAATTATCTTCCTATTAATAGAAAAATAGTTATCATTCACACATAAGGTTCTTTAACAAGCTAAAATCAACAAAATCACCAATATTAAATCAATCCTACCATAAAATGAAACCATAATCACAAAATCATCTATCCTAAACAGAAGTTATGAGTTTTTAGCTCATATCTACAGCAAATAACAAAGTAAAAACATAATCTAATGATTGAAACATGGTTTATGAAAAAGACTAAGATAAAAGTAGTGTGTTATTGCCTTTGATCTTCTTCCAAATTGATATCTAAGTTGAAATCTCGAAAACCACAGCTTCTAAGAACCCTTCTAGCCTCCAAAAATCGTCCTAAACTCCCCCCATTAGTTAGGGTTCGAATGAGAAGCGTTTCCATATATATATATATATATATATATATATATATATATATATATATATATATATATATATTCTGAAAACAGGGGCTACTCGGTGAGTCCAGTGACCTACTCGGCAAGTCCGTCACTTAAAATCCCGTGTGCGGCAAGGCAAAGTAAAGAATCGCGAAACTTCCTACCAACTCGTCGCGTTGATGACCTACTCGTCGAGTACATTTGGAATCATCATTTTCTCAAAACATGAAAGTCGTCCGAAATTGTGTTTAGTTTTCAGAACATTTTGAATCTCGTCAATCGGAGTTACGGTTCATGAGATATGGCCAAAACACTGACGAGGGGTCAAGATGTCCAACAACATCCTTCTTTCTTCAAAATCCAAGATCCAAGCCTCCAATCGCTAGTTCTACTTCCTTTTCCATCCGAGCATGCCTTTGCTGCTGAAAATGAAATATTTAAGCTAATTAAGCACCTTTGGTTCATTATTTGAGATAAAATTAACATAAAGTATTAAGATCATGTATGATTCTTATGACTAAATATGCCCATATCAAGAACCTAGTCAACAGCCAACTTCCTCGAGAACTCGACACCCAACTCTCCCAGCCTGTCGATATGTAACTTCATCTCCAAGATGTAAGCACATACATAATTTCCATCTTTCTGTTCGCTTGCCAATAGGGCTTGATTGACCTTGAACTTTTCAAGTCTTTGAACACGTATGTTAAGGAGAATTATTGGAGGAGGTGTAAGAAGTGAAATATGATTTTGGGGAACATCATCTTCACGAGGAAAGCTTTTTCTAAAAGATTTGGGAAGACCATAGTTGTCAAAACTAGACATCTAGAGGGAGAAATTCAAGTTTAGTTGATTTAAGTCCTTATTATAACACCCAAAATGAAAGATTAAGGCTAGGAGCCAACACAACATTTTACAATTCGGAAGAGGGATGCCGCAATCCAATTGGAAATAATTGAAGGTAGGTAATGACGATTTACCAATTTCCACCGTGGAAACGAAATTGATTATTAAATTTTAAATGAATTGATATTCCTAGATCTTTTGAGATGCATTTAATTTTTCAATGGCATGTTTAAATCTCGATTATGCCCTTCAATTTTGTGACTGAGATGTCGAGGATCACAAACAAGGTGTGAATAACCATGCAAATTAGCTTGGTATTCTCGATGTCATTTATCACCTAATCAATGTGCCAGTTAACCACACATGCTCCATTGATCTATGAAAAACATCAAACTACCCTTTGCCACACACTGCCTGTCCCAGATTAGTGTGTCGGTTAACCACACGTGCTCCACTAATGACTTAACAAGGTGCAAAGTGCAATTTCATGGGTTAGCACCAAATTGACATTTTTCCTAAGTATATAAGATTGGAAATTTATAAGTGTTTAGTTACTTGGTATTTTCATTATACTTTTAATGAGAATTAATGTCTTATCCTACCCGTTCGACTAACGACCATCCACCAGTCAAGGAAGCGGTGGGTAAGAATGGACACCCATTAAACCGCTATTTTATAGGAAGTAACCTTATACCCCCTTATAGACCGACTTGGTGAATGAGGCTTACTAATGGTAAGACCGACTTGTCTTATATATATATAAGTTATAGTAATATAATAATATAAGGGTTGAATTTTAACTGTTAAAAATCTAGGGTTTGGAATTAATGTATTCAAAAGTGCGACTTTACAAATTCCAAAACTTGATGGTAGTTTTGAAACTTCTCAAAACTTTTGGTTTCGATAACTTATGAGTTTAATGTGGTTTTTATGAGAAACTTTTCAAGTTCCATAACTTGAGGACAAGTTATGGAAGACTTTACTATCATTTAAAAATAACTCTTAAAAATGAGACCTTTCATTTTCCATAACCTATGATTTTTAATAACCTTTTAAAAAAAACCTTTTCAGTTCCCATAACTTGATGACAAGTTATGGATTTCATTAAGACAGTTAGATCATATTTTTAACTAACAACAATTATCAAATAATTTGTTCATGATCTAACTAAACTAATAAGTACAAGATAATTCATATCATCAAACTTCAAGAAATTAGCCTAATCATATAAACTAATACAAATCATGAAATTATGAAAATTATCTTTAAATTGGACAAGGATGATCATTAACTTATGAAAAATCAGATTTCATGGTTCAAAAAACAATTTGGAGTAATGATCCCAATCCAATTTCTGGCCAAAACTCGAGATTCTACACACTGGAGCACCAACTCAGCGAGTACAAGAATTAGACTCGTCGAGTTGGTCCATTTTCTGAGTGGACTCATCGAGTTCATCAGTCAGAATGCAAAAAAAATGATTTTTCTAGCTTTGAATCATAAGTAATGCATCAAACATAATATAAAATGAAGGGTCCAATTAGTGGTTTGGTCTAGGCTTTCCATGTAATAGGTTCTTTTGGTCATTTAATAGCTTATAGTATTGTGCTTGGAGTTTATGGTCACTGTAATGAGTTTACGGCCATAAACCCAAGGCCGGCCCATGATAGTATATATAGAGGTATGTTAGGTCTTTTGTGGTTGTTGATGCCTCAGTATTCTCAGCTCTTGTAAACTGCAAGTTGTACGAGACGTGATTCTAATAGAAAAGCGTGTGCAAGCTTGTTTGATTCTTTATTCTACTCGTTCTAATTTGTTAATCTGATTGTTATTGCTATTTGATCACTGGTAAGATCCTTTCAGGATCTTACAATTGATATCAGAGCAAGACCAGCGCCAAAGGCACTCTACAGTCGATTTTGGAGCGATTTCTCATCTATTTTCAACTAAAGTTGGTGATTTCTGCAAAAGGGTTCTCAGTTTCGTCGAAAGATCTGCAATTTCTCTCAAGTTTAAGAGCTTACGGTCGTAATCTCTATTTACGGCCGCAAACTCTTCAAAGTTCTTGTACCGTAAATTGTGTTCTTGAGCCGTGAATAAGGAATATTCATAGACCGGAAACTGACTGTTCTTGGACCGTGAACTTTAGACCGTGAACACTTTATGACTGTAAACACGGAGCTTACGGCCACAAACCCTCATCTGACCGTCAACTCTGTTTACGGCCGCAAATAGTGTTTTGACTGTGTTTGACCAGAAGCTTAATTTAATCATAAATAATTTAATTTCTGTTTCATATTAATTAAATAATAATAATGGATTCTCAAAGTCAAACAAACCATCACAAGCTGGATTCCGTCATGGGCACAACCACCCGAATTCCTAGACTCTTATCCGCTGAAGGCTTCCCAGAATGGAAGTATAGAATTGAGCAGTACATAAAGATGAAGGACTTCAAAATCTGGAGAAGCATAATAAAAGATCCTGTCAGAATAACCACTATTGTTGCAGAGCAATTGGTTGACAAAAAGATGGAAAACTACACTGATGAAGACTTCGAAAAGGTTAAAGAGAAAGAAAAGGCTTTGGCCACCTTGACCATGGCTCTATCTCCAGACATTGCTCAAGGTTTCAGGGAGTACACTTCTACTAAGGCTTTGTGGGAAGCCCTAATTGAGTTCTATGAAGGGAACAAAGATATGAGGGAGAGTCGCCAAGATATGTTGCGACAATATTTCAATATGTTCAACTACGTTCCGGGAGAAACTATTGAAGGACAGCTGCAGCGGTTCACATCTCTCAACACTGAAATGACTGTGGCCGGGATTTTCTACACAAAGTCTGAGATAAACAAGAAGCTACCGAATGCTCTCCCAAAGTATTGGGACATGAATGTTGCTGTCATAAAGAAGACTAAGGATCTTAGGCGGCTCTCTCTTGCTGAAGTGATGGCTGTCATCAATGCCTGTGATATTAATGACAAACATCGAGAGATCAACCATGTGAACTCATACTCAGCGGCAAACCTTGGAATTTCTTCTAACAATGCTCTTTCATCTCTCACTTTTCCTTCTGCAGGTCAATCATTTGCTACTCAGCAAACTCAGGTTCAGTCCTTCCCCACTCCATCAGCTTCCACTGCATTAGCCACACCATGTTGGTAATGATCAGATATTGGTGCAAATCTATGTTGACGACATTGTCTTTGGGTCGACCAGTCCGCAGCTATGCAAAGAATTCGAAGGTGTTATGAAAAAGAGGTTCGAAATGAGTTTATTGGGGGAAATGACCATGTTTTTGGGGCTTCAGGTCAAACAATATTCAACCGGGATCCAGTTACATCAAGCCAAGTATGTGGAAGATATTCTTGAGAAGTTCGGGTTTCACGACGCCAAATCTACATCGACATCAATTGCTGAAAGACCTCTCCTAACTCCAGATCCTGATGGCGAATCCGTAGATCAGACGCTCTACAGATCGATGATTGGATCACTGATGTATCTTACTGCAAGTCGTCCTGACATCATGTTTGCAGTTTGTCAATGCGCACTTTATCAGGATAATCCTAAATTTTCACATCTTATTGTTGTCAAAAGAATTTTTTGGTATATCAAAGGTAGCCAAAAATTGGGTCTTTGTTATCCGAAGAATTCTGAATTTAACTTATATGCTTTTGCTGACAGTAATTATGGAGGCTGTGAGCTTGACAGGAAATCTACTTCGGGAGGGTGTCATTACCTTGGTGACAGATTAGTGTCGTGGCAGTGCAAGAAACAACACATTGTTTCCACCTCAACAGCGGAGGCGGAATATGTTGTTGCATCTGCTTGCTGCTCTCAAGTTATCTGGATCCAACATCAGCTGTTGGACTACGGTGTGAATTATTTAGAAACCCCCATTTACTGTGATAATGATGTCGCAATCCAAATTGCCAAAAATCCAGTCCAACACTCTAAATCCAAGCACATCGACATTAAAATTCATTTTATCAAAGATTGTTTTGAACGTTTGCTAATCCGGCTCGAACAGGTTCCCACTTTAAATAATGTGGTGGATCTGTTCACTAAGCCTTTTAATAAAGCTCGCTTTGATGTGCTTGTGGGATTTCTGAAAATGATTCGTTTTGAGGATTAAGTTTTTTTTTCTTTTCTTAATTCTTATAAAAAAAAATTTAATTTGTTTTGGTTTCTGTAGGTAGGTTAATTTATATTTGCACATTTCATTTTATTTTTGTTTTCTCTTTCATGCTCAAATTTAGGGGGAGAAAAATCCAAAAACAATTAAAAAAAATCCAATAACAATAAACAAAATCTGGACAATTAAAAATATTGCTGAAAGTCTTGTTTGCAGGTGTTGTACTGGGAAATGAAATTAGCAAGTGATAACGTGCAATCTGAATCTGTGTAACGTACCTAAGTTGAATCGTCTACGCTCTGTGCTCGATGTGCTGGTAGGCACGAAAGATTTTAAATGGACTTGACTAGGGAGAGTTGAACTTAATGAATTCAAGGACTTGACAAACATTGACCTAGTTAGATCCGTTTAGCCTAACAATACGACGCTCAGATAGGTTGAGCAGGGAGATATACACGGGAATCTACTGGTCACACTAATGAACCCGTATCTAGAACTGTGGATTAACTTTTCCTCGATGTGCGGATTCTATCCTTAATTCCGGTTGGATGGGGTGACTGGGGAATTCCGATAAATTAGGTATGTAGAAGGTTATTTTATTTCTTTCTGTCTGTTAATCATATGTTGCCTCTTCTGCATGATCGAGAGATCCGACCTAGACTGTAACATATGCAACTCTATCTCTCTGCATCTTCTATCTATGCAATTCTTTCTATCTGTTAGCCATATACTGTTGGGTTTTGAGCATTCTAAAACTCCTAAGTGTACATGCAACCCTAAATAGCTTGGATCTATGTTTTCTCTATTATACATGCAAATAAGAACTTCCAAGGTATTATCCTAATCTAGCATACAAAAGTGAATGAGTGTAACAAGATAGAATACATACCTCTTTGATGTAGAAAGTCTTCATGAAGCTTGAGTGTCTACTGCCCCAAGTGTGACACCTCAAATGGAATCACAATCACCAAAACACTTAGAATAACTTGAGAGAATTCTACAACTCATGAAATCGGCTAGCCCTTCCACTTTACACACTAGTGGCCGATTTTGGTCAAGAATAAGATGCTTATATAGTTAGGGTTACACCATGTAAACCCTAATTGACATGGCCTTTCATTTCCATGATCCATGGGTACAAATACACCATGGAGCATCCATGGACCATCCTATGGGTTTTAGCCCAACTTGATTATCCATGGAGCATTAGCCTACTATACAAGTATGGATGATTTACACAATCAACCCATATATTTAATTAGTCTTCTTTTGATCACTTAATTAATCCTAGATTAATTCTTGACCAATACTAATTAAATAATCTTATTATTCTTATTATTAATATACTAGAACTTATAATATATTAATAACCATAAGTGTCTTATTTCTCTCATTATAGTCTATCCAAGTGCATGATGGTATGCAACCCAAATGGACCATGTCGGGTCGGGTCAAGTCTTACCAATTATAGTTATGGACTTAGACATTAATCCAACAGTCTCCCACTTGGATAAGTCTAAAACTATTATTGCGTATGACTTCAGGAACCAACCGGCAATCGTAGCTCTCAAAAGCTTCTGTCGAACTCTGACCTTGTAGATGAACTCTGACCTTTGTCAGTGACTTGTCCATTAGATAAGGGATCATATATTCCTCCATTCTAGATATCATATGGACTGAGACATGGATTATAATCATTCTCTTTGTCCATTTGTTGTTTCCCGATTTGCGATTTATGACGACTAACTAATTGAACAAATCAAATCAGTCCTGGCCCGGCCGAGCACTTCCATTTGTCATCATCAAATCATCGAGGGGCCCACAGATATCGCTTTTATCCCGAAGGTAAAAGGAATGGATAAACTTCGACTCATATGGCTTGTTCTACTACTTGTTGAATCATACACAAAGGCACGTTTTATAACACCGAGTTACCGTATGCGTTTTCGTGCAATCAATGTACAACCAACTCATAGTAACAACTCATATCTCTAGGTTTGAAGAATATAAGATATTATCGTCTCATGATCACTCGTGATAAAATCCATGAAGTGATTCCAATGAGCGCAGGTTGAATCCAATACTCAGAACTTATGAGCACTCATGAGTGTTGTAGCCCTTTGTCCAACACCTTAGACCTCTACAAGCCAACCCATGACAGTCTTAATTCATATCTACTTCCAACATATGACCGACTGTGGATGGTTTAAATAACTTAGTCATTCCGGAAGAATAACCCAGTTTATTCGGGAAGTCAAAACATGCAAAATGAAACACAATAATAATTGAATCCAATATGGTATCAACCCTTTGAACATAAATAAAACACCTTTTATTTATCACCATATGATTACACATTATTCATTGTATACTGTTTCAGCTATCAACTTTATTCTTGAATTTAAAACAATAGTTGTCCCATGCTCCAAGCATGTACACTATGTTTTCTTAAACACTAGTCATGCCATACACCAAGTATGCATACTATGTTTGTCTATGATCTTTACTTTGTGAACTAGATCAATTGAACATAACTTCAATGATTCTCTTTTCACACTCCCAAATCCTTACCGCAAATGCAAGAATTCCAAATTCATGCCATTTACTGAAATCTGTTAGATTCTAAACTTATATGCATTGATCCTCTTGTAATGATTATGCATAAAGTAATAAAGACTTGACAACAAACATTACAGAGCATTCCAAAGGAGATTATCTCCTTGGAAACATCCTTCTTGCATTAAGTTTCCTTAATCTTACACAGATTGAATAATTTCTAACTTTGAAACATTTCCAGATTCCATTTTGACTATCACTTCTGAACAAGAGTTGCCTCCTTACAGATTATGTCAATATGGTCCTTCCAGAATTATCACTATACTTCCATTTGTCCTTGAGTAACCAATCTTTGGTAAACCTTAGATTGTCCTCGACAATTGTTTAATCCTTTTAGTCATATCCAGTTCTAAACCTTTTCCCTTCTTAATGCCCCAGGCATTTGGAAAATTTTAGAATGGATGATTATAGCACATGTAATCGATCCTATATCCGAAGCATATGGGACACGATTCATGATGTCTCACATAAAGACTAAACCAGTCTTTTGCTATAATATGTCCATTTCAATTTGCCAAGTTCTCATAATTCAGATTATGAAAAGGGATGCCGTAATCATAATCGAATTTTAGAACGCAAATAATGGACCCGTATACAGAATTTCCTTATGTTGAGCCATTCCAACATGAAATTCATATATATCCTTGACTAAATGATTAAAACCTCATGATCTAAGCTTATAGATTTGAATGATTAAAACCTCATGATCTAAGCTTATAGATTTGAGATGAAGTATAATTTCCTCTCCCTTAATTATAGCAAAACAACCTTTTCCCAATTGAAACCTTTTGTTTTCTATAATTAACATTGCTAGCTTGCAATACTTATCATAATTATCATGCTCCCACTAACATGATGATTATTAGCATATCACTTATGCTCCCACTAGCTTTGACATGTACTCAAAAATCAGCTGGACTTCCAGAAATCATTGACTTTCTTACCAAAGTTCAGATTTCTGATGCTAGATTGTTTTGATAAAACTTTATCAAAATCATACACCTTCCCTTAGATAGCACACTTGTGTATCTAAACAATTATGAAGAGGTATGCCGTAATCATAATGGTTAGACCTTTTTGCCACTTCTCACAAGTCCAGGTTAGTGTGCCGGTAAACCACACACGCTCCACTAACGACTTTGAGAATGCAAATATCATAATTTCTATCTAGATAAAATCTACTTAGTGAAAGTGTTTCCTCACCATCATTTTCATGAATCGGAGAGAAACCTTATGACACTTAGATTTAATGGTGTATGTGTTCTTATCCATGTGAATTTTCAAAACCATAGCCACAAGACAAGGATAATGACAAATCCAAACTCATATGGATTGAACCCAATCTTAATTTCTCGCCACCTGGCAGCTCAAGGGCCTACCATTGCTTCCAAGTTGTTGTGCAACTAATTGAGAACTCTAAGAACTCATATGAAAAGCCAACTTTAACTGGAATGGGCACAGAATATGTCAACACGATAGGTTATAAACCGTAAGTCGTGTGCTAGTGAAGAACTTCAGGTTCTATTCTTAATTATTTCTTGAGACTTTCAAGACCTTTAAGACTCCCACTGTCCTCTTGACATATAAGACTCCCTTGTCAAACATCCAAGAGATAATGCGGATTCTAATCAAGACAAACACTTCACACAATTGGCCTAAGTTGGTCTTTGTTTTATCCAAAACATCACAACTTACCAATTTCAAATGTACAAGAGTAGAAAACTTTTACTCTTACATTTGACAAGTGTTTTAAACCCTTTTTTTTTAAGACATGTCACTCACGTTACAATCTTGGAGTATGACTCTAAGACTTGTATTGGAACGAAGTATGACTCATCTTCTTGATTTAACCATTTCAACAATTCAAGATCCCTCTTCTTAGTCACAAGCATGCACTAAGATTCCCTTAGAGAAATAATTGTGATATGGTTTCTTAATCATTAAGATGATCACAAAACTGATACTAAAGTACTCTCCCATCTTTTCAAATTTGAGAAACTTTTATCCTTCTGCCTAATTTGATTCTTCTTATTCGCTCTGCCATACATTGGAGCCTTATCCAATGTCTCAGAGTTACACTTAAGCTTGTAAGTATAATCATATTTACTGAACTTAAGTAAATCATGACGAATAGTCTTATCAGTCTTTTGTGGTGGACTTAATCAGTGCACAAGAATGTGTACTCGATCCCTTAGTCCTTTACATGACTCACACATCCATGTGAACAAGTAATTAGTCTTAATTTTCCAAATCTTGAAAGTTGTCATCCATCATGCTTTACAACTTGCATGATTCCAAGTTCCGGTCCAATTGAAACTTAGGTGATGAGAATCTTTCCTTATTTGGTAAATCTAGACATTACCACAAATGAAAGAATCAATTTCATATTTCCACTCATGCTCTTAATGGAATCATATAAGCAATAATTTTTTCCTCAAATGCCATTGTAAGGATATTTTAAAATAAATAAAATCAAAAAAAATTTCTTTTATTTTAAAACTTTGCGGAAAAACTTATCCTTACAATCCATATGAAAACTTGTTGTTATCTATTCCTAAGCAATATCTCATAACTCCTAAGAAGTAGCTCAAGAATCCGATTTTTCAAACTATGCGATAAAAATCCATCTATGCGATCAGATTCAACATATTCTTACTTTAAGTTTCTTCACTTTTCTTTGATTCTTAAAACATCACCATGTGACCCAGTCACATCATGTATCAAGAATCTCAGAATAGAAACTTAGCAGAGTTAGATAGTGGACTTTACCTGAAGTAGAGTCAAACTTATTGACTTTAACATCCTTAGGTAAATTTGGCAGCTTCGCAACCAATGCCCCTTCCTTTGGCAATATAAACATATGGACCCTTTGATAATGGTACACGAGACTATCACAGACATAGCTTTTCTCTTTACCATTTGGTCAACCGAGTTGACTATGGCCGATCCCTATCCACTGGGAAGAGAGAGCTTTACTAGATATCCAATGTCATCATTGTCAATGTCCATAAAGTTTTAGGAAGTTGATCTTAGCAAAATAGATAAGATCATTAAGGGTCTTGTCATAGTCTGTTTCATAGGTGTCCCAAAGGAACTCACTATGTGACTTAGAAAGTGATTGAACCACCAACTTTTTCAAGAATTTGACACCCAACTCTCCCGGCTTGTCAATATGTGACTACATCTCCAAGATGTGACCACACCTAGACCTTGCCTTGCCAATAGGGCTTGAGTGACCTTAAACTTTTCAAGAACTTGTGGGTTAGGGAGAATAATTGGAGGAGGTGAAAGAAGTATGATTTCCAAGGGACATCATCTTCATTTAGGAAACCTTGTTTCAAAAGATTTGGGAAGATCATAGGTGCCTAAACCAGACAACTTTTGGGACATATTCGAGATAGTTGATTTTAAGTCCTTAATATGACACCCAATATGAAATATTAAGGCTAGGACCCAACAAACTATTTTATAACTTAGAAGAGGTATGCCGTAATCCAAGCTATAACATATTTGAAGGTAGGTGAATGACGATTCACCAATTTCCACCAAGATAAACGAAATGTATTATTAGGTTTTAATTGGTTTTGAAACTCCTAGATCTTTGAGATTCATTGAACTGTTCAAAGGCATGTTTCAATCTTGAGTGTGCCCTTCAGGTTTTGTGACTGGGATGCCGAGGATCACAAAACAAG